>NW_028227260.1:147570255-148902755 GCF_978045245.1 Mus caroli | reverse complement strand
CGTACTTTGGAAACTGTTTGTAAGAATATTAACATAAATATTAAAACTGTTCATATTGTTCAAACCAAGCCAAACATACTAATTTATATCTTTTTAAACAGTGTTGTCAGGGAATTTTCTTCAGAAGTCACACCATTTTTTCAAGTATGAAGAACAAATGTGCTCGGTGACCATTGAAACATAAACATGCATTTATAGAATTGTACAGGATTTGGACTTTCCCTCCATATTTGGTGTTGTCGTATCCTGAAGATTTTGACCCATGTGGTTCTGGTTGGCATCTTTCTTATCACTTTGTAAGGCTATCTGATCTCCTATTGGCTCTATCTCTGGGAGTGGATCATTAGTATTCTGCATCAGTTTCTGACCTGTCAATGACATCCGATTAAAGAAGGAAATCTAGCAAAAACACACAAACAAAAAGATTTCATTTCAGTAAGCAAAATATTCAGAAAGTATGCAGGGATGTAATGTTTTAACAGGCATGGGCACAAATCACATCACATTTTGGTGTACATATATGTACAACAATGTGTCCTTAACATCCTAACAGATTTTTATCCCGTTTATAAGAATGTGGTCATAACTAAAGTAAGACTAGCTTTCAGCAATACCTTTATCATCATGGTATTTCACAGGTGAAAATTAAGATTTCATTTTTTTGTCTTGTAAGAGGAACAAATGAAAACTGGAAAATCACTCACTTATTGTCACCATTTAAATATAAGAGGACTGGGTCATTTGGGGGAGACTTTTTCTGGTACCACTAGTGTACCTCAACTACAGATCATTTCTGTCACGACACTCTAGAAAAGGAGGACATACCTCAAAATCATGAGATCAGAAATTCTGAAAAAAAAAAAAAATGCTCCAGTTGGCAAATGAAGGCCATGCAGGGCTTGTGGGTCTGAGTCAGTAAGGGGAGATGGAGGGGCCATGCTAAGAGACCAGCACTGTGAGCGTGCAGGAGAGATAACAGATGGAAGGAGCCAGGATCCCTGTCACACTCTGAAGAGAGCTGAAGAACGAAGGACGGCTAATGAGGAGCCATGAGTGAGAGTCAGGCACCTGTGGCAAGGCATTCCTGAGGACTGGGGTTTGTAAGGACAAAACTGGAAAAAGAAAGCAGCTCAGAAGTCAGGGAAGGAAAACATACTAGGAAGAGTATGGCCAACAGGGCCATGTGCAGGAGACAGCAGCTAAGATCATCTTACAACAAAGGTCTCATCTGACTTGAGACCTTTGAAGACTTATCTAGGGAGAAATTAGTGTCCTTCAGTGAGCTATTTTACAAGAAATGCTTCTGATGAGATGTCAGAACCAGGAAAAACACAGGAAATGAAAAGTTCATGAGGATGTGGCTGTTTCAGAAGTCAAAATGGAGCTAACAACAACAACAACAACAGCAACTCCTCTTTAACCATAAGATAGAAGCAACATAACCTATAAAGACTTCTAGCAAGAGTTTATAGATTAAAATGGAAGCAATCCTTGACTTGTGACACTGGAGGGTACACATCTTGAAAACCGGCTCCACTATAAAACAGCAAGCCCCTCCTCATTGAGTTAGAAGTGTAACTTTCTAATATGCAGGTAATTTCTCAAGAATGTAAAGAGAGTCCCTGTGTGAGGAAGAAACATGCTTCAGGGATGATCACCAAAAACCAGCATGTGCTCACCTTGTAACCTAAACCCTGTGGGCTTTAAGAAATCTGAGTTCACAAACTGTAGGGAACTGGACTGAGTCAACCCATAAATTCCGTGGGGTTCCTTGAAGGACTGTGTACTCTCTGTAAGTGCATACATAAATATCAGGAGACAACTAAAGAGCATGTGCCATTTGAGTTTTTCATAAAGAAGCAGCATGCTGTTGAGGGACTGAAGTTCATATGACCAGTGTGGACAGAGACACTGAGCAGCAGCCACGTCACATCTAACAGAGACCAGTAAGCATTTTCTATGCATACACTGATGCTTACCTAGGATTAAGAGGTGGATTTACATGTAAATGTACTGGTTGAACATGAATTTAATCCAAATTTGAAAACATACACAGAAAGAAAGCACTATTGCTAGTAAGTGAGCCAAGGCGACTTATAGATTAGTAAAAAGATAGAAAATAAGTATGGTTAAGTTATATTATACCAACTTTAAAACAGTAAAAGTTCACTTAATCTGCAAGGGGGAAAGGCTACAAAGATGGTGTAGTGAACATGTATTGCTCTTGCAGAGAACCCAAGTTTGGGTCTCAGTAGCTATATGGCAGCTAACAGTCTACAAGTCTAGTTCCAGGGTTGGTGATACCATGTTCTGGTGCCTGTACGCAACTGGTGTACAGACCACATACATGCAGGCAAAAGCATAAAAGAAAAAGAAATCAATCTTTAAAAGAAATGGGTCCGGAGAGATGGCTCAGCAGTTCAGAACCCATGTTGCTCCTTCCTTCAGAGGACCTAGGTTCAGTCCGCAGCACCCACCCGTTGGCTCATGATACCATGGTAATTCCAGTTTCAGAGTGCTATGCCCTCTTCTAGCCTTCCTGAGCATTGCATGCATGTGATGCCAGTTAAACATTCACACACAGAAAATACAAATAAGGCTTTTTTAAATGCAAAAAAATCATTGAAATTCAAACTCAATAGGTATGCTAAAAAGCAGAACAGTTTCAGCAAAAAAAGATAATATAAGATAAAAAAAAAAACCTGGAAATTACCCAAAAGTATCAAGGGACATAGGGAATACTAAACTGATATTAAAAACATGAACAACAGAAACAAAATGTTTATGTCATAATTTGAAACAGAGATACAATGCTCAAATACATAATAGATAACACATTTTAAAAATATAAATTGAATGGCTTCTCAGATTCAAGGGTCATATGTTTCAACTAAGTTTAAATTAGAGATAGAAATTTAAAAATAAAGCACATATAAAATGACAAATCTCTCAACAAGTATATGACAGCAATGTTTGTTTTACAGTGCTGGGGAGGGAACCCAGTTTCAAGCACACTAGGCAATTGGTCTACTGAGTAAACCTCTAATCTATTTCTAAAGTAATATTCTTAAGAGCAACAACTGCAACAGATACAATACTAGCCAAGTAGCTATACTATTTATCAGTGAAAAACTGATAAAACTGATTAAATAGAAATGTATTCAAGTGTATTCAAATGAAATGCAAGCTGTGAACTACCAAGACACCTATGAAAAGAACTTGTATAGGATTTCTTTGGGGAGAACAAGAACCCAGAAAGGACATCTGAACAGTAAAAAGTAATAGTGAGCAGAACATATGGTATCAGAAACAAGTAACAACTTGGTTCATGACATCAATAAAATTAAAACAATGGGCACAGTCATTTGTAAAATGGAAAAGAAGGGATAGCAAAGCAGAACTTTCTTTTTTTGGAGACAAGGTTTCTCTGTGTAGCCCTGGCTGTCCTGGAACTCACTCTGTAGACCAGGCTGGCTTAGAACTCAGAAATCCACTTGCCTCTGCCTCCCAAGTGCTGGGATTAAAGGCGTGCGCCACCACCGCCTGGCAGCAAAGCAGAACTTTATTTAATATTCTATGATTATTTGAGAAAAAGATACAAGCACAATGGTCAGTTCCAGACATTATGTATGCACATAAAATATTCAAAGTCAAAATCCAGCTGTCTAGGATATTTACAATGTACCTATTTAAAGTGCATGTTAAAAGTAAGGAGTTTAATATCTCTACCAGGCAAATGATAACAGAAGAAAGCTAGCTTATTAAAAACATGAACCACCACCTTAAACCTTTTATATACTTTGGGGTTATACAGTTACTATAAGGGACTAACATAGGAAAAGTAGAATGTGAATTCAATACTTTGGTGTTAATACCAAAATGAAAAATTCACTTCACTTACTTTTTTAGCTTTTTTTATGTCTTTACTTGTTGGATCATTACCTCCCAGAATTTCTGAAGAGCTGCTCTTTACACGATCATACATGTGTCCTACAAATGGATACATGTCAAAATATTATTCTAACTAAAGAGAAAGAAATTCTCGATGCTTTCAGGGAAACTACCACCTCCGAGTTGTAGGATAATGCACAAAGAGCTCTCTACTGGACAAGTAGGTGATGTCATAACACACAGTTCTTGAAAAATGGACTCAGTTATGTTAAGATGCCTGGATGACTTAACCAATGCAAAAGTATTTGGATTATGACTATCCAAATATTTCCTATTATGAACAGTAAGCAGGAAATGCAATAGAAGACACATGAAAACATAAATTATTTAAAAAGATTTCTCCTTTTCTCTTCTCTCATCTCCCTTCATCCCTCTCCTCTCTGTGTCTCTCCATGTCTCTGTCTCTATCTCTGTCTCTCCCTCTCTGTCTCTCTGTCTCTGTCTCTGTCTCTCTCTCTGTGTGTGTGTGTGTGTGTGTGTGTGTGTGTGTGTGTGTGTGTGTGTAGGCCAGAGGGCAATGAAGGATGTTTCCCTTTATGGTCTCCACCTTAGGTTTTGAGACAGGATTTCCCATTGAACCTGGAGTTCACTGACTGGGCAATGTTATTCGGCAGAGAGTTTGAGAGCCCCTCTTGTACCTGCTTCCCCAGCACTAGGAGTACTGGAGTATGCTGGGAACACAGATTCAGGTCTTCATGATTTCACGGCAGGGCCATCTTACTGGCCCCTACATCACTTACAACTCCTCACTATTTCTGTGGAACTTATAAGGACAAAATAATCAAGGAAACTATTTCTTCTTCTGTTTAGTTCATACCAGTCAGCTATCTAGTCCAATGAATAGTTTATTTTTGAGGGACTGGGCACCAAACCAAGAGTCTTGACTATGTTAGGCATGTGTTCTACCACTGGGCTACATCCCAAGCCCACAAACAGTTGTTGTTGTTTTTTTTTTTTTCTTAATGAAAACACAGTAGAATGTGTATATAGAGCGATGATGGAAAGACATAATGGATAAGGCTTACAGCACAAGCACAGCTGGTTTGCATCTCAAACAAAGTACACTCACAGTCTCCTGTATTGTGTGGCACCCACTGCTATACTAACACACTTCAGATACTTTTCCCGTGCCTGCAGTGACATTAGAGACACAAGTGAAGGTCCTGGAGGAAATACCGAGGCTCGAGGATAGTTTTCCTCCAGGACCTTCAATCATGTTCACTTATGCCAAGAAGACCCTAGTATTTGATAAGGATTAAGTTGGGACTTGAGGCAAAGGTTCAAGATACTACTGGTTGGGTAGGAGGGAAGAAGAGGTAGATCTAGTCCTAAATCCTTGAGCAGTGACACATAAACAGCCATGGCTAGTAAGTGTAGAGTGAATTTGAAGAAGCGGAGAAGGTAAAAGTGAACGTGGAGAAGCCAATTTAAAGAGTCATGTGAAAATAAACCTGAGAATCTCACGCCTTATGATCTTGTGAGCTACTGCTCTCATTCTGTGTATACCGTGGCTTATTTAAGACAATGGCAGTTTCTCTCTACATGTTCACTCAAATGCCCTGGCCCAGCAAGACTATCCCTGTGTATTTCTACCACAAGCCTGGCACGTACCATTTCTCCTCCACTCCATTTCACATGACTAGCTCATGGATCTCCCTATTCCAAGGTTTTCCAGGAATATAGAAAACAAATATAATACAGGAACACCATTTTTGTCCACATCATATATCTGATTGATGATAAACTAATGATTCTTAAGCAGGTTGTGGGGCTGGGAAGATGGGCCAGCAGTTAAAGAGTATATATATGCTTGGGATGCAGTTAAGAGTATATACAGCTTGGGATTCAGATTCAGCTCCCTCCATCCACAGCAAACAACTTACAGCCCATTTGAAGCTCTGGGTCAAGGGGATTTACAGTGTTTTCTCCTAACTCATATGCACATACCAATACAGACACAGACATATACAGAATTAAAAATAAACTAAATTTAAAATACCATTTTGAAATCAAATGAGCTTATACCTTTTGGATTTTCATTGTACTCACGAAGGGCCCGTTGCAGAAGGCTGGCACTGTCTTCCTATAACCAATAAAGAAACAGTATGGTAAAACACAAACAAAAAGGAACTTTCTTCCCATATTCGTGATGTTAGAAAACCTAGTTTTGGTTTCAGAACTTGGTTCTAGAGCCTGCATCTAATGAATGATACAGGCAAGTGATAATTCACTTTGCTGGGTTTCTGTGCTATGGGAAACCTCAGATGTTCAGGGATTGCTAATGTCCTCCGTGACCACAAACCAGGCACAGTGGCACATGCCTGTAAGGCCAGGAAGCAGAAGCAGGTAGTTTCCATGACTCAGGGCCAGGGTGGTCTACATAACAAGTTTGATGACGGCTAGGTCTATATAGCGAGACTTTGTCTTTTAAAAATACAATGAACACAAGTTTATGAACTTGTGAAAACTGTATGATCCCATCATCTATAAGATGACTGAGGAATGGCAAACAATTTCTCTCAAAAATGTATAACAGGAAATGGGTATTTAATGTTTTCTGTGTTAAAACATTTTACTGGACACCAAAAACTGGAGTTAATATAAATTTTCACAAACAGGATTTTTTTCTGTAAGAAAACAATAATTGCCAGAACAATTTTTTTTCCTCAATGAAAATAAAGTCTTGAGAAAAACAGAAACCAAGAAAACCTGACCTCTACATGACAATCATCTCTTAAATGACAATGACAAGCACCTCGTTTGAACGTATCCTTAATACTGGCACTACACATTCAAATATAAGGTCAGCTATGTTTTGGTAGTTGTTTATGTTTGGAGAAAGAATGAATTTCAAAACTAGAGTCTTTTCTAGAGCAGGAATGAGGATATTTCATTAGCTAGGAACCATGTCTACCTTAGTCTTTGTGTAAGGGTTCTGGAAGGGGAAAATGAGCACAAACCATTCCACTTGGGATACAGCATCTTGACTGCATCTATGACAAACATACATTAGGAACTCAAATATTGCTGTGGCTGTATGCATCTACATGTATGTATGTGTGAATATATGCACATAACACACATCATTTTTGTCACTAGTACTAAGTTCCCAAGTTTATTCTTAAGCATTCCAGCTTTCTGGTTCATTTCCCAAGAGTATAACTACCTGGAGCCATTTCTACTCATATAGGAATAAAATACTACCAAGCAGTGTGGAAAGTGTGCTAGATAGAAGGCTTGCTTAATTCCTAGACTGCACCAAAATCCTTTCACCTTATGATAAAGTGATACATAGATATATCTACTCCCACAGGAAGCTACAATGCACCCTCCCCTTCTTCTCAGGTGCCACCTCAGGACATAACCTTGTCGCGATACCTCTTTAAGGACTTCAGCTAGCTTCTCATCAGTAATATCAATAGTTTCTGAGCCTTCTGTTTCAGGTATACTTCCTTCTTCTACAATCTCCTTCTCTCCTTCCCTCCTCTCTTCTTCTATAGTATCTTCTACATTCAGGATACTAATTTCTTCATCTATGTCCCCTTCTTCTGGTTTCACAGTTTCTGAAAGTTGAGGAGCCTATGACAAAAGTGATCACAAAAGATTTTCTCTTTTTAATGAACAGATGTGTTCTTTTCAAAAATTCCATAGATATAAGTTGCTCTCAGTGAACATGTACATTATAAAAATCATATTTAAAAGCTAAAGATAAAATAGTGTAGAGCCTATGCTGAACATGAAGATACTGCATCAGTAAGGACTTCATGTCTATTGTTCTGTGTATGTCTGCTGCTGTGTGGCCATGCCTAGTGTCCCTAACAATTGGCTAGTACATTTTCTTAGCTTTCTCTAAAGAGTGATCTTAAGCTTGAAAGAAATTAAGAAGTTTCTTCCTTATTATAGCATGGTAATATAATTATACCTATGTATTATGCTCATTTTTTAAACTATAGTTTCTTCCTTATTATAGCATGGTAATATAATTATACCTACATATTATGCTCATTTTTTAAAACATAGGGATTTAGAGTTCTCCCCCAACTTTACAATTCATTTACAAGAGAAAGTATAACTATTTATAACTCAGAAAAAAGATAAAGAACACAATGTTATTAAATATGGTATTTTTTTTTTTCGAGACAGGGTTTCTCTGTGTAGTCCTGGCTGTCCTGGAACTCACTCTGTAGACCAGGCTGGCCTCGAACTCAGAAATCCGCCTGCCTCTGCCTCCCAAGTGCTGAGATTAAAGGCGTGCGCCACCACGCCCGGCGGTATTTTTTTTTAATAAAAGACATTAACTGTAGCACTTTGAACTTAACCACATTTAAAATCATGAAAATACATCTGGTCAGCTACTATAAACCCCAGAAAACACTTACCTTGAGAACTGAGATAATTTAGGAGGTATTGGCAGAATACTGGCATTTTATAAAAGAGAAAGGTAAAGTTTCAGTACATTCTTAAAATGGTAGTCTGGAATGGTCACTCTGTAAACGTCCTGTGCTAAGAAAGACTATGTTGAAGAAGTGAATGGGCCTGACAAATCCAACTGGACCATCATTTCATTGGTCACACACCACAGTGAGCTATGGTCTTTGGTTTGGCTCAACACATATTTTGTATGTCTTAGGAGGGATATCAATGTTCCTTGTGATGGTACAGTTTGCCACTATACTTTGTCTACCTTCATCTCCAAAATCCTTATTCTAGATTAGTACCCTGGTTGCTAGGAGAGGCAAGGAGAAGGCTCTCCTGTGCCTACCAGAAACTTCCATGGGACCACAGTTATTGCTGAAGACAAAGAACCCTTGGTTAAAGCTTTAGACCAGGGGAGCCCTAGAATTTAGTGCTCAATGATGCTGAGGCCCTCCAAGAAAAGGCTTATTAGGGAGGTAAATACATAAGGAGAGAAGAGGTTAATTGCCTGGAAAAAATCTAAAGAAACTATCTAAAAGAAACTACAATACATGCAATTCTGTATGTAAATATACATATATAGATTAAATGTAAATTTCTCATTTAGGCTAGAACTGCCCCTCTAGAATCAAAGACTAATAAGAATCCCGATACCACATAGGAAAAGCCCTCCTTTGAGTTGTTGGTCAGAGGTGCCCAAGGGACTCCCAGAGGTAGAAGGTTTAAGACCCCATTGCTGAAAACACTATGCACTTCAGAAACAAGGCATAGAGGCCTCAGCAATGGAACAGACTTGAATGTCCCCTCCATGAGGTTGAGCTTCCATAGTACCAGAAAGCACCATGCAAGCTTCTAATATAGGGAAACCAATATTCCTACCCAGCTATGATGCCTATGAACCACAACAATGATCAGCATGACACCACACCCCAAGGGTGCTATAGTGGCATGCATACCTTGGCAGTAAGTAATAGCTTTCTAATAGGACTTAAGACCTGTTCAACAGGGAGGAAACAATGCCTGGCACTGAACTCTTAACTACTCAGTGCTAGTGAAGTCATGGATACTGGAGAATAACCACTACTTTACTAAACTAGCATAATAACTAATAACAATATAGACATTTGTCTTTATGTCCACAGATATGTGTCGTCCTCACCATTTATCAAGTAAACTTCTTTTTGCAACAGATGGAGACCATTACAAAAAATATATATAGCCAATCAAAATCCAGGGTTGTGGAGTCCAGTTCCAACTGACACATCTGTAATAAACTCTCGCACCTAAGGCTCAGGGAACATTTTGGAAAGGGGGATTAAAAAACCCTAAGAGACAAAAGGATCAGGGAGGTTGTTTTGAGACTGTATCTCTTAGTTGTGTGAGAAGTGACACCCAAAGTCTCACCAACATGACAGTCTAAACATGAGCTAGGCGAAGACACCAATAGATATGCCAAAGAGGGCAGGGAAAAGCTCCCAAGGACTCAACCCTACACAAAGAACTCAAGATACACTCAAAGTGGAAGAAAGAGTCTTCCCAATGGAAGTGCACAGCAGTTGGTTATCCAATACCAGATGGTCAGCTCTGAAATCATACATATTAACATTAGATAGATTGGGTTTGGTTATATTTAGGAATATATATGTATATAAATACACACATATGCATAGAATAACAATGAAAAAGGAAGCCATGACATTGAAAGGGGGCAAAGGGTAGTATATGGGAAAGTTTGGGGGAAGGAAGGGGAAGAGAAAAATGTGACTATTTAAATCTAAAGAAAAAAACCCCACTCAATTCTATAAAAATATTTTTAAACATTTTCGGCAAAGTTATGGAGTTTCTTTTAAAGCTTTTAATATGCTAGCACAAGTAGACATTTTTCTTTACAAGTAGACTTTTTGGAGTGTAACTAAAGAATTTTTTTTAAATGAAATAGGTTCATTATGTTTTTTAAATTCACCATTGGGTGATCTGATGCTTAATGTAACAAATGAGATCTTGAAGAAAAGTATCTAATTGTTTATATTAAATTCTGTATTTTGGCGCTTTAGAGATGGCTCAGTGGTTAAGAGAACCGACTGCTCTTCCACAAAGGTCCTGAGTTCAAATCCCAGCAACCACATGGTGGCTCATAACCATCTATAATGAGATCTGACGCCCTCTTCTGGTGTGTCTGAAGACAGCTACAGTGTACTTATGTATAATAAATCTTTTTTTAAAAATCTGTATTTTAATGAAAAAAATTAGAGTTCCTGTGGCTTTCCATCGTTGCCAGTATTTAATATGATGTGTTCTCACCACAAGCATCAGTAACATTTCATTGTTGCTGTGCATAGTACTTCAGTGAGCCAAATCAAATATTTATTTTAATTGATTAGCTATTTTTACTCAGTTGATCTATAGGGCTTTGTTTTAAAAATAATTTGGCCTGCTTTATTATAATATTTTATTTGAAAGCAAGCCATATATATATATATATGTGTGTGTGTGTGTGTGTGTGTGTGTGTGTGTATATATATATATATATATATATATATATATATATACATACATACATACATACATACATACATATACACTTGTAGTGTTTAAAGCACAGAGAAATTGATCCCACTCATACACACACGCACGGGCACACATACACACACACACACACATTCTGTGTTTATGTTTAAATACTGACAACTTCAATGAAAAGAAATTATTTGCACAGAAAGCAAAAATAAAGTTTAGAGGCCAGAGTAGGCCTACGAGCTGCCAGTTTGATCTCTGCATTCTTATCTTCTTATGACAGCACTTCATTTAAAGTCTTCCTCCTTTGTGTGCGTGATTCTGTATTTCATTCCTATCCCATTACTATACTGTATACATTCCAGTTTGAGAAGACTACAAATGTAAATGCACTATTCAGGGAACTGTACACTGGGGTGGTAGGCATTTTTATTCTCAGTTTTACATTTATTCTATACCATTCTCATTGCTTTTCTGTGGACGATCTATTTCCTTTCTGTAGGCATACATGTGAGGCTAACCATATGCATTGGATCAATTTCTCTGTGCTGTAGATGCTACAATTAAAGCTCTTTCCCAGCATCCGCAAGGGTAATCAGTTGGGGGCTGGGATCTGAGTCCAGGACTGTTGGACTACAGGGGCTCTGCTCTTCCCCAAGATCATTAGAGCCATGTTTCCCCTACACACTGACGTTCCAAACATTGCAGGTTATTCTAGTTCCTAAATTCCCAACAAGGACATCCTGGTCTGGGGTGTCACTGTTTGCATAAACTGCAAATTCACTCAGCAAGTTTTATCCAAAGAATGCAAGTCTCTGCACTGTACATTTCCCTCCCTGAGAGCCATGCCAGCAGTTGTCTGATAATTATCAGAGTGTAAAATGTAGTTCAGATCCTGCTTTTGTGCAAGGCAGACTCCTTGGAGCTCTGTTGCAGTTTTCACGTCAGGGTTAGCTCTGGGCTTCAATCAGTCCACCCACAAGATGCTCCTTTGCTGCCATCAATTCTTCCTCCTTGAAACCCCTTTTTTGCTTAGGTAGCATTTTCTCCTTTCCTAGAATATAACCCCCAATATTTTCTCTAAGTTTTGTTCCTCAACTTTGTTACTATTCTCTTACTCTAACCTACTGGTTCTCAGCCTTTCTAATGCTGAGACCCTTTAACATAGTTCCTTCTGTTGTGGTGGCCTCCCAGACATAAAATTGGTTCATTGCTATTTCATAACCACAATTTTGCTACTGTTGTGAATCATAATGTAAATATGTGATATACAGGAAAAATATGCGAAGGGGTTAGGACCCACAAGTTGAGAACTACCATATCACACTCCCTGATGATCCCCCCCCCATCCCATCTGAAAAGCTCTATTTACAGGAGGGATGCTTTCACTAGATCCAGCTAATTACAAGGACATGTCACTGATCCCAATGACCTCTACTGAGCTCCAGACACAGAACCTGGTCCCCACAGTGAACATCTTCTGGAAACTACTGGCAGCTAGCAAACACGGAACGGTCTCCCTGGACTGACGGCTCCTATGCCCTTATTTGCAGTCACTGTGAACAGCACTGTTTCCACTCAGTTTTCTAGGCCAAAAGAAAGGTGTCACTTTTCCCTTCCCTCCCAACTACATGCAACTCTCTGATACATATCCCCATGTCTTCATCCCATGTGCAGTTCATTCTTTGCCTGGTCTACTGTAACTGGCTCCTCACTGCCATGCCTGACTTTATTCATGCCTGCTTCAAATCATTCTTCATATTGCTACCAGAATAACCTTACAAAACCTCAAGTGTAGTCAATGTATTCTTTTCCCTGTAACATCTTGTATGAGTATATAAAGCCCTTTGCTGGTTAAGTTCTACTTAACAGGATTTATTTCAAAGTTTCCCTACTCACTAGTGGCAAGCTCATTTTCAACCCTTCCATATAGAAGCTGAAGTCACTCTGCTAACATACTCTGCTGCACTAATGGATTTCCTGTTGGCTTATCGAGTCCTATGTCTTGCCTATCTACGACACATATGTTTTTTCTTCTCTTTAATTAGTCTGTTTTTAAAAAGCAAGGTATACATGTAATTTGGAGCTTATTTTTCATCTTAGTGCAGCTTTGGATAAAGGTGCAGGAGTAGAAAAACAAACAGCACTGTTAAGTTATGCATATAATTCACAAGAAAGAATGATTTAAAAAAGAAAAGAAAAGAAGTAGTCGTGGCAGAAGTACATTGGGGTTTCAAGTGTTCTTTGGAGAAACATTTTTAGTCCTCCTGACAGTTAAGACAGAGGGAAAGTGGACCATGGGTGGTAGATTAATTAATACCTGGCTTTCCTTTTAAAGGCTTCCTCCTCTGACTGGAGGAAGATCACTCTTTTGGGGGGACAAGATATATAAATTCTTGATTTAATAATATGTACCCACTATTAAGCTATATGTTAGGAACTAATCATAACATAGAACATTGAATTTTCACAATGAAAAGAATGAAGAAAAATATGACAATGCTGCAGAGAGCACACACGCATGTAAACTCATCTCTACAGTCAATCATTATCAATCAACACACACTTTAGCACTACTCACCTTGAGGGCTGTTGTTGAACAGCCAGAGATGCTCTGCAGAAATTCTTTGCAGCTTACCTGAAGGTCCCTTTCTGACAGAGTCCACATTAGGAAACCGTAACTTAAGGGATTCTACAGGGTTAATGCCTCACATATACCCCAGTAATGATCAGTAAACTAAAGCAAGTACTTGAGCAACTAGCAGATTTACCATGCCTGTAATCCCAGCACTGGAGAGGTAGCAACAGAAGTCTCAGAAGCTCAAGACCATCCTTGGCTACATAATAAGCCTAGGCTATGAGAGACACTGTCTCAGAAACAAACAAGGAGGGACGAGCTTCTGAGATCTACATAACCAGCTCCCAAGTCAGGAGGGGCCAAGTGGTCTTGTTCTTCACTTCCGTTTGTAATTCTCTAATGAGATTTATACAAAAATCACCTCTACTTATGAAAGTTTGTGTTCGTTTATACCCTGTCTCAATGTATCACTAACCACCAACAAAGTCCTCGCCGTAAACTTTAGAGTGTATTGGGCCTGCCACAATGTGTGATTTACTAAGTGTTCGCTGAACACTGGGCAGAGAAAGTTAGCATGCTTTGTTTAGGGCTAGTGCTCACTTCCATGTAACTGCTTGAAGACTAGGTGATTCTTGTTACTACACTTAAGGCTTCTGTCTTAAATGAAGGAATAGGGATAGCAAGAACTATAGTGTGATAAAGCTCTAGCAATGCTGTTCCTACAGAATGCCTTAGGTCTCACCTAATTCTTTCTGTACATTTCTAGAGAACAAAACAAAACCAACCGAACACACACCAAAACAGACATCGACAAAGCCAAAGAAGCTGGTGTGACTTCAAAACAGCCTGAAAGCACAAGTTGTCAGTAGGGCCCTGGAGGCAAAATGACTACATAAATGCTCTTTTGACTGTACCTTGTAGGAACTATTACTTCAAAAGGACACCACACGTTTTGGAGCAGGGAAATGTAATGAAACTGGTCAGAAATGCTGCTTCAAAGTGGCTATCTCTATCAGTTCAAATAGTGAAGCAGATGTACTTTTAGAATGTAACTTCAGCACTCCTGGGCTATTCTCTTCAAGGAAAACCAATGCTCCCCCACCCCCACCTTTGACACGACTGGAAGTTTAGCTTCTTATCCTTCCAGCATTCTCTTATGAATTTCCTTTATGAACTTCATGCCTGCCACCTCCTTTATCTAATCATTTCAAAACTATTCTTAAATGATCACCTTTTGGTACATACACCTCATCATACTGCTAATTCTACTCTACAAACAGTAAATATGGTCGACTTGGCCATGGGCTGCAGTGTCAAATCAGTGTAGTCTGTTATTCAGGGATACTAACTGCTATCTCTGGAGCAGGTTCTAATTTACAGATTGCTCTAAGGAAATGCTACTTCATTTGATTCCTGTCCATCTCATGCTCCTTCTTAGAGAGAACAGATGTATGGAGTTCAACCACACAACATTAACAATGAAGGTATAGAACAGGCTGAGAAAGAAAAGCAACTGAAAAAAAGGTAAAAATACACAACCAAAATAGCCTCATTATATAGATCTAATCAAATGTGACTTGTAGAAAGTCAGTATCTAGTTTAGACAGTTGTTCTTCCACAAACAATACTGAGTGCATAAATTTAATCTTTATTTTACCTGAAACATTCTGATAAGCAACAGAGAATTACAGAAGTCAGTGAAAATCCATTGAGGCTGCATAACACACAATGAGAATGGAAGTTCTGATGGCAGAGTTAGTACAGTAATCATTTGAATTCAGAAATTTCAAATTACAGAAGACAGGAGACATTAAAATTATTACTTTTAAGAGCAGACAAATGAGCATAGGTGCTTAGTTTTATTTCTTGAAACGCCTGAACTTCTATGAGCCCTATTTTATGTGTTTTAGTTACTCAATTCCTAAGCTATTCTGTCACGTGCCTAGGCAACAATCAAAAGAGATCACATCATTAAGTCTCTAAGACCTGAACATAGCTGTCACGTTATAGATTTCTATCAAAGGGTACAAAAAAGAGAAAGGGACAAATGGCATTTTTTAAAATATGAATTTTCTACCTTAGTTTTAAACTATCACCACTTCTTATAAAAATATTTTCAGTCATAGAGATGGAAAAGGGGTACTAAAATATTTATTAAAAAATCAGAAGTTTTGATAGCCCTTAAATATCTGTACTTTTTTAAACAGACTGGAATATATGTATATATGTATATATGTATATATATATATGTGTGTGTGTGTGTGTATGTATATATACATATATATATATTACTTATAGTAGGCTTCTAGTATATAAACCATTAATGTGGAATATACAATGTTTATTATAACAAAATGTCTTTTAATAATATTTTTTGGTTATGGATTAGTAATTTGGGGACAGAACACAAGATATGAGTTGAGGAAGAATCAAGACTTAACACTATCTCCTGTTGCCTTTGACACCTTAGTACAAATGTCATCAGTTGTCTGTTTTCCAACCACATTCTATAGTAATGGATCAGTTTAATAAAATGTAATGTATACCTATTATGCATAAGGCATGCAAATGACTTCCCTGGTCATAATCAGGTCAAATTGAGTCTGTTACTTCAAGTCCAAATAAAGTGGTAAAACATCATTCCAAAATCGTTTGGAACCTAGGAGGCCATTCTCTAAAAGTTGTTTGGACTCCATTGGCATTTTAGATGGCTGTTTTTTCCCTGGGTTAGTAATGGGCTTTTCTGAGTATGTGCCATGTCTGCCATATTTCATAGAACCATTTATTTTACTTACTTTTGGGGATTGTTTTCTGTCTTCCTGACTTTCATTATGAGCAACTTTTCCAATTGCCTTCTTGTATTCCCCTTCTTCCCTGTCATATGTTTTATCTTCCTCCACATCATCCTCACAACTTCCGTGTTCTTCCCTTTCTCTTTCCTCCCCTTCTTGTCCCTCTTCCTCCTCCTCTTCTTCCTCTGTACCATCTCCTTTCTTCTTTTCTAGCTCCTCTCCATCCTCTTCTAGCTCCTCTCCTTCATCATCTCCCCCACCTTCTTCCTCTCCCTCCCCTTCTTCCTCTCCCTCCCCTTCTCCCTCTCCCTCCTCCTCTTCCTCTCCCTCTTCCTCTTCCTCCCCCTCTTCCTCTCCCTCTTCCTCTTCCTCCCCCTCTTCCTCTCCCTCTCCTTCTTCCTCTTCCTCCTCCTCTTCCTCTCCATCCCCCTCTTCCTCTCCCTCCTCCTCTTCCTCTCCCTCCCCATCTTCCTCTCCCTCCCCCTCTTCCTCTCCTTCTTTTTCCCCCTCGCCTTCGCCCTCTTCCTCTCCTTCTTCCTCTCCTTCCCTCTCTTCCTCTTCACCTTCCTCTATTTCCTCCTCCTGTTCTTGCTCCTCTCCTTCCTTCCACCCTTCTCTCCCACATTCTTGCCTTCCTTTCCCCTCCCATGTCCCTTCTTTCTCTTGCCTATCTCCTTCATCCTCCCTACTTTGATCCTCTGATGTGCCTTCTTCTTCCTCTCCTCCTTCTTCTTCTTCTCCCACTTCTGGGTCTTCTTCCTCCCCTTCCTCTTCTTCACTTATTTCATCTCCTGCATCTCTTTCTTCCATCTCTTGATTTCTTTTCTCTTGGTTTCCTTTATCCCTCATCATTTTGTCTCCTCCTTCACTCCCTTTCTCCCATCCTTTATCCTCTTCTCTCTTTTTCATATCCAGGATGCACCTTGCTCTTTTATCCTTACCTTTCTTCCTCCCTTGTTTTTCCTGTGCCCTTTGTAACTGCTCTGTTTCTAAATTCACCTTCTCACAGATTTGATCCCCGTCACCCTCAGATCCGTCCTCTCTCTCCCCCCCTGACTCTCTCTCACTTTCACTCACCTCTTTTTCTGTAATGACATCTGACGGGGCTTCTGCTTTTGCCTCCTTTCTGTCTCCTTCAACTTCCATATTTTCTGTTTTTGCCTGTACTGCTTGTTGCACTACTACATTTGCTTCTGAATCCTCTGGTCCTTCCTGCTCCTCTGGTATCCCTGACAAATGATCATGCTTAAGATCGAACTTTGGGAAACATCTGGTTGCTTTGACTACATTCTCAGTCGCTTGCTCAGTACACTTGGTGTCGTCGTACCATAAGAAGTGCTCAGTCTCCACTTCATGCTCATCTTTCTCATCTTTCTCTTCACTACGATATTCTACTAGCTTGCGCTGCTCCAACTCCTCAGCACTGTCTTGCTCACTGTGCCTCTCACATTCCATGTAACTGTCTGGTTCTTCTACCAATTCTGTTTCACTGTCAAAGGTCATATTCTGCTCACTGCTTCTCCTTTCCTCAGCAATATCTTTATTGTCTTCACTCTCAGAATTCATGTTTTCATCTGGAAAGTCATCAAAAACTGAATCTGATTTTGAGTTCTCTTCACTTTCTCTAATCTTTTTCACATCTGCCACTTCCATCACCTCAGTTTTCTTCTCAGAGACTATTTCTTCATCACTTTCCTTTTCTACTTGCTTGCTTTGTAAGCCCTTTCCATCAGTGAAGACCTGCGGCTCCACCTGGTCTAGGCCATTACCCACTTCCTCATCTGAAAATGCTCCCAGAATCTCGGGTGCTTGTATCATGTAGATCCCTTTTGCTAAATATTGTTTGTACACTGTCACTTCTTTTATTTTTGACATTTCTTCATATTCATAACTATCCTCATTTTCAGTGCACGGTGTACTTTCCATCACTTTCTCAAATGTGTCTTGATTCTGTAAAGTTTTTGAAGTAACCATCATACTATTATTAGTTGACAAAGGCATCATAGTTATATAAATTACTGAAAAGATTTTAATCTACAAGCTTATACATTGAAAGCTCATTAATTCAAACTTTAGAAACTGGGAAACATGCTACATCTAGTGGTTCATAGTATTTGCCAAATAAATTCTTAGAAACAGGAGTTAGGAATTAACAAGCTAACATTCAAAAACAGTATAACAAATGCAATCTTTTTACTCATTAAAGTAGGCCTGACAGCGTCTAATATAAAAGCAAGATTTGAAATATGGACAATACATCAGTTTTCTTAAAAAAGGATTTCCATTTCTACTGTTTCTAGAAACGTTTTAATTTGTAAGTTCTTTTTATAATCCTAAGGCAGTCAGGCCCAGCTGCTAGAACTTATTTCTAAATGTATCTACCTTTCTTTTCTAAGCAACTCAGCCAAACTCTGTCTAGCATCTCCTAGAAACTAAGACCCTGCTTGCAGCAGAGCAGACCACCAAGGCATGGAGTGCTCGCCCATGCTGAAAAGCAGGCTATTCCTCACTGTGCCTCTCACTTTTCGAGGGCTGGCTATGCATTTTTATAGTTAAGTAGGATCTTCCTGCATCTTGTAGGATCTGTCTTTAAGAATTTTTAAACAAACAAGGTAGCAAAGGCAGTAGAAAACAGAAATTACATGATTCCCAAAGCCAGAATCAACTGCTTATTTTATTAACTGCCAAACACCTCTTATTTTTGTTTCATTGGCCCCTAAAGTCATTAAGAGCAAAAAGAGTGCCCAACATGCCTTCATTTATCTAAAGTTGGGAAAATCACAGACTGACTTTTTGTTACTAACACTGTTACTAACTAAAATCTCTTTCTTACCTATTTATAGCCTCTCACTAATTTCCAATTTCATTTTATTCTGTTTTATGCTAATCCTTCCTTAGTACAAAATGATTATCAACTAGTGAACACTTAAAAAAACAATAATGAATAATAGTAACTCAGGCAAAGTCATTCACAAGCAAATTGTGAGCTCCATTCCGATAAATCCTAACCTCTTCCCCAAAGTAAGAGCTAAGAGGACTGCCTATCTACTGCTCAGTTGAGAAGAATCATTATCATAGGGTAGGTAACTAACTGGAAGAGCAAATTGTAGCAGTTAAAATCTATGAGGAAATAGCTATGAGTAAAAGAAACCAAATACGAATCATCTACGTTGCAATCCTGTCCTTTAAACGTCAATATAAGTGAGTGATTACCTTTTTGTCTTCTTTCCAAAAAGTTTTAAAAGAAATAATTAAAACATTCTTACCCACAACAATAACAGTAATAATAATAATAACAACAACAACAATAACAGCTATGCGTTATACCTGTTGTTTTTGAATTGGTGAAAAATCTAATAACTTCTCACTGGAACTCGTAGTCATCATATGTGTCTGAAATAAATAAGAATATATCTTCTAGGTAAATGGAAAACTACAAATGAATAATGAATGTAAAGAAACCCAGGTATTAATGCAATCTATCCACACTGCCATACTAATGATATTAGGAGAAGAGAAAAGCTACTTAGAACATCATGAATAGACTTAATATGCAAAATAGAGCTTAAAGCAAGCCAGAGCTTTTCAACTTTTCCATATTAGAAGCAGAGAGGAGCCTTTCCTAGTTCTTTAGGAGGATGAAGAAAGGTAGATGGTGGAATGTAATATTGTAGTGACAGACTCTTAGAGATGGGTTGGGGGGGCGTTGCTCTGGGAGGGTAACAGGGAAAGACAAAATGCCCTGGTGAACACCACTGGGCCAGACTCTGGAACTCAGGGATATGGAACTGCCTAGCAGGAGCTAACAGATTTCTGGTTTTACTCTTTATAGGCCTAGATGTAAAAGGATAAAACTGTTTCCCAATTCAAGAAAATACTATGTCTCCTCATGGCATTCCCATGCACAAACAGTGTGTGCTTCAGCCACACGCATCCTTCTACCACCTTTGCATGCCCCTGCCCCTGCCCCCTAAAGAGTCCTCTTGCCACTTTCATGTCATCTTTCTCTTTTCAGTCAGGAGTCCATGCATGAGAGAAAACGAGTCATGTGTGTTCCTGAGCCTAGGAGCTTATATTTGGCTTCCTTTCAGCTGTGACACTAATTACTATTCACCACTCATCTTCAGAACTATAAGGAATTACACTCATGGGCTAGGGAAGACACACAGTCTAGCTAGACAAGACTCTTAAAATTAGCACAGAAAGCTCTCTCTGAAGAATTTCTCCATATTTCCAAGATTATTCTCAGGTGCTGTATCTGGAGAACCATCTTGGGATGGTTTACTAAGATCAACAGCTCTAGGAATTAAAACCTCCTATATTTTTCTATCTTTGCAACCATGTTGTGTAGCAATTTCCTTCCAATCAAAGCATTCCAACTTGAACAGAAGCTCATTAAGACTTAGGAAGAAACAAATCACAAGCCTCGAGTAGTCAGTGAAACTTGTGAGATTCCCCCCAATCCCTCCTTCCAGGCTACATAAGCAGTAAGGAAGACTGGTAAGAGGAGGCTCTCTGGCCTGCTGAGCTACCTTTAAGTTATCAAGGGGGTTCTAGAGAGGCAATTGTTGGGCAGCATCACACACACACACCCTGAGATGGGATTTTCAGTCATAGCATTTTCATAGACGACCTCGGAGTCATCTATGCATGTGTACTTAACCCCTCCCCCTCATTCCTGTAAGTAACGCACAATAATCTCATTGGGTCTCCAAGTGGGACATTGGTAGTACTGTTACTTTAGTCTGTTGTTAGTTCCCTGTATGTAATGAATACATGTCTGTTCATGTCCCCAGCAAAAGCTGCACAACAGTCGTCAGGCAATACTGCACTAGCTCAGTGGGCATTAGCCTAGAGTCAGGCTGGCCAGGAAGAAGACATATTGACACAATGCCCCCTGAGACTTCTGTGCAGTGGGGAAGTGGAATACAATGTTGGAGTGAAAGGAAAATAGAAATCTTTAGAACCCAACTGTGAGGAGCTTGAGAAGGAGAGTTGTGTAAGATTCTGGGTGATGGCATTGTGTGACTGTACAGAGAGTGTGTGGCTTTACCAGACTGACACTACACACATCAGGTCAAAAACTGATCACTGCCAAATGTTCTACAAGCACTTTATACTAAGAAGTTCAATTGCACTTGAAATCAACACTAACAACAAACGGAGACCTCAAGTTATACCATAAGACTAGGTGTGCTTACTAAGGAGGACCTCACATAATAGTGTAAGACACAGACACTCCAACAAATGTGTAGACCTCCATATAAAAACATAGTACGAAGGCTGTGGCCTTTAGGCCATCATAAGTTCAAGGCCAACCTGGACTACAGTGTGAATTCTCAAACAAAATGGCTACAGAATGAGACCCCCCACCTCAAAATCAACCACCAACAAACAAGCTATGAGAGAGGCACTGCACTCAGTTTTATTTAAAGGCAAATCAATTAGAATAAGATAAAATTTATCAGCAGGACCTAAAGACTAGGGAGAATGGAATGATAATATATTTCATTGCATTAATAGAAAAAATAACTGCCAATCAAAATTACCACACCTAGTGTATTGGCTAGTTTCATGTCAACTTGACATAACCTAAAGTCATCTGAGAGAAGGGAACCCCAGTCAATGAAATGCCCCCATAAGATCAGACTATAAGCAAGCCTGTAGGGCATTTTCTCAATAATTGATGTGGGAGGGCCCAGCACATTGTAGCTACTAATCCTGGGTTCTACAAGAAAAGCAGGCTGAACAGGTCTGGGAGCAAGCTAGTAAGCAGCACCCCTTCAATGGCCTCTGCATCAGCTCCTGTCTCCAGTGTCCTGCCCTGCTTAAATTCCTGCCCTCAATGCTTTTGATGATGAGCTGCTGTATAGAACTGTGAGTGAAATGTGAAGTAGAATCCCTTTCCTTCCTAAGTGCCAAATACTGAAGCACTCACTTTTTTAAAAATAAAATAGGCTCTAACACAATAACAGTGGTGACTTCAGTAGTACATTCTTATCCAAGCAAACAATCAACACAGTAATGTTATTGATAAATTACATTATAGAATAAGTGGATTTAACAAATATTTCAACAGATATAGAATGTACATTTCTTGACATCAGCATACAGAATTTATTCTAAAATAGACCATATATAAGTCCAAAGAAAACTGTACAAAATTCAAAAACATTTTAATGTGTGATATCTTATTAGACCATATGGAATAAAATAGAAAATAATAGAAATCAGTAGCAAGGAAACACATGAAAGCTAAATAATAGTTCTCAATGACTATCAAATCACTAAACAACTTCAAGGGAAGGTGAAGGAAGTAGTATTGGCTCAGGACCCCAAGAGTACAAAGGAGATGTGTTTGCTTCAGAGAGACAAAGGGGAGGGATAAGAGAAAAAGGCAGGAGGTAGAGGATGAGGGAGAAGAGGAAGGGAACAAGGGAGAAGGAGGAGGGGTATTTGCTGTGGAAGACAAAACACTGAGTCTGGATACAGGCGATACATATGGCACACAGGAAAAGGGCAGGTTTTAAAGGTACAAGGAGAAAGCTGTGTTAGGATAATTGATTGGGCAGGTTAATTAAGGTAGCCAAAGGGGGCTTTTGATTGCAGAGGAAGAAGCAGCTAAATAAGGGAATAGACCTTGGCTTTAGGAATATAATCTAACAGTTTTTAGCAAGGCAGAGGGAATGGGGAGAAGGGCAAGGCCATGTTTGCCATGCTCACTCTGGCTAGAGTCCCTTCAGAGACTGTTAAGTGAAGGAGATGGGGTAGCCGAAAGGAACTAGAGTAGGGCGACATGGTGAAAATGAGGGTACACATGATCAAAGGTTGATTTATGCAGGGATGGAAATGTCACAGTGAAATTCACTAATATTAATATGTACTATTAAATAGTAATGAAGTCAGCTTTTTACATCTAAAAGAATATAAAGAGTATATATACACCAGTTCACAAGTAATTAAAATTCACATAACTCATATCTAATAGCCAGGAAATAATTACCATATTTAAGATATCATTAGTTTCACCAAAGTTTTCTGAATCCACTGCTGAAGAATTTTCTGTCTCTGTGTCTTTGTTCATTTTATCTTCAAAATAATCTGAATGAGTAAAAGGGAAAAGTCAAACTCAGATCGTAACAGAAGTGAGAAAGGCAAATGAACAAATCTGCATTCTATAATACACCACGGGGTGTAACCACAGCCAAGGCGCTTTAGTCTTGTGGCTGGACATGAACGGTAGTCATCCATCGTAGTAGCAGATTCTCAAATCTCATCTTGAAAGTTAATTACTTTGTTGCCAAGTATGTAGCACCAATTTCATTCACAAGGACAAGCAAACACTATTCCTCTGGAATAAATACTTCTCAGCTTAGCTGTATCAAGTAATGCCAGATAGCCTTAAGACAGCCTAGTGACCCAAATGCCTAAGGTATTCTTTCCTCAGTGTACTTCTTCATGATATAGGGTTGAATTCCATGGATATGGTCAAGCCAGTAAAATGGACAATACATAATAACTGTGACGTCACTCTAATTTCTTGGTCACTGATGTGTGCTTATTTTTCTCTTTGCTCTAGGAGAAGCCATATTGTGAGCATTTCTAAGAAGTCTATATAGTAAGTTTGCGTGATGCCCGCACATGAGTGAGCCAGAAGTCCAGTCAAGCTTCCCAATGCTACCATCCCATCTAACAGTGCAAGTCCAGAAAAAGCCTGAGTCTGAGACACTCAGCCAAGCTCCTCCTGAATTCCTGACTCTCAGAAGTTGTGCCAAATAATAAATAGGTTACTCTGACCAGTTACATTTTGAATTTTTTTTATGTAGCAATGAAAACCACTACAAGCACTTTGAATTTCTCAAAATATTAGTGATATCACAAAATATTATAAAGCAGAAAATTCCAAAATGATTAGCTCTACTTGAACCTTTGTCCATTTGTCACTATGCCCCTTTGATTACCTGATCATCTATAGGGTACTTCCTGAGGAAATTTCCATTAAAATTGTCAGTACACAATCAGTGCTCCCTTTTATATATTCATTTTTAATTAGGTATTTATTTCATTTACATGTCCAATGCTATCCCAAAAGTCCCCCACCAACCCACTCCCACTTCTTGGCCCTGGCGTTCCCCTGTACTGAGGCATATAAAGTTTGCATGACCAATGGGCCTCTCTTCCCAATGATGGACAACTAGGCCATCTTCTGATACATATGCAGCTAGAGACACAAGCTCTGGGGGTTACTGGTTAGTTCATATTGTTGTTCCACCTATAGGGTTGCAGAACCCCTTCAGCTCCTTGGGTACTTTCTCTAGCTCTTCCATTGGGGGCCCTGTGATCCATCCAATAGCTGACTGTGAGCATCCACTTCTGTGTTTGCTAGGCCCCGGCATAGTCTCACAAGAGACAGCTAGATCTGGGTCCTTTCAGCAAAATCTTGCTAGTGTATGCAATGGTGTCAGCGTTTGGAGGCTGATTATGGGATGGATTCCCAGATATGGCAGTATCTAGATGGCCCATCCTTTCGTCTCAGCTCCAAACGTTGTCTCTGTAACTCCTTCCATGGGTGTTTTGTTCCCAATTCTAAGAACGGTCAAAGTGTCCACACTTTGGTCTTCGTTCTTCTTGAGTTTCATGTGTTTCGCAAATTGTGTCTTGTATCTTGGGTATCCTAAGTTTTGGGCTAATATCCACTTATCAGTGAGTACATATTGTGTGAGTTCTTTTGTGATTGGGTTACCTCACTCAGGGTGATGCCCTCCAGGTCCATCTATTTGCCTAAGAATTTCATAAATTCATTCTTTTTAATAGCTGTGTAGTACTCCATTGTGTAAATGTACCACATTTTCTTATCCATTCCTCTGTTGAGGGGCATCTGGGTTCTTTCCAGCTTCTGACTATTATAAATAAGGCTGCTATGAACATAGTGGAGCATGTGTCCTTCTTACCGGTTGGAACTTCTTCTGGATATATGCCCAGGAGAGGTATTGCGTGGTCCTCTGGTAGTACTATGTCCAATTTTCTGAGGCTTCAATTGAATGATGTATTTAAGGTATAAAACAGATGGTATGTGTGTGTGTTCCCAAAGAAGTAGTAATATAACTGCTAATTCTTAATGAACTCATATTATATAAGAGATGAAGAACATAGGATAATGGGTAAAGAAAAAACTCCTATATAGATATTGGGAATAAGCAAAGTTTTCACTTGAGTAATACATGAAAGGATTAGGGAGGTAGAGATATAGGGTAAAAGAGAACAGAGCAAAAAACTAATAAAGCAAAAAAGCAGAGAGAGAGATACAAGAAGGTAGCTTATGTTGAAGATTTCCCATGTATTAGAAGCATATACTTTAGCCCATGTTAGGCTAATCCCATGTTATGGTTTGTATATGCTTAGCCCAGGAAGTGGCACTATTAGAAGGTGTGGCCTTGTTGGAATCGGTGTGTCTCTGTGGGTGTGGGCTTTAAGACCCTCATCCTAGCTGCCTGGAAGCCAGTCTTCTGCTAGCTGCCTTCAGATGAAGATGTAGAAATGTCAGCTCTGTCTGCACCATGCCTGCCTAAAAGCTGCCATTTTCCCACCTTGATGATAATGGACTAAACCTCTGAACCTATAAGCCAGCCCCAAATACATGTTGTCCTTTACAAGACTTGTCTTGGTAATGGTGTCTGTTCACAGCAGTTAAACCTTGACTAATGCACCCAATGACAATGAGAAAGAAAGCAGGCTTTGTTGACCTGTCTCAATTCCATCTGACTCTATAGCCCATGATCTTTTCAGTAAGTCAAACTGAACCACTCATTTCGATTAATACCAAGGCACCAGGACAATAGAGTTAACATTTGAGGATTTTTTTTTGAAAGTTTCTTATATTTAGTAAGGACAAGGTCTGTAGGGCTGTCCTTAATATCTGAAACTTTCAAAAATATTATATTACTCAGTGTCTATGCGTGTGCGCGTGTATGTATGACAGAGAGAGATAGAGACAGACAGACACACAGATATCCACAGAGACAGAGAAATGTGTGTGGGGGGGGAGCAGCTAGACTAGGTTATTTGATTCCCTGCTGCAGAGGATCTAAAGAGCTAGTGCTCGTAACTGCTTGCTTTTTTCACCAGTTGACATTTTAGCACGGAAAGCAGTTACTTACAATATACAAAACAACTAGCATGGCTGCATTGCCTTACATTTTCACCTATAAAAATAAAATACCAGCTACATTTGCCTCATGGGCCAGAGTTTGCTGTCTCCTAACTCAGATGAATAAGGAAATGTTATTGAAAGGTAAAACAAGAAGAGCAGATGGGACATATATGGGAAATTTTACACTTTCATAAAAATCAGGAATCTTCAATGGACAAAGAACAGATAGGCATTAAATCGCATGACAGAAAGACTGATGTGGAAACTATCACAGAAGGATAGATTGTCATACAGAGAATATAGGTTTGGAAAAGATAGCAGCTTATATAGACTGATAGGACCTTGCCTCCGGATTGATTAAGAAAATGTAAAGATGCCAAACCATTTCTATTTTGTCCTCTCACCTACCCGCCCCCCTGCCAAACACTTCTCCTTTTCCTACCGACATGTATTTTCCCTGCCACCACAGGCTGTTCTGCGTGCCAACCTGTCAAGTGTTCCCATGCTCTCCTGTACCCCTGGCTCACCTCCGCTGGCTTCCACAGGGTTTCCCACTAGCCTCACAGCTCCCTCTAGCAGCTAGCCCATAAGCAAACAGGCAAAGGAATGAACTACAGTCCTCTTCACTTCCCCATCCTCCAGTCAAGCTCCTCCCAGCTCTTTCCCAAGGACTTCTTGTGTTGAGGTTGCTGGTATTCTCCACGATGCCATACGCACTGGGAACTCATTATGTTTTTTGGTTTGAGCTCTGACCAGTGATATTTGGCATTCAAAATACCACTATCTGAGATCCTAATTTCCTGAGATCATTGTTACTGACAAGTATTAGTCCTTCCAAATGTACCTTCTAAATTGCACGTTCTTCCTACTTACAGTCTGACTTCCCGACAATCCACAATGACGCAGAAATGATTACCTTAAAGGATCAACTGGACTGGAACATATCAGGTAAAAACCCATTAGACCAAAGAAACATATCCAGTGCAAATATATTTCTTCTAACCTATAAAATGAATATTTTTCTTCCCATGCCTTTCTCCAACAACAAATGCATGTGAATTCCCCCCACCCCCACCCCCACATCTTCTATTCATACGGTGGTTGCCTTTTCTTTTCCAAATCTTTGTCTCTACTACGTTCTTAGCCTGGAATATGTATATTCTGTCTCTTTGTGTGGCTGACTCTTTAAGTACTTTTCTTTTTTATTAAATTTAGTCATAAAGGTTTAATTTAAACTTTAAATTTAATTCTTATTTACTCAAGCTACAAAAGTATAAAATTATATATCATTCCATATTGAAATGTCTTGAAGTGTGAAATAACTTTACCAAACTAGAAACTTGCCTTTCCTCTGTGCACACTGCTTGGCAGAATATGCTACTACTTTGAACATTTTTAAATGCTTCTAAAGTTTTTATTTTTGAGAAATTCGAATATGTATGCAATGAAATATGACCATCTCTGCCCCACACACTCCTCCTCTAATTCTTCCCATGCTACCTCACACCTTCAAATCTTTTCATGTCTAGGGTTAAAAAGCACCATCTGATGTTCATTCTTATTTCAAAGTGAACCTTATGGGAGGTGCATGTCAGACACAGCTCATCATTGACATCCTGCTTATACTGACTATCCCATGATCTGCTCTTGGTGGGTTCCTGACCCTTTATCAATTCTGTCATTTGCCTATTCCTCAAAGATATAAAAAGTCATCTTTGCCATGCTTTATCCCCAACTTTTAGGTTTTATTTTCAACATTACTGGTTAGTGAGTGTGTGTGTGTGTGTATGGGTGCCTATATGATATAGCATAGGGTTGGTCAGAAGACTAGTTTGTGGAGTCAGTTCTCTCATTCTACCTTTATGTGAAAACCAGGAATGAACCTCAGCTCACCATGTCTTCACATTAAATGCCTTTAACCCCTGAGCTACCTCACCTTTGGTTTCATATTTTAATTCCCAGACCACTGTTTCTCTAATCTCGTGGTCATGAGGTTATAGTCAAGTGTACATTTGTAGTAACAGATGAATTTTCCTGAAAGACACTCAATGTCTACAAATAAAATTATGTAGGAGAGGCACATAATAGAAAAGGGTTAAGGATTTATATGATCTGAGAGCTGATCCCGTGTCACAGCGCTCCATACAGAAATAGTGGCCAGAGAGAGTGACCCTCCAAGGAGTGTGGACAAGCCTATGAGTATAGGTAAGACCACCACTTCTGCTCAGAGGGACCTGCCTCAAACCCTCAGGACACAGGAACCAACAAGCAGCCTGGGTGGATAGGAGCCTTCCTGTTTCCCTCTAATCCTGTGCCAGAGTGTCCAGAGCTGATTCTGTGCCACAGCACTATATACCCAAATACCAGCAAGAGAGAGCTGGTCTCCCAGGAGGAAGCACAGGTAAGACCACCACTTTGGTTCAAATGCCTGGCCCAATAGAGACTCTAACAGAACTACCGGAACACAGGAACCAAGGAACAGCAGGGGACAGGATCCTTCTGGTTTCTATCTACATGCCAGAGCTGACCCTATGCCACAGCACTCCATACCCAAATTCCTCGCAGAAAAAACTGGTCCCCCAGTAATACTGACACACAGGCTTGCAGGAGGGACAAGCCACAGACAGAGACAGCAAGACCAGGTAACAACAGAGATAACCAGATGGCGAGAGGCAAGGGCAAGGACATAAGCAACAGAAACCAAGGTTACTTGGCATCATCAGAACTCAGTTCTCCCACAACAGCAAGCCCTGGACACACCAACATACTGCAAAAGCAAGACTCTGATTTAAAATCACATCTCATGATGATGATAGTGGGTGGGGAGGGAGCACCTTCATAGAGGCAGGGGGAGGGAGGATGAGATAGGGGGTTTGCAAAGGTGAGACCTGAAAGGGGAAAACATTTGAAATGTAAATAAAGAAAAATATCCAATAAAAATAATATCAATAATAAAAATAATAATCAAATTCATATAAAAAGGATTTATATGATCTGAAGAGAAAGTAGAGTATAAGAGATATACACTAGTAAAGCAATGAAGTTGTAATTTCAATAATAAAACCTATAGGTTATACGGAATGAGGTTACGTGTATATAGGAAGCGTTTATAGAGGTGCTGAATACGTTACCATGGATTTTTCATGCTGGATCTCTTAACTCATACAACTTCTCTCTTAATTGTGTACTTATTAAATTTTTTGAATTATGATTATTAGGTCTGCACAGTATATGATAGGAGACAATTTTATGCAGTCAATCAGTTTTCTCTTTGGACCTCTATGTGGCTTCTACAGATCAAAAGCAGGTGTCAGTCATACATAGGAAGGACCTTTAGCTTCTGTGATTCTTTCCCAGACATTTACTTTAGTATTATTAAACCCACTTCAAAAATAAAGAAACTGAAGCTTTGGGAAATTACGTTGATCCCATAGTTTAGAAGTACCCAACCAAGCATGCAACTTAGATCAATTGAAGTGCATCAGCCCTGGTAAGCACAGAAGCACTGTGATACGTCCCAGCTGCATTATAGAATTTCCATCTGTATCCTGTCCACTCCATTCATAAGCTCAACGATCAGATGAAAGCTACTCCATGTCTTTGAGCCTCGCTTCACTTACCAAGGAAATCAAGACTATCATTCCCATCCGCTTCATGAAACATTCAGGCCTAAAATGACTCGATGTATATTACCCATTGCTCCGTAGTTGCTGTGCTGAGGGCTGGATGGTATATCTAGATTTTGGCTCCAATTAGAGATGTCAGATTCTATCTAGGAACAGGATAGTATAACAAACTGGGGGCGGGGGGATCCACATGCTTCATTAATTTCCTAGGACCCTAGGACTCAATCCTAGGGTCTAACCTACATTACACAAGTACTATATTATACCACTAACCTATGTCCTTGGCCCAGGAGAAAACATCTCAAGAAAAGCATGAAAATGGCAGGGTGCAGGGCTCGTGTCCTTTGAAAGCAGCCAATATTACCTGAGTCCAGCGGCTCCATGGAGTCAGAGGGGCTTTTCTCTGGGTAGTTATTCACAGACAAATGGAAGGGGAGTGAACTGGGGTAAAAATAAGCTGAAGTGGAGGCAGAAGTCCCCTCTAATGGAGGCAGTGTTCCCACCATTGAAGCAGAGCATGGGGGTTTCTCCTTTAAAATAATTTAAACAGACTGTCAAATGCCATTCTATGTAACATCTGCACACACTTTCTTGCACTTACTGAAAATAATTAAAAGAAAGCTTCGAAGTCTGCCAATGTCCCTTCTGTTCTTTGTCTTTATATCTTAGATGATGTGTTAGGAAGTGTGTTTGTGTTTCATCTCTCTACTCCGAGAAACAAAAATTTGCTCATAAGAAACAAACTTGCCACAGACTGGGGACAGTTTTCAGTATTTCCATACATACTTTTCCATAATAAAATATAGACTTGACCTTTTCCCTTCAAAAGGAACATATTTTAGAACTTAAAATAATTTCAAAGATTTTAAGTATTAATATTTTCTTTCAAAAGATGTGCGACTTATATAGCAATTATAAAGAACAGCAAAAGGGTCTCTAAATGTAACTGGTAGGAAGCCTTTCTTGTCTCCAAGTAAATGGCTTATTTCTTTGTTTTCCGTGGTTCATCATTTAAATCTATAACTTCTACTGCTTAGGAAGCTCACCACAAAAGGCAGCAGTGTTACACTAAATGATTAAGTCCTCCATATCTGCTGTATAATAGTACACTGCATCTTTCATGCTAATACTGTACTGTACATTCTGAAAGCTGTGTTACATGGATAGGAATGTTCTTATCACAGTATTAGAACAAAACATGGAACAATCAATCCACATACAGCTTAAAAACAATCAAGGGACCACTCTGAGATAAGGAAGATCTATAAAAACTGTGCTGTGTGCTTAATAATGATCTATAAACAAAGGCTATCCATGATAATCATTTGTATTATTTAATATCTTAACTTTGAACTTCAAAGCCTTTATCTCTGACCATTTTATTACCACTTTCATGTTGAAAGACCCTCCTTTGACTTAAAAAGTAAACAGGATTGTTCCTGCTTCTTTTGCAGTGGTAGATAAGACTATACCCGCTGTACCCGCTAATGCTATCATACAGAATGCAGCCACACTGTACCCGCTCTCTTCGCCGCAGACGTGCTGATAAAGATCTATTCAGTGAACTTCCTGGGGAGAGGTCATTGATGGAAAAAGAACCTGAACTTATATAAGGCTCATATATGTCTTCAGATTTAGGTTCATCTATTGTACCAAGTCGTGGAGTGGCAAAAACTAGCATATGACATCCACCACAGGCAATCTGCAAGCAGAAGTCCACAAAAGAATTCCTCAATGTTAACATCAAACACAAATGGGCTAACACTTACCAGATTAGCACCAAGACATTTCTTAGAAGCAAAATTCAGAGACTGTCTGATTCATAGCTTTCCTCTATCACTCTCCAAATTTTATATATATATATATATATATATATATATATATATATATATATATATATATACACACACACACACATACACACGTACATGAATTAAACATATATTCCTTAAACACTGGCTGAAAATGAAAATCAGTTTGATCCACCATTTACTTTCAATTTAATATAGAAAAAATGCCCTTGTCACAGGTATCTCATAACTTTGAAAATGTTATGTTTGATCTTGGAAAAATGTTAAAGTCACAAATATCCAAAGAATAATTAGTAGGAAAATTACTCAGGAATAACTATGTGTCTGACCATTCTAATAAATATATAGCAGTTATACCTATCTGTAAAAAGTCTGCATAAGATTAGGCCCTTCAACATTTGGTTAAGGAAGAGGGAGAGGTATCCATGAACTCCCACCCTGTTCTAAGGAACTATTAGCAGATAATGGTTACTGAGGGAGAGGGAGACATTCTCGTAAGTGGTGTCGCCACTTAAACACTTAAGTAGTGTGTTGGTCATGTTCTAGCAAACAGCCTCTCATCATGCTTATGTAAACAATCCTAAATTCAGTGAACCAAAAAAAAAAAAAAAAAAAGGCATGAGAGTGAGAGATGTACTAATTGAGAGGAAAGCACTGAGAAGGAGAAGGAAGGAGAAGGAGGAGAATATGACAGAGTAATGAAATGAATGCAATCATAACATATATAATATATATAATTGTCAAAAAGAAATAAAAAGAAAAGATTATGTCTCCAAGCCTTTTCCTTTATGAGAACACTTTCTAAATTAAAGGCTTATAAGACTTTAGAGTGAAATACAAGCACATTGGAGGAAATAATAAAAAATATAACCACCAATGAGTTTTAAGAAATAAATCTTTTTATAAAAATGTTACAAAAACCCTATACTAACAACTGCAGGGCGAAAGAGAATTAGTCTTCTTTAGAAATGAGCCCTCTCATTGCTTAGCCAATGCCAAGGAGCCAACCCTACACTATGTACATGCAGGCAACATAGAATAACTCAGCAAGTTATATCTACATATGCATTTGTGCAGATATAAGGCTAAAGAAGGAGAGGAGAGGAATTCGGAAAAAAGGGGGTGTGGTGGGATAAAGGAGAAGGGATATAATTATATTTTTATTAATGTTTTAACTACAGAAATTAGCAAATCTATCTCAATACTAATTCTAAATGTAAGTGGTCTTAACTTGTTAATAGAAGTCATTGAAGGGAGAGCCTATACTATTTTTCACACTCAAATTCAAGCCACTTGGCAGGGCTCTTCTTGGTGATACAAGAACTGCATACCTTCAAAGCATCCTCTCCATAAAGATCACCAAATTAGCAGTTGGTATTTTGTTCATCACTGAGTAACTTGCATTCCTAATATTTAGACCAATATCTTATACACAGTAGGCTTTCATTAAATGGTTATTATCTTATTTTCTCTTCCTGTTCTTGGGATAAAATACTCTGAAAAAAGCAACTTAGGGGAGAAAGGGTTTATTTTCACTCTTGGTTGCAGATTCAGGCCCACCAAAGCAAGCAGGTCCGGGACAGGAGCTTCAGGGAGGTAAGCCCATCACATCCAGAGCCAGGAGCAGAGAGCATCCATGCCAGTTAGGGCCCAGCCAGCAAACCGCTGCTGCCCTCATTCAGGATGTGGCTTCAGAGGACAAAGAACCTAGTTTAAATTCCTCAGAGGCAAGCCTGCAGGCCAACTTAATGTAGCCAATGTCCAAGTGAGGCTCGCTCCCTCCCCAGGTGATTCTAGATTGTATCAAGCTGGTAACTAAAACTACCCCAGTTAGGAAAGGACCAAGAGAGGAGAGGCAAGAAGAGTACCAGCAGGTAACAAGAGCTTACATGTCCACTGCTCTTGTTTTTAATTATTTCATGTACAGAGATGTTTTGATGCACAAATGCCAGTGTCCTGTCACACATATATTCCAGTGTCACATCCCCTGGAACTGGATTTGCAGAAAGTTGTGGGCTATGTGATTGCTGGGAATTGAGCCTGGGTCCTCTGGAAGAATAGCCAGTGCTCTTAACCACTCAACCATCTCTCCAGCCCATGTCTATAGTTCTTAACTGGCAAAAATACTAGAAACAATAAAACAGAAAGACTGATGGTGATGTTCCTGTGCCACTGAAAAGAGTAATTTTTATCTCAGTGTTCCACCAATATGCAACATTCTTCATTTAGTATCAAGTCTCTTCTAGGGCTGGGTTGGAGAGTGTTCAGCCAGTGACATTTCATTTGCCCTGTAGTTAGTGTGAGCAAGACATTCTACTGGTGCTTGCTACATGAGATACAAAGCTTACAGACATGGCACAGTCCTAGTTTCCAAGAAAAGTTAAAAGGAAGCAGAAAACTCAATATTTGTAGAAAAATGTTGTTAAAGGAAGAAAACTAGAAAAGGAGAGTTTTTTTTTTTTCCAGAGGAAAACAATGTCTAACACTTGGCTCTTACAGGTATTATGAGCTGTACCTATGAAACCCTCACACAAAGATAAAAATATGCATTTCCTATGAAATAACCAGAGACTCAAATCTAGAAGTATAAAATATACAAGAGGGGATATGAAACCCTTACCAATTGAACTGCAAATCTCAAAAAGTTAGAGCACAAGGTAGGAAAGAACTGATTGGTGAAATTGTCCATTCCAAGTCCTAACTTTCCATGGCGGCCGTCTCCAAAAGTATACAGGAGGCCTAGTTCTAAAATGCAAACAAAACTGATGTTACACAAGGTCCATTTCTACTTAGAGACAAATACATTAAATTCTACTACAATTATAACCTTTTCATAGAATTGTAAATTAAATTCACTCTGGTCTACAGAGCCAAGCAGTATATAGTGTTTATGGTTCTACATACAACAGTAGGCAATCGAACTGAGAATGGACCACTACATCTTAGTGGTCAAAGTATCCTTGTGTGTCTGCCCTATGCCTTGCCGTCTATTTAGCACCATTACTATCCTCTGTCCACTACTTGTCAGTAGAATAACTCCTTTCTCCAGCAATGAAAATCAGAAATGTCCCTAGACATCATTTATGTCTCCCAGGGGTGCAAATTTCTTGCTGGTGGAGAGCTATGTCACTTAGAATAGGGCTGTCTCTTTCATTAGGTTAGCTCTTGGGCTGTGGAATGCTGCCCAAGCAATTGTCAGAGGTGAACCAACCATTTTGACTAATCCCCACATCAGTATCTGGGTCCCATCTTGGTGGACATACAATGATAAGCAATCCTAGCACTTCTAACTAACCCTGTCACATCTTGGCCCAGCAGTTACATTTAACTTTTGCACTTCTTAGCTAGTCCCTCCAGCATATCCTACATTTAATGGGTGTGGGGCAAAGGTCATGGAAGCAGAAGCCAATCAGGGCACAGAGAAGGGGAATTTCACTCTAGTCAGGGGAATAGAGAAGGCTGTCACAGTGAATCATAAAAGATAGAATTTCACTATAAGAAAGAAAGAAGGAAAGGAAGAGAGAAAGAAAGAAAGAGAAAGAAAGCATCCACCAGGCAGAGTCAGTACTACATGGGAAGGTTTGTATAATAGAGACCACAGATTAGACAAGAAGCTAAAAGATAATCAGCAAGCCAAATGAATAGAACTGTTAGAGATTCGGGGTCTAAAGCAGGTAGAACCACACTAGGGATAGGAGAATTTGTTTAAATTATACCTTTTTGTATTATATTTGGAGAGTGGTTAGCTTTTAAAAAAAAAAGTATAGAGCTTCAAGCTGGGGAACAATCAGCACACTACACATATCTCCTTGTATGAGAGAACAAAATCTGTAACACTTGTTCCCTGGGGAGGATGCAAGAGGAAAATGGCGAACAAACTTAAAATGCAGCTATTTGTGCCAGACTCTTTTCATCAGGTCAGAAAAGTCCTCTGCAAACTTAAGGGAATAACTATAGTAAGACACATGCTTCATACAGAGTATAGTCCCCCATCAATGGCACTAGGACAGGGCGGCTAGCATTAGGGCACCACTGTTAAGGAATGCCTAGCAACAGCTCCTACAGGAAGAACAATGAGTGGATGATACATTTTTTATACCCTACATAGTGTTGCTACATGCTAGGCAAAGGAGATCATCAATACTTGATAATGGGCAGGTCATTTTTCTTGAAGAGTTCTGTGAGAAAGAACGCTTTATGGTAGTAAAACTACCATAAGAACTATTTATGGTAGTAGTTCATGTTTTCCAATTTCTACTTTTTAAAACACTGTTACACGAGCTCTGCTCTATTTGGAGAAGGTTTGGATAGAAGGAAAGAAGACAGAAATGCCAGAGTCTGGATTATTCAAATATACTAGAACTATTTCTGACTTTTTCATGTTTTACTTTGCTTTTAGATAAAAAGTTGAGTAATAGGTCCTTTTGTTACAAAGTGCTAGGTCATTTCAAGGGAGATTTTTATTGAGTTCCACCTTATCAACAGCATCTAGTTTATGACACTGAGAAGTAAGCAGGCCAAAGGAACATGTCCTTTGGTAACGGAGAAAACAACAAAGAGGGAGATGTATCCGCTCAGTAGTTTTTGCAGTGCTCTTCTCCCTACTACTTTGCCAAGAAAGGAGAGGAGTCAGTGTACAAACGCCCCTTGGTGGTCACTGCAATGCCCTTCTCTGTCTACTACTTTCCAAAGAGAAGGAAAGAGTCAATCCTGAAACGCCCCCTAGTGGTCAAAGCAACCTAAACTCTCATTGGGCATGACTACAGCTTTACTCTACTGAGAGGTAGAAAAATAAGCTTTTCTTGTATGATTTTTCTCTCCGGCTTGAGAGAATTTTGGAAAAGTTAAGAGTTTTTAAACAAATACAATTTCAAAAGGATTTTATGGTCTTACTCATGAGCAAAGGTCTACTTTAAGGTTCTAAATGTGGGTAATTTTTGTTTTGGGTGCCAGAGATTGAGCTTAAGGCCTCATAAAGCTAAGAACATGTGCTCCCACTGAGCTATACTACAGCACCCATATTTATTGTAAGCTGAATTATACCTTAATTTATTTTTAAACTTATTTATAACCTTATATTTAAAATATCAATAACATAATTCCATTTTCTCAGGCATAAATTCCCTAAGAAGTTAGATACACTCATTCCCACATTATCATTCATATTATGATAAACAATATCCAATTCTAGAAACAAAAATAAGAAAAATTATCTCATACCTGTCATCAAAGCTGTATGGTTTTCTCCACAGGAAATATGACGTATTTTCTGATCCTTAATACGCTCAATAATTTTGGGTTCTGATGTTTCAAAGAGAAAAGTGCCGAGGCCCAGTTGTCCAAACTGCCCCAGCCCAAAGGCATACACAACTTTCTCTGAGAGGAAGTGAACACATACATAAAAAGAGTTGCATGGAAGTACATCATATCTGAAATAACTGGCATTTGAACTTTTAGAATGGACATTAATTGCCTGCAAAAGAACTGTTCATAAAAATACTGATATGAAGTGGAAGTTTTCAATGACGAAGGAGAAGAAAAATAAGTTACAAAATAATGATGTGGGTCTGATTTTGTCTTTTATGAATTGCCATAAAAGGAATTATTGTAATCATCAGGTATCTTATAAGATAGATAATTCAGAGAATAACCTAAAATGCATTTATAATTACATCAGTTCAGAAACTCTCCTCTGATATTAAACTATTTCCTTTCACTGCCACAAATTCGAAAAAGAGACATTTCCTACACAGGTAATCCCTTACTTTTAAAAGTGGGTTAATAAAATTCCATCAAACACAATTTGTGAGCTGGAGGTAGAGCACATGCCTAGCAGCCACAGGTTTGACCTGTTGAACACAGCAGGCATCTGCAAACTGACACACATGAACACACACAGACACACATGCACATGGACACACATAGATGAACATGTGTGCGTGCACACACAGGCACACACAATATCAGAAAATTATTTGATGAAAAATTAAAATTTAAAGTAGATATGCTAGATGTATGTATTCATAAGCAAATTTTCTTTACAATACAGGAGGGGAAAATCTTCCTCTATATTGCTGCTATACTGAGGCAACAGCAAATGTCCTTCAGTATTTCAGTAAATTGTGCTCACTTATCATCTAGAGATGGGAAGTACAAAAAGGATATATGACTGATGACGAAAGTTACTGATGAAACAATCTCACCAGTCAATGTACGGAGAAACATGGTGGTCATGTTACTTTCTTATGTGGACTCTCAGAGAAAGGAGAGCAGAAATTAATTCCTCACTAAAGCCAGAAGCAAATATTCTTATTGCTAGCTGCAGCCAGTGGGCAAGTTCCTCAGATCATCTGATGTTAAAACCCTAGCTAATAAATCCGATAAAAAAAAATCTATCCAGGTAAGTTTTAAAATATTCAGTTGTGAAGAACTATTATTTTGAAAAATATCTAATCAACTCCTCTGAGAACGAGGGCTACTGGTGAACATGTAATAATAATTCTCTCCAATAAGAACGCTGGAAATATAGAGATAAAACTCCTTACAGAAACTATATTCATAGCAAGGATATAAAGGCATATTGAGGCAATGGCAAGAGATTCTTATTTTAATATACCCTATCTCCTAATTAGTAGGTTATATATCATATTGCCTGTTCTAAGTGTACTAGTTTTATCTACACTTTTCCTTTATCACAATATCTTCTCCTGTACCTCCCCATTCAATCTTGCCTGCCACAGCCAGACACACAGGAAATGGCTATTAAGGAGTTACAGAGACAAAGTTTGGAACTGAGATGAAAGGATGGTCATCTAGAGACTGTTGTACCCGGGGATCCATCCCATAATCAGCCTCCAAATACAGACACCATTGCATACGCCAGCAAGATTTTGCTGAAAGGACCCTGATATAGCTGTCTCTAGTGAGACTATTCCGGGGCCTAGCAAACACAGAAGTGGATGCTCACAGTCAGCTATTGGATGGATCACAGGGCCCCCAATGGAGGAGCTAGAGAAAGTACCCAAGTTGCTGAAGGGGTCTGCAACCCTATAGGTGGAACAACATTATGAACTAACCAGTACCCCGGAGCTCTTGACTCTAGCTGCATATGTATCAAAAGATGGCCTAGTCGGCCATCATTGGGAAGAGAGGCCCCTTGGTCTTACAAACTTTATATGCCCCAATACAGGGGAATGCCAGGGCCAAAAAGTGGGAGTGGGTGGGTAGGGGAGTGGGAGCAGGTAAGGGTATGGGGGACTTTTGGGACAGATAGTATTTGAAAGGTAAATGAAGAAAATACCTAATTAAAAATTTTTTGGGGGGGCATTTCTAATTCTGGGTTGCTGCAGATTAAGCAATGACTATGTGTGCTTGTGCACCATATGCATGCGGGTGTCTCCAGGGGCCAGAGAGTGTACTAGATACCCTGGAACTGGAGCTACAGGCAGTGATGAGATGTCCAATATGTGTGCTCAGAACGGTACCCAGGTCCTCTATAAGAGCAGCAAGTGCTCTTAACCACTTAGCCATCTCTCCAGCCCTTATTAGTTTTTAAATTTAAAAATCCATAATAAAAATGTATTATCTAAAAATATTACTACAATACTATTTATGTAAATTAAATCTGATGCTTAACAAATTTGGAGACAACTATTTGGTTTTCATATTATAAATTGCTGAACATAACTTAACATATTGACTAGAAACCCAAACAACCTGGCATATCACACTAAATAAGAAACACATGGAGAGACTCATGGCTCTAGCTGCATATGTAACAGAAGCCGGCCTAGTCAGTCATCAATGGGAGGAAGAGGCCCTTGGTCCTGTGAAGATTCTATGCCCTAGTATAGGGGAATGCCAGGCTCAGGAAGCAGGAGTGGGTGGGTTGGGGATCAGGGGGAGGGAGAGTGGATAGGGGATTTTCAGGGGGGAAACTAGGAAAGGGGATAATATTTGAAATGTAAATAAAGAAAATTCTAATTAAAAAAAAGACAAATTCACAAGTCAAATTGACACTATTTTGAAGGTTTCAAATTTCTTTTTTACCTGTAATATAAAACTTAACCACGGGGCTGTGGTGGCGCACGCCTTTAATCCCAGCTCTTGGGAGGCAGAGGCAGGTGGATTTCTGAGTTTGAGGCCAGCCTGGTCTACAGAGTGAGTTCTAGGACAGCCAGGGCTACACAGAGAAACCCTGTCTTGAAAAACCAAAAAACAAAACAAAACAAAAAAAACAAAAAAAGCCCCACTTTTTAATGAATTATTATTATAACAGAGGAACAACAATATCAACTAACCAGATGTCCCCTGAGCTCCCAGAGACTAAACCACCAACCAAAGACCTCACATGAAGTGACCCATGGCTCCAACTGCATATATAGCAGAGGATGGCCTTGTCAGGCGTTGGTCCTAGGAAGGCTCCATGCCCCAGTGGAGGGGAATGCCAGGGGGGAGACAAGAGTGGGTGGGTGGGTGGGTGGATGGGGGAGAACCCTCATAGAAGCAAGGGGAAGGGAATAGGGGTTTTTGGAGGGGAAACCAGGAAAGGGGATAACATTTGAAATGTAAATAAAGAAAATATCTAATAAAAATTAAAAAAAACACAAAGAATTATTTAAGTTTATACATTATAAATATATAAAACATTATTAACATCAGAAAATAGTATGAAAACAGCTTCTTCAAATCAAAGTATTTTAGGAAAAATATTAATTTTAGATGAATATAATTCAGCAGAATTCAGTTTTTCCTACTTAAAAAGGTCTTCCCTGAGCCAGAAGTATGTATTATCTATATAAATGAAAGGCAAGGATCATAACCGAAAGCCATTCAAGCCTGCTTCCATACAGCATCTACAGGAGTCAAAGTCGTGGAGAATGGTAGTTCCCAGCAGCCAACAAGTGCATGAGGATGCACTGGACAGCAGACGCGTGTCTGTTATATCTAAGAAAGGTTTCAAAAAAACAGCATCAGATATAGAGATAAAAATCCTACATTATACTTTAAAATCTCTTTAGAAGTTATAGCTCATGTTACATTCTCCTCTTTTTAGACTTACCTTATTATTTATGTGTTGTGTGTGGAGGTGCCCACTGAGACCAAAAGAGGGTGTTGGGTCCTTTAGAGCTGGAATTACACAGCCATTTGTGAGCTGCCCAACTCCAGTGCTGGAGTCCAACTCAGGACTCATGATAGAAGAACAAGTGCTCTTCATCACTGGGCCGTCTCTCCAGCCCTGAGTGTTTGTATCTTGGCACAGTAAAAAGGATCATTAAAATGTCCTTACTTAATACAGGGAATGGAGCAGCACGTTCCCCACATACCTGTGAGAACCACAGTGTGCCCTCCACCACAGGCCACTTGAGTCACCCTCTCAGGAATGGCCAGCACACGCTGGGGTGATCTGTGATTGGTCAGCAGCTCATTGGGAAGGCCCAACTTCCCGTTCTCGGGTTCTCCAAAAGTGTACAGCTCCCCGTCCACTGTTGGAGGAGAAGCACAGTGATTAATGGGGACACGGAGAAACAGAATATAGATGCTCTGCCACATGTTCTCAGGCTCCATAAAACCTTACCCAGGAATTAAGAAAACCCGATCTTTCCTAAGATGTCTGTCACTGCAAGGTTAAAAAAAAAAAAGAAAGACTGGATTGTTTTCCTCTTTACTCCTAGTTATTTTAATCTAGTACCTTTCATAAAGAATTCATTACTATAAAGAATTAGAAAATCATTTTTGCTTTTTCAAAAAACATAGCTAAGACTACCTTACACATTCCCTATACCTTTGTGGCATACGTGTGTGTGTGTGTGTGTGTGTGTGTGTGTGTGTGTGTGAGAGAGAGAGAGAGAGAGAGAGAGAGAGAGAGAGAGAGAGAGAGAGAGAGAGGGGCGGGGGGAGGTGGTGGTTCTGGGGATTAATGCCTCACACGTTAGTCCAGAGCTGGAGTGCAAGTTCAAGGCCCAGTACCTCTTTATATATTTCAAGTTTTGAGAGTGGGTTTACTAGGTTGACCAGGCTGCCCTTGAACTCACTCTTGTAGCATGCCTTGAACTTGGAATCCTTATCCCTTAGCTTCCTAAGAAGCTAGAACTATAGATCTTTATTTTGCCTTTGTTTTTTAATGATACTTGCTCTAGAAAGCTTGGTTATGTATGAAATGCATACATCAAATCACTATGACGATTACATTGTATCAGATAGCACTACCAACTATTTCCACCTTGTCCACAGGAACACTATTTTCTTTCCTTTGCATTAGTTACCACATGAGTGTGAGCTTCTTGAAAGCAGAGACTTTCTTATTCTCTTACTCACTTCTGCAATCCTGTAACTTCCTCTCTGAGTCCACTAGTAATCACTGTTGTTCTGAGATCAGAAGAAAAGAGCCCACATCATGGAGTTGCTGTTTCATACAGAGAAACAAAATAGAGACTAGAGAAGTACTGAGGAGATCTAGGCAGTGCCTAGTCATTCAGTCATTGCTGCTGCTGCATCTCCCACTTCCTTGTGTATGTCGGGAAACCCCATGCTGAGAGAAACCATGCGGTCTGGTCTATAAACTGTAAAGGGTGCAGCATCACCTTGGCTCTAGCTGGTATATGAAACCACAGAAGGCACAAGTCTCACACAAAGTTGTTGGGAGAGTCAATAAAATATCTTTGGAGTCTTAAATGCCTTCTAGATGGATAAACATTATATATTTTGTAGCTATAAACCTCTAAATGGTAAGTACTATGCTTTTATCAACTTAATTTTCTACAAAACACTTGAAACTTGATTCTTATTCTTGACAGTTGCATGCCTGTATAACCCTCTCTCATGCCGCTCCTCCAAGGCCTTTCTCCCATTTCCACCCCTGTGTTCATTTCTTCTGTTTGTTTGCTGATCCACTAACTGGGGATTCTTGCATGAGCACTGGTAAAGGCTTGTTTCCTGGAACACTGGCCACCTACTAGTGGCTACTCCACTGAGAATAACTGACTTCCCCTCTGGCTGTAACCATGATATTGCTGAGAAGGGATGGTGCCTCATCAGGTCCCCCAATCCATGATGGGCACCCCACCTTCTACAGATCTTGTATGTCAGTAACCACAGCACACATGTGCAGTGCTACATCGTGTCCAGAAGACGGCATTTCATACACTCCTCCTATCTTCCAGCTCTTCCATTTTCTCTTCCTAAGCTTTTGAGGCAGTGATTTAGGGCTGGGTACCTGCTAATCACTTAGTCTCAGCATTTTTTCCAGTTATGAGTCTCTGAATTAACTACTGTTCTAAAAGAATCCACTGAACTGTTTCATCTGGGCATCTGATTATTAAGAAATGATTGGTTAAGAGGAAATTCACAATCCTCCTTCCATTGTTAACTAGGACAGCTATCCTTAATGCTTGATAAGAATGTAGGTGTCAACATAGACTCTAACAACTCAACACTTCCAAGCAGAGACTATGAATAGACCCAGGAATGGGAAAAAGCTGCAGATAGGGAGAAATGTATTACCAAAGGACCAAGGCCACATCCTTCTCCATCAAATCTTCATCCTGGTTCTCACAAGAATACTCTATGGCTCACTTATTTGAAACAATAAAAGTTAGCAGGACAGGACAAATAGAGCAGGTCAAAGTACAGAAGTGAATCCAGGGGAAAATGGCTCATGAGTCTTGTTCTTAACACCATACAAGGCTATGAAAGTTGAGAACCAACATTTAGAAAGGTTTCTAAAATAGCAATTTAAAATTTTTATAATAGACCTAGTATTCACTTTCTAAGAAGTTGGCATGTCAGAGAACATTTGAAATTATAAATTGTCAATACAGAAACAGAGAAATGGTTTTCATTAAAACACACATTATTTCAGTAGTTGAACAACATGTGAACTGTGAATAATCTTATTAGCAGTAATAACTGGGAAATGAATCAAAACTGTTCATCTTACTTGTTACAAAAGCTGAATGGTAATATCCACAAGAGATCCAGGAAATTGGCTTTCCAACAGTCACTTCATGAGGGATACATACATTACTTTTATCTTTTAGACCAATCTGCCCTTCAGAATTGTCACCCCACATAAAAAGTTTTCCATCCTCTATGAAGAAAGCATAAAGGGAGAAAAGTCTTTAAAGGGCTAACCAGGCTCCCAAGCTATAACATTTCCTACAGACTATCATTTTCCTTCTGGATTATATTTTTAGTCTTATTTTATTCTTTATTAATATATAATAACTACAGAATATTTATGGAATACAATATAATGATACTTCAATGTGTGTGTGTGTGTGAGTAATGGTCAAATCAGGGTCATTTGTATAGTATGATTCTTTCCTCTGTCAGTAAACTCTGAAAAGAACAATACAGCCAGGTGGATCAGCTCACGTCTCTAATACCAGAGCTCAAGGGCCTGTGACAGGAGGATTGTGGTGAATTTAAAGCCAGTCAGAGCTATGTAATACATATCAAGCCAGCTAGATTTATAAAGTAAGACTGTCTCAAAAAAAAACAAAAAGAGAAAAAATAATACACAATACATTATTATTTTGCTCCTCCTTTGAAACACTAACTCAGTACTGGAAATGATATGTCATAAAAGTACCAAGACATTTACACTAGCTTGTGACCTAGGAGTTTAATTTCTAATGTCATATGCTCTACAAGGAGAAAAAGCAGAGAATGATGCTAAATCACTTTAGTTACCATATTTTTCTCAATATTAAAAACAGGACGTCATTTCCTTTGCGTCCTTTTAATGTCACCACACACAGAAACAATCACCTCCTGCTAGGTAGTCTGGCTGCCACTGAACTGAGAGACAACAGAAAGCGCCTGCACGTCTCCAGGGGAGAAGAGCGAGTGCCCAGCGTGATAAGCGTGCTCTTCAGTCACAGTGGACACAGTGACTCTCACTAATCTTTTTCATGAGGACTGTACACGTGAAATACAGCTTCTCCAGCTTTAGAGGATGAGAGATACTAGCATATAAATAACATCTTAACATCTTAACTTCTGTCTTTTTGATGACGTTTCAGTGTGATGAACAGTTCTGCTAAATGGAGGATAAGCATTTTAGGGATTAGCAATACTTGTTTACTTCTATTGGTTTTTGAAACAGCATCTTACTTTGTAGCACAAGCTAGCCATGAAGTGATGACCAGCATGCCTGTGACCTTGAAGTTAAAGAGACTAATACTGCAACAATACTCAGCAAGTTCGTTTAGTGAGTTAAAACGTGGATCCTCAAGCTGATTTAATGATAAGCCAAAACTAAAACTAGAAATAAAAACTGAAGGAGTAAGACTGAATAGTAAATTATTATAGTTGGTGAATCAAAAAGAACTGGTTTCCCAGTGGCCCCAACCCACAGCAGATCTGCAGAGAATCTCCTGCTTGGAAGAGCACTGCAAGGCAGCAGCTTCCTCAGGTCACATGGGTCCTGGCTCAGAATCTGAAAGACAAGTTCTTATCTCTCCTTTAGAAAAGGAAAACGCAGGGATGTGATGACCGTTCCAAGCCACACTTTAACAACATACATCGCAACTGATTTCAATCGGTATTTCTCATCCTAGGTTCAGCGGATGCCTGAAGTATACTTTTCAGAATATGCAATGATGATAACGTTTAATATCGAAAAGAATAATGGATAGCTAGCAGAGCTGAGAACTTATTTATCAATCGCTTTCTACATGTGTATGTATCTCCCTCTCAAAATATACATATAGCTCTAACAGTCCATTTTTAGTCTTTCGGACGTACACAGAAAGCTGATACTGTCATGTATTTCCTGAGTTGGTGCAGAAACAGAGCAAGTCTTCCTTACCAGTCAGAGCAGCTGATGTATTGGCGCCAGCAGAGAGCTGTTTAATGGTATCACTGGGTGTAAAGAAGACAATTTGATGAAAGGTGTCTCTGTCATCAGTGTCACCAAGCCCCAATTGGCCGTCATTATTTCCACCAGCTGCATATACGCCACCAGTATCTGCACATATGGAAGAAATATTAATTAACACTCTAGCCACCCTGCTTCTGAGACACGCTACTAAACAGCAGATATCTCCTGTATTAACAGTTATAAACATATAAGCAAAGGTAAGAGAGGTATAGAGAAGATACAGCAAGGAGACTAGCTAGGAGACAGAAGTAAAGAGAGGAAGCCAGGCAGCAGAGGAAACAGTGAATAAGGCACTCCTCCCTCAACAGCATGGCCTCCACGCAACTGGCCTCAAACAGTAGTTAGAAATCAACTCTTGCGGCTACAGCTTAGGAGGAGAGAACCTAAAAGCAGAAGTTCGTCAGAGATCTGTGTTGGCTTGCTTCTCAACACTACTGTGCTGCATTCCACTTTATCTAATCTTCATCAGTACTGCATTTTCATAACCGTTGTGGCTTTATGACAGAGACTGAATTCAGAATACTGTTAGCCCCAAATTTTGTTGTTTTTGGAAATTGTTTTGACTAGTGTGTCTCTCCTTTGATTTCTTATACAAATTTATGAATCACTTTATCAACTTCTAGATACATTATACTGCCTAGTTAGATTTTGATTAAAACAGAGACGACTGCTTTTGGTAGAATTTCCTATGGCTTCCACAAAACACATCACAGAGAAGGAACAAGGAGCAAGAAAGAGGAGGAAACAACGCACTAATGCTACCCCTTGATCTTTAGGTACTCAGCACTTCTTTGTATGTTTGCGAAGGCAAGCACATGTACTAAACACCAACACTGTTAAAACTCTAGTCTACCTACCAACAAAGTATCACATGCATCCATTTTGCACGACCACACATCCTACTAAAGGGAGACCTCAGTTCTCAAGGCTGGAGAGAAACTGTGCAGGATAAATACTGTACCTGTTGAAACTAAGGTATGGTTCCTTCCACAGGCAGCAAGTTTCACCTTCTCAGGCTTAAGAGCTAGACACGAGAATATGACAATTACAATATTTTATGGATATGAAAATGACAAATAGTCCAGGTCAAATGATAAGTAACTGGTAAAACTGAGATTCCTTCAGTTATTGTACTTCAAGGGATGGAACCTAAAGCTTGGAGGATGCTATACACACTCAGAAACGTTAACTATATCTGTAACCTACAACTGAACTCTAAGACCCTACATATGTGACTCTAAATCAGTGTTCTTCACGACCAATCCAGGTTTCTCCACAGTTTATTACACATCATAACATTAATGCATCAAGGTCCAGTCCATTGTCCTGTGTTGCTTCTCACCAACTGTCACACTCCACAAAGGGCCTAAGATTAACAATCATAGGCATGCACTTGAGCTCAAGTTGCTCATCTACATATTTGTAGACATTTACAAATATCTCCTAATTAATTGGTTGACTAATTGTCTCTATAGTCATGGATCTTACAGTCTGCAGTAATGTTCTATTAGGTATTTGTAAGTCCATAGTGTTTAGTAGTCTGTGCCCAGGTACATGCTTTCTAAGCATAACATTAACAGTCCAGTGATAATCATATAAATAGCATTGGTTAGGATAAGTTCACAGCAACATCTTAAGCTGAAATTGAAATGTGGGCCCTGAAGATAAAGAAGACTATTCCGACCACAGCGGCAGAACTCGCCACCGCCTACTAAATGTAGGTGCTAGCAACATTCAAGTAAAACTTACAAAATACAAACATTAAAGAGCTTTCATTTATGAAAATAAAGAGTCAAAGAATCAGTACTAAAGTTACTTCTTGTAATCTGGAAGATATTTTTAAAAAGAATATAAATAATACAATATAAAGAAAAAAAAAAGACCCAAACCTTTGATACATGTTGGCTTGATGATAGTGGATTTTGATCCTAATCCTAACTGACCCCAGTTGTTACTTCCGAACATGTACAATTTATTATTTCCTAGTGGGAGGGGAAAATAAATAACAAATTAAAGCAATCCTCACATAGATAACAAGAAATGAATGAATCACAAGGAAATAAGAAAATACACTTAAATATATCAAAGAGCAAAAATAAGAGCGTCTCTTATTTTTAAAAAATAAATCTTGTCTCTATATGGGCACATTCAATTCGGTATAGAGTTTTTAAGACTTATGTTAACAATTTTCTCTTGTAATGAAATAGATTCCAAGAAAGGTATGCATGGAGAAAAGCCATTTAACGATACAAAACTAGTTTAAAGGTGAAAGGACTCTTGAGTCAATTTATAAAGAATTCTCTGACAAGGACAAAACCACATTCTATATACGTATAATATGTTTAACACAGGCTAAAGCCTCTTCTCTACATAGACAATAACAGTAACATTTAAGTCATTTTAAAAGTAAAAATATAGTCAAATGAAATGGTAGACCATCACCTTCTTTGGGGTTCCTGGGTTTCAAATCAATGATATTTTTTAGACATAAAACTAGAAGTAATAGAAAAAATCAGACTTTTCAAATGTATCTTTCTGTGTTGAAGCAGGTTACTTTTCCTTCTAGGTATGAGCTGACTCTGGTAAGTGTAAAAGTTCCTAACATTAGGCAGAAAAGAATTTTATTAAACACAACTCTAGTAATATTTAGGTTTCTCTAAGAATTACTGTCTCCATTTAAGATTATAATACTAACCTGTAACAATAGCAGTATGTTCATCTCCACATGAAAGACATATGGGTATGTCATTTTTAAACCAGAATTTGCTAGGAATATTTTCGGCAAATTTAGTTTTTCCAAACGTAAACACGGCACCTGTATCTACAAATGTAAGACAGTTTTTACTTCACAACTTGAACCATGATGTCTGTTATTAAAATATTTCCAATTACACACATAGAAATGCTTTCTTCCCTGACAGCTTTGAATCTGTCTAAACAGTTTAAACCTTCATTCTTTCACCTTAATTCAGTTCTAATCCTCAGACTTCATTTTAGTTTCATCTATGACATCTGTTAATTTGAATATGTGCTATTCCTTGAGTGATATGACGTAAATATATACAATGACAAGGGAAGCATCATCCATTACTAATTGCTCTGCTGACACTCGATGGACAGCAAAGTCCCGAATGAGCTGATACAATATGTACCTTCTACTCACTCTGGTTAAGACCCCACAGTCTGGTCCCTGACTAAGGACATTTTTCCCCACACTCAGAACTGAAACAGTATTACAGTTTTTCCTTAATACCACAGGAAATTCATGGGAAGGGTCTAAGTGAGTTTGGAATTTCTTTACCCCTTCCAAGGGACTGCCAGTGTTTGCATACAAGGGAGGGAGGGATGTTACTACAAATGCCAAACTCTTACTGACAATGCTTGGGACTGTCCACTAAAGCTAGGTGCAGGGCAGACGTAAGCACATTATTACATACTGTTTCATACTGTTTCACTTGCACTATGGGAAGCTATACAAGGCTTTAAAAGTCAATTATAGACCACAATCAGAGTATGAGCCCCAGCACCCACACAAGAATGAAAAGACTCCCAGAATTTGGCACACACAGTGAGATAAGGGAGAGAGAAAATGTTTTAAAATGGGAGGGTAATCATGTATTCAAATTCCTAATCTAATACTTAATACAATACTCAATGGGTTACTTTACCAAACCTTAACTTCCTCCTTTAATCATTATGGTTATTACTAAATGGCATTTAATACCAATACACATTCTTATATGCCTTGAATTTAACACAGGTACGAACAGGTTTGTTGTACACAATCTATTTACAATATTGTAAACACAGGGTTGTACTAATTTCTCTTTTATGATAAAGAAGCTAGTACAGAATCTATAATCTCCAACATATTAGCTGATGGCTACCTCTGTAAAGTCCTATTACAAACATTGGAAATTACTGGTTTCTCAGAATCTTGCAATGAATAGAGGCCATATGGCAATTAATTATGCTCTACACAGAAATCTCTCTAATTAAATTGCTACCAAAATATTTATTGCTAAGTATTCTATTTGCTCAACTGTATTACTGATACTGTAGGTTTTCCTTGCTACTTATACCCATTGCACAAGACGTTCCTCTAAGAAATATCAGTTACACTGAAGTTTGTGCAAAGTTTCAAACAGAAAACTTCCCTTCTACACTATTTATCACTCTACCACCATTTTCATATCACTAGAATGCTGGGTAGGAAATCAAACACAGCTTTCAATACTTTCAGTGCGAAAGACAGCATATTACCCAGGTTTTACTATGGAAACACCTTGGCTATTCAAGTTCAAGTTACGGATCAGTCCATGAGGATTGGAGATGGAGGCTGAGATTTGACATTCTTTAACTGCCATTGTCTGATCTGAGGAATATTCACAGACTTGGACCAGTATCATTTTCAAAAGACTAAATATCCATTAACATTTCCAAGTAACTATTTAAACACACACACACCACACTCAAATAGAAAGCCAGACCCAGTTTGGGGGAAATTTCCAGAGAAAGCATACTGAATGTAAATATTAATAATATATATCAATGTGCACAGGACTAAACCACTTGAGAACAAGCTTGAAGCAAGCCAGTTCGACTCAAGTCACTGAGCCTTGGGAGGCAAGGACCTCGAAATGATTCAAGGCTTCCCTACAAGGAATAATTTAACAGTGTTTACTCTGGCTCCCCAGAATATCTCTTCAGACACTCCCCTAACCCAAAAACCAAGGTTAGGTGGTTTCTTTCTGTTCTCTGCCATCTAACGTCAAGCCTATTGTAACTATTTTCTTGTACCCTCACTAAGGTATGAGCTCCAAGAGGTGTAGAATCAAATTCTGTTTGAGCCAAGACCACAGCAGAAAGTGCAATACATATTTAAATGTCCAATTCTGCTCAAATATAGTGGTTATTTTTCATAATGCTAGTAACAGCCCATTAGAGTATATGCAAAAACCAGTTCAGTAGATTATGACCACCATTTTAGCTGAAGAACGCTATAACGCTACGCTTATAATAAATGCTGCTCCAGGAAATGTCTACCTGGGCTACCCGGTACGGAAGCCGTAAGGAGTCATAATTTTAAAAGACTTCGCTACAGTCAGTCTTAAAAAAAAAAAAAATTCACCGAAGGCCCTCCTTCTCCCTTTATCCAGTTCGTTTCTTCCATTCTTTTTAACCTTTCACCCCGCGTTCCACTCGTTACTGAATTCTGTATCTAACCGGGTCCTGGGGACATTCACTTGCTCAAGTGTTGAGAGACCCTGGGATGCTTCGCGAGAGAATAATGGCTGCCGCCGCCTCCAAGAAAAGCCATTATTTCAGCTTGCTAATAACACATACAGGGTCCCTCATGTCCTCGGTCCCTGTCCCTTCTTCCAGCCCGACAAAGGGAATTTATTTATTCCCAAACGCCAATCTAGGGCGGTTGACTGAGGCTCAGGTAGCGGCCTGTACCACTACAGGGCCGGCTCGGAGGCGGGGCCTGGCCTGTCGCCCGCCCGCCCGCCCGCGGACCCTCCCTCCAGGCCAGCCGCCACGACTGGGGGCGCGCGACTCACCGGGCACCGGTGACTCAGATTCCGCCATGCCGAAGCCTGCGAACGGAATTTGTGCCTGCTTCGGAAAGATAGCAGGGGCGACTCGATTGGGCCTAAGGTACTGCCCTACCCCCTGGGACCCCCATCGCGACCCTCTTGGCATCGACCACCACTGTGCTCCCGGAAGTCAACAAACAGACGCTAGGGGCAACGGAGGCGGAGCCTTGCGGGGCGGGGAGGGGCGAAAGGCTTTTTTTGGAAAGAGGCCGGCGGAAGCTGTGTCAGTGAGGCGCAAGCGCAGATGCCGAGGTTGCGGCGGTAAGTGACCGCACGCCCTCTAGCGGTTGCGATTGGAAGCGGCCACGCTGCAGTCTCCAAGGTGTTGGAAGCTCATCTACTTCTGAAGGGATCCTGGCCATGCAGGGACCTAGAGGGGATGGTGACAACATCATGTCTCACATAGCCCTAACTTCTGTGACACATGCAAATGTCAACGCACAGCTTTGACAACACACTAGCAGTAACAATCTGTAACACAGCAAGGCACTAGGCGGTTTACATCCCAAATGTCATTTGTAATCCTAGAAACAAAACAAATATATTAGATGCACACATTAGATCTTTATTGAATAAATGGTCTTAATAAATGCTATTACAATCATGCAAGTTGAATAATGCCATTCCTTTTTGGGGATATGCCAATTAAACATAGGAAGAGAAGCCCAGTTCAAGTTGTTTAGCCTGAGGTCTAAACAATCTGCCTGCATCTCCTATAAAAGTAAAAGGCCAAGATCTATACAATTTCCTCTGAAATATTATATTTTTCTGGATAAACATTGGTTTTCCACCCATAATAGTTGGCCACAATCAAATAAATAAGAAGAAAATCTTCCAGGATGAGTCCATTTGTATACCTGAGGTAGTTGGGTCTCAATCAAGCACAACTGAATTTAAGGCTCGCAGAATTAGAGAGTATTACCTACACTTACTCAGGGCACTTTTATTAGGAAGGAAAGAGGGAATAGAATCCAATCACTTGTGTACAAACTAAAGTTGGGAATGAGATTCTAGTAAAGATGCTTAGCAAGGAGTACCGACCTGGCCGGGAACAGGGATTTAAGAAAGACAAAAGCTTGTCTGATGACTACAAAGTCAGGAAGGGCTGAAGTTAAAGAAACTGAAAGGAATTACAGAACTCTGGACATAGCTAACTGTATGCAAAGACTAATAAAGTGATCAGTTCCTCCCAGGACCTTGCTGAGGCTGCTTCGAGGTGAGATGGCATGTCCACAGAATCGGACGCTTTATCCTAAAGACTATGGAAGGTCATTGAGGAGCTTTAAGCACAGAAGTGACAGGAAAGGATCAGTTATGCATGTTCTTGAAGTGATTCTGCCTGTCTTGGCTGCTTTTCTGACAAGCAGTTTGAGCAGTGAGAGGCAATTCAAAGGCTATTACAGGTATTTAGGTACAAAAGTGGTCAGGCTGCCTGAAGTTCAGTATTTTGGTACACAGTAAATGGTGTCTAGTTGTCAACTCTTGGAAAATGCTGACCTATTATATAACTTACATCAGCAGAAAGGAACAAATAACTTAACTTATTTTGAGGAGAACTTAATACTCATGTTTAAAGGCTCATAACACCCATGATGAGAAAAATCAGAATATTTAAAGACTTTCTTTGCTTATCCTGTTATTTCATTGACTTCTAAAAATAAATTTCAGAGCATAAGTCGGTGCTGAGCACTTCCACACTGGTTTCTCACATAAGTAACTAGGCAAGGGTGGTGCTGTTTACAGAGATGGGAAGTGCTATGCAAGGAGCAGAGGAGGTTAGAGTTAGGTCAGTAAGATAATGGAAGAGATAGTGAGCTCAGCCCTTGAACACATAGGAAAGTCAGGTGGAGTTGCTGAGCACAGTAAGCAACTGATGCACAGAAGGTCCAGATGGAGCCAGACATTATGGAACTCCTGGATCAAGGCTATCATGGCAGTCTCGGGAACAGGTGAAAGAAGGAAAGGGAAGGACAAAGGATTCTAAGGTGGATCATGAAGAATGCCAAAGTATAATATCCTAGCAATGGGTTATAAGGCTTAAAAGGTGATGAGAGAGAGAGAGAGAGAGAGAGAGAGAGAGAGAGAGAGAGAGAGAGAGAGAGAGAGAAGAAAGCATGTGAGAGAGACTGGAAAATACTGCACCAAACAAGAGTGTAGTCAAATTGTCCACATAATGTGTACAAATTAAATGACACCTGATTACCTTCTGAAGTTAGAAACATGGTGATCATTCTCTGTGTTATAAAAAGAGCAGTTTGCTGGGGCAATGGAAGAGGAAACAGTATTGGAGTAGGAAGTTGGAGACACTGAGGGAAAAGCATCCCCTTGAGCATCAGCATTCGAGACAGTAAGTGCAGAGGGACCCAGGGAGAGAGGAAGCAGCATTTGAGCAGGGAAGGGGGGGTGAAAGGAGGGCTTCTGTTAAACTAAGCAACATATGATAGCACTGGGAAGTCCAATTGAATAGATTCGGAGAGAATCCTTCTTCAGAAAAGTAATAGAATAGAAATCCTGGAAGACAGCAAGGTCTTGCATCCAGAGAATATGGTGGAGACGCTGGCATTAGCTCAGACACACAGCTTTCTAGCAGAGAAGAAGAGAAGAAGAAAGCTCCCCTTACAATATAATATTGATACTTTTGATTCATCTAATATTTATAATCTAGAGGTGCCACACACATATACACCTAGATCATTTATAATATATATTATCTGTTCATATGCTCTATCTCAGGAAATATCTTAGACATCCGAGGTAATGAATGTCTAGCTTCTATTTTAGTGCCCAGAATACAGTAGCACTTAATACTGGTAGGTATTAGTAACAAGTTGGCTATGCTCACTGTACTGGAAGGCAAAGCCAGGCCATGTGTGCCACGATGGAAACAGCACTCAAATCTTGGCAACGGCTCAAAAGTTTCATTTTTATTCCTGCAGCATGCCTAGCAAGGCTCAATGGTTTCAGCGGGTCCCATGGGCGCCTGGGATACTGATGGAAGCATAAGCATGCTTTAGCTGCATTTTAAGCATGACCTCCTTGGTTGCCTCATGAAGGCAAGAGAATGAGGCTAGAAATTTTGTGTTTTAGATCAGAAGAGATTTGTTTTTCCAGTTTTGTGTGCATTGCAAGGGGACTGGAAATTAAAGGAGAGCCACTAGCCCTTCAAAAACAATAAGGGTCTCTCCCACAATCCTGACAGTTGGAGAGCATGAAGTGTCTAAGTTGCAGCTTTCCAAACTGTCATTTGTACTATTTATCCTATGTGGTCATGAAACTGAATATGGAGGGCCACAAAATGTTTGCCAACAGTGAAAGGTTTCGGAACACATAATGACCAAAAAATAAATTTAGAATCAAATGTGTAATGAGCTGAGGGGTTTCTGGCCATCACCTGTGTTGTCTTCCGTGACTTTCCTACAGCCTCACTCCTAAACACAGGACCTGTGCACTTTGAACTGTGTGTGCTCTCATACCACGCAGTGTGAGCAAACTGCTGCTGTTCTTCAGCTTAGAGGTATTGTTATATGTTTGTTGTATATACAAGAACATGATACTTTAATTCCAAAAAAAAAACCTTTTTATATTTTCTTAGTGTCATTTCTCAGCTAGTAATCAATCATCAAATTGTTAAATATTGGATTATAGTGCCTTAGAATACTTGATTTTTAAAACTCACTATTTTAATTGCAGACTGAAATTTCATTTTAAAAAAGTCATTAAATGAATTTTTGTGTGGGATTAGGACAGATTTTTTCCAAGAATTTTTCAAACAGTTTCAAGATATTTCTACTGTTTTTAATTGTATATTTATGCAAAATAGCATTCTTGGTATCGGTGATTCTAAAATCAAAACTGATTAATTTTGAAAAAAAATGAAGATGCCTTGTCCTGAAGTATGAACTATTAGGTCAAAAAGGAATTCTTTATGTAAAAATAAAAGAGCATGGCCATTTTACTAGGATGGAAATTTGCATGCTTTTTTAAAAAATAAATGGTAAAAAAAAATCTCTGCTCTTAGGTATATTCATGTCACAGATGAATTGCATTCCCTTCTGATGCACACACAGCCAAAAACTCAGATAATCCTTGGGAAATTGTGTTGGCTCTCATGAATTTTACATATCTGAAAAAAAAAGTAGAACTCTTGGCTATTGACTGTATTACATCTAGCTGGGAGTAATTTCTGAAGGCTGTTTTTGTCAACTAAAAATCAAAGCATGTACGAACAAGAAAGACATTTGATGGACTGTGTTTCCTCCCGGAACTTCATTTCTTATTTGCCAGCATTGAAGAAAATCTTCCAGGATTTGAATTTTGTGCCACATTACAATGCAACTGCCTTCACTGTTCCTCAAGTTGCAGGAACATAAGCAGGTGTGTCGGTGCTTCAAAAAAATACATTGGGAGATCCCTAAACAGCAAAGCTCACTGAGAGCTTCTGTACTGGCTAGTTTTGGGTCAACTTGACACAGTGGAGTTATCACAGAGAAAGGAGCTTCAGTTGAGGAAATGCCTCCATGAGATCCAGCTGTAAGGCATTTTCTTAATTAGTGATCAAGGGGGAAAGGCCCCTTGTTGGTGGTGCCATCTCTGGGCTGGTAGTCTTGGTTCTATAAGAGAGCAGGCTGAGCAAGCCAGGGAGGCAAGCCAGTAAAGAACATCCCTCCATGGCCTCTGCATCAGCTCCTGCTTCCTGACCTGCTTGATTTCCAGTCCTGACTCCCTTGGTGATGAACAGCAACATGGAAGTGTAAGCTGAATAAACCCTTTCCTCCCCAACTGCTTCTTGGTCATGATGTTTGTGCAGGAATAGAAACCCTGCCTAAGACAGCTTCTAATGATATATTTGATTTTTGCAATGTTTTAATAATTAAATAAAATATTATAAGATACAAAAAAAAAAAAACAAACCTGAACCCACTGGAATTGGACAGAACCAAGAAACAAAAGGAAAAGAGCCCAAGAGCAGGCACAAGAAACAGAGACCCAGTTGTTCACACACTTAGGAATCCCATAGAAATACTAACCTGGAAGCCATAATGTATATGAAAAGGACCTGTGCAGGCCCTGCACATGCTACTTCAGTCTCTGTACATTCTTATATGATACCTCTAGCAGCTCTTTTATTATTCGGGATAGTTTTATCTATCTTGGACTTTCTGTGGTTTTTAATGAAGCTAAAAATTGTCTTTTCAAAATCTGCTAAGAATTGTATCAGAATTTTGATGGGGATTGCCTGGAATCTATAGGTTGCTTTTACTAGGGTGATCATTTTTGCTATGTTGATCCTATAGAGCCATGAGCATGGGAAATCTTTCCATCTTCTGATATCTTCTTCAAATTTTTCAATGTCTTATTTTTTTTATCCTATAAATCTTACTTGCTAGAGTTATTCCAAGATAGGTTATGTTATTTGAGGATATTTAGAAAGATGTTGTTTCCCTGATTTCTTTCTCAGTCCATTTGTCATTTGTTTATAGGACGTCTACTGCATTTTGTTCCAGCTGCTTGCTGAAAGTTTCAGCTGTAGGAGTTTCCTTGTAGAACTCTTAGAGTCACTTGTGTATACTATCATATCATTTGCAAATAAAGATTGACTTCATCATTTCCAATTTGAATCTCTTTGATCTACTTCAGTTGTCTTATTCTGTGTAAGACTTCAAGTATTATATTGAATAGATATGAAGAGAGTGGACAATCTTGTCTTGTTCCTGATTTTAGTGAATTGCTTTGAGTTACTCTGCACTTATTTTGGCTATGGGATTGCTGTAAACTGCCTTTATTATGTTGAAGTATGTCCCTTGTATGTATCCCTAGCTCTCCAGGATGGTGGTTGTATTTTATTAATGGCCTTTTCTGCATCTGATGCGATAAACATGTGGTTTTGTCTTTCAGTCTGTTTATATGGTGAATTACATTAGTAGATTTACATATGTTGAACCAATCCTGCAACTCTGGGATGAAGACTACTTGATAATGGTGGATGATATTTTCATTGTGTTCTTGGATTTGGTTTTCAAGTATTTTATTTTTATCTGTGCTCATAGGGGAAATTGATCTCTAATCCTTTATTTGTTAGTGCTTTATGTGGTTTGGGCATCAGGGTAACTGTTGCCTCATAAAACAAATTGGACAAGGTTTTTTTCTGTTTCTATTTTGTGGAATAATTTGAGGAGTATTGGCATTAACTCTTCATTGAAAGTCTGGTAGAATTCTGTGCTAACACCATCTGGCACAGGACTTTTCTTGGTTGGGAAATTTTAAGGATTGTGTCTCTTTCACTTGGTTTTATAAGTCTATTTTAATTGCTTATATGATCTTGATTTAACTTTGGTAAATGTTGTGTATCTAGAAAATTATCCCTTTTTTGGTTTTCCAATTTGTTGGAGTTCAGGTTTGTAAAGCAAGTCCTTATGATTCTCGGGATTTCCCTCGTGTCTATTATTATGCGCCCTTTCATCTCTAATTTTGTTAATTTTGGTATTCTCTCTGCCTTTCAGTAAATTTGGATGATGATTTATCATTCTTCTTGATTTTCTTAAAGAACAAACACTGTTACATCGAGTCTTCAATTTTGTTTCTATTCTGTTTATTTCAGCCATGAGGTTGTTTTTTATTTCTTGTCATCTACTCCTTTTGGGTGAATTTTTTTCCCTTTGGCTCTAGGATTTTCAGGTGTGCTGTTAAGTTATTTGTACAAGGTCTCTCCAGATTTTTATGTAGGGACTTAGTGCTATGAACCAAACCCACTGTGTTACAAAAATATAGGGGTGTTGCATATTCATTTTCATTCAATTCTATGAAGTATTTTATTTCTTTCTTAATTTCTGTCTTGACCCATTTTTCATTCAGTAGAGAGTTGTTTAATTTCCATGAGTTAGTAAGCTTTCTGTTGTTGACATGTAGCTTTAATCAGTGTTGGTCTGATAGGGCACAAGGAGTTATTTCAATTTTCTTCTATGTCTTCAGATTTGCTTTGTGTCTGAAAATGTGGTCAGTTTTGAAGAAGATTCTGTACGTTGCTGAGAGGTATATTCTTTTGTGTTTGGGTGAAATTTTCTATAGGTATCTGTTAGGTCCATTTGATTTAAAACATCAGTTAGTTCTAGCATTTCTCTGTGTAGTTTTTGTTTGGATAATCTATCTATTAATGAGAGTGGGACATTGAAGTCTCCCACTATCACTATGTAAGAGTCAATTTGTGATTTAAGCTGTAGTAGTGTTTCTTTTATAAACTTGTATGCCTTTGCCCTCTTGGTGGATTTTTTTCTTTGATGCATATGTAGTGTCCTTTCCTGTCTCTTTGACCAGTTTTGGGTTAAAGTCTATTTTGTCAGATATTAAAATGGCTTTACCAGCTTTTTTTTTTTTAGGTACATTTGCTTGAAATATCTTTTTCTATTCTCTTACCCTGAGGTGATGTCTATCCTTGCTGTTAAATTGTATTTCTTAAATGCAACAGAAGGATGGATCTTGTTTTCTCATTCATACTGTAACTCTTTGTTTTTTCAGTGGAGAATTAAGACTAATGGTTTTGAGATATATCAACTTGTTGTTATCTCCTCTTGTGTTTGTTGATTCCTGTTATTTTGCTGTTAATGGTGTTTTTGTTTTGGGTGTGTGTGTGTGCTTGCGCGCACACACACGTTCTTCCCCTCTTTTGGTTTGTTAATCTGGAATTATTTAATACTTGTGCTTTCTTGGGTATACTTAAGCTCTCTTTGGATTAGAGTTTTCCTTAGAACACCTTTTGTAAGGCTGGATTTGTAGACAGATAGTGCTTCGATCTGTTTTTTTGTTGTTGAATGTCATTTTTTTCACCATCTTTTATGATTGAAACTTTTGCTAGGCATAATAGTCTGGGGTCGCATCTGTGGTCCCTTGGAGTCTATAGAACATCTTCCCAGGACCTTTTGACTTTTATTAGAGAATCCTTGTTGAGAATTTGGGTGTTATTCTAATAGGTCTGATTATATTTCACTTGGGCCTTTTCCCTTGCAGCTTTTAATATTCTTTCTTTGTATCTGTATGCTTAGTGTTTTGATTATTATGTGGCAAAAGGACTTTCTTTTCTGGTCCAATCTATTTGGTGCTCTGTGTGCTTCTTATACCTTTATAGGCATCTCTTTCTTTAGGTGAGGGAAATTTTATTCTATGATTTTGTTGAAACCAAGTTTTGTAATTTTGACACGGATTTCTTCCCCTATATCTATTCCTATTATTCTTAGATTTGATCTTTTTATAGTGTCCCAGATATCCTGGACATTTTAAGCCAGGTGCTTTTTAGATTTAACATTTTCTTTGACCAAGGTATTCATTTCTTCTATTATGTCTTAAATGTCTGAGATTCTCTTATATTCTGTTAGTAAGGCTTGCCTCTGAGATACCTGTTTGAGTTTCTAAAGGTTTCATTTCCAGGTTTCCTTCTATTTGGGCTTTCTTTATTGATTCTATTTCCACTTTCAGGTCTTAAACAGTTTTATTCATTTCCCCCTCTGTGTTTTCATAGATTTCTTCAAGGAATTTATTTATGTCGTCTTTAATAACAACTATCAATTCTAAAGGCTATTTTAAGGTCTTATTTTTGTGCATCAGCTATGTTGTAATACTCTAAGCCTACTACAGTAGGGATGCTAATCGCTACAGGAGTCATATTATTCTGTCTGTTATTGATTTTGTTTCTACTCTGGCATCTGGGATTGGAAAGATGCTACACCAGCTTTTGTCTTTGTTGGGTGAGTGTTTTGTTCCTTGATTTTTGTTGCCCTTTCTGGTTCTTAGGGAAGTGCAGTGGCTATGTGGGCACTGAACATTCTGGGTCAAATATATTTCTAGGTATTGGGAGCTGACATATGGGCTTCACATGTACCTTGGCTGGAACTACCAGGTATCTAATTGGATTGCTCAACAATAAGGAAATCATACTTGGTACTAGAAACCTAGCCAACTACCCAGGGCTAGTGACATCATGAAACTTGGAGAAAAACGTACAGTCAACAGGTTATTAATACCAAATTAATATTAATACCAATTTGGTATATATACCAAATTGCATGGATGTATCAATGGTCAATTACAAAGCCTATGGCCTACAAGAAAGGGTAGAATAAAATGTGGGACATCTGGCAAGCAGAAAGAATTCTGGGATAGAGCCAGATGGAAGAGCTTCACCCAGGAAGATGTGATGAGACAGACACATGGTAGCTGAGCACAGGTAACCAGCCACATGGCAGAATGTAGGTTAAAAGAAGAGCCTAGCTATATACCCAAGGTATTTGTAAATATATTTTGAGTCGGAGTCTTATTTCTTGGAGCATAGGGCTGAGAGGAAAAACCAGACCTAACTTCTACCTCACCAAGGAAGCTTCTCTTTGCAACAGATGAGAAAACTGCAGAAAACCACAACCAATCAAAGTGTGAAGCTGTGAAGCCCAGCCCAAATGACAACTACAAAACAACACTTGTACCTGAGGCTCAGGAAATAGTGCAAAAGAGAGAGTAGAAAGATTGTAAAGACCCAAAGAACAGAGGAGTTGCTGGGAGACAGTGTCACCTAGACATTTCAGAAGCTACACACATAAACTCTTACCAGCATGAGCCATGAGTTGAACAAGGAGAAAAAGAGATATGCCAACATAGATAGGAGAAAGCTCAGGAGGCCTCAACCCTAAATAAAGACATACAGGCAATGAAAGAGTGCTTAGAACAGAAGAAATAGTCTTCCCCAAAGAAGAGCCCACCCATTAATTATCCACTATCAAAGGCGCAGCCCTGAAAACATACATATAAGTAACATTAGACAAACTGAGCAGGTTATGTTGAGGGATATATAGGTATACACATAACACAAGTGTATATAACAACAATTACTGAAAAAGAGACGCTATGAATGTGCCAGAAAGCAAGGAGAGGTATACAGGAGGGTTTGGATAGGGAAAGGGAAAATCATGTAATTATATTATAATTTCAAAAATAAATGAAATCATTTTTAAAAAAGAAAGAAAGAGAAGGCATCTATGATTTAGTGAACTACTACCCCAGAGGGGAAATCTTGTAGTTTTATTTCTTTTGTATTTGATATACTATTTATCTTTAATTTGAATACAAACCATTTAGTGATTTTTCAATGCAGATTCTGATTCCACACATCTAAAGTAGGTTCAATTTACCTGGGAGTTCAAGAAGTCCCAGGATTGCTCCTGGTTCAAAGAGCATACTTAGCATTCTCCATGGAAAAACATATGAACTAGTTTGTAGAAGCCAGAAAAGAAAAGACTGTAAAAACTGTTTGACAAATTGATTGTATACCTAAACAGAGGAAGGATGTAGTATGAAGAAGAATATATATTGAACATCAAAGACCTATTAGAAAAAGGCCAAACGGTAGGAAATTTTAAAATGGGTAAAAGATACTGCTTTGACAGAGGTAAAAAATCCAAATAACAACATGGTGAAAGGATGTTTAACTCTACTTGAAATAAGAGAAATGCAAATAAATAATAACAAGATAAAATGATAAATTCTGAAAGTTGGCATTGAATATAACATAACAATACAAATAATTTTATGTGCTTTTGAGAACTCATATAGGTAGTAATCTTTGCAGGGGATTAATGATGAAGTTAGTATAACCACATTGGAAAAATAATTCACACAACCAAGAAAAATTGCAAAGATAATGTGTATCCAAAGAGACATAAATGAAGATCCTCATCATGGTATTTGTCCTAGTAAAAATGTGGAAACAACAGGTTAGGTTGAGATAAGTGTCTTCCAAAGGCTGTTGTGTTAAGACTTGGATGTCATCTTTAAGTACTAACAGGAGGTCGTGGAAACTTTAGAAGTTAAGGCTTAGTAGCATGAAGCTAGTTTATTTGGAATGTGTCATTGAAAGTTTTTTTTTTTGGGGGGGGCGGGTTCTTAGTTTCTTCTTGTCATTCTCTGGAGCAGTTTTCTCTGCCACATGCTTCTGCTTTTGATGGTAGGGAGCACCATGCCTTGCCACAGGTTCACATGCAATAGTCAACCAGACATAGACTGAGCTCTCTGAAACAGTAAGTGAAACCATTTCTTCCATACAAGCTTCTTAGCTCAGAGATTTTGACACAGTAACAGAAAATTGACTAAACATGTAACAATTTATGCATCAGTAGAGGCATATAGATAGACTTTATTTACATAGCAGAATATTAGATAGTACTTAAAATTAAAACAAACAAACAAAAAAAACCCCAGCTCACCAAGAAAGCTTCAGGAAAGAGCAGGAAGAATTGCAAAAAAATGTAATGTTAATAAAAAACAAATTACAAAATGATGTGCATTATGATATGTAAAAATCATCTAAATGAATAGGAAGGTAACTCTTTCTTGTTGCTTTTTTAGAGGACCAGAATTATCTTAGTTAGGGTTACTCCAGCTGTGAGAAAACACCATAGCCAGAGCAAATTGCGGAGGAAAGGATTTATTTGACTTACACTTCCTTTCCACATTGTTGTTCATCACTGAAGGAATTCAGGGTGGGAGCTCAAACAGGGCAGGAACCTGTAGGCAGGAGCTGATGCAGAGGCCATGGGGATGGATGGGGGGGTGCTGCTTACTGGCTTGCTTCCTATGGCTTGCTCTGTCTGTTTTCTTATAGAACCCAGGACCACCAGTGTAGAGATGGCACCACCCAGGATGGGCTGAGCCCTCCCACATTAATCACTAATTTTAAAAATGCCTTACAGTGTTGCCTATAGCCAAATCTGACAGAAGCATTTTCTCAACTGAAGCCCCCTCCTCTCAGAGGACTCTAGCTAGTATCAAGTTGATTTAAAACTATCCAGCTTTAGTTTTAGAACAGAACAAAGTTCAGTTCTCAGCACCCACAAAGCAACTTATTGTTATTTGTAATTCAACTTCAGGAAGGCCAGCACCCTTTTCTAACCTCTCTGAGCACCAGGCTTGCACACCATACAAACATACCTATACATACATACATACATACATACATACATACATACATACATACAGGAAAATACTCATACACATAAAATACAAGATTTTGTCTAAAGGACCCAGATATAGCTGTCTCTTGGGAGGCTATGCCTGGGCCTAGCAAACACAGAAGTGGATGCTCACAGTCAGCTATTGGATGGATCACAGGGCCCCCAATGGAGGAGCTAGAGAAAGTACCCAAGGAGCTAAAGGGATCTGCAACCCTATAGGTGGAACAACAATATGAACTAACCAGTACCCCCCAGAGCTTGTGTCTCTAGCTGCATATGTAGCAGAAGATGTCCTAGTCGGCCATCAGTGGAAAGAGAGGCCCATTGGTCTTGCCAACTTTATATGCCTCAGGACAGGGGAACGCCAGAGCCAAGAAGTGGGAGTGGGGGAGAGTGGGGGGGAGGGTATGGGGGACTTTTGGGATAGCATTGGAAATGTAAATGAAGAAAATACCTAATTAAAACAAAGATTAAAAAAAGAAATATGTCTTAAAAATGAACTCAAAATCTAAGTTATGAGAATGTGCATGCACACACACACACACACACACACACACACACACCACCTGAAGTAATCATTCATGTGATTCATTCTGGAATAAGAAGGCAAGAAGAAGACTGAGCAGTGAAACTTGATGCATATCTATAATTGAAGATGAGAGATCTAAAACAAATATGGTGAGATGTTATTAACTTTTTAATTAAAAAGAAGGCTATGTGTTATTCTCTATATTTTAATATGCATCTGAAATGTTTTACTATGTGAGGGGACAGAAGAGCTGGCCCTGCCTACTCACTGGCTGTAGCAATCAGGAAAGCAGGCCTTACACCTCAAAACAGTGGCTCTGTTGGCAAAGGTGCAGCCGAGCCACCCCCAAGGATGTGAGAGCAGAAGAGCTAGCCCTGCCCCTCACAGGCTGCAGTACTTGGGCAAGTAGACACTGCACCTTGACTGGTCAGCACAGTGGAGCTTGCTCTAGAGGTGTGGATGTGGAGGACCTGGAGAGCAGGAGAGCAGGAGAGCAGAGATTACTCTGCCTCCTGCTGATGAAGGCATTGGATGGCCTAGCCAGAGGAGTGTTGGAGAGCTCCCCGTGGTGCTGCAAATAAGGGAGATCCCAAAGGCTGACCAGCTCTACGGCCACCCAGGCCGAAATCCAGGGATCTGAGTTGGCTCACCCTGAAATTAATATCATCTGCAAAATGTTAGGGTGCTTGAAAGGGCCAGTGCTACAGATCCAAAGCTGCAGACTCTCCATGACACTGTGCAGCAACAGAATGACTCAGGGGAGTCCCAGTGAGGGTCCAATTTTGGTGGTGTCACAGAAGCCTCCCTCCCAGCTCCCATATATGTAGCAGATGTGCAGCTTGGTCTTCATGTGGGTCCTGAACAACTGGAATGGGGATTATCCCAAAAGTTGTTGCCTATACATGGGATACGTTCTAGCTGGGCTGCCTTGTCTGCCCTCAGTGAGAGAGAAAGCACCTAGCCTCACAGAGACTTGAAGTGCCAGGGTGGAGAGATACCCAGGGGCCCTCCACACCTGCTCAGAGGAGAAGGGAGAAGGTGAGAAGGAATGTGGGAGGGAGTAACCAGGAGGAGGCAGTGAGCAGGATGTGAAGTGAATAACAACAAAAATAATAATATAAAAATATCTATATAAATAAAAAAATCGATAAATGGTAAGGTAGAATCTGGATTATTGTAGTACCTTTTAAAAAACTTTTTTTCCAAATTCATATTCTTTTATGATTACAGAGAAGCCAGACTGATTTTTTAAGATAGAAACTAAGTCATGTATTTCCCTGCCTAACAGTCTTTAAGAGTCTCCCATTTCATATTTTAAAAAGTTCTAAACACCTTTCTTTTGTATTCACATACCCAAGATTTAATTCTATTTCAAATAAACTGCATCACTACTGTGCCTCTGGATGTACACTGAGGAGTCTATTTTGTTACACGTTTCCTAGCCTTGTACTTTTCTTGAATGCTTATTTGCTCAGTTGCAAATCGGCAATAAATCTCAGCAAGGGAGCAACAACAAAAATGTAACCCAATGCAGCCCAGCATGGCTCAAGGCCAGTCTTAGCACTAGGGAGGCATCAGTAGGTGGATCTGCGAGGTGGAGGCCAGCCCGATCTACAGATACAGAGAGAGTTCCAAAACAGCCAGGGTTATGCAGAGAAACCTTGTCTCAAAAACAAAACAAGCAAACAAACCAAACAATGAAGGTGATTGTTTTTTTTTTGGGGGGGGGGATTGGAGAGGAAGGGGGTTACCTTTTTTTTTTGTTTGTTTTTTGTTTTTTGTTTTTCGAGATAGGGTTTCTCTGTATAGCCCTGGCTGTCCTGGAACTCACTTTGTAGACCAGGCTGGCCTCGAACTCAGAAATCCGCCTGCCTCTGCCTCCCGAGTGCTGGGATTAAAGGCATGCACCACCACGCCCGCCTGGGGGTTACCTTTTAAGTTGGCAAACTAGGTATAGCAATACATGCCCTTAATTCCAGCACTAGGGAGACAAGGGCAAGTGGATCTCTGTGGTTTCAAGGGCAGCCTAGCCTACATAATGAGTTCCAGGCCAGCCAGGGCTACACAGTGAGATCCTGTCTTAAAAAACAAGAGAAGAGAAATGGTTCTCTGCATCAGGATTAGGGCCAGTGAATCTAACTTTTCTGACCTTTCCAAAACAAAATTTGACAATAAAATTATAGTTTTTAAAAAATCTTTATAATGTGTACTGAACATAATTACTTCTTTAGCATAACTCCCTCTCAGCTGTCAAGAAAACAAAATTATGACATTTTCAGGTAAATTAATCTAATTATAAATATTATGATATGTGAGGTGATCCAATGTCACGATGACATGTGGCTCACATTTTCTCAGATGGAGATGTTGACTTCTAATATGTGCATGTCTTTAAATAAGGAGCAGTGAGAATGGCACAGTATCTGAAACTAAATAGACCAAGCAGGGGCAACAAGTGTCTAGAATTAGGGACAAGGGTGTAAAAGGTCACAGGAGACAAGAAAGTAGAAAGGACGCTGCTAGGCACAGGTGACACAAAGAGGATGGGAAAGAAGATCATGGGATGGAGAGACAACAATTTTTTTAAACAAAATGTCTTTGTTAGCAAATAATCTTTTTAATAATATGTATTTAAAAGTATATTGTTGGTAGAAAAAAATTACAGATATCTAAACCAAAATAGTTCAAGTTCCTCTCCTCTCCTCTCCTCTCCTCTCCTCTCCTCTCCTCTCCTCTCCTCTCCTCTCCTCTCCTCTCCTCTCCTCTCCCCTCCCCTCCCCTCCCCTCCCCTCCCCTCCCCTCCCCTCCCCTCCCCTCCCCTCCCCTCCCCTCCCCTCCCCTCCCCTCCCCTCCCCTTCTTTCTTTTTCTCTCTTTCTTTCTTCCCTTTTTTGTAGTAGGGGTTGTGGTCCCCAGAATGAAGGCTGGGTCCTGGAACGGACTAGGAAAGTGCTCTGTGTCTGAGCTGCTCCGCAGCCTTCATTTTCCCGTTCATGGGGGGTGTGGTGAGGGAGGCAATGTCTAAGCAGGTCAGCCAAGTAAGCCTTGAATTTGCAATCTTCCTACGTCAGCCTCCCAAGTAACTGAGATTACAGGCTTGCACCACCTGGCGTGACTTAATAAATATGTCCTAGGAACTATTAAATCACTTTCTAGAGGTTAGTGATCTGTAAGTGATTCTATTAGAAAATATTGGCCCATGATTCAGTCCTAGTTTTATTAGACATGGATGACTGAACCCCTTCCATTACACCATGCTCTAATAAAACGGTGCAATTTTTGCAGTACCTGGAGCATTATTTTCTTATAGGCATAACTTATGCATCCAAATGAGACATTAACTGTCTTTTAGTAGGTCACACAGCATAGCAGTGCTCTGATTGCTAAGAATTTTTTTGACTCTTCATTTTAAACGGGTGCTGGAACATGAGATACGTTCTGATACATTACAAAAAGCTGTAGGTATATAGCAGTAGTTCTCAGCCTGTGGGTTGTGACTCTCTGAGGACGGGGTGCCAAATAACCCTTTCACAGGGGTCACCTAAGAGGATTGGAAAACACAGATATTTACATTGAAATTCATAACAGTAACAACAATAAAATTAACTTATGGTTGGGGGTCACTACAACATGAGGAACTGTGTTAAAGGGTCACAGCGTCAGGAAGGCTGAGAACTACTGGGGTAGGAAATAGTCTTCCCATTTAAACACTGTTTTGAAAATAGAATTACTTTATTTAAAGTTTAGAAAACAAGGTACTTTGAAGAATAATTTGAAGCTGAAGGTGAAGCTGATGGACACTTAAAACACTGTCATGAAGAAACAAAGAATTGTTGTGGTTCTGGCTAGGTGTTTTGTTTTGTTTTCTTTTGTTTTTCAACTTGACACAGCTTGGATCATCCAAGGAGGAGGAATCACAGCTAGGAAAATACATCTGTCAGATCAGACTACAGGCAAGCTTGTTGGGACATTTTCTTGATTAGTAATTGATATGGGAGGCCCTATTCTATTATGGGGGGCACCACTCCTGGGCAGGTAGTCCCGAGTATATATATATATATATATATATAAAAAGCAAGTTGAGCAAGCAAGCCAGGGGGAGCAAGCCAGTAAACATAGTTTCTCTATGGTCTCTCCTTCAATTCCTGCCTCCAAGTTCTTGCCCTGACTTCCCTGGGTGATGAAGTGTTATCAGGATCAGTTAGCCAAATCAATCCGCTCCTCCCCACATTGGTTTTGCATATGGTGTTTATCACAGTAATGGACAGAAAACTAGGACAGTAAGTAGGCATAGCTAAATGTTCTATTATTTGCTTTCTTCAAGCAATGTAGACTGACTTGAACACCTCCCAGTGGAGTCGTCCCTCCCTGCAATGCTCATATAAGAGAACAAGTCTGATAGAAGCCAAGCTTTCCATTCATGTTTTGTTCTTTTTTTTTTTTTTCAGCCTTAGTATCCCAGCTGAGTTGTTTCTTCACTAATTCTTATTCTTCATCTGTTTAATCTGGATCCAAACTTCTAACTTGTAAGATTGTGTGCTTTCAAATGAAAGGGTGTGAACAAATCTCATACAGTGCCTGGCTTTCAGCAAGCTCTTTACATATTACTTACCTTGCTGCATGTCTTTCATTCCCATTACTTGAGTCTCATGGCCTGGTTTTCTAAAATCGCATGGCTTGTACGTACAAGCTTTCATAATCAAATGGAGGCAGCCCTGCAGTTAAACTTGGCACATCTAGATGGAGCCAGATTAATAGCTTTCTCATGCTACATCATTCCAAATACAGCACAGCTTTTCTTTTTGACAGCAAAGAACACTGGAGAGGAGACATCTGGAAAAACCTATGTGTGCTTTAAGCAGCACCATAGGATCAGGGAGGGGGAACCTAATGACTGTCAGACTTTTTGAAATAAATGTCCCAACTGTTGACCAACTGTATGTTTGTGAACACAAACCTCCTCTTGTATTAGCTATTAGTCATTGTCATTTATGACTGGAAATCAGGCTTTTAAAGCTTCTAAGTGTCAATTGAACTATTTTCAACTATGTTTTTGAGGGATGATTTTATTAACATATATTTAGTGAAATGACAGGTTTCATAAATGATGCTTTCATCCAAGTACATGATATACTTTGACCATATTGATGCCTCATTACTCTCTCTGCTTCCCTTCCTCTCCTCTTGGCCACTGATGGCTTTTGCCCAAAAGGGTCCCTCAGATACATTCACTTTCATTTATAACCATGTACTTGAAATTTCACCTTTCATGTCAATTCTGAGGTTTTGTTCCTTCTTGGTCCTCTTCCTAGGATGCTAAGTCTGTCGTGTTTCTTTATGGCAATATTAGCCAAGAAAGAATGTACTCACATGAGCAATTTTAGATAATTTTAGAAAAAAATTACTTAGAAATAATTCCTTTTGAAGGTGGTTAGAACAAACAGAAAGCAATGGTGCTAGGACTCAGACTAATATCAGTGGGGCTGTTACTGCCATGTAGCCCAGAGCAATGAAGGAAGAGAGCATTGGTTGGAACCCAAAAGGAGAGATCCAAGGTGGGGCAACCTTGAAGAAAACAGTGCATCTGTATTAAGAATAGGCCAAACCAAGGTGTCAACCTAAGAGTGGAAGAAACAGTTAGAATGTATAGCTCCACTCCACTCTATCCCTCCATTCTCCTTCTCTGACTCCTCCAGTGGCCAACCCCAACCAGAAGCTGGAAGGCATTGAAAGTCACTGATCTATGGCATGTGCATGAGTTTCACAGGTACTGTATGTACCCAGATTAAATGAGAAGGCCAGGCTCAGAAAAAGAAAGGACAGGGATCTAGAATAGCAATGTAGCAGGGTCAAACTGGATAGGACACCAGTGCCAGGTGCAGCAATTGCTTTCAACATACTGTTACTGTCACTGTCCAGTTACCTTTTGCTCAAGAGCAAAATCCTGAGTGAGAATATCCATTTGGGTGAGGTCAGTCACCCTGCCTTCATCTTTGCTGAGGAATAGAGAGGTAGTATCAATCACCACAGAGTGCCTTAGTGGAAACCCATGTGCTTTCTTCTTTAAATATTCATATTTTTAAAAGCTCATATAACTGGAGATTTCTAGATATTAAAAAAAAAAACGAGTTCAGGGATGGGGCTACAACTCAGTGGAAAAGCACTTCTTAGGTATATATGGGTGCTGGGTTCAAGCCTCAGTAAATAAACACAATTCAGAAAGAATGTTCTGTGCCTTCTTTAAAAAGAAGCTGTCACTAGTAAATGACCTCTGAAGTCTTTATCAATCTATGGCAGCAAGACAATTGAGAATGCAGTGGGCTGGGGTTTGTATTTGCAATTTTACATCATCTCTCTCATTTCCTTCCTTCCTCCATTTCCTGTGCTCAAGAATGCCCCTTCCACCTTTATCGTTCTAGATCTTTATACAATAAGGCAGGGAGGGCTAAGTTACATCTAGGTTAAGAGTTCAAAATGTGTGCAGTTGAAATACATATGCAAGCTTACTCAGCTCTTGGGAGTGCTGCTTTCTAAACTTCAATGAACATGACTTTCAATATAATCTTAGGGCTTTTTTTTTTGTTTTAGCCACAATTTACACATGAGACATTTATAAAACGTTTGCATACTTAAAATGCAATGTGACATTTGTAAGAGTCATAGTAGTTTATTTTAGAAATATAGAGTAATAGATAAGGCAGACTTAAGATTCCTCCATGTGGTATGTCTTCCAATGAACCTTCACAGGACCATCAACAGTCTTAATTTAGGAAAGTCTGTTTACATCCTTCTGAAAACCTTTTTGCCACCAATCCTTAAATGTATTCCCCTATCCCCACCTCTCTGGAACCATTAACCACTACAAATGAAGATGCATGGATAAGTGGCTCAGCCCTTCTCTCCCTCTAAGGGAAATACCCCGTGAGAAGCTTTGCTCACTGGATCTCTCACCTTCTGTACACCTGGATTGGGGATAGCTGCCCAATCTACAGGGAATTTCGAGGTGTGTTCGATCCACACTGATCTAAGATTGCGTTTCTCAGCCTTGACTAAGCATCCTCATAATCTCCATGTGTACTTCTCAGAATACACACTTCTCTGTGCACATAATTTCCCATGTACACTTTCGAGATTTTTTTTTCAAAATAAAATAGAAATCTAGAAATGTGTTGGCTTTCCTCGGCTTTTGACTTTGTTAGTACCTCTTCCCGTCTGGGGCATGTTAAATCTGACAGCTGGTAGGGAAGTGAGGTGGGGAAGCGATCCCACTTCACATGGCAGGGCAACTCCCATGTGAAATACCAGCTTCAAGCAAGGTAACAACAGTTTCATCAGGCAAGGTAGGAGAGCTTTCTTAATCTGGCAAGGGAGATTGGATGAGAATTAAGGATTCAGGCTTCACAGGGCCTACTAAAATCCTTTCATATATTTCTGTGTCAATGCCTCAGCTTTCAAATTAAATCAGATAATACCCCAATATGCACCTCTAAAATCTGTCAGGACTGGAAATGTCACCAATATTATAATTCATCAGCACACTGGATCAAAGTCTGAATTTCTATTTGGCCATCTCAGTTCAACCGAGGCAAATGAGTTTTTTATACTTTAAAGCTATTTATTATAAAGAACAGCTACCTCATTAGCTGTCACTGAATTCCTCAGGCCCTTCATACTATTCTATCTGAATTGGATACAGGGTGGGCATTGCAGGAGACTATTGGCAACTGATAAGCTAGTTTGTAGCTATGTTCCTGTTAGTGCCTGTCAACCAATTCTGATTTTTATCAAGGTTTTCTGCAGCTTAGTTATTGATAGCAATTTCTGAATCAGAGTTCTTGAAAGAAAAAAGATTTAGTAAGAAAACATAAGGTAAAGGAAAATTAACAGAAATTCTGAAGAGAAGTGACTGAGTGAGAGCAGTAAACAGGGAAGGAAAGGCAACGAATGGGAAGAGAAGAGCAGGTCTGAATACAATTGATGCCTTAGTGTAGTCTATAGGAACCTTGGTCTTGCTTGCCAAGACCAGGCTGAGAACTTGACAAAATCAGCGCTTCTCGTTGTTTACAATACTACATCTCATCTCAACAGTACAATTTTTTTCAATGATCCAAGTTTCAGAGTCCGAGGTGGGAGCATTCACTGGGTCCTCTGTATTATACAACTTGGCTTTGTCCCCCTCTGGGGTATAGAGAAGCATGAAGATTATACAGTAAGTCCCAGGATGGGACCTGGGTATGAGGGTCTGCTGCTACATATTAAAAACTCCTCTTCGCCCAGTCCATGGTGGAAGAGCTTTTATTAGGAACCCCAAAGTCAGTTTTGATTGTTCACTTTCTCCCCATCTTTCCTACTTTGGAGAATGCCACTGTACTTTTCTAGTGTTTCTGGAAAGTAGAATTGGAGTAAGATATCCAGGGTCCATCAATGGACACACTATGATTGCAGGCAGCTCCTGGCTGCACTTTGGAAGGTTCTATGCTCATTATTAAGAATATAAGAAATACACCATGTAAGATTTCCCTTCTTTATACAATGGATTGTCTTAAAGGATCATGTTAAGACAGCTCCTCTTTGAATATGAGACTTTTATACATGCTAGATTCTATGTATTTATTGAATTTCTCTATAATATTAAATAAGAAGCATTTTTCTTTACTTGCTTCTTAACACTTTCTTATTGATTTTAGTAGTTTCCTTACTATCCTATCCTCCCTATCCATATATCATGCATATACAAATCAAGGTGAATTTAATGGAGGTCAACAATAAAGGAAATTGGCATTTCAGGAGGCCTTAAGGTCTTATCAAGGTTGAGGAATCAGTTTTACTTTAAATCTCTTATCTATCTAATTATTTCCCCGCTTTGATTAACTAAAGGTAAAATTGGTATTGACGAAAAGACAGAGCACAATCAGACAAGCAGATAAGCAAATAATTGAACACAAATAACTTTTAATTATACTTACTTAGTAGAGTTAAGGAACAATGTCAGGTGCCAACTTCACTTTAGCAAAACAAAGGCAGTCGCAGGATGGAGACAAGAAAAGAGCCGAGGATTTGGTTAGTTTCCAAATTGTGAAATACAAGAGAGAGAGAGAGAGAGAGAGAGAGAGAGAGAGAGAGAGAGAGAGAGAGAGAAAGAGAGAGAGAGAGAGAGAGAGAGAGATATGAAAAAAAATTGTGAAATACTTTTACATCAATTTGCTTCCAGAGTAGCCCTAAAATAGGAGTGAAGGACATGTTCAAGCCCTTCAGTGAAAACACAAGTTTTTTTTTTTCTCTTTTTCATCCTTTCATGCTATGATACACTTTAAATGAAAGCAGGACAACTAGCAAATAGTTTCCGCTCAAGTATATCATATGCTTTCATTTTAACTAAATATTGCCCTTACCCTTTTGTCCCCTTCCTAAACCAAGATTGCATGGATTAGTTATCCCATCTGTCCAGGGTTCATATAAGGAAAAAAAATACATGGTAGTGAGATCTGTCTTAGCTTGTGATTTATAACTTCACAGTGATATGAAATAATACGCATTTAACAGAAAATGAACATGCAATCTAATTTAAAAACCCCTTTTCATTCTAATATCATAAGCCTGATAAGCTCCTGTGTTAGACATTAAGATCAAGCCTTAGAGCCCACTCAACTGCATGATCACAAAGGGAGACAACTAACAGTTCACTGTGCTATGTTGCTAAGCTACGAGTTTCTGCATAGTAGGTATATTGGATGCATAAGTTTATATGGACATAACCCCATTATAGATGAGGAGCATTTGATAACTGACCAATACATGCAAAAGAGATGTAAACAGCACCTTCATTAATTACAGAAAAGCACTCCACTCCAGGTTAGGTGATTCAGTGACATTATCAGAACTTGAAGGTGATCTTAATAAATTACTGTCTTCTGATTTTGATTGGGGGAAGCCTACTTTAGAAAATGACCTTAGAAAAGGACTGAAATGTTTTCATGTTTTTTTTTATTGCTTTGAATAAGCAGGCTTTAATTGCAAATTTTAACTGGAAAAATAGGGTTATGGGCATACTAGTGAAGCAATTTTGTGACCCATGTTTAATATACTTCTACTTTACACTGGAAGGCGAGAAAACAATGTACTAGGCATTACACAATGCTTTGTAGTTTTTGAAGCACTTCACAATCATTAAGTACATTATCTCCTTTCTATCTCAAATGAGATAGGTTGATTAGCATGACAGGGTTATGTTAGAACAATAAGAGATTAGAAACTTGGAATGTTAGGGAGTTGATGTACTGAGTGGGAACAACATTCTTTGTTTTCATATCATTTATGAAAAAAGGAATGCTGAGAAGACATCACTTCTCACTGAGAAATGTTGAATTTGTTTCATTTTCATTTTTCATTAGTTTAGAGGATGGTAATTTGATTTAAAAGTGACCAATTTAGGGAAGAAATTGAGACTTTAGAGAGACTGAATAATTCATACACAGTAAGACTCTCGCCAACCTATAACTGGCTCCAACACCTTTGAGTCAGTTCTCTTTATAGTGATTCCCACGTGACCTGACCTGAATGTTCCTTTATGGCAGTACGCTGGGTAAAAATCCAGGGTGACTAAATATCCATGAACTACTTGATTCCCTAGAAGAAATTTTCCAGCCGAACTCCACTGAAGAACTGTGAAGGATTAAAATCAGTGATGGTGAATATCTAAATCCAATAAGCAAGCCTTGACCAAGTTCTATGCAAACTTTCATATTGGATAAAAAAAGTTTTCATAAAATCTATCTTCAAGCTATGTCTAGGTCCCATTTCACATACAGCACAGTAGTTAGCAGTGGAACAACCTTAAGAAAAGATGCACCAAACCAATAGCTTAAAGCAAGGCAACACCTTTGTTTGTGTGGCACATATTGATCCAAGACAACCCAGAGCAGAGGAAGAAGAGTTCACAAGTAGGTGTTAGTGTCAACCAGAAAGATGACTACAGAATTGTCAAGAACTAGAATTGGGAAAGGGGTCATTCACCAAGCAATGGCCTTTGAGGGTGTTCAAGGACGTGTGACCTGCTTGCCCTCCAGGAGTGAAATTCTTATACAGACAGTGCTTTTATACTAAGCACTTGTCAACAGGAGACAACGCCAAAGTTCTCACAGGGCCTCCAATCTGCTGGCCATGGAAGTGTCTGTTAGTCGCTTAGCTGTTAGATGAACTTTAAACCTTTGTGATTTCCTTGTTTGCTTAATGCCTGATAGCCTTTGGTGTGCTAATAAATCTCCTTTATGCACAGGTTGACCTCTGAACTTCTAAGGGGTGGGATAGGAACCAGCCTATGGGAAAGGAGATGGCTCTAGAATTCTCAGTGGGATCATGAACAAACAAAAGGTATCCTGGAAGAGAATTGGCCCTTTTCATCTCGCCTGCCTCAGATACAAACTTGGATCACTGACCATACTTATTTTTTCCAATCTCATTAATTGTGCTGTGCATTTCATAATCTTGTCTGCTTTACCAGATCACAAAATAAAAAGCATCTGGAAACAGTTGAGATTTTTCTACCGCTTTCTAAACACAGAAAAATTCATAGCTATGCTCAAAATCAAGAACCTACAGGGTAAGTGATCAAGGGAGATTGACTTCAGTGGTAATGTGCTCTACGAGAAATATTAGAATTAAATCCCTTGATCAGCATTTCACATTGTTCAGAATTTTGGTCTTCCAATGTTTCAGTTGAAAGCATATGGTGAGAAAGGGGGTGGAAAAAATCTTTACTGATTTCACAGTTTTCCCTAAGGCTTGCCTATTTAAATAAATATTTAGCAATGACGTAGAAAGAAAACATCCCTGAGTCAATATTTTTAGTTAAAGTCCCATTACCATCTGTTAATTGAACAGTAATTTTAAGATTTTCTATAAATCATGAGCTACTTGGATAACATATTTATACATGAAAAGAAAATATTGCCAGATGATAGGTAATTTGGTTTTTCACTATCTTGATTCAATTTCATTTCCTATTGCCAGTTCTCATGAACATTCAAGCTACATTACAGCTTATGAAGCACTGCCAAGATACTAAGAAGTACTAGATTCTCCAGCATGTGGTTTTGACCTAGGACACAGAATTTGAACAAATTATATTTATTTATTTATTTATTTACTTATTTATTTATGATTTATGACCTCTCCTGAGAATTTAAAAAAGCTACATCCAATAAACGTCTTGTACCAAGAAAACTCACATACACACTAGCACATGCACAAAAAGGTGCAAGTGCACACATGCACACAAGCAGTAGATATGTGTGCTAAGAAAACAAACAAATCAATTTTTGACAGCAGGCAAAATATTTAACCTATATTTCACAAAAGGATATATAATAGATAACAACTAATCACAGGAAATTTTTCTTGACATTATTGGTTTTTAGAGAAATGCAAAATATTACCAATTAGAATGACAACCATGAAAAACTAATGACATTACTATATGTTGTGTATTGCTATAAGGATGTGTAGCAACTAGACCTTTGTTATACTCCTTATGATACTACAAAATCATGCAGTCATCCTAGAAATCACTGACAGTTTCTTCAAAAGTTCAGCCTATATATACTGTTTGATGAAGTCGTTCTTTGATAAGTATTTACTTTAAACAAATAATATTTATATTGTTTGCAAAATCTATATATAGATGATTGCAGAATATATGCTGATAGGCTCCTTAAACAAGAGATAAATGATATGTTCCTTAATGTAAGAAACTGGAAAATAAATTGATATATCCACACACTACTACTTAACAATAAAAAGGAACACAGTAGTGACAGTACAATGATAAATCTCTAAGATGTTATGCTGACTGAAAGAAGCCAGTCTTAAAAGATTATATACTGTATAGTTCTGTTTGCATTATGTCATGGGAAAAAAGCAAAAGTATAGGGAAGAGAGAAATGAGTAGTATTTCATGGCTTATGATAGAAGAGAATGTGATTATAATCTGTTGCATATGATTACACGTTCATTTAAAAAGGTAGTTTTCTCTTTGTAGAACTGTTCTGTGCCCAGTTGTAGTGGTGATTACCCAATCTGTACAATGCACTCAATAATAGTGGGGTGCTTCAATAATCTACTCTCAAATTTAGGTAGGTCTTAAAACACAGAACAAAGTTACATTTATGATAAACTAATTTACACCTTTTAAACAATAATAAAACACACCAGACAAGAGAGACGGTTCAATGGTTAAGAGTACATACTACTCTTAAAAGGTACCCAAATTTGGTTTCTAGAACCAACACCAGTAGGTTCACATTCTGTACCTCCAGCTCCAGAAGATGTAATGCTACCTTGTACCCTTCATTAGTGCCTGTATTCCTAAACACACACACACACACACACACACGAGTTTCTCTGCCACATACATATACTAATACATAATTAAAAATTAAATGAGTCTTTAAAGATCAAATAAATTCATTTAACCAAAAATAAAAATGTATATGTGTTGTTTTCCACTTGCAAATGAGGTAACTTTATTTGTCCAAGGCCATTTTAACCAATAAATATGAATCTGAACCAGAATCCACACATCTTGGAAAGATTTTGCTATTTCTATTTTGTTGTAGGAGAAAGAAACGTTTAAACCCTTAGATAACTTTGTGTTGTTGGTATTTGGCTACCAGTGCACAACTTTTTAAAACATCTAACTTCAGGATTATTTTAAATAGTAAAGCCATTTATTATTTTACATTGCAAGGGGTGATAGGAAAGATTGTGAGGCTAGCTGATGTTGAAATTTAATAAGGTCATGAATAAGTGAGATTCATGCCTTCTTCTAAGACTGCTAATCACAGCCTCATTCTAAGGTTGCTTTCCGTTCCTGCTCACATGATGTGTGTACATCCTCTCTGACAATAAAACAAGCCTTTCTTGTTCAATTCCAGCTTAAGGTATAACACCCTCATCAATTTCTGAAAACTTTTAAGATCCAAGTATATACTACATTCAAATGCTATGTTTTCTAAGGCTCTTTAAAACTCTATTGTTATATAGGTATGTCAGAAGGTGTGTGTATGTGTGTGTGTGTGTTCCTGCAGATGCCAGAAGCATTTGGATTTCCTGAAGCTGAACTTAAAGGCAGCTCCACTCAAAGCAAGTTCTGGAAACTGATATTGGGTGCTCTGGAAGAACAGGGAATGTTCCTAATCACTGAGCCATCTGTCTGGTCCTCATTTCTAAAAGTTATGAAGATTACAGGGACCAAGCTATAAAATTATTCATGCAGGAGTTGGAGAGATGGCGTAGCAGTTAAGCGCACTAGCTACTCTTTCAGAGGTTCTGGGTTCAATTCCCAGAAACAATATGGTAGCTCATAACCATCTATAATGAGATCTGGTGCCCTCTTTTGGTGTGCAGGCATACATGTAAGCAGAATACTGTATACATAGTAGATAAAAAAAAAACCTTTAAAAATGATTTATGCTATTAGTAATTCTATGTAGTAAATCAAAACCTATCACAGAACTAATTTAACTTATTTGTACAGAGCTAAAATTTGTAATATTTCAAAATTATTTATTTAATTTAATTTAATTTTAATGTGTATGAGTGTTTTGCCTCTATGGACATCTGTGTAGCATGTGCCTGCCTAGTGCCCTTGGATATCAGAAGAGGTCATTAGTTCCCCAGGAATTGTAGTTATAGACGGTTGTCAGCAATCATGTGGGTGATGGGAACTGAACCTGGGTTCTCTGTAAGAGCAAAATTAGCTCCTGAGTGGGTACACATGTGAGATCCACCAGGAGCCAAAGTGATGTAGCAAAAACTCACCAATATAGGTGATGCCTTTAGAGATGCCTGGCAGGTCTCACACGTGTACCCACTCAGGACCTAATTTTGGATCCACAAATGAAAGACACAAACACATTAGCAGCAGATACTAAGCTCCACAGAAGGGAGAAGGTAGGGAGAATGAATGAACAAATACTTAAAAGTCTTGCAAGGGCAAATTCTCGGGATCTTTGAATGTGGTCTACATGGGATTTCTGGGATTGTATGCCTGGCATGACAAATATTAGAGCCTAGAATTAGGTTTATACAGTAAGTAGAAGGGAATTTAATTAAAGTTAATTATACAAATGTATAAAATATTGAGGCATTCGATCTTTAAAATTACATTGAAAGCAGGGGATAGAAAGCCTAACATATCTCAGACAGTAAAAGCTGATTCCCTGGGAATTAAATAAAGAGAAAGGGGCATACTACAATATGTACCCACAGAGATATTAATCTCCTCATTATGGAGGACTTAAGTATAAATAGATGTAAAAAATATTGAGGCTTTTGATCTTAAATTATGGGCCGAAAAGCAGGAGGTGGTGGAGAAGCACTGTCTCAACAGTTAATATTTCTTTGAATTGCTTTAATTGCCTTTTATTGTTTTAATTATCAAAATACTTGTGGTTATGAGTTTAGTGGTTATATTAAAATTCCTCTGGGAGAGAGGTCAAGCTATAGCTTTAATGATGTCTGGTTACTGGGTCAAGGGTATGTTATTTTGGGACAGATGCTCTGTATTTGTGACAGGGAAGGGAAAAAGGCTCTGGACCCCTTCCAGAGTGATGATATGGATTAGTTATGACAGTGGAAGACCTCCTGAGGATCTCAAAAAGTTCGAGAGAATCAAACAAGACAGGTAAACTGATCTGCTGATTCCTCGGCATGGGAACAGCCCAGTATCTGGCTTAGACATAAAAATGTCTCTAGACAAAACTTAAGCTAAAATGAGACAATAAATCTTGTTGGTTGTGGAATATTTAAGATTCTTCATGCCTTCTTCATGTGGCATGAATGAAGATTTATTACAATTGGTCACTTATAAAATTAACTCATAAAAAATACAGTTGTCTTTCACCTGCTCAAAGAAGGAGTGTCACTTCATCCTTAACTGATCTGTGAACCCTGCATAATCCATACGAATATCTTAATGGTACTAAAATTTTGGTTGTGAGCTTCATATACTACAGAATGTAAGCTTTGACAAGATTCATCCTCAGAGATGCTGAACTGACCTGTTTTTCCAGTATCCTGCTTTCTGATGCTGTCCAGAGACTTGCTTCCAGAACCGCTTCAGGAATTGCTACTGATTTCAGATGATCTTGCCTCATCCAACCCTCCAGATCCATTCAGAACTTCAGTCAAGTCCTGAGCCTTCTAAGCATACAGATACTGGATAACAGATGCTAAAGCTAGCTTTCTTAAGTCTAACCAATCTTCTAATTTCCCTACCCCTCCTCACCCCTTGAAAGAATTTCTCATTGCCCCTATTCAGCAGGGAGAAGCCATAAAGAGTCAGCCTGATTCCTTGGGTTTGGGTGTCTGGTTATGGTTATTTTACAAATCATAGATAGGTTGTCATTTTAAGGGATAATTTAGGAATGGTCATAATTTTGAACAGGGAGGAAATAGATGGCATGAAGTACTAAATTTGTTCTTGAACAAAACATTGTATAGCCATAATCTTACATTGGTAGAAATCTTTGTAATTGATTTAAAATTGAAGTTATAATTTCTTAAATTGGTACATAATTTATATATTGATATAAAATTAAGATTTTCATTGGTATAAATCTGTGTGTTGATACAAAATTTGAAATTAATATTGTTACTTTTAGGCATTGTGCATTTAAGAAGACAAGGCTTTCTATAGCTGCTATTACAAACTGTTTCAGAATGATTAGGTAACAAAAGTTAAGGGCCAGATAGTAAACTCATGGTAAGGTTAGATTCTAATTTACTTATAATAAATTTACTCAAATAGAAATGGCTAAGAGTAGCTAAGGTTTAACAGTTCAGATATAATTTACATAGTCTTCAAAAACATCACAAGTCCACAGAATATGACATTTAATCATTCCATTATTATTATTATTATTATAAATTTTGACTAGAGATATGACTGCTCCTCACAGTACCACCTTCACAGTTCAAAGAAGCTATTGAGCATCTTTACCTCTAGGTGAGGTTGCTTATTGTGGCAAGGTAACCATGGGGCAGAAATTGCCTAGTTCATCTGCAGACAAAATATTGGTCCAAAGGACAAACAGATGTGGGATAGTCAACTAGTAAACTCTTCCAAGTCAGGATAATCTAGTCCTTTATATTCCTACTTCATTGTTGGATCTGCCAGATGGCTCTGGGCCAAAAGGATGAAGACAGACATTCCAACTTTATAAGAACTTAGGAGACTGTCCAGGTAGTCAGCTGTCTCTACAATTGTTGGCGTTTTAGAAGATATGTTTGGTGCTTCCTATATACTTAGGTAATATGTAATTCGTTCTCAGATTTCTGACAGGGTTGAAGAGTATAGTCCCATTAGCAAACTTAAGTTGTTTAACAGTAAAAGATATGATATACAATTAAAAATATGGTTAAGATGATGTTACAAATCAAAACATAATGCAGGTATAGAATTGTAAACTCTTTTAGTTAGGAATGATGGTAGAATACTTTATCTACATTGATGAAATTGATGGACTGGATGCTTTTAGTGTATATCATGCCTCATAGTTTACATGCCTGTTACATTTATGTTCAATGTATATTGGAAAGAAAGGACCTTTGTAGTGGTCAAAGGGAAGAAAATGGTGTTCTCTTGGTAATTGTGTTACCCAATAAGCCTGCTTGCAGCGTCCTGTACACAGGGTAAAGGAAGCCTGCCCCCAGCTGGATTTGATTGCCAATAAAGAATTGCCATGTAGCCAATGGCTGGGCCAAAGGAGACAGGGTGGGGCCCTTAGTGTTGCAAGGGCTAAGATGCAGGAGGAAGAAGGGAGAGAATCACCATGACCTGGGAGAGACAGACAGAACAGAGGTAGAGCTGCAGAGGGGAGAGCATCTGAAATGGAGGAGGAAAAGGAAAACATCAGCTCCTGGAAGCGCTACCCAGAAGTGTCTTGGACAGCAAAAATCAATGGGCTTCATATAAGGTGTATATATATAAGAGCAGCAAAGTTAAAAGTAGATTTAGGAGGTGTTGAGCCAGAAGTACTTGTGGGAGGGGCATGCTAACTGAGGGAGGCTTATAAGTGCTTAACCACTGAGCTAGTAAGGCATGTTAAAAATAAGCTAATGTATTTGTCTTTCATTTGGGATCTAAAAATAGCTCCTGGGCAGGTGCAAATGTGCGATTCACCAGGAGCCAAAATGATGTAGCAAAAACTCTCTGCTACAATCACCCTCCTTTTTAGCTGTACCAACTTATTAGATATTGTTTTATGCATAGCTAGTGTGCTAAACCTTCCTAAAGCATTATAACTGGTCACACACACACAAGGGGTGGGGGAGGAGGGGGAGGGAGTGAGAGAGGGAGGGGGAGAAAGAAAGGGGAGGAAAAGGGGATGAAGAAAGGGAGGAGAGAGGGGAAGGAGAGGGAGGGAGAGTGAGCTAGAGAGGGAGGGGGAGGGAGAGGGAGAGAGTGGAGGGAGGAGAGGGAGAGAGGGAGGGAGAGGGAGAGAGGGTGGGGGATGGAGAGGGAGAGAAAGGGAGAGGGAGAGAGGGGGAAGGGAGAGGGAGAAAGGGAGAGGGGAGGAGGAGGGAGAGGGAGTAGAGAGGAGGAGGGAGAGGGAGGGGGAAAGGAGGAGGGAGAGGAAGGGGGAGGGAGATGGGAAGGGGAAGGGAGGAGGAGGGACAGGGGAGGGAGGGAGAGAAAGGGAGAGAGAGAGAGGGAGGGAGAGGGGAGGGTAGGGAGGGAGGGAGAGGGGAGGGTAGGGAGGGAGGGAGAGGGGAGGGGAGGGAGGGAGGGAGAGGGGAGGGGAGGGAAAGAAAGGGAGAGGGGAGGGAGGGAGAGAAAGGCAGAGAGGGAGGGAGAGGGAGAGAGAGAGAGAGAGAGAGAGAGAGAGAGAGAGAGAGAGAGAGAGAGAGAGAGAGAACGAGAACTTTAGATTCGGACTCTGAGAGTTTCATGTGACTGGGCCAAACTCAACTTCCCCGGTAAGTCAGATAGAGGTCACATTTTATTTTCAACATCATTTTCTTCATTTTTTTAAAAATCACATTGGTTCTCTTTTCAGTGTCTGGATTTAACCAGGGAAACATGATGGCAATTTCACAGAAATACTTCAGGTTCATACCTAAGGCTCATAAGATAAAAATACCAGCAAAGTGAGACACCTGGCATTAATATTTGGTTATTTAAAATTTTAGACTCAAACATCATAGTGCAATTTGAAAACCTGGCATCTTATGAACTTCTCAATATGCCTTCCCTTTATAGCTGATAGGTTTTCCTCAAAGATGAGTTATATTCTCTAAATCTATGTCCCACCAATCCTCTTTGTTTTCTATTTCTTTTACAGCCTCTCCTTATGTTCAGCTCCTTCTTACCCCACGATATTCTCTCTCTTTTTGCCTCCACTTTTCTTCATTACTGCATGTCTCAAAAGACAATATCAGATTCAAGACACAATGAAGGTGATGTATGTCCCCTTGTCTACCTGGCTTTAAAACCTCAACCATCATTTCTTAACTATAGATTTAATCATAAACTCCCTCACCTGGTTTTCAAGGCCCTGGACAGTGTGGCTTCAGTAATACCTTCCATGCCTTGAAACTTGGATAGGATTGGGTTGGAGGCAGCAGTGTGCTGCTGGTGCCTGATCAAAGCAGCTTGCAGGAATTCTTTTTTGCTTCATTTTTCCAAACTCTGTAATTATCGAAGTCACATCATAGTTTCAAGTTGGTTGTTTTAGGAATGGGACCCAGATAAGAAAGTGGTATGAATTAGAACTTTTTGTTTTGTTTTGTTTTGTTTTGTTTTTCAAGACAGGGTTTCTCTGTATAGCCCTGGCTGTCCTGGAACTCACTCTAGACCAGGCTGGCCTCGAACTCAGAAATCTGCCTACCTCTGCCTCTCAAGTGCTGGGATTAAAGTTGTGTGCCACCACCATCAGGCCGAACTTCTTATTTTTAAATAACTCATTATTAAGCATTTCCCAGTGGTTGCAAGCCAACTTATATTAAATATGAAAATGAATGTGGTAGGTATGGGAGACTAAGATGCTGTCACTGCTATCCTCAAAGTCAATGATAGGATGCTTTAAACTCTGAACTTTAAAGGAAAACAATAGAACCAGGGTGTCTTCATGTTGGAAATGTAGATTTGGGATAAAGTTGAATTCCTCAAAAAGCAGACACCAAGACAGCGATTGGTCTTAGTTTGCGTTTCTATTTCTGTCATGAAACATCATGACCAAAAGCAAGTTGCAGGGGTTGGGGATTGCTTGGTTTGCACTACCATATCACTGTTCATCATTGAAGAAGTCAGGACAGGAACTCATGTAGGAATCTGGAGGGGATACAAAAGTCATGGCAGGGTGCTGCTTACTGGCTTGCTTCCTTCCCATGGCTTGCTCAGCCTGCTTTCTTATAGAACACATAACTACCAGGGTGGTACTGCCCACAATGGGCTGGGCTCTCCCCCTTCAAAAACTAATTTAGAATTACTCTATATCCGTGGTTCTAAACCTTCGTAATGCTGTTGTCCTTTAATACGAGTTCCTCATGTGGTGGTGACCCCCAACCATAAAACCATTTTCATTTCTACTTCATAATGATAAGTTTACTACTGTTATAAATTGTAAGGTAAATATTTTAGCAGTTAGAGGCTTGCAAAGGAGTTGCAATTCACAGGTTGAGGGTCACTGCTCCACAAGCTTGCCTACAGCCTGATCTTCTGGAGGTAATTTTTAAAGCGAGGTTTCTCCCTCTTAGATCTTTAGTTTAGATCATGGGTTCCCATAAATCTAGCCAGCACATGATCTTTGAAAGCAGAAGCAGGATAAAAAGGAGTGAGCCAGGAAAGGCATGATACTGGGTATATTGATAGACAACTTACAAGCACTGTGAAAGAAATTAGATGGATTCCAGTGAAGGCTGTTAAGAGGTATGTGTTGTGCATACTTTATAGCTGTTCATACAAGGGGCATGGAGGTAAAAGTGGGAAATTGAATCTCAAGTAGAACGTTTGAATTATAAAGTGGGGCATATTGGTGAGTATGGTGAAGGGGGGCACCAGGGAAAACAGGACACATACATCTGTTCACCCGTCCTGGTGTGGGCATTTGGGGTTACCTTTCATGCGCTACCTCTTTCTTCCTTTTGAGTCTGCACTGAATGCCTTTGATTTCCTGTAAGATTGTCTCTAGTTCTCTGCAGTTCTGGGAAGCCCCCAGTTCTTGTAGCTCACCAAAGACCAATAGCTCCTTTAGGAAACCCACCTAATACCATATCGTAGTCAGGCCAAGCTAGGGAAGTGGGTATCTCATGTGCCCTGAAATGAAAGAATAAGTGACAAGCAACCTGGGCTCAGTTAGGGTAGATGTCCAGAGGCAGAAACTACTGTTCTTAGGTCATTACAAATCATTAAGATTACATAAACAATGACTCATCTTCCCTCGGAGCCCACCCAGAACAGGGATTTAGCATCTCTGTCTCTCTGTCTCTGTCTCTCTCTCCCCGTGTGTGTGTGTGTGTGTAGTAGTAGTAGTAGTAGTAGTAGTAGTAGTGGTGACAAATGGATGAGTGTCAGAGTAATTAAGGTTAGGAGCCAAAGAAGGCAGCTTATGCTAAATCAGAGAAATGGAGGGGTCAATCAGAGCACATGGATGAGTTCTGAGGACGAACACTGTGATGGCAAATCTTGATTATCAACTGGATGGGATTCTGAAACACCTTGGGAACAAATGTCTGGGTCTGTCAGATGCCCTGTCTAAATTAGGTGATTTGAGACAGAAAACCCATCCTACATATGAGCAATACCATCCCAAGGACTTGAGTCTTAGACTAAATGAGAAGAAGAAGATGAACTAAGCACTAGCCTTCATCTCTCTCTGCTTTCCAACTGTGGATACAATGGGACCAGCTACTTCAGGCTCTCCTACTTGGTACATTCACCCTCTACCTCATTTCTTGTGGCTTTTACAAACAATTGCTTCTGCCTGGAGTGCTCTTTCCAGTCCATATGCTATTTTCACCATAATGAAGTTTCTCTATCAAATTGTAAGAGAAAGTAATCCTTTTATTCCTTAAATTGCCCTTTCTTGGTGTTTCCTGGCAACAGGGAGACAAGTAACTAATACAAACACAAAAGCCTGCAAGGTAAAGAGCTCCATGTAGGGTTGTATCAGCAGAAGTGGGCTACTTGAGATCTACTTCTCCATTGCACTGAAATAGCTTACCTTTTGAGATTCAGCAAAATCGCCATGTGCACCCTCCCAAGTGCGGCACAGTTCCTCTATTCCAGTCTCTGTGCTAGCTTCAGTCTCTTAGCTCCCCTCTGATGTTGGGCTTCTACTTCATTAAAAGTAGAAGGGCTGGTGAGTTACTTTGTAGAGTGATGCCCACATTATCTAGCATAAAACTACACAGACAAAGCATGCCCTTTTGCCCTAACATTGCTCCCCTGTATTGCTTGGTAAGTACAAATGACTAACAATATGGTGGTGAAGCTGGGAGCTTTCTCTTAGTGTGTGCTCTCCAGACTCCTTAAAAGCAAACATTTTCCCTCCTTGCAGTATAAGAATAGTTTCAGTTCCTGAGACCTGTCCAGCTGGCCCGCCTTTCCACTTCAAAGGAGCTTTACTCTTCTTTCCAACAAGTAGCTAGCTATTCTTCTACTCGGCACACTCCCCCTCTATCTCCCTTCTTGTGGATTTTACAAACAATTGCTTCTGCCTGGAGTGCTCTCTCTAGAACATCAGATTTAGCAGAAGTTTGGAAATTCGATTTTCTTTCCATTCATCCAAAATCATTCTCCATAAGTAGAAGGCAAGTTTGTCAAGATTTATTTCCCTGGCAATATCAATGATGATCTCATAACCGTCTCTGCTCCTAAAGCAGCCATAGCTGACTTTCCAATGACAGTTACTAGTGGTATTCTATAAACTTCTAGCAAGTACTCATCAGGGTTTGCTAAGACATATGAATTGACAAGAGGAGGCACCTGCCTCCTCTCTACCTCCTCCCCTGTCTTCCACCCTTCTTGGCTTAAAGGTTTCCCTCCTCTGTGTTATGCAGGACATCCTTATCTGGACCTTTCATATGGGCTTGGACTAGGAATATTATTTACAATTGTGATCACCCTTGTTGAAATCTTAAGCTCTGCATAGATGAGATCATTTCCTCTTTTGAAATTCTAGTCTCCCCTGATGTCTGACACAGATGAGAATTTAAAGCCAGTCCAGTTCAAGCTGTGGCTAAATGAACAAATGTGAAACAGTGGCCCTTGGTGACCTGAGGAGTTGCTGAGATGGTGGTGGTGGGCTTTCACTGGTACTTAATGGAAACTCACACCAGAATCAGTAAGTGCCTACCGACTTACTAAACACCTATTATGTGCTAGACAAAAAGGGAGCCCCAGGACTGAGATCTTTTTATTATACCTCTACACCTCTCTAGCTTGCTGCCATGGAAACCCAACTTTGAATCCATCCCATTTTATTTTTATTTTTTATTTTTTATGGAATGGATGGGAGTGCTAAGTAGGAAAGTGAAATCAACAGGAATACACAGGGCTGTCATAGCTCCATCTGGGGTTTTGTACTGTCAATTTCCATTTTCTGAATGAGTTATTTCAGTGTACCTTCACAGCAGCCCCAGCACGGCAGTGCCTTGCATATATTACATGCTCAATGGGTACTTGTCAACTGATTTTTATCCAAGCAAGTGACAGCATAAATACATTATGAAAAACGAAGAGGCTGGGCTCTGAAAGAGTTAGGATTCTTTCTTTCAAAAACAACCCTGGAGTTAGGCTTAAAGTTCAAGTGCCCCTGCACCCTGCCCTACTCTATCTCTAACAAGGCTGATCTGATAAGGTAGTGGAAGGGTGCTAAGACCTTTGCTCCCTCTCTGCAACTGAAAGCATTCTTAGCTTGCCAGTGGCCCCACTGCCTGCCTGCCTGCCTGTGCAGCTCTCTAGACCACAGATTCCTCCTTCACTCTAGCAAAAGGAAGATGCTGTCTAATTTGAGGATCCTGCTCAACAATGCAGCTCTTAGAAAGGGTCACACTTCCGTGGTTCGAAATTTTTGGTAAGTGACAGAGACTGGGATCTGATCAGGAGTAAAAGTTGGAATTCTGTTCCGCAGGGGAATGTCCCTTTCAGCAAAATAAGTGTAGCACCACAGTTAACAGTTTGCATGAGGCAGCTGTCTCTAATTCTAGCTAGGTTTGCATCTCTCATTCATTCTGTAGTTGAATTTTACCATGCTAATCAAGGCAGGTACAACAGACTAAATGCTCTTGCCGTCTTCCATTTGTGTACATTCTAAATGTCTACTGGCTGAAACTGATCTGTAAAACAACCTCCCTGGATCACTAAGGGAAGCTTCTCACTTTTAAGCAATATATTTGTGATGGTGGTCCTGGGCTTTCTTGCTCTCAACTACCTGTTAGACCTAAGTTCACTGGACCTAGATGGAGTCTTTAACAATGCCTTCTTTGGTGAGTATAACGTTCTCAGAGGCAAGCATAGTATTATTCATGATATTGTAAATTAATCCCATGTTATCAGACTCAGCTGAGAACTCAAGTCATCTAATCATGCATTTTCTTGTTTTGTAGGTAGGATAACTAGAGCCCAGAGAGACTACAGGGTCTATCCATTAGTGCCAGGCACATTGTGTACATAAACTTTAAAGATCACCTGGAAAAAACATAACTCAGGCTTTAAGAAACTATAGAAATGATTCTTAAGTTATAGTCTCACCCTGAGGTTTTGGAATCTACAGACCTGGGCTCCCGGCTTAGCATTACTGATTTGCTGCGGGACCTTGAGCAAGTCACTAAATGTTTCTGCAATGTTTCTTCACCTACACAATGGATAGGGGTCTAATATAGGGCGATTCAATCATATATTCAACAAATATTTATCAAGTACCTATTTTGTTTCATTCACTACACATTATGTTAAAATGCAATGGTAGATAAGGCACACTGGGTAGTTTTATATCAATATGAAACAAGGTAGAGTCCTTGAGAGGAGGGAGTATCAATTGAGAAAATGTCGCCAGAAAATTGGGCTATAGGCAAGCCTGTAGGGCATTTTCTTAATTAGTGATTGATGGGGACTGTGGGTGGTGCCATCCCTGGACTTGTTGTCCTGGGTATTATGAGAAAACAGATTGAACAAGTCATTGGGAACAAGCCAGTAAGTAGCACTCTTCCATGGCCTTTATATAAGCTCCGGCCTCCAGGTTCCTGCAATGTTTGAGTTCCAGCCCTGACTTCTTTCAATGATGAACAGCAATGTGGAAGCATGAGCCAAATAAAGCCTGCCTTATCCAAGTTGCTTTGGCCATGGTGTTTCATCACAGCAATAGAAACCCTAACTAGGACATAAGATACTTCATTTCTCCAGCCACATGAAGTCACACTCCAGTGATAATCAATGAGATGATTTGTGCAAAACCTGAAAAATAACAGATGAGTGCTCCCTGTTTTGCATTCCACCTCACTGAGTAGCATCAGATAAAAGGGTCATTCCAATTTACTCCATAGCTTTTAACACAGAAAAATCACTAAATTGAAGATACTACAGTGAATAATCAAATTTAAAGCTTAGCCATATATCTCTTTTAGCATATAAATATATATATAATCTATTTTATTTTTTTGTAATCATAGCACATTAAATTTTATAAGTAAAACCTCTGTCAAATAGTTGCCATCTTTGATCAGTACTAATATTCTTGGTTTGTACCAGTTTCAGCACTGATATTTTCTTCTTGATATCTGCTAGCCAGATTGCATTTCTAAAAACCCTAGTTAGCTATTTCTAAATCTAAATGGGATCTGGAGCAAAATCCAGCTTCACTAGCCCAAATCTGTATTTAGCGTTTTTGAAAATATGAAAGCCACCTAGAGTTTTGAGAAACTCAATAGTATTTGTCCCATTAATGCTAACACAATTCAATTGTTTATCTCTTTAACTTGAGGGAGTTGAGCACCAGCTGTTACTAAAGCACAGATCAAGACGCGTCAGAATTAACTCATTGGGAACCTTTGCCAGTTCTCTCTGCTTTCTGGCCACCATGATGTGAGCTACTCTTGTTTGCCACATCTTTTCCAAAAGAATGAACTGAAATTTCTGAAAGTCCAAAGAAAATGACTTTCTCTCTTAAATTGTTTATCTTGTTTAATTTCATTGCAATGATGCAGAAGTTATGACTAGACACTGCAAAGGTTTTTATAGGGTCTTCTCATGTAGTGTGTGTATTTGGCATCCCTACTGCATTATTTAGGCATATTGTCTGCCATATAGATTTTCTACAAACTGCTGGTCTCCATCATGACCCTCAGACTCTGACAAGGCTCCTTCATGACAGAGAAAAGCTCCTTGTCAACCCCGTTACACTTTTGCTTCACCCAAATTTGGCTTTTCTCTCTTTTCCATCTCTGGAGGAAACTGGAGGATCCCTGCCACAAAACACACCATTTAGAGCTGGACAGGAAATCTGTGGTTAGGATTTGGCACTGCCACAAGCACTGAGATTGAAGAGTTTTTGAAGTGAATAGCCATGTGTCGTAATGTGCATAATAAAATAACAGCTGAGGTGAGGCCGAAGCCATCCACACAGACACTTGGATCAATCAGTTTTAGTCTATTATTTTCTTTCTCCTCTTTTTCTTTTTATACAAAATCAATAAGATCAGACATCAGGGATGGTGAAAACTGAATCGGCAGGCACGCCATCTCAGGCATGCGGTTGTGGAGCTTGGCTGGGTTGGGATAATAGCGTTCTGTGATTTGTTGCCTGTTAGGAAAACCACTTATAGCTTTTAAAGAAACCACTAAAAATCTCTTTCTTTGTCAGAGAAGACCAATTTATAAGTTCACTTCAATTTCATCTTCCAAATAGAAATTTCTTCAGAGAATATTGAACTAAGCCAGCCAATTCTGTGGAGGTTATAGATTGGAGCCGGAGGTGACTGGTTCTCAGGTATTTCATTCCAGACCTCCATAAAGGCTCACATAACTCATTATACTTCCTTCATCCCCCCCACCCACATCCCCCACACACACATGGACACTCAGGTGAAATGATTACAGAATGCCCATAGAGAAACAAGACTGAATGATCTTTACGTTTTAATATCAAAAAAATTTAAAATGCCTAAAACGTTTTTCCTAGTCTGACCTCAGAAAACCATACAAGGCATGGGACAAGACTGGAATGGAGATACTGGATCTCTTTGGGCAAACAGTGTATTTTTTCCCCAACCTACCATTTACTAATTTAACTAAAATAATGGAAGCCATATATTTTCAGCACTCTTGTGTTTTAGTTAAGAAAAGTCTTGAGGCTTTTAATAAGAGTTAACACAAAGCTAGTCCTGGTCTACATCCTTCAGTTCTCAAAGACTTTCCACAATTTGGCATATTGATGTTCTAAAATGTTTCAGAAATAATACTGAGTTATCAACAATAATTTTTAGTACATATGGTATATAGCACCAATAGGGAAAGTTTCAAATATTTTTTGTTTAAAAATATTATAACTGCTAGTAAAAAAATAAATGTTTGTAAATTGGAAAAGGACTTGAGGATTTCTGTTCACACCAATGGAATCCATTCAAGGGTTTTGTGAAAATAAAGTCCCTTGACTTCTTTCTATGTGCCTTTTAAAGAAAATGAAAGGTATTTAAAGTAGATATTGCAAATTCTCATTCCTATTAGCTTCATGGACATTTTGGAAGACAAAAGCATAAAGGACCATTGGCTTAGTTCCCTGGTTCAGCTTTTCAGATAAGAATGTGAGGTCAGAGCTGGCAAATGACCTTCTCAAGGTCATGGTTTATTACTGAGTTTGGGCAAAGCTGGAACTGCAATTCAGTTTAAAAAAAAAAAAGTAGTTTTCCTACTTTGGCCCTTTGATCCTTCCAAATTGATGAGGGTGGCCAAGCTATGAAAGTCTTATACCTTTTGTAGATAGAGCCAAAATATGTAAGTAGAAACAAAATAAGGAAATCCACCATAACTTTCACATTACTGCAACATAAAGAAGCACCGGGATCTTAGCCATAAGACCCATTGGCTCTCTTTAAGGTCGGCAGATGCTAAAGTCTTTATCGCCAATTCTCTGTAGGCACCAGGGGGTCGTTTACCACTCAAGTTTTTCCTGCTCTGGAAAAGTCGGTTTCTGACAGCACACGTTTTACTCAAATCATGCAGTTTCTCTTCCAATGAAATATGATGATATCAGAGCTCACATCCAAGTCTTCCCCCACCTCCTAAATAGCTTATCAGAAGTGGAGAATGCAGACTGTAGTGATGAAAGGCTCTACTGTGCCAGTAGCCCATGCTCTCCCACTTATTAGATATTTAAGTAAAACTAACCTGTGACTCTTCACTCGGCATCTTAGTATTTAGTGATATGGGAGTAAGAAGCCTCTACATTTATTTTCTCACATGATGTAATGTAAGGAACTAATTGTGTTTTGCTGTGGCTCTAATTAGACTGAAAATTGGCTTTTAAATCTTATTTGATTTTTGCTTTGAATTTGGCACATGCTATTTGTATATATTTACATGGTACAATATCTCTAAATTCATGGATATGTTGAGTAAATCCCAACTCTAGGTAATTAGTACACACATCACCTTGATATCATTAATGGGAGACCTGTACATGATTCGCATTGGCCCCAGGATTGTATTCTCTCTGCTATATGTTAACAGAAGAGTAATAGTATGTAACTGTAGAGGTGACTCACTGGTAGGGGGCTTCCTGGCATATGAAAAACCCTGGGGTCCCCAGTATTTCAGTAAGAAAAAATAAAATAAAATGTATTTCTACAAAAGAGGGAATAATAAGGTAGCTCGGGTCTGATTTGAGAGGTGAGTTCTTGTTTAATTTTAGTTTCTTCCTTATATAACCTAGTACAAGCAAGGTAAATGCTTCATGAGGAAAATAAAAAGTGGTTTGTGTGGGGCTGGAGAATGGCTCAATGCTTAAGAGCCTGTACTGCTCTTGGAGAAGGTCTTGATCTTGGATCCTAGCACCCACATCTGTCAGTTTACAAACTTGTGTAACTCCAGCTTCAGGGGGCTCCAGGGCCCCTAGTCCAAGCAGGCAGCTGCACTACCATGCACATATACCTCTCCATCATCCACACAAACAAAAATAAAATAAATTACCTTTTAAAAAGAGTGATTTGTGCCTTGGTTTGGTTTCCATGAGCTAAAGTAGGCTGGGTCTGATTGGAAATGGAACTTAGTAACTTTATGCCAGCATTTTTAACTGGCTAATATGAATGGGGGTTTATTACCCCAAACAGGACAATGTTTAATAAGGACCGGGAGAAAAGAGGTTTGTGTCAGAGCTATCTTAATATGGCCCGGTTGTGGAGCTCTTGTAGTTTGCTGTAATTTTTATGAGCTTAGGAAAGGGGTGTGGCAATTTCATTTTGTAGCCAAGGCAAGTTCTATGAGTTGATAATAAACAGGATAGGAGTTAAACTGAGGCCATTGTGTTTGCTTTCCTTCTAATGATACATTTTCCTGGTTAGTTCTTGATATCTATGAAAAACAACTTTTTCCCAAGCTAACATTTCCTGCCCCACCTCCTAGATAGAATTAAGAAGCGTAATGATTACTCTAATGGATTTTGAATGGCATAAACAGTGGACTCTCTTTGCCAGTTGACTACATTTAATCTCTTTTCTAGTCAATAAGTCAAGCCCTCATATATTCGTGTCTTAAAATGTAACATGTCTATTTATCTACCCTTTTTGGCCTCGAGAACCATGGCAACTTATTTTTTTAATATTTTTTATTACATATTTTCCTCAATTACATTTCCAATGCTATCCCAAAAGTCCCCCATACCCTCCCCCCACTCTCCTACCCACCCATTCCCACTTTTTGGCCCTGGAATGCCCCTGTACTGAGGCATATAAAGTTTGCAAGTCCAATGGGCCTCTCTTTCCAGTGATGGCCAACTAAGCCATCTTTTGATACATATGCAGCTAGAGTCAAGAGCTCAGGGGTACTGGTTAGTTCATAATGTTGTTGCACCTACAGGGTTGCAGATCTCTTTAGCTCCTTGGGTATTTACTCTAGCTCCTCCATTGGGGGCCCTGTGATCCATCCAATAGTTGACTGTGAGCATCCACTTATGTGTTTGCTAGGCCCCGGCCCAGTCTCACAAGAGACAGCTATATCAGGGTTCTTTCAGCAAACTCTTGCTAGTGTATGCAATGGTGTCATCATTTGGAGGCTGATTATGGGATGGATCCCTAGTCTCTAGATGGTCCATCCTTTTGTCTCAGCTCAGCTATTAAAAGGAACGAATTTATGAAATTCCTAGGCAAATGGTTGGACCTGGAGGGCATCATCCTGAGTGAGGTAACACAATCACAAAAGAACTCAAATGATATGTACTCACTGATAAGTGGATATTAGCTCAGAAACTTAGTATACCCGAGATATAAGATACAATTTGCAAAACACATGAAACTGAAGAAGAACGAAGACCAAAATGTGGACACTTTGCCCCTTCTTAGAATTGGGAACAATTGCCCATGGAAGGAGTTACAGAGACAAAGTTTGGGGCAACTTATTTTTTTGAAGGGGCACGTGGGCTGCTATTACCATGCTTAAAATTCAGCCATCTTGGTGCTATGGCCATACATGGATCCCATCTGTTTTTCCCATAAGTTTTTCCTAGGTCTAGGCAGTTGAAGAGGTATGTGTAGGATGTACAATTATAGTGCTCTCATTTCTGAATACATGCCCATTCATTGTTCTCAGTAGAACAAATGCTGTCACAGAGTAGCTGAGTCCTAGGGGTGGGGTTCAGCTTTAGCAATACCCTAGGCCATAATTAATTATTCTGCATGCCTCACAAGTCTTTGAGTTGAATCTACTTGAAACTGTAGAATAAACAATTGCCAATGGGATTGGTGATTGAGCCTCTGTGTGAAAGACACTAATTATACAGCTGGAGCAACTCAGTGAAGAATAATGCATCGCTAGAAATGCAGAAAACAGTTGAAAGGAAAGAGCAAACTTGCCTATGAGGAAGTGGTCCTGACTACATACTTGATGTTAAGGGAGTTCTGAGAGACAGTATACAGCCTTGAATGTGCAGAGGACAAACCATTAGAAGTTAATCCGGTCTTAGTAAAGAACATGAGAATTCACCAAATAATAGAAAAGAGGCTTGCTCTGTGTTGAAAGATGAATGGTAAAAAACCAAACACAGTGTAAACTACTCTTGGTAGATGTTATGAAGAATCAAAGCATTACACACACACACACACACACACACTAAAGATACATCTGCTGTTGTGCTTTTGGGATTCTCTACACATCTATAGTGGAAAATAAGAGAGCTTTTAATGCTTTGGCAATGATTTTTTTTTTAGACACTACAGCATAATAGTGATTTTTCTACTAATTATTAAGGTTAGTTTTGTCTTGTTTCAGACTTAACGGTTATTTCTAAGCTAACACTACCATGATGAGGCCGAAAATGCCCTTTGATGTCTTATAAAGCTTAGGAGAATCTTACACTGAGTTAAATCAGCCAGCCACAGAAGGACAGGTACTCCATCATTTCACATACCCATCACATCTGAGATTGTGCCTGCTTGGTGAATCAGAGACCGTAACCATGGTAATGAGAGGCTGAAGATTATGAATATGATGTTTTAGTCATGGCACACAAACAAGTTCTGAGCATTCTGTATGGTGCAGGAGTTGTAATTACTAAGATGATATTTTCCACTTCAACATTTGTAGAGACTAGATTTTCTTACTGCAAAACAAAGCCAAACAACAACAACACAAGGAGCCTTCAGTGGGGAAAGTGTATCAGCTCCTGGTTGTTGCTAGTACATTCTTTGGGCAATGAGTCAGGGCAACATTATCAACTGCTGCTGTTGAGAATCTAGCATGTGTTGTAGAGAGAATCTGCTGTCCCTCACACTCCAAGGGAAGAATTAAGAGTTTCTGTTGTATATAAATTAAACATTAAAGGTTTTGACCAAAAGATAGTCAAACATGATGTTTGTCTGCCCTTGTACCTTTGTACTCAAATCTTCTGTCCGTGGAGAAATATCAATATCAGCATCTTAGAATGAATCTCAGTGGCAGGACACTGACCACAAGCCTTAATATGAGCTTTTGACTTTTGATATATACAAGAACAAATATGAGGAAGAGCTGGAGGACCTCCAACCTACATCTCTTTCTTCCTTTCTTCCTTCCTTCCTTTCTTTCTTTCTTTCTTTCTTTCTTTCTTTCTTTCTTTCTTTCTTTCTTTCTTTCTTTCTTTCTTTCTTTCTTTCTTTCTTCTCTCTCTCTCTCTTTCTTTCTTTCTTTTTTTTCTTTCTTATTTAAAAAGGAGTAATAAGCCGGGCGTGGTGGCGCACGCCTTTAATCCCAGCACTCGGGAGGCAGAGGCAGGCGGATTTCTGAGTTCGAGGCCAGCCTGGTCTACAAAGTGAGTTCCAGGACAGCCAGAGCTATACAGAGAAACCCTGTCTCGAAAAACCAAAAAAAAAAAAAAAAAAAAAAAAAAGGAGTAATAAGATGTAGAAGTTAGAAGTTTTAAGTCACTAAAAGGCATTGGTACTCAAGGTTTTGTTTTTTGTTTTTGTTTTTTGCAGGGCAGGGTTGTCATAAAAATTAGGAATAAAAATGTAAGGTCTTTGAAAAAAAACTATCCTTTTCATTTTGTGAAACTCAACCAGAACAATACAATTCAAAGGTCTATGGTTATATTATTATTGTTATAATGATGATGATGATGATGATGATGATGATGATCCCAGAGGCTAGAAGAGGGTGCCGGATGCCCTGAAACTGGGGTTACAGATGTTTGGGATTGAATCTGTTTCTTCTGGATGCCCATCCAGCTGAGCCACCACTGCAGTCCGCTCTCCGGCTTTGTTGTTGTCTGGTTTAGTGAAACTGTAACTTCTGTGAATGTGCAGAGGTTGGAGAATCCTTCCGGGGATGGTAGGAAGAGCAAGGGTAGTGAATCCTTTAAGGATACAGCTTTGAAAACCCAGCTTTTGTGGATTCCAAAAATAACAAGAATCCTGAGTTTGAACACCAGGCCAAAATGAAGGCCTTAAAATGAGCCCATGAGTTAGTTTTCCTGTTGCTGATGAATGTGAATCTAGCAGCTATAGTGATATTTCCTATATTCCCTGAAATACAGGGAGTGGAGTTTTCCAACCTAATATTTCTTCCTTTAAAATAATGTTGGAGGAAGTCTCAAGCCATATAATGGTAATGTGTTATCATAACACATGGAGTCTAAAGAGTTTATCACCTGCAGTCATACATTGTTCAGATTATATTTCAGGAGAAAATGTATTTTCAAAACTTCCCTAACTGTGAAGTGGCAAAGATTAGGCTGCCACACCTCTATTCAAAGACAGATTTAGAACATTTATTTTACAGAGCCCCATATGAAAGCTGCAGTTGACCTTGGAAATGCACAATTAGTCAAAGACTTTTCAACAGCACCAGTGCATATATATGCCAAGTGTTTTTAAATGTGACCATTAATTAGTATTATCAGAACCAAACTGGCCATCCTCTGTACCTAAACAAGGCCTCAATAATATATTTCAATATCAAGCATAATATTTAAGCAGAAATAATTGTAGAACAACCAAGACATATTCATTTAAAAATTAAAAATTGAAAACTTCCTATATACTAATTATTTTGTTAGCTTGGAAAAAGACTGTCTCTCTTAAAGTAACAATGGTTACATTTTTATAACAATATAAAATAATACAAATAAATAAATAATAATGATAATTAATAATATTTTTTACATTTTAATTTTGTTATACTTGGTTGGACACCAATCCAGCCACAAAACCTCTGACCCACACCTTGTCCAACCTGCAGAGTGAACTGGGACTGGAACCTAACACAAATCATCATCAGAGAGACTTTATTCAGCAACTGATGGGAGCAGGTGCTGAGTCCCATGGCCTGGCCTTCAGAGTCCTGCAGAGGCAGGGCTTTTGGAGTCCTGCAGAGGAAAAGAAGGAAGGATTAGAGGAGCCAGAGAGTTCAGGTACACCACAAAAACACAACCCACAGACAACTGACAGGACTCAAGTGGGCTCACAGAGATCAGAGAGCCTGTATGGGTCTGACCTAGGTTCATTGTATATATGTTATGGTTGTGTAGCTTGGTGTTCTTGTGGTGCCTGAGTGCATACCACATACATTCAGAAGCTTGTAGAGGTCAGGACATCAGATTCACTGGAACTGGAGTTACAGGCATTATGAGTTATCATATGTATACTGGGAACCAACCCTGAGTCCTCTACAAAAACACTGAACACTAATAACCACTCAGTCACCTCTCTAGGTCCACACTGAAAGTTACCTAAAACTTTGAAGATGGCTGCTTTAAAGAAATTCTCTTCTGTAGAGTGTATTATTCATGTATTTCTTAAAGTTGAAGACAGTCTTACATCTCTAAATTTTGTTCCACACAAAAATTGAAAAGATGAATTTCTTTCTATATGCAGTGAAATATATCATTTGTATCTCATATTAATACAGCCAGATCATTAGCCAACTCTCAATTCTATCATGTGATCTGAATAAAATATATACTCACTTATTGAACTTAGACAAACAAGTCAACTCTGCTAGACAGTTATTTAGTGAAATTTGTCCAAGTTATCATAGATTATGAAGTAGAATTAACAACTTGAGTAAATTTGTGATTTTCATACCTATGACCATGTCATATTGCAAAAATGTTTACATAAATCTCAATGGAATATATACCCAAATTAGTTTTGTATGATTGAATTCAAGTATGATCATTTTGTAGCAGTTAGTATGATCCTTGTAAAATTTAATGTTTAATAGATATGCTAAATCAATTTTCCTATGGTTTCTCAGTCTTTCTAATTAGTATTCATCTCCCCTAGTGTGATACGCATCAGTTATTATTAAATATAGATAACACCATGACACTGGGAACAATTTAATAAAAGCTGTTCATTTCATACATTTCATACAGTGATTACCTCAAGTAACAGGTATTACAAATGTGACAGAAGGCTAAGACGTTCTCTTCCTGTCTTGGTTTGTACCCAGGCCAAGCCAGTACTGACATTGCTCTCAGTGATTCAAGCTAGGAGTCAGAATCCCCAAAACAGACTTGCAAAGCAGATAGACAAGAATAAGTTCTATAAAAAGAAAATAAGAATCAGTTAAATAATATATACATTATCACTTACATATTATAAAATGGGTTACAGAAACCAAGCCAAGGGGTGACGATTAACAGGGAGGTTTTTTTTGTTTTTTTTTTTTTGTTTTTTTTTTTTTTAATATGTGAATCCAGCCATCTTGACAGACATTAGTCACCAAAGGCAGGATAAGGAAACAACCTAAGTGTACATCAACAGATGGATTGATGGAGATGTGCAACATATACACACATATACACACACTGAAATGCAGGAAATTCTTGTCTTTGGGACAACACAGATTAACCTCGAATACTATATAGTAAGTGAAATAAGCCATGAACAGGAGAGACACATCCCTCAGCATCTGACTTGTGTATGAAATGTGAAAAACTTGAACTTAGAAACGGAAAGTAGAACAGTGATTATTAAGGTGAGATGGAAGAGTGAGAGATGTTAGTCAAAGGGTACTAAGTTAGGCAGGAAGAATAAAATAATAGGTGCTAACTAGTTTACTGTTTTAAAGGCAAATTAAAAGAGGAGTCTTTAATAGAATGGACCTTACTCTTGTCAGGTGAAGCATTATGAACATTTCTCATGGGCCAGGGTGGAAAAAGAAAAGGAACTGGTATCATGGCATTGTTTCTGACCATGGCAAGTGATGTCCTGGATAGGGGAAAAGATCTTACTGGGGTGGTGGAGGCTGGATAAAGATAAACCTTTAGTATCCTAGGAAATTATTTTATCTCCATCAAAAACTGTTCTGGGAGAGTCTCTCTAAAGGATTCCCATACAACATAAACAGACCCTCAAACACCTACACCAATACTAAAAAACTAGAAAACAGTTAGATTTGCTCTTGAATTGACCTCACTTTGAGGAACTGAAGTAAAGGAAACAGAGCCAACAGGTCCTGGATTGTCTTCCCCCAATAAAGGAGATCAGTCGGAATCAGATATGAGCTGAAGGCAAAAGGTATCAACTTGCAACGAATTTGCCAAGCTTAAGAAATCACTACCATTGTTACATTATTACAGTTTATTATTTTACTCTCATTCTTGGGATACAAAAAAATAACCATAGAACTTTAAAACATCTTTCTGCATGACACTGGAAAATCTACAGGGCTGGCTGTGTTTTCACCCACTGACAAAAGGAGTAGAAGTCTTCACAAAGAGATATGACAGGAATAGGGGTAAACGACACACTTTTCTGTTGTGCATTATAAAGCTTGCTTGCACCGATTTCAAAAACAGTACGTAAGCTCTACATAATGCATATTATGCTGAGCACTGTTTCACATGATGTAAATAAGTATATTTTCACAATGACACTATAAAACCTTGAGTATCCTAGGAAATGGTTTTATCTCCAACAAAAACTGTTCTGAGAGAGTCTCTCTAAAGGATTCCCATACAACATAAACAGACACTCAAACACCTACACCAATATTTAAAAAACTATACTCTTTTTGTTGATGAGAAACAGCTACACAGAGAGGTTGGGTAACAAGCTTAAGGCTGCATGATTTAGTCAGTGGCAAAGTTGTCCAGCCAGCTAACTCAAGTGTGTCAGAATTCGAATTCTTTCCACAAAGCCTTTTTTTCCCCTCTCAAACTTAACAATCATTACATATATAAAATGGAAACCAGAACTATACTAGTTTTATTAATGCTTTGCAAAGAGGCATGCTGCACTATGTGATTTGCTTTGTTTGATTCCAAGACTAGGCCAATGGACTACCCCACAGCATTGTTCTTGTTTTATACCTACTGTCCTCTTCTTACTTCCCCCTTCTTTTGTAGGTGTGGGAAGCCAGTCCAGAGTCAAGTACAGCTGAAAGGCCGTGACCTCCTCACCTTGAAGAACTTCACAGGAGAGGAGATTCAGTACATGCTATGGCTCTCTGCAGATCTGAAATTCAGGATCAAGCAGAAAGGAGAAGTATGCGAGATATTTGCCTTTTCTTCTCTTCCATTACAAACCAAGGGCCCTTTTGGAGGCAGAGGAAAAAGAGAGCAGATTAAAATTCCCGAATTGTAGCTAAGTAATGAAACCTCACTGGCAAGGTAATTGCTTAGCACTGAGTGTCCAGGCATATAAACAAGCATAAAAAGCAGTTATTCAATGACAAGTCCTTGTAATTTTTCTTTCAGCCTAATGCTTATATGCATTAGTAACTGGATCTGAAACTGAGATATCATTTGTCTAGAAATATTTTATTCTTATATGTCCCTTTTCTCTCTGTGTTTTCTATCAGCTAAAACTTAAAGATAATGTTATTGTTTTAGCAATGCACCTGTGTTCTGGATTTATATCAGGTATGCTCATCATTAGGATGATATTCATAATGATGAAATTATGTTTAAAAAACATTCCAATTATAAAGAGACAAGTAAATTCTAGTCAAATAGGGAGAGAAATTAAATGCAGTGCATAGCCATGGGCACTGTTCTGCATTTTGAGCAATTTATGTTTCAAAATGCTAATGCAGTGGCTTCATTTAGAATGCTTAATTGTGAAAGCAGATTTGTATTCCAAATTTGTTCAAATGTTGCTTGTTTCTTTGTTTGTTTGTTTATGAGACTGGGTCTCACTCCGTAGCTTTGGCTGACCTGGAACTCTCTATGTAAATCAGGCTGGCCTCAAACTCACAGAGATCAATCTGTCTCTGCCTCTCCAGTGCCGGGATGTGTCACTTTGCATGGCTCAAAATGTTTGTTTGTTTGTTTGTTTTTAAGATTTGGTCACAGGCTGAGGAAGTTTGGTATGACTCTGACTTTCTTATCTAGTTGGCTAGCTCTCCAAGTACCAAAGAGACCAGGAGATGCTCCAATTTCTATGGGCTGATGTTCTTGTAGAATACCTGAAATGGAGGAAAAGGCACTCTTAGATCACAGACCATTGCCCTTTAATGCTTTGCTGCCTGGAGATCAGAAGAAAATAATACATCGTAGGCAGAAGTCCGATAATACATGAAGATGGAGGAAGAGCTTCACCCAACACTCAACCCCCCAGAGAGATTTCAAATGACTCTCAGGAACAAAGCCTTTATGTTCTTTCATGAGGGAGACTAAGACACATGAAGCTAAAAACTGAGGCTCATCAGAGTCCTAAGTAGGACTCATAGTGTCCCATGTAGGACAAAGTAGGATCTTACTAGTTGAGAAAGTCCTTCTGAATCAAAAATCTTCATCACTGAAAATTTAATGAGGATTTCAATAGAGTGAAGTAAGATAATGGCTCCAGTGTGAAGTCTTATGCTTTCGAACAAGCTCCCAAATTGATGCCACTAACCAGTAATGCTGTATCTCAAGCATAGTGACACTCATATGTAACCCTAGACCTTCAGAGGTGGAGATAAGATGTTTAGGAGTTCAAAGCCTGCCTCTGCTACACAGGAAGTTCAAGGCTAGCCTGGGCTACATGAGAAACCTGTCTCCAAAACTAATATTAATTTCTAATTTCATGCTAATAATCTGTGTATAGTGAATTTGAAGCACCTTTAAATTAGTTTTAAACAATATTGTCACTCCTTATTCATAAGTAGTAGTTAATTGATTTGTATTTTTATTAGCATTTTGAAATATAATGCTTGATGTTGGATAGTGTACCTTGCATTTTAATCCTATTTTTGTCTTTGGTTTTCAGTACTTACCTTTATTGCAAGGGAAATCCTTAGGAATGATTTTTGAGAAAAGAAGTACTCGAACAAGACTGTCCACGGAAACAGGTGAGTCTACTGACAAGCTCACACTTGTGTTGAAGAGCTGGCCAGAGGATGGAGACTTGGAAGGCTTAACTTGGTAGGGAGTTTTGTGTGTTGCTTTAGCAACCACAGAGAGCAAGTGTTTTGCTGGAAGCAGCAGTACAGAAGTGTCTTTCAATTCATGTAAAAAAAAAAAAACTATATGCAGAAAAATCAGCTTCATCTGTAGGAAGCCTGTGAAGACTTGACTAGAAACTTCAGACATTGCTTCACATTGATGGCAAAATGTAAGTGGACACGAATCCTGAGGCCCTAAACTCATGGGGGAAATGTACCTACTTTTACTCATGAATTTTCCCTCTGTGCCAATACTATTAGATGGTAGGAACTGAACCTCTTCGGCGTTCGGCAGCCTTATGTGATTCGGGGTTTACGTTGTAGCTATCAGGCCTCCTTTCCCTCTTACCAGTAACACCTAAGCTCTGGTAGATATTAAAATGTCTCAGTAGCTAGGAATCAGCTGATGTGTTTGCTCAGGGCACCACCACTGAATGTTTACCCTGGGGCCTCCTGGGAAGTCTGCATTTCTATTGGGTCTGCAGTTTGATGCAAGCTTTGTTGCACTCTGATTGTAAGACCTTGTTGAGATTCTCTTGTTTCAGCTCCTGATAGCATTCCACACTTCACTGGCATGGAGATGCCAGAAGGTTATCTTTACCTAAGTGTTCCTTTCCCAAGTACAGTGCAAGAAAACTCTAGAACATTATTGCCTATCAGAGCTCTTTCTTCAAAGCAGAAGAGATGTTCTCAGTACTGGAGTTCCTCAAAGTCCTATGAGGGTGCCATGTTCCCCATCCCTTGGATGTTGGTCTGGGGCACACAGAGCATGCACAGTGACAGTGGTCCACCGAGTTCTACTGCTGTTACCTCTTTTCTTGGGCTCTTTTCATTTCCATTCCAGGTTCAAGTATTAGAGATCATGCGAGGAAAAGATTAACTGAAAGAAAACCTGCTCTGACTTCCAAATCCATTCCTACTACTTGTGCCTAGATTCAAGGCAGGCAAAACGCAAGCGGTTGTCATTTTCTAAAGTGATTGTCTCCACAATGAGTCTCAAAGAGTTGATTTTTGAAACTTCCAAGCCAGGAATTACCTCTCTTCTTTTTCCCTGTATTTCTCTTTCACCAGACCTCCATTGAGTCAACAATGTCACCCAAATGAGTTGAGAAAGAAATGACACAAAAACATTGGCAGATTCTTCAGTCCTCAGATGCCTCACCCTGCCTTAAAAGCATCAGAGAGCACTTTCTCAGGCTTAGATGTTAACTACTACTCTATTACTTGTGATTTGGTCTGATAGCAACTAATAATGAAGTTCATCAAACAGATAGCCAAAATAAAACCAAACAGTGGATTTCACAAGGATTAAGCGACCTCTAAGTTCACTCAGTAAAACAACACCAAGGTTTGAAGCTCAAGACCACTGTTCTTATTGCCCTTTGAGAAAAGGAAACAGGAAGAGGAGAAATATATAAGATGTCACCTGATCTTAGAAGTTCTAGGAAGGAAACAGATGGTTCTATTTTTCTCTTTAAATCTGGCTCCTGCAAGACGTCTCTTTGGCATCTGATCGATGGTGGGGAGAAATGAAGAGACCTGTCTGTAATTCTTAAACACTTCCAACACTGATCTTCCATGAATCTAGCAGAATTTCATCTTTAAAAAAATGTAATCATTGTTACTTTAAGAGAGATAGTCCTTTTCCAAGCTACTGAAATAATTAATACATAGGAAGTTTTCAATTTTTAATTTTTAAATGAATATGTCTTAGTTGTTCTACAACTATCTGTTTAAATATTATGCTTGATATTAAAATATACGTGAACATTTTCCTCCATAATGATGTATTAAACCTACCAGTAATGGCAAGAATGAGGCTATAACACAATTTTTGATAAAGACTGTGACAAGTGTGCCATATTAATTATATGGTTCACCTCACTCCACCCTCACTACAATGCTAGGAAAGTAAGAAGGAGGAAAGCGCGTTGAACCAGGTTTAGGAAATGGTCCAAGTACAGAGAGCTAACATATGGCAGGCATGTGATTGGATGCTATTATTAAATGTAGTTTTAAAAATAGCTAGTTCAGTCGAAGCATGAGATAGTCCCAGTTAATTCTAGTGAAACTGTTGCCACAAATGGCACTAAGCATTTTGTTAGATGACAATTGTCTATAAAGAAACACTCTAAAACAAAATTGCAAACTCTATTAACAAATGCACAGGGACAGGACTATTTGCCCTTTAAAATGTATGCTTCACAGAGTAGTTGTCACTCTCCTCAGTAAATCCTTGTGGATCTAATTGGACATGGAATGCTGCCAGCTAAACTCAGTAACAGACCAATCAGAGGGAGAAGCTGCCTTAAACACTTACAAAAAAGACAAAGCCCAATGGAAGCCATGAAGAAACTGGTCTTCTATGTAAATATGAATCACTGGGAGATACATATGGGGAGCTTGCTTGTGCATCTTCTCACAGCACTGCACCCCCACTTTCCTATGTGCATAGTAATGGTGGTTCTTTGGTAGACTTTTTCAACAGATGCAACATATGTCCTTGGTATTTAGAATGAAAATACATTGTATCTAACCATCTATTACTTGGACAGAATTTTACTATTCCCTGGGATGGGGATTCTTATACTCTAGTCCTTGAGGATTCCATCTTATGCCTGAGATCCAGGAATCCAGAAACGTTTCTACTTATTTCAGGAGACAGGGCATGGTTATCTACTCACATTAATTATGTATGGAACATGTATATTAACATCTAACAGGAACTGCACATATCAATAAGTATATGATATAGCTCAGTAGATTCTTACAATAAATACATTACAAATACCCAAGAAAGGAGAAAGTTAACATCACTCAGAAGCCCTTTGCATCAACCCTGCTTTTTCTTCAAGCTTCTATGCATCCATCCAAGTGCAACCATCATCTAGGTTTCTACTACCACAGATGAGTTCTGCCCTTTTCAACCTTTATAGTGAAAGACCCACTCAGCATGTGCTCTTTTGTGTCTGGCCTCTTTGCTCTGCATTATGTTCGTAAGATAATGTCTCTGCCTCTGTGTGTAGTTTTAGAACATTCATTCCACATCCCTCTATGTATGCCTCCCTGGCAAACCAGGCAACTCTCCTGTGTATCTACTGGCAATTGTATTCGTTCATTGCAAATTAATTGGGTTGATAGACAGATACTTTTTAATCTTAGTAAATGCAGTAGCTGATAGAAAAATGCACAGGGAATTAAATAATTCTTCCCATTATTTAACATAGACATGTCACTTTCAAGGTGAAATTGAAGTTGGTATTGCAGCAGCTGTTTCAACTTCATCATTTTTACATAGATACAAATATAAAAAATGGGATGCTATTCTGAAGCTATGATGGCAAATCATAGACAGGCTAAGGATGGCTTCAGTTCTACCAACAAGAGTCATCAGACCCCTCCTATTTATACTGAATGAATTCTTATTTTCATCTGGTGTTCCAAAGCCCACAGGAATATGCAAAGTAAACAAAGAGCAATGTAATATTTACTGCACTTTCTCAAACTGAAATTGAGAAATTAACAGGAGAAGAACCATTGAATAAAAATAGCTGCTTCTGAAAGCAGGAGCAAATGTAAGAGGTAGAAGAATTCATCTGTATGAAGGGTGGCAGGAGAGTGGAGAGCCATCCTTCTGACCTTTCCTCCACCGTAGCTGCTCAGCTGCTTTTCAGATCCTTTAACATCCTTTGAATAATCATGACTCAGGCCTGGGAACTTAGCAAATAGTTGTCTTGAGCCTTTGGATAGGTGTCTGAGTTTCTTTCTGACCACTTTTTTAAAAAAGGAGAAATCCCTTTTCAGAAGTGATTGCTATCCAACCTTTAGCACTTTACATCAAGCTTGACACAGAATCATTTGGGATGAAGGGATTTTTAATGGAGAAAATGCCTCCATAATATTTTCCTGTAGGCTATGCTATAGGGCATTTTCTTGATTAGTGATTGATGTGAGAGGGTTCAGCCCAGTGGGATTGGTGCAATCTCTGGGCTGGTGGTCCTGGGTGCTATAAGAAAACAGCCTGAGTAAGCCCTGAAGAGCAAGCCAGTAAGCAGCACTTCTCCAGGGCCTCTGCGTCAGCTCCTGCCTCCAGGTTTCTGCCCTCTTTGAGTTTCTCCACTGATTACCCTTAGCGATGGAAAATCACCTGATAGGTCAGAGATGAAACAAACCATTAACTCCCCAAATTGTTTATGGCCATTTGATTTATCACAGCAACAGAAACCCTAACTAAGGCAAGCCCCACACCTTTGGTCTTTGTCATGAACTAAAGCCTTCTTAAAATTGCTTTTTCTGACCCATTCTTCCAATTTCTGTCACTCATGTTCATGCTAGATATGAATCTACTTTGTTGTATGATGAGGGAAGTATAAAGGTATCATAATAGTCCCAAGTTTCTGCCACAGAATGACTTCTTCCGTATGAGCTATAATATGGGTCAGACATGACAAGTGGTCTTAAACTTTCTTTTGTGTGGATATGTGTATACTTCCTATATGCTCAGATGTTTGTGTGTGAATGGGTGCATATATGTACATGCTTGTGCAGGGAACAGGACAACTTATGGTCTCATTTCTCACCCACTATCTACCTTTTTTATTTGTTTATCTTATGAGACCAATCATCTCACTGACCTGGACCTCGAAAGATAGGCTAGGCTCACTGGCCAGTAAGCCTTGAGCATCTGCCTGTCTCACCTGCCCGGCACTGGGCTTATAACAGATAGCACTGTGTCCGGTATTTTTACATGGGTTCTGGCCATCATACTGAGGTTTTCCTGCTCACTTGGCAAGCAGCTTACCGAATGAGCTCTCCTTTAAGAATCATTAGATTTCCTTTGCCCTCTTTCTTTACAGTCACAACCCTCAGTAGTGCCTATCATTTGGCCTGGCATATGGTAGAGGTGCACAATAAAATTTTTCTTGATGAGTATTAACTATTCAACTGTGTTTAGGTTAGCTTTGCATGTTTATATATAAATGGAGTGCTCAGGAATTGTCATCATTTACAACCATCACTGACTTCACTCAAGGAGTTGACTTCATGCATTTGAAGTTTCTGTTCTTTCCATCAACACTATGGAGAAGTTTGATGGAGATGAAAAAAGCAAGAGCTATCAGTTTGGGGAATGGGCCCTCTTTCCAGAGTCAATGTCCTTCCTTCAGCCATCAATGCATTCAACAAATATTCCTGAAACACTTAAAATTTGATGTCTTTATATTAAATGTTTGTGACTTAATTAACAGTAAACAAAGCATGGGAAACCCTCTGCCCTCATGGAACTTACTTTCTAGTAAGTAAAGAGATAACAAACAATAGACATAATAACTATGCAAACAATAGAGTATGTTGAATCAAAATACATACCTTCAGCACAGAGAAGGGGTCTAATGATGAGGCAGAAAGGTTTGCCCCATTAATAGAATTGGTGCTTTTACCCTGGATGAAGTAGAAAAAAATCACCTGGGATTTCTGGGGAAAGGTGAATCACAGTCTAAGTGGCACTTTTTAAAGTAACCAGACTATTCTATTGAAATTAGACTGTGGGTATAAGGGGTATAGAAACAAGACAAATACAGTGAAGTACATCCGTGTGGTGAGAGCTGGATGGCGGGTTGGGGGGTGGCATGCTAGAACCAGTGTGGTAGTAATCAGCAAGCTAGGAAGGACAGGCTCTAAATGTGTTTGAAAGGACATCCAAAGAGGTTGAATTTACTTGGCAGAAGATAGGTGTTAATGATGACTTCTAGATCTCCACCTGAGCAATGCTGAAAGCTGCAGGTGAAATGTGCTGAAAAGGGAATAAACAGACACTCGCTGCTTGCATTGAGACTGAGATCTCTGTTAGACATACAAAGGAAGATGTTGTAAAAAGAACTTGAATGTAAGTCTGGAGTTTTCAAGTAAGACCCAGAATACAGGTGTTTAAGGGTCAACATCATAGAGATAGCACTAGAAGCCATGGAACTTGATATAGTGACTGTAGATGGAGGGAAGAGGACCAAGAATTAACCCTGGAATGCTCCAAGGTTTATGAAAAATAGTAGAAACCAGAAATCAAGGATGTTCAAATAAGGCACTACATTCACTTTCAAGTATCAAGACCAAGAAGGAAAATTACCAATGTAAATATCAAACCAAGAAGGTATGATATTCTGGGGTTTATACAATGAATAGTTATTCAGAAGAGACTGGTACACAACTTTGTTGAAGAGATTGAGGGAAAAAAAAAGAGGGGTAAAAAGATGGAACAACATGGAGGTCATGATCATGTTAATGAGAAGAGTTTCACTTCAGTGATAACTAGCAAAGCTTTATAGAGCTGAATTTGATGGAAATGAGAAGAGAGAAAGGGGCTGATTAGAGAGGAGCAAAGAATTGAAGTTATTCTTCAAAGTGAATGTGGTACCAAGGAAAATGTTTTTATTAACTATTGAGTATAGTTCTTAGAGGTTAAGGTACAAGAGATCAAGAATTGATAATGTCCATGAACACTCAAAAGAGCTTGTCTATGAATAGAATCATGAGACAAAGATGACACATAGATTGTTAATTACTTTGAGTAAATATCTAAAGAATGTGGGTGAAATGGACATGTCAATAAGACAGTAGGAAGAGACATGGGAATGCAAGTGATGAGAAGTTCATCTGTGCTTAGTGATAAATAAAACAGGATATGTGGATACAGTTGTTGGCAACAGGATAGTGGATACAGTTGTTGGATGTTCTCTGATAGCTGTGATATGCTCACTGAGGTAAGAAATAAGCCCAAGAGTTGAATAGTGAGGCTATTTTCAAAATGCTTACATATCAGTCATAAAACTACTTTCTTACTACTTTAGCTGCTTTCATTCTGGTCTGAGTTCTGAATTTTCATCCAAATTTTACAAATGCCTTTCCTAACTAGTCTCTTTGATGCTGACCATTTATTTATATATCCCACTAAAACCAAAGACTGATTTTGTTACTCATCTGGTCCAACCTTCAGTAGATTTCCATTTTTTTTCCTCAGGCAAAACTCACAGTTTTTGCTTTTTCTTCATACCTTCTACTTCTCACACACTCTATATTTTCCATGCCCACCTTCTTGCTATCTCTTGTATCAGCCCATTATGACCATTGCACAAGACAGATAAATACTCTTCCCTTATACCATATGTTTCTCATAATTCACACTCACGTATTCCTCAACCTTCACACAAATACCCCTCACTCAGTATGGCTTCAGTGACCATGGCCCTTAAAATGGCCATTCTGGTCTTATATTTCCTGCCACACTTTCTTACTCAAATTAACCTATAATACATTCAGTCTACTCACTCTCTTTATAGTCAGTCTTTCACAGCTAGAATATGTTACATGAAAGCAAAGAGTTATATTTTATAGAATTTCTACAATAGCACCTACTAGACTATTTCTCAGGGGGAAATCAATGGAGATAGGTGTATAAAGTGCCAGCGAGTGCTCTTAATTTGTGTTGTAAGATTCAGGACACACTAATTTCTAGTACGGTGACAGACAGAGCAACATAAAGGATGGTGATTGTAGCTTTAATGCTTATTTTTTAATAATATATGTTTTAGAATAAATACAAAGTAGAAAGATTAGCATAAGGAACACACAATACTTAATCTTAACAAGTGGTTAGCATATTTTTTGCCTTAGTTTGTCTACTTCCTCTCACTGCTGAAGTATTTTTAGTGAAATTAAAACTATGACATTTTATGCCCCCAAACATTCCCTATTATTATTAAAACATACAGAATATTTTCTTCAGTAGCTACAATATCATTAACAAAATGATTCCTTAACAATATTTCATAACACTCTGTCCTGGTTTTGGTTTCTACTGTTGTACAAACACTATATAGAAAACATCTTTGGGAAGATGTTTATGGCTTATTTCATATTAATTAGAATTGTCAGGTCAAAATTCATCAAGAAAGGAATTCAGGGCAGGCACTCAAGGCAGGAACCCAGAGGCAGGAGCTAGTGCAGAGGCATGGAGGGGTGTTGCTTACTGACTTCCTCCTTCTGGCTTGTCCAGCCTGTTTTCTTATAGAACTTAGGATCAGTATCCCAGGGATGGCACCACCCACAGTGGGCTGGGCTCTCCTGTATCAATCACTAATCAAAAAAAAAAAAATGCCCTACAGGCCTGCCTAAAACCCAATCTTATGGAGGCATTTTCTCAATTGAAGTTCCTTCTTCCCAGATGACCCCAGTTTGTGTCAAACAGATAAAAAAAAAACCTATAGCCAGGAAATAGTCTATATTGAAATATTGTTATTCAAATTGTATTAATACAACAGTGAAGAGTGTCAGGAAATTTTGAGTCAAACTTTCATTTTTTTTAAGGCAAAGTTCCATTTGTAGGTCCAGAATTCCTCACCCAATTCAATGGGCAATTAATGATTTCTTCCTCACAAAAGAAATCCTCCAGATAGAATTAGCAAGTTATGACAGTTATATATTTTCAAGGACATTAATTTTACACGTTACAACATAAAGGGCAAAGTATATTTGCAAAATATTCCAGACAAGTATTTATCTTCAAATTATGCTTCTTTGCCTTTCCTTTATATTCTGGAGCAATTCTGTACATGAACTCTATCTCAGATGACATAATAAAGTTCTGGTCAACTGTCAACAGCTCCCACAAATTTGCCTCAGATCCTATGTCAAAAGCCTCTGCCATTTGTCCTCACAGAGTTTAACTGTGGCTTGAGGCAGACTCCTATGTGTCTAGTTCTCTTCACCCTATCAATAGAATGTGTGATGAGTAGAGTGTAGGAGCCAGGTTCCTGTGCTCAGGCATATATAATACACTAAACATGTGAAGACAGTGGGGAAGCAGGGAGATAATGTTTTAGTTGGTACTTAGCTTTGTCTTCATTAGAAGATGAAAACCAGTAACCCTTTATTTCTTTGTGACTTTAAACTACCGTCTCAGCACTTGCTTTATATTTTTAGTTTTTGCATAGTTTAAAAACATAAAGTATTATTTATGCATACAAAAATGAAGCTATTAAATGTGCCCTTCAATGTTGACAAATGCTTATGTCTGTATAACCTGGAAGCTCTCTGAAGATGTAAAGTATTTCAAATAATATCCTCCCATGCTGCAGCAACAGCTATTTTAATTCCTTCTATTTCTGATACTTATTCCTAGACATTTTCCAACACTAAATATTTACTCTTTCATTTAGCATAATGTTTCTGAAGGTTCGTTCTTTTTTATTATTGATTAATACTCCATTATAATCCAGGATATCCCACATAGCTTCAGTTTATTTCTCTGTCTTCCTAGAAGGATGTCTTTTTATAATTTGAAGAGTTAAAAAATAGGCATAGCTCCCCAAAGAGAGCAATGTCCCATTATTACCACCTCTTGAAAAAATTGGCAAGAGATAAAAGCATACACTGAAAAGTTAGTTAATTTGGCTATGCTTGGGAATTTCCTAGCAGAGACGATGAAGAGCTTTGAGGTGACGATTTTCTCCATTGACATAGCTGGTGCGAGTGCTGATACCTCACAATTTTGGTTAACATTTTAGTTCTTTCCCCCCCCCCTCTCAATACATTCACTGTCTTTTTCTTTTGTTCTAGGCTTTGCTCTGCTGGGAGGACACCCTTCCTTTCTTACCACACAAGACATTCACTTGGGTGTGAATGAAAGTCTCACGGACACAGCTCGGTTTGTAAAACTTCTTCCTTCCAAAGTTTATTTCAAACTCTGATGGGTTAGTTTAAAAAGGAAGATGATGCTTCTCCTTAAATAATGGTTTCCCCCTTTCGGTGTCTTTTGTACCTTCTCCCCTTTACGCGGCTCTGTATTTAATGTTTGAAACACCTCTCTTTCATTCTGTAGACCCTTTCTACGAGTATCTTAGTTTGTTCCCATTGTTATGATAAAGGCCAAGGTAAAAGCAATTTGGGCAGAAAAGGGTTATTTCATCTTAAAGTCCACATAAATCCATTTTAAGATGAAATAAACCTTTTCCTTACCAAAGAAAGAAAGCCAGGGCAAGAACTCAAGACAGAAACCAGGATGCAGGAACTAAAGCAGAGGCCATAGAAGAATGGTGTTTAATGGCTTGCTCAACCTGCCTTCTTAAACCGTTCAGGACCACCTGCCCAGGAGAAGCATCACTCACACTGAGTGGGGCCCTCTTCTAGTGATTGGCAATCAAGAAAATGTCCCTGCAGGCAATCCGGTGGAAGCATTTTCTCAGTTGAGGTTCCTCTTCCTATTAGACTCTAGCTTCTATCAAGTTGATAAGAAAAAAAAAATAACAAGGACAATGTTGAAGTTTTATTTCTTAGCAATTTATTTTTAATTTTATGTGTATATACGGCCTTCTTGTTTGCATGTCTGTGCACAACACAAATGACTGCTGTTCCTAGAGACCAGAAGTAAGCATTAGATGCCCCAGGATTGGCATTTAAGAGGTCTGTGAGCTGTCATTTGAGAGGGAACTGAACCTAGGTCCTCTGGAAAAACAAGCAGTGCACCTATCCATGGAATCATCTGCCCCTCCCTTTTAGCAATTTTATAGATGATTATTATAAAATTTCAAATTTAATATCTTGATAAGATAAAAATCTTATCAAGATGACTCTTACATTTAACCATCAAGAAAGTGGGAGTATAAGGAAACTGTCATGTTCAGTAAGTCAAAGCTCATCTGTATCAATACTATGAACAGCTAACAACTTATTGGACACTAACTATGGCCAAGTATTAACCTAACTTATTTAACCCTAGTAACAATCCAAACAGATTGACATATGAAAGTGAGACAACATAATCAGGAACACACATACTTGCTGTGACAGCACAGAGTCTCAAAGTCCGAGGTATTAATATAGCAGATTGCTAAAAGAGAATGACAGACCATTAAAATACATATTCACTGAGAAACTAGCACAGAATGGCTCTATTCCATTCACTATGTACTCTTCAAGGTCACCATGTATACTAATCTGCAGCCAAAACCTAGGGGGAGAAAGCTGTATTTATTTCTAACCCGCCTTCCAGAGAAGGACCACAATTAATAGAAGCAACACTACAGTGGCCAATACTAGTAAGTCATACTCAGCTAGAGGAAAGTTGGAGCAATTAATTATGAATTAATTCTGCTTTAGTTTTGTGGAATCAGAATTACTGGGCAAATAATAATCTCAGTTAGTAGCAGTTTACTTGAAAATATGTAAACTGCCATAAATTAATAAAACTGCCATAATTAATAAAGTGACTCTAGAGGCAGAGGCAGGCGGATTACTGAGTTCGAGGACAGCCTGGTCTACAGAGTGAGTTCCAGGACAGCCAGGGCTATACAGAGAAACCCTGTCTCAAAAAAAAAAAAAATAAATAAATAAAGTGACTCTAGCTCCCGATATAATGTTGAAATGTTAAACCATAGGTCTTCTGACTTCCTGTGTAATAATCTCAGGACTCTAACACCTTTTACTCATAAATCCAAAGAAAATGTCTTTGTTAAATGGTTTGTAACAATAGAGAAGCATATCTTTTTCCCTAAACAACTTCTGACACAAAGCGGCTCTTTCCAGATAATCTCTGCTTTTTACGGCAGCTCTTTCAGTATATGCTAGAGTATTTGCCTTAGTTGACTTGCTAAAGATATTCAACAACTCATCTTCAAGCCTTTTATATTTGAAGATGTTACATTATTTCATATAAAGCATTAAGATTACTAAAACATGATGTCATTGTCCTCTAGACAGCAGGGACGCAGAGAAGAACTGAACATATATTAGAACATATTTTCAAGTAAACTGCTACTATCTGAGATTATTATTTGCCCAGTAATTCTGATTCCACAAAACTAAAGCAGAATTAATTCATAATCAAATAACCAAAGCAAATGAGAGGAAAAAGACAAAGCTACATTTAGGAGAGCGGTTTTGATGGAGTAGTTCCAGAAAGCACCAGGTGAGCAGCGGTGAATAAATCCTGTGTGAACTAATGGTTGCAGCAGTACCCAGTTGAGCCAGCATCCAGGAAAAGGGAAAGCAGTACAGACTGGCAGCTAGAACAAGATTCGGGTCCTGGAATGAGTGGACTGTTAAGGATGCTCAAAGCAAGAGTCAAAGATCTAACCACAGTTGAGAGCAGGGAATGAATACATGTGCTTTTCTTTGCCTGCCCTCCAAGTAGTCCCCGCAGCCCATGAGGCTTTAGAGAAGCTCCACACATATCCTGAGCAAAGCAATCTATTCACTAGCTCTAACAGAGCCATGACCTTTTGAGATCTTGTAATTACTTCTATTGTTGTGCATGGTAGAATACGGATACAACTGGGTCCATATAATTCTTTCTGATCACTAAACCCAACCTAAAAGGTTAAATAGAAATAGTAAAACTTCTTCAACAATATGTCTTCAAGGATGTTTACCACAGAGCTCTTGTGGTAAACTTTTGCAAAATAAACAGTATTGGCCAGTTTTTTTTTATTAGACAAAGAAGCCATGGCACACAGAAGTAATGAAACTTGGCTGCTAGGTCAGCATTTGCATGATTTGATTACCCATGGATTCTACTTCTATCCACAGAAAGAAATGTTATAGGAACTTCTGACTTGGAGCTCCCTGACACCATGCTGAGGTTCGGTCTCTGCGGATATGCTATGTTAGCCCTCATAGGACTCAACACAGTCATACCTGCACTTATGAGAGATCTGAACAATAAAATATCAACTACAATCACCAATGAGACCGATACATGCAGGAGAGTTCAGGAGAAACTGGGCACAAGCTTCCAAACCTGTTCTTTTGGAGCCATACAGGATACACTTCATTCCTTGAGCAACGCCTTGTGACACAGAATGTGAAACATTGACAAAAAGAGGCCTACAGTAGACTCACCTCTCATTTTTCGCTTTACCTCACCCCACCTGGCATGTAACCAAATTCCTGCCCCTTGCCCCCAACAGAAAGCACGTGTTTACTTCAAGTCAGGTGGTTTAAAAGAGTGTTTTAGGCACAGTGTCTCGGTGCCTGGGAATAGTGGAAATTCCTCCAAATGAAGTTCCCAGATGTTACTTCAAGAACCAGCCTTAGTTCAGATCTTTTAAAGGGTAATAGGTTGTTTTGCTTTGTTAATTAAACGTTTTATGACATTGTTTCCTCTGTTAAATGAAGGACTTCCAATCTTTCAGGTCCACTTTTTGGGGAGTGAGAGAGATGATGTCATCTGTTTCTTTTATTTGTGAGTGGCCAGCTGTGTGTATGTGTGTGTGTGTGTGTGTGTGTGTGTGTGTGTGAGAGAGAGAGAGAGAGAGAGAGAGAGAGAGACAGAGACAGAGAGAGACAGAGAGACAGAGAGAGAGAGAGAGACAGAGAGACAGAGAGACGGAGAGACAGACAGAGAGACAGAGAGAGAGAGACAGAGAGAGAGACACACACAGAGAGAGAGAGTGCAAAGGGGGCTGGACTTCAATACTTTGATAGCTGGACCTTGGTAGTCAGCATCAGGAGGAGGAAGTGGTCAAAGAAGCAAATAGACCTTGGCGGCTAGCTTTTGAAATGTAATCTAATGGGTTTTTTTTTCATTTTTTATTAGGTATTTTCCTCATTTACATTTCCAATGCTATCCCAAAAGTCCCTCATACCCTCCCTCCCACCCCCCTACCCACCCACTCCCACTTTTTGGCCCTGGCTTCCCCTGTACTGAGACATATAAAGTTTGCATGTCCAATGGGCCTCTCTTTCCAGTGATGGCCTACTAGGCCATCTTTTGATACATATGCAGCTAGAGTCAAGAGCTCCAGGGTACTGGTTAGTTCATAATGTTGTTCCACCTATAGGGTTGCAGATCCCTTTAGCTCCTTGGGTACTTTCTCTAGCTCCTCCATTGGGGGCCCTGTGATCCATCCAATAGCTGACTGTGAGCTTCCACTTATGTGTTTGCTAGGCCCCTGCGTAGTCTCAGTAGAAACTGCTATATCAGGGTCCTATCATCACAATCTTGCTAGTGTATGCAATGGTGTCAGCGTTTGGAGGCTGATTATGGGATGGATCCCTGGATATGGCAGTTTCTAGATGGTCCATCCTTTTGTTTCAGCTCCAAACTTTATCTCTGTAACTCTTTCCATGGGTGCTTTGTTTCCAATTCTATGAAGGGGCAAAGTGTCCACACTTTGGTCTTCGTTCTTCTTGAGTTTCATGTGTTTTGCAAATTGTAACTTATATCTTGGGTATTCTAAGTTTCTGGGCTAATATCCACTTATCAGTGAGTACATATCATGTGAGTTCTTTTGTGATTGGGTTACCTCACTCAGGATAATGCCCTCCAGGTCCAACCATTTGCCTAGGAATTTCATAAATTCATTCTTTTTAATAGCTGAGTAGTACTCCATTGTGTAAATGTACCACATTTTTTGTATCCATTCCTCTGTTGAGGGGCATCTGGGTTCTTTCCAGCTTCTGGTTATTATAAATAAGGCTGCTATGAACATAGTGGAGCATATGGCAGAGGGAATGGGGGAGAAGTACAAGGCCTGCCAGAGCCGTGTTTGCTACGTTTTGGCTTGCTAGAGCCCCTTCGCTTACAGGGTAATCTGGATCCCAGTAGAAATGGAAGGTAAGGAGGTTAATGCCAGGAGTTTTCAAACCTGATGTGGGAGTTGTTAAGTTTGTTAAAATGTAAAATTCTCACCCGATCCTTAGAAGTTGCAGTTCTCCAGTTAAATTTATGATGGTTTAGAGAGTTCCAATGATGTTTGAAGAGTAACTGGGGTAATTTTGAGAGACAATGTCTGGGGAGACGGCCTGTTCAGCAAAGTGCCGGATGTGCAAGTATAAGGACCCACGTTTTGATCCCCAGGATCTACAGATAAGCAAGACTCAGTGGCAGGAAACTGTAATCCCAGTGCTGGTGTGGAATGAAGAGAGGTGGATCCCTGTCACTGATTAGCCAGCCAGCCAGCCTAGCTGAATCAATAAGCTTCAGTTTTAGTGAGAGGACCTATATCAAAGAAATGAGGTGAAGAGCAAGCAAGTTAAGATACCCATGCCAGTGGCAATGTTTGACTTAAACACAGACACACACACACACACACACACACACTGAAAATGTGTACACATCACATACACAGGAGAGAGAGCGGGGGCCATGAAGAGGTATGGGAAATCTAGGCTGTTGTGCAGTGATATAGACTAATGAAACCTTGATAAATAAAGAGACGGAGAATAAGAGATTCACATAGTGTCATGACAACTGCTGATGGTAAAAGGTGACACATAATGGTGGTTAAATTATTCCAGATGGTTTGTGTGTGTGTGTGTGTGTTTTTCTGCTCTTGGGGGAAAGGAATACGTTAGCTATTGGGCATATTGCATTAAAAGTGGAAGCTCAAAGTACAAATATTTATATGCCAATGGAGATAAGCACCTTAGGTGACATTGAGAGTTGGAGAAGTATGTATTCACTCAGTGGTTTAAAACAGGAACTCCACAGGCTCCCTGTGAGAGAATTGTGGAAGGCCATACCTCAAGGGCAGATGCAATTAGGGTAAAAAGAGAATACATGTGTTCAAATATAAGAAGAAGCTGGGCCGGGAGATGGGGCTGCCGGTAAAGAGTAGCAGTTATTGTAGACATGTGACTTTCTTCTGTGTAGCCTATGACTGCTTAATCTGCCAAACTATCTGACAAACAAGGTATTGTGAGATTCAGAAATTCAATAAACCCAAATTGAAAAAGACAAAAGAAACCCACCACCTTGCAGAGAAGAGATTGAGCTGGAGGAGGAGGGAAGTGCATCTTAATGGCATCTCCCCTGCAGTGTGCACTGAGCAGCCCTTAGCAATTGGATGCTTTGCCTTTTGTAGACGTTAACTTTGGAAGATGCAATGGCATTGTGTGGTGTTTGAATGACAGTACTCGCCTTTTCTAGTCGAGAGAACAGTGCACAGCTGACACTGATTGATGGCAACTGCATTTCCAATCTACCTGTCTGGCTGCTTTGGGGACCTGGGACAATAAAAAGTGCCTGTGTGTTGGTGGAAGATGAAACTGAAGTGGGGATTCAATATATGTAGCCACTGAATGATGGGGGATAAAGGCAAAACTGGCCCTTCTCTTCGTAACTCTTACATGCAGTTTCCAGAATATCACGTATTCTTTTAAATGATTTAATTATTCAAGAACGTTTATTGCATGCCAGGTTTTTTAAAAAAAATCAGTCATAGTTTTAGCATTGAGAATGAAATGCTGATTATGTCAAACAAGATCTTCCATGGGGTGGACTTATATATGCTATTACTTTGTTAAATAAGTACATAAGAGTAGATTGAAAGATATGCTAGGATGGAGACAAGGCAGGGTGACCTGCCATTGATGGAGATGCTGCCTTGCATGAGATGGTCAGGTCTACACGTGAGTCAAGCCAAGAGCTCAATTAAAAGAGAGAGCCAGATATAAAGAACTATAGGAAGAGCATCACAGAGAATGAACTTCTGGAGAAAGGCCTAGGGCAGCAGCATATTTGTTATTTAAAACCGGAAGGAAAGCCCGAAATGTCCTAAAATTAGCAGAGAAATATGTTTTAAATCTAAAAAGTACATATATAAATATAGACGTACATATAAATATGTGTGTTCTCGATCTTACTTTCTAAAGGGAGGAAAATGAAATGAAGCCCTGTGTATACTGTGTGCCTATAATCTCTGCACTTGGATGCTAAAGCAGGTGAATCCTTTGTACAGTCTGTCTGGGCTACCCAGAAAGACTGCCTCAGAAAATCAAAACAAAACTAAGATCAATAAGGGAATGGAAAAACTGAACATTAACTATCTAAACATCACAAGGTACATCATATGGCATGTCCCTGAAACATATTCATCCGTTTGGTATAACATCAGGCTGTCTAGGCCTATTGAACAGCAACTCTGATTTTCTTCCATGTCATTACTTCCTCAGCGCCCTAGAAAGCACCATTCTACTCATTACTGCTGTGAGGTTGCCTCTTTCAAATATGTACCTGAGTGGGGATTGCACCATGTGGCCTTCTGTGGCTGGCCTCGTTCATTGGCCATAATGTCTTCCAGGCATAGGTAGGTATGCTTCTGCAAATGGGAGGATTTCCTCATGCTGAAGGCTGACTGACACTTCATTGCGTGCATCTACATTTTCATTGTCCACCCACTGGTGGCTTCCCCATCTCAATTCTTATGGCTACTGTTGCCAGGAACGGGAAAATACAAATGTCTTTTCATTCCTAATTTCAATTCTTTTGAATAAGTAGCCAGAATTGTCAGTTGCACAGCCTATGATAAGCATCTTTTTTTAATATTCTGAGAACTCACCTTATTCCTATACCTATTTACATTCCCACCCAGGGCACAAGACTTTTCTGTAGTTCCCACCTTCAGCTCCACTTATCTTTTGTCTTTTTGTTGCCATACACTCTAACAGGTGTGACATGATCGCTCGGGGTGGTTTTGATTTGCATTTCCCTTAGGATCACTGCTGGACATGCTTTGTAAGACATGTCAACCAGCGTGTAACTTCTTTGCAGAAATGTTCACACAGGTATCCATTTTGAAAATTGGGATTTGTTTTGTTACTGAGTTGTAAGATTTCCTTAAATAGTTAGCATTTTGACCCCCATACTTGGATACATGCCTTCTGAACACTTTTTCCTCTTTTTTGCAGATTATCTTTTTGTTCTTCTGAATGATTTTCTCATTCAGCTCTCCCGTTACATATGTTTTCCACATTTAAAAAATCATATTTAGGGTCAAGCAAGATCTTAAAGATTAGCCCATAATAGAAAAGTACCCCAAGGAAGATTTTTACAATTAATGAAAAATATCCTACTTCTTTTCTTCTTGATTTGTAATAATATAAACCTGTTTATATTATACAAGATATTTAATATTGTATTATTACACAAGATATTGAGGATAAATCCCCTTTAACTAAGCCTGAGTTGAATACCGTCTAGTCTGAAGGTGGGTCAATGAAGACAATTGGACGAAGCTGTCCAATGGAATTTGGGGGAAGCCGGTATGCTGACGATTCTCAATATCACATACAGCTTCAATGATTCTTTAGTAGGCTCCATGGCCAAGATGCCTGGCAGCTAAAATCTTCCAGTGAAGATTACAAAAGGAGGGCTGAGCGTACAAATCAGTGACCCTGCATTTGCCTAGTATGCACAAGGCCTTGAATTTCATCCCCAACACTGCGTGGGAGGCTGGGGAGGGGGGGGATTACAAAAGGGAAAAGACATATGGGACGAAATGTGGACCAAACTAGACCTAAGCTTCTTTAAGTTTCCACTAGTAGAAATCACACAGGGTGTACTTAAATCACTCAGCAAAACAGTTTGCAAGGTTTTTATTGGAGGCTGTAACAGAAGCATTCTTAATTACTCCTCCAGAAAAATAGATCCCAGGGTTTTTATTGGGGACTGGCTACTTCAGCACTCTGCCTAGCACAAATCTACATTCCAGCCTCCTAGTAGGAAGGAGGAGCATTTGTATTCTTACCAGTTCAGGAAAATTCTCCTAGACTCTACATTTTCACATAGCAGCCCAAGGCCACCCCTGTGAGCAGGCCACCGAAGGACAGCTGTTTGAAGACATTAGCTCTTCCCTGCATAACTAAGCTTACAACCTTGCTGCTCAGGAAGCAGTAAGAGGAAGTTTGGTTGTACACAATGACTTCATTGAGAGCTTTGTAATCCTTCTAAACAAATGCTCCATATTTTATTTTTTTGTTCAACGCAGCCTAAGGCTCTGGAGGATATACAGTCTCTCTCTCTCACTTTATTGTTCACTGAAAAAGGGGTGGGTTCTCAGTAACAGTGAAACCCAATTTAAAAAACTGGTCAGAGAACTGGAATATATCCTATACGTGCAAGGGCAGCCTTAAATTTTTAGTCGTTTCCTTAAGGGAGCATGGACCATTGAAATTCTGGGACCCCAGAGAATAAGATCAGCGCTGCTGCATGCTTCCATTTCTTTAAAATCTTTCTTAGCAACTCTCTCCCAAGCCCTAAAGTATCAGAAAATACAAAACATGTCCTTGCACATCCTCTGAAATGTGCTTCAGATTTGAAGGTATTTTCAGATTCTCCAGTGCCCTACTGGGGTTAAGAGTTGGATAGTCTATTTTTTCCCTTGCTCTAAAATTGTACTTTTAGGTGTCACACCAGGAGTGACACCCACCTCGAACTCAAATCACCAAGCGATTCTTTGGAATTTTAAAATCAGATGGAACTAAGCAACAGTGGTGGGCATTATCTCTCCAGTTCTAGGCTTCGTGTTTCTTCCATAATGACAGCTGCTCATGGCTAATGTGCTGAAAGGTGCATAATGGCTTCACAGTCATTTTCACTTTAATACAGTACTTAGTAATATGGCTTCAGGAGCCAAATGTACGAGAGGCTCCATATAAAACCCAAATAGTGTAACATTGTTCAACTCTAATTAGTTTCACTCCAGGTGTAATTTACTTATGGTGGTGATTGTTAGAGTGGGCTGCTGGTGAGACATTAAGAAAGCCAGCAGAAACCACCGTATTCATTTTCTGGAGATACCATAAGGAATTGACATACACTCAGACCAGGACATTTTTTACTCTGTCAGAATTCTAGAGGATACAAAACCCAGATCCATTTGTCACCAGCATCCTGGTTCCCTTTCGGGTGTCTCCCAGCAGTTCTCCGTATTTCTTGACTTGTAGCTGCATCAACAAAGTTAACTTCCATTTTCACCTCAGCTTTTTGTCTCTCTGTGTGTCTATGTATCTCCTCCCCTCAACAGGAGCAGCAGCCCTTGGTTTTAGGAGTTCTCCTACTTTAGTATCACTTCATCTTAACTAACAGTCTCCAAAGATGCTACTTTCTTCTTGTTTTGATTTTTTCCCATTAAACAATTCATTTATTCACTTTAAATCCTGATTGCAGCCTTCCTCCTCCCTGTCCCCCCTCACAGCCTCTTCCCACATGCTCCCCTCCTCTTCTCTTCTGAGAAGAGGGCAGCTCACCCCTGGGTACCAATCCACCCTGGTATCTCAAGTCACTGCAGGCCTGGGCACATCCTCTCACACTGAGCAAAGAATCTACTTCCAAGCAAGGTCTCATTCTGAGTTTCTGAATTGCCAGCTGCATTGATGGAACATCAGTCAAGCTGCTCTGGCCATGTACACACTTATCCTTGTGCATCATGGAAGAATTTCTTATCCGTGCCATGCTGATATTTCAAACAGTGAACTTTGGGGAGGGATTTGAGCACGGGAAACAACTAAGAGAGGAATCAATCATCTTATTGAAAGGAATGCTGCAAAAAGATGAAATGTTAATGTAAAAGTAGTCATGTTAGTGATACTAACATCAGAAAGGTAAAATATTTTAGCCCTTTTGTAAAACATTTTCAAAGTTGTACCTAACAAGAAATATGAGCCTAACTAGATACTAACAAAATTGCTATGACTGCTATGATGTGTCCGGAACAGCTGTATAGCCTTGGTTAAATGGTCACCAAAATTAGTTTCTTTAAGCCTGAATCATGCTATGTTCTCTTAAAGGAACCACAGTATATGGTAAAGAGCAAGGACTTTGAAGCAGGGGCAGTTTGAGTTCAATTTAAAGCTTTCCCACATAGCAGCACTTGTGGGTTGGGTTAATTATTTCTGATTCGCAGTTTCCTGAGTTGTAAAATAGAGACAATACTATTTCATGGGTTTCATTAAAGGAAATAAGTTCATGTTGTAACAGACATGGGTACAAAAGGAGTTCTTATGATGTTGATTGAAACGAGTCATAGTTTAATTCAATCTCAGGTCACTCTTATGACTCAGCTCTAGCCACTTCTTTGGTTCACTAGACAGCTTTCACAGACTCCAACTCTATAATTACTAAGGGACCTTAGGAGGAGGGCATTCTAAATACCATTATACCATAAAGGGTTTTCTCTGGGATCCTCAAACTCAGAATCTAACATCTAGGCCAAAATAAGCAGGTCATTAGAGGTAATTTCATAACGAAATGAATGTAGCAGTTGAATTCACCCCTAATTCTTCAACACCAACCCATTAAATAAGATTGCAATTCGATTTCTTAAAGTTATACTTTTTGTTTGTTTATCAAGTTTTATTATTAATACAGTGCAATCAGGCCATGGTTATTTTAATCTGGTTAGATATGCTGGAGGGCTGAGATATTTTCTGTCCTGGATCATACTCAGTTAGACAGTATTGATCAATTTATATGGGGAAGATTGCCCATGTTTCAATCTGTCTATATTTTTTGAAAAATTCCAACATTAGCTATTAAATACCTGTGGCACACTGTTGTTTGCAGGACATTTTAAATACAGGAAATACAGATTGTACCAAGGCTGTTTTGCTATAATTGTTGGTGGAGGCCGAAGAGCATCGGAGAACTTGCAGGAATCTACTGAAAACCAAGCAGAATTCCATTTCTATTCAATAGAAATGAAAAGAGACCAAAATGACAAATCTTTCCAGAGCCAGGAAGTATTTTTAACTTGTCAGCCTTTCCTTTGTAACGAGTATAATCAAGCTCTTAAGATGTTTAAAGCTGGGGGTTTAAATGATGAGCTGCAGGAAGCCTCCAGCTCTAGCTGCAAGCTTGTAATTGTTTCCAATGAGAGGGCTTGTTTATATTTTAAAATGATCTTTACTAGCCTAAAAGCATAAAAAGAATGAATTCTCTTTGTCTAAAAATTTTAAGCATGAAGGAACCAATGCTACAGAAAATAATATGCACTAATCACATAAAGCATCTTTAATATCTTTGTCACCCTCCCCCCAAGTGTTTCTAATGCAAAAAGCATCCTGGGAACTGCTTCTCCCAGTTGGCCCAAATCATAGCTATATCACTGGTTGCCACCTCCCTTGCAGCTTTTATGACTAAAGGAGGGCAGGGTGGTGCTTTTGATAAAGTTTGACGTGCTTCCTTTTTTATGGTGCGTGAATGTCCAAGGAACTATTTGTGAATACAGCAGCAGTATTCTTTACACTGTCATTTGCTTATAGGCATCTATTAACCATATTAATTTATCAAATATTTACCATTCCTTTAAATATAATTCAGAATGCATTCTTCTAAATCACTTATTCTCAAAACGTGGTTACCAAAGCAAAAACATAAGCACCCCTTGGGTGCTTGTTAGAAATGAGAACTCTTCACTGTCAAACCAGACCTTCTGAATGAAGCATCTAGCTGATGATGCTTTGCAAGCCCCCCTAGTGACTCTGCTGTGCATTGAGAGTTTGCATTTCTTTACCAATTTGCATGTAAGGGCTGACTGTATAGCTCAGTGGTAGTGTACTTGTAGCATGAATGAGGTCCTGGGTACACTACAAAAAGCAAAAAGACCCATATTGCATATTCAGTCAAATGTGTAAGATGTGAACAAAGCTCAACTCTTAGTTGAGCAACTCTAAGTTAGCATATTGATTGCTAACTTAATCAAATGCTTTCAATACTTAATCACAAAATATTGACTGCAGAGTCAATTGATATTTTGATGATAAAACAGGCTATAATGTTCTTACTGCTTTCATTGGTATTATTTTTATTTATCTTTATACCTCCTTTTTAAAAATCCTTTCACAGTCCCAGAATTAAAACATCGCTGGGATGTAGATGCCTTTACATCCTTTCAAGGTTTTTGTTATTTGACCAGGATGGAAAGAAAAAAAAAAACATCTTAGGAAGACAGGGATGCAATTTAAATGGATTGTTAAGCACTTGATTCTGGTTAGTGAGAACTGGTAGCTAAGACCAAGGTGAGAGGAATTCCAGCTGTTGTCTACCTGGCTGTGTATCTTATCAAAATAGTTTTCAGTTTTGTCGTGGAGCTATATTTGGTTCTTGTTGTTTCTTTAACATACTATCCCAAATGTCATGACTTATGCAATTAAAGAGTGAACTTCCTGTGTTGGGGGTATGAAATTTAGAAGAGGTGCCTCCTTCTGGAGGTTCTGGGGAAGATTTGAGTCCTTGACTTTTCCAGCTCCCAGAGGTTGTCCATACTCTATAGCTCACCCCAAACCTCTCACCACTGCATCATCTCCCATTTCTCATCTGTTATTTTCTCTTAGAAAGGTATACAGATTATATGGAATTCAACCCAGGGGAATCATCCTCTATTCAAGCCCTTGCTTTGATTATAAACACACACTTCATTTTATAAAGATTTTGAGGATTAGAATATGGGCATCTTTGTGAACCACTCTTCTGTTTACTACAGGATCCTTATTGTTATCTTTCATATTCATTCTTGGATTTTAAGAAATTTTGAAGATGAGGTTTTATTTTGGTTCCATTTGTTGTCTTTAATTTTTGACTGCACATGACCCATTACTACAGCTTTGACATAAAAGACATTTGTCCTCTCTCAATGTGTTACAGTATGGACCTTATTTGTTGGCATTGTGTTAGAATTGGTTAAATCATGAAAAGATTTCCCTTTCAGAGAAACAAGAAAGTGAATGTGGAACTTTAGATTGACAGTTAACTAAGTCCTTATTTTAGAAGAACAGTTCAATCGCATTGGAAATCACATGACAACTGGTGCTAGTTAAATGCTGGAATCTCTGCTACTTCTCCTATGTAGAAGACCTACATAGGAGTCTATTTATGGAACAGTTTCTATTGTTTCAAGAACCAGATGGCTGATAAATTAGCTTACTTCATTATGTATTAAGCAGATTGAAAATTATATATATATGTATATATATATATATATATAAACATTCAGAAAATAAAGTTAACAAAAATACCCATAAGATATCTATTTGAAAATGCATATATATGTACATACCTATGTATGTATGTGTTCCCACTTGTTTAAATAAATTTAAATGTAGAGGTAACGCTCATTTTTTCATAATTCTCTTCTTTATTTGCATATTCTCTTTATATTAATTCATCAAGGCCTCTGACAAGTAAAAGGCCCTGTTTCATGAAAAATAAATTTTACTGCTATAAATAATTATAGCTTGCAAATGAAAGCTTCTTTAAGATGACTTCCTCCTCATTAGCAGTGCCCTTGCCACTTAACGGCCTCTGTTGCTTCCTGGCAACAATGTGATGTTACAGATTTATTCTGATTTTATCCTGCCAAGGACGCTGAATTGAATATCCTATAATAGTTCCTTTTCCATATATATATTTAATAGAATATTGTGATGGACCAAATTCTTTGTTCTAAGGGTGCTTGCAGGAATCTAGGGGGTTAAAAACAACATCTTCTGTATTTTCTCTCTTGGTAATTGACTGAGATGAAAGGAAAATACTTGATGTGTGTCTAAAATCTTAATCTACCCAGTATAACTCACCAAGTTGTTATCCCATATTCTCTCTCTCTCTCTCTCTCTCTCTCTCTCTCTCTCTCTCTCTCTCTCTCTCTCTCATCACAAGATAAACTTTATTGGAATGCAAGGATTCAGGGATTTGAATAGTAACAGATTGATAGTGAGAAGTGTTCATTCTTGAAGGATAGTATAACATTTTTGTCATTACAAACTTCTATTCTGACTATGGGATCTGCATAATCATACAAGAAGTTATCCCAAATTATAGTTTCCTTTGTATCCTGCATAAGGAGATAGAATGTAGATTTATTTCTACTTGGTGTGTGATGTGTGGGTGAGGGGGTGTCTTACTATGAAACCGAGGCTGGCCTTGAGCTGGTGATCCTCCTACCTCAACCATCAGAGTACTGTAAATACAACTGTGCACTCCCATGCCTGACTTTTTCCTTTTGGTGCTGGTGGTAGAACTAAAGCCCAGTGCATGTTAGATAAGTACTCTATTGACTTACACCTTCAGTCCCATCTGCTGGCATTTTTATCTTGCCATTCCTTTATTGTGACAGCAAAGTTGTAGAGCACATGTTAACAGACATTTCATGAGTTCATTCATACCTCTCCAGAATGGCTGAGGAGCTGGAATTCTGCACACATTGAGTTTGCTTTCTGAACAATGATTCATAGTGTAAGTACAAGATTTCACTTCCAGGATCTTTGTGATAGTACAGTGTACAGAATTTGCTAGAGTATAATCCTCTCATGATACATTTGTCCCCTCTCAATGTACATTACACAGTACTTGTCTGCTCCAAATCCAGGACCATGTCCAGGGCTATCTTCTTCTCACCTTCAAGTACATAAGACTCCAAATCAGATATGCTTTCTCCCTGTGCCTGGGTCTTCTTCCAGTTTGGACTGAACATGTTCCCCGCAGGTTCATGTGTGATTAATGCTTAGTTCAGCAGAAATGTTCAGAGGTGGGGTTTTGGGGAAGGGATTGGATCATATGTGCTCTGGCATCATCAATGGATTAGCATATTCTTTGATAAATCATAAGTTTCTGGGATATTGGGAGGTGATGAAAATATAAGAGGTGGGACCAAGGCGAAGCCACTGGGTTTGGAGGTATCTGTGTACACTGTAAGAAGTTTAAAGTATGACTGCCATATAAAGTGAAGTATACTTCTGCACCTCTTATGTTTTTGTAGACATTGCAAAATTAATTCTCCCTAAATATGGACTTATTAGTTGTTTATCATCTAGGCCTTACTAAGTTGCCCAGTTCCATTGAATAACTTTTCTACAATAGAGTTAGAAACTTCCATCTTTCTAGGAAGAAGATGCTTATTATGATTCTCAGAAAGCCCAAGTAGATATGAAATTATTTAAGCACTGTTATTGGTGCCTTGGAAGTGTCCTGGTCTCCGGTCTCCGTAGTCCCTGGCCCACGGCAACAAGAATGACTCGGACACCAAGTCGGGTTCATGCAGCAACTTTACTTCGGGCTTTTTCTTTTACAGCTCTCTTCCCCAGCAGCTTCTTCTTAGGGCAAGGGCTAAACTACTCCTATTACAACAGCTTCTCTTACTCTACTTCTACTCACGGCAAGGGCTAAAACTACTCCTATTCTACTACTGGCTTCTACCTAGGGCAAGGGCTAAAACAACTCCTATTACAGCAGCTTCTCTTCTACTACTTCTACTCACAGCAAGGGCTAAAACTACTCTCTTCACTACTCATCCCGACTTACCTCCTTCTAGCTCCACCCCACCTCATCCAATCAGAATTCACATACGTTCCAGGCATGAGCTGAGGTCATTCACAGATAGGCTGACAGGTCCTGATCACGAGGAACAGTCCAGCCTGGCAGGCAGCCCACGCATGCAGCCTCACTGTGCATGCTTGGGCAAGGCAATAAACAAGTGGGTTTCATGGGGCCTGCGGCCACACCCACTTCCCGCAGAAGAGTGGTTCTTACATTTTGGGAGGGTATCTGAAACACTTGGGAATTCATAAGTCATCCTGTATATTTGGGAACCAGGTTTCTGTGTAGTAACAGAAGACTCAACAAAGTACCATTGTCCCCAGGTCATCAGACAGATAGGGAGCTGATTGTTCTAATGCAGGAGGCTTTACTGGGGAATATTGATAGGTGTATCATTCTATGGCTCAGAGGATTTGGGATTTTTTTTTCCTTTTAAGTGACCCAGAAAGTATTCCTTGCCATCCATTATAGGATTAGACCTCAGAAGCTAAGATTCTAGGAAAAGAGTCAATGGTATTTTTTAAATAAAACAGCTTTGGTTCCTTCTTTAGTAAGAACCTCCAATTTTAGTGTGCAAGTTTGCCACTTGGAGATCCAGTCACAATAGAGTGTGGCAGTAAAACTGGGTGGAGTTTGAGATACAGAGCAGCTGCTTAGGTCCCAGGTGCTGCCAATATTGATCTGAAAAGCAATGTGCTATTTTTGGGTTTTCAGAGTTAGCGGAAAATTGGCGTCTCCTTGGAAATTAAAAAACAAAGCAAAACAAGCAAATAAAAACACCAATCCTTAAGTACCATTCCCTAGAGAGTCTGATTTTTCTTGTATAAAATAAACAATATGGAGTGAATATCAAAGATTTCAAAAACATTCTGAATGATTTTCCTGTGGAGCAAGGTTTGAAACCCCTTGTCTTTGGTGATGCTTGAGACACCACCAAAAGATAACTGACACCATGTATTTTCTAAAAATATTTTATTAATTCCTGAAGAATTTAATACAATGTTTTGATCATATTCTCTCCATTAGTCCTTGCAATCCTCCCCAATCTACCCTCCCTCTCCACTAAAACACCCAGCTTTTGACTTCCTTTTGGTTTTAAATAACCCATGGAATCCATTTTCTACTACCCATATACCCCTCAGTATAAGGCTATCCAGTATCCTGGTTTTGCTACCAGGAACCACACTACTAACAAAAACTAACCCTTTATCCCTCTGAAGCCATCACCTGTCCATAGCTCCTCAGTTAGCAGTAAGGGCTGATAACGCCCTTCCTACTCCTTGCTAGAATGGTGACTGCCTTGATAATGGTTAGGTCTTATACAGGCCACTGTGAGTTCATGAGTGAAGTGGTCCTGTCACATCCAGAAGACACTTTCGTGAGGTAGTCTCCAACTTTCTTACTCCTTGCGATCTTTCCAACCTTTTCTTTTGCAGTGTTCTCTGAGCCTTGGGGAGTGATATCACTTAAACTATAAAGTATTTTTTTATTCACCTGTCTCATGCTATAATACACAATGTACTTAAAATAGTTTATAGTAATAGTTTATCTGGATTCTTCTACTGATGCCCTATCATGGAAAAGCTCCAATCAGTTACAAAACAAAAAAGAACTAAAATAATAAAGTAGCTCAATTTACAAATGTTAAATTTTTGTGTTAAAGTATTTCCCCTTTATTAGAAAAGAGTAACAATATATTATACCTACTTGTTTATTTTATGCACCCTTAAGTTGCTAGTCAGAGAGTTAGAGATATTATGTAGATATCTAGATGTTTGGGGGAACTTTGCTGATTCAAAATAAAATATAGAAATCTAAGAATCATAGCGATGAGCAGTCTACAAACATTTGAAAGAATCAGAATGTCTAGGAAATGTTAATATGTGAATATTGTTTTCAATCCTTGATCCTGTAAGTTATGAGTCTTTGTGGCATGCTTGAATTTTATATGTACCAGAGTTAATTTTGAGCTGTCAGTACAGGCCCACTATAAAGCAGACTCCAAGATGCAAGACATCTATTAGGGGAAACACCCACGGAAGACAAATGAGATAGAAAACATGAAGCAAGGATTGGGATAGAGTCTTCATGTGAGCATGCAGGACAAGCCCATGTACATCAGAAAGTAAGGAAGAAGATATGGGTTGGAGAGAACTAAGTGGCACTGTCATTTGGAAAAGAAGACTGGGTTGTGGGGTGCTCCAGAGGAAAGACTTAATGCTCCCGCTCCATTGTCCTCCGCTGAGCCAAGTCACTGGATGGGAATAGCCTGAGGAGAAGGTGACCTTGATCTTGAAACTACAGATACAGACAGTACATCCAGAGCCTGTCAGTGAATGGTTTTGTGTACAGAAGGTTCTCCCTTGTAGGGTTCTGTGTGTGCTTCCATAGCTGCTACATGAAATGCTTTATATAGTATGAAAACAGTGAAACAAAGTTCCCTGTGGGCTAATATAAAAGAAAATTATCCATATACCAAGTCATGAATGCTCTTTGGATGTCTTGCTGTTTGGTTTTGTCCCTTTAAACCTAGGTAAACTGAAAAAGTGGCATTTATCAGTCATACTTTATTATCATGTCTGTTGGGTTCACAACTGATTTCTTAGCTCCACAAAAATGTAACATGGTCACTTAATAAGATGGGGGTGGAACAACATCTGTCCTCTATAATGACTATATATTTAATGTTAGCTTTTCAAATCTGTCACATTCCTAGGTATATTGCAATACACACATTTTCATTTATTGGCACTCATTCATGTCTTTAAGGAGCTTGTATTAAAGAAGAGTTATTGAGAACAATTGTTAAGAATGTCTCTTCTTGGTTTGCCATAGTGTCTTATCTAGCATGACAGATGCAGTGCTAGCTCGAGTGTATAAACAATCAGATCTGGACACCCTGGCTAAAGAAGCATCCATCCCAATTGTCAATGGATTGTCAGACTTGTATCATCCTATCCAGATCCTGGCTGATTACCTTACACTCCAGGTTGGTGTATTTCTTTGCTTTACAAAACAGAAAAGTTACCAAATAATTCCTAACTACCATCAAGTGGAGCCATTTGTGTAAATGATGTTTAGTTTTTATTATTCATAACTTCTATCTTTAAAAGTATGTGTATGTGTGAATACTACAGGTCTAGAAAACAGAACATTGCTCTAAAAAGACTGTATGACCTTTTCTTCCCAATCCTGTTTCCAAACCCCTTCTAGCCCCTCTTTCATCTTGTTTTTTTTCAATCACTTTGCTTTCTGTTGCTCAATTTAACAATGAATGAAAAAGGAATAAAATTGCATGTAGGATCAACATTACTTATGTGACTGTGTGGTTAGCATTGTCAGCTTGTTAGGATCTAGAATCACATAAATGACAAGCCTCTAAATATGTCTTTGGGTCGCTGCATACAATTGGTCGGTGGAGGTAGGAAGAATGCATGATCTGGGGTCCTAAAGTGAAGGACAAGGAGAAAGTAATCTAACACTGGGACTCCCCTTTCTCTCTGCTTCCTGATTATGGATGCGATGTGACCAGTTTTCTCAACCTCTGGCTACTCCGACTCCCCCACAGTGATAGACAGCATCGTTGAATCTCTGAGCCCCACATAGCCTATTCACTCCTTCCTTTAGTTGCTTTGTCAGGTATTTCATCCCAGCACCCTGGAAAGGAACTAATATAGTGATCCTACAGACACCAGACTCTGTAACTTGGAAATGAAAAGCAGAGGAATTTAGTTTAAATGCTCAAGATGGTATATTACTGTTTAATAATAGAAAGAGGGGCATTCTCTGCCATTTTATAAATTAATTAAAAATAGAATAAAGAACATGTAGACTTTATAGTATTAAGGGTCTAATTTGGCCATGTGTGCCCAAATCAGACACTTGAATAACTTTTAAGATTTACATTATTTATTTGGGTTGACACAGATAAAACTATATATTCTTGCCACCCAGAATCTTAACAATCAGGGTTTCCCTGTCTCTAGATGATCTTGAAGAGAAAAGGCAAACTGGATATAGGTACACCTTTCTTCTCATTTGAATGAGCTGTGAACATTTAAATGAGAGGTCAAACACAAAGAAATACTGTTCAGAGGTGCAGACAAGATCCTCACAGAGAAGAATAAACAGTGTCAGACAGAAAGTTGCTGTTTTTGAGGAAAACCTTATGTAGACACGAGATGGCTTCATGTTTCCCTCTGGCACTTTATCATTACTAAATCATGAACTTACTGAGGGGGCATGAGCTGTTCTATTCATCATAGGGTCTCTGCTGACCCCTGTGCAATGTTTGACCAAGGCAACATCAAGATATGATTTCAGTGACTGAAGAACAGGTGATGAAGATTACAAGGTCTAAGTGAGGTGAACCTGCCTTCACATCCTAGCTCAGCCACCTACTAGTTCCGTGATCTCCAAATGACTCAGCCTCTCTCCTTCTTTGATCTTCACAAGAATTTAACTTTAAATGTATTAAGCCTACAGACATTTCAAGACAAATAAAATGGGCTGTTGGCAGAGCTCAGTGCATAAAGGCACTTGTCACTAGTTCTGGGAAAACACAGGATGCAAGGATGGAAGGATGGGGGGATGGAGGGATGGAAGGATGGAAGGATGGAGGGATGGAGGGATGCAAGGATGGTGCCTGGAAGTTGTCCTATGACTCCCACATACATGCTGTAGCATGTACTTGCCATCCCTCCAGAAATTAACTACTTTTTATACTTAAAAAATAAAAACAAATTTTATGTATATATTATACTGCTTTATCATTTTTTTTCTTTTGTGGTGCTAGGGATGGAACCCTGGGCCTCATGCAAACCTGGAAAGCTTTTTAGTAGTGAGCCCCACCATTAGAGCAGTTTTGTCCATTTCTAAAGCATTGAAGCAATTAATTTAGGTTTATTTATTGCTTTAAAATGAAATAATAGAGTTGAAACATACTATGCCTTTTCTTTTACTCCCACCCTACAAAGACATCATTACCATGATATTTGTATTCATAACCACCCAGGAATGCCTTTATACTTTACACATAACTGTGTCCATAAACAACATAATGGTTAGCATTTTTTGACCATTGATGGTGGCAAGGCTCTCAGAGTCACTATGCTGTACTGTTTCTTATGTATGATAGCAGCCACTTCTTTACAATAGCAATTGCAAGTTACATGGAAGAAGTGACTTTCTGCCTCTTTTCTTTGTTTCATCATCAGAAGCAAGGCTGGTATCTGGACATTGACAGTGCTAATTAAATAAATGATAATACAGAGTCAAAATTCATGAAGATGGAAGCCTCATGACCATGTCTTGGCTTAAGATATTAGAACCTTTTAGCTCTACCATTTTGTGATTGTATATTCATGTTAATGAATATATAATCACAAATGTAGTCTATTCCTTCCAATAGGGCATTTATTTGGAGGTAATTTTTTCCATTTATCTTAGCTCTAGTAACTGTTTCATGGAAGTGGGTTCCCTCCCCATATCTAATCCCTTTACCTCTTGTTTTGTAGGAACATTATGGCTCTCTCAAAGGTCTTACCCTCAGCTGGATAGGGGATGGGAACAATATCTTGCACTCTATCATGATGAGTGCTGCAAAATTCGGGATGCACCTTCAAGCAGCTACTCCAAAGGTAGGAACACTGTCTGGCCTGAAAAAAAGTCTCTGTTGATCAGAGGCTATTACCCAGTGTAAACAAAGCTCCTGATGAAGGAGAGCATAGCTGAAGCCTTGTAGTTTAGCCATATTACCAACTCTTCTGTTGAATCTAGCTTCTTAAGAGTGCAATTTTCCATTTTTACAGTGGAAACTAGTCTTGGCTGATGCCTTTTATTCCATGAGTCTGTGATAGCAGCACATCTGAATTCTGCCTTTGGATGCCCTGATACTGGTCATTATGATGATTGATATCTTTGTGCATAATCACCACACAGAAGAAAGCAGGCAGAAGAAAGGAGTGAAAACCAGACAATGTAAAATCTTCAGGACATGGAAATGGTGCTGTAGTCTCTCCAATGCAGCAATTTGCTTTAAAAAAATTAAAGGAAGAAAAATATCAATCCTATGTGAAGGACCCATTGCTACCATCCAGATTTAGATTTCAAACCTCATCACCAGGGTCTCTTTGGAGTTTTAAATCTGAGTCTCATGTGCCTACAAAAACTACCACTACATTATTTTTTTAAAAAAAATCCTAATTATACACTCTCACAGAATGTATGGGAAGCACGCTCTTTCATATCTGAACTCTTGTTATTTAAGGAAATGGTAATAGTTGTTGCCTCTATATAAAACTAGAAGGTTAAAGGATAGAGGTAGAAGAGAGTTTCTCGTCCTCCTCCTCATCCTGCTCCTCCTCCTTCTTCCTTTTCTTTCTCCTCTTCCTCCTCCTACTCTTCATCCTCCTCCTTCTCCTCCTCCTTGTCCATATGTCTTTTTATGTGGTTTGGATTTATTAACACAGAGATGTTTGATCTGTATAATAACATACATGCATAGATAAAGTCACTAAAATAAAAACATGTGCACCCTCTAGAAGTAGTCTTACATTATGACATCCTGGTTCTGTGTAGAATAAACAGGACTTGGTAAAGGTAGGAATTATTCCTACAAGGAAATCAAGCACAAGTCAACGCTAAAGGATCTGCTGAGGTGTTCCCTTCTTTCCATTATGTTTCTTTTTTTTACCTTCTGATGTGCTCTCAGGAGTCTTTTAAAAGGGAAATTTTCCCAAGTAGAAACAATTTCAGAAACTAAGTGTTGATTTACAGTCAGAGAATTGACCTTCACATTAGAACACAACTGGCCACCATGATCACATGTCCTGTCAGTGTCACTCGCCAAGCACGTATTTGATGTTCTTCAAGAGGCTCATTGTGGGATGAATATAGAGGGACTTCAATCTTTTTCTCCATGCTTCTCCTTCTTGGATTTGAGATATTTATTTACCAACTACCAGGAACATAGTGTAAAGATGACTCTCGGAATTTCTCCAATAGTGATCACCCAGTCCTTGAGTATCTCATGAATGTTTCACCCACCCCACCTCTGTCCAGTTCTTCAGTCGAGTTTCCTACTAACATATCCATGCCTAAGAGACTCACAGGGAAGTGATAGGAAGAGATCAGGGAAAGGGAAAATCGAGGAAGTGTACTATTTATAGGGATCAAACATCTTGGTTTCCCTGGACCTGGGTTATTTCCAGAGATGAGAAACATTCAGTGATAAAATTTCAGGAGGATTTAGAAAATCAGGAGGATTTGGTCACCCTAGTGCTATGGCATGTTCAACCCAACATAACGAATCTTAACATGATGCAACAAATAAGCTCCAGAATGTTAGGTATGCTTCAGCATTGTCCCAATCTGGAGTCCAGAGAGCAGGTTTTCATCCTTCTGGACCAGTTACTGCTGAGGGACAACAGGCAAAGTGGAGTGGCAAGCTCTCTGGCACCTACAATGAGAAGAGCAGCCTGGTAGCCAGGGAGTAGCCTTATGAAAAAGAAAAAAAAAAGCTATAAGTTTTATGTTGATAGCACACTTGTGTGGCCTGTTTTATTCCAAATAAGTAAATAAAATCATTTTCTCTCCTGTTCTAGCTGTCAGTTTGGGTCAACACATCCTTCTCTCTTAGTTTCTCAGGCTGGAATAAATTAGGACACATTGGTTGGCTCAGAAAGCACTATAACATGTTGCCTGAGATCTAGGCGCTGGCATAGTCTAGCCGTGCTACATTTGTTAGCTGTTTTTTTCCTGAATTACTCCAAGCCTTTCTTCTACCACCTTCATTCTGTATCCATAGATCTCTATGTGCACGTGTCTCTGTTCTTCAAAATAATGGCCTATTAAATATAGACCTACTACCAATCACCATGGCCTCAGCTTAAATGCCTATATATGCAAATACCGTATTTCCAAAGAAATATACATCTTGAGGTTCCCATTGGGCTGTGTGTGTGTGTGTGTGTGTGTGTGTGTGTGTGTGTGTGTGTGTGATGTCATGGCATCAAAGCCAGGGCCTCATATATTTTACCTAAGTACTTTACCACTGAGTTATGCCCTACCTCTAGAGTGGGACTTATCCAAGGACATTGTTTGACCAGATGCTCCTGCCATGCTATAGAACAAATGGCAAGCACATGCAATAATAGCATGCTCTGGAGGCTCACCTAGTACAGCAAATTTTAGTGACTCAAAGAGATGGCCCTTCCATCAAATCCTCCTCCTCCTTTCATTTAGCATGCACCGGGAAAGATGCTCAATTGTGACATGTCTGGGCACACTCTCACTAGAACGCTAGTCTGCAGAAAGGCCCCATATTAAGACAAAATGTGAGTGCATTTACTTTTACAGAGAAAATGTGCATTGAAAATAATTATTCCCTGCTATATGGAGATTTTGGAATGACTCTATTTTCTTAAAGAAATACACAGTTTTAACATTGTATTACATGTCAAAAATGTTTTATTAACATTAAAAGAAACTTTCCAATATTACAGAGTAATTTCAGTAATGTTCCTATATGGAAACTCGTTTAAATGTTAAAATGTAGCAAAATCCACTTCAATCTTGGTGAGAGCGAGGTTTTTGTTTTTGTTTTTAAAATACTGCTGCAGAGTCTGATAGTGCAGAAGTTGGTCCATCACTTTGTAAGTCTTCTCTTGTTAGTATAACTATTTGCCTTAAAGATAAAGCTAGATTTATTATAAATTTAAGAAAAGCTGAAGAGTTTACAAAATCATAAGTAATCCATTTCCTTATGCCCCAACCAAGAATAACTTACATGTTCCAAAAAACCATTATTCTGTCCCTGGTTTTCGACAGTGTTCCATAAGCCATGGATGGTGATGATTTTGCCCTTGTTTTAAGTGACTATTTAGTCTGGTTTCTTAATCACCTTCTTCATCTGGTTTTCGGATTTATGTAAAAGCCAATAGGTGATTTAGTATTGAAAACTGAGATGTGCGCGAAGAATTTCTCTCTGCCTTGTAAGTCACAGTTCAGGGTAGGCAAGGTTGGCTGACTTTCTAATTTCCAAGCCTCTCTCTCAGTTCTCTAAGTACTTATTGATTCCTTCTCTAAGAATGATTATACGTGGAGAGTCCAATTCCTCCTCTCTGAAGGCAAGACTACATTTTCAGAGCAGTAGGTGCCTGGTGTAATACCCGTGGCTTTTTATGTATGTTTCCCTATATGAGTGTTCACAGCATTAGTTTCCAAATTCACAAACCTTTATTAATTGCCTCCACCCTCCCCAAGCCCCATATACCATACTCCAAAAGCTCATGGCAGTTTGAACACAAAAAAGCTTGCTTTAAAATACCCACAGCTATCCTAATCAATATCTTGGCAGTTTCTTTCCTCCAGAATTTGGTAAGGAGAAAAGGACTATGGGAGACAAGTATGTGTAAAGAAGCCAGATTTCAGATGAACAGACCTGAGCATGCCTGTCATAAGCTGAGCTTCTCAGAAAGCAGAATCTGAGAGTTTAGCATGTACGATGTATAACATGCCCATGGCAGTATGTCTTTGAAATCAATGACTGTAGGGAAAGGGGCAGGGTAAAGAAATAGGAGTGTTCAGAAGGAGAGGTTGAGCATGATGTGGGTCTAACCACAGTCTTAGATGACCTATGGAGCATTTGGATGTGGAATGGTCATTTGGATCTGTCTGGGCTTGGGTGGAAAGGATCTGGTTTTAATATCTTCCTATTAATCACTCTTTGAATACATAAGGCCCTAGAAGAGTGTGCTTGCTTGAGTGAGGTGACCTTCTATAAATGAGGCAGTGTCCAAAGGGGGCGGACAGATGAAAGCCACCTTCTGGCATCACCATAGCAACTTAAAGAAGTAAGTCCTTTTATCATGATTATTCATAGTGGAGGTGTGAAAGGGATATCACAACATTCAGCAGAAACCCATACTTAAAAATGTACAAAATTGATTCATAATAGGTGCTATGAATTCAAAACATTAGAAAGATGAAGGAGGTTGGGTATGACTGTGGGGTTTGAACTGACATGAATTCCATATGAACTCATGAGTTGACATGTTATGATAAAGACACTCAGGAGAAGATACTCACGGGGGAAAAGGCTGAGATTGTAGAAAAGGGCAAAATGTGTAAAGGGACAAGAAGATGGTTAGGTTTCCTGTGGCAGTATATTGAGAACAATTAAAGGAGATGGAAGCAAGGAATGTAGGCAGAGAGGTTTGAGGCTCTTAATCAGCTTTGACATAAGAGGCAAGTACCAAACAATTTACACAGACAGGAAGGTGTGGAGAGACTGTTCATGGCAGCATGGCAATAGCTTTAGCCACTGTAGCTGCCTGCAGAATGTCCATTAGATCTGGGACTAGGACGAGAAAGCAAGACTCCTAGGGTGCCCCATCATTTCACCCTAAGAATAAGTACCTCTCCATAGTCCCCTTGCTTATCTCTCCAAACTATTCCAAATGTATGTAATAAATGACATTTTAAAGCAAGTTCCACTCTCTGGGAAAAGAATAAGGCAGGAGCCCATTTGTATTTAACTGGAGTGGCCACAGTGGGCTTTTCTGTGGAGTAGTCATTAAAGTCGAGATTTCAAAACTTGTCCATGGGAAGAGTAAAGAAAGGCATGTTAGACAAATAAAAAAGAGAGAGCCATGCGTACAAAAGCAGAGATAAAAATGCTCTAGGCTATGCAATTCTGTATATAGCTTTCTCGTGCCATTTAAAGGTCAAGGAGAGGTCTGTCATGGTAGAAAGTGCCCTGCTCTCTTTGTCTTTACGACTGCGGAAGACAGAGATAATCCAAAGGACACCACAAGAGCTTCAATGTGTCCCACTGAATCTGGATAAGCTACATCATTTGAAAGAGAAGAGAGAGCCTATTCTTAGGCTTTATTTTGTTTTGTTTTAAGACATACTAGATAGTTGTTACATATAAGAGCTATGAAATACTGTCATGTATAATTAAACTAACTAATCACCTAAATAACAGCTAATCTTTCCTCTTTCAGGGTTATGAGCCAGATCCTAATATAGTCAAGCTAGCAGAGCAGTATGCCAAGGAGGTATGCTTTTTTATTTGTAATCTTCTAATTGTCTTTCTCTGTTCCATCAAGTTTTTGTGTTTTTAACCAGCAAACTTCTTTGTGCTAGAATGGTACCAAGTTGTCAATGACAAATGATCCACTGGAAGCAGCACGTGGAGGCAATGTATTAATTACAGATACTTGGATAAGCATGGGACAAGAGGATGAGAAGAAAAAGCGTCTTCAAGCTTTCCAAGGTTACCAGGTTACGATGAAGGTACAGATTGATGCTTCTCTGCAGGTTCATTAATTGCATTCGTGAAATTAGAGCTACCTCACCATTTGTTCACTTTAGGCACAGTCAACTGATGTTTCATACCATATTAAGGACTCACTGCAACCCAACAAGATCTCTCTCCTCCCAAAGACTAGCGATATTCTATAGAAAAACAAAACAAAACAAAACAAAACAGTTATGCTAGACAAATCTGAAACCTGGCCTGTAGAAAAACAAGCTATTCCCTCTCTAACAACAGAAGTTCCAAAATGCTTTACTCTGCATAAGTTCAGAGACATTGGGTAACTTCAGGTGTATACGATTTCTTAAGATTTCTTCCTTAAGAAAAGCCCCATAACTGCTTGCAATATTACTTCTTGCTTTTATTTTTATTTTCTAATGTTTCTTAAATCCATGGTAGTTTGCTAACTGTCCCCAGGGATAGCCAAGGGACACCCTTCCAATCTAATGCCTTCCTGGAGGATCAGAAAAGGTGCATGCCAATCTTTCCTTTCTGCTTACCCCCCTTTCTTCTCTTACCTCATTTGTTGTCTGCAGTGCTGGGCATCTGCATGGAGCCCAGGGCCTAGAGCAAGTTAGGTATAAAGAGCTCTACCATTGAACGATACCTTCCTCTGCACACATTATGATCAGTCTTGAACAATCATCAGAAGACCATTTTGTATAGTTATACTCAGCTGGATGGTCCCAACCCCAGAGGCTCTGATTCAGTGGGTCGTGCATGTAGGAATTTGCATTCTATATGATTCCCAGGTAATACATTTCTACTACTTGAGGGCCACACTTTGAGAATCTCTGTTGAAAGCATATCCTGAATGACAGGAGCATTGGGTTGGCGACAGTGATTATACAAAAACACACAAAAATTATGAGCAAAGGAATAGAAATCATTTTCTTTTTATTACATATCAAAGTTTGAAAAATGGTTCCCCCTTTTAACAGGATATAAAGCCAACATGTATATTTTCTTTTTCCCCCTCTCTGTGAATATTTCCTCTGTGACTATTTCTGTAGATAGCTACTATTTAACATTATAATATGGTTTTTTTTTCAGAATCATTTGTCCATTTACATATAGTTTGACCATTTACATATAAATATCGGTTTGATATTTGTTACATGGTACTTTATTAGTCTATTATTCACTTGATTCTTCCACTTGACAAAAATGAGATTTTCTTTTCAATTCATTGAGATATTTACAGTTTGTAAAAATGTTTTACTTTCATTTTTATTTTATGTGTATGGGTATTTTGCCTTCATGAATGTCTGTGCATTGCTAGCATGCAGTGCCCATAGAAGCCAGAAGAGAGCATTGGATGCTCTTGAGCTGGAGTTATAGACAGCTGTGAACCACCATGTGGGTGCTGGAAACCAAACCCAGCTCCTCTGGCAGAACAGTGAGTGCTTTAAACTGCTGTCCCATCTCTCCAGTTCCAGGACAGTTTTGAAAGAAGTTTTAGAAAGTTTTATTAAGGAATGGCATGAATGTAAACAAAAAAGCACAAACCATGATGATCCCATTTCCACAAAGTGAACTTACTCTTAGCATGTAGATGGAGAAGCGTCACCACTATCCCTGACACCTGCTTCCAATCACAACTCAATTCCAGAGGATAACTCTATTAGGTATTTTATTCTTTGCAGTATTGCACCTAGAATTCTAAAGTACATGTGAATCTGCCCACAATGGTTCTTATTACTATATTTAAAATCTTTTTAAATTCATTTTTATTAGATATTTTCTTCATTTACATTTCAAGTGCTATCCCCTTGCCTAGTTTCCTCTATGAAAGTTCCCTATACCCTCCCCCCACCCTGCTCCCCAACCCACCCACTCCTGCTTCCTGGACCTGGCATTCCCTTTTACTCTTCACAAGACCAAAAGCCTCTCCTCCCATTGATACCCTACTAGGCCATCTTCTGCTACATATGTAGCTAGCTACATATGTAGCTAGCAACATGAGCTCGGGGGTACTGGTTACTTCATAGCATTGTTCCTCCTCTAGGGTTGCAGACCCCTTTATCTCCTTGGGTACTTTCTCTAGCTCCTTTAAAATCTTAATTTTGAAAAATTCTAGAAAGAACAACCTTATTCATATTTCTTTGTGAAGTTTTACTAGACAATAAGTTCCTGAAGAAAGAATTTTTCTTTGATGTCCTATATACTTGAAAAATTACCAGTGATGTTCATTCAAACAGGATAAATAGTTGAAACACTTTCAGTTGTAAATTACAGTTCTTTCTCTACACACCCCATTCTTTGTTATTTACATTTTACACCTTGTAAATTGAAGAGAAAATGGCATCTTGTGATTTCAAAAATTTGCCTTATTTTTGATTATGCTTAGCATTTTTCATATTGATTGGTCATTCCGTTTCTATGTCTTTATAACTCTGTCATATCTTTACTTTCTATCTGCTCCCCTTTATCACTGGTTGTATGAGTTTTATATATATATATATATATATATATATATATATATACACCATGGTTAATCTTTTGTCATATATGTTTCAAATATTTGGTGGAGCTATTTTAACTTACCTATACTTTGCCTCATGCTTGGCTTGGGCAATTTTGTGGTGCCGGTACTGTTAGCTGGAAGAATAATAATTTTCCTGACATATGACAGGTATAAATGCTACTTCCTTTCCATCTCATTTGCCAGTACTTTAGAAGCTCAATTATTCTCAACTTAGAAGTGAAATAAAATTTCAGTACAAAGGCAGTAATTTTGAGGTAAGAATGTATGAGGCAATGTAGTTTTAAATGTGTAAGTGAAAAACCGAAATGGATGGGGGGTGTTACTTTGGGGAATTAACTGTGGGTGAAAATTGAGAGTGCTAGCACATTTGCATCTGAAGAAAGTAAGCAGTGCAGAGTGCTCAGAATCCTCTTTAATGCACTCCTACCTCACTGCTTTCTTCAAAACCATTTTAATTTGTGACAAGGCACACTTCAAATGCCAAAACTCCTCATTTGAAAAACAGCTCAAAATATAATGCCATTGCATCCAAGTAACTTCTTACTATATTGGCAACTTTTGCTATCAGCTACATATTAGCCAGGTTCATTACTAAAATGCCAGGCAGAATATCAGAAAAGTGAATTGACTGATTTAACTTGGAGTGACGATCTCCCAAATTTAAAAGAGTGACTACAAGATGCCATGGGTCAGAGGGATTAATGCATTATCCTGGGTGTCTTCAACTAAAACCTTTACTGTGCCCCTTTGCTTTGTAGTGATATATCATGCCAGTACAGATGTGTTATTACATGCCGAAGAAGCTGTATATGACTACCATGTGTAAGAGTTCATACTTGTGATCTTATCTCCACCTCTTTAGACTGCCAAAGTGGCTGCGTCTGACTGGACATTTTTACACTGCTTGCCTAGAAAGCCAGAAGAAGTGGATGATGAAGTGTTTTATTCTCCACGGTCATTAGTGTTCCCAGAGGCAGAGAATAGAAAGTGGACAATCATGGTAAGGAAGAAGGGGGCAATGGAAGGGTAAGAGACTCTAAGTGGGCTTTCAACTTGACAATTCATGCTTTGGGGTAAAGAATAAGCATCCAAGGTTATCCAATTATACTGATTGCTCCTCTGGCATCTCTTCTACATTTTTAAATTGTATTCTATTTAATTAGTTTTGAGTGTGCACGGGGTGGCACACACTTAACAAAGAGTGTAAGATTAGGTTTTTCCACATGAGTCAGTTCTTTGCTTTTCCTGTGTGGGTCCTGGGACTCAAACACAGGTCTTCAGAATTGGCAGCATGTTGTCTTTACCTGCTGAGCCATTTGCCAACCTGGTCTCTATTTTTGTTCAGGAAGATCACAAGCCAGTATTTATTAGCCTGCATATCATAGTTGAATGAAGTAAAACTGATCCCCTGCCAAATTCTTCAATTTTAATCAAAACCCTTATTGTCATGAGTAACTATTTTTTATTAGATATTTTCTTTATTGACATTTCAAATGTTATCGCCTTTACTAGTTTCCCCTCCGAAAACCCCCTTATTCTTTCCCCTGCCCCCTGCTCACCAACCCAACCACTCCTGCTTCCTGGCCCTTGCAGTCCCCTATACTGGGGCATAGAACCTTCACAGGACCAAGGGCCTCTCCTCCCATTGATGACTGACTAGGCCATCCTCTGCTACATATGCAGCTAGAGCCACGAGTCCCACCGTGTGTTTTCTTTGGTTGGTGGTTTAGTCCCTGGGAGCTCTGGAGGTACTGGTTAGTTCATATTGTTGTTCCTCCTATGAGGCTACAAACCCCCTCAGCTCCTTGGGTACTTTCTCTAGCTCCTTCATTGAGGACCCTGTGCTCCATCTGATGGATGGCTGTGTGCATCCACTTCTGTATTTGGCCTGAATAACTATTATTAATATGTCTGTGTTTGTTGGAGCTGCTAGTTCAGTGCCTAGTACAAAATTGGCATTCAAAAATATCATTTCTTTCTTTGACTCTTCTCCTTTTTCATTCTTTTCTTCTACATTAACCAAAGAACTGTAGTTCTCTTGAGTTTGATCATAGAGATTAATTTGTTTATAAGTATGGAACATTTCTAAAATTCATGGCATCCCTTTGAGATGAAGCCATTGGTCATCTTTACCACTAGTATGCTAAGAAATATTACTATGATATTGCTTTGCCATATTCACTGGAAAATGTCCATGGGAAACTGAATATACACATGCTATAAGTTAGTGCCTCCATTTTTAAGGGATTTAGCTGATCTCAATTACTGTACTAGCAAGTCTTAATTGCAAACAACAGACTCCATCCTAGGTGGATACTGGAAAGAGGTTAATAGACATTAAAAACCCTTGGGAGGAGGGATACAGTGAATCACTATGGAGTACCACATAGCAAGGACATCACAGGCCAAAAAAATATACATCAAATCACTGTAGATGTTTTATAGCCTGAACAACTACAAATGCAACCACCCACAGCCTGGTATCTAGAGCCACTAAAGTCAGATGCACTAGCTGAAACATATACTTATAACATGCACATGGAACAGAAGACTCAATCTTTTAGACAATGGCTTCTATTGAATATTGTTCACTTGTATATCCAAGTCTTCACTAGATGTAACTTACTACCATTCTTTTACTAAAGCTTCAAGGAAGTCTGGAAAATGTAGTGTTAGCTTCTAATCACCATAATATGGTAAAGGAAGTTGGAAAGGACTATCTGTTAATTCCTTTTAGGATCATTGTGGTCATTAAATAATACATGAGAATTTTAGTATATTGCCTAATGCGGCATAAATATCATAATTAGCATCATAATTATTTTCTTCAGGGTTGATCTGATGCAGTTAACAGCAGGACCCTAATTTTAGCTAAAGCTGCTAATGGGAGGTTTAGCTACTCTGCCATGTAGGCTAGTCTCTGAAGATTTAGTGTTCATTTCAGTATTTTGTTAAGAGAGATTTTGGATTTAGTAGTTCTGAGATGGAGCTTGAAAGTTGGTATTTCTAATGAGAAACTAGATAATTCATGTGTGGTCTTATGGACCACATTTTGAGTATTAAAGATCTAGATGATATAAAATAAAAAGTGGAAGTTCTCCAACATTCACCTTAGGAAAAGACATAGTAAAATTTTCCTTCAAACTCTATATTTTACCAGAGGACAATTGAAGTTCTAAAGATGATTCAAATAAATCTGTTAAGGGTGGTCATGTATATACTAGGGGAACTGCTTACAAATGCTGAAATCTCAACTGTGGAGACAGATAGTCTATATTTCTGAAATATTAAAGCATGTTATACATGATTAAATTAAGTTTACTTCCAAAAGTTAAATCTATAATGAGTTAATGTGGTTAACATGTTTACAAGAACATATATTCACACAGGGAACTTTTACAGCCCTCTTTATCCATCTAGGTCTCACTGAGATCTCACCATGCCCCTTGCCTTGGATCACTATTATTATAAGAAGACTTAGCTTAATGAAATTCCAAAGGGAGGGCTATGCTAAAGTGAATGCAGAGAGTCTAATAATGCTGCACTGGCTGTCAAGAAAGCCCTTCTACCAACCAGCTTTAAAACAAACCATCTGTGTCATATTAGATAAATTGTCTCAACCTTCAGTGGGCTCACCCATAAAATGAGCCCACTGAGTCACAGAGATTACAAATGAGGGATAATTTTATTTAGGTCACTAATGTCATCAATAGGCTACTTTGAGTCCTATGTGGAGGGGAATCTTGTGTCTGTGATGTAGAACAGAAAGAGAGGCATAACTGATTAATTAACATTCTTGACATGAATGCTGAGAAGGTGGCAGTCAACGGCTGACAGCTGTGTCCTTGGGCCGGTGCTGGAGGATTTGGAGGTCCCTTGGAGTTCATTTCATTTCAGCCATGTGATTTGAGCTTCTAAACTTTGCCAGATTCTCTGGCCGGCACTGTGGGATTTGAAATGAAAATACAAAAGAATAATATGCAGCCCTCACACAGCCTGTTAGAATTTCTAAGTGCAGAGCATTTTCGAGCAGGATGACCTTGGAGGTCATCTGGACTGCATTCCCGTTTTAAAAGCAATAAACATATTCTCTGCTTGTTCAGAATGGCCTTTAGATTCAGCACTGCTGTGATAATTTGTTTTTGGAGGATGCTCTAAATGGACAATATTCTACAATTGTTCTATCAATCCAGGAGCCACTGGGTACACATAGCTATTTAAATTTATATTAAACTTTAAAAAATTAAAGATTTAATTCCTCGGTCAAACTAACCTCAAACCTCACATTAAGTGTTCAATATTGTCTGTAGCTAGTGGCTACTGTATTAGATAGTACAAGCAGGTCATTTTCACCAATGCTGACAGTTTTAGTGAACAGCACTCCTCTAGGGAATGATTTTCTACTATATAACTTCATTTAAAATCAGGATGAAAGCAAGAAGAAAAGAGACTACCTGGCCTCCACATCTGAGATACATACAATGATTATTGTAAGGTCCATCACTCCAAGAATACAGAGAAAGCCTGTCCCTAATCTGTGTAAGATCATGAAAGCAAAACTGTGCTGTTAGAGTTCCTTTATAAGGCCTCCACATTGAGTACTTTCCAACAAATCTACTCCAAACACAATATTCACTCCATAGTGCACACATCTTCTTTAAAAACAGAAACATAAAGCACACACATTCCTCCCCAGAACATTTGTTTTTGTATTTTTCTGTGATTAGTGAGAAAACAATACTTATAAAACTACTGGTATGTTTTTCCCATCTGTATACATCTTTTTAACTCATAGTACTAAAGTAACCTAAAGAGACTCTTAAATGCACAGTTATCTGGGTGGTCCTTAAGTATGTAACACCTTTGCAAATACAATTCACAGTACTCAAAATTATTCTCCAAGCTAAGACTGCCATCTAAAATACAGTATGCCCAGTCAAATGGCAATGTCAGATAAAAACCTAAGTTTTCTATAAGTATGCTCCACATACTATTTAGAACACACTTGCAGCAAAAAAGACTATTGTTTAGATGTAATTTTAGATGTAATTTCTGGAAAAACCTCCCATTCCTAGTATTTTGTTTGTTTGTTTGTCTTATGTTTGTGAAACTAAGCTTGACATGTTGTATGACTCTGAGCAATAAAGGAAAACGTGAGATGCGGATGTGTAAACTGCTAAAACAGATTGAACAGTTTTACCTGTTACATGGTTCCCCCACACCACTGAAATGTCCTCCTGGGGTCCTTTTTAACGGTGTCCTTCCTTACCAAGGTCTCCTTGGGCTGCCCAATCTCCAGCATCCTTCTAACCACTATAAACGTTTTTGTTTTGTTTTGTTTTGTTTTGTTTTTGTCTAAAAGTAACACCTTGTAATTTTGTTTCTCTGTCTATTCATTGTTCTCACACTGAAATGAAAGAAAATGATCACTCCTAAAAGCAACTAAGTGTCTGGTGATATTCGCCATTTTGCCTGGGAGGAGAGTGCTGGCAACAGAGCCTGGATATGTAGTCAATACATTTGTTTTCACTCTGAAGGCATATTTATTTGATACTGGTTTGAGAATGTAGGCTTTGAAAAAGAGGGTTTAAATTTGGTCCCCTGAGCCGGGCGTGGTGGCACACGCCTTTAATCCCAGCACTTGGGAGGCAGAGGCAGGTGGATTTCTGAGTTTGAGGCCAGCCTGGTCTACAGAGTGAGTTCCAGGACAGCCAGGGCTATTCAGAGAAACCCTGTCTCAAAAAACAAACAAACAAAAACAACAACAACAAAAAATTGGTCCCCAATCTTGGAAAAAAATACCTTAATTTTATTTAGCTAAATCTAGTCATGTGAAAAAAAAAAAAACTGAGGCTAAAACAGAAACAAATTCAAAATGGTCCTGAGGAAGTAAGAGTCAGCTGAGCACAGAGGTCAGATTCCCAGGACAAGCAAGTCCTGATCCACTGTTTACCATCCCGCAGTCAGAAGAATTGCACCTCATCTTTACTATTTACAGTTTTGTATTGCTTGCCCCTTCATACAATATACAATGTTTTGAAGTGGTGTGATGTACAGAAACCACTCAGAACAAGCTAGCTGTTTAAAAGTACATTCACAGGGTTGGAGAGAGACTGCCTCAATTAGTAATGCATACTGCATATAAAAAGAGGACATGAGTTCAGATGCCAGCATCTACAACAAAGCTACTGCCTGCTGACTTCACCTCAGGGAATCCAGAGCTCTCATCTGGTCTTTGTGAGCACTGGCACATAACTATAATCACGAGCATGTACCCATACACTGATGCTTACAGATAGACAAAAATTGCAATACAATAATTTTTAAAGTATATTCTTTGAAATGTAATATGGGGATGTGAACTGTGCACAGACAGCCTGGTCCCCAATAGAGCACAGGTCTTGAACCCCAGAGACTTGGTGGGCAGTGACTTCCACCTTCCTGGGACAGTAGGAGTTCAGCCATGCCCCCTGGGCCCCTGGCTCCTGTCACAGCTACAGCCTCCCACAGCCCCCCACCCCCAGAGGTGTGTGGCCATCAGTCACATAGGAGCAGGACCAAGCCTTCCCACATGTAAATAAGGTTTCCCCAAAGCTCTTGGACCAAGCCAATGAGAAGTACCTGTTGTCAGACACTGACCCACACCCCAAAACTGTATATAAGAATCCTATCCAGAAGGATTAAAGGTGTGAGAGAACTACTCCGTCATCTGAGCCTTCTGTCCTAAGAGCAGTAACACTTGTGAAGAGGTCTGCTCCCCCAAAACACTGCCTGAAGCTCCGCTCCCAACCCAACTGAGTGCTGGGCATGCTGGGTAGTGTAGAGTAACCAAACAGGGAAGGCACAGAGAGACAGAGGTGGAACCAACTGCAGCAACAGAAGTGGCAGAGACGACTTCCTCTCCCTGCCCATACTCACTTCCCTTTGCGGGAACGCTCGCACCAGGCTGAGTTCTCTGTGGAAAGCCTCTGGCACACAGGCCCACAGTGCAACACTACATTTCTGCTGTAGCCTGTGGACACTTATACAGGATACTTGCTTAAACTGCAAGAGAATTGCCTCAGAGGCAATAAAACTGCTTCTTAAGAGAATTTAGGTTTAAACCCATTTCTGCACTATCTGCCTTTTGATTTCTCTAAGTAATAATGAAGGAATTAGCAGGTCATTTCATTAAATATGAAAATGCATGGAAGTTCATTTTTAACTATCCAATTATTTAGTCTAGTGGTGGGCAAATATTTTTGACTGACACATAATATGGTATTTAGTATACTGACAAGTACCAAAATGAGCACTCATTTTTGGTATATATATATATATATATATATATATATATATATATATATATATATTATAAAACATATATATTATACATGTATTATGTGTATATGTATTCTTTATGTATATTATCTATATAATGCATATATTGTACATTATAATATATGTCATAGATATATGTGTGTAATATCTAGCATATATAATACATGTACTATTATACATATAGCATATAATATATTCATATATTATATTAAAGTTTGTTATATATTTAATATAATAAAATAATATAAATACATATTATATATAATATATTCACTAAAATATATAATTGTGATTGTTTCTGGTAACATTTCTACTGTCCCTAGCATGGATATTGGGAAAAGTAAAAATGACAATAATGGTGGTTGACAGCCCAAGACCAAATTATACTCTTGTCTGTAAAGCTAATCCTCTTTTCCAGGGGACAAAAATTCAGAGAGGAGGCATTCATTAGCTTAAATAGTTTACATATATTACTGACATATGGCTTCTTTCAAACTTCTCTAGGTTCCAAATGGCAAAAGCACAGAGTAAACGAGGGGAACTGAGCTAGGGGGCATTATATTGCTCTAAAAGCAGCTAGTACCCATGTTCCAACTACTGACTGGAAAACCCACTCATTGTAAGCATCATGATATCACACTTTAAGTCTCTGACCTGTAATGAGTCTTAAATAAGCATGATGTTCATGCAAATATTTGGGTGTGACTAATCCCTCTTCCTTCATTTAAACAAAAATAAGTATTAGTTGTGACCTGTTTCCTTATCCTTTCCTTGGGAAAACACATTTTAAATTCCAAGCCTGAAAAGCTGAAATCTAATTTTCTTGGTTTAGTTTCCAAGGCAGACTGTTGCTAATGTTTATCCATTTGTTTTTCTTTCTTTTGTCATCCCAGGCTGTCATGGTATCCCTGCTGACAGACTACTCACCTGTGCTCCAGAAGCCAAAGTTTTGATGCCTGTCAAAAGGACAAAAACAGAAAACAAAACAAAACAACAACAACAACAAAAACCCCTCTGTTCTTTAGCAACAGAATAAGTCAGTTTATGTGTGAAAGAGAAGAATTTAAAATTGTAAACACATCCCTAGTGCATGGTATGATTATGTAATTGCTTTGCTATTATGAGAATTTCTTAAAGCTTTTAGTTTAAGTGCCTGGCATTTCATTATCCTGCTTGACTTGGTTTAAACACTCTCTTCAATTCACAACTTCTGAATGACATTTGGGTATCATATTAATTATCATACACATTTCCTTCCACTAAACATTAAACACTTTGCTTACAATGTCTAAGTCATTAAATGTAATCTATGCTTATTACCTTAATAAGGGATCATTCATGCTCATTTATAAATAAACATTTGCCAGGCAGTCAACTGCTGGTAAGTTCATGGGCCTTAAGACCAATGGAGAAATCAAATGAAAAAAAAAATTGCCCATACTGAAGTATTTTTCTTATCATTTATGGAAAGATTGGAGTCTGTCAAGTGAATATATCTATGTATCCACTAGTCCATGTTGTAACTGGAAAGGTTGGTAAGCATATGATATGGTAGAGCTGTGGGGTACCCATCCAAGAATGTGGGTCCATTACAGACTCACATAGTTCATAATTACAATTTTTCCATTAGGAACAATTTAATTTCTCACATCTGTGCTTATCACAAATATACTCATGATGGACTATTTCCATAAATCTACTATTTGCCAACATTTCACTTGCCTTTTTTTTTCATCACAATTTGAATAGATCTCCTTTGTGGGTGATCAAATCGTCAAATGACTATAAAATAATTATAAATATTTTTAGTTGATAATTTAAATAATATAGGAGGTTGTTCTTAAAATAACACATTTTATCTGGACCAAATAATGTAATTTACTTCATGTTCCACCCCTATTTAAGAAAAATGTTTTCAGTCTGGTTGACTGATATTCTTTAACAGACATTGATGACTTAAATGAGTAAGCAGGCGATGAATAAAAAAATAGATATAGCCCTTCCAGTCAGCGCCAGTACCTGGTCACCATGGGCACGGAGTTAGCGGACACCCCCAAGGTCCCCTAGAGGACTCTCCACGTGATCTTTGGACCACCGGTGAGTGGAACACAACTTCTGTTCCAATCCAATCTCACGGGACCTGGGACAGCACTAAGGAAGCAGAAAACCCAGCCTGACCAGGATCCTAATCCCTTCAGGTCGGCACCAGCACCGGGTCACCTGGGCGCAGAGTCTGTGGACACCCTCAAAGTCCGTAGAGGACAGCTTCTGTGGCAGACCCCATTTCAGGCTCCAGACATACTGGCACCTTCCCTGCCAGAGGAGAGGTGTCCGCCCTGCCCGGGAGAGCTTTGCCAGAGCACCTGGGGGAGGCATCTTGGTTCCCAGATCCCTCTGAGACTAGTCTGCTCAGGTGAGAGTGTGGACTACAGAACCTAACAGCTGTGTGACGGGCCGAAGTGACACAGCTTGTGGGATAGGTCCTGTTTCGGGCCTTCATCTTCTGCCAGGAGGCAGGTCTGAACGCCAGATATCTGTGCACCTACCCTGTAAGAGGAAACCCTGCCTGCAGAGAGTGCTCTGACTACGAAAACTCAGAGGGGAGAGCTAGTCTCCCAGGTCTGCCAATAGAGGCTAACAGAATCATGAGAGGAACAAGCTCTAACCAGAGACAACTATAACAACTAACTCCAGAGATTACCAGATGGCAAAAGGCAAACTTAAGAATCTTACTGACAGAAACCAAGACCACTCACCATCATCAGAATGCAGCACTCCCACCTTGCCCAGTCCTGGGCACTCCAACACACCTAAAATGCTAGACCCAGATTTAAAAGCATATCTCATAATGATGGTAGAGGACATCAAGAATGACTTTAATCACTCAGTTAAAGAAATACAGGAGAACACTGCTAAAGAGTTACAAGTCCTTAAAGAAAAACAGGAAAACACAACCAAACAGGTAGAAGTCCTTAAAGAAAAACAGGAAAACACATCCAAACAGGTGATAGAAATGAACAAAACCATACTAGACCTAAAAAAGGGAAGTAAACACAATAAAGAAAACCCAAAGTGATGCAACGCTGGAGATAGAAACCCTAGGAAGATAGATAGAACCCAGATGTCCCTCAGCAGAGGAATGGATACAGAAAATGTGGTACATTTACACAATGGAGTACTACTTAGCTATTAAAAAGAATGAATTTATGAAATTCCTAGGCAAATGGATGGACCTGGAGGGCATCATCCTGAGTGAGGTAACCCAATCACAAAAGAACTCACATGATATGTATTCACTGATAAGTGGATATTAGCCCAGAAACTGAGAATACCCAAGATGCAAGATACAATCTGCAAAACACATGAAACTCAAGAAAAATGAAGACCAAAATGTGGGCACCTTGCCCCTTCTTAGAATTGGGAACAAAACACCCATGAAAGAGTTACAGAGACAAAGTTTGAAGCTGAGACGAAAGGATGGACCATCTAGAGACTGCTGCACCCAGGAATCCATCCCATAATCAGCCTCCAAACGCTGACACCATTTCATATACCAGCAAGACTTTGCTGAAAGGACCCAGATATACCTGTCTCTTGTGAGGCTATGCAGGGGCCTAGCAAACACAGAAGTGGATGCTCACAGTCAGCTATTGGATGGATCACAGGGCCCCCAATGGAGGAGCTAGAGAAAGTACCCAAGGAGCTAAAGGGGTCTGCAACCCTATAGGTGGAACAACAATATGAACTAACCAGTACCTCCCAGAGCTCGTGTCTCTAGCTGCATATGTATCAGAAGATGGCCTAGTCGGCCATCACTGGAAAGAGAGACCCATTGGTCTTGCAAACTTTATATGCCTCAGTACAGGGGAACGCCAGGGTCAAGAAGTGGGAGTGGGTGTGTAGGGGAGTGGGGGTGGGGAGGGTATAGGGGCTTTTGGGATAGCATTGGAAATATAAATGAAGAAAATACCTAATTAAAAAATAAATAAATAAATAAATAAATAAATAAATAAAAAAGATATACAATGAAGATACAATAAAACAATATTCTGTAATATCATGAAAAACATCAGACCTTCCTATAAATGTCAAAAGTGGCCTTCATATCAATTGAAGTTTATTGGAAGCACTTAAGAGACAAAGGGGATGAAGTTTACTGGAATATCTTCTTTTAGCAAGGAATATTGGAACAATTCAACCAGCAGGTGCTATATGGTCTATGAAAGCTCACCTTCACACTACTATTTTAAAAGTAGTGGGGCCAGGCTAATTGCTAAGTTGGTAAAGTGCCTTACACACAAAGTTCTGATCCCAAGGTTCCATGTTTGAAAAGCTAGGTGTGGTTTGTACCTGTAACCCTAATGTGGCATGGGGCATGGAAATAGGCTGATACCCAGAGTTCATTGGACAGTCAGTCTAGCCAGTGGGGGAGCACCAGGTTTAGTATGTCCACTAATCCTAAAACATAATGTAGAGAATAACTGAGGAAGAAATCAGATGTTGACATTTGGATTTCATACCCACACATGAGCATATACACAAAGTCATATTAATCCAAGTACCACATGATCTCCAATGGTGATGGGATAATATACTTTTTCTGAACCAAATTTATGGTTTAGGATTCTTCCTCAACCAGATATAACTTGTAAATGTTTTTAGTTAAAAATGTAGTCAGTTTTTCTTCAAAATTATCTAACTTTCTGTTCCACATGATTTAATTTCCATTTCAAACAAAACTGGAAGGAAATTGTTAGATCTGAAAACTTTTAAAGAAAACTAACATTTTTCTTTAAAAGTTTAAAATAAAACAGTGAAGGAAGACAGTTCAACATTAAATTTTATCAATTCTATTTTTATCTTCTTTTTACATTTTCCTCCTTGTCTTCCCCTTTATATAACTACTTCAACTCCAAAGATTAACAAAACTTGAACAGTGACCCTTGGGTCCTGACATATATAAGAAATCCTATCCATTTAATTAATAAAACTAGCCAAAGAATTATTTCTTCTAGGCTCTTTCCACTGTGGCATTGGGAATAGAAAACCACACATAATTGTGCTGCAATGATTTCTATATTGAGAAAGAATCCTCAGTAGGATTTTGGATTTTTTGGTGATTAAATTTTAGTAACTCCCAGAAAAACAATTTAATGTCAGATATTTCATATACATGTTATCTCATGCTTTACATCCTCACCATAGTTTAACCTCTCTCTACTCCAATCAGTCTCCTCCCCTCTTCCTCTCTCTCCCAGATCCACTCATCATCTGTTGCCCTTCAGAAAAGAGCAGGCTTCCGAGGGGTATCAATGGAACATGGCATAACAAGTTACAATGAGATTAGGAACATATATCCAGGCTGGACGAGGCTACCCACTAGGAGTAAAAGGGTCCCAAAGGCAGGCAAAAGAGTCAGACTCTTTTGGGGACTCCCACTGTTAGGAGTACCACAAGTACACCAAGCTACACGGCCATACCATATATGCAGAGGACCTAGCACAGATCCATACAGGGTCTGTGATTGCCACTTCAGTCTCTGTAAGGCTCTAGGAGCCCTGCTTAGTTCATTCTGTGGGCTGTATTCTTTTGGGTTTTTTGTTTGTTTGTTTGTTTTTATTTTGGGGGGTGTTTGTTTGTTTTTCGAAACAGGGTTTCTCTGTGTAGCCTTGGCTGTCCTGGAACTCACTCTGTAGACCAGGATGGCCTTGAACTCAGAAATCCACCTGCCTCTGCCTCCCAAGTGCTGGGATTAAAGGTGTATGCCACCACTGCCCGGCTTTGTTGTTGTTGTTGTTTGTTTTTTTAGGGTTTTTTGGTGGGCTGTATTCTTGTGGTGTCCTCAACCCCTCTGGCTCCTACACCCCTTCCTCTCCTTCTGTATAGTTCCCTGAGATCCACCTAATGTTTGGTTGTGGATCTATGCATCTGCTCCCATCAGTTGCTGGATGAAATCTCTCTGATGACCACTGGGCTAGGCTCCACCCAATGAAGATAGCAGAATATTGTGATGGTTCTACTATGCTTAGCCCAGGGAGCGACACTATTTGAGGTGTGGCCTTGTTGGAGTAGGTATAATCTTGTTGAAGGAAGTGTGTCACTGTGGGGGTGGGCAAGGAGACCATCCTCCTAATCACATGGGAGGCAGTCTTCTCCTTTTTGCCTTTGGAATAAGATGTAGAACTCTTAGCTCCTCCTGCACCATATCAGCCTGAACACTGCGGTGCTCTGCCTTGATGATAATGGAAGGAACCTCTGAACCTGTTAGCCGGCTCCAATAAAATGTTCTTATGAGTTGCCTTTGTCATGTTGTCTGTTCCCAGCAATAAAACCCTAACTAAGACAAATAGCATTAGTAATCATTGACTTTTTAAAATTTAATTGGATGTTTTATTTATTTACATTTCAAATGTTATCCCCTTTCCTGGATTCCCCCCTGCAAACCTCCTATCCCTTTCCCCCTTCCCCTGCTTCTATGAGGGTGCTCCCACACCCACCTACCTACTCCTACCTCACTGCCTTAGCATTCCTTTACATTAGAGCATCAAGCCTTCACAGGACCTAAGATCTCCCTCCCATTTATGCCAGATGAGGTCCCTTTAGCTCCTTAAGTCTTTCTCCTAACTCCTCCATTGGGGTCCCTGTGCTCAGTCTGATAGTTGGCTGCAAGCATCTGCATCTATATTGATCAGGAGCTGGCAGAGTCTCTCAGGAGACAGCCATATCAGGCTCCTGTCATCAAGCACTTCTTGGAATCTGCAATAGTATCTGGGTTTGGTGATTGTATATGGGATGGATCCCCAGGTGGGGCAGTCTCTGGATGGTCATTCCTTCAGTCTCTGCTCAACTCTTTGTCGATGTATTTCCTTTAGACAGGAGCAATTCTGGCTTAAAATTTTAGAGATAGGTGGGTGGCCCCATCCCTCAACAGGGGCACATAGGTTCTCCTTCCCCTTTGTGTGGTATTTCAGCTAATGTCATCCCCGTGGGGTCTTGGGAGGCTCTTGCTTTCCTGGCAACTGGGACTTTCTGGTTGCTACCCTCAGTTCCCCATTGATACACACGTCTGTTCAATTTCCTGACCCTCGGACATCTCCATCTTTTCCCATACCTGATTTTTCCCTTCTATTTCCCCTCCCCTCTCTCTTCCTCCCAAGTCCCTCTCACCCTCTACTTCTCTTGATTATTTTGTTCTCCCTTCTAAGTAGGACTGAAGCATCCACTCTTTGGTCTTCCTTCCTCTTGAGCTTCATGTGGTCTGTGAGTTGTATTGTGGGTATACCACGTTCTTTGCCTAATATCCACTTATCAGTGAATACGTACCATGTGTGTTCTTTTGTGACTGAGTTACCTCACTAAGGCTGATATTTTCTCGATCCATCCATTTTCCTGCAAATTTCATGAAGTAATTGTTTTTAATATCTGAGTAGTATTCCATTGACTTTTTTTGGCCCATTAGGTTTGGTTAGCTGAGGTCTCTGGGCTATCCAACCTCTGGTAGTTCTAATGATTTGGCTACTATAAAATTCTGGGGTAAAAAGAGTTTCCCAGAAGATCAACTACTGACACCATGTTCTACTTGCATGTGTTTTAGCTCTTTCCTACATCACTGTGACAAAATACCTGGCAAAAACAACTTAAAATAAGGGTGTATTTTGGCTCACTTCCTGGAGGTAAAGCTGGAAGACAAAGCACAGAGCTAAGTCACAGTGTCAAGAGTTTTAAGTTAGTTCACATCTTGACAGTTTAGGGAACGGGAGTCTCAGGGAGCATCAAGCAGGCTATAATCCTCATAGACCTATCACCAGTGACCCCTCCTTTATCCCAAAACAGGCCACATATTAGGTACCAACTTTTCATATACATGAGCCCATGTAGGGACATTTCATATTCAAACTATAATAACACAACCCTTGAACCTTAATTAACATGCCAGGGATTCCTTGTGTCATTCCTTGTGTCATAGAATAGGAAACTAGCTGGTCTTATTTACATGGTAAATAAGAGTGGTGAATGTGTATTGTCAAACTATGCAGGCCACATTCCTTCAGGACCCTTTTGTCTTAGAAGTTGTCACTGATGAATTCTTTAACCCATACCTTGAAACATGGCCTGACTCAGCAGTTCTTTAGGATTAGGATCTTTTGACTAATATAAAGGGATCATCCTGAGGAATGAAAAGTCAGTCAAGTGACAGTGATGGGGATCCTACAAGCAGAAAGATCACGTGGGGCTGTGCAAGCTAGATTCTGTGCAAAAATAACAACTAAAATCTTCAAGTCGACATTGAGACCTGCTCAGCACATCAGTGAGCAAATCCTTCCATTTCACCTTTCCAGGTCTTTTCTCCAGAAGTGCCCTTTGTTGTTGTTGGAATTTCTCCCCTAAGTGGGAACATTTTCCAGTATTCCATACACCTGGATAGGTGACTTATTCTGAATCACATAGAGGTCTGGTATACCCTGGCAAGTAGATCAGCCATCAGTAATTTATATCAGGAAGTTTTCAATATCACTTTTCACGTGAAGACAAAACCCACAGACATAATTCAATAGTCGTTTCAATGTCTTGCCTCATTTTCTGTTGTCATTGGCTCAAATGTTTCTGGCTTATTAATACTTGATTTTTGTCACTAAAGCCAGATTTAGTTTCTAATCCATGCTTTTATGCAACAACTGTTTTCTGAACAAAACCATTAGGCAAATGAATTTTAAAAATGGAACAGGATTTAACATAATTCGGTCTATAGCTTCATTTTACAGGGAAATATGAAATAACAACAGTGTTTCTAAAATTAATATATATCCAACTGAGAAGGGTAATTATTGGACTAAGCACTTCTTTATAAACTGTTTAGGATATAGCCATTTGGCTTTATTTATCTAAAGATGTGGCTGAGAATAGGAAACTAGCTGGTCTATTGTTATGGCTCTGTGGGGTCAAAGGCTAGATAGGAGGAGAGTACCACGTAAGGCCATCCATGATAGTTACTGGCATCTAAAACTATGAAGAGTCACAAAAACATCCATGTAGTAATTGCTGGTGGTATTCCATCTGCATTTCTTTGTCTGGATTTATCTACTCACCTTGCCCACCCCCAGTTATTATGGTTTTCTAATAATGGCTCTCCACTGCCCATTTCTCTAAAATACTGTTATGAGTATTCAGAGAACACTCTTAGCCAGGAAGTCACATTCACTGCCATCCTGCAACCAATATATTTAGCTTCTTCTCACTGCTCTAATCTGTTTCCCTTTTTTGAGAATGCTTCCTCAATAAATGACTTACATCAGAATTTCCATCCCGGACTCTGCTTCCAGGGAATTGGATCAAAGATGTCCTTAAGTAAGATATTTTGGGAGGTGGAAGGTACCATGTTACTCATCCTTCTGGCATCAAAGAAGTAACAAGAGGCAGTTAGATGAATAGTGACCATACATTGGTGTTCCAAATATTAGTAATACCAAATATTTTCTTCTCACATGTTCAAATTCATAATAGAAAATGTATCACCTAGATGGAACAGAACTGAGCCCAGGCTACTTCAGTGCATAGCTGCAGACATAAGCTAAGTGACACAGTAGTTGTGATATATTTTTTCTTTATATTTACTTATTATTAGATATTTTCTTTATATACATTTCAAATGCTATCCTGAAAGTTCACTATACCCTCCCTCCACTCTGCTCCCCTACCCACCCACTCTCGCTTCTTGGCCCTCGCATTCCCCTGTACTGGGGCATATAAAGTTTGTAATACCAAGGGGCCTTTCCTTCCAATGATGACAGACTAGGCCATCTTCTGCTACACATGCAGCTAGAGACAGAAGCTCTGGGGGTACTGGTTAGTTCATATTGTTGTTCTACCTATACAGTTGCAGACCCCTTCAGCTCTATGGGTGCTTTCTCTAGCTCCTCCATTGGCAGCCCTGTGCACCATCCTATAGATGACTGTGAGCATCCACTTCTATATTTGCCAGGCACTGGCATAGCCTCATACAAGACAGCTATAACAGGGTCCCTTCAACAAAATCTTTCTGGCATATGCAATAGTGTCTGGGTTTGGTGGCTAATTATGGGATGGATCCCCAGGTGGGGTAGACTCTGGATAGTCCATCCTTTCGTCTTAGCTCCAAACTTTGTTGCTGTAACTCCTTTCATGGGTATTTTGTTCCCTATGCTAAGGAGGAATGAAGTATCGACCCATTGGTCTTCCCTTTTCTTGATTTTCTTGTGTTTTACAGATTGTATCTTGGGTGTTCTATGTTTCTGGGCTAATATTCATTTATCAGTGAGTTCATATCTAATGACTTCTTTTGTGATTGGGTTACCTCACTAAGGATGATATCCTCCAGATATATCCATTTGTCCAAGAATTTCATAAATCCATTGTTTTTAATAGCTGAGTAGTACTCCATTGAGTAAATGTACCACATTTTCTGTATCCATTCTTCTGTTGAGGGACATCTGGGTTCTTTTCAGCTTCTGGCTATTATAAATAAGGCTGCTATGAACATAGTGGACCATGTGTTCTTATTACCAGTTGGAACTTTTGGGTATATGCCCAGGAGAGGTATTGCTGTATCTTCCAGTAGTATTTTGTCCAATTTTCTGAGGAACCTCCAGACTGACTTCCAGAGTGGTTGTACAAGCTTGCAAACCCGCCAGAAATGAAGGAGTGTTCTTCTTTCTACACATCCTTGCCAGCACTGCTGTCACCTGAATTTTTGGTCTTAGCCATTCTGACTGGTGTGAGGAGGACTGTCAAGGTTGCTTTGATTTGCATTTCCTTGATGATTAAGGATGCTGAACATTTTTTCAGGTGCCTCTCAGCCATTCGGTATTCCTCAGGTGAGAATTCTTTGTTTAGCTCTGAGCCCCATTTTTAATGGGGTTATTTGAATTTCTGGAGTCCAGCTTCTTGAGCTCTTTGCATATATTGAATATTAGTCCCCTATCAGATTTAGGATTGGTAAAAATTCTTTCCCAATCTGTTGGTGGCCTTTTTGTCTTGTTGACAGTGTCATTTGCCTTACAGAAGCTTTGCAATTTTATGAGGTCCCATTTGTCAATTCTTGATTTTACAGCACAAGCCATTGCTGTTCTATTTAGGAATTTCCCCCCTGTGCCCATATCTTTGAGGGTTTGTCCTACTTTCTCCTCTATTAATTTCAGTGTCTGTGGTCTTATGTGGAGGTCTTTGATTCACTTAGACTTGAGGTTTGTACAAGGAGATAAGAATGGATCAATTCGCATTTTTCTACATGATAATTGCCAGTTGTACCAGCACCATTTGTTGAAAATGCTGTCTTTTTTCCACTGGATGACTTTAGCTCCTTTGTCAAAGATCAAGTGACCATAGGTGTGTGGATTCATTTCTGGGTCTTCAATTCTATTCCATTGATCTACCTGTTTGTCACTGTACCAGTACCATGCAGTTTTTATCACAATTGCTCTGTAGTACAACTTAATGTCAGGCATGGTGATTCCACCAGAGGTTCTTTTATTGTTGAGAATAGTTTTTGCTATCCTAGGTTTTTTATTTTTCCAGATAAATTTGCAAATTGCCCTTTCTATCTTAGTGAAGAAATGAGTTGGAATTTTGATTGCATTGAATTGTAGATTGCATTGAATCTGTAGATTGCTTTCGGCAGGATAGCCATTTTGACTATATTAATCCTGCCAATCCTTGAGCATGGGAGATCTTTGCCATCTTCTGAGATCTTCAATTTCTTTCTTCAGAGACTTGAAGTTCTTATCATACAGATCTTTTACTTCCTTAGTTAGAGTCACACCAAGGTATTTTATATTATTTGTGACTATTGTGAAAGGTGTTGTTTCCCTAATTTCTTTCTCATCCCATTTATCCTTTGTGTAGAGAAAGGTCATTGATTTATTTGAGTTAATTTTATATCCAGCTACTGCACTGAAGCTGTTTATCAGGTTTAGGAGTTCTCTGGTGGAATTTTTGGGGTCACTTACATATACTATCATATCATTGCAAATAGTGATATTTTAACTTCTTCCTTTCCAATTTGTATCCCCTTGATGTCCTTTTGTTGTCGAATTGCTCTGGCTAGAACTTCAAGTACTATATTGAATAGGTAGGAAGAAAGTGGGCAGCCTTGTCTAGTCCCTGATTTGAGTGGGATTGCTTCGAGTTTCTCTCCATTTATTTTGATGTTGGCTACTGGTTTGCTGTATATTTCTTTTATTATGTTTAGGTATGGGCCTTGAATTCCTGATCTTTCCAAAACTTTTAGCATTAATAGGTGTTGGATTTTGTCAAATGCTTTCTCAGCATCTAACGAGATGATCATGTGGTTTTTGTCTTTGAGTTTGTTTATATAGTGGATTATGTTGATGGATTTCTGTATATTAAACCATCCCTGGGATGAAGCCTACTTGGTCATGATGGGTGATCGTTTTGATGTGTTCTTGGTGTCAGTTTGCAAGGATTTTATTGAGTATAGTTGTGATGTATTTACCTTGATGATTTATGTTTCTATAGCTACATAATTCTTTCAACTGTTTGGTGGTTCTGCCCTTTGCTTTGGCTTTATGAGATAATGCTGGCATACTTTAGTACTTCTTCCAACTGACGGTGCAGCAGAATCCTCTAGGCCTTGACAACATACTTTACCGAATGCCATACTGAAGCCTCTGATTCTACTAGTCTAGAGTGAGGCCTGAAAGTCTTTGTTTCTTCTTTTTTATTGTATATTTTTCTCTCGTGCCATATATCCCAAACACAGCCTCCCTTCCCTCCATTCTTCCCAGTTCCCTCAATATATCTCCCCTCTCCTCAAAATTCACTTCTCCTCTGTTTAACCTCAGTAAAAGAGCAGCCCCCCCCCCACCCCAGGGATATCAACTGAACATGGCATAACAATTACAATAAGTCTAGGCACAAAACCTCATATCAAGGCTGGATGAGGAAATTCAGTAGTAGGAAAGGGCTCCTAAGAGCAGACAAAAGATTGACACCCTAACTTCCATTGTCATCAGTCCCATAAAAGAACACTAAGTCTACAACCATAATGTATGTGCAGAGGAACCCTGCAGGTTCCATGACTGTCGCTTCAGTTTCAGGGAGCACCTGTGAAGCCTGATTCCACTTCTAAAAAATTCCCAGGTACAACCCTCAGAAGATCACTGGTCTGATGTAAATCTGAACATTTATGGAAGCTGTTTTCATCCCCATGGCCATGAAGTACAAATGTAAAATGGTCGACACAGCATAAGTCTCTTATATTGCTCAGTCTTTGACATCATTGAGGCCTGTGTTTCATCTTTCGTTATGCTCTTATTATACACAAAACGCAAATAATAATGTCCATCTCATTTCACAGGGTTATCAGGAAGATTAAATGAATTAATGTGTGTATTAGTATATGGTCCAGAACATATGCTAAGTAAATGTTATTCACCTTTTATTTGTCTGAAATTTTCTAATACTTAAGTTATTTTAAAGAATTATAAACTGTGAACACACACATATATCATGACAAAGATTTTGAGTAGGATAGTAACAAATGGGCCCACCAGGAAAAACAACCCCTTTAAGTATTGGAAGCTAATACAAATTTATAGAATTTGAAACTTCTTTTAAATACTCAAGTTTTGTCTTTGACAGTAATCAGTTGATTTCTTGGAGCTGGCAGCCTTCCTTCCTCCTTTGTTTTAGCAGGAAGATATCTTGCAGATTTCCAGATCTGAATAACCATAGTTAGCATTTTCCAATAAAATGAGTATGCCACTTTTTAAAAACAATGATTTGCTCAATGCATAATTCAAAGAGCTGTACAAATGTCCTTTTAAATATAAGTTTACCATAATATTTTATTATTCAGTACAAGGTCTAATGCTCACTCAAAATTTCAAAACAGAGAATATAAAAGAGAGGTGTATTCACAGATTGAAATTTGATACTAATACTTTTTACCACTTAATCAAAGACCTTTTAAAGTAAACCTGGCTTTTTTATCAAAGTGTCTTTGTGTGATTAGAAAGAATACAATAGCTCTTGGTTTTCCAAATGTCAAGAATTTTACCCACCATTCCATTCCTATCATTCCATGTCCAGAGACTACTTTTTGTGAATCATGGTTTCATAGTGCCCTCAGGGATGAAAAAAAAAAAAAGCCAAAGGAGAAAAGCTCGGGAATGCTCACTCTTGATTAAGCTATAACAACTGGCTTGGGTTTTCTAAAAACATCCTCCTGAATAACAGAAGTGTATGACTCACTCTTACAAAGAAAATCTTACTAGTGTAAGATTTTTGCCCTAGGTTTGTGCCAGGCATTGTGTTGAGGTCTGGGATGAAAGTAATTGGCAGGAAAGATCTGTTCCTGGTTTTCATGTTGCCTGGCCTAGATGCTGAGACTGACAGCCATGTGTAAACAGAAGTTGTGACGAGAGCTGTGTGGGAAACAAATGTCATAGAAAAAGGAAGGGATATTAGCAAAAGTACACATTTGGATCAGTAGGTCTCAGATTTCAGTGGGCGGTGAGATCTTAGAGAGCTAAGTGAAGAGTATAGAGGAGAGGGAGTCTGGCCTTCTGTGGCTTTACAAAATGATTGACAAAAATTTAGAAGTCCTACTTGAAGTATAGTACCCAGTGCAGACCTCTCAAAGAAGGTGACCTTAAAGGTAGTCTGGATTCATTTTTTATTCAATAGGGAAGACAGGCTGACCCTTGGCTTTGGCTGAGATTTGTTGGCAGTGATGCCATTCTGTGAAGGCCCATCTGTAGCACTAGCAAGTTCACCCAGTCACTAAGCGAGCCCATTCCATCGTTTTATTTTATGTGTACGGGTGTTTTGCCTGAATGTATGTCTGTGTGCCATGTGTGCATGCCTGGTTTACATGAAGGCCAAAAGAGGGTATTGGATCCTCTAGAACTGGAGTTACAGATGGTTTTGAGCTGCCATGTGGGTGCTGGGAATTAAACATAAGTAAAAAAAAAAAAAAAAAAAAGCAGCTCTGAGCTCTGCATTCTATTTCCCATTACAAAACTATTTTATTACAGAAATTAACAGCTTCAAGTTCCTTTAGAAAATATAAGTTTAGAGCATAGATAGTTATAGAAGATTTTCAAAGACTTTTCATAGAATATCTCTTTATAATTGGACAGACATACCAATTGGATCCAATACCAAATGACCAGGGCTAAAAACACGCATAAATTAACATTATACCGATGGAGGAGGTTGTATTTTGAAAAAATATATAAATACATATGTGTATACATATGTATATATACAAATATATGTAGGTATGTTCAAGTAACAACAGTTAATACAAAGGAGGCCATGAATTTTAAATAGGGCTTGGGGGCATATGGGAGGGTTTAGAAGGAGTAAAGGGAAGGGAGAAATTATATAATTATATTATAACCTCAAAAATAATCTGACCAGATATCTAAAATATGCAAAAGATTTAAATGTGCTTGCAGACACTTAAAGAAACAAATGGGACAGATTGTACATGTTTAAAAACTTTTGCCCTAACAGAATATCTTTCTCACAGTATCTTTTTACATGTTCAGTAGAATCCAAATGTTCTGCAAATTTTACTTCATTGTGTTGCTAAGGTTAACAACCAGAATGATACTTCAAATTAATCCTAAAAAGTACGTGTGCTAATAAGATTATCTCCCCTTAAGGGTTTTCATTAAAAATAATTGTAAAAATTACATTTCTTTAACTAAGGGCAGTAAAAGAAATTAAAGTATTTAATATCTGATTCTTATATAATTAAGTGCAGACTGCAGAGGAAGAGAGGTCCAGCTGGAAAAACGAATGATGGGATTGCTGTGGGGTGGAAAGGGGGCTCTGAGTCGTCAAGGATCTGAGAGGGCTTGGTAGTGAAAGTGCAGTGACAAAGAAAGAAATGAACATAGACACATTCTGGGAAGTTGGGTAGGGCTTCCCCCAGGATGACCTTTGAGGCTATTGGAAGAAGTGTGGTTTTTATTCTCAGTGCAATTATAGGTCATTAATAGCACCTGTTTATCAGTAGTACCCTGAGTCAATATGTCATAAAATTATGTCATTGCCTATTATAAAATCTAGCAATTATTCATACATCTGCTACATGTATGATTGCATTGATTTCTTTTCCATTTAACTGGTGTAACTTAGTCCATGAAATGTACTCAACTTTGACAAGCCAAAAGAGAAGATAAAAAAGAAAAAGAAAAAGAAAAAGAAAAAAAGAAGGAATGAAGGAAGAAATGAATGAACCTGGGTTCTTGCTTCCCAGGAATGGAAAGAGCTTAAGCATGATGCAGGATCCTTTATGCTACTTCTCTAGCACAAGTAAAGCAATTTTTATTAGTTGTCTGCTCATTTTAAAATTATTTTTGACATTAGAAATAGAGCTTGAGTTTCATGTGTTTTGCAAATTGCATGAAACTCAAGAAGAAGGAAGACCAAAGGGTGGATACTTTGTTCCTTCTTAGAATGGGGAACAAAATACCCATGGAAGGAGTTACAGAGACAAAGTTTGGAGCTGAGACAAAAGGATGGACCATCCAGAGACTACCCCACCCAGGGGTCCATCCCATAATCAGCCACCAAACCCAGACATTATTGCATATGCCATCAAGATTTTGCTGACAGGGCCCTGGATATAGCTATCTCATGTGAGGCTATGCCAGTGCCTGGCAAATACAGAAGTGGATGCTCACAGTCATCTATTGGATAGAACACGGGGCCTCCAATGGAGGAGCTAGAGAAAGTTCCCAAGGAGCTGAAGGGGTCTGCAACCCTATAGGTGGAACAACATTATGAACTAACCAGTACCCCCCAGAGCTCGTGTCTCTAGCTGCATATGTAGCAGAGGATGGCCTAGTTGGCCATCACTGGGAAGAGAGGCCCCTTGGTCATGCAAACTCTATATGCCCCAGTACAGGGGAATGCCAGGGCCAAGAAGTGGAAATGGGTGGATAGAGGAGCAGGGCAGGGGGAGGGTATAGGGGACTTTCGGGATAGCATTTGAAATGTAAATGAAAATGAAAAAAATTGGGAAAAAAAAGAAATAGAGCCTGATAGCCAAATCAAGACATTTTGGTAGCAGCTAAAGGAGATGATTACGAAGACACTAGTCTGTTCAGGTTTATTGTCCTTAAATTTGACTTCCACTTAAATGCATCAAACAAATATTGCTTTTTTGGTATTCTGACTAGTGGCTTCCCTACCTTCCTCCTTCCATCAGTAAAAGCTCAATAACATTACATTATTTATTTGAACATCTCTGTTTCATTGACCTGACAAAAGTCCAAACTTATTTCATAATTAAATGAATATTCCTCTAAATGCCACTGGAAGAAAATTATATGTAAACTATGAGTGGGAAGTTGTTCTTGGTAATAAAAACATGATGTATTCTATTTTCTAGTTCTGACCACTACTTTGGCCCTTGAAATGGCTATTTTTATCCATGTATTACTTCAGCTTTGGCCAGAAAACTAACTTTCAGTTTCAGGACCACTTCCAATGGCCCTTTCCAAGTCCTGTACATTTAGAAAACTCTAAGAATGTCTTAATATATAGTCAATAAAATGAATCCACATCACAGCTTGAGTTCTGTAGCAGGATCAAACTATCTGAATTGTAGAAGCTCTGCCAGCACATATCTACTAACCAATCACAGCTCAGTTAGTCTCACTTAAAACTGGCCAATTCTTACCCAAAAGGGCAAAAACCTAAAGAAAACAAAAGTATAATGGAAGGTCCAGTTTATAAGCAAGGATTCCCATGTAAAATAAGAGCTGCCCAAGTGCTATGTTTTGTGTGTGGTCTAAGTATATACTTATGGTCCACTGTGATTAAAGGTTTGATTCTTAAGGTGGTAATGTCGGGAGGTAGCAAAAACCTTGGAATGTTGAAACTAATGTGAGGGAGGTCCTTAGATTATGAGACAGCTTATGGGCGACTCCTTGATAGTTATAGTCACACTCTTTTAGTTCTTTTGAGACATTTTTTATAAAAGTAGCAAGCTTCAATTACTGCCTTAGTTTTCTATTGCTGTGACAAAATACTATGACCAAAGCAACTTATGATAAAAGGCATTAAATTGGGGAAGGGGTTGTTTACAGTTGTAGATGGCTAGTCTATGATCCTCACAGCAGGGTGTGTGATGATAACAGACAGGAAGGCATGATGCTGAATAGGTAGCTAAGAGGTTACATATAATTCATGAGAGAGAGAGAGAGAGAGAGAGAGAGAGAGAGAGAGAGAGAGAGAGAGAGAGAGAGAGCTAACTAGGCATGGGTTTTTAAGATAATTCTTCCCAAACAGTTCACCAACTGTGGATCAAAACTTATCCATCCCATAATCAGCTTCCAAACGCTGACACCATTGCATACACTAGCAAGATTTTGCTGAAAGGACCCAGATATAGCTGTCTCTTGTGAGACAATGCCGGGGCCTAGCAAACACAGAAGTGGATGCTCACAGTCAGCTATTGGATGGATCACAGGGCCCCCAATGGAGGAGCTAGAGAAAGTACCCAAGGAGCTAAAGGGAACTGCAACCCCATAGGTGGATCATTATTATGAACTAACCAGTACCCCAGAGCTCTTGTCTCTAGCTGCATTTGTATCAAAAGATGGCCTAGTAGGCCATCACTGGAAAGAGAGGCCTATTGGACTTGCCAACTTTATATGCCCCAGTACAGGGGAATGCCAGGGCCAAGGGGTGGGGGTGGGTGGGTGGGGGACTGGGGGGGAGTGTATTGGGGACTTTTTGGATAGCATTGGAAATGTAATTGAGGAAATTACCTAATTAAAAAAAACTTATTTGCAAGAGAGAGTGGCTGACTTTATCCAATGGCAATGGGTGACTATTGTGTTTTGTATCTAGTTATACCTGGTTGCAGCGATCTTAAGTTTTAATCACTATGACTACCTCTGAGTATCCCTGTTCTGTTTCATTTACATAGTTTTACTGAATACTACAAATAACAACATGCCAGTGGTATATGTTTATGACCAGATGTGCCACGGTCAGCACCAGGAATGTACCTAATGTTTTTTTGGTTTTGTTGTTGTTGTTGTTGTTGTTGTTTTTCTTCACCTTGAATTAAACCAGGTACATCTCAGCTCAGCTTAAAGTTATATTTATCCTAACCACTAATCACTGTATAAGTCTTCTTCTTATGATCTGGATTTCAGTGATCCAATCACTGGTCTTGCTGTTACCTACATTACATTTTTCTTTGTGAGTCAGAATTGAATGGAACTTTGCAATTTGTATCTTTTTGCCTCATTAAATTTAGAACACCTTGTGGCCAGTTCTCATATACTAGGACTAAATTCTTCTGCATCAATTGCTACTTGGTTGGTTCTCAGTACTCCTTTGCCTAATGATAACTATGAGTGGGCAAGTATAGTGGCACTAACCTTAGAGAGGATGATTGTCAAAGGCTTCATTCACTCCAGGGTGATAGACTTCTCAGGTCAAACTACATGATAAAGCCAGTCAGACCTGTATGGATGAGGGGGTTCAGGCTGATAGAAAATTGGAAGAACTAGCAGCTGAGAAGAAAATAGGTAGCAACTGCAGCCCCAAGTTCAATCTAGTGCCATGGCTTGTTATTCATCTCACTAATCTCTTTCTAAATTTGGCCATGGAGGAAGATCTGGTCTATGATTCATAGGGGTTCACTCAAATCCCATCTACCCCTACCTCCATTTCCCTCAAGGGGCTTTCTTTAAATTAATCTGTCGTGTAGTCAATCCGATCTCAGAGGATCTGAAACAACATATATTGCAGTACATACTTACATGTCTATAACTAAAGAGAAAACCGATAATTGCCCATCTGCTGCATGCCAAGTTTGCATTGCTGCGTTGCAAGAACTGGAAAGAGACCATGAAAGAGTTCTTGACCAAAATGCAGATACCTATTGTTAGACCCCCTAACACTTTACTACAGCATCTGAAAAAAATGAGCGAATGTTGAGAGTAAGATTACCTCTCCCCCCTCAAAAGAAATTCTCTTCACTTTGACCAGGGAAGTCACCCTTCCAACAGACTCAGCCTTATTGTCTAAACAATTGGCACTGGTTTAAAATGTCATAGAAGCAATTAAGCTGGTGAAACAGTCTGCTTCAAATTAACTTATTAAAAGAATACATTAGAGAACTAAAAATTCTTCCACTATCATCTAAGCCTGTAGTGTTATCAGTCACTCATAGAAAGTAAAATGTACTGCAAACACAAAGGCACACACTTTCTCCATGCTGAAAAAGGCAATAACAAGGCAAGATGGTTATAAACCATTTCTAGGGAAAATTAAATACATACATTTCAGGGTTTAAAAAGTTTGATATATATATATATATATATATATATCTTTCCCCAGCCAGTCTTGAATATTTTCTATGACATTAATTGTGTTCTGCTGGAAGAGAGGGCACAGTAGCTACCTAATATATATAATAGATATCTTCCCCATGGGAGAGGATTTTGGAGGATGGCAACTCCCTTCTCTTGTATTAATGACAAAACTAATTCAGAGAGCTCCTCCTTGACCTAATTATTCATGTATACATTATTAGAAATAATCCCAAGATTTTAGAGCATAATAAAATATAAGTAGTGTCAAGCAAAATTCATATTCTCTCCTTGTCCCATCCCATTTTGCTCTGGGTTTTTACACCTCAAAACAATTAAGTAGTTTCAGGATGGGTTTAAATCAGTCCATAAAGTACTCTCCTTGAAACTGTAAGGACCAAAATTTGATCCTTAGGATTCATGTTACAATGTTGAGTGTAATAGTGTGAGCTTGTGAGGCAGAGCTGAGCTGGGGAGGCAGAGACAGGAGAATTTCTGGCACTCTGCTGGCCAGTTTACCACAATTGCTGGGCTCAAGGCAAATGCAATATGCTGTCCTAGTGAACATGGATGACATCCCTGAGGTTGTCTTTGAGCCCACATATACAAACACCTACATATATCTGTGAACATATGCAAACATGCACAGACATATTTTAAAAGTGGAATAAAAATCTTACTTTATGGTATTTCAGTGGCCCAGACCATCCAGATGACAACACAGGTTCTTTTTGTAGCTGACTGTATGGATTTTTTTCAGGATCAGATGTGGGAAGAAGCTGAGGCTGGATCTGGAGTCTAAGCAGAAGTGAAGCATTTTCATGAAAGCACAGAAATGACTAAATGCCATGACACATATGGGAAGCATGCGGGTATTGGTTGCAGGATTTGGCGATAAAGAGGCTTGTGGTGAAAAGTGCACTGCTGGGAACTGTCTTCATTTTTGTGCCCATAGCTGTCTTCTCCAGTGACCACAATTCTGTGGTCATTCTGTTTGGGATAAAAAAAATAATTAATCTGTAGATTCAATTCCACCAAGTGACCCTATATCAAGCATGTAATCTTTAGCACCAAATTCAGCCATTTGTAAAACTTATACCATGTCACTATCCAAGTTTTAAGTGAGTCAATGTTACAATGACCCAAAATAAAGAGTTAGTCTATGATGCACCAAATCTTTCATCATTCTTAAAAGAAGATGTAGTAGAAGCTCTGGTGTAGAAAATACTTTAAGCAGTGAATAATTTGATAGAGACAGGCTGAGTATCACTAGTTTATATTACTAGTTTTTAAAAAAGTAATAAACTATTGTTAATTCATCACATGGCATTGTCTTTCCAGGAACACATTTCCTAGAACTTCAATAGGTGAATTGCATGATAAATTTCAGTCCATGAAAGAAAACATGTCGTCCCGAATAATCCTCTTTAACTTCATTTTTTTTATTCTTCACGCATAAACCTCTATCCTACAATCAAGCAAGTCCCAACAGGTGTTCCTTTCCAAAAATGCCTTAATGACAACAATTGGCTTACTACAATTTATGGTTCTGTGGGACTCTTGTCCAAATGCTTTATTTCACAATTTTCTTCTGATGCTCTCAAAGCAATCTGTCTTCAGAAGTCTCTTCTTGAGGGACAGAAAGAGGACAATAATAGGAGAGCCCATTTGAAAGGAAATCTTGAGGGGAGTAGCCAGAAACTGTCAAATTTCAAGAAGCTAGGCTCCATCCCAATATGATCTGGCTCCTAGCTGCTTGCCATATTGCATATTGATATGCTTAAAACTTGTTTCTAAGTGCTTTGGCTGCTTATTACATTGAGTGATGGTTTTCTTTTTTTCCCCAAAACAATGTTATTTGACATGGGAATAACAATAGGCTCTGTTTCTCCTTGGTCAACCCCAGCTCAGCAGTAATTGAGTTGGAGGATTTCCAAAATTCATCAAAATTTGTTCATGATGATATCAATTAGAAACTGTCTTCAGTTTCTTTTTACTTCTTTCTTGGTTAGTTTTTGTTGAGACAAGTTCTCACTATGTATCTCAGGCCTGCCTTGAAGTTACCATCCTCCTTTGCCTGCTGCCCAAGCACTGGGGACCACAAGCCTCCTTTACCCCAAATCTTGCTACCATTACCTGACTGCTTCACAGAGCTGTCAGAACATGCCTTTAATTCATTTCTGTGCTTTTGTAAAAAGGCTTCACTTCTGCTTAGAATCCAGAACAAAAAGCTAAGCTTTTTGTTTCTTTTTAAATTTTACAAAACACCTTGCAAAACAAATAGCAGAAAATTGATTTGAGTATATATTTTCTTTATTAAAGAAAAAAATCTTTTCTAATAGTCCACATGCATGAAATAAGTCATTTGACATTGTGTGGGTTGCATATGCCATTCTAGATAAGTAGGAGAGGTTTGGGGAAAATCGGTTCATGTTCTATTGTGGCATCAGAACAGGGACTGGAGAAAGCAACATCAAAGTTGACATGTAAAAGAAACCAATTTGCAGAGAAAGACTGGAAATCTCTCTCTGCCAAGCTGTGTGCAACAGATAGAGCATATTCAGAAAACAAGCAAACAAACCACAATGTCCAAGTAGGAGTGATAGATAAATATCATGTAGTCATGAGCTTTGTGACTCGTGTCTTTTCCCTGCTCGCTATGCATTCTCACTCCCAGGTATAATTTTCCATCCTTTAAAAACCATCTCTGATTTTACTTCCAAACTTGTGTCCCCAATATGGTATTTGTCTTAGGACACAAGATCCTGGAAACTTCACTGTACTCCCTCCAAACTCACATCTATCCCATAACACTGTGAACTCGCTTTTGTGTTAGCCTACATCCTGCATTCTACACTATGTTAAGATTCGTCACTAGGTTCATAGTCACCAATTCATGTACTACCATGGCAATAGCTTCCTTGGAGTGGGTATTATCTAAAGATGTGCTCCTTAAAATGTGGCTTGCGATTAGGAAACATGGAAAAGCAGAATGCTGGTGAAGATGAGGGACCATTAATGATGGGAAGGAAACGAAGCCTGGGTGTTTGAGAACAAGAAAGAGTTTTTCAGAGGTTTTTATCTTTCTCTGGAGTCCCTAGAGCTCAGAATTCTCAGCATCTCCTTAATCTCACTGCAGGTATTTCAGTCTGCCTGCTGTTGATTCGATTCAAAAATTAGGTCACTGTAGCCTTCATTTTGAGGATGTTGATGGGCTTGATTGGGATACTAATCTATTTCATAGTGCTTGTCTTTCCTTTCCTTCTCTCATTTTGTGTTAGAAACTGAACACCAGACATTAAACATTCCAATTACATGTTTGATGGCTCAGCAACCATGCACTATTTTTTCAGTCCTGCCCATTTGTCTTTAACATGCAGGAAGAATTGAGTGCCAAGCTTCTTTCCTTTATGCTTATTAAACAGGCAGGCTTGAACTAAATGGGCTATAACTCCTGCTTGCCCATTGGTAGATATGTACATATGAGTAAATAGGAAGATAGCAAAGAGCATTTACCCCTCTAGTTGCTTGCATTCTGTGTTAGCACTGATTATGATACAGGCAGAGGCACAGTACCACTCTGTGTGTTGGCCTGGCCTCCACAATAGTCTAAGGAGTTCCTTTCTCCTTAGGGGAATCTCCATTCAGGCAGAACTGGGATTCGTGGTCTTGATGAAGAAAAGAATTTTGGGATAAACCAATATGATGTAGATTTTGGATTTTATTAAAAAAAGAAAGGTGGCCACCCTCAAAAGAAAACAGTGCATACTTAGTTGATCATGATTTAAGATAAAGTTGTACCCAACTGTCTTTACAATGGGTATAAACAGGATTCTGATAGTTTTCAAGTTACATCTTCAATTATTGCCCACAGAGGATAGTTGATTACAAGGTTAAGTTAAAGATTTTTTTCTTTGTACACAAAGTTGTTAAATAGATTTACGAGGGACATTGTTTAGGGTTAGAAATAAGAGGGTTCAGGGGTTAGATGTCATAATGACCATAGGTAAATTCATTTTATTTAATGTTTTTGACATCCTTGATTGAGCTGTCTTCAGGATTATATTATTTGAGCCCAATTTATATAGTCTTTGACAAGATGCATTTTGAAAAACATCTATTGCCTCCAAGATCCATTTGAGCCTTTTAGTGACATCTGAAACTTCTTGGCTTTCTCAGAAGAAAAATCAGATAGATACTGATTTTATCTGAATTTTATTAGATAAAAATGAGATCAGATATCCGGGGTCCCCTCCCTCTCCCAAGCTTCTCTTCTCACTCAATTTTGCATCATTTCATTCCCTTTTTGTCCTTCCTCGGTTACATTTCTCTACAAAATGGCACTGCCCCTATTAGGTAGTGCCCTCTTAGAGTTGTAACTCTCTCTGTCTAGGTCCTAGTAATTTAGCTCTTCCTTTCTATCATTTAGGTTTTAAGTTACCGAAACTAAATCATCAGAATGTAAAGATGCTTCATTATTCCTTGTAGGTTTTCCTTGAATTCGAAATGTTCCCCTACAAATGTATATGTTCTAATACTTGTTCCCTAGTATGTGGTGCTATCTGGTGCAGTTTTGGACCTTTTGAGATCTAGGGTCTAGCTGTCAGAGGAGAGTTACTAAGAGCTACTAAGTTCTTTAAGGTTATACTTGTCTGATTCAGTCTTGTTGCATTCTGTCTATTACAGTATGACCAGTCATCTCATGCTCCCAAAAACGGACTGAGCAATTCCAGCCGTTATTTGCCTTCTCTACCATAATAGACTTAAATCACTGAAATAAATGCTTCCTTTCTCACATGGTTTCTGCTGTGTATTTTGTCATAGCAATGGGAAAAGTAGTATTAGTATTTTATTTGGTAAGCAATCTTTTTATTAAACGATCTTACATCTATCTCATTTGACAATTTCATATTGTTTTGTTCTATGACATGACTTTACTAAAGACACGGGGTTAAGTTATTGTCTGATGTGACTAATGATTTTGACAATGTATGATGATTCTGACTGTATGTTGTTCACAAATTATACAGCTTCCAAAAGCATAGCTTGTATAAAAAATAGCATAAATGTTTGATTGGTTATATTTATCAATTTTCAGATTAGTATTGATACTCCAGAATCCATCAAAGAGGCTCTTTCCATTTCAGAACTTACAAATTCATACACATTTATGTATCTGGAATGCTCTATTACTTCCTTTGATGCTCAGATTGGCCTACACAACCAAGAGTAGTCCCTTCATGCTATTGCCATTTCATCATGATCCAGAAAGACTTTGATAGATTCTTTGCTCTCCAGAACAACGTAATGCCTCAGATTCACTTTACTCATTAGGCTTAACTTAAAATACCAATCTTAAAACCAAACAATACTCTGAGAAGTCTGGATTCATTTTATGGCAACTACTATTTAGAGATTGTAATTGGAGCATTGGAGATTCTCATTCCTACTGGGTTTTCATTGATCCTATATTTTTTCAGTGAAAAGAATTTGGAAGTCTGTATATTTTAAAAATTACAAATAATCTTGACTATATACAGACAGTTCCAAGACAAACTTAAGTTAAAAGATTCCTAATGACATATGTATTATGTAATATAGTCTTATTTTAGATATCAAGTTTCAAAAATAGCAATACTACTATTAAAATGAAGCTATTATATATACTGTAATATTGATCATGTATTTATTTGGATTTTAGACTGTATGTCTCAAAGAATATAAGGTGATTTGGAAGGAATACTTTTCAAAGTCTCTTTTTTATTAGATATTTTATTTATATTTCAAATGTTATCCCCTTTCCTGGTTTTCCCTCTGAAAACTCCTATCCAGTCCCCCTTTCCCCCTGCTCACCAACCCACCCACACCTGCTTCCTGGCCCTGGCATTTCCCTACACTGGGGCATAGAACCTTCACAGGACGAAGGACCTCTCCTCCCATTGATGACCGACTAGGCTGTCCTCTGCTACATATGCAGCTGGAGCCATGAGTCCCACCATGTGTACTTTTTAGTTGGTGGTTTAGTCCCTGGGAATTCTAGGGGTACTGGTTAGTTCATATTTTTGTTCCTCCTATGGGGCTGCAAACCCCTTCAGCTCCTTGGGTACTTTCTCTAGCTCCTTCATTGGAGATCCTGTGCTCAGTCCAATGGATGGCTGTGAGCCTCCACTTCTGTATTAGTCAGGCACTGGCAAAGCCTCTCAGGAGACTGCTATATCAGGCTCCTGTCAACAAGCACTTGTTGGCATCCACAATAATGTCTGGGTTTGGGGATTGCATATGGGATAGATCCCCATGTGGGACAGTCTCTAGATGGTTATTCCTTCAGTCTCTGCTCCACTTTGTCTCAGTAACTCCTTCCATAGGTATTTTGTTCCCCCTTCTAAGAAAGATCAAAGTATCATTTCAAAGTCTCTAAAACTTATTCCACCAACCTGACTATAATTACATTTGTCATTTCCATTGTTTTAAATTTCATTGGTTGTTTTGTTTCTTAGTCTAATTTTTTGTCTAAAATAGCTGAAGGAGTCAAAGTCAAAGCTATAAAACAAGCTAGATTCAGAGAATTCTAGCTTTCATTGTTCCTTCCAATATAATTCTACCTGCCTCCTATAAATAATGAAAAATTTTAATTTCCTCTATTGTATGTTACTGGAAAGGAAAAACAAATACATGTGTGTGTCTTTGTCCCAAACCCTTTCTTTTATCAAAGGTATCAAGTATCTCTTATTTTGTTTTTTATAAATTATCCGAGCTGAAGTTCTATGGCAAAATGTAGACATATAACATATATATATATATATATATATATATATATATATATATATATATATATATATAGAGAGAGAGAGAGAGAGAGAGAGAGAGAGAGAGAGTGAGAGAGAGAGAGAGAGATTTCTGCTACTTTGTGGGTTCTTTGTTCTTTCATCCTTCTCCACCCCTCTTCTTCCACCCTTTCAACCCCATAACACTAAGTAGGAGGAAAAGAAGGATAGAGGAGTGAGAGAGAAAAAGAAATCCCTGAATAAAGTCAGAGGTAGGAAAGGGGACAACAATATAGTTAGACTATTTTCTGCCAATTAGGGGAGTCAAGTTCTTTGGAGTAAGTTAATCTTCACCATCAGGATACCTAATTTTTTTCTTGTTGTCTTTCTATGTAGGACGGCTTCAAAAACTGCAAGCAACAGCATCCAACCACCAACTGGCCAGCATCCCTTATTGGGGCCATAGCATTTATATAACCCCTGAAAATTGCCCTGAATTCCAAATGTCACATCCTCACAGAAATTATCCTCAACTGGCAACATCACAACCCTGCTAAAGCACAAGATAAAGCATAGCTGCTGTGAACAGTCTGAAGCAGCCCCATATCCCACATCTGGGACTCAAACAAAAAACACATGTTCTAATAATATTTCTGCATTTTTTAAGAAACTGAAATTCTCACTACAAGTCCTTAGCTATTTCTAACAGTAAAATGTATCATTTGGTAAATTCCATCATCAACTTTGATAAATTCCTATGAAAGAATATTATATCATAAAACCATAAATGTATATTTGATTTTTTAAAGAAACTTCTCAAATAAAAAGAAAATTTTCAAATAAATTATACTTTCAATGGCTCTAGAAATGCCTATTTCCACAAAACTTCACCAGAATAGTATGTTGTCAAGCCTTGGAAGTTTTGCCCTTGTATAGTATCTCAGTATTGCTTTCTTTCTTTCTTTTCCTCTATTTTTCTTTCTTTTATTTTGAAGTGGAGTCTTATAGTGTAGCCTTGGTTGACCTGGAGCTACATATCCCATACTGGTCTTTAATTTGCTGTAGTTATTCTACCTTAGCCTTCCTAGTTCTTCAAAATGAACAATGAGCCACTGTTCCCAACTGACATTTACTTAACATTTTAAATACATTTTAAAATTGCTTTGAAATTTTTCTTGCAATATATTTTGAACTGTATTCTTTCTCCTACCCCAAGTTCTCCAGGATCCTACCCCACCTTCTTGCTCTCTCAAATTCATGTTCTTTCTCTTTTTAATTTTTCTTTTATTGAACATAGATTATTTTCTCATACCATAAAACATGACTATGTTTACTCTCCCTCTACATCTCCAGTTCCTCCCTACCCCCTCCTCCTTCTGGATCTACCCCCTTTCTGTTACTTATTAGATAAAAAGCAAGCTTCTAAGAGATAATCAAGCATGACAAAATAAAATATGAAGAGATAAATTGAAAATCAGCACCTCAAGGCTAGACAAGACAACCTCACAGAAGGAAAAGTGACCCAAGAGGAGGCACAAGAAACAGAGACCCAAATGCTCACACAATGAACTGGGAATCCTGAGAAAACACTCAACTGACACCTATAATATATATGCAGAGGACCTGGTGTAATCCCTTCCATGGACCATGCAAGTTGCTTCAGTCTCTGTGAATTCACATGTGCTTTGCTCAGTTGACTCAGAGGATGTTGTTCTCTTTGTGTCCTCCATCCTCTCTGGCTCTTACACTCTTTCTGCTTCCTTGTCTGTGGGTTTCTCTGAACTTTGAAGGTAGGAACTTGATGGAGACATCCCATTTAGAGAAGTGTGTTCCAATATCTTTCTCTGCATAAAGTCTGGCTATGGGTCTCCGTATCTATACCCATGGGCTGTAGGATAAAGCATCTCTGAGGACGCTGAGTAAAGCACTAACTCATCTCTAAGTATAGAAGAATGTCAGGAGGAGTCATTTCATTGGTAACTTTTAGACCTATCTAGTCTTAGATTATTGGTTACCCAAGCATTGTCAAGTATGGGTTTTGTCTTGTGGAGAGCATCTTAAATCGAATCAGACACTTGTTGCCTACTCCCACAACCTTTGTGCCACCGTTTCCCTAGCATATCTTACAGGTGAAACAAAATGTAGGTAAAAGGTTCTGTGACTGGGATGCTGTCCATATTTTCCTTCAGTAGCCTGCAGAATACCTTCCTGCACCAAAGCATTAGAATGTAGGGATGAAGGCTTCATGTAGGCACCAACTTGACTTTTTATTGTTCAGTTGGTTGTGTGGGTGATGTCTGCAGCAATGGAGCATCATTGCCAGTTTATGGAGAACAACCTATCATCATGGCAGCAATCTGGGTTGTTTGGAGATTTCCATAGGACTCCCTTGGTCAATAACTCAATTGAATGTAACCTAGTCCAGGTACCAGAGACTTCATTTGATGACAAGAGATAGCCAGCTGCGACTCAATATACCCCATTGTTTAGAGACCTCACTAGGAATGCCTTCAAATATTTTAGGTATTTTCCACTGCACATATCATTCCTCAAATGACCCCCAATTGGAGTTGTCTTTCCCACAGTTCCTTCCTGAATCACATCTATCCTCTCCATACTTACATGACACTTCTGCTTCCTTCCCGCCCACCCCCAGTGAACCCATAAAATCTATTCTACTTCCCCTTCCCAAGGAAATCCATGTGTTTCCTCTCTAGTCCCTTATTCTATGCCTAAACTCTCTGGGTGTACAAATTGTAAGTTGGTTATTATTTATTCAGTAGCAAACATGTGCAAATAAGTGAGTAATACTATATCTTTCTGATTCTAAGTAACCTCACTTGGAGCAATTTTATCTAGTTCTCTCCATTTGCATGCACATTTCATGATGTCATTTTTTTAAACAACTGAGTAATACTTCATTGTGGAAATGTATCACATATTCTTTATCTATTCCTTTGTTGAGGGACATCTAGGTTGTTTCTAGTTTCTGGCTATTATGAAGAGAGCAGCAGTGAACATGATTTATCAAGTGTCCTTGTGGTAAGATTAAGAGTCCTTTGCTACATATTGAAGAATGGTATAGATGGATTTTGAGCTATATTGATTCCCACCTTCTGGTGAAATGTCATATTCATTTCCATAGTGGTTGTCTGAATTTTCACTCCCACCAGCAACGGAAGAGTGTTCTCCTGGCTTCACATCCTTCCCAGAATATGAGCTATCACTTGTGTAGACCTTAGCCATTCTGACAAGTGTAAGATGGAATCTCAATGCAGTTTTGATTTGCATTTCCCAGCCACTTAGATTCCTCTTTTATATATATAACCCATTTTTAATTGGATTATTTGGTGTTTTTTTTAATACCTATTTTCCTGACTTCTTTATACATTTTTGGATACTAGCTCTCTATCAAATGTGGAGTTGGATACTTGGTCTTTTTACCTTGTTGCTTTTAATATTGTTTCTTTGTTCTGTATATTTATTGTTTTGATATTATATGCCAAGGGGACTTTGTTTTCTGGTCCAATCTATTTGATACTCTGTATGGGTCTTGTACCTTAATAGGCATCTCTTTCTTTAGGTTAGGACATTTTTCTTCTATGATATTGTTGAAAACATTTTCTAGGCCTTTGAGCTAGGCTGCTTCTCTTTCCTCTATACCTATTATTCTTAGGTTTGTTCATTTCATGGTGTCACAGACTTCTTGAATGTTTTGTACCAGGAGGGTTTTTGTTTTTTGGTTTTTTTTTTTGTTTTTTGTTTTTTAATATTTTCTTCAACGTGTTTCTGGGTATTAGGAGCTGACATTTAGAAATAGGAATGATCTAGAGGTCTCCACAAGTTCTCAGGAGGAGGAGAGCAGAGTGTTCTACTGGTACCTGCTTGTTTCCCCTCCTTGGAATACGTGGAGACAGCAAAGAGAGGTCACCCCAGCCACCCCAGCTTTGGCGCTAGGTAAAGAGACTGGAGGAGAGTGTTGTATCTAGAGAAATGGGAGAAGGGAAGATTTATAGGCAGCCTGCCTGCTTTCTTGGCAGAAGTGATCTGTGAGTTAATGGGGAGTGCCTACTGGAGTTGGAGGCCAGTATAAAGCAATAAGCCAGTCGAGAGGAAAGTCTGTGCGGTCCACAGGAGATGTGGGCAGAGGGAGAAGGAAGGCTGCAGCAGGCATTCTGTTGCTGAGATAGGGATGAAACTAGAGGATTGGATTTGGAGAAGACAGGGGAGTACTAATGGTCTTCAATTGGCTTACCTGCTTTCCTTGGCCTGCTCAGCTGCTGCATTCCCAGTGCTAGGGTTGAGGGGCTGGGTGAAAACAATGAGTAGGAAGAGGGAGATTAGACGAAGAAGATCCATGGGAGTCACAGGAGATGAGAACAGCCCTACATCCCAGAAGGCTACCACAGGTGTTCTGCTGCAGAGCTGGAGATGCGACAAGGGGATTGAATGTAAGGAAACAGAGGGAGAAGAGAAGATCTGCAGTCAGCCTACCTGGTTTTCTTATGTGCTTTTTCTCTTAAAAAAAAATCTCTAAAAAACAAACGAACAAAAAACACCCAACCAAAAAAAAAAGGCCAAAAAAATGCATACACACACCCCACCACCACCACCACCACCACCACCACCACCACCACCACCACCACTACCACCACCAGCAACAACAATAAAACACCATGGAGTTAGTTTTGTGTCAATCAACTACTCCTGAGCATGAGGTTTTCCCTAGAGTGTGGTTGATAGACCCCATTAAAGAAAACTGATTTTCCCTCTCCTAGCAGCTATCAGTTGCAAACAGCCTCTGGATTAGTGGTGGGACTTGGTGCCCACTTTCCCATTTCCATACTAAAATTTTGTCTGCCTTGAATTTGTGCAGGTGTCACATAATGCCACTGTCGCTGTGAGTTCGCATGTGTGTCATCCCCTTTGTGTCTAGAAGATTCTATTTTCTTAGTGTGGTCCACTATTTCTGGCTTTTACTATCTTCTCACTTTCTCTTCCACATAAATCTATGAGGACTTAAGGGGATGGGTTTGATGATGACATCCCATGTACCGCTGAGTGTGTTAAGGTCTTTCACTGCACATAGCCAAGTTGTGGGTCGCTTCACTAATTGCCATCTGCTACAAGAAGCTTTTCTGATGATGGTGAGTGAGGCATGATCTATAATTGCTAGCAATATGTCATTGGAAGTCATTTTATTGCTACATTCATTTAGCAGACTAATAGTATTAGATTTTCCCATAGGGCCTATGACACATCTAGTTTCAAGTTTTGGGCTATTTTAGTAATGTCAAATACAGGTTCTATCTCATGGAATGGACCTTAAATCCAATCAAAGAGTGATTAGTTACTCCAATAATGTTTGTGCTAACAGTACTAGTATTTGCAAGCAGGTTGCTGTTGTAGACACAAGATTTGCAGCTGGAGAATATTGATGCTCAGTTTTCTCCTCCAATAGTAAGCACAGTACCTTTCAGTACCATAAATGCTAGTCAGTAGGACTGAAGCTTACTCTTTCCTGGGAATTTCACTGAAACCCCCTTGTGAAACCTTAGTAGTCCCTGATTTTATCTTATCACTTTGAAATTTCACAAATCAAAGACATCTCCTGAGTGGGGAGGCATGCAGAGATTCTTAGCAACCCTTTGAGATTTATCTTAAAGGCCTGGGTATGCACGACTAATGCTAAGATACATAATCACAACTCTCTCTCTCTCTTGGGAAGCCAATGCTTATGCTGAGAGGGGGAGGAGAGACAGACAGACAGACACCGAGACACAGAGAGAGAGAGAGAGACACTGAGACATACAGAGACACACACAGAGAGAGACAAAGACACAGAGAGAAGTGTGAAAGTGCCCATAGAGGTCAGGAGAGGGCACCAGGTCCCTTGGATCCTCCTGGCATGGGTCCTGGAAACTGAACTCAGGTCCTTGGGAAGAGCAGGAAGCACTCTTGATTGCTGAGACATCTCTCTAGCCCCTTTATTAATTTTTAGTACATCTCTAATGCTTCTTTGTCCTGGCTAATCCTGATATTATTTTCTTTCATGATGCAAGCCACACATCTTGGGTTTGCCTGAGTTGGAATCTCTAAAACATTAAGGGAACTCCTAGAAGCATTGGTGACAACACAAAAGCTGTACATCTGGCTCTTCACCAATAACAACCCAATTAAGAGACACAGATGCAGCCTATTGGGAATACAAGCCTGCAGGGAACTAAGAAGTATAAAAATGATAAAGGAATTGGAATTATGGACAGAACACTGGCAGCATCCACTTCCATGAGTGACCTTCCATGTAGTGGGAGGTTAGTAATGCACACAAGGGGCATTATTAGGGATGACTTCAGAACCAATACTCTATTCCAGATAAATAAGAAGATGTCATTGGTATTTTATTTACTTGATTTGCCTTCACAACTGTTTGCTAATCACATGCTAAAAGAAAATTCCAGTGTATTATGTATACTCGGGTTTTCCCTAGTCACACGGTGTTGAGTCAGATGGCTCCTCTGAGACCGCTTTTGAAATTTCACAGACGTGCCAGGTAATCCCTCTGTGTGAAATCAACACCCAGACTTGTGTTGGAATTAAACCAGAGTTCCCCTGACAGTAACGAGAGGAACAAACAGAGCTTTGTTTTCCTGCTAATGAGAGCAAACATCTGTATCCCTGGTGGCCTTCCTTGGAAGTATTGTAACCCTGAGATGATCAGAGACAGGCCAGAGGTATAGCTCAAAATAGCAGAATGAAAAACAAGAAAAAGAATAGAACCTTAACCTAGAGGTAAAAACTTATTGGCAAAGCACATTGGCACTCATAGACTTTCAAGATTGATCTTTTGTGTTTTCATTCATTGGAGTGATACCAATAGACATCAGGACCCAGAAGGTCCCTCCCAAAGGATTACAGGTCTTTGTGTCTAGAACAAGAAATTGAGGGGGCTGGTGAGATGGCTCAGTGGGTAAGAGCACCCGACTGCTCTTCCAAAGGTCCAGAGTTCAAATCCCAGCAACCACATGGTGGCTCACAACCATCCGTAATGAGATCTGGCGCCCTCTTCTGGAGTGTCTCAAGACAGCTACAGTGTACTTACATATAATAAATAAATAAATCTTAAAAAAAAAAAAGAAATTGAGCAGAGATGTACAATAGCAGTAGAAGCACAGATGTTTGATTTAGGAAGTATAAGCTTCAGGGGGGTAAGGTAGATGGAGCTAAGAGAGAGTTGAATATCTCAAAGGGCCATGCTGTGCAACTGGTGAGGTTTTTATACCAGTGGGCTTACAGGCTCATTTGCATTTCAGGGGCTTTCTTGTGAATTCTCTATTATATGTACTTTTACATACAACTTCACACATTGTAAGCCTCACTAACATTTTCAGTCTCACCTCAGGGGTGGACATTTTAGTGTTAAGATGAATTATAGGTCAACTTTAGACATTTTCAAGTGTATTTTGGGGGTGGCATCCAACATTTCATTATCCCAACTTGATAACTCTGTATGCTAATTCTTCAGCCTTTACACACTACACTTAGGATCTCATTCTTTGTGATGTGCTCTTGATTCAGGCAGCTCCAAGGAGCTGCAAGAGTCCAACAAGATGGTTAGCTAAGTGATTTTTCTCAGTCTATTTCCTTGTACTTAACTAAAAATGTTTATTTTATATGTATGAGCATTTTGTCTACATGTATATCTGTGAAGAGCATGTGTGCCTGGTCCCCATGAAGCCCAGAAGAGGGTGTCAGATCCCATGCAACTGACAAGAAATGGCTGTGAGCAGCCATGTAGGTTCTGGGAATCAAACCTGTGTCCTCTGCAAGAGTAGCCAGGACTTTCACCTCTGAGACATCTCTCTAGTCACCATTTGTTCTCTTAGTACTTAAAATTCATGTTCAGAAATATAGAATACAAGAAAAGAAATCAGATACTAGACATTTGTCAGAAATTCATTTCCCACTGTGTAGATAAGGCTGTGCTTTGTTCTGAGCTACTGCCTTGCTCTGCTTGTCTTTTATAGCATGTGGAAAAGTAGCTTGGGAGCTGAACCTTGCCCTAGGTGCTTCCTTGTAAAGCATCAGTAAGATCCATTTTTTATTGAAAATTGATTCTTTTCTCATTCGCTATAACCTGATTGTAGCTTTCATTCCCTCTACGCTTCTCAGTTCCTCCCCACATTCTCTCCCCTCTGGATTTGCTCCCTTTATTTCTCTCACTAGAAAAAAAGCAGGCTTCAAAGTGACAACAACCAAACATGACAAAATAAAATACAATAACATGAAGTGAAACCTATCATATTGAAGTTGGACATTGCAACTCAACAGTAGGAAGAGACTCCCAAGAGCAGGCACAAGAGTCAGAGATCTACTCATTCTCAGTCAGGAGTCCCTTAAAAACCCTAAGCTCAATCTACAATATATACAAAGAGGAGCTGGTGTAGACCTGTGTAGGCCTACTGCTTGCTGCTCAAGCCTCTGTGAGTTTGGATGGGTCTTGCTTCAAAGTGTGATTTTTCCCATATATTTTTGAATTAGATATTTTCTTCATTTACATTTCAAATGCTATCCCAAAAGTCTCCTATACCCTCCCCCTGCCCTGCTCCCCTACCCACTCACTCCCACTTCTTGGCCCTTGTGTTCCCCTGTACTGGGGCATAAAAAGTTTGCAAGACCAAGGGGCCTTTCTTGCCAATGATGGCCGAATAGGCCATCTTCTGCTACGTATGCAGCTAGAGACATGAGCTCTGGGGATACTGATTAGTTCATATTGTTGTTTCACCTATAGGGTTGCAGACCCCTTCAGCTCTTGGGTACTTTCTGTAGCTCCTATATTGGGGGCCCAGTGTTCAATCCTATAGATGACTGTGAGCATCCACTTCTGTATTTGCCAGGCACTGGCAAAGCCTCAGAGGAGACAGCTATATAAGGGACCCTTCAGCAAATTATTGCTGGCATATGCAATAGTGTCTGTGTTTGGTGGCTGACTATGGGATGGACCCCAAGGTGGGGCAGTCTCTGGTTGGTCAATCCTTTCGTCTTAGCTACAAACTTTATCTCTGCAATTCCTTCCATGGATATTTTATTCCGTATTCTAGGGAGGAATGAAATATCCACCCATTGGTCTTTCTTCTTGATTATCTTGTGTTTTGGAAGTTGTATCTTGGGTATTCTAGGTTTCTGGGCTAATAGCCATTTATCAGTGACTGCATATCTAATGACTTCTTTTGTGATTGGGTTACCTCACTAAGGATGATATTCTCCAGATACATCGATTTGCCCAAGAATTTCAAAAATTCATTGTTTTTAATAGTTGAGTAGTACTCCATTGTGTAAATGAACCACATTTTCTGTATCCATTCCTCTGTTGAGGGACATCTGGATTGTTTCCAGCTTCTGGCTATTATAAATAGGGCTGCTATGAACATAGTGGAGCATGTGTCCTTATTACCAGTTGGAACATCTTCTGGGTATATGCCCAGGAGAGGTATTGCTGGATCTAGCTGTAGTATTATGTTCAGTTTGCTGAGGAGCTGCCAGACTAATTTCCAGAGTGGTTGTACCAGCTTGCAATCCCACTAGCAATGGAGGAGTGTTTCTCTTTCTCCCATCCTCACCAGCATCTGCTGTCACCTGAATTTTTGATCCTAGCCATTCTGACTGGTGTGAGGTGGAATCTCAGGGTTGTTTTTATTTGAGTTTCCCTGATGATTAAGGGTATTGAACATTTTTTCAAGTGCTTCTCAGGTCTTTGGTATAACTCAGTTGAGAATTCTTTGTTTAGCTCTGTACCCCATTTTTAATGGGGTTATTTGAATTTCTGGAGTTCAGCTTCTTGAGCTCTTTGTATATATTGGATATTACTCCCCTATCTGATTTAGGATAGGTAAAGATACTTTCCCAATCTGTTGGTGGCCTATTTGTCTTATTGACGGTGTGGTGTCTTTTGCCTTGTAGAAGCTTTGCAATTTTATGAGGTCCCATTTGTCAATTCTTGATCTTACAGCACAAGCCATTGCTATTCTATTCAGGAATTTTCCCCCTGTGCCCATATCTTCGAGGCTTTTCCCTACTTTCTCCTCTATAAATTTCACTGTCTCTGGTTTTATGTGGAGTTCCTTGATCCACTTAGATTTGACCTTAGTAAAAGGAGATAGGAATGGATCAATTAGCATTCTTCTACATGATGACTACCAGTTGTGCCAGCACCATTTGTTGAAAATGCTGTCTTTTTTCCTCTGGATGGTTAGTTGAAGGATTACTTTCTTGTTTTTTCTAGGTCGTGGTTTCTGTCCTTGTAATTTTTTCTATTATTATCCTTTGAAGGGCTGGATTCATGGAAAGATTTGTGTGAATTTGGTTTTGTCTTGGAATACTTTGTTTTTTCCATCTATGGTAATTGAGAGTTTTGCTGGGTATAGTAGCCTGGGCTGGCATTTGTGTTCTCTTAGCGTCTGTATAACATCTGTCCAGGATCTTCTGGCTTTCATAGTCTCTGGTGAAGTCTGGTGTAATTCTGATAGACCTGCCTTTATATGTTACTTGACCTTTCTCCCTTACTTCTTTTAATATTCTATCTTTATTTAGTGCATTTGTTGTTCTGATTATTATGTGTTGGGAGGGATTTCTTTTCTGGTCCAGTCTATTTGGAGTTCTGTAGGCTTCTTGTATGTTCATGGGCATCTCTTTCTTTAGGTTAGAGAAGTTTTTTTCAATAATTTGTTGAAGATGTTTGCTGGTCCTTTGAGTTGAAAATCTTCATTCTCATCTACTCCTATTATCCGTAGGTTTGGTCTTCTCATTGTGTCCTGTATTTCCTGGATGTTTTGAGTTAGGATCTTTTTGCATTTTTCATTTTCTTTGATTGTTGTGTCCATGTTCCCTATGGAATCTTCTGCACCTGAAATTCTTTCTTCCATCTCTTGTATTCTGTTGCTGATGCTCGTATCTATGGTTTCAGATTTCTTTCCTAGGGTTTCTATCTCCAGAGTTGTCTCTTTTTGGGTTTTCTTCATTGTTTCTACTTCCATTTTTAGATCTTGGATGGTTTTGTTCAACTCCATTGCCTGTTTGGTTGTGTTTTCCTGTAATTCTTTAAGGGTTTTTGTGTTTCTTCTACCTGTTTAGCAGTGTTTGCCTGTAGTTCTTTAAGGACTTCTACCTGTTTAGCAGTGTTCTCCTATAATTTCTCTGAAGGATTTTTGTGTTTCCTCTTTAAGAGCTTCTACTTCTTTAGCAGTGTTCTCCTGTAATTCCTTGAGGGATTTTTGTGCTTCCTCTTTAAGTGCTTCTACCTGTTTAGCAGTGTTCTCCTGTATTTCTTTAAGTGAGTTATTAATGTCCCTCTTAAGATCTTCTACCACCATCATAAGATATGATTTTAATCCATGTCTTGCTTTTCACGTGCATTGGGGTATCCAGGACTTGTTGTGGTGGGCATACTGGGTTCTGATGATTCCCAGTGTTCTAAGTTGCTGTTAGTAAGATTCTTATGTTTGCCTTTCACCATCTGGAAATCTCTGGTGTTAATGTTCAAGTTGACTCTGGTTGGAGCTTGATCCTCCTGTGATTCTTTTAGCCACTGTTAGCACTCCTGGGAGTCCAACTTTCTCCTGAGTTTCATTGGTCAGAGCACTCTCTGCAGGCAAGCTCTCCTCTTGTAGGGCAGGTGTCCAGCAGTCTGGAGCTCTGATCCACCTCCTGAGTTCTGGGGTCAGAACTCTCCCTGTAGGCCGACTCTCCTCTGGCAAGGAATATGCCCAGGGGTCTGGGTCTCTGCTATGCCTCCTGGCTGAGGATGAATGCCCAACGCGACCCTGACCAAGAAGCTCTGTTGCTTCTATCACCCACGTGCTCTCAGGTGATCAGGAGGTTCTGGGTATGCTAGGGGTCCTGTGGCATGGAGAGTCCTCTGGTGCCCTAGACTCCCTCAGCCGGGTTCATGCAGAAGATGGCGGGGCTGGCCCTGACCTAAATGGATCCTAGCCTCTGGTTGGGCAGGGTTCCTTTGTCCCTGTTCCTGCTGGCACAAGACCCTCTGTAATTCTTTGGAGCTAATGTTGCGCTCCACTCACCAGTGATCCCAAGGTCCTGAGGCATGGAGAGCTCTCTAGCGCCCTTAGTGGCCTCTGCTGGGCTCAGAAGAAAGATGGCAGGGGTGGTCCTGACTGGAACAAATCAACAATGTGATTTTTTAACAGTTGAGTAATATTTCATTGTGAAATTGCACCACATTTTCTTTATTCATTCTTCTGTTGAGGAACATCTAAGTTGTTTCCAGTTTCTGGCTATTATGAACAAAGCTACAATAAACAAGATTGAGAAAGTTTCCTTGTGCTAAAATGGAGTATCCTTTGGGTATATGCCCAAGAGTAATATAGCTAGGTCTTGAGGTTGATCAATTTCCAATTTTCAGAACTGCCATTTGATTTCCAGATTTCCTGGATGTTTTGTGTCGGGGGTTTTAGATTTCCCATTTTCTTTGACCTATGTATCCAACTCTTCAATCATATTTTAATCCCAGAGATTCTGTCCTCCATCTCTGGTATTTTGTTCATGAAGCTTGCCTCTGTACTTCCCGTTCAAATTCCTGAATTTTTCATTTCCAGAATACCTTCATTTGGGATTTTCTTTATTGATTCTATTTCAATTTCAGGTCAATTGCAATTTTATTTATTTTCTTACACTCTATTTGTGTTTTCCTGGACATGCCTAGGTGCTCATTTCTGGATTTGTCTTTGTTGAATAGGTGTTTTGCTCCTTGGTTTCTGTTTCTTCTGGATGTTAGGAGAGTGTGATGTCTGTGTGTTGCCTGTTTTCCTGGACTGCTCAGCTGCTGTGTTCTCAGGTAATGCTTGCTGGTATTGGAGTCTAGGATATTGGGATGCTTTGGGGGAAGGAAAGTTGGCAGAGAAGGTCACATGGGAGATAATCTCCGAGAAGAAAGGATCACAGCAGGTTTCTGGCTGCAGATGGTGCACTATTGTAGCAACAGGGACCAGACTGGGAAATTGGGTCTGGGGAAACAGAGAGAAAAGAAGTTCTGTAGGCAGTCTACCTGGTGTTTAGTTAGGTCTGGTTTGATTAGTCATTTAGAATGGACTTCCTCAAACCATGTTGTACCCAGATATCCTGAGAATTTTCAAATTCTGTATCCAAAATCATGGCATGGAATCTATTTGCATGTATAGTTTATAGGTGATGCTTATACTTCCAGTCTATCTGTGGGCCATATTTGGAGGAGAAAGAGTTAAGGGTAGAGATAATCTAGACAGCCAGGCTTTGCTGCTAATCCACAATATTTCTAATTTAGTCCTAGTTTGTCACTTCATTCAGCTTACAAAATATGTTTATATATTATTTCCTTGTGAGCACTCATGATGAAGGAAAGAAAATTAATTTACTAGACAAAATATATTTATGGTAATGAAAAATACTTTAAATGAAAGGATATTTAATTTATAGCAAAAATATTCTAAATGGTAGAAAGGTTACAATTTACAATTGTTGTTCTACTTTGTATGTATTTTTATAATAGTGTTGAAATTTCTGAACAAGTTTTGTACTTGGTACTGTCTTAATTTAACTTTCATTTGCAGGTTGGTGAGTCCACAGTCACATGATAGCCACATGTAGACCATCAGCACCCTAACTCAGTTGTGCATTCTCATCCTTATTGTAACATCACAGGGACTCATTTCTGTTTTTGAAATACTACATATAGAAAATGTGAAAGTACTTAATAGGGTTTTGTCCTAGGTTGATTTCATTGACTTCCTATTTATAATTTCACTTATTTTCATTTCTTTGGGCACATTTCCCAATGGCAAATCTTTGTTGAATAACATAGTTCATCAATATCATGAGACAGTTTTGATTCCAGGAAAGAAAAGTTTATTTTGAATATTCCTAAATACTTCTGTATTTGGGGACTTTATAATCTCAGTTTCCATCAATAACAATGACAGACAATACCTAAATCCACAGTATACTTTTTCTATATATTTGTCTAGAATCATTTTTGGTCTGGTTTCTCATATAAAAGGTATCCACTGGTAACATGTATTTGGCTGAATTTTATTTCAGGAAAAGGGTTATAGAATAAAAAAAAATTCATTTATTTTACTCACCATAGTAATGAAATGCCTTCTGAAATCAGTTCCACTGAATTTCCAAGTCTCTTAGTGGTCAGCATTTTTATGTATATGTGTAAAACTGCCATAATATGTGTAAAGGTGCTGAGGTAAATTCACATCCCCTTTACTGTAGCAAAAGGAAGCTCAAAGAAGTTTATTTCATTTACTTACCTTGTACTAGAAACAATCCAAACATTTAAAAAATAGCAAAAATAAATAAATAAATAAATAAATAGATAGATAGATAGATAAATAAATAAATAAAGGTTAAATAATATTAAGTCAGATGAGAAGCTGAAGAAAGGAGTACACATAGAGGTAGCATTCGTTTTTAGAATTTACCAATTCAGGAGCTAGAGTCATGTCCAAGATATAATGCAGACCAACTGGTCTATAACACACAGGACCATTTCAATGTGATACTTCATTATTCTCAAGAATTAATGGCTGCCTGTTTGAAAGTAAAACATGTAAATGAACTAGATTTACATGCTGTTTATAAATGCAGATATATATCTTATTCTTATTTTTTGACATATTTATTTCTTTTTAAATGCATTTTTTGAGACAGGGTTTCTCTGTGTTGACCTAGCATGGAGACATGCACTACTGTACATATGTGTAGGTCAGAGGACATCTTCCAAGAATCAATTTTGTCATAACTTGAGGGACCTAGGTATTGAACTCATGTTATCCAGCTTTGTGGTAAGCAGCTATATGTTATACCATCTTATTGACCCCAAAGAGACAACTATTTTTAATGCATATTTTGGTTTGTTTTGACAGATGTATAAAAAATGCTTGGAAACATCACTACATAAATACAAAGTATTTCCAAAGCCCAAAGGGTTTTTCTTGTAGTCCATTTTTGTTTGTCTTTTCCACTTTCAGGCACAGGCAACAAATAATCTGCTCTCTGTTTCTATATATTAGACCTGTTTTTCCTCAAATATTACAAAAGTAGAATTTTAAAGTGGTCTTTTGTACCTAGCATCTTTTACTCATAATAAAGATTTGGTCACCTTTTGAATTTATTTGTCCATTTATTAACTATTGGTCTATAAGAAGAAATGTTCAGGAGGGCTTGTATGGGGCTGAGAAGCTGTGCAACTTGGGGAGCCAGTCACACACAAAAGTGAGGTCGAGACATATACAAATTCAGAAAATCTCATCCTGAGACAGGTAAGAGTAGGATTCTTCCCACATTGCTGGAGGCCTGAATGTCCCCGAGCAGGTAGCCTGTACCACCACCACCTCTGCCACCCTTAAGGTAGTTGCACATCCTGGTGGCCAAATTACAGGTTTAACTTCTCTCTATATAAGGACATGTCCAAAAAGCACCTAGAATTCCTCTTCATGTAAATAAAACATTCCCACCACCTCGGCACCAGCCAATAATATATGCTCATCCAAAATGTCCCTACCAACTCCCCAAGGTTTATATAGTCCTTGTTACACCTAATTAAAGAGAGCTCTTTCGTCTTGGAGACAGCTATTTCTTGACTGCTCTGTTAAGCTTCACTCTTTCCACTCTTGGCTTCCAACAGTACCTGGACAGCTCAAGAGCAGAAGCTGACCGGGCAGTGGGGGTGAACTCTGTTAGCTTGGTGTCTTCCTTACTGTTCTGTTGTTGGGAAGAGATACCATGACCAAGGCAACTTATAGAAGAAAGCATTTAACTGGGGGACTTGCTTACAATGTTAGAGGGTTAATCCATTACCATCATGGTGCAAAGTAGACAGGCATGGCAGAGGAGCAATAGCTAAGAGCCTTTCATTTGATGTATAAGCAGCAGGCAGAGAAAGACTGGACCAGGCATGGGCTTTGGAAACCTCAAAGCTCACTCTCAGTGACATATCACCTCCAGTAAGGGCACTCCTACTCAAAGCCATACCATCTCATCATTCCAAACATTTCATCAACTGAGGGGTAAGTTTGCAAACATATGAACTGATGGGAGGCCATTCTCCTTTAAGCCACTTCACTTGGCTTTATTAAAAGTTGTAAATGTGGGGCCTGAAGAGATGGCTCAATGGTTCAAAGCATTGATTACTCTTTCAGAGAACTGGGTTCAATTCTCAGCACCCACATGGCAGCTCACACCTGCCTGTAATTCCAGTTCCAGAGAATCTAGCACACTCTCACAGACATGCATGCAGGTAAAATATCAATGTACATAAAAATAAATAAATCTTTAAAAATTATATTTACAGAGAGTGAAATTCTGCTTATAATATTCTTTAACTCAGCAGCTACATTTCTACCATATATTTTCTTTCTTGACTTCTTGAACTTTTAGAAAAGTTTTAGGAATGATTTTATTGTATATTACTAAACAACATTAGTTATGTAATTTTTCATTGGCAGAAATAAAGGCTTATCATAATGATTGTCTTTGGATTAAATCATCCCATGGTACCAGGTAGACAGCAGGTTATATTAGTCTCACTCAACTAGGAAGAAAACTTCTGGAAGTGCATTGATAGTTTTGACTGTGAGATGTGAGATTTAGATGTGGTTTAGAGGTGAGGTGAGATTTCTATGTGAGACTTTCAGCCTGTGAGATGACTCAGAATGAGAGTTTGTCTCCAAGCCTGTCAACCTGAGTTCAATCCCTAGCATCCACAAGGTGAAAAAGAAACCAAATCTCCAAACACACACACACACACACACACACACACACACACACACACACACACACAGGTATGCATGAACATACTTTAAAAATACTTTTAAACTACAATTTCTGTAATATAACAATGACTCCTATCTACAATGCATTTTCTACTTCTTTGGTCAGCCTTCACTAAGATTTCACTTAGCCAGAAGAACAAAGCTGATCAATAAAGGTAATTAATTAAGACTATGAATTCATGATTGTCTTAAGTCCCATTAACATTTAATTATCTTTGTTAATGGAAAATGGACCCAGTTTCTATGTAAAATTTACATAGAATCTCAAAACTTAATTAGAACAAATAGTTTCTAACTTATCTTTCATTAAATTTTGGCTGAAGGTCTGGTCCTAGGGAGTATCCAATAGTGGTTAAATTATTTTAATGTCCATATACACAGGTTCCATTTCCCATCTATTGGAAGAGAATGGTAAAAGAACAGTGCGTTTAAAATATTGAGAGAAAGAATTTTTAAACTCTTAAAACTAAGCTTCCAAAAATTGTTGCCAAAGTTGATAGGTTGACAGCATACGCTTTTTAAAAGAGATTTAAAACTCTTCCAAATCAGGAAAGTATTAAATCATCATAGTTTAATTTTGAGCAGTTACTGAGATCAAGAGGAGAGGAGAACACAGTTCTTTTTTTTTTTTAATTAGATATTTTCTTTATTTACATTTCAAATGTTATCCCCTTTCCTAATTTCTTCTCTGAAAATCCCCTATCCCCTTCCCCCTCCCCCTGATCCCCAACCCACCCACTCCTGCTTTCTGGCCCTGGCATTCCCCTATAGTAGAACCTTCACAAGACCAAGGCCTTCCCCTCCGATTGATGACTAACTAGGCCACCCTCTGCTACATATGCAGCTAGAGCCATGAGTCCCTCCATGTGTTTTCTTTGATTGGTTGTTTATTCCCAGGGAGCTCTGGGAGTACTGGTTAGTTCATACTGTTGTTCCTCCTATAGGGCTGCAAATCCCTTCAGCTCCTTGGGTACTTACTCTTTATGAAATTCTTACACAAGTCAATGGATCTGGAAGATATCATTCTGAGTGAGGTAACCCAATCACAAAAGAACACACATGATATGCACTCACTTATAAGTAAGTTAGCCCAGGAACTCAGAATACCCAAGATACAATTTGCAAAATACATGAAACTCAAGAAGAAGGAAAACCAAAGCGTGGATACTTCAATCCTTCTTAGAAGGAGGGAATTACAGAGACAAAGTTCAGAGCAGAGACTGAAGGAAGGACCATCCAGAGACTGCCCCACCTGGGGATCCATTCCATAAAGAACCACGAAACCCAGACATTAGTGTGGATGCCAACAAGAACTTGCTGACAGGACCCTGATATAGCTGTCTTCTGAGAGGGTCTGCCAGTGCCTGACAAATACAGAAGTGGATGCTCACAGTCACCCACTGGACCTAGCGCAAGGTCCCCAATGAAGGAGCTAGAGAGAATACAGTTCTAAATGAAGTGCTAATAGCTTCATTTCACTATATAATGTGTCCTTATTTGGATGCTCAACCATATAGTCATCCTAGCTGTAAGGCAACAGTACTAAAGCACTACATTTCTTCTTTCCCAGAGTTTGAAGCTCTGTTCAATATGGCATCTTGCATGTTTTAAATTATAGATTTACATTTCAATGAGGCGTCTGATTTCTAGTTATTCCTACATGTGCTTTGATTGTGAGTGTTCATGGGAATCACTGAGAAGCTTATAAATACCCAATGCCCAAAGAGCATCTTGGAACAATTAGATCAACATCTCTGGAGATGAGAGCTAGTAATTGATGTAGTTTAAAAGCTTCTCAGAAAATTCTAATGTACAAGCATGTTAAGAACTATTGATTGATGGCCACTAAAACAACTATTTCTATCACAAGGAATCTGACATTGTGAACGATGTGCACAACTTAGAGTCAATCTCCTGGAAGAAGCAGCGTGCCCTCATTACCCTTAACCAAGAACCATGACACACTCTTCTTTGCTTCATCCTTCTCATTGCCAAGGTTTCTGTTCATTACGTGTCTTTGGACCACACAAGGAGAAACAGTGACTTTATTGCCTCTAATGATAATATAACCAAACCTGAACCCTAACTTTCCAAATGAAAGAGATTCCTTACTCTGTGGTAAAAGCAACTGATAAGGGAATGTGACAGCACCTCCATCTTGACTACTCATTATCTAACATTCTGAAAGCTTAGACAACTGAAGCTAGGTGGCAGTCCTGCTTAGCAATTAGAAGAAACACTACAAAGACAACTCCAAAGAAGAGCCATGCAGAAGGAAACCAAAATGAACATACCACTGCTTTAACAATAGAGTGAAATGAGCATGCTACACTATGACTTGAAATACGCTCTTCCTCATCAATATTGGTGAGGTTCCCTAAGACTAGTGGTAACTGATTGTTTTTAGCTGCTTTTCAGTAGGATCCACAAACCTCTCTCCATTGTGTTTTTGAGGATGATCACTCCAGGTGAGTATCTCCAGCTAGACAGTAGCTCATTTTTTTTTTTTTGTAACCTATAAAATGGAAGCAAGTGAAAAAAATATTGTGAATACTGAAAAGTACTTGAAATATAAAGTATATGGTATACTCAAACCATGATAAGTTGGGATTTTTTAAGTGCCTGACTAGGACTGGAGAAGTAGTTCAGCAGTTAAGAGGACTTGTTCTTGCAGAGGAGGAGTGTTCGATTCTGAGCACCCACACAATAGATCACAGTGTCTATAACTGCAGTTTCAGGATATTTGATACCCTCTTCTGACCTCTGCAGGCATCGGACATGCATGTGTCACACACAAAGAAACACAGGCTAAACCCATACACAAAAACCATATCGAAGCACATGACAATTTTTCTAGAAAAATATTTAACAAAATATTAGTAGTGTGTGTTGGTCGGGGTATTTGCTGAGATGATTATATTCTGTTTATATGTACTTATCTTTTAAAATTTCTATTATAATAAGCATGTAGTATTTTCCTTTGAAATTTCACTGTTTTTATGGGAGTCATAATGCCCTTCAATTTCCAAATGTCCATTAATGATTAGGTAATTAGTAGATCCTGACTGCTTTCTGTCATGTCTATTGTCAGCCCAAGGCCTGCTTTGCATTCATTGATGGCTCCCCTAATTAGAGCTGTTAATGGATGATGCTAAGGTGTACTCATCCCAAACAATCAATACTTTGTGCATGTACTCACTCTAATTTGGAAGGCTAACCAGAAGTTGTCATTTTGTTTGTTTGCTATTCTTTTAGGAATAATCAAGATGAGGATAAGGTATATTGAGCTCTGTTCTCAACATATAATGCAAAATGTTTATGAAACTGTAATAGATGCAACTGTAGAAGATATAAGTTAGTTCTACTTTTTTCCTCTTATTAAGATTAGATTTTTTCACATAATTTATCATGATTATGGTTTCTGCTTCCTCTATTCCTTCTCAGGTATCTCTACTTCACCTCCCCGCCCATCTGATCCACTTCTGTTTATCATTAGAAAATGCTCAGGCTTCTAAGGGGTAATAATAATAAGATTAAACAGAAACTAACACATCAGAATTAGATGAAAAGAAAGGGCCCAAGAGAAGGTACAAAAGTCAGGGACCTATTAGCACACACACTCAGGAGTCCCCCCCCAAAATCACTGAACTAGAAACATTAAGATATACACAAAGGACCTGGTGCAGACCAATGAAGGCTCCGCGCATGCTGCCTCAGCCTCTGTGAGTTCATACGAGCTTTGATCATGTTGATGGCCTATTTACATGGTTTCCTCCATACCCTCTGGCTCCTATACTCTTTAGGTTTCCTCTTCTGTGGGCTTCCCAAACCCATTTAGGACTGAGTATTCCCGGGTTTTTCACTCTGCACAATGTCTAGCTATGGGTGTCTGTATTTGTTCCCATCTGATTGTTTTATTTTTTTTTTTTACAGTGCATTTCTTTTTTTTTTAATTAGATATTTTCCCTATATTTCAAATGTTATCCTCTTTCTTGCTTTCCCCTCTGAGAAACCCTCTACCCCCTCCCACTCCCCCTTTTCACCAACTCACCCACTCCTGCTTCCTGGCCCTGGCATTCCCCTACACTGGGGCAAAGAGCCTTCACAGGACCAAGGGCCTCTTCTCCCATTGATGACCGATTAGGCTATCCTCTGCTACATATGCAGCTAGAGCCATGAGTCCCACCATGTGTAGTCACTGGTTGGTGGTTTAGTCCCTAGGAGCTCTGGGGGTACTGGTTAGTTCATATTGTTTTTCCTCCTATGGGACTGCAAATCCCTTTAGCTCCTTAGGTCCTTTCTCTAGCTCCTTCATTTGGACCATGTGCTCAATCCAATGGATGACTGTGAGCCTCCACTTCTGTCAGGCACTGGCAGAGCCTCTCAGGAGACAGCCATATCAGGCTCCTGTCAGCAAGCTCTTGTTGGCATCCACAATAGTGTCTGGGTTTGGTGATTGTATATGGAATGTATCCCCAGGTAGGGCGGTCTCTGGATGGTCTTTCCTTCAGTCTCTGCACCACACTCTGTCTCTGTAACTCCTTCCATGGGTATTTTGTTCCCCTTTAAAGAAGGATCGAAGTATCCACACTTTGGTCTTTCTTATTCTTGAGTTTCATGTTGTTTGTGAATTTTATCTTGGGTATTTTGAACTTCTAGGCTAATATCTACTCATCAGTGAGTACATATCATGTGTGTTCTTTTGTAATTGGGTTACCTCATTCAGGATGATAGCTTTCAAATCCCATCTGTTAAAGGAGGAAGTGTCACTGATGATGACTGAGCAATGCACTGATCTATGAGCATAGCAGAATGTCATTATAGATCATTATTGCTAAGATATTTTTAGAGCAATATCATGTTTTACTCTAGCTCCCTGGGCTATGTAGTCTCATGTTCTTGGTCACCCAAACAGTGTCCGGATGGGTTGCAACTCCTGTAGTAGGCCTTAAACTAAATCAGATATTGGTTGGTTACTCCCTCAAGCTTTTTGCTACCATTGCACTAGCATATCTTGAAAGTAAGACACCAGTGTTGATCAAAGGATTTGTAGCTGTGTTTACATCTCTCTCTCTCTCTCTCTCTCTCTCTCTCTCTCTCTCTCTCTCTCTCTCTCTCTCTCTCTCTCTCTCTTTCTCTCTCTCTCTCTCTGTCTCTCTCTCTGTCTCCCTCTCCTCCCACCTCTCTCTCTCTCTCTCTCTCTCTCTCTCTCTCTCTCTCTCTCTCTCTCTCTCTCTCTCTCTCTCTCTCTCTGTCTCTGTAGCAAGCAGTACCTTCCGTACCAAAGATGCTAGAAAGTAGGGGTCAAGGCTCTATATAGGCACCAGCTTGACGTCTCCATATTCAATGAGTTGTATAGGTATTGCAATCAGCAATAGTCCTTGCTGTCAGTGTGTAGAGAACAGCCTATAGTCTCAACAATAGCCTGGGTTATTTGATGATTCCCATGGTAATCCTTTCATCAACAGCTTAGTTAGATATAACCCCAGCCTGGTACTGGAAACTTCATTTCAGAACAGTAGGTGGCCAGTTGAGGCTTTGCCCTGCCCTATTGTTTTGGCAATTTTCTTTAGTTCACCCTCATATATGTATGCATTTTGGAAGCTTCTGCTATCTTTCCCATATTCACTACCTTGTCCCTCTCTTTTCTCTTTCTTCCTACTTAATCTTCCCATTCCAGCCCTCTGTATTTATCCATCCATAACTATCCTATTTCCATTTCCTAATAGGATCTATCTCTCTCCCCTATTTGTCTCTCCTAGTCCCTTCCTCAATATATAACCTCTCAGATTCTACATATTGTAGGTTGGTTACAATTGAATTGATAGTTAGTAGTCACATGTAAGTGAATATATTATACATTTCTCTTTACGGGTCTAGGAACTTCACTCAGGATGATTTTTTTCTAATTCTATCCATTTACCTGTTAATCTCATGATCCCACTTTTAAGAGCTGAATAGTTTACTCCATTGTGTAAATTACCACATTTCTTTATCCATTCTTCTTTTGAGGAACATACAGGTTCTTTTGAATTTCTGGCTATTATGAAGAGAGCAGCAATGAATATGGCTGAACAAGTGTCTCTGTGGTAGGATGAAGAGACCTTCGAGAATATGCCTGAGAGTAGAATAGTTGGATCATGAGGTAGATCAATTCACACTTTCCTGAGGATCTTCCACACTGATTTCCATAGGGACTGTACAATTTTACATTCCTACCAGAAATGAGTAAGTGTTCTGATGACTCCATATCCTTGTCAGATGAGCTGCCACTTGTTGTATTATCTTAGTCATTCTGAAAGGTGTAGGATGAAATCACAAATTGATTTTAATTTGTGTTTCCCTGATAACCAGAGATGTTGAGCTTGGCTTTTTTTTTTCTTTCTACTATTTAGTATTTTGAGTTCTTGGTATATTTTGGATATTGTCCCTTTTTCAGACAGGGAGTTGGTAAAAATCTTTTCCCATTCTGTAGGCTGCCACTTTGAATTACCGTGTTCTTTGCCTTGTAGAAGCTTTTCAGATTCATCAGGTTCCATTTAGTAATTGTTGATCTTAGTATCTGCGCTAATGGTGTCATCTTCAGGAAGTCTTCTCCTGTCTCAATGTGTTCAAGGCTACTCCTCCTTTGTCCTGTATATTTAAATATCTGGTATTACATTGAGGTTTTTGATCCATTTGGAGTGGAATTTGGTACAGGGTGATAAGTATAGATATATTTGGATTCTTCTACATGCAGACATCCAGTTTGACTATCACCATTTATTGGATATGTGTGTATGTATGGTGCCTATAGGTGTGTGAATTTATGTCTGAGTGTTCAATTCAATTCCATTGATCAGTGTATGTTTGGTTCCAATACCATGCTGTTTTTATTACTATAGTTTTGTAGTGCAGCTTGAAATTGGGAGTAATGATACCTCCCACATTTCTTCCATTGTTCAGGATGCTTTAGCTACCCTGGGTTTTCTGTGTTTCTATATAAGATGAACATTGTCTTTTCAAGATCTGTGAAGAATTGTCTTGATATTTTGACCGGGATTGCAATTTTGAATTTTCTTGAAATTTTGATGGGGATTGCAAATTTGCTGGAGTAGGATAATCAATTTTACTATATTACTCCTACAGGTCCATGAGGATGGGAGATCTTTCCATTTTCTGATATCTTCTTCAATGACTTAAAGTTTTATCATACAAGTCTTTTACTTGTATAGTTAGTTATCCCAAAATAGTTTATATTATTTGAGGTTATTTTGAAAGGTGTTGTTTCTCTGATTTCTTAATCAGTCCATATATCCTTTGTATATAGGAATGCTACTAATTTTTTTATAGTTAATCTTATATCCAGCTACTTTGCTGAAAGTATTTATCAGCTGTAGGATCTCCTGGTGGAAATTCGTGGATCACTTATGTATACTATAATATCATCTTCAAATAAAAATACTTTGATTTCTTCCTTCCAATTTTTATCTCTTTGATATTGCTCCAGTTAAGACTTCATTTTTGTGTTCCTTATTTTAGTGGAGTTGCTTTGTGTTTCTCTCCATTTAAGTTTATGTTGGCTATGGACTTTCTGTAAAGTGCCTTTATTATGTTAAAGTATGACTTTTGAATCCCTAATCTCTCCAGGAATATCATGAAGGGGTGTTTGATATTGTCAAAGGCCTTTTCTGCATCTAATGAGAAGATCATGTGCTTTTGTCATTCAGATTTTTTATATGGTATTGAATATGTTGAATCATCCCTGCATCACCAAGATGAAGCCTACTTGATCATGGTAGACGATCTTTTTGATATGTTCTTGGATTCAGTTTTCAAGTATTTTACTGGGAATTTTTGCACCTGTGTTCATAATGGAGATTGATATGTAATTATCTTTCTTGGGGTTTTATTTGGTTTGGATATGAGGGTATCTGTTATCTCATAAAAACAAATTTCGCAATGTTCCTTTGGTGTTTATTTTGTAGAATAATTTAAGCAGTATTGCTTCTTTGAAAGTCTGATAGGATTCTGCCTTAATACCATCTGGCCCTGGGCTTTTCTTGGTTGAGAGACTTTGAATGATTATTTCTATTTCACTAGGGAATATAAATTTGTTTAAGTTGTTTGTCTGATCTTGATTTAACTTTGGTAAGTTATGGAGAAATTATTCATTTCTTTTATATTTTCCATGTTAATAGAGCACATGTTTTTAAAGTATGTCCTTATGATTCTCTGCATGTTGCTATGTCCCATTTTCACTTTTAATTTTATTTATCTGAATAGTGTCCCTCTACCATTTCAATAAGGATTTGTGAATCTTACTATTTTTCTCAAAGAAGCAACTCCTGGTTTCATTGATTCTACATTGTTTTACTTTTTTGTTTCTGTTGTTTCTATATTATTGATTTCAGTCCTGATTTTGATTATTTCTTGCTATCTACTCCTTTTGGGTGTGATTTCTTCTTTCTGTTCTAGTAGCTTAAGATCATGAGAAAACACAGATATTTACATTATAATTCTTAGCAGTAGTAAAATTAGAGTAATGAAGTAGCAAACAATAATAACTTTATGGTTAGGGGTCACCACCACATGCAGAACTCTACTAAAGGATTTCAGCATTAGGAAAGTTAAGACCCACTACTCTAGACTTTCCAGGTGTACTGTTAAGTTGCTAGCTTGAGATCACTCCAATATTTTTTATAAAGTTTGTTTTTATTTTATGTATATGAATACACTACAGCTATCTTCAAACACACCAGAAGAGGGCATTGAATCCCATTACAGATGGTTGTGAGCCATCATGTGGTTGCTGAGAGTTAAACTCTGGACCTTTGGAAGGGCAGTCAGTGCTTTTAATTCCTGGGCCATTTCTCCAGCCCCAATCTTTTTTTTTTTTTCCATGTTGGCACATTGTGCTATGAACATGCCTTTATTATGTCTCACATGGTTGGGCATATTGTGTGTTCATTTTCATTGAATTCTAGAAAGTCTTTAATTTGTTTTTAATTTCTGTCTTGAGTCATTTTCCATTTAGTAGAGAGTTGTTTGGTTTCTAAGAACTTGTAAACTTTCTGTTGTTTCTGTTGTTGATATCTAGCTTGAATCTGTGGTGATTTGATAAGGTGCAGAGTGTTATTTCGAGTGTGCGCATGCACACTCGTGTGTGTGTGTGTGTGTGTGTGTGTGTGTGTGAGACCTAAGGCTTGTTTTGTGTCTAGGTATCTTGTCAGTTTTGGAGGAAGTTCTGTCAGGTGCTGAGAAGAATATTCTTTTGTGTTTGGGTGAAGCGTTCTGTACATCTGTTAGGTCCATTTAGTTTATAATAACATCCGCTAGCTCCAGATTTTTTCTGTTTAGCTTTTGTTTGGATGATCTGTCTATTGGTGAGATTTGGGTATTGAAGTCTCCCACTATCAGTAGTGGGTCAATATGTGATTTAAACTGTAGTAATGGTCTCTCCCAGAATGTAGATAGTCTATCCAGGTCCTTCTGGCTTTTTCAAGTCTTCACTGAAAAGTCAGGTGTTGTTCTAATAGGTCTACTTGTATGTTACTTGATCTTTTTCTCCTTGTAGCTTTTAATATTCTTCATTCTGTACATTTAGTGTTTTAGTTATTATGTGACTCAGGCACTTTCTTTTCTTGTCTAGACTATTTGGTGTTCTATATGCTTCCTGTACCTTGGTAGGCATCTTTTTCTTTATATTAGGGAAATTTTTTGAGAATACTTTCTGTGTCTTTGATCTGGGTTTCTTATCCTTCTTTTAGTCTTATGATTCTTAGATTTGGTGTTTTTATGGTATCCCAGACTTCAGGATGTTTTGCGCCAGGATTTTGTTAGATTTAACATTTTCTTTGACTGGGGTATCCATTTTTTCTATCTTGTATTCAAAGCCTGAGATTCTCTCTTTCATCTAGTTGCTGTATATTGTTGGTGAGGCTTGCCTTTGAGGTTGCCTATTCAAGTTCCTAAGTTTTTCTTTTCCGTTTTCCCCTTAGTTTGGCTTTTCTTTATTGATTCCATTTCTACTTTCAGGTTTTGAATAATATTATTTTTCCACTTTTTGTTGGGTATTCCTGTATTTCTCTAAGGGATTTATTTATTACTTCTTTAAGGTCCTCTATAATATTCATAAAGGTTAAATTAAGGTATTTTTCTTGTGTGTCCGCAATATCACAGTACTCAGGGCTTGCTGAGGTAGGATTGCTGAACTTTAGTGAAGACATAGGTCCTGGCTGTTATTGACTGTATTTTTTTTTGTGCTGGTGTCTAGGCATCTGGGTTTGGGAAAATTGCAATTCTAGATGCTGATCTCTGGTCTTGTCTTTATTGGCTGAATAGGTTGTTCCTTGCTTTCTGTGGCCCCCTCTGGTTCTGAGGTGAGTGTGATGGCTGTGTGTTGTCTGGTAGGAAATTCTTCTGGGTTCTTAACAGTGGTGGCCTCTGGATACTACAGCTAAAATGTGTTTCTGGGTATTGGGAACTGACTCTTAGGAGTGAGGATGGGTTGGATGGGGGGGGTGTATGAGGCCATCTGCAGGAGGGAGGAAATCAGATGTTCCACTAGGATCTTCTTAGAGCCCTGAGAATGAGGTCAGGGGGTGAAGAGAGGCTGCAAGCAGATGTTCTGCTACAGAGCTGGGTATGTGACTAAGGGACAGACAGAGAGATGAATATCTGCAGTCAGTTTCCAGATTTCCTGACTTGTGTGGTCTGAGGGTTCCCAGGGCGTGTCTACTTGGATTGTGGCCTGGGATAAAGCAATGTCTGAGGTTAGAGAAATTTAGAAGGACAGGTTTCTTTGCTTCCCTGAAGGTGGAGGGGCAAGGGAAGGCTGCAGTAAGTGCTCTGATACACAGATGGGGATAAAACTAGACAATTGGACTTGGAGGAGCTGAGAGAGAGTTAAGATCTGCAGTTAGCCTGCCTGCTTTCTGGGCTGAAGTAGGAAAGTAAATTCTTACATCAGAATTAAGATCTGAAGATTTAGTGGTGGCTGGGAGGTGGCTCAATGAGTAAGAGCTCTTGTGGAAGTAAGACATCTGAATTTAGCACCCACAGAAGAAAACAGGCATGGCCCACTGTGCTTGTAATCCCATCATTGTTGTGTAGAGACAGATGGATCCTAGTTGCTTATTGGCCAACCAGCTTAGCCTAATGGATGAACTTCACAATCAGTAAGAAACTTATCTCAAAAATAAGGTGGAAAGCAATGAAGAAGTGACCTCCAGAGGCTCTTACACGGGATCAGACATGGTAAATGTACACACACACACACACACACACACACACTCATTCCACATCAATCTAAAAAAATAATGATTCTTGTAAGCATATATTCACTTAATTATTTGAGCTAAAGCACAGTATACTGAGGAATAGAGTTGTGGGCTCAATTGACAGTAATAATTCAGTAACTCTCAGAAATAATACTTTTCTGTGTAACCAGATATGGAATGAGATTTTTGTGTTTCTCTGGAATTAGAGTTAATGCCTAAAGCTGATGATAAAAGACCAATTAACATCCTAAATCAAAGTTCAAAAAGCCAGTCTCCTTCAAGGAATATGATTTGATTTTTTTTAATCACACTTACAGATTCCTCCCTCTCCAATTCTGGTCACTCTGTAGCTGCATACCAGGATCTCCAACCACCCTTTTAGACTTGCTAGATCCCAGACTTTGCCCGTTGTGGCTCCTCTAGTCTACCCAGTGTTTTATTTAGAGAAGTTGATTAATGCATTTCTCAGTGCTAATTGGAGAATCATTTATTGGTAGTTGGTGGTGATTAACAGAAACCCACAACTGCCCAGAGTGCAAAGAATATGAGAATTTCAGAATGTTTAGCACTAAGTGGAACATATGTACTATACAGACTGATAGCATGACTGCTCCATGGTAGGGTTAAGGGAAGATTTTTATTATAAACATAAGCCTTAGAGAACAGGCAACGGCATCCAGAAGAGTCAGAGTAGAGAGAAAAAGTAGTAGATGAACCATGCCCAGCAGATCTGACCAGGCCATGAGAGAAAAGAACCGGGAGCACAAGAGAACAGACACACACACACACACACACACACACACACACACACAGAGAGAGAGAGAGAGAGAGAGAGAGAGAGTGCAACCATAGCTAAAAATGAGTAGCTGGATAGCTGGGGAGAGGGAAGTCTTTGAGCTGGGGGAGTTTAGGGTAGAGGGGGAGGTGAGAAGGGCTAGGCATGCTAGAATGGACTCTGAACTGTGTAACAGGTACTGGTAAGGCTTAGGGGGTCTGGAGACCAGCATGTGCTTCAGTATGTTAATAAGCAACACAGGTAATCCCTTCACCTTTTTGGAATGTGTGTTCAAAGTTCAAGGCTCATTATGGAAGAGGGAGGAGAAAGAGTGCCAGAGTCCAAGATGGTGAGTGACTAAAAGGAAACAGTGTCCACTGGACACAGCAGGGGAGCTGAACAATGAACTCACAGTGATCTTGACAGCGTGTTCAAGTCCTATTAGAGTTGAAACCAGACCAAATCTCAGAATGGAGAAGACAGATGAACAAAAATTCTCACCCCTAGCTGAGAAGCAATTGGCAATTGATAGCTGCTGAAAATGGGGTGAAGATTAGTTTTCTTTCTTTCTTTCTTTCTTTCTTTCTTTCTTTCTTTCTTTCTTTCTTTCTTCCTTTCTTTCTTTCTTTCTTTCTTTCTTTCTTTCCTTCTTTCTTCCTTCCTTTCTTTCTTTCTTTCTTTCTTTCTTTCTTTCTTTCTTTCTTTCTTTCTTTCTTTCTTTCTTTTTCTTTCTTTCCTTCTTTCTTAATCATCTTATTTGTTTACAATGACCCTTCCTGGTTTCCCTTCCACAACTCACCCAACCCATGCCCCCTCTCCCCATCCCCTTTCCCTCTATGAGGGTGATCCTCCACCCACTCACCCACTCCTGCCTCACTGCTCTAGCATCCTCCTATGCTGGAGCATCAAGCCTCTGCAGGACCAAGGGTCTTTCCTTCCATTGATGACAGATAAGGCCATCCTCTGATACATGTGTATCTGAAGTCGTAGATACCTCCATGTGTATTCTTTGGGTGGTGGTTTATTCCCTGGTAGCTCGGGAGGGGGGGGTCTGGTTGGTTGATATTGTTGTTCTTTCTATGGGTCTACAAACCCCTTCAACTCCTTTAGTCCTTTCTCTAACTCCTCCATTGGGGACCCCATGCTCAGTCCAATGGTTGGCTGTGAGTGTCTGCATCTGTATTGGTCAGGTGCTAATAGAACCTCTCAGGGAATAGTTATACTAGGCTCCTGTCAGCAAGCACTTCTTGGCATCAGCAGTAGTGTTGGGGTTTTGTGTCTGCACATGAGATGGATCCCTAGGTGGAGCGGTCATTGGGTGGCCTTTTCTTCATTCTCTGTTCCATATTTTGTCCCTGTCTTTCCTCTGGGCAGGAACAATTCTGGGTTAAAATTTTTGAGATGGGTGGGTGGCCCCATCCCGCAACTGGGGGCCGTTCCTATCTACTGGAGGTAGTCTCTACAGGTTTTATCTCCCCTTTAATGGGTATTTTGGCTAAAGTAATCCCCATTGGGTCCTGTGAGCCTCACACTTCCCTGGTGTCTGGAACTTTCTCCTGGCTACTCCAGTTCCCTACCCCACCCCCACTGCTACAATTTCTATTCAATTCCCTGATCCTCTGCACTTCTCTCCTGTCCCTTCCCATACCTCATCTTGCCTCTCCCTTCCCTCCTCCTCCTCCTCATCTCTCCCTCTCAGGTCCCTTTCTCCCTGTACCTCTTGTGATTATTTTGTTCCCTCTTCTATGTAGGATTGAAACATCCACAGTTTGGTTTTCCTTCTTCTTAATCTTCATATGGTTTGTGGGTTGTATCTAGGGTATTCTGAGCTTTGGGGCTAATATCTACTTATCAGTATCAGTGAGTACATGCCATGTGTATTCATTTGTGACTGGGTTACCTCACTCAGGATGATAATTTCTACTTCCATCAATTTGCCTGTGAATTTCATGAAGTCATTGTTTTTAATAGCTTAATAGAATTCCATTGTGTGAATGTACCACATTTTCTGTATCCATTCTGTTGAGGGAAAGCTGGGTTGTTTCCAGATTCTACCTATTATAAATAAGGCTACTATAATTATAGCTGGTGGCTGGCATGTAGAAGAATGCAAATCTCCATTCTTAACTCCTTGTACAAAGCTCAAGTCCAAGTGGATCAAGGACCTCCACATAAAACCAGGTACACTGAATATAATAGAAGAGAAAGTGAGAAAGAACTTCAAACACATTAGGACAGGGGGAAATTTCCTGACAAGAATACCAATGGCTCAGGCTGTAAGATCAACCATTGACAAATGGGATGTCATAAAATTACAAAGCTTCTGAAAGGTAAACTACACTAACAATGAGACAAAACAGCAATCTACAGATTGGAAACAGGTCTTTACTAACCCTACATCTGATAGAGGGCTAATATTCAAAATATACAAAGAACACTAGAAGTAAAGATTCCAGAGAACCAAATAGCCCTGTTAAAAATGGGGTACAGAGCTAAACAAAGAATTCTCAACTGAGGAATACCAAATGGCTGAGAAGCACCTAAAGAAAAGTTCAACATCCTTAGTCATTAGGGAAATGAACATCAAAACAATCCCAAGATTCCACCTCACACCAGTCAGAATGGCTAAGATAAAAAACTCAGGTGACAGCAGATTCTGGTGAGAATGTGGAGAAAGAGGAACACTCCTATTGCTGATAGGATTGCAAAGTGTAAAACCACTTTGTAAATCAATCTGGAGAATCCTCAGAAAATTGGAAATAGTTCCACCTGAAAACCCAGCTATACTACTATTGGGCATATACCCAAAAGATGCTCCAACATATAACAGGGGATCCATTTTCTCTAAGACCATAGGCCCTGGTAAACCAACAGCACTCTTGGAAGACTATGCATTCAAGAACACATGGACAACAGAAATTAAATTTAATAGGCAAAATAAAAGAAGGACACAAAATCAGGTGGGAAGGGAAGGGTGCTGGATTTGGGAAGAGTTGGAGAACATGATTAAAACAAATAGTACAAAATTCTCAAAGAACTAAATGCTTTTTAAAAATGAAAGAAAGCCCTAACAACAAAATAGAATCCATCCTACATCTATTCTAGTCAAAACAATGGGAAAACTAGACCTGGAGATTGAGAAGGGCATCCTTTGGCTCTTTACTATCTGTAAAGTATTTGTGCTGTCTCCTTACAATTGCCATTTTCCTTTCTCTTACCCTATTGGGGAGATGGTGATTCACATTTTCAAACCCAAGATGGAAGTCTCAAGAGAATCACATTAAGTTGAGTTTCACACTTTCATCAAATTTTTCACTAGCCAGCTAACTTGTAAAAGGTGTTTCTATGTTACTGGAGGAGAGAAACAAGATTTGGAAGGTGTCTTAGGGTTTTGCTGCTGTGAACAGGAACCATGACTGAGACAACTCTTATAAGGACATTAATTGTTGCAGGCTTACAGGTTCTGAGGTTCAGTTCATTTTCTTGAGGACTGGATGATAAAATGATGGCAGCACCCAGGCAGGCATGATGCTGGAGAAGGGACTGAGAGTTCTGGCTTTCAGGAAGCTATGACAAGGCTTTTAAAGTCCATGCCCACAGTGACACAATGCCTCTAACAATGTCATACCTACTCCAACAAGGCCACATCTTCAAACAGTGCCACTTGCTGGACCCCAAAAGCTTGTTCAAACATATGAGTCTATTGGGGCCATATGTAAACATAGCACAATGAAAAATACATTTAGTCCAACTTCAAAAGTCCCCATAGTCTATAGCAGTCTCAACAATGTTGAAAATCCAAAGTTCAAAATCTCTTCTGAGATTCATCCAATCACTTAACTGTAATCCCCAAAGCAAGACAGTAAAACAGCTGGGTAAACTCCAAATTCTGCATCTTTTTATCTGATGTTAAAGTGGTCTTCAGGGCTCCAACTTCTTTTTCATCTTCGTTGTCTGCAACAAACTTCTTTCACCTGGGCTGTTTCAACTTCTTGTTAACAGTTTTCCTCAGTAGATTTCCCATGGCTCTGGCATCTCGAACATCATGGGGTCTCCAAAGCAACTTCAATGTCACAGCTTCTTGTTCCAATGTCTGAGATCCACACATGATCTTCTAGGCTCCTCCAAAGGGCTTGAGTCACATTTCCATCTCTGCCTCTGTAGAACTCTAGGCTCTGGTTTACTCCACTCCACCACTGCTTGCTAGAGCTGGAACATGGCCTTTTTGTTCTATTCCATTATCACCAGCTTCCTGTTTTCCAACTCCTTCACTGCCTAAGCTTGGCTATCCTGGAACTTGCTCTGTAGATTGACCTTGAACTCAGAGATATGCATGGTTCTCTCTTATGAATTCTGGGATCAATGGTACATACCACCATGCCTGGACCTTTTCTCTACTTAGACCTTGCTCTATATAAGGCTGGCCTTGAACTCAAGAGATCTAGTTGCCTCTGTTTCCTGGGATTAAAGGTGTGTACCACCATGCATGGACTTAATCTTAGTTGGGTGGGATCTTGCCCCCCAAATTCCACTTTCTTAATCTGTTTATCTCCTTGAGCATAGGATTCAACTCCATTTCACTTACTGGTGTCCAATGTAAGATGCTTTATAGAAGAAAATAGAAGTTTTGCAGTGCTCAGTATTAAATCAGGTATCTTGCACTGCACTGCTCTTCTAATCCCACTGCCTTAGTCAGTGTTCTATTGCTGTGAAGAAACTCCACAACCATGGCAACTCTTATAAAGGAAACTAATTAGGGCTTGCTTAGTGTTTCAGAAGTTTAGTCCATTTTCATCATGGCAGGAAACATGGTGTCATGCAGGCAGACATGGTGCTGGAGAAGTAGCTAGATCTGCAGACAGCAGCAGGATAGAGAGAGAGAAGGAGGGGTAGAGAGAGAGAGAGAGGGAGGGGGTGAGCGAGGGAGAGAGAGAGAGAGAGAGACTGGAACCTGGCTTGGGCTTTGGAGGCCTTAAAGCCCACTCCCACTGATACAGTTCTTCCAATGAGGCCACACCTCCTAATCTCTCTCAAGTAGTGCCACTAAGGAGTGACAAAGCATTTAAATATATGTGCCTATGGGGGCTGTTATTATTCAAACAACCACATCTACTAAAGTTCAGAAGACTGTCATGTCTGAATAAAACCAAATAATCTCAGACCTAAGAAAAGGATAATGGGTGAAATCAAATTGATTATCTAAAAAAGTGACATATAAATAATATAAAATTAACATACTGAGCAACTGTTTGTATAGAAAGTTGTTTTAAGAGAAATCCATGGGGTATTTGGGATGCTCAAAAGGAGAGTAAACATGTTTCTATAGTAACATATTTTAAATAAACAAGAAGATGTAACTTACTTAATTTGTATATGCCATGCAAGTATATGAATATGAATATAGGAGGAAATGAACAAGTATATGATTTTCATAGAAAAATACTAACAAATTTATCTCAGGAATTAAGGAAAGTAAGACGCAGATTTAATTATGACAACCAGAGTGTTCAGCCCAGTCAACACATAGTGAAGATCATACTCCCAATCTGCCTGTCATCTCAGACACAGATAGTAAGGAGAACCTTTTTCAAATTAGAAGCTGGCCAATATTGTTCACATAAGTTGTACTTACATTTGGGTGTCAGTAAAAGTTAATAGAGTGAATCAAAGAAAAAGGAAACACTCCAGTTAATTTGATAAGGATAACATAACCTTGACTTAATAATCTATCGAGGATAGTAGAGGAAGAAAAAAAATCATGGTTTCTTATCATTGCTGAGTATACATGAAGGAGCTTTAGACAATTATATTAGCGACCTTAAAATGTGTAAAAAGATCACCAAGAAAAATAGAAACAAACAAAACCAAATGAGTTTTTTAACCCTGAACAAAAATAAAAGCAATAGACCGACAGACAGACAGATCCCATTGCTTAGTTGACTTCAAGAATGCAAATTGATTTGATATTAGAAAAGTCAATACAGGTGACTCACTACATGGATCACTTAACATTGAAAAAAATACTTATGCTGAGACTGAGAGTCTTCTCCAAAATTGTTAAATTTTATTACCATGGTGGAGAGATAGCTCATCAGTTAAAAGCATTGGTTGCTCTTCCTAACACCCACATGGTAGTTCATAACTACATGTAACTTCAGTTCCAGAAGATATGACATCCTTTTCTTGACTCTGTGGGCACCAGAAACCTATGCTAAACATATGTGCATTTAGGCAAAACATTCATATATAGAAAATAAATGAATAAAATATAAAAATACTTATCACTATGACAGTATTAGGGAAATTAGATGACTCAAAGATGTAATAGGATATGGAGGGCACCACTTCACAAATAGGTTAATGCTGCTATCTTTAACAATATGTTATCTATCATAGGGGTGGGTTTACTCTATTAACAAGCCTTCTTGTGATGTATGTGTTCGCTTTCATGATTTCTTGCTTTCTCTAGAACCCCATTTCTTAAACTGTGATGGGTTATAAACTGACAAAAACAAAAAGTTTCTTAACACACAATAACCAAAAATCAATCTAAGTCTAAACACATACTTCTGTCATTTTGTAATATATATTTATGTGAAGCTGAATTCTTAGCATTGATAATCATGATATCAAAATGTGGATAAAGTCTGAAAAACATTGAAGATGCATTGTGCCCTGCAGTATGAATCTCTCAGCCATGACTTAATTCTTTATGGTAAAACAAACAAGCACATTCATCTCATTAATATGCAAATTTTCTTTTTTTGGTATCTGCAGTCTACTGCCTTGTGTTATTATTACACATATATTAAAGTCAAGTGTATTACTGGTTCATTTACCACAGTCTCAATTAATCTCATGTTTGAGAAAACTTGTTTCAGTTTCATCAAAAAGATTTCCTGAACCATTGCATACCTAAAACTATCTTTTGGCTTTATACTTGAACAATATTTTATCTTGCAATAATATTCACAAATTCTTTTTCCATTAGAGTATATAGGCATTTCTGTGAACTTTATAGGTGATTTTATGATTTAAGATGCCCTCTTTATTTTGAAATTTTTATCATTTTTATGTTTTTTGTTTGTTTTAATTTTTGTCTTTGTTGGGTTTTTGAAAGAGCAGAGAGAGATTATAAACTTGTGTGTATAAGGAGGTGGAGAGGATCTGGGATCAGTCAGGGAAGAAGAAAACATAATCAAGATATATTTTATAATAGTTTGAATTAAGAAAGAAAAAATAAAATTTTTAGGAAATGCATACATTTTGTTCTTGACTATCTTATCAGTCAATATGTCATTATAAAAAGAAATATCATACTCTGAATTTCAATAAAGAAGATAAAGAATAGGTGATTGTTTGAATAAATGACAAAGAGTTAACAAAACCTAGGGGAAGAATCCTGCAACCCAAAGAGAGCTCCTTACTTGTAGGAAACAGCTCCCAGGTCTAAGACAGAGAAAACAAAGGGAAGCAAAGATCAAAGCCTTCAGACTTGGAGGAGGACTAACTGGAGTCTGAAAAAGGGTGCTGCTTAATTGATGCCAGCACTTCAGGAGCTTGAACTCTACTTCAGGACCCTGTTGAAGGGTACATGTTCCTGCCTGGCTGTTATTGGATGGACTGGCAAAAGGATGGACCTGGAGGGCATCATCCTGAGTGAGGTAACTCAATCACAAAGGAACTCACACAATATGTACTCACTGGTAAGTGGATATTAGCCCAGAAACTTCGAATACCCAAGATATAAGACACAATTTGCTAAACACATGAAACTCAAGAAGAACGAAGACCAAAGTGTGGACACTTTGCCCCTTCTTAGAATTGGGAACAAAACACCCATGGAAGGAGTTACAGAGACACAGTTTGGAGCTGAGATGAAAGGATGGACCATCTAGAGACTGCCATATTCGGGGATCCATCCCATAATCAGTCTCCAAACGCTGACACCATTGCATACACTAGCAAGATTTGGCTGAAAGGACCCAGATATAGCTGTCTCTTGTGCGACTATGCCGGGGCCTAGCAAACACAGATGTGGATGCTCACAGTTAGCTATTGGATGGATCACAGGGCCCCCAATGGAGGAGCTAGAGAAATTAACCAAGGAGCTAAAGGGAACTGCAACCCTATAGGTGGAACAACAATATGAACTAACCAGTACCTCAGAGCTCGTGTCTCTAGCTGCATATCTCTAGCCGTAGCAGAAGATGGCCTAGTGGGCCATCAGTGGAAAGAGAGGCCCATTGGTCATGCAAACTTTATCTGCCTCAGTACAGGGGAACGCCAGGGCCAAGAAGTGGGAGTGGGGGGGCGGGTGGGGAAGGGGGGAGACTTTTGGGATAGCATTGGAAATGTAAATGAAATAAATACCTAATTAAAAAAAAGATTTTTGAAAAAAAAAAAAAAGACCTGGATTTTGTAGAATCCCAGCTCTGGTATTAACTATCAAGTGGAATGAAAGGTGAGTTTAGAGCCAAGAACCTGGCATAGTCGTTTAATACCTGTTTCACTTTGTTATTGTTGATGATTTTTGTTTTGTTTTGGTTTTGTTTTCAGAATATATCTGTTAGCATTCTGTCTAAGCACTGCCCCACAGTTACCTGGCAACAGCCAGGTGTTCCAGACTCACTATAAAAGGGGCTGCTTGCCCTTCCTCTCTCTGTTGCTCTTGCCCTCCTGTTCCTGCCCTGTTCTCTAGTCCCCCACCCCTTTCTCTAGGTGCTCATGGCTGGCCTCTACTTCTCTTCCTGCCCCTCTCTTGTCTCTCCTCTCTCTCTCTCTCTCTCTCTCTCTCTCTCTCTCTCTCTCTCTCTCTCTCTCTCTCTCTCTCTCTCTCTTTTGCTCTTCCTCTACTACCCCCTCCTCAGGCCCTGAATAAACTATTCTATAATATACCATCGTATGGCTGGTCCCTCAGCGGAAAGGGGTGCCTCAGCATGGGCTTGCCAAGGCACCCCATTCTCCCACACATTCATCAATACATACCCCCTCTCTTTATCGTTTTATAAACATATCAATATCATTTTAATCTGCATATTCAAAGCTCCGTCATCCCAGCAATCTTTTCTCCACTAACGCCTTTGAGCTGCATTCCTTGTTCCGTTGTTTTGTCCTTAGATACTTTTTTTCAGATTGACTACAGGTTGAGGAAAGAAAGTATGCCATGTGCATACCACATGACTAAATTCTAAGTTTGCTGAGGATGGAATTTAGAAATCTAGCAGCAGGAAGGTGGTTGCACAAAGTCAGGGCTTTCTGTATCTAAGAGCCTTAATTTTATAGTTGCAATAAACTAAGGCAAAATACTAGTGATGTAACAGACCTAGCCTTACATACTTCATCACCAGGTCTGCTTTATGAACCTAAATCTCCAGTGTCTGAGGAAAGGAATTGAAACAACAGAACCAAAAATTCATTGAAGATGAAAATAGTTCAGTAAGTAACTTGAGCATTCTTCCATTTTGGGTTCTCTGTGGAGCCGTTGAGTAGCAAACTTGTTCCCTCATCTCTCCCTCTAAATATCTGAGGAGGGAGACTGGACACATGATGTCTAATTGCAAGTTATTTTATCTGTGTACTGATATAAATTTTAGTTCCCACAGAAACCAAAAATTATGTCTGTAAATGGCATTTTGTTTGAGGATGATTGCTCCCTTCCATACTGATGAAGTATGTGGGTGGATTTGTGAGCTCTTGCTCTAGTCGGGCAACCTGATCTAGTCATCTTTTGCATATTGCTTTCCCAAATAACAAGCTTCATGTGAAATTAAGTACTTTACTAGAGATGCTATTTAAATCTCGATTTGACAGTTTCTAAGCTGAAAGGGAAGGGTGGAGGTGTAACAATAACATCAACACCAATGGCACTGAGCTGCCACAAATGGATCTACTTAGTTGCCTAGAATCTACAAAGGCAAGAAGATTTCAAATATTAACGTCATTTTATTCTGGTGACACTTTTGAACTGGCTTTATCTATTTATAATTCTAATTTCCACTAGTTTGACAGCCCTTCCCTTTATATTTTTCGGGTCTACCTTGTATTAAAAATAACTTTCTCCTGACTCCCACAATACAAAAAAAAAAAAAAAAAAAAAAAAAAAAAAACCCTGACTGTACTTGAACTTTTTCAAAGAAATTCCCATTGTCTTCTTAGTGATCATCTCTTTTAAATGTAGACACCACACCTATCACCAAACTCAAGTCACTCACCAATATCCCAGATGGCTTGCCCACTGTGGTTGTCCACACACAGTCATTCCCCATGTTGTTCCTTTTATACCTATTCATCTCAGAAATCTTTGCATATTATCCTTGCCTCTCCTATACCTGAGTTTTATAACACTGAAACCTCTGTTTTTTTCTTCATTCTCAATAGTCCTTCACAGACTGCTGCCTTTATTTCCTTCCTCTTCATCTTAAAATTTTGTCAGGGCTTTGTCTTTGGCTCTCTCAGCTTGATAAGGATATTAATGCCCCTGGTTTGGTCCACCACAGCTGCATCTCTTTTTTTTTGGTTTTTTTTTTTTTTTTTTTTTTTGGTTTTTCGAGACAGGGTTTCTCTGTGTAGCCCTGGCTGTCCTGGTGCTCATTTTGTAAACCAGGCTGGCCTCGAACTCAGAAATCTGCCTGCCTCTGCCTCCCGAGTGCTGGGATTAAAGGTGTGTGCCACCACACCCGGCCACACAGCTGCATCTTTTAATTCACTTCCCATCTCAACCCTCATATTCCCAACTTCCTAATATCCGACTTGCCAATTAATGCAACAGCATCTCAAATTCAACCGGCCCAACGGTAACTTCACTATTACCTTCCATAGGTTAGCACATTTCTCAAAGCCCAAAGCCCTTTTTTTGCTTCTCCATATAGCTAATACACTGTAAATTTCTAAGCTTTCTGCCTTTCTAACATCTGAATCTGTGTCTGTATCTCATCATTGCAACTGCCCTGCTCCTGATTCTCATAATCACCTACCTTGTCCTTTATAATAAGCACGTGCCTTCTCTCCTTTCTTTTTCAACAGAGTTAAACTCATTTGCTAGTGTGCACAGCTCTGTGCTACACTGTCATGAAAGCCTACAACATTATGAGGAATTTTGTAGCTCTAATTATAATCCTATAACACCACTGTCATAGGGTAGTTCAAGGTTGACTAAAACATCTTTATGAAGTTTGTGACTATATTTACCATATGGTTTAAGTAAGCAGTAGGGTATATATCATATAGGCATGTATTAGTACCCATTATAATGATCAAATTAGTGAAGGGCTTATCAAAATCTCCATTATGAAGCTACATGTGGCTATATATAAGACAATGTCATTACTCCATGCAGATTCTTTTGAATCCCTCTTCACACTCTCACTCTTGTCTGATCTCCTTCCATCAATTTCATCATTCTTCAAACTGTCAGGCCAGTATCTTCAGTGAGTTCTTCAAGAGGAGGCTGCCCTTAGGTTTCTAGAGCTTTGCCCACAGTGTCAGAAGGGTCAGTTGGGTGTTTCTACTCTCCCGTGTTACTCCCAGGATGAGTGTGCAGGAATACTGAAATTGTGCAGATAATGCTGAAAGTCTAGATCACTACATGAAAGTAACCTTTGGGGACTGAAGCGATTTCTTTGTGTAGAATCTCTGCCAAGGTCTCACTCTTGCTTATATTGGTTTCATCCCCTACTCCCTGACTCATTTGCCTGTCTCTTAGTGTCAATGCTTAAGCAAGTGTACCAAACAACTGCCAGATACCATGCAAAATGTATTTTAAACTTCAAATCCATTTTGAAAGCAAAGTAACATCATGATGTTTTAACAGCATAGGAAACTGGAGTCATTAAAAGTTAAGACATTTGAAGTCTATATATAAACTGGTAGATGGCAAAGCTCAGAATCCAACAGGGCTTCTAAGGTAGTTTATCTACTGAATAGCTGTAAGTTTTTCAGTAGTACATTTAGTTTTGTAGAAGACAGGCTTCTACTATGGACCCCCACATCGCTGCCTACTGCTAGAAATATAAATATATAATCCCCACTTCATGAATTTGTGCTGTATACTGTGATTTGCTCTACACAAATAAAATATTGTAAAATTAATTTTAATTCCTTGGTCAGTTATGCTAGACTTGGTAGCAAAACATCTCTCTGGCTTTGGTGAACAAGCTGCCATAGTGGGGCAGCTTAGGTGATGGGAAATTAAGATAGCTTCTAGTTAAAGACCCTATACGGCTCTGAAGCTCTCAGATCAGGTGGCCATGGCAACATTGAGATGATGGAACTTGTAAGTAATCACACTCAGGCAGATCTTTGAGATACAGTTTTACTTACTGTCTGCATCTTGCCTGAAGAGATCTTGCCCTTAAGAGATCTTGAACCAGAAGACTCAGAGAAAGCTGGGTTTCCTAATCCACTGAAGCCAGAAGATAAAAAATGTGAGGTCATAAAAAGAACCCTGCCACTTAGAAACAGAAAAAAAAAAAGACTTGTTATTCTGTGGCATATTTGAAGGTTGCTGCTCAGAGAATTATTATCAGGAATTCTAATTCCTAGTCTATAAATTCTGCTGCTTTTACAGTCTAATATACTTAGCTAGGTTGCTAGCACTAAGCCCCTTCAGAGCATCAGTATTTGGTATCTTTAGAGCTAAACAAACAAGTAAATGTGGAGGGAGGGCTGAATAAAGGAATTTTTTAATGCCTTAAAAATATGCTCTTGGTTCTTGTGCTTGTTTCACCCAGTGAATCAATCAATAAGGGCAGTGTGAATTTGGTAGCAGCTGTTTTATGGGTGATTTAAGCAAAGCTATGCTCAGTGCCTCCCAGTGGGCTCCATGTTTCCCAATAAGTGCCTCTCCCGGGCATACACCAACATTAATCAGTGTTCATACAAGTGGAAAACACCCAAGGGCTCTTTCTCCAATTCTTTATTCCTTTTGTTGACATGGAATGTTAGATCAGAAATCAGAGATGTTAAAAGTAAAACTGAAAAAGATGCAACACCACCACCACCACCTCCCCATCCCCTCACCTACTCAAACCTTTGAGTAGGCAAGGAAATGTAAGAAAGGGACAGGTGACACTGAATGACAGTCAAGAGTTATGATGATAAGAGTAGGAAAAAGCCAGAAGATAAATGCAAACAAATAATGTCTTTTGACCCACAGGGAAACAGGTACATATCACCCATCCTTGTCAAATAATACTTGGCAGCAAATGGGACAGTTTAGCACAGAAAGCTCTGTGTCCCCAGAAACAGCTCAGTCCTGGATAAATCAGACTGGGTGGTCACCCTGGTAACGACAATTAACTCTCAGAGGCCTCAGCTCTCTCGCTTTCCAATTGGAGGAGAGAATAAAAAATAAACCTATTTTCTTAACCGTTTCTCCTTGAAAGCTATAAATACCCTGCTGACAGAACATTTAAGGTAGTGGCATAAATTCGATTTCTTCAACTAAAAAAAAAAATGACAGGTATTGGAAAGATTTATTAATCTTTCTTCCACGGTGCATTGAAATGAAAGGTGGAAAGTGGTGATAGGAGTGTGAGTTCGGAAGACAGAAAGCAATTAAAAACCTGCACTGAGAAAGCATTTAAGTCTGCTAGTACATTATAAACTGATGGGCTCACTTGCACAGATACAGAGGGAAAAAATATTTCCATTCTCTTATATTTCCTTCATGTTGCTGGGACTAAAAGCCACTCTGATAAAAAGCAACTTAGGGGAGGAAAGGGCTGATTTCAGCTTACAAGTTACAGTCCATCATGGAGGAAAGTCAATGCAGGACCTCCAGCAGGACCTTAAAGCTAAAACCATGGAGGACAGCTTCTTGCTGGCTTGCTCAGGCTCGTGCTTAGATAACTCTGTTAAACAGACCAGTGCCACCTGACCAGGGAGTGGTGTTGCCTACCACGGACATGGGAGGATCCTAGTGGGTATTGCATGGTAGGATACCTTCATCGCATATGTTTAGAAAAGTGCAGGCCAAAGGATGCAAAAGTAAATTCTTGACTGCAGGAATTTGATATACATTTCATGTGCTCACAGGCAATCAAGGTGAGGAGGTCATGGGTACAAGAGCTTGAGACACCAAGTCTTGTTGTATCCATAGGTAGAGGGCAGGAAACAATCAAGGCTTGTATTTTGGCTCCCTTTCTCCTTTTTATTCAGTCTGGGACACAGCTGCAAAGTTGAAGTAAAACAAGAAAACTATAGTTGCTGGTTGGTTGTTTTTTTGGCCTACTACAGTATATACATATTTCAAAACACATACGTATAATAAGTGTTTAGAACTTTTACTTGCACATTTTATAATGTTATTTAATTAATTAAATAATCACTGGTTCACAGGCACTGTGAAGCTAAATGACTAAGATGCTATTTGCAATGTGTTTGAACCTTACTTTATTATATATAGTTTATTTTTCTTCTTTTCCTTTTTTTCCCTCCCTGTCTCCCAGCTTCCCTCCTCTCTCCCTCCCTTCCCCCTTCTTTCCTTTCTTCCTCTCCCTGGCATGTTTCTGCTTTTGCTTTTGGACATGCTAATATATAGTTAAGGGTCTTTCTTTACTTGCCTAATCACTGGAAAGGGAATAACAGAAAATAATCATGATAATTGGAATAGACTGTTATTTTTAAAATAATTACACTTTTATCTTTTATCTTTTTTTTTTTTTTTTTTTTTTTTGGTTTTTCGAGACAGGGTTTCTCTGTATAGTCCTGGCTGTCCTGGAACTCATTCTGTAGACCAGGCTGGCCTCAAACTCAGAAATCCGCCTGCCTCTGCTTTTTAATAGGACAATCTAAAACTCAAGAGAATAACTCCATGGCCCATCACTTGGTTTCAGAATCTGTAACCCATAACCAGGTTGATTTCGCCATAATCTGACCATTTTCTCTACTCCCTACCACTGGATTCTTTTTAAAGCAAGTCCCAGATAATGTTAATTTATTCATGCATTCTTCAGAATAATTCTCTTCTGAATAAAGACTCTTTTAGTAGGATTATAATACTTTTACCAACCAATATTAACAATAATATAAATTGAGCAGTTGTTATGACAAAGTCAATTAAAAGATTCAAAGTACCTCCTTCATGTTATTACTCAGTATGCAAATATCAACCAATTTAAGAGTTGATGCCTGAACTCGCCAAACTTAGAACATGGTACAAAATAAAAATTCTACAGGCTGCTGCTAAGGACTATGCTCTTGCATTGGTCCAGGACAGACCAGACTAAAAGTCAAACTATAAAAAGGGTCCATATTTTCAGGCCAAAACCTAGTTGTTATCTGACCTCTGGAGAAGGTTCATAGCAGGCCTATCAGCATTAAAATGGCATGTCCTCTCATGGCCTTTAATCCTCATAAAAGGATCTGAGGTAATTATCTGTCAGTCCATCAGACGGTCTTCTATCATTCTATATCTCTGAATCCACATTACAAAAGAAGTATGTTTGAAATCACCAATCTGCCTTTCCCCCTACCTTCTCTAGCCTTTGTCTCTAACGTCAGTCTTTAGCATTCAGTCCATCCAAATATTTAATCTATTTTATGCCTGCTTTTAAAGTAAAAAATAAAACTAATGACGAACTTTAAAGCAGACTGTGTTGAGAATAACTCATCTTTTCGTTTGTTCATCTGCATTTGTTTATCTCGGAAGTGTCTTAGTCCTTCTCATATAACTTTTGGACATGTTTGAAATAAGTTTACAAAGGGGTATTGCTTTTTATTTTGGTTTAGTTTATTGTTTGTTTAATTAAGGAGTCATTCCTTCTGTTGTATATTCTAACATCTTATAACTTGTCTAACAAGTGATGGGGTCTTGTAAACAGGATAATTACTTCTGTTACATTCTTTAAATATTATACTAATGAATGTTATTAATTTTAATCAGCTTCATTATATTATAATTTTTAAAAAATTAATGTTTATAGTGTAAAATTGATAAAAAAATCTTTGATAATTATATAAATGTATTCATTTAATCACTACTATCATTCTGTATTTTTAACTACATTTTTTTAAAGATTCATTAATTTAAGTATATGAGGGCTCTGTTTGCATATATGCCTTCATGAGAGAAAACAGCATCAGACCCCATTATAGGTGATTGTGAGCCACCACATGGTTGCTGGGAATGGAATCAGGAACCTCTGGAAGAGCAGCCAGTGTTCTTAACCACTGATTAATCTCTCCAGCCCTGTTATTATAAATTTTATGTGATGTTTTTATAACCTTTGAATTTGATAAACTATTTCCAATAAATATCCTCAAAATCATTACTAGATTTAACTAATCATTATATATATATATGTATATATATATATATATATAATTCTAATTTCTTTGTTTTCTCTTTCATCTTTCTAACTATTTAAAATTTTTCTTTAAATTTTACTTCTCACCCATACTATGCTAAAAAGATTCTTTTTTTTCCAGTCAGTGTTGTAACAAGAATAGATTCAATGTCAAATGCTGGCCACTCCTGAAGATTTATTACAGGCACAGAGAAACATGATCCTTTTTGCAACAGGTGTGACTCTAAATACAAGTTTACTGATGCAAGCAGCTAATAGAGTGAGTGCTGAGTCAAGAATAGATATCCGGCTCGTTAATATTTGCTTTGGAGAAGTAGGCTCACGTGTTTGTCTCCAGTCTCAATAGATCTATGACCTGGATGCTTGCATAAGTACATTTGTACTGGGGCGCAATGCTAAGATCCTCATTATGAAGAAAGCCTCAGATGACTGATGGCTCTACATATGTTTTCACCAAGCTCTGTTTTATTCATATTTAGAAAGCAACAGTGACTAGCAATGGACTTAGTGTCACCAAACCATGTCAATTTTAAATGAAAGGTGAAAAGCAACCATCTAACTAGCTGAGCCTAAAGAGCAGCAACTGGGCATGGTCTTTTCTTGCCAACTCCTTACTGGAATTATGTGTACTCTAAGGACTCTAAAGTTAGACTGTTACTTCCCTAAGGACAGGGTACTGACAACAGTATTGTGGGGAATACTGAGGAGAAAAGAATGGTTTATCACTGTAGTTATTAAAACTGGTCGAGACTGTGAAGAGGTGACCTTTAGTTACTGTGACAAACCATCTGAGGCAATCACTGGTAAGGAGGAAAGGGTTTGGTTTTTTTTTTTTTTTTTTTTTTTGACTTACAATTTCAATCATGTCTTGTTACCCCTATCATTTTGTGATTGTGGTTAACCAGAACATCATAGCAGATAGCTGTGGCAGAGCAAAGCTGTTCACACCATGACAGTCAAAAAGGAGAGAGAAGGGATCCCAACCCATCCTGCAAGAACCTGCACCCAATGTTCCTGTTTCGTCTAACTCCTGTAAAGTTTCTACCACCTCCCAAGACTGCCATATGCTGGGGGACGAGTCTCTAACACATAACTTTTGAGGGGACACTTTATGATGCAAACCATAACTTTCTGTTTCTGGTCTCTACAGGCTCATTTCCATCTTACAAACGCAGAATACAACCATTTCATCTCTAAGAATCCCAATAGTCTTAACAGTTCCAGCATGACTTAAAAGTTCAAGTCAAATAATATAATCAAAGTACACTATATACATATAAAGTATAATAGAGAAACTCATTACTTTATATAATTAACACGGGCTAATTTGTAAGTGAGAATAAAACCAAAGTCTCCAAGACTTTCATTCATAGCTGTGGGCACCTTTAAAGTTCTTCTTAAAGCTATAAACTCCCCAGGTACAATGGCACACAGTAAACATTACAGAATGAATGCATTAAAGTCCAGGAAAGAGGAATGGGCTCAGAGCAGCACAGTCTGTGAGGTAAATGTTTCACTCTGTGTTAGCAGCACATCTGGAATAACGTGCTCCCCATTTACTGCACTGTCAGCTTTAGTCCAGATGGCTCATTGCCCACAGCTTCCCTTAGCAGATCCTGCCATCAGAACATCCTAGAGGCCTCCTTTGTGCCTTTAGCTTAACTCTTACTCTGTTTTTTTTTTTCCTTTCTTCCTTTTTCTGCCATCTCAAGGGCTATGTGCCTAGAGACTAACCCTGCCATATACTAAAAGGCTTCTCATGATTTTTTTTTTCATTCTAATTTTTTAAGACAGGGCTTGATTACATACATAGCCCTCACTGATTGGAACTATACAGAACAGACTGGCTTCAAATGTAGAGCAGTCTTCCTCTCTGTCACTTGAGTGCTAGGATTACAGATGTGCACCACCATGCCCAGCTCCAGATGGTCTTCTGAAATTTGGGCAGATGTCTCCATAAACTCCATAACTTCACAACTATTGTGCATTCTGCACTCATGCAGAATCATGTTGATGTTGCCAAAGCCCATCACAGGTACAAGCTAAGGTCTATCACAGAAACAATCTAAGGCCTATCACACATAGGAGCTAAGGCCTATCATAGACACAAGCTAAGGCCCATCACAGACATGAGCTATATGTGCTGGATCCTCTAAAACCATGGCTGCCATGGCCAGGATCGCTTGACACCTGAAGTTTTAGATACAAATCTCAAGAAATAGTTCCCTTAAAACTTTTATGTAAGTAGTGGACCACAGAGCTCTGTTTGTAAACATGTCTTTGAGCCCATCGTGGTAGGGTCTGGATCATTCTTTTTTTTTTTTTTTTTTTTTTTTTACAAATGTGAAACTTTACTACGTCTAAGAGATTTGAAGTTGCCAATAGTCAATGAGCATAGAACTGAAGGGAGAACAGGGGATCTTTTTATCAAAAACAAAAAATCCTGCCTGTACTGGGTTGAAAGGTGGCCACATCCTTTTTTTTTTTTTTTTTTTTTACATTTTTTTTTGATTTTTAATATTTTTATTACATATTTTCCTCAATTACATTTCCAATGCTATCCCAAAAGTCCCCCATAGCGCCCCCCACTTCCCTATCCACCCATTCCCATTCTTTTGGCCCTGGCATTCCCCTATATTGGGGCATATAAAGTTTGCAAGTCCAATGGGCCTCTCTTTCCATTGATGGCCGACTAGGCCATCTTTCGATACATATGCAGCTAGAGACAAGAGCTCCGGGGTTCTGGTTAGTACATCATGTTGTTCCAACAATAGGGTTGCAGATCCCTTTAGCTCCTTGGGTACTTTCAATAGCTTCTCCATTGGGAGCCCTGTGATACATCCAATAGCTGACTGTGAACATCCACTCCTGTGTTTGCTAGGCCCCGGCATCGTCTCACAAGAGACAGCTATATTTGGGTTCTTTCAGCAAAATCTTGCTAGTGTATGCAATGGTGTCAGCGTTTAGAAGCTGATTATGGGACGGATCCCTGGATACAGCAGTCTCTAAATGGTCCAACCTTTCATCACAGCTACGGACTTTGTCTCTGTAACTCCTTCCCTGGGTGTTTTGTTCCCAATTCTAAGAAGGGGCACAGTGTCCACACTTTGGTCTTCATTCTTCTTGAGTTTCATGCGTTTATCAAATTGTATCTTATATCTTGGGTATCCTAAGTTTTGGGCTAATATCCACTTATCAATGAATACATATTGTGTGAGTTCTTTTGTGATTGTGTTACTTCACTCAAGATGATGCCTTCCAGGTCCATCCATTTGGCTAGGAATTTCATAAATTCATTCTTTTTAATAGCTGAGTAGTACTCCATTGTGTAAATGTACCATAATTTCTGTATCCATTCCTCTGTTGAGGGACATCTGGGTTCTTTCCAGCTTCTGGCTATTATAAATAGGGCTGCTATGAACATAGTGGAGCATGTGTCCTTTTTACCGGTTGGAACATCTTCTGGATATATGCCCAGGAGAGGTATTGCTGGATCCTCCAGTAGTACTATGTCCAATTTTCTGAGGAACCGCCAGACTGACTTCCAGAGTGGTTGTACAAGCTTGCAATCCCACCAACAATGGAGGAGTGTTCCTCTTTCTCCGCATCCTCGCCAGCATCTGCTGTCACCTGAATTTTTGATCTTAGCCATTCTGACTGGTGTGAGGTGGAATCTCAGGGTTGTTTTGATTTGCATTTCCCTGATGATTAAGGATGTTGAACATTTTTTCAGGTGTTTCTCTGCCATTCGGTATTCCTCAGGTGAGAATTCTTTGTTCAGTTCTGAGCCCCATTTTTTAATGGGGTTATTTGACTTTCTGGAGTCCACCTTCTTGAGTTCTTTATATATATTGGATATTAGTCCCTTATCTGATTTAGGATAGGTGAAGATCCTTTCCCAATCTGTTGGTGGTTTTTTTGTCTTATTGATGGTGTCTTTAGCCTTGCAGAAGCTTTGTAGTTTCATGAGGTCCCACTTGTCAATTCTCGATCTTACAGCAAAAGCCATTACTGTTCTATTCAGGAATTTTTCCCCTGTGCCCATATCTTCAAGGCTTTTCCCCACTTTCTCCTCTATAAGTTTCAGTGTCTCTGGTTTTATGTGAAGTTCCTTGATCCACTTAGACTTGACCTTAGTACAAGGAGATAGGAATGGATCGATTCGCATTCTTCTACATGTTAACAACCAGTTGTGCCAGCACCATTTGTTGAAAATGCTGTCTTTCTTCCACTGGATGTTTTTAACTCCCTTGTCGAAGATCAAGTGACCATAGGTGTGTGGGTTCATTTCTGGGTCTTCAATTCTATTCCATTGGTCTATTTGTCTGTCACTATACCAGTACCATGCAGTTTTTATCACAATTGCTCTGTAGTAGAGCTTTAGGTCCAGCATGGTGATTCCACCAGAGGTTCTTTTATCCTTGAGAAGAGTTTTTGCTATCCTAGGTTTTTTGTTATTCCAGATGAATTTGCAGATTGCACTTTCTAATTCGTTGAAGAATTGAGTTGGAATTTTGATGGGGATTGCATTGAATCTGTAGATTGCTTTTGGCAAGATAGCCATTTTTACAATGTTGATCCTGCCAATCCATGAGCATGGGAGATCTTTCCATCTTCTGAGATCTTCTATAATTTCTTTCTTCAGAGACTTGAAGTTTTTATTATACAGATCTTTCACTTCCTTAGTTAGAGTCACGCCAAGATATTTTATATTATTTGTGACTATTGAGAAGGGTGTTGTTTCCCTAATTTCTTTCTCAGCCTGTTTATTCTTTGTGTAGAGAAAGGCCATTGATTTGTTTGAGTTAATTTTATATCCAGCTACTTCACCGAAGCTGTTTATCAGGCTTAGGAGTTCTCTGGTGGAATTTTTAGGGTCACTTATATATACTATCATATCATCTGCAAAAAGTGATATTTTGACTTCATCTTTTCCAATTTGTATCCCTTTGATCTCCTTTTGTTGTCGAATTGCTCTGGCTAGGACTTCAAGTACAATGTTGAATAGGTATGGAGAAAGTGGACAGCCTTGTCTAGTCCCTGATTTTAGAGGGATTGCTTCAAGCTTCTGACCATTTACTTTGATGTTGGCTACTGGTTTGCTGTAGATTGCTTTTATCATGTTTAGGTATGGGCCTTGAATTCCTGATCTTTCCAAGACTTTTATCATGAATGGGTGTTGGATCTTGTCAAATGCTTTTTCCGCATCTAACGAGATGACCATGTGGTTTTTGTCTTTGAGTTTGTTTATATACTGGATTACGTTGATGGATTTCCATATATTGAACCATCCCTGCATCCCTCGGATGAAACCTACTTGGTCAGGATGGATGATTGTTTTGATGTGTTCTTGGATTCGGTTAGCAAGAACTTTATTGAGGATTTTTGCATCAATATTCATAAGGGATATTGGTCTGAAGTTTTCTATCTTTGTTGGGTCTTTTTGTGGTTTAGGTATCAGAGTAATTGTGGCTTCATAGAATGAGTTGGGTAGAGTACCTTCTGTTTCTATTTTGTGGAATAGTTTGTGAAGAACTGGGATTAGATCTTCTTTGAAGGTCTGATAGAACTCTGCACTAAACCCATCTGGTCCTGGGCTTTTTTTAGTTGGGAGACTATTAATGACTGCTTCTATTTCTTTGGGGGATATAGGGCTGTTTAGATCATTAACCTGATCTTGATTCAACTTTGGTACCTGGTATCTGTCTAGGAACTTCTCCATTTCATCTAGGTTCTCCAGTTTTGTTGAGTATAGCCTTTGGTAGAAGGATCTGATGGTGTTTTGGATGTCTTCAGGATCTGTTGTTATGTCTCCTTTTTCATTTCTGATTTTGTTAATTAGGATGCTTTCCCTGTGCCCTCTAGTGAGTCTGGCTAAGGGTTTATCTATCTTGTTGATTTTCTCAAAGAACCAGCTCCTTGATTGGTTGATTCTTTGAATAGTTTTTCTTGTTTCCACTTGGTTGATTTCACCCCTGAGTTTGATTATTTCCTGCCGTCTACTCCTCTTGGGTGAATTTGCTTCCTTTTGTTCTAGTGCTTTTAGGTGTGTTGTCAAGCTGCTAATGTGTGCTCTCTCTAGTTTCCTTTTGGAGGCACTCAGAGCTATGAGTTTTCCTCTTAGAAATGCTTTCATTGCGTCCCATAAGTTTGGGTATGTTGTGGCTTCATTTTCATTGAACTCTAAAAAGTCCTTAATTTCTTTCTTTATTCCTTCCTTGACCAAGGTATCATTGAGAAGAGTGTTGTTCAGTTTCCACGTGAAGGTTGGCTTTCTATTATTTATTTTGTTATTGAAGATGAGCCTTAGTCCATGGTGATCTGATAGGATGCATGGGACAATTTCAATATTTTTATATCTGTTGAGGCCTGCTTTGTGACCAATTATGTGGTCAATTTTGGAGAAGGTACCATGAGGTGCTGAGAAGAAGGTATATCCTTTTGTTTTAGGATAGAATGTTCTGTAGATATCTGCCAGATCCATTTGATTCATAATTTCTCTTAGTTTCTCTGTGTCCCTGTTTAGTTTCTGTTTCCATGATCTGTCCATTGGTGAAAGTGGTGTGTTGAAGTCTCCCACTATTATTGTATGAGGTGCAATGTGTGCTTTGAGATTTACTAAAGTTTCTTTAATGAATGTGGCTGCCTTTGTATTTGGAGCATAGATATTCAGGATTGATAGTTCCTCTTGGAGGATTTTACCTTTGATGAGTATGAAGTGTCCCTCCCTGTCTTTTTTAATAACTTTGGGTTGGAAGTCAATCTTATCAGATATTAGAATGGCTACTCCAGCTTGTTTCTTCATGCCATTTGCTTGGAAAATTGTTTTCCAGCCTTTCATTCTGAGGTAGTGTCTATCCTTTTCTCTGAGATGAGTTTCCTGTAAGCAGCAAAATGTTGGGTCTTGTTTGTGTAGCCAGTTTGTTAGTCTATGTCTTTTTATCGGGGAGTTGAGTCCATTGATATTAAGAGATATTAAGGAAAAGTAATTGTTGTTTCCTGTTATTTTTGTTGTTAAAGTTGGCATTTTGTTCTTGTGGCTGTCTTCTTTTAGGTTTGTTGAGGGATTACCTTCTTGTTGTTTCTAGGGCGTGGTTCCTGTCCTTGTATTGGTTTTTTTCTGTTATTATCCTTTGAAGGGCTGGATTCGTGGAGAGATAATGTGTGAATTTGGTTTTGTCGTGGAATACTTTGGTTTCTCCATCTATGTTAATTGAGAGTTTGGCTGGGTATAGTAGCCTGGGCTGGAATTTGTGTTCTTTTAGTGTCTGTATAACATCCGTCCAGGATCTTCTGGCTTTCATAGTCTCTGGTGAAAAATCTGGTGTAATTCTGATAGGCTTGCCTTTATATGTTACTTGGCCTTTTTCTCTTACTGCTTTTAGTATTCTATCTTTATTTAGAGCATTTGTTGTTCTGATTATAATGTGTCGGGAGGTATTTCTTTTCTGGTCCAGTCTATTTGGAGTTCTGTAGGCTTCTTGTATGTTCATGGGCATCTCTTTCTTTAGATTTGGGAAGTTTTCTTCTATAATTTTGTTGAAGATGTTTGCTGGTCCTTTGAGTTGAAAATCTTCATTCTCATCCACTCCTATTATCCGTAGGTTTGGTCTTCTCATTGTGTCCTGTATTTCTTGGATGTTTTGAGTTAGGATCTTTTTGCATTTTACATTTTCCTTGATTGTTGTGCCGATGTTCTCTATGGAATCTTCTGCACCTGAGATTCTCTCTTCCATCTCTTGTATTCTGTTGCTGATGCTCGTATCTATGGTTACAGATTTCTTTCCTAGGGTTTCTATCTCCAGTGTTGCCTCATTTTGGATTTTCTTTATTGTGTCTACTTCCCTTTTTAGGTCTAGTATGGTTTTGTTCATTTCCATCATCTGTTTGGATGTGTTTTCCTGTTTTTCTGTAAGGACTTCTACCTGTTTGATTATGTTATCCTGTTTTTCTTTAAGGATTTGTAACTCTTTAGCAGTGTTCTCCTGCAATTCTTTAAGGGATTTTTGTGCTTCCTCTTTATTGTCTTCTGCCTGTTTAGCAGTGTTCTCCTGTATTTCTTTAAGTGTGTTATTAAAGTCCTTCTTGAAGTCCTCTATCATCATCAGGAGATATGCTTTTAAATCCGTGTCTAGCTTTTCTGGTGTGTTGGGGTGCCCTGGACTGGGCGAAGTGGGGGTGCTGGGTTCTGATGATGGTGAGTGGTCTTGGTTTCTGTTAGTAAGATTATTACGTTTACCTTTCGCCATCTGGTAATCTCTGGGGTTAGTTGTTATCGTTGTCACTGTTTAAAGATTGGAGCAGAAGCTGTGTTCCACTCACCAGCAGTCTCTAAATCCTGCGGCGGGGGTCGTGGGTAGCTGAAGGTACCCCGGTGCTGGTCCAGCCGGAAGAGGCCTGTGGTCCTACTCAGGCTGTTTTCTGCTTCCCGAACTAATGCAGTCTCTGGTCCCGCGTGCAATTGGATTGGAGCAGAAGCTGTGTTCCACTCTCCAGAAGTCTTAAGATCCTGTGGCGGGTGTTGTGGGTAGCTGGTGAGTGTCAGCCGACCCTGCGCCCCAGCTGCCCGGTGCTTTTCTGACCGGAAGAGGGTTGTGGCCCTATGTAGGCCGGATTTCTCTCTCCCCAACCGGAGCAGTCTCAGGTCCCGCGTGATTGGACTGGAGCAGAAGCTGTGTTCCACTCACCAGCAGTCCCAAAATCCTGCGGCGGGGGTCGTGGGTAGCTGGCGGGTGTCAGGCAACCCTGCGCTCCCGCTACCCTGGCGCTGATCCGGCCGGATGAGGCCTGTGGCCCTACTCAGGCCGGTTTCTGCTTCCCTAACTAATGCAGTCTTAGGTCCCGCGCAATTGGATTGGAGCAGAAGCTGTGCTCCACTCACCAGAAGTCTTAAGATCCTGTGGCGGGTGTTGTGGGTAGCTGGCGAGTGTCAGCCGACCCTGCACCCCAGCTGCCCCGGTGCTTTTCTCTGGACCATTCTTGAGACACACTCAATACGTTGCTCCAGGGTGAAGCTCTTGGCCTCTTTTTAATGATGTTCATCTCTTCAGCACCTGTACCTTTCTTGGTAGAAAATTTAAATGCGTACTTTTTTGTAGTCCTCCAGAAAGTTTCTCAGATCTTCTCTATTGCTTGTGATTCTCTCCATAAATCCAGTAAATAAGCCCAGTGTGGTGGTGCATACCTTTAACCAAAGCACTCAAGAGGTAGAGGCAGGAAGATCACGTTTGAGGCCAGCCTGGTCTACAGAATGAGTTCTAGGACAGCCAGGACTGTTATACAAGACAGAGAAATCCTGTCTCATAAAACAAGACAAAACAAAACAAAATCCAGAAAACAATGATCAATAAAATTCATAGTAATTTCTCAATGCTGTGCAGCTTGAACCTTCCTCACACTAATTAATTATTTGCCATCTATTGGTTCAACCTCCCACAAAGTTTTGGTACAGAGGAAAATATAGATAAGTTCTTTGCCACAATGGAAAAGGAATGGCACACAGTCCAATTTCCAGCAGAGTCCCCATTGAAACTTCACAAATACAGCATGTACTATCTACACTCTCATAAGATTTTTTCTTTTGAATTCTCATCAGAATCACCCTGGGGAGATCAGACTGTGCCCAGGTCTAAATTGCTCCATATTAGGTAGAGTGGCTTGCCCCTTGCCCAGGCAAGTCCAATTTATATGCAGCACTTAGTTTCATTTTGAGTACAATGGCAGAGGTAGGGTTACTCTACATACCATAGTGCACATAAATACCACCACGTGTCAAAGTGGTTTGTAAAATCCTAAAAGTAAAATGGTACCATCTATAAACTTGGCAGAGTAGAGTGGAAGCGTATAAACCCAAATGTATATTACAACCATATACAGGGAAAACATCTGGCCTAAGAACTTATTGAACACAGCAGGTCAAGGAAGAATGCAATACCCACATCTGGACCCTATAAAGAGAAGGTCGTCTTACATTGAGATGAGAATGACTCTCACTCACCCAGGACATGGGGTTAGAAGAGAGGAAAGATCTAGCATACAACATGATCCTCAAAGGCATGCTTCCAGTAACCTAAATTCCATCCAGTAGACCCGACAAGATTCCTTGACTGCTCAGTTAGTCTGGGAACCAGGCCTTCAGTACATAGCCTTTAGAGGTTAGTTAACATTAAGAGCATAAAATTAATTAATTAATTAATCAATTTTTTAAAAAGATTCGAAGCATAGCATCAATGCTTGTCTTAGTTTCTGAGTCTGGAAAAAAAAGACCTTGCTCAAAGATATGAGAACACTTAATTGATCAGAAGAGGCAGTATCAACCAAATAATATACATGGGCAGGACCTAGGCCTCCCTGCACATATGTAGCAGATGTGCAGCTTGGTCTTCATATGGGTCCTAGACAACCGATGTTGGGGCTACCCCAATAGCTGTTGCCTCTCTGTGGGATATGTTCTTCTATCTAGGTTGCCTTCAGTGGGAGAAGAATTACCTAGCCCTGCAGAGACTTGATGTGCCAGGGTGAAGGGATAATCAGGAGGTCCCCCACCTGTTCAGAGGAGAGGAGAAGGAGGGGAGTAAGAACTGTGGGAGGGAGTTACTGGGAGGGGGCAGTGAATGGGATGTAAAGTGAATAATAAAATTACACACACACACACACACACGAATAAGGCAGTATGCTCCCAGGGAGCATGGGAAGGGAAAACTGAAGCAGTGTGCAAATGAAGGAAGCTTTAGCACTTTGGGCAACTGGTACTAAGATTTGCTGGACATTCTCTGAACTACTATGTTAAACATGCCTCTGAATTGTCTGTGATGCTTGAGGAAACTAAAATGTTCACCCATTAAGTTGCACACCCTATTGGTCCAAAGTCAACTGTGAGGGAAGGCATGAAAGTTAACATTTGAAATTTCAGGGCTGCTTCACTTGCTGACCAGGCATGCTCCATCATGCCAAGGATTTGTATAAAATTTCTAAGATAGATTAAGAGAATCTGAGAGCCACAATTCTATGTTCTTTTTCTTTTCTTAATTTTTAAAAATATATGAATGTTATCTCACCAACGGTAACAAAATTTCTTTGTACATGAGCCAGTTCTTGTATTTATTTGTTTGACTGCCCTGCCCGCATGAATTCTGATGAAATCCTTGCTGTTGCAAGATTTAGTCCACCCAGTCCCCCATAAGTTTGTAAGTGGGGAAGTGGCTCTTTGATGTCTATGTTTTTATGCTTTGCATTCTAGGCACTTCTCAAGTACCTCCTTTTGTGACCCTTTTCTGTCTACCAAATTCTTTCTTCCATTGTAAATGCATTGCCTCACAGGATCTGACACGACCATTCAAATGACTCTTCATTAATAAAATGTTTCAAGTTCCACCTTGGAATGCTCATGGCCATTTTCAAGCCACCATCTTGTTCTTTTGTTAGCCAATGTATCATAGTGTATTGATATGTTAAAAATATATATGTATTTCTATTTGTGTGGTACCAAGAATAGGGTTTAGAACCTGGGGCTTGCCTAAAGTCTGAGTTCCACCACTGAACGGCAGATCTGACCACTAAATTTTGCTTTGTGTGTTGGTGCTGGATCCCAGAGTATAAACTTATTGAGAAAGTGAGTTGTGTCACAGATCTCTTTATTTGTAACACACAGCTCAATGAGTGGCAAGGAGTAAGTGCTCCGTAACATTTTCGGAATATAAATGAATGTGATTAATACTTTTAGATTCAACAAAACCTTAGAATCTGAAAAAAATGCTTACTATGTGTATCCCTAAAAGGCCTCCCAAATATCGGTAGTTTGAATGTGTGCCTAGTTGCAGTAAATACTCCTCAGAATCAAGTGTTCTTTAGTCAGAAATTATCAGGAATTCCTGTGGCTACACAAGTTGAATTTTCAGTCATTGTCATAAAATCAAACCCATTTAGAGATTGAAGGTTATCGCTGTAAGTGCACCTTGGAGGCTGTAACAGTGATTTCAGTTGGTGATTTGAAGAAAGGAGCCAAGGAAGCAAGGATTCCTCTAGCGTCCATGCTATGAGAAAGAGGAGGCTATCCTAGAGTTAGACATTTTGTGACAAGTAAATGGCTTGGATTTTGTCTGTGCTTAGGTAAAATCATAAACTGGGCTCCTTTTGTCTCATTCTAGCTTCTCACAAGAACATATCAGAAGCTGCTGTTTTGCAAGGCAGTGTGTCCCATAGACAGACACAGCCTGGCTGTGAGAATTTGGCCAGATTGCAATGGGAGGATTTGATTGTGAGTGTCAGATGAGTTCTGAACATCAGACTTTTGTCTGATCTTGGGTTTGGGGGTTTTTTGGGTTTTTTTTTGTTTTTTTGTTTTTTTTTTTTTTTTTTTTAACTTGAGGGAAAGGCTCAGAACAGTGTGATCATGTGCTGATCATTCTCGAATGTCAGGAATGGAAACTGAATGGAGGAACAGAGGAAAAGCAGAAGCGAACTGGGCTGCTCATCCTGCCCTCTGACCTGTCAGGCTGACAAGGCTTTAAATCTTGAAGCTTTGCCTAGTCCCAAAAGCGTATTAATGTCTGAAATAAATAGATTTTGCTTCTGTTTTTGTTTTTTTTTTTTGGGGGGGGGTTGTTTTGTTTTTTGTTTTTTTGGTTTTTGGTTTTTGAATTTTTGTTTTTTGCCAGAAAGGCAAGCAACGTAGTTCTCCTCTTTAAAGATATAAAGACGAGGCCTGGGGACTTACGTCATGAATGGCAGTAGCAAAATCATTTGTGTAGCAACAAAATAGTATGGATTCTTTTTATTTGCCTCCCATTCTGGCTATTTTCTCTTTCTAAACTGTTATTTTTGTGTATATATGAGAGTGAAATAGCAAAGCCATTAGTCTAGAAAGTGTATCCAGAAAAGAAATAATATATTTTTTCGGTTATTTGTTTGTGATGCTCTCTGATTAGAATTCTGGATCCAAACTCATGTCTGGTTGAGCACTGTTATAAATTAGGTCACATACTCTGCCAAATCCAGGAGCTCCGACGATGAGGACAGCATCTTTGTCGGAACTGGTCACAGTACAGCACAGGAGAGATCTAACTAACAACTTACAAAGAAAACAAAGCCCCAGCCTTCTTTGACAGCGATGAGAGGAAAAATAGTAGTGTCCAGACGCAAGCATGCAGTCAGGACCAGCTGGATCCAGCCCAACCAGCTATCCCCACACTCACATACATGTGTGTGTATAACTAAGTTTCTGTAGTGTAGTTGTTGTCAGGCTTACCTAACATGTGTGTATGAGCATTAAATTAACTGAAATTCATTGGTGGGGGAAACTTTAGCTATAAATTTAAAATTACAGAAAAAAGTTGCATTAATAGTATATGCATTTTGGTTTATCCTTTTCAAACTATTTTTTTTTCTCAACCATTTGGAAGTTGGAGGTATTTTATCAAGCTAGCTAGTCCAAATTTGAGGCCCACACATACCTTTTCTACACCAGCCTGCTCTAATCCAGGTACACACTGGATGTAGTTCTTGTGCTGTACAGTTCTCAGTAACTTCGGACAATAGCTCTTCTTGATCCTGAATCCTTCTGCTCCAGGCTAGTGATTCTGTAGAGGCCCTCCTAAGGTTCATCTATGGAATGTGTCCTCATGGTGAGATTCAGGTAGTACATTCTGGGGAGGATAAGGTGCTGTATTGCTTTTTTTAATGATTGAATCTATTTTCTTCTTAATGTTTTTATCTGGAGTTATACAAAGCATTAGGATTCATTGTGGCCTCTCACACACAGTTTAGTTTCTGCTGATCCTCGTCCTTTCTCTGTCATCTTTCTGTCTCCCCATTTAGAGCATTCCCCGTGTGTTCAATTACCCTTGTCCCTCCCTTAATGCCTGTTCCCCTCTTGTCACTTTTCTCAGTTCATGGCCTATATTTACAGCTATCCCTGCATATGCGTGTGTGTGTGTGTGTGTGTGTGTGTGTGTGTGTGTGTGTAAAAAGTTTAGATACACATCTAAGAAAGAGCATGTAGTATTTGTCTTTTATATTCCAGGTTATTTCTCTTGATATTTTAAATTATGCACTCATTAGTTTTCTATAAATTTCATGAGTTCATCATTCTTTATTACTGAATACAATTTTACCACATTTATTATCCATCTGATTGATGATGGATATCTAAGTTGATTCCGTGTCCTTGTTATGAGTAAAGCAACAATGAACACGAATATGCAAGTGTTACCATCTCAGTGGTAGGATATAGAGTCCTTTGCATATATGCCCAGGAGTAAGACAGCTGGGTTGTGGTCATTCTATTTTCAATTTTTAAAAAAATCTTTTTATCGATTTCCATAATGGCTGCACCAGTTTGTACTAACATCAAAAGTGAATAAAGGTCCCTATTTCTTTGTACCCTTCTTAGCACTTGTTGCCTTGAGATTGGATCTTACTGTGTAAGCTAGGTTGATCTAATTTTTGCTGTCTTGTTATCTTTGGCTTTTGAGTGCTGGAGGAACAGGCATACACCTTTATGTCCACTTCAAGCAGTTGATTTTTAATTCCCAGATCTTTATCACTTTGGCTTAGCCTTCTGCCTTGTTGGAGATCCTAGACACTTCTATACTTCCTCCAATAATTATGAATTAAGTCATAAGAATTGCTACAATTCTAAAGATGTCTTTTGTGGGAGTTTACACTGTGATGAAACCTTATATTAATTCCCAATGTATGCATGCACTCACTCATGGATTAATGCCTGCTTTATTATTACTGTGATGAATAAATTATTTATCCAGGTAGGTGAGTGACTGACAAAGATAAACAACACTGCATGAATGTTATAAAGATAGTTTCTTCTGCTGTTTATTATTACTCTTACTATCATTATTATTATTATTTATATTTAGGTCCTTATTTCCTTTATTTTTTCCTTTTCCCCGCTCTCCTAAATAGGTGGCATTTATAAGTCAATCTTCACAACTACCACTTTCAAGAGAGGGAAAAATCAACTGCATAGAAACTCCAAAGCGTAAGATTTACCCAGAGCAAAGAAGTTCAAGGTCTCAGTGATGTCTGGCGTTCTCACGCTGATAGATCCTAGGCTCCCACAGAGTGCAGTGGGAGGATGTGGGAGATTAAAGAGTAGGCAGAGAAGGCCACCAAGAATTGGCAACTATGTAGAAAGTAACAGCCAGCAGTTAATTAGTTTCAGCTCTAAAATGACCCCTTTGTGTAACTTGTCCTTCCTGAGAGAGAGAAGTTAAACTGCTTTTAGCAGTGTGTTAATTAAAACAATTAATCCTGGGTCCTAAATAAAATGCCTCAACTTATTTGGAGAGGAGCCTTCCCTCGTTTGCTTTTCTCCTATGCACTGAGAAGTATATTCCTAAATTAGCCAATTCCTGTTACTTCAGAACATGAGGTTTATTTAGAGAGAAAATGATTATTAAGCCATCTCCTAGATTCAGAAGTTGCCTGTTTTCCAAAATTTGAGACGCAAGCTTATTTAGAGATATTACTTGCATAGCTCAAATGAAAAGACAGGTGATTTTAAAAGCAAAGCATTTATTGTCCACTTAGCATGTGCTGGCCCATCATTTCGGTCTTCACGGTGTTATCTCATTTTATATTCATTACAGTCTATGAGTTGCATATTATGGCTATTTTATTATGGACAATTCCACTTTTTCACATGAAAGAGGTAAACTGTATGGTAACTGTAGAGGCAGGCAGGATGTAAACGCAGGTAAGTCTGGTCCAGGGTTCATTGCTCACACCATACTATCTGCCTTCCAGATCCCCATTTGCCTGTAGTCTCATGGGCACGAAAGTCACCTAAGAGGAGATGAACCAATACCAGATGATTGGATTGTTGTCTGTGTGAGTTATATTTTCTTTTTGCTGAGACAGAATGTTTGATGTAAACAAGTCAAAGGGAAGAAATAATTACCCACTCAGTGTCAGCGTGTTGAGTCGATCCTGGCAGAAGAGGTGTGGCGCAGCAGAACATCATGTAGCAGACAAGAATCAGAGAGAGAGAGAATCCAGGAAGAGGCCAGCAGATGCTATAGTATTCCTGAGACATGCCACAGTGAGCGTTTTCTCTAACTAGTCCCTATCTTCTACCTTGCACCACTTCCCATCAGTGTCGTCATACCAGGAATTCCTCAAGGGAACAACCTATTCATTAATCTGGAGCCTCCATTATGGAGTCTCTGGGAATACCCTCCAAAAGACTCCTAGGAGTGTGTGTTACTAGTCTCCAAGGCTTTCTTCAATGCAATCAAGTTAAGAGTAGGGACAAGTCATCGCTGTTCGGGGTGAATTTTTCAAAGGTAGCTGACTGAAAGCAATCCATAAAGGCAAACAGAGCTTGGTTTGGTGAAGGGGGTGTTTAGAAGCTCCTCCAGATAACAGGACCCCATGAGCATCACAAATATTGGTGAAAGCAAAGTGAAGGATTGCCTCTGACAGAGCGCTCCTGTTGTCACTTCAGAAGAACTAGGTCCCAGTTCTATAAATGAAAGTTTGTTTATAGTCTGTCCCTAAGAAAGGGACAGAAAGGTGAATGTGGAGAACGTTGGCAGCATGCTGTACATTGGGGCATATCAGCTAGGGGAGGTGGGGCTTCAGTGCCTTGATATTGGGTCAAATGCACTCTTCCTGCAGTTTCGCTTTAAACCCCGTTGTCCAGGGTCTCAGTGAAATGGCAGAGGAGGCTGAGCTGGCCTCTGTCCAGCCTTGCCTCATTTCTGCTCTCTAGCCCACCTTTTTTTTTTTTTTGTACTAGCTGGTTTAGTTTAACTTGGGGTTGTGGCAACAGGAAGCCCCAACCCAATCCCTGATTTGACTTTACCATCAGAAAAGCTGTCTTGATTTCCCTCTGGGTTCTCATCTCTAGGAGCTCATCAAAAATGTAGATGAAAAGAATGATCAATTGGTATGCCCCAAATTTCAATGACAGGATGATAGGAAACTTGACTTGAAAAACTATTTATGGTAGATGAAGGCGAGGCTTCAAGACTGGTATAAGGAATCTGGCCTGAGCCTATAAAAACCATTTGTGATAAGTCTCTGTAGGAGTGCAGGCACAAAGTGCTTACCCACAGAGAAAATCACTGTGGAATTTGTTTCTAAATTAATCTCTCAGAATGTCATGTCACAGAGTGCCCATTTTTACAGACAAATTTGCCAGGGACCTCAGCTCTCTTTAAAAGTCAAAGTAATATTTTATAATGTCTTTGAATCATTTATTCCAGGCTCATCAGATTGCTCTTTTGCAAGCATTTGTTGATGACCAAAGACTATTTTAGATTATCTTGGAAGCTTTAATAGCCCCCAAAACGTTGTTATTGGGAAACAAATTGAACCTACAAGTTCACTACTTATTAGCACTTTTGAATGCTGATTTGAGTTTTTGCTTCCTATATATCAAGTCCAGAGATTTTAATCCAGTCTAAGACAAGTGTTATCGTCTTCCATATACCTCTTACTCCTTACTATAAGCAAATAGGAAAATGCTTTCTCTAGGAATAGTGCTTCTCTTATAGTCTTTTTATCATCAAAAGCTTTGTGTGAGTACTGGAGAATGATTCAGTACTTGAAACCACTTGCTTACATTTGCAGAAGAGCCAAGTTTGGTCCCCAATACCCACATGGCAGTTCACAATTATCTACATCCCCAGTTCCAATGCATCCATCCCAGTGTCCTGGCTTCCACAGGCACCAGTAATGCACCTGGTGCACAGACATACAGACAAACATTTGTACACAGAAGATAAAAATAAATAAATCTACAAAGGTACTTTACATGAAACAGGAAAAATCAGTTTTTGTCCTGAACAGTCCAAAACAGTTATCCCAATCTCTGCAAAATATATTGTCTATGCCCCCTTTTCAAAATAAATGTGTTTGGTCTTCCTGACACCAAGAAAATAGATAAAGAATATACACTGGGACTGTCTAGAAGCTCTCAACACCTGTCCCCAGAAGCTGCATATTTCCATTCATTCTCCTGGCCCTCTGGGCCTCTCTCTATCTCCTTTGGTACCTGATCTTGCCCCAATTTTCCCCTCTGACTCCTCTCTCCCACCCAGACCCCTCCCTCCTTTTGCCTCCCATGATTATTTGGTCCCTCTTTCTAATTGGGATTATTAAAACATCCTCACTTGAGTCTTCCTTCCTTCTTGTTAAACTTCTTATAGTCTGTGAATTGTATCATGGGTATTCTGTACATTTTGGCTAATATCCACTTATCAGTGAGTACATACCATGCATGTCCTTTGGGTCTTGGTTTGGGTTACCTCACTAAGGATGATATTTTCTAGTTCCATCCATTTGCCTGTAAAATTCATGATGTCCTTGTTTTTAATACCTGAATAGTATTCCTGCGATGGGGGAGGCTCCCAAGATTCAATGTGAGTGACTTTAGCTGAAATGCCCAATAGTGAGGATATGGAATCTGAAGAGATTACCTCCAAATGTCAGACATGATCCCCAGTGGAAGGATGGAGACACCAATCTATCTACAAAGCTTTTGACCCAAAATTGTTCCAGTCTAAAATAAATTCAGGGACAAAAGTGGAGCAGAGACTGAAGAAATGTCTGACCGGTGACCAGTCCAACTTGGGATCCATCCCATGGGTGGGCACTAATCCCTGACACTATTACTGATGCTATGTTGTGCTTGCAGACAAGAGCCTAGCATGACTGTCCTCTGAGAGGCTCTACCAGCAGCTGACTGAGACAGATGCAGATACTCACGGGCAAGCCTTGGACCACGGTGAGGGACCCCTGTGGAAGAGTTAGGGGAAGGATTGAAGGAACTGAAGGTGATGGCAACCCCATAGGAAGAACAACAGTGTCAACTAACCTGGACCCCTGGGAGCTCCCAGAGACTGAGTCACCAACCAAAAAGCAAGGCTCAGCAGATATGTAGCAGAGGCCTGCCTTGTCTGGCCTCAGTAGGAGAGGCTACACCTAATCCTGAAGAGACTTGATGCCCCGGGATGGGGATTCTGGGGGTAGCACCCTCTCAGAGCCAAAGGGGCAGGGAGGAGGGGAAGAACTCTGCAAGGGGGGACCAGGAGGGGGACAATATTTGGGATTTAAATAAATAAAACAATTAATAATAAACAGAATACCCACTGATCTCTGTTCTCAGTCCCAGTTGTTCTTTCTGTACTAGCTGATTTAATTTAACTTGAGGTATAGCAACAGGAAGCCCTTAACACAATATCCAATTCATCTTTACCAGTACTCAACCCTGGCCCAAGTTTACAGTTTGAGAAAAGAATTACAACCCCAATTCCAGCTTTCCAAATTTCAAGGAAAAAATTACTATATTGCTATCTGCAGGACAAAAATTATGGATTTGGCAAAAATTAAAATTAAAAATAATCCTGCCAAGAAAAAAACAAAACACATTCTCCATGCAGTGCCCCTCCCCACAATGCTACATTTTTGCTCTTTCTCCTATCCTGGCTTTTGAGATTTAGCTTCTAGCCGACCCACCCCTACTTGAACTACTTTGCCTTTCTCAGGGCTGCATGGAAGTTTTTGCATCTCTTCTTGAAAAGAAACAACAGAAACTTAATCTGCAGTGACAATGTTCATCTACACATTCTCGGTTGCAGTCTAGAAAGAGAAACCTTTAAATGGCATAAAAGAATCCATAACACCCAGACAGGTTAGTGAAAGATGTAACATACAGTAGTGCTTATGCAGCCTTTCTCATTTCCTCTTATCGGGATTGAAAAATTAGCCCTAAGAGGTTAAACAGGCAATCAGAAATGAGAACGTCATTCTACTGATCATACCCATAAAGCAAAAATAAGCCAGTTACCAAACGGAAACACTATTTCTAGGCGTAAGTCCACCAACGTTTAACTTGAGAATCTTCATCAAGAGGTCATGGCATGGTAGATAGTCCGTGTTGTCAGCAGCAATCTAGTGGGAGATACCACGATAACTTTCATGGGGTTGCTGCTTCTTGGGTTCCAGCGAATAAGCAGATGGCATCACATCAACTGGGAGATCAGGAAAAGCAATTAGATGGTGGCTGATGACCAGTTAGGGGTGAGGGTACAACATGATGTAGTCCAGAAAGCCAGTCCATTTTTTTCTTCTAGGCAAAAATTAACCATACATTTTAGAATGCATCTGGAGCACAGTCCGGCAGACAGAATTGGTTCAAATCACACCACCACTAAGACTGTATACAATTTTTATGAATTATTAAGATGGGGGGGGGAGGAGACCAAACACAGGTTCAATTCTTTAGTGTATAGACGATCCAGAAAAGAACAGTTTACTTAACACTGCCAGAGACTGTCAGACAATAAATCCATTCTACTCCCAACTTAGCTGTTTTTTTGTTGTTGTTGTTTTTGGTTTTTTTTTTTTTTTTTTTTGTCTACGCGAAGAAACTTTGTTTCCATTTGGCATGTGGCTTTAGCAGGTGATGCTGAACTGGACGAGAAGCTGGCATCAGCAAAACATAGCCGGCTCCTCAAGGCCACCAGCCAAGGACTCCAGGAGTCCCTAGTCGCTGTTGAACGTGAGCCTTTTGAGGAGACAGGCACTCAGGCTTTCCTCCTAGCTGGCCTGCTGGCGGAGGTTGGTCAGGTAGTCACTAATCTTTATGAGATTTGTCTCCTTCTCTAAGAAGTGCTTCTACAAAAAGTGGCAGAGTTGGAAGTCTGCGTTGGCTGAACCCAGGCCGTGCAGATCCAGAAGGACTTGGTTCAGGTTCTTCTCCAAGGCCAAGGAAGTTTCCATGGCATCCAGGCTCCCGTCACAGCGACACGAGGGCATCATCTGCCCATCAGAGAAGTGGTCACAGCCGCTCTGTCGGGTCTGCATTAGGAGAAGATTGGCAGCCTGACGCTTCTCTGTAGACAGATCTCAGAAGAAATGAACGAGGCTGCCCACAGACCTGTTATCTTTGAAAAAGAATCCCAGAGAGAGATACCTATCTGAGGCCTCCAGATGCATGCTGATTAGGCGATTGATCTTGGCCTCCACCTCCGTGGTGTAACGCTGACCGCTACAGGCACTCATGGTTGGGGAACAAGATGGAGTTTATGAAGAAACCTGCTTCCAGAAGCAGAATGCTGAAGATCGTTCCAGAAGTTGTGAGTGGAGAGGCAGGAACAGAAGGTAGTTATGGGTCCAGGGGGTGGGACTGGGAGTTTCTAATAGGGCAGTGGGTGGAACTATATGGTGCGCAGTCCCAAAACCTTTCCAGAAAAAATTTAATTGTATTGTATCTTGTAGTTATTGGAATGGAGGCTCTTTCTTTGTTTAGTGTCCCATTTTTTAAAACCATAATTCTAAGGTGAGGTAAGAACATCGAAAGTTTTCATAATGAGATTCTTTTAATTAGCTGTGACTTAAAACTTTTCTGCTTATTAATTTTGAGCTGGATACAGTATTTTACTCTGCTTACAGACCCTCATTGTCTCAGGGAGTAGCCATTAATCCCCTTTTCTCAGAGCAGTCTTACTGTTCGGATATAATTGTTAATAGCACCCCCATCTCCCTGTGAAGGGTCCTTGTTTGGAATATGGGTTATACAGTCACTTATAGATAAAAGTGAAAACAGTAACACACAAAAGATTGAGCTTGTGAATAGTTTCTTTGTTATGTTTTGAGAGAGCCTCTCATGTAGGCTTCCAACTCCCCAGTTATCCAAGGATGACACTGCACTTTCCAAGCCTATAGAATCACATTTACCTTGTTTCTATTTCCATAACCATGCCAGCAAGAACTACTGTTAGTTATAAATTGTGAGAAAGCACACTGTTTTCTATGTGGTATGTGTTATTCACTTCTTGCATTCACTAGACCTAAAAAGTTCTTTGGAATGTCATAAAAGTCACTTGTCTAACTACATATTGGAGTCCTGTGATGTAAGACACCCCACCGTTAGCTAAAACATAATGTGAATGAGAATAAAAATGAAAAAAAAATGAATGTTTATAAATCTTATCAAAATTAAACATATACAGAAGATTATAAGTTAATTAGCTGGTCTCCACTGAAAGGTAGAGACATAAACCCTAATGTTCCCATAAGACCTTGTTCAACTTTATAATTATATGCTGAGCATTTTATTTGAGAAATGCCATTAACCTTGTCTCACAATCAGAACATCTTCCTGTGTTTTCTATTAAACAGGCATACTTTATTTGTGGCAAAAACTCTGAACCCCGTAGAAAAAAAACAGAACCTCTGCTCTAACCTCAGGACCATCCTGTAAAGGAAGGGAAATATCAATCATTTTGCAACAACTTTCAAAGTTAACTTCTCTGCTGCTGCAAACGTGCATTCCAACACACACACACACACACACACACACACACACACACACACACACAGCCTCCTCTTCACTCCACCTGTCTCCTCCAGTAAACTTTCTGTAAGGAGCCGTCCTCACATTCGCCATTATAAGATGGCACTGACACCTGTGTTCTAAGTAGTAAACAAACCATCTGCACATGCGCTGGGGTAGTTTCCCACCCCATGTGCTCTGCCTTTCCCGTGATGACAACTCTGGCTGATGGGCTGCAGCCAATCAGGGAGTGACACGTCCGAGGCGGAGGACAGTCCTCCATAAAAGGGAGGGGGCTCCACCATCTCTCGCTCTCTCTCTGTCTCCTTTCTCCACTGGCTCCTGATGGGGTAAGCAATAAAGTTTGTACTGCAGAAGATTCCGGTTGCCCTGAGCGTGTTCTTACCAGGGGGACACACAAAAGCGGCGGGCAACAAATGGTGCCGAAACCCGGGAGCTACTGCATCACGGGGAAGGAGCGGTTAATGAAGTGTTCCCACAAAACAGACTGTTGAGAAGGATCCGGCATGGGTTCAGAACTCTTCAGCTGGGGAACGGAGCAGAACCAGAACTGCTGGGATGGGACTCGTGTTACAGCTTTACAAGGTATGTCTAGTCTTGAACTTTCTCTAGTGTTAAAAGCCCTTTTATTTCTTTTCACATGTCAACAAGTGGTTAAGGCAGGGTGGAGAATTCTGGACGAAATTCAAGACAGTCTATCAGAAGTAAAGTGGGGAGAGATTAGAAGGAAAGAGGAGAGAAAACAAAGGAAAAAAGAAAAGTTAATGTCAGGGAAAAATACCTGGGGAGAGATTGGAAGGAAAGAGGAGAAAAGAGATGAGTTTAAGGAGCCAGTTCTTAATAGCTGTGAATCAGATGAAGAAATTAGCCCTTCTGAGGAAACAGACTTGGAGGAGGAAGCAGTTTGTTATGAGAGAGAAATGCGAGCTTATAGGTCAAGAAAAAAGCCAAAAGCGACTGGCAAAGGCCAGCTTGCTGCTCGGCCTCAGGGCAGTCGGCTTCAAGGTCATAGTGCATCTCCGCCCTATGCGGAGCCTCCGCCCTGCGTAGCGCGTCAGCCCTGTGCAAAGAGGCAGTGCGCGGACTCCTTCATTTCAAGAGAGGCACAAAGGAAGATACAACAGGCATTTCCGGTCTTTGAAGGAGCCGAGGGTGGGCGTGTTCACGCTCCGGTAGATTATACACAGATTAAAGAGCTTGCCGAATCGGTCCGTAAATATGGAGCCAATGCTAATTTTACCTTGGTGCAGTTAGACAGGCTTGCTGGCATGGCACTAACTCCTGCCGACTGGCAAATGATTGCAAAAGCCGCTCTCCCCAGTATGGGCAAATATATGGAATGGAGAGCACTATGGCAAGAGGCTGCACAAACTCAGGCCCGAGCAAATGCTGCCGCTTTGACTCCAGAGCAGAGAGATTGGACCTTTGACCTGTTAACGGGTCAGGGAGCTTATACCGCTGATCAAACAAATTATCACTGGGGAGCTTATGCCCAAATTTCCTCCGCGGCTATTAAGGCCTGGAAGGCACTCTCCCGAACAGGTGAAGCCACTGGACAATTAACCAAGATCATCCAGGGACCCCAGGAGTCCTTCTCAGACTTTGTGGCCAGAATGACAGAGGCAGCAGAGCGTATTTTTGGAGATTCAGAGCAAGCCGCACCTCTGATAGAACAGCTCATTTATGAGCAAGCCACACAGGAGTGTCGAACGGCCATAGCCCCAAGAAAGAATAAAGGCTTACAGGATTGGCTCAGGGTTTGTCGAGAGCTCGGGGGACCTCTCACCAATGCAGGCTTAGCGGCTGCCATCCTCCAATCCCAAAAACGCTTCATAGGCAGAAATGATTGGAGGACATGTTTTAACTGTGGGAGGCCTGGGCATTTTAAGAAAGATTGTAGAGCTCCAGACAAAAAAAGGGGGACCCTCACTCTTTGCTCTAAGTGTGGCAAGGGCTATCATAGAGCCGACCAGTGTCGCTCTGTGAGGGATATAAAGGGCAGATTCCTTCCCCCACCTGATAACCAATCAGCTGATGTGTCAAAAAAACGGGCTATCGGGCCCTCGGTCCCAGGGCCCTCAAAGATATGGGAACCGGTTTGTCAGGACCCAGGAAGCAGTCAGAGAGGCGACCCAGGAAGACCCACAAGGGTGGACCTGCGCGCCACCTCCGATTTCCTACTAATGCCTCAAATGAGTATTCAGCCGGTGCCGGTGGAGCCTATACCATCTTTGCCCCCTGGAACCATGGGCCTTATTCTCGGCCGGGGTTCACTCACCTTGCAGGGCTTAGTAGTCCACCCTGGAGTTATGGATTGTCAACATTCCCCTGAAATACAGGTCCTGTGTTCAAGCCCTAAGGGCGTTTTTTCTATTAGTAAAGGAGATAGGATAGCTCAGCTGCTACTCCTCCCTGATAATACCAGGGAGAAATCTGCAGGACCTGAGACAAAGAAAATGGGCTCCTCTGAAAATGATTCTGCCTATTTGGCTGTATCTTTGAATGATAGACCTAAGCCCCGCCTTAAGATCAGCGGAAAAGAGTTTGAAGGCATCCTTGATACCGGAGCAGATAAAAGTATAATCTCTACACATTGGTGGCCCAAAGCATGGCCCACCACAGAGTCATCTCATTCATTACAGGGCCTAGGATATCAATCATGTCCCACTATAAGCTCTGTTGCCTTGACATGGGAATCTTCCGAGGGGCAGCGAGGAAAATTCATACCTTATGTGCTCCCACTCCCGGTTAACCTCTGGGGGAGGGATATTATGCAGCATTTGGGCCTTGTTTTGTCCAATGAGAATGCCCCGTCGGGAGGGTGTTCGGTTAAAGTAAGAAATATCATGGCAAAGATGGGTTATAAAGAGGGAAAAGGGTTAGGAAATGAACAATTAAAACTGGGCCATATTGAACCATCTACCTCACCTTGGAATACTCCAATTTTTGTAATTAAGAAAAAGTCAGGAAAGTGGAGACTGCTCCATGACCTCAGAGCCATTAATGAGCAAATGAACTTATTTGGCCCCGTACAGAGAGGTCTCCCTGTACTTTCCGCCTTACCACGTGGCTGGAATTTAATTATTATAGATATTAAAGATTGTTTCTTTTCTATACCTTTGTGTCCAAGGGATAGGCCCAGATTTGCCTTTACCATCCCCTCTATTAATCACATGGAACCTGATAAGAGGTATCAATGGAAGGTCTTACCACAGGGAATGTCCAATAGTCCTACAATGTGCCAACTTTATGTGCAAGAAGCTCTTTTGCCAGTGAGGGAACAATTCCCCTCTTTAATTTTGCTTCTTTACATGGATGACATCCTTCTATGCCACAAAAACCTTACCATACTACAAAAGGCATATCCTTTTCTACTTAAGACTTTAAGTCAGTGGGGTTTACAGATAGCCACAGAAAAGGTCCAAATTTCTGATACAGGACAATTTTTGGGCTCTGTGGTGTCCCCAAATAAAATTGTGCCCCAAAAGGTAGAGATAAGAAGAGATCACCTCCATACCTTAAATGATTTTCAGAAGCTGTTAGGGGATATTAACTGGCTCAGACCTTTTTTGAAGATTCCTTCCGCTGAGTTAAGGCCTTTGTTTGATATTTTAGAAGGAGATTCTCATATCTCCTCCCCTAGGGCTCTTACTCTAGCTGCTAGCCAGGCCTTACAAAAGGTGGAAGATGCCTTACAGAATGCACAATTACAACGTATTGAGGATTCGCAGCCTTTTAGTTTATGTGTCTTTAAGACAGCACAATTGCCAACCGCAGTTTTGTGGCAGAATGGGCCATTGTTGTGGATCCATCCAAATGTATCTCCAGCTAAAATAATAAATTGGTATCCTGATGCAATTGCACAGCTCGCCCTTAAAGGCCTAAAAGCAGCGATCACCCATTTTGGACGAAATCCCTATCTTTTAATTGTACCTTATACCGCTGCACAGGTTCAGACCTTGGCAGCCACATCTAATGATTGGGCAGTTTTAGTTACCTCCTTTTCAGGACAAATAGATAACCATTATCCAAAACATCCAATTTTACAGTTCGCCCAGAATCAATCTGTTGTGTTTCCACAAATAACAGTAAGAAACCCACTTAAAAATGGGGTTGTGGTATATACTGATGGATCAAAAACTGGCATAGGTGCCTATGTGGCTAATGGTGAAGTAGTATCCAAACAATATAATGAAAATTCACCTCAAGTGGTAGAATGTTTAGTGGTTTTAGAAGTTTTAAAAACCTTTTTAGAACCCCTCAATTTTTTAGAAGTGGCTGGAGTGATTAAGCCTTCCAGTAAAGTTGCCAATATTTTTCAGCGGATACAATTAGTTTTGTTATCTAGAAGATTTCCTGTTTATATTACTCATGTTAGAGCCCATTCAGGCCTACCTGGCCCCATGGCTCTGGGGAATGATCTGGCAGATAAAGCCACTAAAGTGGTGGCTGCTGCCCTAACATCCCCGATAGAGGCTGCAAAAAATTTTCATAACAATTTTCATGTGACGGCTGAAACATTACGCCGCCGTTTCTCCTTGACGAGAAAAGAAGCCCGTGACATTGTTACTCAATGTCAAAGCTGCTATGAGTTCTTGCCAGTTCCTCAGGTGGGAATTAACCCACGCGGTATTCGACCTCTACAGGTCTGGCAAATGGATGTTACACATGTTTCTTCCTTTGGAAAACTTCAATATCTCCATGTGTCCATTGACACATGCTCTGGCATCATGTTTGCCTCTCCTTTAACCGGAGAAAAGGCCTCACATGTGATTCAACATTGCCTTGAGGCATGGAGTGCTTGGGGAAAACCCAAACTCCTTAAGACTGATAATGGACCAGCTTATACATCTCAAAAATTCCAACAGTTCTGCTGTCAGATGGACGTGACCCACCTGACTGGACTTCCATCTAATAAAACAGGAGGCTCTACCCCGAGTACCAAGAGTGTCTGTGTCTACAGCACTTTTACACTCAATTTTTTAAATCTTGATTCTCATGGCCATACCACGGCTGAACGACATTGTTCAGAGCCAGATAGGCCCAAAGAGATGGTTAAATGGAAAGATGTTTTAAATAACAAATGGAAAGGCCCGGATCCTATTTTGATAAGATCCAGGGGAGCTGTTTGTGTTTTTCCACAGAATGAAGACAACCCATTTTGGATACCAGAAAGACTCACCCGAAAAATCCAGACTGACCAAGGGAATACTGATGTCCCTCGTCTTGGTGATGTCCAGTGCGACAACAACAAAGGGAAAGCAGCGTTGGGAGATACAGAATTGGACGGCTAAATTTGAACAGACCCTTTGAAAATTAAGACTTGCCCCATGCACTTGGACCTGTCCCTGACCTAAGGACTATCTTTTCAACATTTTCCTTCTTTAAAGAATGGGTGGGGGTGGAATTATTTGGAGCTGTTCTTTGCTGTGGATTAGTGTTGCTTCTTTGATTGGTCTGTAAGCTTAAGGCCCAAATTAGGAGAGACATGGTGGTTATTTCCCAGGCGCTTGCAGCACTAGAACATGGTGCTTCCCCTGATATATGGTTATCTATGCTTAAGCAATAGGTCGCTGGCCACTCAGCTCTTGCACCCCACGAGGCTAGTCTCATTGCACGGGATAGAGTGAGTGTGCTTCAGCAGCCCGAGAGAGTTGCACGGCTAAGCACTGCAGTAGAAGGGCTCTGTGGCATTTATGAGCCTATTCTAGGGAGACATGTCATCTTTCAAGAAGGTTGAGTGTCCAAGTGTCCTTCCCCCAGGAAAAACGACACGGGACCAGACCAGGACCCCTCCGGGTGATGAGCCTGGGAGGAGGTTTTGTGTACGGCTCCTTTACCTGCACACTGGGGATTTGACCTCTATCTCCACTCTCATTATTATGGGTGGCCTATTGCTCTTAAATAAAAGAAGTCCTCCATAAAAGGGAGGGGGCTCCACCATCTCTCGCTCTCTCTCTGTCTCCTTTCTCCACTGGCTCCTGATGGGGTAAGCAATAAAGTTTGTACTGCAGAAGATTCCGGTTGCCCTGAGCGTGTTCTTACCAGGGGGACACACAAAAGCGGCGGGCAACAACTTTCCAGCTCAGAGAATTTTGCCTACTGTCCACCCAAACAGTGTTGCTTCACCACATCCTACTTCCCTTCACACACGTTTACTATGGGTACCACAAACAAGTAGGAACCATTCTCAACCAGGGTTCATTTGGTGTTCCACACCTATCTGGCAGGAATTGGATGCATTTTCAATCATTGACTGAGAGCTGCCTCCGAGGGTGTTCATTTCCTAACACTTTCTGTTTCTCTGTAAAACAAAACAAAACAAAACAAAGCATAATATAATAAAAACTGAAATTCCTGAGCTAGAGAACTGTGGATGCTTATGGAAGGACCCCACAGTATTCATTCAGGTGTTGACTGTTGAGAGAATATGGGCTGACTACCAAGTACAAAAAGTGGCTTTGATCCTCTAATCTTCATGGGAATATATCCTCAGTTACATTTTCTGAGAATGATGGCTTAGCCAAAAACATTGCTGTACTTGCAAACACAGTAGACATTCTAGAGGACAGAGTGCTGGGTTTTAGTTAGGGAACTTGTTGCAAGATGTAAAGGGATTGTCAGAAACTATGTTGTGTACCTCTGTATCAGTATAAATTCCTTTTTAAAAGCACCCAGTCTTTGTTTTAATTTATCCCAGTCCTGCCCCATGGAGGGAGCAACAGTGTCAACTGGCCAGACCCCCCACCCCCGAGCTCCCAGGGACTGAACCACCAATCAAAGAATACACATGGAGGGTCCCATGTTGTTGACCACATATGTGGCAGAGGATGGCCTTGTTGGACATCAGTGGGAATAGAGGTCCTTGGGCCTGGGGGGTGATGCCCCCAGTGTAGGGGAGTGGGTGTGTAGGTGGGGGATCACCCTCATGGAGGCAGAGGGAGGGGGAATGGGATAGGGGCTTTCTGAAGGGGAGACCTGGAAAGGGGAAAACATTCGAAATATAAAGAAAATATACAATAAAAAAGAAAGGAAGGAAGAAAAGAAAAGAAAAGAAAAGAAAAAGAAAGTACAGGGAAAAATAAAAAAAAAAAATTATCCCAGTCCCAAGAAACACATTAGCTCATAAAGACAACTCATTCCACTTCCAGACAGTGAGATATGGAGGAAAAAAGCCACTGGGACCCAAACAGATTTGAGGGTCTATTGGATTTTTCTACCAAGAGGTATGTAGCTTTGGACAAGTTATTTAACTTCTCCAACTCTTACACTTCATAGCTACAAAGTATTCCTTAGTTATCTTTTACTATTCTGTGAAGAAATGAAGGAGTCCCAGGTAGCACAAAATAAATAATAAAGATCAACTGCCTTGGGAGCTCAAGAGATGGCTCAGCAGCTAAGAGCACTGGCTGCTCTTGCAGAGTATCCAGGTGTAATTTCCAACTCTACAACATCCTCTAACCCCAGTTCTAGGGGATCTGGCTCTCTACTGGTCTCCATGAGCACTAGGCACACAGGCAATGCCCATGCATGCATAAATGCAGGCAAAACACGCATACATGTAAAATAAAAATAAATAAACCCTTCTGTAAAGATTAGCTGCTTTGTCTCTCTCCCCATACTCCTCTGTAGGTGTCATCTCTGTGACTCATTCTCCATTTGATTCTCTCAAGTTTTAACTTCCACAGAAGTAGGGAATTAACCCAGTCCATCTTCCTACTGATCTTAGATATCCCTTCTTTACTGAAACACACTGGGTCCCTCCCACTGTTCCTTATCTAGCCTGCTTCTAAGGATCTCTACCTTCTGGTAATTCTAGAGCCTGTGGCTGGATTTCCCTCCCAGCAGATAGCTGAAATTCTGTACTTACCAAGGGCCAAATACATTTGTGGATTGTGTCCATTTAATAAGATTGCATGTGTACTAGAAAAAGAGGGTAAAAAATGACTTTCTGCTTTTTTCCTGTGTTTTCTCTTTTGTGTGTGTGTGTGTGTGTTACCAGAGACCCTTTGGTTTTATTTATGTAATGTGAGGAAGGGGTTACTGATAAGAGTGTGGGAAACCCCCGAACAGTTACACTGGGGACAGCTTCCCCATATCCATGTAAATGAAAGCCCTTACTCTAGTCTTCCCCTGTAGCCCTCCCTAAGAACCAGAGGCCACAGTGCAATTAGAGCTAAATTGTGCACATGACTGTGAGGAATGATTGAGTGAGTACTCAGGAGAAAGACTCTCAACCCTCCCAGTCCCTGCCTCCTTCTATGAAGGAATGTCCATGGTCTACAAGCCTCATAATGATGAACTCCTGCAAGCAAGCATAGCTGACCTTGTGGAGGTGGCAGCTGTTTTGCTTGGGAGATAGTGATATACAACACATTACTACAAGAACCCAGAGGAAAGACCTGATTCTATTTTCAGAGGAAAGGGGAAAACTTCTCCTTACAAAGTTATACGATCTTTGCTCATAAAGTAAGAACAAGCTGAGGTGTTTAGCTCCTGAAGTCGGAACTAGCTTGCTGACAGACATCCTCCAGCTTCCAAGAAGCTACTTGGCAGTGGAGATGTTAAAATTAAGAAATGCAAAGGGCTTCCCCCTCCCATCTTTATGCGCTCATTGGCAAGCAGCCTACTGCAAACTAGCCACTAAGAACCCCACACTCAATCTGGGGACTGGGAAGAAAGGAAGATTTTCTCTGCAACTAACTTGACCTGTAGGGCTTTACTTAATCTCATTCCTTACTGGGTCTTGCACAATTATCTATACAAAGAATCACAAATTCTCAGAGATAAAGTAACTTTAACGGCCATTTAGTTCCACTCTGTATCAAATTTGCCAGAGATCAATAATTATATTATCTGTCACTTGGGCTTTTCTAGGAGTATAAGCCACAGTCACCTAAAAAACATCCCAGCCCTTTGCTAATATTCAGGAATATGAGTACTTGGCTTGGTACTTCTGCCTTGATGTTGGGCTACAGAGGGGTCTACTGACCCATAGTTGGACCAACACCAACAACAGATCCCATTTATAGCTCCCTGGGATGCTGATAGCTACGTGCCTGACATTGCTATGAATCTCCCCTCAGGTGCTGTTTCTGCCCCCTTCCATGGAATGCATGCAAGTGGCTGCTGTCCAAAACACAGCTCTGTTCACTAGTTCAAGATAAGGAAACATCTATTTGGAGCTGTCTTGCTATATAAGGACCAGATGGTAATGATTAAAATTAAATTAAATTAATGTTTGACAGTCCGTGAAGGGCATAAATTGCATGGTGTGTTACTTGTCCAATCTGTCATCTTGTTTCTCTCAGCTCAGGTCAACAAACAACAGCTGAAAGCTCCCTCCCTGGTTCAAACAGTAGCTTATTTTTCTGCTATGGAAATGGCTGCTCAGTTTACTAATTCCAAGGCTTCCATGCTACGAAAAGCATGATTAAAACACTTTAAAGAGCAGAGACTTCATCCTTACCACAGTATCCAGCCACTATCTCCTGAACAAAGTAACAACAATTATTGGTTATAAGTCAGATACTGGGAAATCTGAACCTAGCCTCAGAACAAACCATTGCCAACATCACAAAGCAATTATGACAGCCTTCTTTCCTCACATGGCTTCTAGAATATGTGGGCAGTGCTGATGTGTTATCAAGTTGCAAAAGAATTAATGGTATCACATTTTCAAACCACTAATCTGTCAGATCTTGTCCAAAGAACTTTCAGATGTAGACTTTTGTTCTTGCCCCTGTGTGGTCCAGGGATCATTGGTCCAGTACTGGATTGTCTGTCTAGCTACTTCAATCCACACTAACATTTTAACCTTTGCACTTTCCCCCAAGAATGTTGTTGACATTTCAGAATGCTCTATATTTATTGTTTGAGGCAAAAATCAATTTATACAAAAGCTACATAAATAGAATAATCAACTGAAGTAGACCTAGGGCACAGTGAGATGACACTTAGTCCTCCAAGGTAAAGAGGGATATTGCCCTTGATGTTAGCAATGCTGCTGGAAGGCCTTCAGCTGGCAGCCACCTTCTGGGCATCTGCTCCAGGGAAGAACACTGCTTGAACTAACACCTTATCATCCCAAGGGCAATTTCTATCCCTCCCTTGGGACAACTCTGAATGCCCATTCTTATTTCCCTTAATGTTATGTTACCTGTTGGGTCCCTTTTTTTTTCAACTTTTTTATTGGACATTTTCTTTACATTTCAAATGTCATCCTCTTTCCTGGTTACTCCCCAACCCCCTATCCCAATCCCCTCCCTCTGCTTCTATGACGGTATTCCCCCACCCATCCCCCCTCCCCACCCTGGTATTCCTCTACATGAGAGAATCGAGCCTTCACAGGACCAAGGGCATCTCCTCCCATTGATGCCAGATGTCGCATCCGCTCTTGACCAGCAAGAACTACACGACCACCAGTTCTTCTAACAGCAGTTATTCAGCAAGCTTCAGTCTTCATCTCTCTTGCTTCATCTTTTTTTCCCCGAATCCTGGGCCTCTCACTCTTATATACTCTCAGCCCCCATCCACTCACAGCAGGCCATGTCCCCTCACCAGGCACTTGGCTTCAGCCAATCAGGGCGGCAGGGGCATGTCTCCACCAAATATGGACTTGTTTACACCGTCAGCATCATGGTGCACCTGCGCAGCTCTCATGATAGTCGTGGCTTATTTTCAGGTGTATGAGGAAGTCAGGTGCAAGTCATAAGACTTAGCTGCAGTCCCGGGTGCCATCTTGGGACTGCTGCCACACCTGCTCCTCACAACCAGATAAGGCCATCCTTTGCTACATATGTGGCTGAAGCCATGAGTCACTCCATGTGTACTCTTTGGTTGGTGGTTTAGCCCCTGGGAGCTCTGGGGGTACTGTTTGATTCATATTGTTGTTCCTCCTATGGGGCTACAAATCCCTTCAGCTCCTTCAGTCCTTTCTCTAACTCCTCCATTGGGGACCCCATGCTCAGTCCAATGGTTGACTGAGAGCATCCACCTTTGTATTTGCCAGACTCTGGCAGAGCCTCTCAGGAGACAGATATATCAGGGTCCTATCAGCATGCACTTCTTGGCATTCACAATAGTGTCTGGGTTTGGTGACTGTGTATGGGATGAATCCCCAGGTGGGGCAGTCTCTGGATGGCCTTTCCTTCGGTCTCTGCCTGTTGGGTCTTGTCTCTTCAGTTACCATCATAACCTTTTCTTATTTCACTGAGGTCTCTGTAGTACTGCCATATCATCATGACTTTCTTCATCTTTCTTTCTAAAAGAGCATACATTTTCCCTTGGTCCCACTAACAGAGCTCCCTGAGCCCTGGATCCTGCATTCAGTTCATTCATTTCTCTTACCAATACTCATATATATATATATATATATATATATATACAATTCATATACACATATAATATACATACATATATTGTTTTGAGTCAGTTTCCCCTCTAGATATTCTGCAATATCTGAGCATGTGGAGCGTTTATTTCTTGTTTTGTATCTACTACTTAGAAAACTGCCCAGCACAAATACAAAGATGCACATTATCTGTGAATGAGTGAATGACTGGTTGCCTGGAAACATAGCTACTTCTTTTGACTTATGCTGCTTCCCTCTCTCCAGGCACATCCCAAGAATGAGTATGCCAGGATAGTGTACCAGTCTACAGAGTAGGCTTTGAAACTGCACCTATCAATTCACTTGATAAGCAGCTTCATAGCTCATAAGGGGTGCCTGACATTGCTCTGAGGACTCTAAAAATACATATGATAATCATAATAGCTAGAAGAAGTAGACACTACCATTCCTGACTTAAACTGAAGAAACCAAGGAATAGAGAGACAATAGTTTGCCTCAGTCATATAATCCAGAATCTCTGTCACTTAGCAGCTGTATAATTTTAAGTAAATTACTTTCAAAACTGGTTTATTTGTCCCTAAAATGGGTACATTAATGTCTACCATGAGTAAACTACAGAAGTATTTCATGAGATTATATATGTAAATTGCATACTCAAGGTCAAGGTTAGTCTCTATAATGCTCATTCAAGTGTTATGCTTTCCCCTGAATTGCAATGAATTTTAATTGTATTAATTATTATTAATATGTATGTACATGCATATGTCACTGTTTGTTTGTGTGAGGGGTGTAGGCATAATTTTTTCCAACCTACTTTAACAGAGGTTCACCCTCTCCTCTAGACCACCTCCCACCAGAGGTAGTAGAAGAGAAAAGTTATTAGGACACAGGGGAAGTAGATTTGTTTAGAAATAGTTCTTTGGGGATGAGTTCAATCTTCATTGTCAGGATTTCAGCAATTCAGTCCAGTAGCAAACCCCAAATATGTATCAGCAGCTGCAGTCCGGTCCTGCTGGCAGACACCAGACACGAACCAGCAAGGACAGTTCAATCCACAAGAAACCACAAGTCTTACCAACCAGCCTAAAGCAGCAGGGAACTCAGGAGAAGTTTTTTGGCAAGTTTCTCTCTAAGGTGTCACCACAAATGGAGCTCAGCAACACAATGTAAAGTGAGACAATCCATGTGTGTCTTGTGAAGAATAGCGAGGCAGAGCAAAGTAAACCAATGCTCGAGCTCCTACTGTCTGTGGGGTCATATTTATATTCCGTCAGAATATTATGCATCGGGGCTGGAGAGATGGCTCAGTGGTTAAGAGCACCGACTGTTCTTCCAAAGGTCCTGAGTTCAAATCCCAGCAACCACATGGTGGCTCACAACCATCTGTAATGAAATCTGACACCCTCTTCTGGAATGTCTGAAGACAGCAACAGTGTACTTACATATAATAAATAAATTAAAAAAGAAAAGAATATCATGCATCCTTTCACATGTTTTCTATATCCAAACATCCTTTCACTTGTGTCTTTTTTAGGAAAACAGTCTTTCACATGCTTGCTTTAGCAAGACATCCTTTTATCTGTGTGCCCCAGCAAAACATCATTTGACCTAACTGACAAACCAGAAGTTTCTACTTCAGGGCTATCAGAGGACAAATTTGTAGAGTCATTTCTTTCTTTTTTTTTTTTTGCTATTACAATTATTCTATTTTATTAGTTATTATTAATATCTTACTATGCCTACTTTAGAGTCATTTCTTCCCTTCTACCTTTACATGGGTTCTGAGAATTGAACTCAGATCTTCAGGCCTGCATATGAGTGTCTTTACCTGCTTAGCTGTATGACTGGCCCATTTGTGTGTGTGTGGGGGGGAGGGTGATACAGTGCCTCACTATGCAACACAGACTGATCCAGAACTCATAGCGATCCTTCTGCCTCAGCTTCACAAGTGCTTCGAGGAAAAGCCTGAGCTATCATTCCTGGCTTGTCTGCTTTGATATTTTCTATATTGACTACTTTACTGTTGCCAAACAACTTGGGTAATGTGCTCATCCATTGTTCTAATGCTACATACACACCCCAAGTCTGTAATCACCCCCATTTTGCACTTCACCCTATTCCTGCAGACAGGCTGATGGCCAAGAAGTCTGCACATTTGCCCTTTCATGTCATATCTTGAAATAATATTATTCTGAGGGACAGACACAACCAACCTCAGGTATCATGACTTCCCAATTAGAGCTAGTAGCAGAAATCCTAGGTTTACATCAGCTGCTATCAGTCAGATAAGCCAAAGCCCAACTTTGAGGGGGTGTACTAGTTAGGGCAGTGCCAATCCCCCTTACAGTAAGGTCCATGACGTCCCAGCTGTGAGGAAAAAGTTGACAGTAAATAGCCCTCGGTTCATAGCTCACTTAAAGGCTGTCTAAATTGAAGACAATAACTGGAATAATCAGGTAATTTCATGAGTTTCTGGGGTGACCATATATGGTGACATACAGGTACAGGAATATAAATTTCCACCCATCTTGGCCCAACTCAAGACAATTTTGAGGCAACATTCTAGCTCCAGAGTGCCTTTGGGGGGTCTTTAGGGTCATTACTGAGACACTGGCACAGCTGGCCTTCTTCTGCCCACTCCTATTTCCTTATCTTTTTTTCTCTCCAGATGTTGATTTCCAGGGAATAATCCTGAATAAACACACAGCCTCCTATACTGTATCTCAAAATCAGATTTCCCCGAAAACATACCCAGTAAGGAAGGTGTGCCTGTCCAAGTTCATCCACACCCATTACATGGCCTGTGTGTTCCCTGAGAGATTATGAAGTCCAGGCAACAAAATGGCCTCACAGGATCACAGCTCCCAGGCTGCCTCGGCAACTCATCCCTAGTTATCTTTATGAACCTCTCCTCAGAGGCATGGCTAGTCTAGTCTGCCTACTTTCGTGAACACAGAAGGGAAGCTAGAAAAATGAGGTCCATGAATCAGTTCTTGTGTACAACTCATCACCTCAATCCAAGGCTATTTTTTTTCTCGAGGATGTAAGATAGATATCACAGGTTGCCACACAACACTGGTTCTTTGCTTTGACCTCCTGAGTCCAGCGAGGATTTATCAACAAGCAACAAGCTCATTTAACTGTATGTCAGAAGCAGACAAAGAGTCAGTCATTACTGTGAGTGTAAACAGCCAGGTGCTTCACACATCTTTAAAGAGGTATGATGTATTTATAAATATGTCATTGAGCAGAGGGCAGCCTCTGCAGTACCCCTTTGGAAACAGCCAATCATATTTATTTGCTTTGACCACAAATGGTATTTTGATCTCAGTAATCCTTAAACTTTTTGTGTTTTTAATGGCCCATAAAACCATAATATACTCCCTCCTATGTCCACTTTCCTGAAATAGAACCATATGAAACTCAGTTTCCATTTGATCTCAAAGAATAGGTCAAACAAGTGGGGACTTGGAGAACAATGGGGTCTAATAGGGGTGGGGTGGGAAATGTGTTTAACGTACAGTAATATTTATGTGTAGGAAATTGTTTTAAATCACTTTTGAAATACATTTTAAATAAAACAATAAATAAGACAAATAGTTTTAAAATGAGTAAAGCAACTGCTTTATTTAAACATGTAGTACTATGTTTGCTAACCTAATAAAGTGACAGAAAAAAAACCACAAAAGAAATGCACGCAGCTGTGTGTAACTAATTGTTTATTTTCTTTTAAATTCTCTGTGGGAAAATACTTCATCTAATTAAGTAGATCTTCCTAAGCCATCATGGTATATAGCTCTCATAGTACATAGGCAAATTCTAATAAACACATGGAAAGAGTACTTATCTGCCCATTGATTTGTTTTACTAGTTATGGTTTGTTTGTTTGTTTATTACATATTTCTTTTTAGATAAGATCTTTTGTTTGGGGTTTTTAATATTTTTACTTATTCTTTGACGAATTCAAACATGCATATAGTGTATTTTGAGCATAATCACCCCATTGCCCTCTCTTAGGCCCCTCCTACACTCTCGAAACCCTTACTGTTCCCAACCAATGTCCTTCCTTCTTTCATGTCTCTTTTTGTTACTGAGTTTAATTAGGGGTGCTTGCATGAGCATGGAGTAGATTCCTGAAGAAAACCAATTCCCTTTCCTGTAGCAACTATTCACTGCCAAGAACTCCTCAGGTAGGAATGGGGCCTCATGAACCCACTATGGGCTCTATCTCTTTCAGGTAACTACAGTTGCTGTGAGTTCAGGCTCTTATGTTTTAAAACTTATTTATTTATTAGTTGATTCATTCATTGTAAAGATAGAGCCTCACTCTATAGCCTGGACTGGCTTAAAATTCACTGTGTAGCCCACTTTGGCCTCAGAGTCTTGAAAACATCCTCCTGCCTCAGCTTCCTGAGTTCTGGGATTCCAGATATGAACTATCGTGCTCAGCACTCAGAAAGGATCTTACTCATTAGCGAAGGCTGGAGCTTGCTATGTAGCCAAGGCTAGTCATAAAATCCTGATTATACCTGTAATCAAGACTTCCCAAATTACACCCATATGTCATATGACTAGCTTCTATTTTCTTTTATGTTGTTCCTTTGGAGATACTGTTCAATTTATGATCTTAGTCTTTGTCTAGATCACAAACACAGCACTGGTATTGTTAAGCAGACATGAATACTGATCAATACACTGTCTTTTATACTGGGAGGCCATAGAATTGAGGCTGATGTCAATTTAAATGGACGATCACAACTTCAGGAATAGATGATTCTCTCCCAGATCCTCCATACATTTTTCCTCAGGGTGCCAAGTATTTAGTTAGCAGCCTTAAGAATTCTTTTGCTGGTAAGCCTCAAATTCCCTTGGATTATCTGAAGATGATTCTAAAACGCTATGACTCACTGCTGATGGAGTCAACTGCCATTTAGAATTCTGCAAATCCTGTGGCTCATGCTGTGAACTTTTGCTTCTGTATCCCAGATGCTTACAATCACTTCATTCCAGGATCCTTATAAAGCAATTTCTTGGCTCCCTCCAACAGGAAATTGATGCAGCCTTAATTGAAATATCCTATAAAATACCTTTTACAGCTATCAACGTCACTGTAGAAGGAACTGATGAATTTTATTGTGAGTTCTACACTTTAGCTTTGATTGTGGGAACATATTTTTAAATAGAATGATGTTTGTCATCATTGAAATAGCCTGGATTTCGTGACCACCCCCATAATCTCCAAGAGAAACTTGAACATCATCTTTGTTGTGAAGCAGCTCCTGTAGCAGAGCTACTGAAGAATAATCTCTGCACAGACATTGGGAACCTGCATCTTTAATAAGCTTCTCCAGGGAGTCTCGTGCTCTCTCCATGTGTGCCCTGGAGGTTGATTATTTCACTGTAGGCATGGCTCACAACTGCTTAGTAGCTCTCTGCTTTAGAGGAAATGGCAGCACTTAGTGATTATCTCTACTGAAATGTGTGACTAATCATTGTAAAGATGGTGTGGCTGCTCCACCCAGGCCCTGTTTACAAGTCTGTCACACCCATCCCCAGCTGCTTACTCTAGTTTACCAAAAGTCAGAACCAGCTTTATTTATTTTATATTTAGCAGATTTGGAGTGGTGGCTGCTAACAGCTTGCAGCTGCACTCTTTTGTGGAGAATTGCTCTCAGCTGGTGGACACCTTACCCAGCCATGCCTACAATGTTAGACACCCAACACAACCAGTGACTAATTGCGATGGATAGATTGAGCATAGATATTCAAAGTATCTAGAATCATAAATGCTCTGGAATGATGCTTTTGAGTACTGACATGACACACAAAAAGTTCGGATAACTTTAATTCCAACTAAGAAACCTCAATAGGTTTGTGTGAATAATTCAAAATTGGCAAAACTCTGAAATCTCAATGCCTCTTGTAAGCAAACATTCTAGACAAGAGATAGTTAGCCTGTAGGAACAAAAGCCCTTTGCCGCAAAGGAGAAAACTCTGTGGTGGTATCCTTGCTCCAGAGAGTTCCTTGTAGGATCACGCTGATGCTAGCTAGACTTTTACTAAAGTCAGATCACCACTTAGCTTCTTTGACTCCCTTTTCTCTTTTCCTTGTTCCCTTTTCCTAAGTTTCTGCCAAAGACACTCCAGAAGATAAGAAGTACTGACAAGAATGTAACAAAAAAGAAAATTTCACCTGTTAGTTATGAGAAGGCAAATTCATTACAATTGAAAACAGTATGGAGGCTCCTCTAGGGACATTTAATATGATGTACCATGCAGCCCAGACACTCCATTTATGAATATATATCAAAGGCAATAATACCAACATCTGTAGAGAAATCTGCTTAGCTGTGTTTATTATAGCATTATTGATAACATCTAAGTTGAAGTCAACCTCAGTGTCCATCAGTGGAATGATGAAGGGTTAATGAATGTAAGGAATATAGGCTCAATGGAACATTATTCAGCCTTAAAAATAAGAAGATTCTGTTGTTTTTGACAGCTTGAATAAACCGGGAAGACATTATGACAAATAAAATAAGCAAGATTTTGAAACTCAAAATACTGCATGATTCAGATTTAACTTACATATGGCATCAAGAAGGATGAGAAAGTCAAGAATATAGAAATAAAATAGAATAGATTTGTCAGGACAACGAGGAAAGGCGGAATTGGAGGTATAGGTCGATGGATACCATGTTGCAGCTACATGGGCTGTACATATCTAAATATAAGATGTATAACAGAAAACTGAAACTTAATATTATACACTATAAATTTATCAAAGTATAGATATTAGATGTTTTTACCACAGAAAAGGGTACCTGAGATGAGGGACATGTTAGGCATCTTAGAAATCATCTTTTCAAAAGCCTGTCTGACTCTACCTTATACTACCTAAGTCAATACTGCTATTCTACACTTGTGGAACTAGCCCCTAAACAAATGTTATAAAAATAACAAAATTAATTTGGCATAAATTCAGACATATGAAGGAACCAGGTAGACTAACTGTAGATCTTTACCTCTCCTCCATCCTCCCATCCTCAGGTCTTATCCTCAGCTCTGTAGCAGACTGCCTGCTGCAGTCTCCTGCAGTCTCCCTTTTCTCTTTCCTCAGCTTCAACAAATCACATAGATCTTATCCTCCAGCCTTCCTCCTCCCCACTCATCACTTTATACCAGCCTCGAAATCCAGCAAGCATTCCTTGGGAACTGACAGGGCACTCAGGCTAGGGAAGCAGCCCAGTTAACTGCAGATCTTCCCCCTTTTCCTCCCATAAGGCTCATTCCCACCCAGCTCAGTAGCAGCTTGCTTCTGCCCTACTCTCTCCCTATCCCCATCTCCAGATCATACACATCTTCCACTCTAACCTCCCCCAACCCCATCACTTTATTCCAGTCCTTAACTCCAGCAGCCATTTCCTGGGAACCTGCAGGCTACTCTGGCCAAGAAAGCAAGGAGCCTATCCTCTGATTCTCACCTCTCCTTCCTCTCTTCCAAATCTAATTCCCCAGTCTCACCCCCATATCTGTAGCAGATCACTCCTTACAGTCTTCCCCTCTTCTCCATCCTTCCTCCCCATTCATCTTGTTATCCCAGCCCCCTACTCCATCAGGCATTTTCTGGAAAACTGCCAGCCAAGCCCACCAGAAAAGCAAGTAGGCCAGCTACTAAAGGAGAAATATAAACACCATCCCAGCTACAAACTCTTTGATTTACAATGGTATACTCCCTGCAATATTGCTAGTGCAATGGTAGCTCAAAGCTTATGGGAGTACACAACCAATAATTGGTTCAAATTAAGGCCCACTTCATGAGATGGAACCCATATAGGACAATGCCTTGGTGATGAAGAACCTAAGACTAGAAAGCACAGAGACTCAGAGTAAAACCAAATAATACAGGTCTAAATATTGTAGCAATAAGATGACTCCTAATGGCATTCTGCTATCTTCACAGATCCATCATCATCAGAGAAACTTCCTCCAGCAGCACATGGGAATAAATGCAGAGACCCACAGAAAGTATACAAAGAGTTAAAGACTTTGGAACACTCAGCCCTATATCTCTCCATCAAATTCTTTTCCTTAGGGACCAGAAAACCCTTCAGAAGAGAAGGCAAGCAGAGTGTATGAGCCATAGGGGGTGTAAGACAAGGCCCTCTAAATCAATAGGATTGATGTACATATGAACCCATAGAAACTGAGGCAGCAGGCACAGGGCCTGCACAGATGGAATCCTAGAGCTGAAAGGAGTTGTGGACACATGCCCCTATCCCTAACCCGGAACCAATCTCCAATGGATAACTATTTGCATGGGAACATTTCATTTTCTCACTGAGGAAAGAAATTACTCTTAAGGGTAGGCTGCGTGCAACATTGGAGGCACCTTGTCTCAGAATTTCATATCAGGGCTTTCAAACCATCTACTTTTGTTTGGTTTATTTTATTTGCATATGTATTTTCTCTGGTTTTGCCCTACATTTCCACAGCAGTTTCCCCTCCCTCATCTCCTCCCAGCCCCTCCCCTTAACTCTCACTGCCCACTCCTCCACCCCAACCCTCACACCAGTCTATTCCTCTGTTTCTCTTCGGAAAAGGGCAGGACTCTTCTAGAGATCAACCAGCCATTGCATATCATGTTGCATTAAGACTAGGCATCTCCTCTCCTCTTAAGGCTACACAAGGCAATTCAGTAGGAGAAAAGGGTCCCAAAGACTCACAACAGAGTCAGAGACGGCCCATGCTCCCACTGTTAGGAGTCCCACAAGAAGACCAAGCTACACAACTGTAACATATGTCTTTACATCTATATTGTGGTTTCCAGTTTTGTGTTTCTATGGGATTCCTGAGTATGCGATGTGAACCCTGAGTGGGTCTGTATTTGTTTCTTGTGCATTTTTTTAAAGATTTATTTATTTTTATTATATGTAAGTACACTGCAGCTGTCTTCAGACACTCCAGAAGAGGGCGCCAGATCTCGTTACGGATGGTTGTGAGCCACCATGTAGTTGCTGGGATTTGAACCTCGGACCTTCGGAAGAACAGTCGGATGCTCTTACCCACTGAGCCATCTCACCAGCCCTTCTTGTGCATTTTTAAGGGGTATTTTCCTTCTACTTGTTTGTTTAGTCTTGTTTTGATGCATTAGCATTTGTTTTATCTTATTTTATTGTATTATCCCACAGAAAAGTGTGTTTTTGTCTTTATTTTTGATGAGAGACAGAAAAGAAATGGATCCAGATAGGACAGGAGGTGGGGAGGCATTGGGAGGAGCAGATGGAAGGAAAACTATAATCAGGATATGTTATGTGTAAAAAAAAAAAATCTATCTCCAATGAAAAGATAACATAGAATCAAAAATTAATAATAGCATGATTTCTATAAGTGATAGCATACCGGCTCAAAGTTTGAAAGTCAAGAAAAAGATGCTGTCTGCCTTTGAATTTTTATAGTTGTGTGTGTGGTGTGGTGTGTGTGTGTATTTCTTTGCTTTTTCTTTCCTCCTTTACAAAAAGAATGCCTGTTTCTTTTTTAAAGACAGAGATATAGATGGGTGAATGTGGATTGGTGTGGAAGTGGAGAGGTGGTGGGTGAGTAGGATCTGGGAGGAGATAGGGGAAGGGAAACTCTCATCAGAATATGGTGTATGAAAAATTTATATTCAATAAAAGAATAATGTAGGAGGGAGGAGCTAAGGGGAGGGGGCTTTACAAAGATTTGCTCTCTGTTTATTCAGTAACTGGAGAGATATGAATATTTTGCTTTCCAAATGGAAATATGTCTCAGAATCACTTATGAATATTTTAGATAATTGCAATATTATACTTTCTAATAAATAAAATTAAAAAGTTCATGATTTTGCTGTAAAAATTTGTAATATAAAATTTTTTACTCTAAAAATTCTGATGTGCTTGTAACAAGGTAGGAAGTATGCAATAATTCCACCTGTTTATCCTACTCAATACAGATGTAAATGCTGGGCAGAATGCATAGAGCAGAACTTTGAAGACTCTGAAAAGTAAATGATGGCAATCACATGGGGGAAACACAAGCCAGAAAATGAAGTACTACCATAGCCAAGGCTAGAAGAAGCCTCACATCTAGAAGTAAGTACTGAGGTAAAATACCTACATTTACTGTAAAGCCAGAAATAGCTTGAGTGGGGCCTTCTATTCCAATTTCAGTGAAAAAGGTAGAAATCTCTGGAGGCTTAAACTTCTGATACCCCAGGTGTGCCTACACCTCTTCTCTGTTTCCTTGAGTTCTGGCCAATCAGTCTTGCACTAGTGGCTTCTCTTGTTCCTCTGATCTCCTAATGCGTGTGGTCCTAGACATGGCACAGCATAATTAGTTTAATCCTCAGAACAAATTCATATGTATGCCACCCAGTGGCCTATCCGGTACCTCAGCAGTTTTTTATTCCATGATTAGGTCTCAAACAATTTTGGTATATTGTTTAATGTCAGATTTCTCCTATGAGTTCATGGGTAAGTTCAAGAAATTGTTTCCCCAAGACTTCCCAAATTTTCACAATTCCTTTTCTTTCCTGAAGCTTATATTTTCAACCTCTTACTTGAGAAAAGTGGAGTAACAACCACACACACACACACACACACACACACACACACACAATCCGTGTTGATAATGTCAAAGATGGAGCAGATATCAAAGACTTTAAAACGCCTATTATTTAAATATTCCAAGAGCAGGGCAGTGGTGGCGCACACCTTTAATCCCAGCACTCAGGAGGCAGAGGCAGGTGGATTTCTGAGTTTGAGGCCAGCCTGGTGTACAGAGTGAGTTCCAGGACAGTCAGGACTGCACAGAGAAACCCTGTCTCGAACAAACAAACAAATATTAAAAGGATGGGCTGGCAAGATGGATCAGAAGATAATGATACCTACACTAAGACTGATGAATCAAATTCAGTCACTGAGATCCCCATGTGCAAATATTGAATAGACTTCCAAATAAATTAAACTCTAATAAAAATACTCTTAAAAGGACCAGAAAAGATTCTTGAAGTAAATGGAAAGAGACAATGTCGTTAAGAAATAGCATATGCATAGAGGAATCAAATAGATATTTTGAGAAGTGAAAATTAACCAACATTTAAAACTCCTAATATGGACTCAATGGGAAAAAATAGCTCTTATAAAATATATAACAAAATAGTTGATTAACCATTAGCAACCTCAAATAGGATCAACTCAAAGAAATCCGTTCCCAGATGGACCAGAATCAAACTAATAAAAACTAAAAGCAAAAAAAAAAAAAAAACAAAAAAACAAAAAACAAAAAAACAACATTAAACAACCAGAGAAGTAGTATAGTGACTACAAGAGAATAACAATTTGAATATGAGAAATATTTCTCATTAGAATTCTCACAAATCACAAAGAAGTTCTGGGAAAAACAACTGTCAACCCAGATCCTTAAGGGAAAAAACAAATATTCTCAGATGAAAATGAACAAAGAGACTTTGTTGTTGACAGACAGTTATTTTCTGAAAGAAATATTACTGGAATATAACATTCTGATATTTCAGGTGAGTGTCAGAAATGAAAGAGAAGTCAATATCTTAACAGATACAATATTCTTTCTATTTGGATTAGTTTTTAAATTAATTCTTTAACTTTTTGAGATTAGAAAATAATTAAATCATTTCCACTTCCTTTTTGTCCTCCAAACGCTCCCACATCCTCCCCGTTAATCTCTTTCATTCAAGTTTACATCCCCTTTTATTATTAATTAATTGTTTTTGCATACACACAATTATTTAAATTATATTTGATGACTGAAAGTCAAACCATTGACATTTTCTGATTAGGTTTCCTTTTTTCTTTCTTCATGCTTTTTTAAAGACAAATTCTCACTCTGTAGCCCAGGCTGATTTAGTTAGTATTCTTATTTTAGCTTATGTTTTCCTCAAAAATATAACAATGCTCTTCTCCAGTATTGTGAAATGTCGAAGATTAAACCTTCTATCTTAGAGGGAAGTTGGTTAGAAAATAGGGCATTCGTAAAATCATAAGGTATTTTAAGACAGAATGTTTACAGGGAGGCATCATAATAATTCTAAATGTACATGAAACATTCGATTCTTCAGAGAAATTTCTTAAACTCAATTCAACAGCTTAAGGACGTCCTTGAAACTAATCACATTCACTAGGCATCTCTCTCTCCTCAAGCAGATATGGTATAAGGACAGTTGAGTGACGCTCAGACAAGCCAAGCTACCTGAAAGACTCAAAGACCAACCAAGCTGTCTAGAAGAGGCTCAGAACAACTGACATGCTTGGAAAATCCTGGCAAACTTCTTGCAGGTTGTGCAGTATGTTCCAAGATTTCAGCTTTTATGAGTTGTCATTCATGCTAAGGTGCTATTTTTTTCAACTGTCATTGAGTCATTTCTGCTCCTATAACTAACCCTTCACCCATATTCTTGTACGTCATGCCAATAAACTCATTGGTTTTCCAAACTGAACTAAGTAGTATCCTTACTTTGGTCTATCATTGGAATCCTATCTGGAGTGAGTAGATGTTTGTTCATATTTCTCCAAGTGTAGTGTCACATAAAAACAAGTCTTCTCAAGTGCTGTGATTTCAAATGTAAGCCACCACACTGAAATTGAAATATTTGTCATTAATAATTGTTTGATTATTCTTCTGATTGCATTTTCAGAAAAAAATGTATCTTATCCTACCTATATAACTACCTAAAACATTTCTGTGAAATGTTCAAATGTTTGACAATAGAATTTTCCAGACTGCTCTAGTCTAGTGATTTACTTTAAGACCACAAAGCATAATATCCTCTCATAGTGACAATTTAGGAATTTTGATTTCTTTAAAAAGTACATAAATATTCTAAGAATGTTTTCATTTTATTTCAGGTGTGAGATATAGGGCTGCTTCAGATTGTCCACAGCAGGGGATTATGAATTGCCTCATGCTCTAGCAGAGGTGTGATTTTGCCAGCTGCAGATAGTTTCTGGGATTGTGTGATGATTGGAATTCTGGGGACTTATCAAAGGGTATATGCATGCTAGGGCCTTGTGAAGGTTGGTGGGTTGTTGGTTGATTATTGGTTGCTGTTTGTTAAGTAGACATGCCCAAAGAAGAAACAACAACAAGAAGAAATTAGGTATCCTGAATGTGAAGATTAAACATGACGCAAGAAATTCAACATCCCTAATCCTCGGAAAGTAGTATAATGATAATGTCACTTCATTTCAACCCCTGATTTTATTCAGGTAGTTCTTTCCTCTCCCCTCTATTCTTTTTTTTTTTCTCTCCTATCTATTGTTAAGTGTTTAAAAGGGTGGAAGAAAAGGATGGAGAAGGGTAGAAGAAAGAAGAACTCACACAGTAACAAAAAACAACTACATCCTCTTTTTAATATTCCCTACTAAGTGCTCAACAGTTTTTCTAGCATATTTGTTTCCTATACCAAATGGTTTATTATATTTTTATTTCATTAATTTAAAATATCATTGTATATGTACACATATGCATGTGCAGGTGCATATGGCACACACACACACACACAGTGGTATGAGAGTGGAGGTCAGAAGACAACTTGTGATGTTATTATTCCATGTTTATAAGGGTTCTTGAGACTAAATTCACATTGTGAGGTTTGCATGGCAAATGCTTTTGGTTGCTCAGCCATCTAATCAGCCCTCTTCCATTAAGATTTGAGTCACACCTACATGCTATAGTTGTTCATGTTGTACATCTTAAGATTAGATACTCTATGAAATGTACAGAGCACAATGTCTGGCATGTAATAGTGCTTATTTGATGATCATAGCTCCATTTTAAATTCATTTCCATGCCTTGGAGTAATTTTTACTGGAGAAATAGAGGGTATGTCTTGAGGTCTTGGCTAAGGTTTTATAAGGATATGTAATAATTTTGGCCTTAAGAGGAGGATGAGCTTTGTTGGAAAGAGAAAAGTAAGGAAGAAAAAAAAATACCCCCATGCACTAGCAATAAAAAGCAAGAATGTAATATCTGGAATCTCAGACAGCCAGTTATTGGATTAATGAATAAAGAACACTTAATAAGTCGGAAGGATATTGATTTAGAAACTAGCCCTGAAGAAATATAATAGGAAAGTCTGTACTTTTTCATGCATGAGAACTGATTTCATGCTATCTGTCTTATTACCAACCTCATGGAGAAGCAGGCAAACCTTCATTTGAATGTTTTTTTTTTTTTTTGTAATTCAGTTTTGTTCTTTCTCTTAGTTCAACATCTCTTCCTGGGACACCAGTGTAATGCTAATGTTTGCTCATTTGGGAAGAAAGTTGGTTGAAATGGATCTAACTCATACCAAAGAATGTCTGACACTGGGTTAAGACTTTTGGCCCATTAGCATTCATGAGTCTTGGCTTATTTTTGTAACTAAGCAAGGGGAAAGACTGTTTCATGATTGGATTTTCAGCATTTAGATTGAGATAGGAAGAGTGTTTTGATTAGGAAAGCTACTCACTCAAATCATACCATAAAGGCAATTTCCCTTTGGTCTATGGGTAGGAACAAGCAAAAGTATGTACCAATGTGTTATAAAAGTATGTACCAATGTGTTATAGTTTCTCTTGTTTGCATGCTATAATTGCACCACAGCAGGTAACACTATATTGATTTTTGCCTGATCCAGCCACAGCTACAAAAGGGCTATAAAAAACCCATGGCTACAAGCAGTCAACCAAACAATGCCAAGGCCTACCCAAAGTGTCATTAAAAATCCAGATGGCCACAGGTATGACTCCTCACCATCCCCCAAACATTTGATGTTAGGAAAGATGAGATTCAAAATAGGAACCAGTGAAGTTGAAAGGTTAAATTGGTTAGTACAAAGGATGCAGCAATGGACTTCTGATGCTGAGTGGAAATATTAGATAAATATCAGAGAATTGGTAGCAATTAGTATATGAAAATTATGAAGCTATTAGAATAAAGAAATGATGAGACAAATTACCAGAGTAGGTAGTAAAACCACCATTTAAAGATTCACTAGATGCTCATTCATCTTTAAGACAGGATTTAAGAAAAATAATGAGTTCTACCTTGTGTTACTGCTAAGAGATGAGCTAAATTACCCATGAGAGGACTTTTGAAACCCAAGTGATTGTGTTTAAATGCTAAACTCCATCTGCTAGAAGAGAAATTAAATCCAGTAAGCATTCTCCTCAGAAAAAAAGAACAAAACATTCTTTATATGAGTAATGGTCTATTTGCTCTCATTTTCTTTGTCTTCATTCCTTCCAAATTAAAACTAGATCAAACCCATCTCAAAAATAATTCTCTCAATATTAGTCCCTAAAACTGGGAATCTTGGCCTAATCTTCCAAGAATGTCAAACAAATTTCACTAGGTTTCATATTCTTAAAGGTTTCCTGAACTTCATGTTGAAGAATATTCTGAATCTGCATATGTGGATGGCTAGTAATGCCTGTCTTGCTCAGGCTGGGGGATTAGAACACATTTACTGGGTATTTTCTATTCCTGCCAAAATAGCAACCCAAAGACGACTGGTAATTAACCTCGATTTTAAAAGGTTATATTTTGATATTTTGAGGCATGTAAGACCTCATAGGTATCAATAAAATTTGGTATACTGTATGTTGGGCTCTTCTTAAGAATATAGCCATAGCAACTAATATTCATTCAAGACAAAGAGTCAATAGAAGAGGAAAAGAAAATACACTAAAATTGTGAAAACAGTTTCTACAAACCTAGTAGCCTAAGGTTGAATGCATAAGGTCTGATGTAAGAGAGAATGGAAACAAAACTGGTATTATTATCGTCATGCACTGCATTGTGTAGCTTAACAGAGGACACAGATAGTATTCCTCTAATAGTGATTATAAAAATAATTTCACAGAACACAGTTGAACTATCATCATAATACATTCCCAAAGCTATGCCATTCATCACAAAGCTACATTGCCTATCTATATTTTACCTGGAACTCTAGTCGGCTGTGTTTAGAAACATCTATTTCTTTTGTCAGCTAGACATACTCAGCTGTTGAATGACCTTCAAGGTTCAATAAGTAAATTTTGGTTATAAAATCAAGTTGCAATCTTTCAGGGAATTCAACCCAGAATGTTTGAAATCTGGAGTCAATATCTTCATCCTTGCTCTACCATTTCAAGTTGTAGAAGGCTCTTATGTGTTTCTGATGGCTGTTGTAATGAGAGAACCTATTACAGTGCATATATTTCTTGCCTGCTATGCTTAAGTGGAGAGAGAGACAGAGACAGAGACAGAGACAGAGAGAGACAGAGAGAGAGAGAATATGATAGAGGATAGAGGTGAGGTGAAAGTAACACAGTGAAACTCAAAGAATTATCAGAAAAGAGAAAATAACTGAATAAATTAGAGGAATTATGGAACTACCTTAAATAATTGGAACAAAATGATGTTGGACTTGGAACAACATGACAATCCAGAAAACCGGAAGCTGGCCAGGACAAATATAATGACTATTTTCCTGCCCTAATATCAACTATCCTCTTCCTTAAAACTGGAAAACAAGAAGAGCTTTGACTCAGCTCCAAACTTTGTCTCTGTAACTCCTTCCATGGGTCTTTTGTTCCCATGGAGCTGAGACAAAATGGAGCTGAGACAAAAGGATGGACCATCTAGAGACCGCCATATCCAGGAATCCATCCCATAATTAGCCTCCAAACACTGACACCATTGCATACACTAGTACGATTTTGCTGAAAGGACCCTGATATAGCTGTCTCTTGTGAGACTATGCCGGGGCCTAGCAAACACAGAAGTGGATGCTCACAGTCAGCTATTGGATAGATCACAGGGCCCCCAATGGAGGAGCTAGAGAAAATATCCAAGGAGCTAAAGGGATCTGCAACCCTATAGGTGGAACAACATTATGAACTAACCAGTACCCCGGAGCTCTTGACTCTAGCTGCATATGTATCAAAAGATGGCCTAGTCGGCCATCACTGGAAAGAGAGGCCCATTGGACATGCAAACTTTATATTCCCCAGTACAGGGGAAGACCAGGGCCAAAAAGTGGGAGTGGGTGGATAGGGGAGTGGGGGAGAGGGTATGGGGGACTTTTGGGATAGCATTGGAAATGTAAGTGAGGAAAATACCTAATAAAAATATTTAAAAAAAAAAAAGAAGAAGAGCTTTGCATAGAAGGGACGTATGTCTTTGGGCAAATCCCAGGACAGGAAGGTTGGCCTTCAGATCACCAGGGGAGTTCATGTAGGCATGATGAAATTTCGCTGCTCTCAATCTAAGCATTCTCTAGAGTGTATAGCATGAAATAATGAGGTTATGAGCAAGATCACTAAAATGTATAATTTGTTCTAACTGTAGGGCTGGGCTTGGACAAACAGATGTTGTTTTTCTAGCAATATGATGCTAGCTGCGGAGGTTACCTCTGTAACACAGGAACCTTTAATGTTATTGGAGTAACAGTTGGGCTGAGGTTGCCTGACTAATTTCTGAATAAGAAATGGAATTTGCTTTGAATTTAATAGTTTACCAATTGCTCACCTTAGGTTTTAGGCAGTACTGCTATTCTCATTTTTTAGAAAAAGTGGAGTATCCTTTGGGCATTTAGCTAGGTTTGGATGTAATGTTGGATTGATTCAAATTAATTTTTTAAATGCTCATACAGAAGAATATGTAAGTCTTGGGAATACGTAGGGTCTAGAATCTGCTACCAGAAAAGTTTGTGTTTTGCGAATGGGAATTTTATTCTAGTTATTCAGACCGTCTTCCTTCCTTTTATTCTTCATTAATTTTAGTTATTTACAAGCAACATATTATTAAATACAATCATATGAAATTTTATATCCAGTGGATTTTAATAACATTTTAACTGAAATATCTTTTATGTATGTGAGTACATTGTAGCTATTTTCAGACACTCCAAAAGAGAGCATCAGATTCCATTACAGATGATTGTGAGCCACCATGTGGTTGCTGGGATTTGAACTCAGGACCTCTGGAAGAGCAGTCAGTGCTCTTAATTGCTGAGCCATCTCTCCAGCCCTAACTGAAATATTTTATAGCCTGCATTGTGAATATCTTAGTTTGCCTCTCTGTTGCTGTGATAAGACACTGACCAAATGCAACTTGGGGAAGAAAGGCTTTAATTTATACGCTACAGGCAAAGTATGGCAGAAACCAAAGCAGAAAGTGAAGCAGAGACTATAAACGAGCATCATTAACTGGCTTGCTTCTTCTGGCTTGATTATTAGATACTTTTCTTATTACTGCCCAGGTCCATATGCCTAGGGATAGCATCACCCACAGTGAGCTGTGCCGTCTACATCAGTTAGCAATTTAAAAACTGCCTTTCGGGGGCAATTTCTCAGTTGAGTTTTCCTTTTCCAAGGTATGTCAAGCTGACAACTAAGATTAGCCATTGCAGTAAGGTAATGTGAAGTCAAAAGACATTCCTAAGATCCTCATTACCATAGATAATGTCAATTAGGAAAGGTACTTCATTCCCCGACCCCTGATATATATATATATATATATATATATATATATATATATATATGCTGTATTTTCAACCTTTATGTAACTTGCTAATATTGCTTGTTTCAAACCACATTTGAAAAACAGGCAGAAATATTTATTTTATTCTATGCTGCTCTTGGGCCCAGAGTACAACTGAGTTTTCCCAGAAACTTGGAAAACTAATAATTTGCAAACTGTATGCTTTCTGATTTAATTACAAAAATATAAAAAAAAAGATGTCTTCAGGGGATAGAAATGAATTTTCACAAAAGTGTCCAATATCTGAGCATTCTGTATTTCTACTGGACAGTCTAGAAGAGCTGGGAAATTAAAAGCCACACGGGAGCAGCAGTGATGATTCCTCATACAGGGATAGAAACTGGTGAAGAAGTACTTTCATGCTCCCTAGATGAAACTATTCTGTGCTACATCTTTTACATCATGTGTTAGCTATGTTCTAAATATTTTAGGCAACGTGGGCCACATAGTCTCATCTCTGCGTTTAAGCGCGAAGGGGATCACAAACAATGTGTAAATGAATTAACGTGCCCGGGTTCCATTAAAATAATTTGTGAACACTAAAGTTTGACTCATTTAATTGTATATGTACCAAAATAGTTCCTTTGACATTAAAAAAAAACATTCTTATCTGATGGATTTAGTTTCAATGTTCAAGTTTTCTTCAAAAGATGACGTATTAAAGGTAATGTCCCCACGGTGGTACTGATGAAAGGTGGTACACACTTTAGTGAGAGTTTAAGTAATTTCTGCCTACAGGGGTACTGTGGGATCCTAGCATGAACCCTTTCTCTTTGTTTCCTATCTCACAAGGTGAGTTTCCTCTACCATGTAATCCTGACTTAACATATTACGTTATGGGGTTGGAGAGATGGCTCAGTGGTTAAGAACATTGACTGCTCTTCCAGAGGTTCTGAGTTCAAGTCTCAGCAACCACATGGTGGCTCACAACCATCTGTAATGGGATCTGATGCCCTCTTCTGGTGTGTCTGAAGACAGCTACAGTGTACTCATATACATAACATAAATAGATAAATCTTAATATCTACTATCTTACCAGAGATGCGGAGCACTGGGGTGCTTTGATGACAGACTCCAATGTTTTGAACCAAAATTAAACCTTTTTGACTTTATTAATTAACTATTATCATCTCAGATATTTCATGACAGTGATAATTAGCTAACTACCATGATATTGAATAAGCTATATACAACCAGGCCCATTGATTTAGTTCACCAGTGCTTGATCTGCACTCTCTCTCAGGGTTTCTCTTCAGATTCCACAGTACTATCTCACTGGAAAACATCCCTTCCTATTTTCCTTTTCTTTCTTGTCTAATTTCCCACCTCACCCAGTGGTGTTCCCCGAATCCCATCCCTCTGAAACCTAGTCCTAGCACTTGCTCTGAGGTCAGTTTCTCAGAGAAACAAAATGAACACTCAGTTTAGCTGCTTTAGTTGAGTGTTTGTGTCTTTGACAGTTGGGAAGACCCCAGGAAGTGGCCTTGGGATTCTAGATGTAAGCCCAAGGAAAGGCTCTTTCCAGTATATTCAGATTCATAGCATAACGGGTTAACTTTTTATTATTCCCATCTTCTGACTTGCATCAGAGGTAAAACTGGGAGTGTCAATACCTACCAGGAGCCCAAGGCAACTATTTCCTCTTCCTGGCTGCATCTTATCAGCAGTGAGGACACCAAGGTTCTTCATAGTAGCAGGTGCTGGTGAGTCAGAGTCTGCTGAGCCATCTAACAGTCCACAGGAATCCAGGGGTGTTGGGCGGGATGATAACCGTTGCCGCAATCTCTGTAGCCATGGGGATTTATGAAATGTGTTCCCTTCCCAAAGCTCCCTGCAAATAACCAAAGGCCTGAATTATTTCTAGATCAAGAACAGCAGGTGGGTAGACAGGGCATTCATTTTTGGGTCCCATCTCGCTCATTTTATGGAGTAATTGCTTTCTCTGCAAATTGAAAAAGCTTTCCTCACCCTGTTCTCTGCCGTTCCAGATGGCTGTACCCTCTCAACCTGGCAGGTTCCTGCCTGTTGGCAGTGAGGCTGTGAACTTACTAAGTGCAGCATTTTCCAATCTTCAGACACAAACGAAGCTGCGCAAATTCTCCGATTCATCACAACCTTCGCTGTTGCAACTAGGGGCAGTGACTAGTGAACAACAAGGAGTTGTGAAGCCATTTCAAGTTCTCAAATGTTTTGCTGATTGCTAAGGATTTGATTAGCCAGACTTATTTGGTATGCAGCATGAAACAAAAGTATAATTGTAAACTTAAGAAAATACAGGAAAGTCTGACAATCCAGTACCAGATCTTGATATTTACAAGTTCTCACAAAATCTTCCAAAAATGTGTTCAAATTGGGTTTCTATTAGCAAGTTTGGTCCGTTAGGACTCCTTAATTGGGAAGGTAAAGCTTAGCTCCCTTTCATTATTCCAACTCTTTCAGCCCCAAATAGAAAGAAAATCTCTTTATTAAGATGCAAATTTTACATCGAGCATGAGTCCAGAAAAGTAAGCTAGCACTGAGTTCTTTCTGAGTCTAACTCTCTTGAGGGCATGATTTTCAAATTCAAATACAGGGAGACTATTTATCAGTGTGATTTTGGCAGAGCGTAATTGCCCCTTGAAATAAACAAGTTGGCAGTGTTGTAAAAGAGGAAGTGGTTCTTATTTATTTTGTATGAGAATTAGGTTCTGCACACAAATCCCTCTGAATACTAGGGCTTCAAATATTTTGTATGGTTTTCAAATGAGCAAGCATCACGAAGCCAAGGAATGCTCTTGGTCACGGGGTCAGGGAAGTGTAGTCATGGTAATAAAAGCCATAGTGATGAAGGAGTAGCTAACTAGTGTACCAGTCTATAGGCATACTGAAATTAGTAGTTTAGATTCCACATCCTGCTTGAAAAACAGCTTCCTCTTGACCTGTTTATCTGGTGCATTTGGATGTAGCTACGCAGGAGTAAGGTGAGGTCTTGTTCAAGTATATGACACTCAGGTTGTCTTTCTGCCTGTGATAGTCTAGGAACATATGCTGCAAGCTGACGTGGAGGAGAGAGAAAGGCTATTTTTTCCCATCAGTTAGCTGCCAAGCTTTGGCATTCTTTCACCATGTTGTATAACCAGAGACAGGAGGTATACTTCAGAAGCACATGGACCACTAACAGACACACACACACACACACACACACACACACACCTCACAAAGGCTTCCCTAAAGGCCCATTTTGTTAACATATTCCCCCATCTGCTTTACAGTGATGAAATATTTTCATGCAGAGATTTATTCTTTGGATGGTTTTAGTATTATGCATATAATTCTGGGATATATATGAATTAGCTTTTGAATTCAAACAAACTATAATCTTTGTTGTATTTAACACTTTCAAAATAGTTTCAAAGTAAAAGGACTAAACTGCACTAATAATTTCTACTTTGTTGTATACAGATAGAGAGGGGACTGGCAAGAGAAAGGACAGAAAGGACAAATTACACGATATACATAGGTATCAAGGTGACAGAAAAGAAAACTACCATTATATTATTTAACTGAACCTAATTGCCATGAAGAGTGTATACTTATTTTAATTCTGTGACACTTATAATCAAATAAACTTATGATCAAATAAATTATGTATTTGAAAATATGGAAATTAAATTTATCAGAAAAGCTCATGATTTGATCCATTTGGCCAGCAGAGATAAGATTCTATGGCATGTCTCCAAGTTCCACTTTGCTATCCTCACAACATCTGTGCTTACTCTTAGGAGACTAGTAATATACTTTTGGAATATGTTTCTGTTTATACAGAAGAAGATGTATAAAGACACGGAAACATAAAAATCACTCTACTGTGACTAAGTACAGAAATGGGACACTTATAAACAGATCAAATTTGGAGAGTACATTTGGCCATTTTATCATAAGGTATCATGTGACATAATTAAAAGAGCACTACTTTCCAGAAAAATATTGTGCAGAAGCAACTCAACAGACAAGAGAAGCAAAATACAAATATGAGCAAGATTCCAAAACTGTGCATCTCAACACTGCAAATGTGAAGAATGTTGAAAACAATTTACATGTTCATTATTAGGCTAGCTAAATTATGATAAAATCACACCGTGAAATATTATATGACTATTATCAAGAAATCTGTTAACTTGTCTTGATCATATACAGTTCATCAATATACATATATGCATATATATGTATATACATGTATTTGTATGTATGTATGTATATATGTATATATATATGCATGTATATATTTGCATATGCCATTTTATAATGAGAAATGAACAAGTGCTTTTTCCTCTACATAGAAGAATGTTGGCAGGGGAGAAAATTCAGTTTACACTTTATAATCTTCTGAGCTGGTTATGTTTGCTCTTTGGAAATGATATTTGCTTCTATAGGATAATAAGAAAATAAAATCAAAAAGAGGTGAAAGAAAAAGCAAATTGCCATCATTTTGTCCTAATGTCTCTTCTGGATTGGGACTATGCTGCTTTAGAAAAGGTCATCTCTATTTTTTAATTTATTTTATATACATGAGTACACTGTAGCTGTCTTCAGACACACCAGAAGAAGACATCAGATCCCATTACAGATGGTTGTGAGCCACCATGTGGTTGCTGGGAATTGAACTCAGGACCTCTGGAAGAGCAGTCGGTGCTGTTAACCGCTGAGTCATCTATCCAGTACCATCTCTATCTTCTTGATGCACCCTCAACATTAGTGTCCATCTATCCAGAGGCTTATTGTCACTGATGAATATCTTTGTATTTTAAGTCAATGTAAAGAGCTTATAGAACGTCTAATGGGATACATGGTTCATATAATTATTATTCCAATTCCGTACTCCTTTCAGGGCTACCTAGATTAGAAGGCATTTGATTTACTCATTTCAACCTTCAAGGGTTTTTTCTAGATATAGGATTATCAAGGCCTGATGAATGAGTCAGGGTTCAACTCTCTCTCTTCAAAAATGTATATAAACCAGAATTTTAAATCTTTTAAATCTTTTCATGTGCCTTCAAAGAGAAGGTCCCCTGCATCCCCAGTTATCTTAGCTGCTCTCCTCTGGGCATTATCCAGCTCCACTATGACACTTTTTGAGTGGTTTTAAAATCAGAATTGCAAATGATATTCTCACCATGGTTGTGCAGGGATCTTATACAGTATTCTGGTTTGTTTCTGATGCCTTTTGTATTGACAAATCCTACTATGTGGCCAGGCTTAGGAACTAGTCTTCCAACTCCATTTAGCTATTCTTTGCCTTTGAAGACACAAAAACCTCCAGCTGAAAATGGAAACTGTTCAATGGTTTCTAAATCCCAGAATCCCAGAATAGTCCTCAATGTGTCATTAGATATTATCATATTCAAACTTTCATTTTATTAATTGGAGAAACTGAGGCTCAGAGAGGTTAAGCAAGAAGTGTAAATTTAAAAACCAAATTTCAGATGGGAGTGTTTGGAGGGAGTAAAGGGAGAGGGGATCTGACATATAATCTCAATAAGTAAATAAATTGATAAAAGAAACAATTTTTATAATCCAAAATTTCATGTCAGACCCCTCTTTGCTGCATCACTGTGCAAGACACATATTCAAAGTATTTCATAGTTATATATACCACCAATTACTAACCCACAAAAGTATTGGGACAGGGTCTTGAAGAAAGCCTGACATGGTAGACTATAGCTGTTTATTTTGTGTAGCCTCTGAGATTCTGAGAAAATGGCCTATGTTGCTTCAGTTGCTGTTGAAGGATTTGTGGTTGTCAAAGTAATACCTTTTGACCAAGTATCATGGAAGTATTTCTATATATTAGTAAGAGACATCTCATGGTGACATGGTTATGCACAGTACTTTGTTTTAATTTAGATAAAATTTAGGTATACTTTATCTATATTTATATGCTTTGATGTGCAAAGACTTGCAGTTCCTGAGGAAAAAATGGTATTTTAAATCTCTAAGAGTGTAGGCATCATAAAAGTGACTTTCAGGTGCTCCCAAAACAACACACAGTAAATCCAAAATCTAACTGTCTCACACCTTCCACAGCATTAGTGCAATGTAGACTTTTAATATCAGTCATAACAATGAAATATTTAAATTGCAAAATAGATGCATCTACACAGCATCTGTGAGCTCTCTAAAAATGCATGAGCTGCTGCTCATCTGTCTGCAAGGAAAAATGACTCACAGTAATGCTTTGCTCTGTGCAATAGGTTTTTAAATTGTGATTTATGCAGTCTAAAAGCGGCTAAGTAGCCCTTGTCAGGAAGACTATCACAAGATGGTTTGATGGAGACCATTTTGAACTAGTTACCTAATCAACAGAATTCCTCCTTTCTCAGAGAAGTGAAGCAAGGAATACCAAATTGCCAAGTGACAGAAGAGAGAGAGAGAGGAGAGAGAGAGAGAGAGAGAGAGAGAGAGAGAGAGAGAGAGAGAGAGAGAGAGAGAGAGAGAGAGGAGAGAAGGATTCTTTGTTCTGTTGTTCTGTTTTCTTCTTTCCAGCTTTTCAGGAAATACTTCATGAGACATAGCATATGTCAAAAGTAAAGAATACGATTTACAGAAAAGTTCCACCCCTTGTGTCCAAAACCAAAAATCTCTCCCACAGCAGGAAATTCTACCCTGCCTTTGCAAGTCCCCAGATAAAGCAAAATGATTACTGTAAAATCTCAAATACTTATATTCTTTTTTTGTCTCCAATTTTTTTCTTGTCTGTTTTTAACAAGTCTTTCAAAAATATCAAGTTAAATCACAGCCTCACTTTTAAAGATAAGTCTTTTTGAAAATTGAAGACTATATAGATGTAGATAGATATAGATATAGGATGGATTCAATAAAATGCCATATGTTTGAATGAATTTAAAGACTAATCATATGTATTAATTAAACATTAATAAAGTGGTTTAAATTAATTTATTTAAATTTAGGTATATGAACCAGCATCTTCTGATGTCAAATTCTGTCTGAATCATACAGAGTTCATTCTAAGATCAAAATCATTACATTAACACACATATACAAACACTATCCACACCGGTGCATGTAAAACACAGTCATGTGTATTGTGGAAGCTGGCAAAATGATCTTTGTAAGGTTACTGTCTTTGCTTGTGTTCACTATTAACGACCTCAGCACATGAGAGAGAGAGAGACAGAGACAGACACACACACACACACACACACACACACACACACACAGAGAGAGAGAGAGAGAGAGAGAGAGAGAGAGAGAGAGAGAGAGAATACAAACTGAGAGAAAGCAACAACAATTGGCAGACAAAGACAAAGTGAAACCTACATGGGTTCTTATTGTGTCTGAACTTGGTAGTACAGTTGTCTGATAGAATCGGGGAGTCTTCTAAACCTATACACCTAAGAGTGGAAGAGGCCCCAAAATGAGCCAGGAATACCAGAGCTCTTTAACCTCAGTTTTGTCTCATGATAAGTGAGTCAGTAGACCAGGGACAAGGAAGTGTGCACTATTTTTACATCATGGCTGTTCATTGGCAAACTTTCCAAGTCTCATCTAAGACCCATAATATTGTTATTCCAACATGTTTCTCTTGCACTGTGTGTGACCTATGTTCACATTGCTGAAATCTAAACAGAACTTTAACCAGGGCAGAAGCAACACCAAATTTCTTCTGGGCTAGGATAAAGATGATGCATATCCACTGGGCAGAGTTTTTTAGTGTTCTTCCAGTGGACCTGAAAATTCTCTCTCTCTCTCTCTCTCTCTCTCTCTCTCTCTCTCTCTCTCTCTCTCTCTCTCTCTCTCTCTCTCTCTCTCTCTCTGTCTCTCTCTCTCTCTGTCTCTCTCTGTCTCTCTCTCTCTCTCACACACACACACACACACACACATATTCTGGAAAGTCTCAGCATTGAATTGGTTCTCATATTATGAGGAAATACAACCTATTAAGGATCCTGTCTGTATGACCTACTTGACATTTCTAGCTAGCTACAGTCTTACTATGAGCCAGTAGCAGCAGTCAGGACAATTTTTCTCCCAGTCTTCAAATAGCAGCCCCTGCAGCTGATGTCAAATGGAGCACAGAAATAAAATACCTCACCAAGACTCACCCAAATTACAAATATGATGAAAACAATTAATATTTCTATTACTTCCTGTCACCAATTACAGAGCATTTGTTAGACAACTATATTAACTGAAAGAGTCAATTTTTTCAAATCAAGAAAATATATATAATGATGAATGTATAGTGTTTTGTCAAGTCATGTGTGATTATCTGTCATTATAATCAGTACTTCTATACAAGAAATATTCTTTTCCTTTTTGAAGATTTCTTTTGTTTTTAATTATGTATATGTGTGCCTATGTCATGGTATGCACACATGTGTGCAGGTGTTCCTCAGTAAACAGAAGGTGGCACTGGATCTGCTGAACCTGTGAGGTTACATAAGTTAAGTGCTGGGAGACTTCCATAACAGATATGCTCCTAACCCCTAAGCCATCTCTCCAGCCTCAAGAAATGGTATTTTCTAAACTTTTCTTTCTGGCACAGTTGTAGATTTGCATGCAATTATAAAATGTAATACACAGTTTCCATATAATTTTTACCTAACTTCTCTCATCATAACATGTGTCATTAATTATAGCACAATGTCACATCCCAGAAATTGTTATTGATAAAAGCCATCAATTTTACTTAGATTAGCCAGTTTTACAAAAAAGAAGCTGTGCTTTATATATATGTGTGTGTATGTATGTATGTATGTATGTATGTATGCATATATGTATGTATAATTCTATGCAATTTTACCACAAGTATAGTTAAGTGCTGGGAGACTTCCATAACAGATATGCTCCTAACCCCTAAGCCATCTCTCCAGCCTCAAGAAATGGTATTTTCTAAACTTTTCTTTCTGGCACAGTTGTAGATTTGCATGTAGATTACCACTCTAGTCAAGAGACCTCCTGTCTCTGATGCTTCCCAGCCTGAAGTACTAGGATTCTAAATAGACACAGTCACACTTGAGTTTCTGGTTTGTTTGTTTTATGTAGATGCATTGGAAGCGAATTCAAATCCTCATGCTTGCACAGCAAACATGCTTACACACTGAGCCATCTATGGCCCCAGCCCCTGGCTTCCTTTTCTTAGAAAGCACTCCTAATATCTATAAAGTAGCAGAACGCACTACCTCATCCCCCACCAAAAGATTTAAATGTGTTTTCTACCAGATAGTTTTACGTGCCTGAAGAATTAAAAATATGCAGAGGATTGAATCTGGAATAAGATTAAAAATATAAAATACATAAGGTCCCATGCAATTGACTTGCAAATTTGCTTATGCCTTTGGGGAGTTAAGAGGAAGATGTACTAAGTTATCTAATTCACAACAGTCTCAAGAAAATAGTGATGCAGTTGCTCAGAGATGTCCAAACTGATTCTAAGGACAGAGTAGTGATCCCTCCCTTTGTGTGGACAGAGGTTATGTGGTCACTGTAAGTGAAACTGATTGACAAGAAGAAAATAACAAACAGGGCTTTGTCAGACTAGAAAGCACAAGCAGTAGATTACAGCTACTGATTACTCTCATCTCATAACAGGCAAAGGGAAACAAAGACCTTATGCTGCAGGTTTCTCATTTTTTTAAAAATAGAACAGCAGTGAAGTTGCACTTCAGTGAGTTATTGATTCAGTTTGATGATGCTAACAATTTTATCAGTAGCTGAAAAGAACGCATAGTAGTTCAGAGTTACTCTCCCTCCACAGGTTTGAAATCTCCACTTTGGAACAAGTCATGCAAGGCAATCCATGTCCATATGCTCTCCATCAGCATAGCCTTGGCAACCATTGAGTATTGCTGAGGTGAAGGTTATACTCTCAGCCCCAAGCATAGGATGTGGGTTACATGGCTGTGGTGGCAGAGTGCCTTTATAGATGCTCACACTGTTTCTTCAGAAGGAACCAAAGAAAGAGCTGAGCATGCTTTCGGGGAATGTAAAATTCCCACAATCATGGGAAAATGTATTCAATCTCCTTAGTCATTAGGGAGTCACCAAATGAAAACCACAATCAGGTCACATTACATACCAAATGGAAAAGAAAAATCAAAAGCAACAGGTGTTGGCAAAGATGTGAAGCAACTGGAGTGGTCTCCTTGCTGACACAAATGTCAAATATCAATTCTTGTTGTTGACTTAACATAATTGTTCTTCATGACCAAGCAATTTCACATGTACATATCTATTAACCAAAATAAATAAATGCATCTGTTACAAAAATAAAAGACTTGTACATGTGCATCCAGGGCTACTTAATTCAAATTATCCATCAACTGAAAATATCCCAGATGTTCATCAGTGGAAATGTGAACAAACAAAAAACTTTATAGTATAATTATATTATGAATGAACAATAAAAAGAACAAAATATACTGTGTCCATCAACATAGATTCATTTTTAAAATATGTTAAATAAAAAGAAATCTAAACAGAAGAGTACCATAATTACATTTATCTAAGGCTCAAGAATATGCAGACTGATTTAAATTTGACAGCTATTAGTAGACCTGCTGGTCCAGATCTAATTCAAAGCCTGCAATGGGCTACAAAATGAGTTTAAGGCCAATCACCATAACTTAGAGAGATGCTGCTGCAAAAAATTTAAAAGGCATGATGCTGTAATTCAGAGGTAGAATTATATGCACGAAGTCATGGGTTTAGTTAGTTTCCAGCACTGCAGACATAAATAAATACACAAATAAATAAGCAAAACAACTTCCTGCCCTGTGGGTAGGAGAACTGATCAGAAAAACTGAGACATAGTCCACTAACCTGGACCTTTGGGACTCTCAAAATCTGAATCACCAACCAAAGAACATACACAGGCTGGACCAAGCCCTCCCCGCACATATGTAGCAGATGTGCAGCTTCATCTTCATGTGGGTTGTGAACAACTGGAGCTGAGGCTATCCCAAAACCTGTCACCTGTACGTGATATATGTTCTATTAGCTGGGCTGCCTTGTCTGGCCTCAGTGAGAAAGCACTTAGCCTCACAGAGACTTGAAGTACCAGAGTGGATTGGGGCTACTCAGGACCCCCCTACTTGCTTATAGGAGAAGGGGAGAGGGGAAGGGGAGGTCTAGGGAAGGGTAGTGAGCGGGATTTATTGGTTTGTGAATAAGTAAATAAGTGAATAAGTAAAGTGAATAAGTAAAATAATAATAATAATTTTTAAAAAAGAATGAGGGATAGTCCTAGGAGATGAAAATAGTCTGTATTATCACCTGCCTGATGGTTCTGTGACATTATATAGTCGTTAAAGTTCTTTATATTGTACACATAAGATCTTGCACATTTTAATGTCTGTGTTAGGCCCTGTTAATATACTAAGATAATATCTAGATTTTGACAGACAAAAAAAAACAAAAGACAGACAAGGGTGCTTCTGACCTGGTCAAATCAATATTCCAGCTTAATACAAAGAAGCAATACCAGCCTCTATGTTTCCATGATGTCGATAGGTACATATACAGGGTCAGTTACATACAGAAATCACAAATATTGAACTCACAGTACCCCAAAGAGAAAACCCTTATGTTTCCTGAACATTTCTATTATACAGAGAAGCATTGCAGGCTATCACACACACACACACACACACACACACACACACACACACACACACACACACACCTGTGTGCATGCAAAAACAATTATCAAAGAAAGAGAAACCTTACTGAAACATCCGATTTTCTAACCGCCTATCTTCAGTTAAGCAAAATATTTTTCTTCCATTTACTTTCTAAAAGGGATCCTTATGGGACATGCCCTCCTTTAGCCATGCTTTCTCCTACGTCCCTGTAAGGTAAATAAGTCACCGTTCCTGACCATCTAGTTATTCTTTAAGGAAGTCATATCTTAGTAAATATAAAGTGCTCAAAGGTTTTTATTTTTCATTTTACTTTTGAGATTACAATTACAACAGATCTCCCTTCCCTCTCCTCCCTTCCCACCCCACCATCCCTCAAATTCATAGCCTCTTTTTTTTTTCGATTTCTTTGATAAATTGGCACATCCAGAAGCTTACAGTTCCACATCACAGTCCATCACTGAAGGAGGTCAGGGCAGGAACCTGTAGGCAGGAGCTGATGCAGAGGACAAGAAGGAGTACCCCCCTATGGCTTGCTCGGCCGCTTTCTTACAGAATCCAGGACCACCAGCCCTGAGGCAGTACCACCGGCAATGGGCTGGGCCCTCCCCCATGGACCACTAATTAAGAAAATGCCCTAGTGGCTTGTCTTTTGTTAGCTCGATCTTCTGGAGGCATTTTTTCAAGTGAGGTTCCTTCTTCCTGCTTGTGTTGACATAAAACTAACCAGTGTATCAGGCCTAGCCTCTGTTGAAGAAAGTAATGCTATAGGTCTAAAGTGCAGAATTCATGGCCACTCACTTGAAGCAGGAAACAACTACTGAGTGTGCAGTCCTCATATTGTTTGTTTGCACCAATTGCTCTAGATTCCAACTCCTCCTGTCAGGCTTTCAAAGTGGGAAGGACAAGATGCCTTTGGCTTCCATGTGATCAGACAGGAAACTAGGATTAGGATTATCCTAATGAGTCTGCTCTAATGAGAGAGAGGTGGTTTCCAAGGAAAGTTGAGATACTCTAGGCAAGTGGCAGTGGGTACTGGGCAACTGAAAAATTGCCAAAACTGACCAAAGAGAACAACAGGGCAGAAGATCAGAGGGCTACAAAATGCTCTTTTCTCCTTCTTAGCTTCTGGAGTGCCTTTGTGTTTGGAGCTCAGTGACCTTTTCAGTGATCCCATTATGAACTTCATCTCAACAACATCTCAGAGCAGCAGAGAGGACATATCAATTCATTTCCTCATTAGTGACCTCCTCTGTCTTGCACTGTATTTCTTAATAGTCCCTGCATTTTCTACGGATCTCAGCAAGAAGCCTAGAGCAGATATTTAAGTACATCATTCGATGATGCAACATTTTTTTTCACTTAAGAAAGTTAAGAGATGAGGTTGGCTTCTTGCAAACAAACAAACAAACAAACAAAAAACCACTGAAAACACCTGTTATCTCAAGCTACACGTAGGGTTCATCAGGACCCCGAAAAGTAGAACTATTCAACTTTTGGTTTACTTACATGTTGCCACAGTAAATATTTTACTTGTATATAAAATCCCCTGCTGCTAACCACTGTACCCTTCCAGGGAAGAAGGAGGGCCAAATACAAATGTGAGAACTGTTACATGCCTCAGGTTGAATTTTGAAATTTTGAAATTCTCTAGTCTGCCCCATACGCAGCTTTCCGAGGTTTCAAAGCAAATACATGTTTCTGTATTCAATACTAATGTTACCACAAAAGATTTTTTAATATTTTGTCTATTTTTTATGCACATAGTCTTTGTAAAGTTTTCTATTTCGATGGATATAATAACATAGCTTTCTGGAAATCCGTTTTTAAATCATGTATTCCTATTGCAAATATTCATCTGCTGTATATACATCTTCATCCAGTAAAAATCTAAAGGAAAGCCTTTGTTTTGCCATGGCACTATGCTGCACAAAAGTTCTTCTCATGTGATATCACAAAACAACTCTGTCCTCAATGCTGAACTTCTCATATAAATTGTTGATAAGAGTAGTAGTAATATTGTGTGTTCCTTTTGACAGATGAACTTCGAATAACTTCATGGTGAGCCTATGAATTGTGTACAAATAAAATTGAATCGTTGGAATGAAAAGATGTTTCCCGTGGTTGAAGAATCTAATAGAACCAATATAAAAATCCATTGATTTATTGGTTTGTGATGTTCTTCTGCTCATGGGTCAAATAGGTACACATAAAAAGTTTGAAATAAAAAAAATGGAATTATTTTTGAAAAATGACCACTTTCTGTAACCTCAGATCTATATTCTAATTTGGACTTGGAGTACATATCTATAATCTCAGAACTTGGGAGACTGAAGTAGAAGGATAGGAAATTGCATGCTATCCTAGGCTACCTAGCAAGTTCTAGGCCATCCCAGGCATCACAAGACCCTGTCTCAAAAAAAAAAAAAAAAATCAAACCAAAACAGGTTTCTATTTCTTTTTTTTTTTCCCACTGACCTTGCATTTCTTAAGCTGTTGTCATCGGGTATAGGGTTCTTAACTATCAAGTTCAAAGTATGCACTTCTGCACTATTCAAGCATTTGCTCCCTTGGATTTCCTTATTACCAGGTAATGTATAAATTTGACTCCCTCGGCAGATGCTAAATGTTTCCAGGTTTAGGTTACTTTCTTTAGAAATGGAACATGGGTAATTTGTTAATGATCATGCATTTAGGTTTTTAGCTTGTTGAGGGCTATCAAACTACCATCATCACCATCATCATCAGGTTAAATCTAGAATCATTTTTTTGTAAATAAAAATTTTATTGGAGCACACATAATCACTTCATGAGTATCTATGGTTGCAGTAGAAACCATATGGCCAACAAAGTTTAGAATATTTCCATGTGGCCCAGTAATTATTTAAACATTATGAAAGACAGTGTTCACTGAGCTTTGCTCAAATGTGACATAACAAGGCTTAGAGGCCTTAATTCTCAGAATATAATGTATAGACCCAGATCTACCACAGCACTATTGATACTTTGGGCTAGGTACTTTAGATAAAAGAACAACTCACCCATGCACAGAGTGATGTTTATCAGCATCTATGTTCTTTATTCACCAGGTACCAGGTTTATCCTCTCTTGCAATGACTGAAAGCGCCTATAGATGTTGCCAAATAACTTTGCTGGTCAAGATCACCACTGGATGAGGATAATTTAGCTAATTTATAATTTCCCATTATTTCATTTATTGTGACTTCTTAAGATTTTGTTTTATTTTGAATTATGTATGTTTGTGTATATCTGAGTGTGGGTTAGGGGTTTCGTATGGAGGACAGAAGAGAGTCTTAGATCTACTGAAGCCGAACTTACTGTTAGTTGTGAGCCACTTGACATGGGTGCAGGAAATCAAACTTGGGTCCTTTCGAAGAATGGGAGGCATTCTTAATTACTAGCCATCTCTTTCTATCCACAATTCCATGCATTTTGAGGCTGTGACTTAATTCTGTCTGACTTCAGTGGTCACAAGGGATAAAATTCTTTGAGGGAAAGCATGGAACCCTGATAGCTTGTTTTTATCTGGTGACAACACATTAAGAGTTTTAGGTTGGGGACTGGAGAGATGGCTCAGCAGTTAGTAGCATTAACTGCTCTTGCAGAGTTCCTGAGTTCAATTCCCAGTAACCACATGGTGGCTCACCAATCTGATGGAGGTATTCCCTCAACTGAAGTGTCCTTTTCTCAGATGACTTTAACTTGTGTCAACTATTGGATAGAACACAGGGCCCCCAATGGAGGAGCTAGATAGAGAAAGTACCCATGGAGCTAAAGGGGTCTGTAACCCTATAGGAGGATCAACAATATAACTAACCAGTATCCCCCAGAACGGTGTCTCTAGCTGCATATGTAGCAGAGGATGGCCTAGTCAGCCATCAGTGGGAGGAGAGGCCCTTGGTTTTGCAAATATCATATGCCCCAGTACTGGGGAATGCCAGGGCCAAGAAGAGGGAGTGGGTGGGTTGGGGAGCAGGGCAGGGGGGGTATAGGGAACTTTTGGGATAGCATTTGAAATGTAAATGACGAAAATACCTAATTAAAAAAAAGAAAAAACACTGTTCGTCACACCAAGTTCACCTAGAAGGAGCTAAGTTATACTCCAAATGTTCAATCCTTTAAATTTTTCATAGTGTTATGGTTTGGGTTTGAAGTATACACCCTCCCCCCCCCCCCACCAAAGCTCATATGTCAAAGACTTGGTTATTGGCCAAGTACTTGGGAAGTAACTGAATCATAAGGGCTCTGATTAAATCAGTGGGTTAATCTACCAGCATATTAATAATGTGATGGCATTACTGGGAAGTGGCAGACACTCTTGGAGGTGGGAAATATGGGGCGGAAGTAGTGTCCTTGGAGGATATATTTTTCCAAGCTCTTTTCTGACTCTCTGCTTCCCAGCAGCCAGGAAGTGAGTGAGCAGGTCTGTTTTACCACACTCTGGTCATGTGCTCTGTCTCCCACAAACTTAGAATTGATGGCTACAGCTGACCATGGATCAGCCAAACTAGATCCTTCCTCCTTTAAGTGATTATCTCAGGCGCTTGTTCACAGTGATTGAAAATCTAGCTAACCCACTTATTATTCTATGACAATTGTCAGTGGATTCTTTTGAACCCTACCCCAAACAAACATGCTATTTCTTTAGAGCAGAGACAATAATTTAATTGCTGTCCCATTAACTGATGCTTATCTTGGACTGCCTCTGCACCACTTGAAATTTTAGAGGCATTAACAGGAGTTAGAAGAGATAATATGAGATTCTCCTCTATTTTACTTGGGATCTGTTGTTTGCAACCAACTCCGCCTTCAATTTTTTTATTAGAATGATTGTTAAGGAGAAAAGTAATTCATAGATAGTTCTCATGATTTCTCAGTAGGCTGGAAAATTTGGCTTGAAACTAAACTTCCAGGAGAATAACTCAAAATTATCCCTTAAAACAGACTTGACAAATTATTGCCAGTAATTACTCGAGGAAGCTCACAGTGCCAATATCGTGAATGGCAGGAACTCAGCTTAGCAATCACCAGGAAGCTGCTGTCATTATCATGAGTCTTACGGAGGAGGGCATCTCATTCACAGGATCTAGGCAGGTTTGCACAATAACTCCAAGCACTGCTACTGATGAATCTTTACTTGAAATGTGGCCTGTTGGACTCGGATGAGGGGACTTTCTGATCCTGGTTATGGATTGGTGTTTAGACATCTGCCTAAAGTATTTTATTGTCTGAAAACAATGTCTATTTTACTCATAAATATGACACTAGGGGCAAGATGCAAAAGGGACTCTTATTCTGCTTTGTTATTGGTGTCACTTCAATAAGACTCCTCTCTCTCTCTCTCTCTCTCTCTCTCTCTCTCTCCTTTCTTCTTGATCCAGGATCTCTGTAGCTCAAAAATGTCCTGAAACTCACTCTATACCTTAAGCTGGCTTCACAATTTCAGTGATCCTTCTGCATCAGCCTTCCAAGTGCTGGAATTACAGTCCTGAGCTACCCACATCCCATTGCCATTCCTCTTTCTCCTAGTCTATAAAATTGCTCTCAGTCTGCAACACAAATTTTATGCTTTCATTAGCATAATTACCTCCAATTAATTGGGTTTGTTCTTGGAAAATACCAAATTGAGACAGATTGGAATGAATGAGAAGGTGTGGATTGGTGGAGTTGTTTTTAAAGTTTGAAGTTGAAAGGACAGTTGCAGTTTGCCAGTAAGTTTCACTAATTTGGGGGCCAGGCATATAGCTTAGCAGTTAAGAGGGCTTACTGTTCTTTCAGAGTACTGGAATTCGGTACCCAGCACCCATGGCAGGCAGCTTATACCTCTCTCCAGAGCATCCAGTTCCTTCCTCTAAGTATCTGGGAACATCCATATGGATGTGCAACTTCACATGTACACACATCACAAAAATAAAAATAAAACCAATATATCCTTACAGTGTTGTTCATTATTTTTAGAAATCTTCTGAAATTACATCTTGACCATATACTTAATTCATGGGGACAAATAAAGAAATAATATCCAATAAATTAAGCAAGATCTGGAAAAACATACTTTTAATGCATTTCTACCACTTATTTTAATTTCAGTTGCAGTTAAAAATGTTTTGCCTTATCAAAGAATTGGAAATCAAAACACAAGAATGTATTTTATAAAATGATAAACCATTCTAGACAAGCATTTCTTATTTCAAAGGGAAAGTCGTAGCTCTCGATTTTAATTTTACAGCTGGAATGTAAGACATTTTAACAGTTTGTCTCTAACTGGATGGTTTCATCACTGTGAAGTGAAGCAGGTGGTTCAATTCAGCAAGCATTTATGGTGCATCTATGAAATCAATGCCTGTGGTAGGTGTGGTGAGGAACATGGAGAAACAACTGTATATTTGTGCTTTACTGGATGAAATAACCAATAACCTAAGAGGTGAGCGGCACAAGATGATTACCTGCTGATTATCTCAAGTCCATGTTCTGCTAGCAGAGGGAAAAATTATGTTAGAAAATATGAGAAAGAAATTTGCTTTGTCTCGGTTTCTAGCTGTGTCATCATGGTGGGTATAAAAAAATAGTGAATTCAGAACAAATTACACATGTCAAAATGAGATGACTGCAATGCTTTCAAAGAGGGAAGGAAAGGGATTTTATTTCAATCCTTATGCATTTTGAAGATATTTAGTTGGTGTTAATTCGGTGATCAGGTACACATAGACCTCTGGGGTTTAGGTGCCTGATGTCTAATAATCTTATAGAGAAAGCTAAGGGAGTATCATGGCTATAGCAATCCTTTCTGATAGGGAAGTGAAAGAGGACTGTGTTGGAATTGAAATGTGCCTTCCTGTTTACGAAATAGTGGACCAAAGGTATTTGAAGTTTCCTAAGGACCGATGAAAGAATGGAGTTGGTATTCTTCCCATGGCTATTCTGTTTTTGTTTATCTCTTTTATTTTCGAGCCTTTCCACACTTCTGTCTAGAAGCTGAGCCTGCTGCTGTTCCAAGTCGTAGCATTAGGTAGACCGTAAGTACATACTCTTTCTCCAACCTCCAGGGGTTCAATGAAGTCACAACTCTTAGCCCACTTTGATATGTATAAGTGCTATTAGTTACTTCTCGTAGTGCCGTGATGAAATAGCAGCAAGAGGCAACTTAAGGGAGGATTGTTTATTTGGTTTATAGTTTGAGTGAGTGGATTTTGTCCACCATGGCAGGGAAAATGTGGTGTCAGGAACTAGAGGCTTTGGGTTAAACTACATCCCTAGTCAGGAAGCAGAGAGAGAACAGGGCCAGGCTAGAAACCTGAAGGTCTGCTTTACAGTTACCTACTTCCTCCAGCAAAGGTGCACATCCTAAATGTTCCTACAGCCTCCCAAACAGTATCACCAGCTAAGGGATTGAAACATATGAGTCCATGGGGAATAAAAATAATGAAGACGCTCAGACATTTATAAGTAGAGTGAAATGTGGTCCAAATACCTGGGAGTCATTTTCATCACCTTTATTGTTTACATGGAGTATTCCTGCATAATATGGTTCACTCACAATCTACTAGACATGATTTCTAGGGTTTTTTTTTTTTTTTTGGTTTTTGGTTTGGTTTGGTTTGGTTTGGTTTGGTTTGGTTTGGTTTGGTTTTGGTCAGGGAATTTCCTATTTCCAGAAATTCACAAAGTATGGTGTGTGGCTTAGATAGTCAAGGTGTGAAGGAGATTTTGAAACTTAACATTCTTTACTCTTGAATCTTTGGTCTAGCTGGGCGTGGTGGCGCACGCCTTTAATCCCAGCACTCGGGAGGCAGAGGCAGGCAGATTTCTGAGTTCAAGGCCAGCCTGGTCTACAAAGTGAGTTCCAGGACAGCCAGGGCTATACAGAGAAACCCTGTCTCGAAAAACCAAAAAAAAAAAAAAAAAAAAAAAAAAAAGGGCAATAGTAGAATCTTTGGTCTATTCAAATGGGTTCTACTGGAACTTTCTCTGCGTGACCTCACCATAAGCATGTCTCTACTTAGCAATTCTATTCAATACCTTTTCACCTTTATCCCTGCTTCAGTTATCTTTCTAATTACCTTGACAAACAACTGACAGAAGCATCATTTAAAAAGACAAATGCAGGCTGACTTTTTACAGGGTTACAGTCTGCTGTGGCAGAAAAGGCCTGGCTACAGGAGCAGTTCTCTCTGTGGCATCCGGAGCATGGAAATGGTCCTTCATATGGATGCAGGCAGGAAACGGAGGAAACAAACTGTATCCAGAAACTAGGTAAAATCTTCAAAGGACCTACTTTCTACAACCAAGCCCCACTTCCTAATGGCTCCACAATTTCTAAAGCAGTGCCAGAAGCATTCAAAACCAGAGTCTTTATGGGACATTTCAGACACATGAACACAGCCATGTCAAGACCTGAGAATGCACCTGAGAAGCCATCTTGGCACCAGGAGAATGGAAAAGCCTTCCTAGGGCGAGACTCAGGAATAGCAATGACTTCCTCTGGTCCAAGGGCAAATGTTGATAGTGTGTGCAGAACATGTCTATCAGATTTTTCTTCCCCTGGATGTTATAGTCTGAACACTGTTCTGCTCCCTGACAAAGACGGTTCCTGCTGAAATGAGCTAAACCTGCCTCCCAGTTTATCTGTACACAATGTCTGCCTCCTTGCTTATTTGCCCATCTCTTTATTTAGCTGTATGCAATAGGTTCATCTCCCTTTTCAGTTGTATAAGATAAACACACTGAGGTTCTGAGGGACTTGGTGTTCTCCATCAGAGAGCCCAAATCACCCTATTACAGCTTTTCTGTGTCCCCGTTGGTTATTTCGTTGCTCTTTCACCACCCCTGGTCAAAAGCGTGGCACAATGTACAACATTCCCTGACATGGCTTCATTAAAGAATTTGAGTTTTGTATTACCATAATCATATAGCTTCATATCATTAAAAAATTACACAGTGCTTCAAATTTGGTGCTATAACAAATAGCAGATGTCTAGATGATGGATACGTACATGCTGACTTTCATGAAATATACCTTAAATCTCTGTGCTTGAGAGAACACCCTAACATTTTTTCCCCTAGGAGTTTCTCAGATATATGGAGCTGCCTGAAAGACATGCAGAGAGCTTCAGGTTGTAATGTTTATGAGTTGGTGACAATGATAGGGTGGGGTTTCCAATGATACAGCTGCATTTGTGGCATGCATATTCCTATAAGTAGCCACTTAGCCATACTTCTGTAAGTAATTTCCAATAAACTCATTGATTCACCATAGACAAGGGTAGGGAAGAATACCTAGAGGTAACTATTTTGTCTCTAGTTTTGAAAACTGAACAGGTCTATTTGTGTTTTCGATCATACCAAGATTTGGAAGTAAATATTTATTTTTAATTTCTTTTTACACAAAGCATATGCAATCCATATATAGCACCTTAGGTTTTATTTAATAACATAGTTTAGAATTTATGTAATGTCAGAATACAAAGAGCACCCCAAATCATTTAAGCTGCATAACATTTGGGGGACGTGTTGAGACAGTTTCTCTGTATAACAGCCCTGACTGTATAGAACTCACTCTGTAGACCAGGCTGGCATCAAACTCACAGAAATCTCTCTACACCTGCCTCCCAGGAGCTGGGATTAAAGATGTGCTGCACCAAGCCTGATTTAACACTGCATAGCATTTTAATGTGCAGTTGAATTATAATTTCTTAAAGCCATCTCCAGTTGATGGCCATTGAGCAGCTTATAAACATTTTTTAAAGAAGTTACAATGAACAACTGTGCATACTTTTTCTTCCATGTGTTTGTGCATGTGTCCATTTACTATAATTTCTGGATTCAAACTGCATTGGTATTTTTGATGAATATTAACAATTAGTTTCTACTAAAAATGAATCTACATTTGTTTCTTTACACAAAGGGACATAATTTTCAAAGTAGTCAAGGCTTTTAAGAAAAACAAACTAAAAACCAATCAAGTAGACAACCAAAGCCCCTAATTCTTATTCATTCACATAGAATCAATTTTTCTCCTGCTCCAAATGCATCCCTCTTCATGACTCCTCTGCCTGACCAATTTCAGACAAGCTCATCTATGTGCAAATAGCTTTTGGGGTGAAAAAATTAGTACATTTTGAAACATGTTTTCTTTGATTTCTAGTAAAAGTTCTGTTTAAATAACATGAATTTTTCAACTATTACTCCTTGCATTTTTGAAATATTCGATCTATCAGGTCAGAGTGGTAGTACATTCTGATGGCTAAATGGGCTAATGTTTAATACTACTATACAAATCAATTAAAACATTAAATTTAACTAATTTTCTCTTTTTGATCTAAATTTCAGGAATTAGAGGGTAGTATATTGTTGTTATAATGAAAATTAACTTTATTCACACCATATATAGTACCAGAATTGTTCTAAACTCTTCACATCCAATGTTTAATGTAAAGATAATAAAAAAGCTAGTAAGTACTAGGGCTGGGTAGCTAGGTGATTTGATAATCTAAAACTATTACCCTGACTGCAGTGGTGTATCAAATTCATTGGGTTAGAATAACCCAATAACTCTGATGTCAAATAAAAAAATCTTTTAAAAATTCTAATGTAAACAGTTGATAAATCAATGTTGTTTTCATTTATGATGATATATGCCAATTATTAGACACTATTTGCTCCCAGATGGGGATCATTCTAACCAAAAGTACCTTTAGATCCAAGGTTATAGGTATGCACATTGATTAAATTTGGTATTTATCACAGTGCTATATATCACAGTGTTCTGCTGTGCTTCTTCAGTCACGCTGGCTCAGTCTCCATCTTAAATGCAATCATTCACACATTTCAGTAGAATAGAGCTCTGGCTTATGTTACCTACATAGCATCCATATGGTTTATTGTTTAAATTACATTTTACTTTAACTAGCTAGAAGAAAATTAATACACTCATTTTTTATTAACTTTATTAATTTATTGGGGGTGGTACACTTATGTCAAGACACATGTGTAGAAGTCAAAGGGCAATGCATGGGAGACTGGTCTCTCCTTATAACCATGTGGATCACATGGCCATTGGGTTATCGGGCTTAGCAGCAAGTGCCTTAACCCACTGAGGCATCTCATCCATCTATTATATTTATTTTCATGTGTCGATTTACTGGTTATACTACAAGCAAAGATAGTAAAAACATAAACTGAATTAACATGAGTTAGTCAGTGATGTGAGGAAGTACTACACTGAAGTGAGCCAAGGTGAGTTCATGTTTGGGTTAAAATGGAAGGTCAATCAGTATAGTAAATGTGACTAATAATGGCATGGCCTCTTGAGCCACTGAAACGGACATTTTTTTGGTTGAATTTTCTGTGACACAAGCCTTCATCAGTTGTCTATTTCATGTGAAAGGCATATAGTATTTCTTATGAATATTGTAGCCTCTGTGCAAAACATAACATGGTTTTAATAAAAGATCCTCAGTAATCCAAGATTCATATGCCTTCAGAGTGAACTGGTTAGAATTGGATATGTATAAGGCATCTACATCCAGAGAATGTTTTTCTGGTCGTTGTCTGGTGAGAAGACAAGTGAACTTGAAGGAGAGCTAATAGGGGAAAATCTTGGTGCTTCCACTTCAGATAAATTACACTACTATGAATTATAGGGTAATAAGACTGGCTGCAACCTAGCCTGAGATAACCATTAGCATGGGCAAAGCAATCTTCTCAGGCCACTTACGTTTCTAAAAAGAAAGAGTGATTCTAAAAATGTTGGTTAAAAGAGAGTTACAGATAAGGTTCATTGCCCCCAGTGTAGGGGGATGCTAGGGCAGTGAGGTGGGAGTGGGTGGGTGGGTGGGAGAGCATCCTCATAGAAGCATGGGGGACGGGGATGTGATATGGGGTTTGCAGAGGGGAAATCTGGAAGAGGATAACATTTGAAATGTAAATAAATAAAACAGCCAATTAAAAAAATTAAAAACTGAAAAAATTAAAAATGAAACTTACAGAGGGTTTTATGGCTCTCCCAAATCAAATATCAATGTAGATATTCTGAAGATAATCACTACAAGCAGATTTTTTCCTGCTTTGCTAAAAAAAAAAACCAATTCAGTAAATATAAAATTAGAAAATGTTGAGAATAAAAGAAATTAAAATATGAATCATGAAACCATAATTATTAATATTCATTTTACCTCCAAATGCATACACACTCATTGGGCTTATACTATAGATATTTTGTTGTTTCATTTTTTCAATTCATCATTCATTCATAAACATGACTGGGTGGATTTTCTGTTTAGAACATCTATTATGCCATCAATTTAATGGCTGCATAGAATTCCGGTTTTTTGGACATAATATGTATGAGTGACTTTCCAACCAAGCAAACAGAAACCACTCTATCGATTTGATGCAAGAAAGGACTTGATGTTAGCAATTTTCTACAAAGTTAGAAAGTCTCAGAATATTAGAGAAGTTAATAGCTTGTCATGAACCATCCCAAACATATTGGGATGTAACGAACTTACTTAAAATCAATAAGTTTATTTAAGAGGCAATTACGTGGTCAGCAGTGTCAGCTGAGCTCTTCTGGACAGTTCTGGTCTCACTTGAGCTTTCTACTGCATCTGCAGTTGGGGATATGTTGGTTTTGCTGACCTTGACTGTGCTCCCTTACATATCTAAGACTCCAGCTGAAACAAGTGGGCTGCACACAGTTAACACATTCTCCATGAAGCTAGTCTGTGCTCACTCTCATAGGATTTTTTTTCTGAAGGCTTTAGCTTGGCACTCCTACCATGTCATGTTCATTGCATTTACTGATTCAAAATAAGGCACAAAGCCAGCCCAGATTCAATTAGAGAAAAAGACTTCACTTTTATGGAATTAGCTTTATCAACACCAGGAATACATGTCATGAAAACAGATGGGAGTACAATTTGGGAGAAGAGAGCTGTCTTAGAGTTTTACTGCTGTGAACAGACACCATGACCAAGGCAAGTCTTATAAAAAACAACATTTAATTGGGGCTGGCTTATAGGTTCAGAGGTTCAGTCCATTATCTTCAAGATGGGAGAATGGCAGTATCCAGGCAGGCATGGCACAGGCAGAGCTGAGAGTTCTACGTCTTCATCCAAAGGCTGCTAGTGGAAGACTGACTTCCAGGCAACTGGGGTGAGAGTCTTAAGCCCACGCCCACAGTGACACACCTACTCCAACCAGGTCACACCTATTCCAACATGGCCACACCTCCAAATGGTGCCACTCCCTGGTCCAAGAATATACAAACCTTCACAGGAGCCCATAACAAAAGGGCAAGGGGAAAAAAAAAAGGGCAAGGGGGACTTTGAGTGACAATAGGGGAGGGGATTGACTGAGCACAAAGTAAGATGACATATATACTTGAAAGAGAAGAGTGAAATCCATTATTTTGTGTGCTAACCTGAAAATGTTTTTAAATGACACACAGAGAGATAATTTTCTAGTTTTGCAAACATGTGACCACTGTATATATTGCTGAGACAGCAGAAACCTATACCACTAATGTGCTGGGGCCCACTAGGCTGCATCAAATACAGTTCTGCAAACAGTGCTGTGACTACTCCTTTAAGAGGCACTGCTAGCACGAAGAGCCCAGGGATCCAAAGGCTTCACTGTTGTTAAAACTGCCACAGATGCTGTTGAGAATAAAGAATCCCCTGTAGTCTTGCTGTTGCTTCTGCTGGGAGGACCCCAGAGATAGGAGAAAAGGCTTCTCTTTCTTCCCCATACTATAGTCTGTCTACCAGAGGTTCTCACTGGCAAACCTAACAGAGGAAGCCAGTGGAGAAGAGAGCCAGAAATATGTACTTTGTATGTTTCTTTCTCTCTGTAATACCAAAAGGAGGACCAAAAAGTAATAGCTGAGAGCCAAGTGAGATTTGACTATGCAATGATGCCATTTTTAAACTGATCCTCTATTGCTAGATATTTAGATGGTTTCTTTAGAGATACAGTATAAATACAGACGGTAAACACAGCAATGGGAGATTCCAAATGCTATGAACAATGACACCTCAGTTTCAAGAAATGAGTTTAAGCATAGTCATGTTGTCCCTGAGCTTAGCAAGAAATGGGCAATGGAAAAATCAGGACAGCCCTAAGGCTGTCTGGGCTGTGCCTCCACCAGTGGATGTGTGTTCATCTTCAAGGCCAAAGTACTGGCATTCTACACATTTGGGGTTCCTAATGCTCAGAGTTGACCTCAGAAACTCTTATCTACAGTTCCTTTGTCCCACATGCTATGCTCAAAATAGAAGGAAGGTATTTATGACAACTTTTCAAGAAGGAAAATAATCTTATTACAAATGAAATACAACTTGAAAAAAATTAAATGATTATTTTTCACAGGTGAAATTTCCTCCTAAGGACACTGGCTTAATAAACTTCACAACTATAATCGCTGAAGTACCATTTATATTTTTCCACTCTGACTTCTGTGTAACAATTATTTATGGTATATTTCATCTTAATGAACCTTTTGCTTTGATACAGTTAAGTGTATGCAATAATTTGCCCTTGGGTTATGCATTCTATAGTATGTATATGTTAAATTTTACTCCACTGTTTTTCTTCCCTAGGACAGGGTAAGCTCCCAAGGATGGGAATCTTGTTTGTTGGCTCACAACTGTAATGTATAGTATAGCTGTTCTCAAACTGTGGGTTGAGACTCCTGTAGGAGTCAAGTGACCCTTTCACCAGGGTCATATATCAGATATCCTGCATATCAGATTTGTAACACATTATGATTCATAACAACAGCAAAATTACCATTATGAATTAGCAATGGAAAAATGTTATGGTTGGGGGTCATCCCAATGTGAAGAACTGTATTAAAGGGCCGTGGCTTAAAGAAGATTGAGAACCGCTGATCTAGTAGTTCATTTATTGCGGATAGTACATACTTTCATAGAATGAATAAATGCAACTAAAATCATTGTTGATGGATAGTTTTAATGACAGTGTCTGCTTTTGTAGCCCTGGCTGGTTCAAAGTCACAATCTCCCTGTACCAGCCTCCTGTGTACTGGGATTATGGGCACGGTTACAACACTTGGCTGGCTATATGGGCTGGTTTTATTTTCATTATTCAAATAATGAATTCCACTATTTAATGATGAACTTTTGTTTTTGTTGTTTTTGAGACAGGTTTCCTTGTGTAGCCTTGACTGTCTTAGAATTCTCCCTCTGTAGACCAGGCTGGTCTCAAACTCAGAGATTTGCCTGCCTTTGCCTCCAAGTACAGGGATTAAATGCATGTGCCTCCACCGTTTGGTTTAGTTTTGTTTGTTTGTTTGTTTATTTGTTTGTTGTTTTGGGTTTTTTTTTTTCGAGACAGGGTTTCTCTGGGTAGCCCTGGCTGTCCTGGAACTCAGTTTGTAGACCAGGCTGGCCTGGAACTCAGAAATCGACCTGTCTCTGCCTCCAGAGTCTGGGATTAAAGGTGTGTGCCACCACGCCCGACTAATATTCTTATAAATATATTTTATACATGTATTTACTGTTGTACCACAAGATCATAGAAGAAGAGCTGATTGCTCAAAAATCACAAAGAAGAGTTGGAGAGACAGCTGGGCAGTTACAGGAACTTGTTGCTTTTCCAGAGGGCCCAATTTAGAGTCCCAGGATACAAATGGCAGCTCTCAGCCAGCTGTAACTCCAGTTCCAGGTGACCCAATGCTCTCTTCTCACCTCTAATGTCATCAGTCACATATATGTTGCACATGCATATATTTTGGCAAAACACTCATATACATGAAATAAATTTATTAATTAAAAAACCAAAACGATACAAAGAAAAAAAAAAACTAGACCAAAAAAACAAAAAACAAAAAACAAAAAACAAAAACAAAACTGAAGAACTTCTCTCTAAAATGTCTTCCAAAGTATTCAGGAAGTCCCTGTTATGTAGAAAGGTGACACTTCTATTTTACAACCCCATTCCCCAGCTATCTATCAGTCTCAGGGTTAGAGTCCTGTAAGTGCTGTTGGCCTTTTTCTTCCTTTGGCTTTGTTTGCTTTTGAGGAAGCTGAGCCTCTTACATTCCTATCCAATGTTCTGAGCACTGAACGACCATATCCTCTGATGTGCTTTTATCAAGTCCCCTTGAACCAAATTTCCTAAGCTCAGCATCCCCTGCTCTTTTGTGGAATGTTTTCCTCACTGCTTTGTGTAAGCAGCCTCAGTGTGTTGTGCAGACATTTCTGAATTCCAGGGTAAAAGTCATTTGGGAAGCTCAGGTAGGGACCCTGAAGACACACAAATACGTTAATATAGTTAATATAACATTAATTAATATAACAATAATGTAGGAGTGTAGATAAATGAACATATAGTATTAATTTTTGTGTGTGGGTGTGGGTGTGACCTTGACATAATCTAGAGTCATCTTGGAAGGGGGAGTTTCTGTTTAGAAAAAGCCTCCATCGGATTGGCCTTTACATCAGTGGGTGGGGCATTTTCTTGATTAATGATTGATGTGGGATGGATGACCCAACCCACTATGAGCTCTGTTACTTTGTCCAGGGCAGTCAGTATTGGGGATGTCAGATTCCTGCTTTGAGTTCCAGACTTGACTTCCCTCAGTACTGTTTTGCAACCTATAAGATAGAAAAATTTCTCTCCTCCCTAAGTTGGTTTTGGCCAACATCTTATCATAGCAATGGGAAGCAAACTAAGACAGAAAATATCTTCAAAGTTCATATAAGCAACTTTTCCAAAACAGTTCAGAGATGAAGCTCTTTAAGTCCTGAAGCTATAATATTCTGTAGTCTTCTGGGCAGAGGGTTCCTTTATAAAATATTTTCTGATTCCAAATATAAAATTTGGGGAACCAGAAAAAATTAAGATGAATAAGGTACTTACAACTATAACTCTGAAAAATATATGCATATTTTGTTTTAGAGACAAGGTTTTACTACAGAAAGGCTTGCTTCATACTTACTGTGTAGTCCAGGCTAGCCTCAAATTTGTAGCAATCCTCCTGCCTCCACATCCCGAGTGCTGAGATTATAGGCATGCGCCAATCATCATGCTTAGCTTATAAATCTATTGTATTCCAGTATCCTTTCTATACTTAAGAATGAGATTAAGATGAGATTGCATGTATGTTTCTATTGTTTCCCGATAGTATACCGACAATTTACCTTTAGGACTAAAAAAGTTCATTCATGTATTTCTAAATGATTACATGCTAGTTCATTGTTGGCATCCGTGATATACTATGGTTGCATGTGCTAAAATCTGACCTCCAAGCTTACTCAGACTAGAGGTCAATCATACTTCCTACCATCATCCAGACGTTCTCTGTTCTTGGGGATATCTAGTTGATGTCAGAACAGTTTCTTTGCCAGACTCAAAGGTTTCTATTTTACCTAAAGCAACCTGGGAACTTTCGAAAATAATGGCCAGTCCCATCCCTAAACCAGAACAATCAGAATCTGTCGGAGAGGAAGGCCACACTTCATAAATCTCAAAAGTTCCCAGTGAAGTCTAAAGAAGCAGAATTGAGACAATGCTCCAACCTGTTCTCTGTCCTTAGGTTCAGACCTACTGGACTTTGAGGCAGGCTGTTATAATTCCCACTCCTGGTTCTGCTGTCTTTCTCTTGCTAACTTCTCAACCTTTATACTACTTCCCAAAGTACTTCCCCAAACCATGTCAGATTAAGTCATGCCATGAATGGGGGATGTTCCACTCTCCTACTGCTTGTACTAGATGCTAACGTAGGGTCTTAGCCAGAGTGAGGCCCGCTGCCATCACAGCAAAGCCAACTATTTTTTGGCTTCCCTTCCGTTCTCTAACTGCATTGCTAGGATTCTGAGTGAGCTTTTTGCTTTTGTTCAAGCTGCCTTTGTTCGAGCTGTTTCTAGCCTGTAATGAGCTGCCTCTGCCATCCTCAAAGACCACCATTATCCCATTTATACTTCAAGGCCCATTTCAAATATCGCTCCCTTATTCAACTAGTTGACAATCATCTATTGAGTCACTACTGTGCACCATTCATTTGTCCAGCAATTTTCTTGGCGTTCCTACTGTATCTATGTGCTGAGGATGCGTCAGTGAACAAAACAGACACAAAGGCCATGCTCTGTTAGAGTTTACATTTTAGTGAGTGAAGGGGGCCGATAAAGCCAGCAACAGGAAAAGTCCAAGAACACACACATCCAGAACCCAAACCCAAACCAAGTATGTAAACAAGAAAATGCTATGCCAAGAAATAGAAAAGACAATGACTGGGTGACTGTTTTCATCCAGAATGGCCTCTCTCGGGAGGTGACATCTGTATTAAAATTTAAATGGCAGGAAGGAAGGGACTAAACATTCAGTTGTGTGTGTGTATGTGTGTGTGTGTGTGTGTGTGTGTGTGTGAGCATGTTTAGTTCGTGGGAAAGGCGCCCTGTTTGTGGGGAGAAGCCATACCACTTTGTTTATGCCAGAGCAGCTGAAGCACAGGGCCAAGGAGATCAGTAGCAGACAATGCTGAAGCCAGCTCACGTGTGTTTTCCAAGCCAAGGTAAAGAGTGGAAATTCGATTCCAAGTGCAGAGATGGAAAGCCCTTTGGGGCTTTTCGAAGGCAAGAGCTAAGGATTAACATGCTAAGGATTGTGTTTGAAGATTATGGCGAAATGTTACATAGTCAACAGATTGGAGGGATGATAGGAAGCAGGGAACAGATAGGGGCTTTGGGGGTAGCTCTTCTCCTTAAAATACTTTCCAGTATTGAGATAACAAAAACTAAAATCTCCCCTCACTTTTAGATAAAAGGAGAGAAATATTATTACGTTATAAGGCCTGGAGAAACTGAGTGCTCTAGCCTCCCGCACTCCTCTTTGCCCCTGGAAGGTCTTTCAGTTACTCGAACACACCCTTTTTCAGGTGGCAGGACCTTTGGACTTGCTGTGGCTATGTATTATTTCTGTATGTGGTAAAGTAAACACAACATAAACTTTACCACTTTATCTATTTTAAAGTACAATTTAGGATCCCTCACAGGAATGCAATCATTAAATCTGGCCATTGTGTCTGGGTTCTTTCACTTAGCATAATGTTCTCAAAGTTTATACACATCCCCGCACATAAAAGGTTATTTGTTTCTCTTTATAAGTGAATAACATTCCATTACATATATACACTACATTGTGTTTAGCCATTCATGATTTGATGAAACACTTGGGCTATAGTGAATAGTGCTACGGTGAATATCCATATGCAACTGTTTGTTTAAACGTCTGTTTTCAATTCTTTTTGATATATACATAATGGTGGGTCATATTGTCTGTGGTTGACACAGAAAGCATGACAAACTGGATGTCTTTTTTGAAAGATTACGTTATTTTTAATTGTGTGTATATGTGTGAGTATATGAATGTGAGTCTAGGTGCCCATGGGGCCCAGGAGACGGCCTTGGATACCATGGAGCTAGAGTTATAAGCAGTTGTAAACTAACCAGTGTGGGTACTGGGAATTATAAACACCCTTCTTCCATCAAAACAGTAGGCACTCTAAACCAGTGATCCATCTCTCCAACCCCCAAACTCGGTGCCTTAAAGCAATAGAAACATTTTCTCTAAAAGGTTTGAAGGCTACAATCACGAGGTCAAAGTTACCTATTTACCTCTGTTTTAAAAGACCCAGTCATTACTGATTAAGGTCCCCGAATGGTCCAATATGACCCCCATATTAACTTAATAACATTTGCAACAAGGTTATTTGAAATGAAATTTGTTGTGTTTATAAAAAGATAAGGAGAGAAGGAATATGTCTGGTGGATGTGCAGTCAGGATTGGGGGTGTGGGTGTGTGTGTGGAAAGATGGTGCCTCTGCGGGCCCATACTGAGGTATCCTTTTCCCTTGAGGAACCAGCCATATACTATGGTATAATACAGAATAGAGTTTATTCAGGGCATGGGGAGGGGAGTTGAGAGGGTAGGAGAGACAAAGAAAGACAGAAAGAGAGGAAAAGGAGTAGAGGAGTAGAGGCAGACCATGAGCATGTGGGGGGGGGAGCAAGAGGACAGAGTGAGAACAAGGAGGCAAGAGGAAGAGAGAGCTGAGGGGGCCAGCAGCCCCTTTTATAGTGAGTCACCACACCTGGCTACTGCCAGGTAACTGTGAGGCAGAGCTTAGACAAAATGCTAACAAAGTTATTTTCTGAGGTACTGAAGTTAGGGCTTTAATATAACTTTTAGAAGTCTACAACTCAACAGTGAGCCCCTGCCAGGCACTTATTTGTAGTTAAATCCTAGGGATTTAGACATGGACCTGCAATGGAGCCTTGAGCTTTCATGTTTTCAACAGACTCTCTGAATGGGTGTCAGTGCTACTAGTTCAGGGATAGGGTTGACACCAGATGGTAGGATCTGACATTGGACCAAAGTTCTCAAATAAGACAGGCAACGCCTTATTAGGACATTGATCCAAGCTGTCCAACATCACCTGGAATTGGAGGAAAACCACAATGATCAAGAGGAGATCTATGTTCCTTCTTGTTGGAGAAGCGAGACCCGCAACTTTGATATATTTGGTGAGAGACTGGGTAAAATTTGGTAATTGTCCATTCGTTGTGGGCATGGGTTCAAGAGCTATTTCCTTTCTTGGGCACGGACATCCTAGATTTGTAGTTGGTGGGTTCAGGGTCAAGTGCTCACTCAGGAAGACTTGAGCTGCTAGTGGTGTCATCATGCTACATAAACATTCTTGCTTTATGACAGAGCTGAAGGAGTCTCAGTGCTTGAGCTGCTGAGAAATCACAAGGGCAGAGCAGGAAAAAAGCCCCTCAGCCCCAGGAGTCAATAGGCCGAGTTAATTCTGTATTACAGTTTCAGACAAAAGGCTTCCCAGTTAGTCAGCATGCCAAGATGCAGACCTGAGCAGAGTCGGATGCGAAGGTTGAGGCAGCAAAGATGACAGACTGCTCTGAAGACAGATTTGCCAAGCTTAGCATCCCACAGGATATCAGTAGGCTCTTTGAAGGAATCCAGGGTTTTTTGTTTTTGTTTGTTTGTTTTTGTTTGTTTGTTTTGGTTTTTGTTTTCTTATGTTGTTGTTGTTGTTGTTTTGCAAAGGCAGTTTTTAAGTATCTGTGCATTAACCTAGCCAACTGTTATAATTCACATGTCAGATGTGTTATCTCCAGCAAGCCAGTGAGAACATTGATATTTAAAAAAAAAAAAAAAACATTCAACCTTTGAAATCAGTGCTATTTACATTAACTAAAAAACAAATGAAGCCAGAGGGCTTAATTAGATTTGTCTACGCTGACAGTTCCTTCTTATCTTTGGTTTTTATTTGTGTTGCTGTCTCAGACCGCACTCATCTTAGCTTGGTGCAGTCTTAATGGTCTCCTAGTGGGTAAACATTCTGGCCTTCAGGCCTTTAACAAAACAAAGTTGTTGATAAAGAAGAAGAAGAAGAAGGAAAAAAAAAGACAGAAAGAATTCCGGATATGTTAAGGGCCCAGAGGCTATTTGCCTTTTTGTTCCTTTGCACTGGTCTCTATCTGGTTCATCAAGGCCAACCTGTCCTCTTTTGGGCAAGATCTTTCTGGATTTAGCAATGCAACTTGTGGATGCAAGGGAATTCCTCTCTTTGTAAAATTACAATGATGTTTCTTAAACCCCAAATCACAATCACAATTCCTTAGCAAAGCTGGTTGCAAATATTTTACTTATTAGCTATGTTACTTAAGATATGCTGATATTTAGCTCTACATGTAAATAGCTTATTTGGCGTACAATAATCCAAGTTTTCAAAAAATTAGTCCAAAATAAAGCTGCAAAATGAAATGAAGAGTTAGTTCAAAATGATGTGTTTTTTTTTTAACCATACAGTCCAGTCTATGTAAACTCATCAAACTATCCTTGAGAAAATGTTACGATTTTTGACTTCACGGCCCCAGTCTTTTCCAGCCATGAGCCTGATGTCCTTAGAAGCATTTCTTTGTTCCTCCAGAAAGTTGTCTGCCATCTCTCACAATCGAAAAATCAATGTCCAACAATCAATGTTTAGTATCAGAAACACCTGAAGACCTTTAACGACTCTGAGCCCTTCAGTCCATATCAAATAATTCAGACTGGCCAGGCCTGCGCTCGGCATTCACTGTTTCTTTTAAGCACCAATTATTAAGAATCACTGTAAAATCCTTTTCTTTCATGTAGATGCTTCTTATGCTTGGCCATTTTCTTCACCTGGTCTTTTTCTTTCTCATATTTGTTTCTTGTTTGTATAAGGACCTTACTGACCTGCAATCATGTCTAGTTCAATGCAGGTGATAATTATGCTAGTCACAGCTGATCTTGAAAGGCTTTGCCAAGCCTTCTCGACTCTATTATTTTACTCTTTCACAGAATGTATTCCTAACACCGTCCACGTGGAGTTACCCTGTGATGCTGTACTTTCTTTGGGGAATCAGATGAAATCTCAGCAGACGCAATACTATGTGCTTGTCTTTGCAAAGCTAGCCACAGGAAATCTACGTAGCGTGTATATTATTTTCTATTTTGATATAGTTCACACACCATAAAGGTCATTCTTGAAAACTATGTTATCCATTGGTTTTTATTATTCTCACAAGACCATGCAGGCGCCCATCACTACTAATTTTACAACACTTTCCTCACTCCCAAAATCAAAGCAATCACCCAAGCCATCAGCTGTACTCCTTATTCCTGCCCTCCACCCCTGTCACCAACCGCTCACCCATTTTTCCCTCTCTATGGGTTTGTTTATTTTAGATGTGGGTAATTCGGTATGCAATTTTTCTGTATCTGGCTTCTTTCACTATGCATACTTGGAAGGTTTATTACTTGGAAGCATGGGTCAGTAGCACTTCATTCTTTTTTACAGACGAAGTTTTCCATTGGATGACAAATGAACCAATCGTTTGTCAGCTGAGCTCACTTGGATTGGTGTTCTACACATTCGTGCCCAAGTTCTCCGGTGGACTTGTGTCTCCATTTCTCTCCCGTAGATATCTAAGAGTGCAGTTCCTACCGTGACTTTACATTCAACTTTTGGAGCAAATAACAGGTTGTTTTCCATTTTGCTTCCTTGCTGCAGTGGGACTCCACAGGAGAACGATAGTGCTCTCTAAGTAAGGCAAATGAGTCTCTGGTAGTTTAAAGAAGTTTTGTTATTGTTGTTATCTGTTAAACATCTAATATGTAGGAAGAAAGTTGCTAAATCTCGTTTTTGTCATTTCCAAAGGTGAGGAAATCGAAAACTATGAAGTTCAAAGGGAGTCTATGGAGAACTGTAAAGTAGCCAGGATTTGGGTGTCTCTGAACTCCAGGGTTCCTTACTATCCTTCAAGGTGTCTCTTTGGTTGTCACAGTCTGTTCCTGGCATAGACAAGGTGTGCTTAGTGGCAAGGTCATGACTACTGAGTGTCCAAGCGCCAAGAAGAGCACTCTATACAATCCTTATGTAGGCACGTTCAGGCCAGGCCCTGTTTCCAACAAAGCCGAAATCTTAAAGCTAGGGCGGTCTGAGAAAGGCTACCTTGACCTCCAGCCCAGCCTCTAGGCTCTCAGGTTCCTTCTGACTTCAGATGGAAGTCAGATTGCAGACTTGGTCAGCATTCCCAGCAGTTAGTTGCTCCTTCTCCCCAAGCCCCGCAGGGCGCGCGTGAAGGCAAGCGCGCCGCCTAGCCTGCGCGCGCACGGGAAGCTCTGGCAGCACGCGCTCCCCCTCCCGCCCCGCCTCCCTCGGCCCCGCCTCCTCCCCCTCCTGCGCCCGCCCGCCGCCCGCCGCCACTGCCGCCGCCGGAGCTGAGTAGTATGGCATCGAGGAGAATGGAGACCAAACCTGTGATAACCTGTCTCAAAACCCTCCTCATCATCTACTCCTTCGTCTTCTGGGTGAGTGACCACTTCTGGCTACTGGCCGGGCCGCGGTCTATCAGACCGTGTGGTGATGCTCTTAGAAAGAAAGGTGGAAGGAAAACCCAAACCCCAAACCCGATCTTAGCCGGTGGACAAGGAGACAGCCGCAGGCTGCTGGGTCGGGGCTGTGAGATGGTAGGGTGCAGGTCTGGGCTGCTCCAACCCTCGAGTTTGTCCGACGAAGGCTGAAGTGGGCTGCGTGGTGGCGGTGGTTGCAGATTTTCCACTCTTCCCTCCCCCCCAAAAAAATTTTTAATGCATTGATTTCTTAAACTCTCAGGACAGGATCAGCCCCTGGGGAAAGTTGTTGTGATTTGTCTGTTTTCTCTTTTGGACTTCTCTCCTTACCTTACCAAGCCAGTTTTGGGTGCCTGTTGGAACTAATGGAGCTAACCTGTGGCGGGCTGGGAGCGGGCGCAGGACGGCGGGGTTAGATCTAAGATCCTGACTTAGTCCTAACCCTGCAGGGCTGTGGGAGAGAGTCGCCAAGAATCTTCTGCCTGACTGGACAAGGGCGATCACAGTCTCCCAAGCGCACTAATGCGGGACAGGCGCCGCCACCGCGTGGAGGCGCACAGAGAGGGTCTTACATAAGCCAGGGGTATCTTTGAGCTTCCTCAGCGACTGGCTCTTACGACCCCTTTCAGATTTCTTTCCACCCCTTACTGTTTCCACCCGGTTATTGTGTTTTTCTGTGTGAACCCAATCTGCAATGCCCAAGAGGAGGACCCCCTACCACCTGGTGGCTGCGGCAGCGCCCCTGTTCCCCACCTAACTGGTACTGCTACTAGTCCTTGAGCTCAATGCAGAAAGGTGACGTCAGCCCTTCAGCCCAGGCCCGCGAAGGGCTGCGTGGTGCACCTCGCTGAGGGATGCGCCCTTCTGTGCGCAGGAGGAGGGAAAAGGGGAGGAGGGGGCTCCGGGCTTATGCCTTACCTCATCCTGTTTGGCAATTCATGGAATCATTGCAGGGTTGACACTGCAGTGATTTCATTTGCAGAGGTGGGTGGTACCTAAAGACCATTCCCAGTTCTTTCTCTCTTCACATAGATGCCCACCCTAGTTCCCTCTTCCCACCTCAAGCCACAGCCACCCTGCAAAGGAATGAATACCTGCCACCACCACCCTGGCCCCCCGCAACACCATGATCTGGGTCATTCCAGCTTCCAAAGCAGTCATTTTGAAACCTGAGTCTCTATTTAAAAAGATAGACAGATAGATCGATAGATAGATAGATAGATAGATAGATAGATAGATAGATAGATAGATAGATAGAGAAAAAAGAAAGAACCAGGCTTACCTTTGGTTGTTTTTTTTTTTTTTTCCTTGCCCTTACCACCCCAATATTAACCCTGTTTTTGCTTCAGAAGTGGAGCACAGTATTGAATGATGTACCTATATCCGGATTGATGGTAAACTGGATTGTTTGCAGTAGCCAAGGCAGGAGCTGAGATTTATTACAGATTTAAAACAAAATCCCTAACGTTTCTAGGCTTTTTCTTGCCACTGACATTGGTGATCTTTCGGGTCTGGAAAACCATGGAGTGTGGCAACAGAACAGACCAGGGGCTCTGCAATGAGATAGAGTAGCAAGACCAAAACAGCCCATCACATAAGCCAAACATAGAAGCTGAGTCTTTCTGGAATGGAAATGACACAGGTTGAATCATCTCAGGAATGGAACTGTGCGCTAGCTATACATTCAAGGATCTTAGCTTATGTTTGCCTGGAAAAAGCAGCAATACTTGGTGGTGATAGTCCAACTTCAAAGAAGCCATTGCTGGGCACTGGTTTTGCTCTTTATAGATCTCTTTAAGTCTGCTTTTGTTTTGTCCTTTGTTATATACTTCCTATTTGTTAACTGGAGTAAATCTATGGGTGGTTTTCTTAGGCTCCTGAAAAAGAAGGTTTCTGGTGCAGGAGAAAGAAGGAATGCTGGTTTTGGAGCATTTCTGAAGCCTGGTAAAGGAAGAAGCATTTCAGGCTTCGGCTTTTCATATGGATTATTTAACTCTTTTTGTCTCACCCCATCCCCATCCAATGACTCAGTGCCTCCTAAAACATCTGAAACGGTCAATGTGTTGTCTGCCCCTGCAAGTTCCTCATGATGGCGTTTTCATTTATTTTTTTTTTAAACTTTCAAGATTTTCATCTTCTTAAATATTTACCCAGAGTATTTTCACTAGTTAAAATAGGATTCAAGGATCATTTCAGATTTTACAATCAAAAGAATGAGATCTCTCCAGAAAATAGGACAGTTCAAAGATGTTTTTCCTAATAAGCCGTAGTCCAAATGCTGTTTTTTTTTTTTTAACTGTACCTTAAGTGCTATTTTGAACAACGCAGCTTTACTGAGGCATACTTCATATGATACATGTCACCCATTTAAAGTATGGTATATGCATACATGCTTAACATATAGATAATTTGCATTTTCGGTATTTGTTATCTTTTTTTGTGTATTCACAAATACAGCCATTTACTACAGACCATTTTCAATTGTTTCATCATCTCTGAAAAGAAAACCTTTCCTGTCCCTTTCCCTCCCATTTTCCCTCCCACTTGTTTCTCTCCTGGAGCCAGTCCTAGGCAATCATGAATCTATTTTCAGTTGCTATAGATTTTACTGTTCTGAACATTTCATACACTTGAGGTCATGTATTTGCCCCTTTTGACTGGTTGGTTTCAGTTAGCATGACACATTCATGATTCATGCATGTCGTTAGTCTGTGTGAGTACTCCATTCAGTTGTATGGCCAAATAGAATAGCTTTTTGTGAAGATACTGTGTTTTATTTCTCCTTTGTCCATTGGTGGATATTTGGGTTGATGGGGGTCCTTGACTGTTATGGATAGTAAGATTCTGATTTATGTGCCATTTGTGTGTGTGCCTATATTTTCATTGTTTTTGCCTATGTATTTGGGGATCTGTATGGAATCATATAGCTCTATGATTAATTGTTTGAAGAATGGCCATACTAGTCTTTCAGGCAAGTGCTCCATTTTATAGTCCTTTCAACAGTGAGGGTTCCAGTTTCTCCATGTGCTTGCCAGCATTTGTTACTATCTGGCTATTTAATGTAGCCATCCTGGTTCCTGTGCATTTAGATATCTTACTGTGTGATTCTGCTTTGAATTCCTTAATGAATGCTAATGTTGAATATTTTATAGTGCTTAATGGTTGTTGGTCATCTCTTGAAAAGATATATATTCATATTCTTTGACCATCTTGTTTATCTATTATTACACTATTAATTTCTTTTATATTCCAGGTATAATCTCCTATCAATATGAAGTTTTTGCAAACATTTTTTTCGATTTTTTGGGTTCCCTTCCCCTTAGCTGTCTTTTGAACTGTGAAAATTACATATATGTGTATGTGTGTGTATGAGTATACACATACATGTACAAATGTATATGTATTATATATGTATATGAAATGCAAATGGATTGGCTTTTTGTTTGTTGCATTGTTCATGCTTTTGATATCACATGGAGGAATCCTTTGCCAAAGATCACAAGAATAACCTGTTAAAAACTGTTTATAAGTGTTATTTTTGAATTGGGTAAATATAATTGATATATGACTATTTCTTGAATACCTAGCACTATGTCTGACACATGGTAAGTACTCCAATTGTTTTTTTACATTTCTGGACTTATGCCATGTAATAGAAGAAAAGGATGACCTTGTACTCTTTTAAGGGTAATGCAGAGACATGATTAGTCAGAGTAATTTCCATTGTGTTTTCTGTGAGTTGTTTTAATTTTACTTCTTTCACTTCAGTTTAGGCCGAGGAGTAGAAGGTACTTCATGTTAAAATGATGGTAGGTTAGTTACGTCAAGAAGTATTGGCCTGTACCAAAGCAAACAGATTGTTGGTTTTATCTGTATTCTTAGGTTTACAGTCATCCCCCTTGACTGCTATATTTCGATAAAGCTATGATTCTCAACAGGGGACAATTCTTCCATGTTTGGCCATGCCTAAAGCCCATCCATCTAGAATGGGTTCCACTGGCATTTAGTGGGTAGAGATCACAGGTGTTGCTAAGCAGCCACCTGATGACTCCTTGCAGTAGTTGAGCTCTGCCCAGTATCTAGCTCAAAAGATTAATAGTACTGGTGACCTTTATCCTATCGAGACTGAGCAGTAATGAATGCTATGAAAGAAAGAAGAGTGTGATGGGAAATTTACTGTTTCACCATATCACAGCATGTTCAACACAACCACTTTTAAGAAGAAAAAAAAATCCTCACTGGTGTGCCATGCTGGTTTACTTGAAGATTAAAGGTAAGTGACTCTTTACAGATTGTGTTTCTAATGGCTAGGATGGTTTTCCTTTCAGTTCAGTGATATCAACCGGAATGCTGGAGAACATGTTCTTACTTTCCTTGATTTGTATGTTTTATTTTCAGGTTTTATTTCAGGTTTTCAGAGGGAAAAAGCCACCTAGGAGCAAGTTATTCTGTGCTTTAAAGACTAGAAAGAGTATTGCATGGTAGTTTCCTTGGGAAATGTTTACATTCTAAATAAATGAATGAAAAATGAAATGTATCAACTACTACTGGTTTAGTTATTAAACCCACCACAGCTGGGGGAAGCTTTCAAAAGTGTACTATTTTGAGTCTGTTTGTGCTGGATTAAATGTGTTCTTTCTATTTACATATCGATAGATGACTAGGGGACTTAGGGACTTGCTTACATAATAAAGACTGTTAAATCCTTATACTTTTGTGATCTCTTTTGTTGGATATTTCGGGCAACTGTAATTGAACTTAAGTTTGTATAAAAATATCAATCTTACCCTATATAAAACTAAGGTTCTTATTTTCGTGAGAAATATAATTCAGAGGCAAACAAGAAAACCTTGTAAATCTGTTACTTACCAGAGAATTGTTTTGATTTATAAGCTTTTATGGACTTTCAATGCTCATCTGAGTTCTAAGGTAAGATTTAAATTGACTAGACTACATCTGAACAGTATCATGAAGAGAAATATACTTTGCTTCATTTCATGCTTCATTTTAGTGAATATTGGGTTTGATTATTTTATTGTTTAAGAATGTAATTAGCTTACTAATAGCATTATTAAATCATTCCAGTGAAATACCAGTGATTTTTCTTTTCCTTTATAAACCATCATTAATCATTTGGAGGTAATTTTAAAATAATATTATTTTGCTCTCTTTTTATGGAGCAACTTTCAGTGATTAAATTGAATAAAGAGGGGAAAATCCTAACGAGAGGCCCTAACATTTACAGAGTGTTTGGGACGCACACTTACTCCTGACAACATTGTTTCTGTTCAGTCCAGCAAACGTTGGTTGGAATGTCTGTCATATATCAGATATGAAATATTCTAAAAGATGTCATCTGTTCATTGTATACACACTTGGCATTTTCGTTACATTTATTTTTAATACACTCAATTCCAAATTGTTTGTTTCTAGGTTTTATCTGTTGTTGTCACACTATAGAAGATGAAGATTTAGTTCCTTTGTCCCCTTCCTTTTCTCTCATGGGCCCATTGTCCAGGGATGTCATTTATCAGTGTATCATTTGGTTTAAAGCAGTATATTCTCTTCATAGTGGAGCCATGTGGCGTGGATAGTTAGCAATCTGTAGTTAGCAATCACCTCCCTTTTTTTCCTTTGCATCTAGTATAGTATTCACTTTCATATTTTTTTCACTAATTCTATCTTTGCTCAGTATATTCAAGCAGTTCATGGGAACTTTCTGTGGCCTAATGTTATAGACATTTGTCTTGGATTGGGTTGGCTTTCAATTTGAACTAATTTTCTCTGGGCCTCCACTCTGTTAAATCCTCAAAGTTCCTAAATATTTGTTTGTTCTACTTCTTGATCCCCCCCCCCCCCTTCATTTTGGTAGAGCAAATTTCCATGTAGTTTTCTTTCTAGGAAAGGGAACATGGGAAGTCATATACTGAAGTCTTTACAAATTCAAAACTCTTATTTGATGCTTCCTTTATCTTGATAGTTTGGGGGAAGATACAATTGTTGTTTTGAAAGCATTTACATCAAAAGTTTTACTGTCTACTTTATACATTAAAAAAGGTAATAAAGTCTTTTTGTTATTAATGTTGAAAATTTGATATTATTATAATTCTTCTTCAATCCTGCTTCCCCCCTTTGAAGGTTTTTTTTTTTTTTTTATTTCTTGCATAGTCACAATGCTCCGAAATTTCTCTCTGAAAATATTAGGAATTTTTATTTTAATAAAGTTTTTATTTTTTCATTGTTTCTTCCAAATCATTTTGTTTTAGGGTATGTTATAATCACAGATTTTGGGGTTTTTTCTGCTAATTATTTTATATATGTTTAAAAGGGGGTTATCACCAAAGAGTACACATGGTGGGACTCATGGCTCCAGCTGCATATGTAGCAGAGGATGGCCTTGCCAGTCATCAATGGGAGGAAAGGCTCCGTGAAGTCTTGATGCCCCAGTGTAGGGGAATGTGAGAGTGGGGAGGCAGGAGTGGGTGGGTGGGCAGGGGCACACTCACATAGAAGCAGGAGGAAGGGGAATGGGATAAGGAGTTTCCAGGGGGATATCAGGAAATGTAAATAAATAAAAAATCCAATTTAAAAAAAGAGGGGGTTATCTAAAAACATTTGGAAGCTGTTATCATGATTCTGTTCACATGTTTGCTGCTTTTAAGTTGTGTGACTTTGTTGGTCTGGGTGAGTTTTATGAGCAAGATCAATACTTTCCCCACCCCCCTAGATTTTGTCTGTTGGTCTAATCAGATGACTTACAGATGAATCTTTTTATTACTTTCTGAACAAGAAGGTAGCAATATAACAGACCCCACATATGGTATACAAATGTCCACTGTGTTCTTGGGTCAGGGACTTTTCTGCTTTGCTCTCCAAGGGTTACATCTCTGAACCTATGGCAGAGTGAGAAAAAAAAAAAAAAAACAGAGACAGGAAGTTGGAGGTTTCCTAATTGCTCCTTAAGCTAGCGCTTTCTTCTTTCAGCCTCCTTCCTTCCCTAACTTCAGCCCTCTGGGTCTTCTGGAGGTGATTTGGTATAAATACCTTTATTCTGGGATTTTTCAAAGTGACTAAAATATTTTTGGTTAGCTCTCAGGATATCAATATGTCTTTTCTCCCCTCTTTGCTACTGTAGGGTTTTAAAAAGATCTTTTCAGTGTCACATCAGGGGAATTTTGGGAGTTAGCTAAGATAAATGAATGTATACAATCCATCATCTTTAACTAGAAGTCCTTTCTATCTATATCTCTACTTTGCATGCTATTAATTAAATAAGCAATTGATTCTGAGTGATTGAATAGAACATGTAAATGGCAATAGTTGTACTATCATAAGTACTGGTACAAACACACATACACATACATATATACACACATATACACATATAGTTAGACAGACTTAGGTATATTAGGCAAGCACACTATCCTATTAGTATATGTATACAAAACTGTTTTGATGACAAGGAAAATATTCTATGTTGGAATAGGCTTACTAAAGCATAGTCTCTAAAATGTCATCTGGTTATCAGGGACTGGACAAATTGGGATGATACCCTCAAGGTTACTGGAAATTTTTCTTTCCTTCTAATTTCTTCCTGCTAGGAAAAGACTCAATATGGTGTTTTCTGACTTAATTCGGACTGGACTAGACCAACTTAATATGGCTGCCTAAGAGTTTAGCATGTGATGTTCATATGGTAGGATAGTCGATGTGAAACTACTCTCTTTATGCTATTACAGTTATAGGGCATCCATATGATAATCTAGAGAATATTCTCTTTTTCAGTCATCTTTATTTCCCATATACACTACGAGGTTAGGAGATGCATATTATCTTCTATACCATCTGGGGAACATTAAGCCATTTCTATCTAGGAGTTGCTTAGAAGCTAGCTGAAATTTTGTCAAAATTTAATCCCAGTGAGAGTTCTTGATTTGCTCTTACTGTGGGCTACATTGTGATGAGGCATTGGCTCAGCATCACATCCTGTTTGAAGTATGTATCTCAGAAGGTGTTGAGAACGGGAAGTTATTTGTGACTGCTTCTTTGTTTAAACACATTAAACCCTTAAGACTGATGACTAATGCCATGTCAAACCAACACTTTAAAATACCTTCCTAAGTTTTTCTACTTTGGTCCAATTCCAGTAGCTTCTGATATGAGCTATCATCATCACTTCATGGTAGCAAGCAGGTCATTGAATTGACGAGGAAACGTCTGTTGGCTCTTATCCCTCTTGCTGGGACAGGATGCTTTCCATACTTGGCAGAGCATTTTATTCTCTTAATACCCATCAAGAAAAGAATGAAAGGGAGAGAAAATAGAAGAGAGGTTTTTTTTTTCCCTTTTTGTTTTTGTTTTCCATTTTGGTTTCTGATCAGTTGAACATGTAAGCATTTTAAACAATCTAATGATAAAATCAAGGATCCTGCTTCTGTCTAGAAATATTCTCTTTAGTGCCTTCTTGAAGGTGAGTATTTCCCATCACAATCTACTTTTGGAGAAGTCGGTAAGCATCCATGTTAAGAGATAATCAGTTGAGTCTAGAACAGATACTAATTGAGCAGCTTAAATCAGTGATTTTTTAACCCATTTTTTTTCTCAACAAGAATTGCCTTAAGTTTCCCTAAAATAAATGTCTAAACTATGTTCTAAGATGCTGTGATTCAGTTGGTACAGATGGGGTTCCAACATAATAGTTTGGAAATAAGTTATTTCAAAGATTTCCACTGTTCAAATTGGATTCAGTTATAAACCCCCAACCCTAAAAACACATAGCAGCTAAAAGCAGGCCATTTTATCTTGAGTCTCTTGGATTTGGAGGGAGCTAGGAAGTGTTCAGAATGGGCTTACTAACTGACTCTTCTTTGTCTGAGGCAAGATCTATAATGCTTTCCTCAAAACTAAAATAGCTTTGTCACCCTGAAGAGACTGCACTTATCATTGCTAAATAAAGCAATGCTTATCTAATCAGCAAGGGTCTTCCTTTTGGCACTTATTTATTCATTGAGGGTAGAGGTACATCACAGTATGTAAACAGAAGTAAAAGGACAACTTGCACAAGTGGCTTCTTCTACCCTGTAGGGTTTTGGGATCAAATTCAGTTCAGGCTTGGTGGCAAGTGCTTTTATCTGCCAAGCCATTTTGCTGGCCCACCAAAGGTCTTCTTAAAGAACAAATTAGCAGTCATAATTTTGAAACCTAAATTAAAATTTGTTATGCTTAATTGCTATGAAGAGGGGCCTTGGTATGTATATTAGGAAGAAAAACCCACAAAGTGGTTCTGATGTCTGCTTGCGATATAACTATTAATTATACATAATAACTCTCATTATGAAGTTTTCATATGTGGATATAATGTATACCATTTTGTTTTTTATACCCACAGAACTGGTATTTGGTAAACATTTACAGATGAATTCTTGGAGATTAGAGTTCTTTCTGTTCCATAGAAATACACACACACAGAGCCATCATCTAATATATAAAGCAAAAAGATGAATTAACTATTTATCAAAGGTAGAAAGAGCTGTGTTAGTCAATTGTAGTTTATAAGTAAAGCATATCTTTTGAGCTGGCTTCAAATTTGTGTCTACAAAGTAGTGGGCTTGGAGAAACTAGTCACCATGCTAAACTACCACTATTATTTATGATTCGGTTTATCTTTCAAATGTATAAATACAAAACATTAAGATAGAAAAAGATAAAACCATCTTCTGTGGCTAAAGTTGTTATTTATCTCAAATTCCAGAGTCTAGTTTAAAAAAAAAAAAACCTAAGAGAATTTGATATGCAGGCTGGATATAAGGTAAGCATAAAACATTAACTGCCTTTCATTAGTTCATCACACAAGCCTTAGAAGAAAAAAGTACTCTCTTTGCAGCACCAACAAAAATCATGACTATTGCAGAAAATAGTTAATAGGAAATGTAAGGAAGACTCTGATACAATGGAATGGAAGAGAAACGTCACTGAAAATAAGCCCTGAACAGATTGAAAGAAACCTATGTACTCTTGAGATGCAATATCATGAAATTACCAGTTTTCTAAAAAATTATTTGATGTATATATATATTTTTTTCATATAGAATTCTGGTAGAATTTGGGGAGAGAGGGTAGTACTCGATTAAATTATATTGTTACTGTAGAAACAGATAACAGAAATTAGTAGGAAATTGAGAAGTAGGTACCTTATATATAATAGAATATACAGTTAGGGGGAGACAATGACAACCCTGTACAACCCTCAGATCCTGGCATTCATGCCTGTGTGCCACCCCTTCTGTTTCAGTGCCATGAGGACATGTGATTTGCTTCTTATAGAATATTATAAAGGTGATCAGATGTGCCATATAATCATATTACATAGGATTTTTACTTACTGAGAGGCTGTGTCTCTTTCTGGCTTTGAAAACTTAAGCTCCTTGTTGAGAGCTGCCTTATGGAGAGGGGCACATAGTGAGGAACTCTACCTTGACAACCAATGAGAAAATGAAGCCTCCAGTTTGGCAGTATGGGAATAACTGAATGCTGCCAACAATTGAGTGATCTTGGAAACAGGTTCTTCTGTGACTTGCGCATTCTGTGAGCCCTACCTGACACTTTAATGGAAGTTTTCTGGAACCAAAGGCAGAAGGTATTGCTATCCTGTGCCTCGATTAATGACCCCACAAAACCTAATGGAACAGTAAATGCATTTTGTTTCCAATATCTACTTTTGATACTATTAATATTATTATGAAATAATACATGACACAACTGGAAAGTCACTAGTCAGTATTGTATAACATTGGTTTAGAAAAAGGCTAATAAATAAGAGGGCACTGAGGAATCCAGAAATAAGGACTTGTGTACATTACTTAATAAATGAAGCAGGATGTTTTTCTAGTGGGAGAAAGCTAGTTTTAAATGCTACTGGTACTACTAGATATGGAAAAGTAATTGGAGCTTTTGCCTAAATCACATAAACATTTTCGGTTAATTTAAGTGTTCAAATATAAAATAAAGCAAAAATTACATTTATATATAAAATATAAAAAGTATAATTTTATATAGATGTAATATGTAGAGCTAGGCTTGATGGCACACACCTTTAATCCCAGCATACTTATGAGGTAGAAGCAGGCAGATCTCGGAGTTCAAGGCCAGCCAATTCTATCAAGCAAATTTCAGGATAGTCAGGATTACACAGAGAAACCCTATTTTGAAAAACCAAAAAGAACCAACCAACCAAACCAAAAATCCAACATAGATACAATATAGGCATAAGAAAGATAGCTTACTAAATTAGACCCTCGGAAGCAAATAAAATAATGATATATTTGGTTATCTTTTAAAAAGTATTTAACAAAAATTGTAATAAAGTCAACTAAACTGTGGTGAGGTCAAACAAACAAAAGAACAAGCTTGTGCCAACTGTTAACATTGCTTTCTTCATTTAGCCATTTATACAAAAGCTCTTATTTCTAATGGACATTGTCTCTCAGTATAGATCAATGACTCTGTTTTATGACCAACAGTAAGTACAGTTGAGGCATTGCTACTCTAGAGAAGCAGTTGGCACCGTTTTACTATCCAGGGCCAGATAGTAAATATTTTTGGTTTTATGGACCATGCATCTAATTAGTGTTAAATGAAGCCTGTGCAGCATAGATAATAACATAGATAAATGAATAAGGCACTAGCCCAAGCAAATTGTATTTACCAAGCCAGATGGACAGCCAGGTTTCATGCATGGACTGAAATTGATTGACCCCTGCTCTATAGGCTGCAGAGAGAAGGGAGGTCTAACCCTTACTTTCAGTAAATCATAGTGTAAATTTTACTATGGGCCAGTGAGAGTGGGAACAAAGCAAGCCTCTCACATCTTCTACATTGACAAAGGCTACTTAGACCCTGTCCAACAAAGTAACCACTATAGTATTTCAGATATGAATATTCTAAAGTAAAATGTGCTGTGTTAAATTCACATCAGATTTTGAAGTTTTAGTACCAAATGCAAAGCGTCTCATTTTGTTTTGGTTGCATATTGATAATATTTCAGATATATATTGGCTTAAGAAAATCATATTAGTAAGACTTAATTATATATAATTTTAACTTGAGTGTTGTTCAAAATTTAAAGCTATAAATGTGAGCTGGGTATAGTGGTTTATAGCTATACTCCCTGCACTCATGTGGCTGAAGCAGGATTTCTATGAGTATAAGGCCAGCCTAGGCTGCATAGGGAGTTTCTGGCCAACATGAGCTATAATGTGAAGACCCTGTCTATATGGCTTGCCATTCTATCTCATTTGGATAGCCCTGAACTAGAAAAGTGATATAGTGTACTCGTGTTTGGAGGGACTAGAATGAGTTTAGTCATACTAAAGGGAAAGGTGTGTGGTCTATTTAGGTATGCTAGGCATAGGTTTTATTATTGGTTGACTAGGACTGACTGGCTAGCACAAGGAATACTCCTTCACAGTTCTGAACACATAGATGAGAGATATACTTTACAGGTCTAGTCTGAAAGCATTAAATTGCCATACAAAGGCAAGAGAAAGTGAAACCAGCTTACCTAGCTAGGAAGTGAAGTCTAATTTAGGGTGACTTGAGAATGAGCAGTGGAGGACAGAAGATGGCTTCTTTAGGATATATGGCAAGGACGGTATTCTGCGCTTAAAGATCCTAGCTGATGTTGATACCCTTCTGGCACTGCAGACCCTAAGGAGCTGGTTTAACATTGATAGGATCAGTTATAGTTTGTATATGCTTAGTTTGAGATAACAGTAACTTTGAAGATAGGTTGACTTTCAGAAGTTTGCTGTATTTTCTAGCTGATGGTGGTGAAGTTTTGGCCATCTCTGTACTGTGTGGCACCTACCTCTCACCCTCCGTGGTCACAGTTGGTTGACCTGGGGAGAAAGATACGAGTTGTATTTGTATATTGGCTGGTCAGTGAAATGTGGGGTCAGGTGAGCAGAAGAGAATGGCTCTTCCTTTGGACTGGGAGAGTAGAGAAAGCACCTGTTGATGTTGGGCAGGAGAGAGAAACTCAGAGGAAGGTAACAGCAGATGCATGCACTCTGGAGACATGGAATGGACACTGTGAACTCCAAGTCAGTAACTCATATAGGTTCCTGGAGAGCCAGGTAGCAGCCCAATCATTTCCCTTCCAGCTGGAAGTGGCACTTCATGTTTCTGGGAGGCCCGTCCAACTGGGGAGTGACTCCTAGCCTCCTCGGCTCCTGTTCTCTTAAATTTCTTGTCTAACCAGGAAAGGTGATGAGTTGGATGTTTGAAGTGGTTAGAAAGGCAGGGGTGGAATTACTAGAGCATCACAGGAGCAGTGTGTGGCTGTCAGACAAGGTTGGGGAAAGCCCATAAGGTCATTTAAGAGGCACGAGACAGTTGAGCTATCCTTTTCAACTGTGTGGTACGCCCAGAATTCTAAGCACAGTTAATGCTATGTTGCTTGCTGATAATAGGTGTAGCAAAGCATTGCACCACCAGGACTAAAGGAAGCCTGTGTTTCCAGTAAGTCCTGTCTAAAGGATAAAGGTCCTCCTTCATGGTGGTAGCAAATCATTTGAGCAAGTTACTCATTAAGCTCCTTAATAGCAGCTGCTCTTTTTGGGTAGTGAGCTTTGAAGTTCTTTAGGTTTGTATTCTTCAAAGATGTTTCAAGGACAAACAAGTAATTGCTTTGTATGTTGTACTTTTTTAAAAAGAAGGGGTGCCTAGAATACAGTGGTATTGCCCACCCTGATGGGGTTGGTTATACATGCTTTCAGACAGGTAACTCTTTGAGAGGTGCCTCAATGCCTACTTGCAGTCAGTGATGGTGGGTGGTGGAGGGGACTTCCTTAAAGTCTAATGACCACTGGAAAAGAGATGCACTGCTCCATATTGTCAGGAACACAGGACAAAGTATGAGACGTTGGGAGTGAGCTCTGGATAGAGCGTCTCAAATATCCTTAAAATAAATATAGAAAAAGAGAGGCTCATAAATGAACACTCCAATTAAGAAGGTATTTAAATGAGTAGTCTAAGCAAACAGCATGGTATGTGACATGCTGCTTTTGTAAAGAAAAATAAGTACATGGAACAATTACTGAAGAAGTCTCCACACACAATGTTAGCACTTATGGCTAAGAGGCAAAATACTTTATGGGTTCCCTTTTGGTGTATTTTTCAAGGCTTCAACTAGCATTGCATATAGAAGGTGTTACTTTTATAATGAAGAAAGCAAGAAATGCTTTAAGACATTCTATATATTAAATCCTATATGATTTTATTTCTCAAATATGGAGTGCTTTTTAAACATATATCATTTCATTTATCATGGAGCAGTTTATCAGCTCGATCCTCTCTTATTGGGTTGAGTAAATGAAGATCAAAACCAAATTTAACTTGATTCTTTCTAAGTCTTAAGTCTCTTCAAAATAAAGGAAAATGTCTGTTCCTTTTGGGCATTAACTTTCTGTGCTATATTATAAAGATAATTTAAGAAAATAATATAATTGCCTGCCAATCAGCTCTATCAGATCTTATCATTATGCTATTTTTGCCTTAAGCAATTAGTTCTTAAAGAAATATGAAAATTTTACACTCAGTGCCCTATCCTGTCCTCTCTGTCTTAAATATAGTTCATTAGTTGAGTCTATTTTGTACATATTTAATCATATATATGTATATATACATATATATATATATATACCCCAATAATTGCTATATAGCATTATTTTTATGTTTTTAAAGTCCACATAAATAAATCATTCTAAGCATATTGCCTTGAATCTTAGCATTTTGGTTTAACATATTCTGTCACGTTTCCATGTTAATAGATGAGGCTCAACCTTAGGGATTTTCAAGCTGTGCCCCATGAACCAAATCTACAGACATCTCTTTTTTAAAATTTTTTATTAGATATTTTCTTAATTTACATTTCAAATGCTATCCCAAAAGTCCCCTATACCCTACCCCCGCCCTGCTCCCCTTACCCACTCACTCCTACTTCTTGGCCCTGGCGTTACTGGGGCATATAAAGTTTGCTAGACCAAGGGGCCTCTCTTCCCAATGATGGCTGAGTAGGCCATCTTCTGCTACATATGCAGCTAGAGAAACGAGCTCTGGGGGTACTGATTAGTTCATATTGTTGTTCCACCTATAGGGTTGCAGACCTCTTCAGCTCTTGGGTACTTTCTCTAGCTCCTCCATTGGAGGCCCTGTGTTCCATCCTATAGATGACTGTGAGCATCCACTTCTGTATTTGCCAGGCACTGGCAAAGCCTCACACGAGACAACTATATCAGGGTCCCTTTAGCAAACGCTTGCTGGCGTATGCAATAGTGTACAGACATCTCTTTTTGGAAACAAGCTTTATGTGTAGTTGATGGATGCTTTTATGCCATGACAGCTGTCACAAAAGATTGTTGTGGAGAAGGATGAAGAACACCTTAGCTTATCCTACTTCAATAATGTGATTTTTTTGGCTGAGGCTAAGAATTTAGCCAAGTTGACACAAGGCAGATTAACAGGAAAATATATATATTCACACTGTGTTGACTTTACATATATGTTGAACTGTCACAAGAGAGCAATGGTCTGAAGACATGACCAAAACAGAAAGCTTTTAGATTTTTAAAAGAAGTACCAGTAAATACTGGAATTAGTGATGGGACAAGGAGATCTTGACAGGGGATAATGAATTCTAGTGATATAATTAAGAGACATATAGAGGGTGTAAAGCTAGTGAAAGATAAGGGCTATTTCACTAGGTTTATTTGTATGAGTCCATTGTGGCATGGCTCCCCAGTGATTGTGGGTTAGTTCTCATTCTGGTTTGGGTATACTTCTCCCTCCCAACGGAATCTTTATGGTTTGCTTCCTGTACAAATTGGCCAGTCAGACAGTTTTTCTGAGCTACAGTGTCTCAGATGTTACTAGATCAAAATGATCAATAACCAGTAAGCATCTTTGGGATAGGATTGTCTTCACTCCTTTGCTGTGTGCCTTGGAAAATATAGAGTATTTACTATCTCTCCCTTTATAGAAATCTATGAATCCCTAGTTCATTTGTTGTGTGATATGTCATTGTCCATTCATTTTTTTCCTTCATTGGGACCTTTTATGTTTATTTATAAGAAGTAAAATTTGATGAAAGTTTAGATACAAACACACACATGTGGATACCATATATTTCCTTACTGTGTATGTTTAAATGTCTCCAATAAAGCGTATTGAACATTAACATTAATCAATTCAACTTTTATGCATTTTGATCCTATTTTCTGACAGTTAGAAAAATAAATTCAAGATAGACTTTACCCTGTTAGCTTCTAGGTGTTTTATTTGGCAGTTTGGAAGGGGATGGTATTTTCTCCTTGATTAGATTATTTTTGTCTCCAAGTGGACTATTATGACTTGAAGGGAGAAAAGGGCTGTGTTGTCCATATGGATCAAACATGAGAATCATGACTGCTGGCAGCAACAGTATCTACTCTATGCAGTTCACTGGATTAGATCAAGGTGGTGATATTGCTATGAACCCATACTACTGCTGTATGATTATTGCGCAGTTAGTAAAGGCAAGGATAAGGCTGACCATTACACATGTGTTATCTTGTTTAGTCCTCATGCCAACTTGCTGAGGTAGTAATTACTGTTCCTTATTTTGAGAGGCGGTCCCCTGAGGTCCAGAGTGTGGCCCACAGTCATGCCTGAAATGGGGTTTTGTTATAGACCTCTTCACCCTTCTTGGGCCCAGCGTCCTGTTTCCAGAGCACATCTCTCGAGGGTAAGCCTTTGGAGATGATTAGAGGTTACTCTGTGAGTCCTTTCCTAGTCACCAATTTGCTTGCCTGCAAAAAAGAAAAATTGTTTTTGCTCCTATGAACTGGCAAAAATTTCCTGTACAAGAAAGAAATCTTCTAATTTCTTGAATGATCCAAGTTTACAGCTCTAGTGTCTCTGATTATTTTGGTTTATAGTTTTGGAAATATTCCCATTTTTTTTCTGTCCTTATAGCTCCAAGCTTCAGTTTTCCTAGTAAGAATAACAATACTTTGCAGACTGGGGTTACAGGCTAAGGGACCCTAATAGGAGGTACACTGTTCTTGTCAAGAACTAAGCAACAGCTCCTGCTTTTCTTTCAAAAGTCTGAGTCTATAACGAATCTTCCTTTTTTTTTTCCTTTTTAGTTCATGGTTGATGTAAGTTAGATAAGACATCAAAAGTCCTGAGAATTTTCACTGGGTAAATGATACTCTCACTGTCACTTAAGATTAAATTATCTTATGCCTTAAAGATTCTAAATTGTTGCCCCAAAGCACATGAATATTATTTATCCCACTGCTATAAAATATAGTTGACATGTGAAACTGATTCCTATGGCAACAAGCCCCAGACCACTTTGAACAGCCGGAAACCAAAGAAGTAAAAACTGCTAGGGATGCAACTTTTCCCTCTGCCTTTGCCCTGAAGAGTGCTAAAGGCAGTGGGAACTGTCAGGCATTTTCCTTTGGAGCTGACACTAACTAAGCTGTTATCTAATCCACACATGGACACACAGATAAGGCTCATTTGCACAGCTGCCAACTCAGGCTTTGCCTGTTGATGTGATCTTGTTTCCACTTTCTGCATCTGCTTTTGGGGGGGGGGGGGACAAACCTGACCATTCCTAATTTCTGTGAATAGTGACAGGAATTCTTGCCTGTATAAGGTTAATTAGCTGTGTTATCTCTGATGAGAAGAGCTTAAGGGACTGGAGAACACTGGATAAAGTCTAGTTAAAAAAAAACGGAAATTTCCCAATGCTGCTAAATTCCAGTTTCAAAAAAAAAAAAAAAGACATTTGTAGATAAACATCTCTATTTTTTTTGCTTGTAAAACCAATTCTATAATAGCAGTACCACACACACACACACACATACACCCACAGTAAATACTACATTGTGTTTGGATCCTCTGACTTCCCTCTACATCAAGCCTCTTTAATTGTAAAGATTTGATTAATAAGGATTTTGGAATATTTTATTTTTGAAAAATCTATTTGTAGGGCCAGCTGAATGGCTTATTCAGTAAATGGTCTGATCCTTAGGACCCTTAAGGTAAACACACACACACACACACACACACACTCACTCTCAAAAGTTATCTTCTTTTATGACTTCAAAAGTTATCCTTATATGACTTCTGTACTCATGCTTAGAATGACCCCACCCCACACAAAATAAATAAGCATAAAATTTTAAAGAGTAAAACTATTGGTAGACTGGTGTCATGAGCCAGAGACAGAAACCTTCATTCAAACCTGAACTGAGCAGCGTATATAGAGTTGTATTGCTTTTTTGTTTTAAATGTAAAGTAGTTCCCTGTGCTTATTTCCAGCGACTAAAAACATGGAATTTGTCTTTAATTTCTCCTCCATCTCATTTCTAGCTTTGTCAAATCTCTCTCTTATCTGTTGTAGCCAGTTGCCGTAAACCAGCGGTTCTGAACTTGGGTCCTGACCCTTTAGGGGTCACATATCCAACACTCTGCATATCAGATATTTACATTACAATTCATACAGTACTAACTGCTCAAGTACCAACAGAAATCATGTTATGGTTGGGGGCCACCACAACTTGAGCAACTTTATTAAAGGGTTGCAGGATGAGGGAGACTGAGAGCCACTGACTGCTGTTTGCCTGTCTTCTCATTCATGTAGTACAGATCACCAAGTCCTGTTGAGTATTTTTTGTTTGTTTTGTTTTGTTTTGTTTTGTTTTTAAAGATTTGAGAGATTTTAATTGACAGGCATGGTTGTATATAGTCTTTAAGTCTGCCCAAAGCAGACAGACTGAGAGCTTTCTAATCCTTCAGAATTTTATCTGGTAGTGACCTTGGAAAGCATTTACATCCTATCCCTTCTCTTCATTGCATTGCCAATTCATTTTCATCTATATTGTCCAAAGACCATGACAACAGTAAAACCAGTGCTACCATCTTGCTCTTGGTCTTGGACCATCACAGCGATTTGGACTCCTACTCCAAATCCCTTCATTTCACTCCTGTTTGTGATTTTTATTCTAAGCAAGCAATTTGTGTTTTTTTTTTAAGCCAAATTGAAAAAGAAAACAGCCATTATAAAACCTATAAAACCAAGTTCAAATATTTTTGCCTGCTGATAAAACATTAGTATCCCCATACAGCCTCCTTCCCTTTCCTATTTTTAGCTTCCATTCAGGTCACTGTCTCCAGTTCTCTGGTTACTAAATCTTACTAGTCTTCAAGAGTTTATTCAGTGATCACAGTCCCTAGGAAGCCCTGCCATCTCTCTCTCTCTCTCTCTCTCTCTCTCTCTCTCTCTCTCTCTCTCTCTCTCTCTCTCTCTCTCTCAACTTTGCCCAGCTATTAAAGGAGGAAATAGACAATAAACATGGAGAGAAAGAATAGCACTTCAAGCCGTGATGAGTGCTCCAAAGGAATAGTTCAAGAAGTGATGGTATAGGGCCCTAGTAATAGAGATGTCACAAAAGCTCTCTAAGGAGGTGGCATTTAAGTTGAAACCTGAGGGGTAAGGAGGCTCAGAATGTAGATTGAGATGGTTCAGAACCCAGTGTGATTTCTGTTATTTGCTATCCATTGTTAAGCTGATTACCCCAGTTATCTGAGCTGAAGCAAGTAATTTAGAAGTCAATTTATTGTTTGATTGCTATTACTTGACTCCTATTGACAGCTGGGCCAGATTTGCCCTCCTAAAGATGAATTCTTGTAACAGGAAAAACAAAGCAGAGCACAGGAACCTCATTTTGGGTAATTGGCACCCTTCTTTGTAATGACAAGAAAAACATTTTGACATGAAATAGAGTTGTCGCTCAATGATTGTTTACGGCTAATGTTTTTCAGTTGTAGATCTGGTCCACATGGAGGCTTATGTACACAATGTTAAGTCTCTCAAATCCTCCTTGCCTGTTTGCCATCTGAAATTGTCTATTAAGCATCAGTTCCCGCTTTAATTATCCTAAACCCATTGTCAATTGAATCTCTTTGTTAGATTGATTTTTTTAATACTACCAGCTCTAGAGTTAATCTGTTTTGTGACACCAATCAAATTGTTTTGAAATTATGAACTTGAGAATGCCTACAGGAGAAGCACCTTGTGCTCTTGACCACCAAAGCACTTCCAATTCTCTTGTAGCCTTTGTTTTCATATCTTCCTCGTAGTGTAGATAAAAAGCATCCCAAACACACAGAATTCCATTTTTCCTAGTTAGTGCTATTCAGGTATAGATTTGGGTATGGCTAACTGGTTGGGTGTCTTGTGCCTGAGATGAAGTCTTTTGTTTTGTGGAAGAAATGTAAAATATTTGTCTACTTTAATTAAAAATCAAGTAATAGTGTAGTTAAATTGTTGCCCCTTCCAGAAGCTAGCTAAGTCACTGTGATACAGACTTTCGTTCCTCTACCCCTTGCTCTAGGCAATTCTATGGAGATGTTTTACTTTCTTCTTGACTTTCCCTGGAGTTGGCCCTCCTGTGTGATCAGAAGGCATGGAAGACTATTTAGTTTTCATAATGTACAAAAATAAACCAAAGTGGAAGAAAGAACAGAGAAGGAATCGAGAAACAAAAGAAAAGAAAGCAAACCCGTCCCCTTGATTTTGAAAGTGATATAGATTGGTGAGAACTGTAGTTCTTCACATGTTCTGGCTAATCTACTCAGTATTCTTCCAGCCTAGCAGATGTGTGATAGTATTGTAGTGTTTCCATTGTGTATCTTCATAGTTCATAATGGAGAAGTATATTTTCATATCTGTGCTTTCCATTCTTATATCAATTTGGGTCTGTATTTCATTTTTCCCCTAAAAGACATCTTATTTTGCCCTAACCATTATGAGTTGAATATAGGTTGCTCAGATTATTCTCAACCACTATTTTGCCTGTCATAAAGCATTTTGTTGCCTTGTCTCCTATTACAGATCTGGTTGGGAGTTGTAGAATAATTGACAAGCTATTAATGCTTTGAGTACTTTTGGTCTTGTCTTGAGGGGAGGTTATTTCCTTGAATATTTTTCCAAATGTGAAGTCATGTAACAGTTTGTTTCTTTAAAACTGGTATGGCACATGTTAAAAAAAAAAAAGTAAAACGATCAGATTAGCTCCTTATACAGAGTCTGTATTACAAGAGGCCTTATTTACTAGGCATTTTTGTTAATGTTAATAGTATTATAGATTTTTCTTAATTAGACTGAATGTTGAAATTAGAGGTTAAAATGTAAAAAATCCAATTTCTTGAAAGTAATTTATTAAAAGTCTAATATGTATTAGCATTCCCTCATCAGTGTAGGGATGTGATCAATTCCTTGAATTCTCCTGTGTTCTGCTGGAGCAAATGGCCCATCTATGGAGCTACTTGGGAGAGGTAGTCAATGACAGTGATTGATGGTTATAAAATTTATCACATGAGCTTTGTGACAGCTCTTGGAAAAGTGTACTTGAGGTGTCCCCAGCTTTGGGTAGTCGCATTAGCTAGAACAGATTACATTGATTGCCTGTATTTGAAGGTGTCCCAAAAGACTGGTAAACTATCATCAGTCTTCCATTATTGTTCTTTCTCTGAAATTGTGACCTTTCAACTTGGTCGTTAGCAGACTTTACATATTACACCTTGCAATGGGTGTCTAGTCCATGGCATCTTGGAGAGATGTTAGTTCTGTTCCCATTCCACCCTCATCGTCATTTGGCAGTGTTTGCAAAGAGTTTTCGTTGTCACAGTTAATGGAGGGAAGTGTGAATCACATGTAGTGAGTACAGAGTAGGAAGGCGATGAATATATGACTAGCATCACACAGGAGACATAACTGTTAAGTGTTCAGAATTAAGTAGCCCTGGGTATTGGGAATGCTAAAACCAAAAGCTCCAACTTAAATAAATTTCTTTTCCTTTTTGTTTCTTTCAAGATGTTATTTCCATGGTTGTCAGTTATTTATCAGTTCATATTCATGTTCTGGGAGACCTTAATTAATATTTCTCAGCCAGCTTTGTTTTGGAGATTTTACACACACACACACACACACACACACACGTTCACAAGCCCATAATTTGGTGAATGAATTTTGACATGAACACTTATCCACATGTATATAGCTATATCTGTCTATGCATATAAACATTTTGGGGGATACTAACAAAACCATGTAATTTTGCATACAGGCTGAAATTTAAGCCCCATGGTCGCTCCCTTGCCTTGGAGTCAATTCCCAGTTCTGAACAATAACAACAAAATTAGTGTGTTTGCAGTATAGTTCTATAGTTTCAAATATGTCGTCTTAGTTAAATGGCATTACATTTTAGATGAGGAGGATACTTGTAATCTAGCTATTGATTGGTAGCTTGTGACTAATTAGTAACATCTATGTGATAATTCATGAAGACAGCCATGGGCGGGTGTGATATTTCCACTCTCTCTTAGTATTAACCATGATGCTGCTTTATGGTACTGACAGGGTCACATTTCAACATCTGGATGATTAGCATAGGAGATGTGTTTCACATTACAAAATAGATACTCTACATTAGCCTATGGCAGAAGGTGTCAAGTTTTATGGCCACAAGTTTCTGGGTTCCCGTTGTATTTTCTGGAGCCAAATGTTTTTCTTGGAATTATAAATTAGAACTAGGTATCTGGTGCAAAATCAAAGCATATATTTTTCTCCTAAAGAATAATTTCCAGAAGGTTGGCTTTAGGGGAGACAGAAATCGACTTGGATAGGTAGTCATAGCGCTACTTGTCTATGGTGAAACGCATGGAAGCTCATACTTCCATAGCTGAACTACTTCCTTACAGTGAGAGGTTTGCTTTGGCCACTAATTACCATAAAGACAGTTTGGCAGGTGTTTTCTCATCCCCTGTAAGTCCCTTTCCAGGCAATATAAAATTTGTACTCCTAGTTCTAGAATGAGCTGGCCAATATAGCTCCAGAAGGAAACACAGAAAGTTTAGAAGTCTGGTGCTGGCAGGGATTCTCCATTCATGGTCTTCTATTTGTGTTATAATGAGAACACACCAGTTCTCATTGGATGGCAGAAAGGGAAGTGCATAGCAGAGCTGAAACTGTTAGAGCTATTTAACTAAGTGCTAACACTGTTGCCTATGGGTTGCAGCGATCATGGTAATGTTTCTGGTTTTATTTGGGGGCTTATTGTAGGCCACTATCAACAGTACAAAAATGATACACTGGGAAAAAATGTGCCTACAAGTTGAAAATGTTGGGCTTCCTGTTTTTCCCCTCTTGAATTTACCCAGCAATCAAAAACTGCTGGAGAAAGAAATCATACTTCAATAATCCTGCCAAATCCACTATGTAATCTTGGGATTATTTGTGTGGTTCTACATGATAGCTTTAGTATTTCAGAACATTCCTGAATTAAGTAGCCTTCTAACTTGACAAAAATCATGGCTTAGCTTGTGGTAGCACACACTGTTTCAAATGATAAGAAAAGACTATTTGGGGAGGGGCTGGAGAGATGGCTCAGTGGTTAAGAGCACTCACTACTCTTTCAAAGGACCCAGGTTCATTTCCCAGCAACAACATGGCCCTTAACAGACATTTATATATATTTACTTTAAAGTGATCCAATACCATCTTCTGACCTCCTTGGGTACCAAGCATGCCCATGGTATATATATATATATATATATATATATATATATATATATATATATGTATATATATATATATATATACAAGAAAACATTTAAACATAAAATTAAATGACCAATTTTTTTTAAGAAAAGACTTTGAGGATTAATGTTTGTCTTAGTCCCCTTTTCCTGGGTCTCTGAGCACCAGGCATCATCTTTCTTTTAAGACAGTTGAGTTCTGAGAATAATCCCAACTATTCTACTGATAAGACGAAGTGGGTATAAAATCCCATCCCTGACCAAGAAACTATTTGTAGTTGGTAGCTGCTGAGAGAGGGAAATCAGTTTTCTTCAGTGTTCTAACACTGGTTATATCAGCCTCGCTCCAGGGTAGGCCTTATGCTCAGTAGTAGTTATCCAATACAAAATGGACTTCTTGTTTTTGTATATAATGTCTTTTGTTATTCCTTGGTGGATTTTTGCCTTTTTTTTTTTTTTTTTTTTTTTTTTTTGGATTTTGGTTGGTTGTTGGTTGGTTTTCTTCTTCAATTTAGTTTGGTGGGGGTAGTGAGAAAGAACATGAAGTTGTGTTAGATTGGGATTTGGTTGAAATTTGGTTATACGTTTTCTATTGTGTTGTTCTCACTGTTGATGGTGTTTGATTCTTTTTCAGACTGCAAACACATTAAAGCTAACTATCCACTGTTTTGTTGCACATTAACAATTTTTCCATTTCTCTTAGACTTTACAATGTAGATGCTGTTTAAACTGAGTTGGGTGGACAAGGGCATGAGGACGCTGCAGTGTTATAGATCATTGGAATTTAACATTCCTTAACCTCTCTTTAAAGCCCTATGTACGGCATACTATTAAGGCATCATGACTAGAAATTCTGGTCTGCTTTAGATTCTATAATATTCCATTTTTTGTGATTTTTTTTCCTACTGTATCCCTGTATCATTTTTTTTTTGATTTTGTGAGATTAAGCTCCTTAAACCATGAATAAAACCTATACAACCAGGATATGGCCATACCACCTTAAACACAACTGGACTTGTGTAATCTTGGAAGGTACATAAAGTCAGGCTTACTGAGTACTTGGGTGGGAGAATTTATATATACATGTCACTGAGAGTTGTTGTTGTTGTTGAGTGAGTTTCCTGTATCTGTCTAAGTTATTAAGGATTTCCTTTTATACTAATTTCTGGATGTGATTTGCAGCCTTGGTATTCATTCTTCCTTAAATTATATGTATATATAAAAAGTATAAATGTGACCTCTTTAATGGAGTAATTCATGGCATCTACATATTTATCACTGTAGTATGGTCATTTCTGTCTCTCAAGGAATTAGTTTATTTTATCTATAATAGGTTTTTAGATTTATGAGCATAAAGTATTAAGTAACACAAGATTAGGATTTCAACAGCTGTAGAATCTATAGTAAGTTGCTTCTCTTAATCCTCATATTGGCAATTTGTGAAAGGCTGATCAATTTTGTTGATTTTTCCAATAAACAAACAAACATTTTTGTGGGATTGAACTTTTTTCTCACTATTGATTATTGAAGTTTGATCTTTTGCTATGTATTGTAATACAAATACTGGCCCCCAGGGCCTGGTTGCCTCCAGGGAGGAGAGAATCTAAATGTAGACCAAGTGATGCCATATGATCTTGTCCCCCATGTTATCCCTGATTGGTGAATAAAGATGCCTACAGCCTATAGCTGGGCAGAATTGAGAATGGCAAGGTTTTGGGTTCCCAGGTTTGGTATCTGAGGAGAACCTCTAGGAGGAGAGAGAGGAAGTGGGGAGAACAGGAGGCACCATGGGGTAAGAAGCTCAAAACATGGCCATGAGGGCTGGCCAGTTGGAGTTAATAGGAGCCCACATGGAACATGGTAAGTTATAACTTGGGGCTTTTGATAGGGAAGTAGACATAATAGCATAGAGGGTAGATATCTGCCCAGCTCTAGGACTGATTAAGGCTTAATATAAATATAAAGGTTATGTGTCTTTTTTCTGGGAACTGAATGATCAAAAACAGGACTGCGATCAAATACTTTCTACAACAATTGATATCTTTTTTATTTCATTAGTTTCAGCTCTGATTTTATTTCTCTTGTTTGCGTGTTTTAGGATCCATGTTCTCATATGTGAAGGTAAAAGCTGGTGCCATTACTCTAAACATTTTTTTTTCTCATATCACTTAGTGCTATAAAATTTTCCCTGAGCACTGTTTTGGCTACAAAACATTTTTTTAAAATAAATAGTTTCCCAATGTGAGTGATTATCAATTGGAGATAGTGTCTTGCTTGCGGATGAGAGATTGTCCACTAACCTTTGGTACTTCTGAGGCCCTTTGGATGCTGCTTTAGTCTCTGTGAGTTCGTATGTACAGCAATCCTGTTGTGTCTAGAAGGCAATGTTTCCTTGCTATCCTCTTACAACAACCATTTGTTCTTGCCTCCCATTTATATATAGATCATTGAACCACAAGGGGAGGGATTTATGTAAACATTTTTTAAAACCTTAATTTAGTGGCCAAATACTGTTTATCCAGTTAGGAAACTCCGCTCTAGTCTTTTCTCCCCACTTCAGCATAGTAATATTAGTTACTCATGGTGCATTTTTTTTTTTGGTTAGTATTTGTACTATATTATGTTTCCTCCAACAAAAACATCCTCTTTGATTTTTATTGCTTGTTTATATATTCATTGCTGTGCTTCTCAGAATCAGTGCTATGAAAAAATATATATGCCAAGAAGTACCATTCTCCTATCCCCAGTACTCTTTCCCATTCCCCCTGCACCCCGTTTCTTCCTGTCTACTGCCTTAAAACAAATTTCTTTGGTTTCTGGCTTATCCTTATCATATTTCTTATACCTTTCTTACATGAACTGCAGCAATCTGCAGATTACTTTATATATTTTTCTTTTTAAAGTGTTTGACAAGTAGAACATATATGTATCCAAAACAGACAATTCCTTCCTTCCTGTCTGCTTAATACTTACCCCAATCAAATGAACACATCTATCATCTATAGTTACTGTTTTGCACATGTTTGTTTATGTATGGTGAGGACTTGTCCTCATAAACAATCCTGTACATTATTTCATATTGCTTCTAGAGAGAGATCTTCATAATTTTTTTACTTGTATGTCTACCATGTGGCTGTATTATAATAGCTAATCTCCATTTTATGGACAGTTTTGGTAATTTGCAATATTTTATAATTTCAAATGAATTTTCAGTGAATAATATTGTATAGCTATCTTTTCATATTGGAGGCACTTTCTTAATGTAGATACTTTCTAAAACACAATTTCCTTCAGTGTGTGTGTGTGTGTGTGTGTGTGTGTGTGAGAGAGAGAGAGAGAGAGAGAGAGAGAGAGAGAGAGAGAGAGAGAGAGGCAGGTGGGGAGGGAGGGAGGAAGGGGAGAGAGAGGTGAAGTTGTCTACATAGGACAGAAGAAGGCATCAGATTCCCTGAAGATGGAGTTTCATGTGGTTTTGAGTCTCCCTGTGGGCACTGAGAACCCAACTCTAGTCCTATGGAAGAGTAATAGAGGTTCTTAACCACTGAGCCATCTCTCCACTCTTTATATGAAGTCTTAGCAGACTCCTTCGAGAAATAGCTCTTTATGTCCCTTGGATTCCTTTGAGAATTTTTTTTTTAATTTTTATCAGGAAATAGAAAGCACCTCCCATAATTTTGAGAAAAGCAAAACAAAATTTGTATGAAGCTATAAATAGGATCCTTGGAATATTCCTTCATATTTCCAATGATGCTTCTTTGAGTATTAGATTTTGAAATTCTTTTCCTCTCCTTTTAGTCATCACTTTTCATATAATTCTCTTAATTCCTGGAATGTTCACAGTTAGAGCTTGAGCCGAGCTCTGCTTACAATGATCAACATTTTTGTTTCTTATCTTGTCAAAGTCAAACAAAATATAACAGCCGAGATGTTTACATTATTGACATGGAGTTGGATGCAGACTCTTTATTTTTCCGTAGCTGCAATTGGAGCCATGTGTGTGGAAAGAACCTTGGTGTAAGAAGAAAGGGCAGCTGTGGAGAGTTCTTTAGTACGGTGGAAAAATCAAACCAGCTTAAATGGTGGATACTCCTATGTTGGATCTCAAATTGAACTTGGAGGTTTTCAATTATTAAACACAAACTAGCAATTTGGATGCAGTGATGTGAAGGGATGAGTGTTAAATGCCTTTCTCAGCCTCAGCCTCCCTCAGATGGTGACCCATTTGAAGTACCCATAAACACACCCCTCCTTTCATCTGCTTTGTGCTTGTTTCTTGGAGCTCTGACTCTTTGTATTCTTCTGAATATCTTATAGATCAAATTTCCACTGGAGGTTTTGCTTCAAACTGCCCTTCTTCCAGGCTCTTTGGTGCCAGACTTCCTTGCGCTATGACAGTTTGCCTGATCTGCACTTCCCTGCCCTTATTTCACAAAGTTGTCTTTGATTTATTGTATCTCGGGGTAAGAGCAGAGAGGCAGCGAAGAGCAAATGTCTTCATCTGCAGATAACAGCTTCCTAATAACTCCAACCCTTATCTGCATGTTAAGACACACAAGGGGTGTTCTTGCCTGCTAGTGTCAGCTGCCTGCAAACTAAGCATTCTGAGCCTTGCAGAAGTTTGCACTGTGGCTCTCTAAATGCTCTCTGTGGTCTGTTTCGAAGAGGAAGGGGGGAAAATCCAGGATGGGAGATCCTATTTGTAAAGTAACAGTGAGATCCGAGTATACATTGTTTATTTTCCTTATAGCATTGATAAATTTAGACAGATGAATGGATGTCATTGTCTTTTATAGAATATTTTACTTGTATATCTCTCGATACTCTAAAAGCTTATTTTTCAAGTATACACTCTGTAGCCATGAGCAGAAGAGATTTGTTTGTTTGTTTCCTGCAAGGAGTTATCATCAGTGAGACATTTGTCCTTGCTGGCACCAGTACATTTCTCGAGGGAGCTTGTCATCTACACCCTTCTTACTTTGAGCATGTGCACCATCAGCATTTTCTGGAAGCTGGGTCGAAAGACAGGATTGCCTCAGATATCACTTCAGGCCTCCTGAGTCAGAAACTAAACTCGTTACAACATCCCCTAGGGGAATGGGCATTGCACAGTTTGAGAAAAACTACTAGTGAAGATGGAAATCCTGCTTAGGAACAAGGGAGTCTACACATTCATATTCTCTCTCTCTCTCTCTCTCTCTCTCTCTCTCTCTCTCTCTCTCTCTCTTTCTCTCTCTCTCTCTTTGACAGAAATGGCATGTTTCACAATTTTCTAGAGCTTGGATTTTTCTCACTTAAATACCCATTGTAAGCTAGATTTTTTTCAAGCTTCTGGGAAAAGAGCGAAGGGATATGAGGTCTAGAGAGAGGTCCATTGTTATCTCACCCAAGGAGAGCATATACCTAAAAAACTGATATTGTCATTACTTAGCTCAGCACATCTATTAAAGTACGTTTTGATGCCTCGAGGTAGGCAGGGATTTCTTGAAATGGAATCAGTCCTCACTGTTCACAGATTGTATATTTGAGAATTTGCCTACTCACTAGAATTTATTCGTAGCTCCAGATCAATGTTTGCTGTGCATTTTTAGTTGCTCACAGATATGCATGGAGAGAACAAACAAATGAATTGCCTAATAGACACAGATTTGGGTTAGGCCAAATAAGGCAGTTCTTCCCCTTATTGTTTTCCCACTCATTCTGTAACACCTTTCCTTGTCAGAGTCAGTGTATTACCAGGGTCTCCATGGTTTGGTTTCTAGCTTTTGTGACTTACGGTAGTCTCCAAGCATACCATTAATGCAATGTTTATTATTTCTAAGTCTAAAATGGTGGTAATATACCTTACAGGGAAAATATGTGTGTTTCATAAGCTTCCTTCATGGATAAATGCTAATAGTAGTGACTGCAAGGTAATGCCAAGGAACTTACAATGTAAACAACATATATTAAATGAGGTATTTTCAAACAGAAGCATACATGCAGGAATGGTCATGTATTTCTCATTTAATGGGGTAATCAAAGATTTGTGTGACCCTAATACAACATTTCCTCCAAGGAACAATATTCTCATAGATACTTTAGTATTTGGAGTGACTTTGTAGAACCTGCGTGCTGCACAGTGACAGGGAGCTTTATAGAAAACAACCGGCCTAGAATTTCAATCAGCCACCCTTTCCTTTGGTGCTTGACATTGAGATGCGATTGTTAGGTTGTGGTTGTATTCTAAGCACAGTAACAAAGCACCTCGGTAGTTTACAAAAGCGCATTTCAGTATTTTGTGAATGGTCTTGTGATAAAGCAGTATTTCAGAGAGGGTCTTACTGTCCTGTGCAAATGTCATTCTTATGGGCCTGGTATTTGAGACAATTATATTACCATTACTCCAGAGCGAGTTTCTATGTTAACTACCCCCCTCCCTTTTGTTTCATTGCAGATTTATGTTTAGAACGGTCTATGTCAGCTTTGGTGCCTAAATATCCCAGGCTCCTAATACCCTCTTTTCCTGTAACATAACCCTTCCAGCTGCTTTAGTTCAGGTTCACATCAAAGTCCCAACAGCTCTTACTGTGGCCCACTCTGCAGTGAAACGCATTTTCTGATACATATTACTCTATCCCTCCTCTATGAGAAATCAGAGTACCTCTGTATGATAACATTACCTTGGAAGAAAGTTCCAAATGACCTGAGATTTGCCCCCAGGCTTGCTCTTACACTTGAAGGTCTCTTGACGACGTAATACATCTTCCAACTCTGTGGCTTTGTGCATCATTTCTTTTTCATGAATCTGGAAGTGGCTTCACAGGCTAAGACTATAGATAGCCAATTGTACTACTACTATTGTACAGTGGTAGCCTTACTATTTCCAGCCTACAGAAGTCAGTGAGAGCCTCAAGGGACAGACAGGAATGGTTCTGCTCCACTTGGTTTCACAGGTACCCTAACCTTGTGCAAGGAGTTTCCGAGCATGACAATGCAGGAGCTGCCTAGTAAATCAGAATTTAGGGATAAATGTGACTTGAGTAATAGTGAACCTCCTGCCTCAGCAGCTTGAGTCTGCTCCAAGGTATAGAACATATACATGTTCCCTATTGGACAGTGTCCAAACAGCTGAGGTTGAAGAAATTACCTCTGAAGTACAGTGAAAACCGTGCTAACTTCTTCTGTGGCCAATCATTTCCCATCTAACGATATATAGTGCAACACTGGTTAATAAGTAAAGAACCATAGAGGAAACCAGTGCAGGAAAGTCTTAAAAAGCTAATGTCCCTCTTGTCTGTGTGTGTTTGCTTGTTTTGAGACAGGGTTTCGCTATGTAGCTCCACTGCCCTGAAAGCATTGCAGTATGCAAAATGACAGATGAATGCAAAGCAAACCATCAGGGTTTCATGACTGGAGTATCTGAAAGACTCACACATGATTCCTGATAGTGGTGATCTCAGGATGAAGGTAGGATAAAGAGATGGAGAGACTTACATAGAGGAAGATGAGGTGTTTATTGTCTGTATTCTAGTCTCTGATGAACACTGGGTTAGCATGTATGTTAATATAATAAATGCAAGTAACAAGGTCATTGTGAGTGGATTATTCATCGGAGATTTAGGTTAATGTGGTCTATTCAGTTCTCAGTATTAGAACACCATATTTTAAGATCTCCATCTCAGGGATTGGTAAGGGAGCCTCCACCATTGAATTGATCCCATGTAGAAGGGTTTTGTATGTTTGGTGTGTGGAGTATGGGAGAAACAAAATGACCAAATATAAAATGTAATACCAGTGGTGAACTCAAAGACAATGGACATTGTGAAAATAAGAAAATAATGAGGGCACTGCACAAAGATACAGCCTTTTTGAGTCAATCAGGGACTCGGGGTATGGAGATGAATTGCAATCAACTGTAATGGCGTCCCATTTTGTGCTGCTTGTATTAGCTTGTCCCATATTTTCTTGGCAGCAGGGAAGCAAAGGGCACTCATCAAAAAAAAAAAAAAAAAAAAGTGACTGCAAGGCTTGCAAGAAGAATGTTCATCATATTTCTTCTACATGCCTTAACACAGAAAGAAGCCCCTGCTTTCTAATTATATGAGAACACTCCTTTCCATTTCTTCCAACAGTACTAGTTCTTTTTTTTTTTCAATTTTGTGTCAATCATCCACTCTCTTTCCTACTTGAATCCTTGAATTTTCATTTTAGCATTAGTCAGTAGAAGACAATGTGCATTTCTTTTTCTAGCTGCCATGCCAGGATGTTTGCCTTCACAAAGAGCTGCTTTGAAGGCACTTCAGATTTCCGTGATTCCCAGCATCAGCCGTGAACAGACAAAAGTTTGTCTGCAAGTGAACTTTCTCATTATCAATCAGGCACTTTCATTAACCTCTCGACAGAACTAGAGAACCAGAAAGAGGAACCGGGTATTATTTGGAGTCCCATAAAAAAAAGCTATCATGGGGGTCTTCCTGTCTCCGTGATAAATGTGCAGACATTTTCTTCTTAGAACAGCTATCCCATGTATTTTTAGAAGCAGCAGGAGAGGATGGCTATTTGGTTGAGCTGTCTACCCAGCTAGGAAACCTAAACATACAAATGGTCTTAAGTTTCCCTTGATCTTGTTTTCCCTCAATCTGCTACTTTTTTTTTTTTTTTTTTTTTGACACAGAAACGGAAGATGCACTTCGAAGCATCAGCCTCCAGGCCTGCTGGCTGGCTGTGGCTCTCTGCTCCTTTGTTCTGTTTCTTCTCTCAGTGAAAGAAGTATGTAAGCCCTGCTAGCTGCTTCTTGTCACGTTCAGAACTATTATCCTGTTTCTGTCATGTCTGTCTGGCCAGACTAAGAGGAGGATCTTATGACAGGACCAGCTAGCTATAAATAGTCCTAGTGAGGCATAATTTCACTTGCCTTTATGTTTTCCAAAGTCCTTTCTGCTTGCTTAGTTGGAGAGCTAGTACTGTAAACTTATAAGAGTTTCTAACTAAAAGTGGTGATTTTTTTTCCTTATGAAAAGTAGGAAAACTACTTTGAATTCTTTCTAATTTCAACTGAGTTGTGATGTCAGCACCTCTCCAGATCACACGCCCAATGCAAAGAGTTAGAGTAAACTTGGTTTTTGTTTGTTGTTTGTTTTCTGGTGTGTGTGTGTGTGTGTGTGTGTTTGTGTGTGTGTGTTTAATTTTAAGATGCTAGTAATGGTGTTTTTGTTTTTGGCATCTTCCTGATGTAGGTTAACTTACCCAATTGTGAACAACTTGAACACCATCAACAGATTCAGAATTTCCATTCTCTGGTCACAGGGGGAAGTGTGGATCCTGAGTGGACCTTTGGTTTGCCCTTCCCAAATCTCTTTTGCAGACAGTGGTTTGTAAACACTCTAGGAAGAGGGTCAGGAAGAGTGAGTAGAGAATGCAGAACATGCTGTTCTCAAGCAGACTTGGAAATTGGAAGTGCCTGTGGCTGTTAATTAGTAAAGCAGAGAAATTTCTCTTTTTGGAAGTGTGTGCTGTACAGGATATGTCATGCAAGTGAACTCATTTCACTTTGGGCTTTTTAAAATACTAGGATTCATTCTTGAATATACACTGGTAGAGATGATGTCCCCTGCCATAAAATAAGGTGTAGTTGTAGAAGAAACCACAGATTACAAACACTGCAAATCTATCTTAAAGGTTTTTTTCCCCTGAAAGAGTTTGTTTACAAACTTACAAAGTTCACATGAATGAAGTAATACACATAAATTTGGGGCCTGGAATATAGCATAGTTGGTAGAGGATTGGCCTAGCATGCACGAACCCTTGGATTTGATTTCCAATACTGAATAAAACAGACATAATGGCATTTGCCCCAACCCCAACACTTGGGAGAAGAAGGAAGGACAAAAAGATCAACAGTTCAAGGTCATCCTTTGTTACATAATGAATTTGAGGCCAGCCTTGGATATATAGGATAACACATACATATGTATGTATAATGAACATAAATGAAATTAGTAATTATGGAAATAACCAGAGACCATTGGCCATTTAACAAATCTCCATATAGGCAACTATGTATCCTACATAATTTTTCTATAACCAAGTGGGAAGTGTTGATTTTTTCAACTTGACAAGTTCTACAGTTTCCCACAAGACAAGCGTCTGGATTATCCCTTAGGCAGGCTTATTAAAGATTTCTTGTGCTTTGAAGTGTATGCGTGGCTGTATAAGCCTTTATTGATTTGCACTTTGTGTGTACTATCAGTAAGAGAACAATTAGTTGTTGTTCTGTCTAAATTGACCCCAAAATTTAGCAGCTGAAACTAACTATGAATTATTTGTTCAGAATGCTGTAAGTTAGTGGTATAGAGTAGATAGGAATAGATCATCTCTGCCTCTGTGCTAATCTGGGCTCATTCTCGTGATTCTTCTTCAGCTGTGACGTCTCTCCATACCATAGCAGAAGATCTCTCAGTAGTAATGTACAAGCAGTTTTTAATTATTTATTTTTATTTAATGTGCCTTGGTGTTTTGCCTGGCTGTATGCTATGTGAAGGTGTTGGATCCTCTAGAACTGACAGAAAGTTGTGAGCTGCATTGTGGGTGCAGGCCATTGAACCTGGATCCTCTGGAAGAACAGAATTACTCTTAATGGCTGAGCCATCTCTCCAGCCTTTCAACTCTTCATGTCTCTATTTAAATAGCATTTTCTTGTGTTAGACTCGCCAAAACAAGTGAGTGTCTTTAAGCCAGTACCATTGTAGGAGAAGAGCCTAGACAAGGGGTTGGCTATGAGGAGATATTACTTATTGGAATGTTAATATAATCTTCTCCCATGGTAGAATATCAGGTTTCCAAATAATTTTAAAGAGAAAGGCACACTCTAGTTGCTGGGATAAGGTATGACAGCTGAGGTCTGAGGAATACCAAGGTTCTTATTAATATGATGAATGTACTTTCTGAGAGAGAAGTCATAGAACAGTTTAGCAGGGGTATTTTAATAAAAATAGTCATAAGTGTATAATCTAGTCATTTCTGTGTATTCTTTGGAAGAAAGGGCACCAAAGGTAGTGAATTAATTTAAAGACAGACACACATACTAATGAGGAAATGTTATAAAGCAAGCATCATGACATGAATAAACAAGAAAAACACAAAGTGGGGAAATTATTGGTGGCAGACAAATGAGCTGTATTCTTAAAAAAATTAATGCCAGTGAGAAAGCAAAGGATATAAACAGATATTTCACTGAAGCATGTTTGCAAAATGCCAAAGAACACATGATCAATATTTAATATTATATTCTTAGTCATTAGGAAAAATCAAATCAAAACCACAAGATACTACTCATACTAACTCGACTGCCTAGATAATAAACAAAATGTTTCTAGCTGTGAAAGAATTGGAACTCTTATGCATTTCTGGTGGGAACTTCTAGTGGTACAGATGCTTTGGAACACAGCCTGGCATTTCTTTAAATGACTGACACAGTTACCCTACACGCAGCAGAGTTCTACTGTTAGATACAAATCCAAGAGAGTTCAATAAACTTGTATGGGGCTCATCGCTTAAGAGACTGTGCTGTTCTTCCAGAGGACTGGAATTCAGTTTCTAGCACCCATGTTGGGTGACATACAGCCACCTGTAACTCTAGGGATTCTAAACAGTTTTCGAGCTTCTGTGGGCACTGACACATACATGAACATGCACACAAACACATACATAATATATTAAAAACACCTTGAGGAGCAAGGGTTTATTTGGCTTACATGTTTTGATCATAGTCCATCACAGAGGGAAGTCACAGCAGGAGCATTAGAAGCCCATTCTTTTCTAATAACAGACAGAAAGAAAGTGGATCTGGAGGGGAGCAGAGGGGAGGAGGAGCAGTTGATTTGAACCATAGGAAATAGAGGAGCCAGAGCTACAGTCTTCTTGAATGCAGCAGGTCAGCGTTAGTAGCTGGTAGGATGACTATAAAACTCTTGGTCTTAAACATTGAATCCTAAGTCCATAGCATCAGTTCTCAACATCCTAGAGGTTAGGCATTTAACAGAGGGCACCTTCCTCCACATCTCTTGTCTTATCAGAGCTAGAGCTGTGACCCCATACGTAGCATATTCACTCTGTGTTAGCTCTGCCTAATCTGGAGCTTGAAGCTTTTTCCTAAGAAACCGCTGTTTTATATGAGTTGATTTCATTATCATGACAGTTTATTGCAAATCTAGTCTCATGTCAGATCATCATGGTGTGAAGAATGCATCCAGGCCTCAATTTCATGTTTCACATAGAATTCTTTGGATGAGATGGAACTGCCTGCATTCAGGGAAGACAGTCTATGAAAAAAAGACAAAGAACTCTAGGCTTAGGTGAAAATATGGTCATTATCAAGTTCCCACTCCAGCACTTGGTGCCCTGACTTTCTGGGAGTTCATGTAGAGATGTGCAGTGTAGCTTGTTAGATGTGTTTTGCATGCAGCTGACATCCAAGAACATCCATGTTTGACAGATTTCGTTAATCCAGTGATTTGCCAAAGGAGCTTGAGTTGAGCACATCTTCCTGCTCCAGAGACTGCACTGGGCTGCCTGGTGTTGGTTAGCAGAGTTTCTCCAGACACAGTGAAGTAAAAAATGAAAAGACAGCTGGGAATGCAAGATGCCTCGGAGACATATGGGGACGGCATTGGCGGTTGTGGAATAAGGAAAAGAATCGTGATGCTATTTAGCTGTCCAACTTATAATAATTGCTTAAAAAAACTTTTGTGAGATAAAAAGCTATACCCTCACTCAACTTCAGTTTCTTATCTTACAGTAATAATTTCCAAAGATGCAGAGCCCAAGCTCTTGGAGAGCTTGTATGCTCACATATGTATAGAGCGAGCACTTGGGCCTGCGGTGAGGCCAGAAAATAGACATTTTAAGCAAATGGCCACACAATGATGTGGGCTGATTCTCCTGCTGTTGCCAAACCAGCTACTCATCTATAAAAGTGAGAAAATTATTTTCAACTCTACTATCCTTTAATTACCCTTCTGGGTGTCTGAGACTCATGCATAGGACCAAAGGTGACCACTGATTTTTCAATTTGCTCAGAGGATTCAGTCTTTCTGACCTTGCAAAGGCCAAAGCATGGTCAGGGTTCCTATGTGCAGAAAGGCTGCTGTAATTAGATTTAAGAGGTGGGTCCTAGGAGAAGCTGGTTTTGACATGGAATTAAGCTTTGGGTGATTTTTGAATATCTTCCAGAGCTATATCGGTTTTGTTTTAGGCATCACTTGCAATCTAGTAGTGAAGCCTTTAGGAAGTATAGGGAAATGAGGAGAGAAAGTAAAAGCTAAGGTTACAGGGCGGACTGACAGATGTCTACAGGGACTTCATTATTTATTAATATGTAAGTACTACTGCAGCTGTCTTCAGACACCAGAAGAGGGCATTGGATCCCATTCCAGATGGTTGTGAGCCACCATGTGGTTGCTGGGAATTGAACTCAGGACCTCTGGAAGAGCAATCAGTGCTCTTAACCTCTGAGGCATCTCTCCAGCCCTAGGGTATGCTTGTAAAACTTAGGAAACTTCCTTTAGGCACTTTGAATGTGCAGTGGCTTTATGGAGATGATGCTGTGGAAAAAGAACCAAGGGAGGTAAGAAAACTGGTAGCTTTGTCCTGAGCTACATGATCTAGAAAAGGAACATACCAAATAGTGTGTTTGCCCCGTAGCCCTGCGGCAGAATCAGTGCATGGAAGGTACTTTCTGTGGATGAAGTTTATTTTGTGAAGCTCAGCACCGCTGCTTTGGTTTTCTGACCCTATCTTAGTTAATGAACACTTAAATGGCAACTTTCTGAGGTGCCACTGCTTGAGCTTGTTGTAGATAATTCTTGAGAAATGTGGGGAAGGGGTGGGGAAAGGGGTTCTCCCCTCCCTCCTCTTTGTTACATACTATATTATTCCATGGGTGTCTTATAATTAATTTAACATCTTATTATATTTAAATTTTTGCTCTACACCCATTTTTCTTCAGGGCTTACAAAATGGAGCTCTGCTTCCTGACCTATGTAACCACTCTCTCCTGAAAATAATATTATGTATTTACATTTCTCTTAATATGTCGACATGCCTGGAGACTGGCTCAGGATGAGAGCTTCCTAGAAGCTGAGTTTTGTGTTAGATGTATACAGGCTTTAAATTGCATTTGATGCCCAATGGCTCATTGCTGCACAGAAATGTGGTACCCCTCCTAAGTCCTTAGCAGTGTTTAAATAGCATCCTGTGGCCTATAAAATGAGCTACTGTTATTTTTAAGAAGGGATGTAGAGAGTTTGGGGGTTAGTTTCTTGAATGAAAGTGTTAAGAAGCAGAATGTATCTGAAGTGTTTCTGGGGAATATTATTGGAGCTTTCTGTCGTCATACAACCCCCTTGTAGCATTTACTGGGATAAGGAACAGCTTCTATTCTTAGTGAAAGACAGTGTGAGAGACACCAAATGTTTACCCTCGGGTTTCCTCTGTGTTTCGAGCTTCGTCTATGGAAATAGTTTTCCTTAAATACTATTTTATATTTATCTGCAGTTCTGTAGTTGAAAAGCTTATGCAGCCAACGATCTGCTCACACATGCATCTCAAGACTGCCTTCAGTTTTGATCTCTAACTTTGACATCATTTAGAATCACTGGATTTCTGTGCATCGTGTTTGCCTGCAGTGTTTTGTTTTGTTTTGTTTGACAATTACAGTAAAAAAAATTCATGGACCTCTGTTTCTTACAAGGGTGCAGAGAAGCCTTTGGTAAAAAGTTATTCTCTGAGTGAAGCTGTGGCAAACACCTTTGAAAATAAAGCTCAGAATTCTCAAGCTTATGTTTTTGTTAATCCTCGCAAATGCAACATCCAATTTTTATTAATAAAGACAAGGGTACCTGAAATGAGGAGGAGAAGGGTGGATACAGAAAGAATGTTTCTATGTAATGCTAAATTCCCATCTTGGATCTCAAAAATGTCCCCTTTTCCAGAGCTAACATTCTTTTATAAGAGCTTGATCCAAAAGGTTGAGAGGTTTTTATTCTCCATGTGTGCATACTACCGGCATCTCCAAGACAGTTCCATTTCATTCAGTTTGTAATTAATTCAGTTGCTGGGATTTAAAAGATTTTTAAATTTTTACTTTTTGTATATTAGTATCTGCCTGCATATACTATGTATATGCCTGAAGACCATTGAGGCTAGAAGTGGGCATTAGATGCCTAGAACTGGAGTTACAGATGGTTCTGAGTCACAGTGTAGATTCTGGGAACTGAACCTGGGTCCTTTGCAAGAGCAGAAAATGCTCTCAACAACTGAGCCCCCAGTTACTGTTTTTTTTTTTTTAATTGTTTGTCTTTGGCAGGAAGTAATGACTAATAGTCATTCATTCAGCAAACATTTCTGTGGCATATTGTGGATCTTAGTCATTTTTGAGAATTTTATAAGTATCAACTAAGTTAATGCCCACTCATATTAGCCCACCTCACTTATGAGGATGGTTCACAGTCATTGACAAATTGTTCAGAATGAATGAGGTAGTCCAAATTATCTGGCAGCGTGAACTGTTTGGCATTTATATAGTTTGCAGCTATGATAGTTTTTTAATAGTAAATCATAATTTTTCAATAATATGTATGTTCATTTTTAATAAATGTTTATTGTATTTTATTAAATGTTTGTTCGAAGTATTGTGTTTCATCCAGATATATCAAGTACTTTGACCATATTCATCCCATTATCCTCTCAGCTTCCTCTCCCTTCTACTAGTTTCCTTCCCTGCTCCAAGAAGTCCTCTTAGATTGTAATGTCCTATAGATAGATAGATAGATAGATAGATAGATAGATAGATAGATAGATAGATAGATATAGATATAGATATAGATATATGGTATATATATGGTAGCTTCCACATGAGTGAAAACATGCGATATTTGTCTCCTATGTCTGGCTTATTTTGCTCAACAGGATGATCTCCAATTCCAATTCCAGCATATTTTCTTGAAAATGACATTTGGATAAGAGGAAATGACCCCCTTTTCTCCCCCCCCCAACCCAAATCTTGTTCATAGCCTTGACTGGGTATTAAGCTAACCTTTGAACAACTCAAGTATCGTACCCCGGCCTCCTGTCTGGGGAAAGCCTTTCTCAGGAGGGGAGATCCAGAGCTAGCTCCCTGGGTGGATTTCATGGCAACCAAGAGGAAGCAACTCTCATCTTAGAGAAGGAACATATTCTGATGTCCTATATTTCGGCAGAAATCACTGATGAAAGACTATCACTGGACCCTTGATTTGGTTCACTTTACTGTGTCTTCTGAGAGGTGAACCTCCTTCCAAAGGGCCGGTCGGTCTTCTTCAGGTACAAGTGGTTGAAGGTTGGGAAAAACCAATTCCTTCTGAAGAGTCTGTTTCTGAGGACACTGTAGAAAAGTTACACTGCAGATTCATTTGTGTTCATTTGTGTTCACATACATTAACCAGATGTTTTCATTTGTTATATTAGTGACTGAATGAAGTTGCTTTTATTGAAATCAGTAGCTAGGTGGTTCGAATTTTCCACATCTGAATCTGTAAAAAGACTACCGATGGTGGTAGACCAGGCAGGCCTCATTTCAACCAGATAGATAAACAACACATGGGCATTTTCAATCCTCTGCAAGGGCTCTACTCTTGTCCATTCCTTTGTTTGACTGGCCAAGCACTCAGCACATAAAAATTTGGAAAGACTTGTTCTGTTATAGCAAGTTCGAAAAAGGAAACACCAAAATGCCTCTAAAAAAAAAATGTGGCTCTTGGTCACTGTAAGCATAGGCTTTATTGCATTTGCAGAAGTTCATCAAACATAGTTCAGTATTTAATGCACAACATGTTTTCTCTGCTTCATCTGAATCAACTGCCATTTTATTCAAACAAGACTGTCTCGTTGAGGAGAATGGTAAGAACAGCCCCTTTTGAACAGACACTAGTTTGTTGTCCCTTAGAAGCCTGTCAGCTTGTAGGAATCTTAAGGAGCATGAAGGCATTTTTTTCTCATTATGGCCATACATGAAAGCTAATTACAGAGAACCCTGTTTCTGTTTGTCCCTGCCTAACGTGTCTTCTCAACTTCCATTTTGGTGACTGCCGTCTCTGAATTTGTAGTGATAAAAATATACTGTCACTGCTATTCTCGGGAAGAGCAGAGACAAATAGCACACATCACGATACCCTCTGTGGCATAATCTGTGACTCAAATTATTTTTATATTTGTGAAATGTTCTGGGAATATAAAAAAGTCAACAAAGATGGAGTATAAAAAAATAATAAAACCCATACCTATGCATCAACCACCCTGCTTAAGAAATGGAACTAGAGTTGTTATTTAAAGATCTCTTATGTGTCCTTTCACATTTGCATTATCCTCCCGCCCACCAGAGATAATCCCTTGTGTTACACTTCTTCTTGCTTTTTCTACTTTAGCTAAACATGCTACAGAGTATGATTTTGAAAGCAGCATCTAATATAAATTTAGCTTTTAAGGAAGGAACGGCATTGTATCCAATAAAAGCCTCAAAGGCTGTAGCTGTGTGCAGCTCTGAGTGACTGCAGAAGACGGAGTTCAACACAATCAGGGTATCTGATCACCACATAGGGTGCGCTGTGTATTGAACGTCAGCAAGAATATGGCCCCAGGCAGAGGTCTGCTCTTGAGCTCACAGACACCCCTCTCCAGCTCTCAGGAAGAGGGCAAAGGGGAGGAAATGAGGGTCCTTGCTGCTGCAGACAGCACAAAAGAGCAGGAAGCACTTCAACCCATAACCCCCAAAAGCCAAACAGAAAAGTCTTCATCCAGTTGACTTGGGCCCCTTGTTTTACACTTCAAAGACATATAGCTGGTGAAAACAGGCCTCAGCGTGTCTTTTTTTTTTTTTTTTTTGGAGGTACTGGTTAGTTCATATTGGTTTGTTTTTGTTTTTGTTTGTTTGTTTGTTTGTTTTTGTCTTGATTGACAGTGCTTCAGTTTGCATCAGCGTCCCTACTTCTGGTGCAGGTGTCCATTTGGGATAATTCCGTCCTTTTATCCATAGTTTTCCTTAACTTCTATCTCATGCTAGAGCTTAGTTTACTATGTGTTTTTCCTTTTACAATTGTACTAGAACACATTCTAGTAACTTCCTGAGAGAGTATACATGAGAACTCTGTTTTTGACTCTTTACTTACTTCGAAATATCTATTCTTCTATCAATTCCTGAGAGATTGTGAGGATTCTAAAGTAGAAATCTGGGACCTGAGGCTCAGTGATAGAACATGTCCTTGTCTTGTGTGAGCTCTGAGGTCATCCCTAGCATCAAAAAGTGAAGTAGAAATAAACTTTCTAATGAAGATGTGCATATTGCTCTCTGTTATTTTCAATTTCTATTGTTAGTTATAGGGGAATGGAAAGGCATTTAGATCCCCAAAGGGCTACTTATGGCCTCATTTCTTTTACTTTCTGTGAACATGTGAAGTATCAGATATCACACACAACAGGGCTATGGCATGGGTCTACTTGCATCTACTGTTTGCGGCTTTCTGTGAACTACTGTATATACCTTCATTCTGGCACCTTGACTCCTGAGGGATTAACATTTCTTGAATTATTTTATCTTTCCACTTTCCTCTTTCCATTCTGAGACTAATATCCAGAAGCTGAAAGTCTCCATAGCAAATGCTTTATGGCATCCAGGCTGCCCTTAAACCACTGACCTTGGTTCTATTCCCTGTGTGCCAGGATTACAATCAGGAAGCAGTTTCTTCAGCTTCGTCTTATATTTTTAGTATCTTGGTCTTTACTGTATCATTCTCATGGGGGGGGGGAGGCTGTTAGTATTTCTGTTGTTTTTGATTTTTCAAGAGTTTTTAATTCCAAACATATTTAGGTTTTTCAAATGTTTAAATTATTTCATGGGCACCATCTAGTATATCTTTGAAAATTCAACTGGTATATATTTGTGTGTGTGTGTTCGTGTGTTCTAGCTGCACAGCCTCTATTCCATGCAAGTTGGTCTTTTGTACTCTCGGCAGAAGCTTTTCTCAGATAATCCATGGTTGCTTGGAAACCAGATAGCTGCTGAAGCTCTAAATAGGTGGGTGTGGCTTTGGAATTTTGATCTAAGTTGGGCACTTGCTGAGAAACTCCAAGGTTAGTATCTTTAGGTCATTCTTTTACCTTGAGTCACATGCCCTAGAGAAGCTGAGGGCACTTAGGTCTGAGGTCCAGTCTGGTAACCTCTAGGGGCACGAGGACTGGAAGACTGCCTCTACATGCATCTGATCACTTCATGCCCATTGTTCAATTAGTATGCTCATAGCATGCCTCTACCTCCCAGGCCCAGATGCTTTCCTTGGGTGGCACTGGGCCATCCCTCCACCAGATAAAATGGAGAAGTAAGCATAATGGCTTTCTTTCTAGCCCATGTGCTTCTGCCACCCATTTCATCCTAGTTTCAGAGGCCCATTGTCAGTTTTCTCCCCACTGTGTAGAGGTTATTTGTTTCCCACATAGCCTGCTGAGCAACTTACAGTTTACCCAGCAGCTTCTAAAGCACTGTTGCTGTTACCGGCTGCCTTCACCTCCTGAGTTTATCTTGTAAAGAGAAAAAAAAAAGACAAATGACTTATTTTGGTGCTCTTGCTGTGGTTTCAAGGGAATGAAATCCTAAGGATGTGTTCTGTTCATCTTGGTAGCTGGGGTTCTGTTTTCCTTTTTGTATTATGGGAATCTGTCAGCATTGATGATGCAAAGTCAAAGGCTTCTTGGTCTTTATGGAATGCCTTTGGAGGAGATGACTTAGCCGTTAAGAGCACTTGGCTTTTCTTCCAGAGAACCCAAGTTGGATTCCCAACATCCACATTGCATCTCCCAATCATCTATTACTTAAGCACCAGAGGATCTGATGCTCTATTCTGGCTTCTGTGTGCTACAGGTACCTGCTTGATGCACAAGCATACATGCGGGCAAAATACTTACACACATAGAATAAAGTAATGATGAAAGCTTTTTATAAATGAAAATAGAGCCGGGAATGATGGCAGGTAGAGGCAAGCAGATCTCTTGAGTTCAAGGCCACCTGGTCTATAAAGTGAGGTCCAGAACAGTCAGGGCAACACAGAGAAATCTTGTATCAAAAAGACAAAAGACAAAAGAAAGAAAAAGAAGAATAAAAAATGAATATAATAAAAAATGTAGTTCAAAACCCCGTGAAAGCTTTGGACAAGTCCACCTCTTCCCTTTGCCAGGGCTAATTTTTAATCGTGCTTGTGAACCCTATCAGGACCAGCACGAGTTAACTAGGTTTTGAAGGAAAAAACTATTCTAATATGCCTTGAGTTGACCAACCTTGCTTCCTTTTTCTGGAAGCAAACAGGATTCCCAGAAAGCATGAGAAATGTGCCTTCCTCAGCTGCAGGAACTCTCTCCCTGCTAGCCTGGTGCGTGGCTTGAGGTCATTCATGGTCACTGTTGTGCCTTCTGCGCAGAGAACAAAACACACATGCTGCTCTGGTCTACCGAGTGGAATATATGCCTGTAAGTGAGACTGCACTGTCAGGAAGGACTTCTTTTCTATATGAGTACAAGGCTAGGCAACTCTTTATTCATTCAATGTCATGAGCATCAGCATCTCAATTTCCTATTGATGCGTTTGCTGTCTTTCTGCAGCAGTAGGAAGCCGTTGATCCATAAAATGAATATAGCTATTACTGTGAGCTTTAGAGTCTTTGCAGATTTAATTACTTGCTATTAGTATTTTGTGCAGACCTTTGTCAAAGCAACTAAATTATGTTTCAAAAGTTATTTCAGCACTGACGAGCTTTAAATAGGACCTAGATAAGTTTGTATGTTAGAGTATTAGAAATGTTGACAAATATATTTTCTGAGTACACAGGGTTTAATTGTTAGGTTGCAACTGCAGTGAACCTTCTATGCATAGCTGCTTAGTTAGTAACTATAAGATTCTACCTGTATTGTTTCCCATACCTATAGGTAGCCTTTTGCTTAGAACAATATATTATAAAGTGCCTACAAATGGATTAAGATATAAAGAATTATCACCCTGCTGCTCCCTGTGAACCCTAAAAATGAACTGGTATTCCATGTCTTAAGGCAAATTATTTTTGGTACTAATAGGATGAACCTTTTTCAGTTAAAAGGATTAAACAAGTACTGGACCAGTTTAAGCTGTTCTAAGAAACAATTTGAGTTTTAAAAAAAAAGTGTAAGGACACATGTTAAACTTCCTTATTCTGTTTAACTAGACCTTTTACCTTGGAGAAACTGGTGGAGAACATATGTTATATGTTCTATATGTTATAAAATGTTTCATATTTTATAATTTTAGTGTTGGATTTTAATGTTGTTGTTATCGTGTGGATCATCTCTTACCATTCTTACCCAAAAGGAAAAAAAAATAGGCTTGTCGGACTAGAAAGCAAATGCTGTCTCAAAAGCAAATTTTGAATTCCAGAGAACTTGGGAAGACCAGCGCATCTGACCTGGGAGCGTCGAGGACGGGATTACTTCAAATCCTCTGAGAGAGTTCACATTGGACTTTGGAGTTGGACTTAGGTTTTAAGTCCGCCTCCATTTTGTATTCTAAGAAAGGTTCTTTGACCTCTCTAAGCTTATTCTTCATCATAAAATGAGGGTAACTGGTAGTTCGAATGGTTAATGTGAAGTTTAGGAAAAAATATGCCTGATGGGTATAATGGAATGACTATAGTGTAATTGGGGGCTTTAACCATAGTTATGGCACTGATCACCTGTACTTTGTACCTGTTAATCTATATATATTCCATACTTACCATATAGAGAGTATATGTGTGTGTGTGTGTGTGTGTGTGTGTGTGTGTGTGCCATCTCTGTGGTACTCACTATGTTAATATTCCCACTTTATAAAGGAGAAAGCTGAAGCACAGAAAGCACGACTTACACTACCTGTTATGTGGGAGAACTGGTCTCTCCACTCAGATGGCGTGGCTCCAGAAACTCTGGCTTTACTACTATCCAGGAAGTGATTAATAAAGACATGCTAGCTTGTGTTCATCAATAGGACAGTGTTCCTCTCCTGTTCATTTGCTTAATATAGGCAGTGATAGGTCATCCATAGTATATAATGGATTGGGGGGAGGGATGAAGACATTTCCATAACCTTCCTGAGGCCACTCTGGGCTCCTCAAACCTGAGGTGCTATGTTAAACTTCCCCACACATCTGCAGAAATCCACCCACCTCTGGGAGCTGTGTCAAACCTTGTGTTGATATTTCTACTTAGCATCCCAACCTGTCCATTAGCTACAACGTCGTGACCGTGAAAGATTTGCTCAATGGAGACCTTTGAAGGCTACTTCCTAATAGCAGGGGTTAGCTGAGTTCTTCTGGAAAGTACCAGATAGTAAACTTTTTAGGCTTTTCAAGACACAAGGCCTCTGGCACTACTCCACCATAGCTGCAAAACAGCCATGGACAGTGTTTGTGGCTTTGTGCCAAGAAAACTTTATTTACCAAGAGCCTGGCTGACTGCCATCTGCTGCCTTTTGCTGAACCTGCTTACAGGGTCGTCTTCCCCACTTTGTATTGCTGAAGAATCACCTTTTAAAAATAGAGTTTCCTGGACGTGACCCTGTTTAGTGATAATATTCATTTAAAAAGCACAGTCATTACTTTCATACAGATAAACTTGAACTTGAGTTAAAATTTTCATTGTATTCATGTGTGGAAACCTGGCTGATGCTACACAGTTCAGAGAGGGCAAGGTCAGAATGCACAAATTTACATTGAGGAAACAAACTGAACTGCAAAGGGAGGCAAAACTAACCCTTCCCCTTGCAGGGAACATGGCAGGTGTTATATCTGTCAGGGGCCTGTAACTTATAAAGATACAAAAATACCCTGAAGGCAAGGGGAGCTTAGAATTTGGAAACATGGAAGGGTATGTTCTATATAGACAGTGTGCAATTTTCCTCTCATGTGAGTGGTTTTAGACAGCCTGAAGACTGCTTCTTTGCAAATTTTTAACACACTGAGCAAACATGCTTTTGTGAAGCTCCACGCCACGCTTGGAGCAGCAGTATGGACATCTCCCTTGCTTGCAGGCTCTTCTCCATCCTTTGAGGCTTACAAACCTCTCCTCTGACTTAGTCTGACTCTTGCATTGTGAAGCTCATCCTTCCATTTGACCAAATAGATCATAAATGTTTTGTTCCTCTCTCTCTCTCTTTCTTTCTTTCTTTCTTTCTTTCTTTCTTTCTTTCTTTCTTTCTTTCTTTCTTTCTTTCTCCGATCCTCTCTTCCTCTCTTCCTCCCTTCCTCTGTTCCCTCCTCTTCCTCCTCCTCGTTCTTGTACGGGGTGATGGAGACAGAGAAAGATTGGGAATTGGGTAAAATCTCATCCTTTTATCTTCCTGTTTGCACTTATCAAAGATAGCCATCAAAGATATGGAAGATGTAACTTGTACTGATTGTTAAAGTATTTTATATGGATTAAGGAAAAGATGTTTACACTAGAGAGAAACCGAACTTTGAAAGTTCTTGGTGTGGTTATAAGGAGAAGGAGCAGAAATGGGGGAGAAACAGGCTACCTCTGTGCAGGACTGTCATGTTAACAGGCTGGGATAGGAGCAAGCAGGAATTTGTAAACAGTCTAGATAATAGAGACATCAATAAATATGCCAGGGAAGCAAAAACCCTTTAGCTTGGCAATCCAGTATAGAGTTTGAAGCAGCTGTTCTGCTAGGTTGAATACGATTCTTCCCTGAACAGAACAGGAAGTCTGGCTTGTACATTTCTAAAGAGAGGAAATTCAGAAGGCCCCGCCCCCATACGTTCCTTTGTACACCTCCACTTAGTTTGAAAATGCAATGGGATAACCAGGTGGATGGGTGTCAAAGCTGTTGAGTTTTATTGGAAGTTGGAGCAGGCAAGGAGCAAGGCTCTTCTTTCTGGAAGTTAAACTGTCTTGAAGCACATTGTGCTACTGTACACATGGACCTCCCTAAGGATTCCATCCCAAGTGCATCTTTTCTATGACATGTGATCTTAGGACCTGCTAAATGTCCAGGGAATATTACGTCACTATTCATCTTGAGATCTTAGGCAGGTGGCTAGTGTTACAATTCTAAAGGAAAAGGCTATTCATTAGCCACTGCTGGCCACTGTTGTGTCTCAAGCCTCTTGCTTTGTGAGAGGTAGAGAAAGCAGAAGTCACAGCAGCTCCTTGCACTCTTGGAGTACCAGAATGTACACTAGAATCCGGCCTGGCCTGCTGGGATTTGGTTTGCTGTCCTCTTGCTGAGTTCTGTCTGCTCTGAACACTTGGTGTTTCCTAGAAGAGCCCCTCAAGTGTGCTATATTCTTCTTTACACAGGCAGTGTGTTCTTACCTTGTGCAGATGACAAAATCTGTCCCTAGCATAGGGTGTTCATCAGTATTAATTAGCTAAGGCCCAGGCTTGCCCTTCAGTCCTTCCTGAGGACTGCAGGAGAGGCCTTCTTGTCTCAGAAACCATCATTTGCTGCAGGTTTTTAGAATTGTGGCCACAGTACCCATAAGGGAGCTTAGAGTTGTATGCAAGACAAGAACCTGTTTTCAGGAGACACGTGTTGCCATTTTCTATTCATAACCCTTAGGTCCTAATTTAGACTGAGAATCCACCCCCCTCTGTTTTTAAATTTTTATGTTTTGTTTTTAATGGCCAGATAATTGTGTTCATGTGTGAGTGCGTGCGTGTGTGTGTGTGTGTGTGTGTGTGTGTTTTACTATGTGGTGCTTTGCTATATGTGTGCATTATGGAATGATCAAAGAAGGTCAGTTAACATATCCATCACCAGGAGTATTTGCTGATTCTGATAAATATAGATAAAAGTCCTCTTGGCTCTTTTGAGATATGCAATGTGTTTTGTTAACAATAGTCACTGCGGTGTGCAACTGGACACTAGAACTCATTTCTCTTATCTAATGGAACTTTATTCCCATTAACCAGTATGTCTCTCTTTATCCTGTCCATTCTAGGCCTCTAGAAATCTCCATTTTACTCTCTATTGTTATGAACTTTTGATTCTACATCTGAGTGAAAACATAATAGATCTGTCTTTACTTGCCTTCCTTATTTTATTTAACATTATGTCTTCCAGATTTATTCATGTTGCCATAAGTAACAGAATTTTCTGGTTTTATGGCTGAATATTACTATTCCGTGTGTGTGTATGTGTGTGTGTGTGTGTGTGTGTGTGTGTGTGTGTGATAGTCGGTTTTTAAATCTACTTTTCCATTAATCAACACTTAGCTTTTTCCTATGTCTTAGGCATTACAAATTAAATGAATGTATGATTTAAGCTGTAAATTTTTATCTAATTTACAAATGAAATTTTAGGAATATCGGGGCTTCCCTATATTGTACAAATTATCTGTTATTTTGTAGTTAGATATAAGCAAAAAAAAGTTTTAAAACCTTATATTAAGAATGGGGCATGGTAGCTCACACCTATAATCCAGCAACTGGGAGTCTGAAGCAGTAGGATTGCCATGAGTTTGAGGCAAGTCTGGGGCTATAGTGAGTTATTGTCATCAGCCTGAGCTACAGTGTGAGAGTCTGACTAAATCCAAGACCAGTAAGAACAACAAAACTGTAGCTGAAATTTAAAAAAGAAAGACTAAAGCATTTAAGCTTATATATGTGGTATAGCTACTCAGATCTCCTTCCCCCTCTCTCATTCACTCACTCTGTGTGTGTGTGTGTGTGTGTGTGTGTGTGTGTGTGTGTGTGTGTGTGTGATCCCTCACAGGTGTATCCTAGAGCAAGTCCCCATGTCATGAGGAAAACCAGCATCAGGCTGTGGATAGACATAGAAAGCTAGCGTTGACTGCATTTCAGCACCCTATTTGGCAAGGAATAATGAATTTGGGAATGTATGTGGCTAGTCTCTGTTCCTTGCCATTCAGAAATTGCTGACTCATAGGGGCCAGTACAAGTAGTTTTTGTTGTTTTGTTTTGTTTGTTTGTTTGTTTTTCGAGACAGAGTTTCTCTGTATAGCCCTAGCTGTCCTGGAACTCACTTTGTAGACAGGCTGGCCTCAAACTCAGAAATGTGCCTGCCTCTGCCTCCCAAGTGCTGGGATTAAAGGCGTGTGCACCACACCCAGCTACAAATAGTTTTTACTGCCTTCTTTTTTTCCTCCCCAACATGTAGCACGATCCTTGCTACTCACAGAAGCTCCATAAATATGTACTTCGAGCCTGCCAGAATTACAGATATTCGCCCATCTGAATAGATTGATCACATCATATGGATCTTCTTGACAGGTGTGATATAAGCAAGAACAACAGCAAAATATTTACTACTTTGCTTTCATTTTTTTAAAGCAAAGCCTGCCTATGATACAGAATTTTGGTTTCTTGCTATTAAGGCAATGTTCTTTTCTTTGTCATTTCTTTTAAATACTTGATTGACATATTAGTTTAATAACTCCTAGGTAGGGGCTGGAAACATGGCTCAGTGGGTAGAGCTCTTATTACTTTGTGGAGGACTCAAATTCAGTTCCCAGCACTCACATGGTATCTCACAACCATCTGTAATTCCAGTTCCAGGGAATCCCATTTTCTCTTCTTACCTCTGTGGGCACCAGGCAGACACACAGTAGATATACATACGAGCAAGCACAACAATCATATTCATAAAATAAATAAATATAAGAAGTTTTAGTATATTTTTTCAAGAAGTCCTAGGCGAAGACTAGAGAGATAAATTAATCTTTTAAAGACATTCTAGGAAGTTATACTGGTTATTTTGTCACAAGATGTATTGTTTGTTTGTTTTACCTTTCAATGTTTTCCTAGTAAATGATACCCCAGGCTTTGAATGTTGACTGTCTTGGTAGGTATATAAGACGCGTGATAGACCACAGCTATTTATAGTTATTTTTAATGAACTATCTTAAAATAATAAATAACAAAAATGCTGCTAGAGAAATGATTTTAAAAAAAAACATTGTAATAAGTCTACAGCTACAAGGAACATTAAATTAGTGCTGGAGTTTAACCCCAGGGAATAATGAGAACATGGGGCGCTGAGTGGAAGGCAGATTCTCTTCATTATCCATCTTCTTGTGTCTTTTAAATGTTATGTGGCACTTATTTATGATCTTTTGGAAATAAATGAATTAAAAGCAAAATTTGATCAAAGACAGAGTAGTCTCTGTGTCGCTTAGCCTGTCAGAAGCATAACAGGCAGACTGATGGCGGCTGTGATGAGCCACCTCCCTAGTGAGGCTGACTCTCAAAACAGATATAGTCACTGAAGAGATAAACAACTTCTTCATTTACAACCCACCATTGGTCTTCTGATAGTCTGCCAGCTAAATTAACTTCTTAAGCCAAGAAGAACTGCTTCAGTGTGGTACATACATTAATTCTGGAGCCCTGAACTGAATCAGAAAAAAAAAATTCAGGTTTCCTTTTCTTGGCCAAGCAAATGATTGGCATGGAACTTAGTTCTTTATGACAGCTTGAAACTGTTGATGTTTAGTTATAGAATATAGCATTCTTTGGTTTGTCTAGGCTTGAAAAGCTCAGAAGAACAGAATTTCTTGGCTTCAAGTAAGTTTCCATGCCTTTGATAAGGAGCCTGACTGACTGGTGTGTGCTATCTTGATCATTATTGGGCTCTGCTTAGAGTGGATTGATTATCAAGTTAGCTATTCTCCTTCAACAAAATAGGACCATCAAAGACAAAGAAAACCATGCTAGATCTCACGTCCATCATTAATTTTGGTTCTCCCTGCTTGCTCCATTGAGACTTGGTTATTTTTTCCCCATACCCTAATATTGGCCATGTCACTAGTATGATGTGAGAGATAGGATGCAAATATTTCTTGTGGCCCGCCATGATGGCATACACTTGTAATTATAGTACCCAGGAGACTGAGGCAGGGAGAGCACAGGCTTAAAGCCAGTCTGAGAATCCTGCTGAAATTCTCTCTCTCAGACAAAGCAGGACAGATTTTAGTTGTATGCCTATTTCTGTGTTTGAGATTTTCTTGCTTATAGAAACTAAAACCCTGATTTTTTTAAAAAAATCATTTGTATAACAACTCATATGTTGTGAGAGACAGCATCAAAGGTTTAAGGTCAGATGAACCCAGTGCCAATCCATCTTTTCAAGGCTCTTTAGAGTTGTAGGTGATGTGTGGGCACTGTCAAGTTCATTTCCTCTTATCCATGAGCTCTCCCAGCAGCAGGTCCTTTGTATGGGGTTTACTGTAATAATGACATGGGTGCTGCTACTAATGTTATTCCCTAGTAAGACAGAGGTCCTATTCCTCCAAATAAGCTAGAAGAAGATGCCGAATGTGTTGCCCTACATTCTGGAGCTTTCTCTTTCTGAGCTTCCAGGGTACTCTGCTCACTTAGTTTTCTTCTTACATCATGTGTTATTTTTTTTCCTCAGCCTCCTTTATCAGATCTCCCCCTTTGCCTTAGTTTCTCACATTGGGGCAGGCTCAGGCCTCGGCTCCTTGATGACCTCATCCACTTTTATGATTTTAAATATCATCTCAATCTTCAAAACTAACTCTCTCTCTCTCTCTCTCTCTGAATATTGAGGCTTTTAGCCCACTCTTTCTCTGCTTTCATATTTAAAGCTCACCAGGTTCCTAAACTTAGATAATCTTTTTCCTCAAGAACCAACCAAACCCAGTTCTATTTACAGTTGTGACCTTCCTTAGACCCCCACTTCTTTCTCTCTGAAACTGTGTGCTGTATTCTTCTTCTTGTCCCACTGTCACCCTCCATGTCAAAAAGAAGAGATGCAGTAGAACTGAAACACAATATAAGTTGGTTCCTATCCCTTGGATTTTTAAGGACAAGGAAACAGACCCAATGCCATATAGCCAACATACATGGATTCTTCTTCTCTCAGAAAAGAACTCTGTGATGATTTGGAGGGCTTTGTGTTTCCAGAGCCCCCCACCCCCAGAGTTCCTTTATAAAGATAGGATATCCCAGGGTGATTCCAAGCAAGAGAGATAACCTGTGATGTATAGCTATAATTTTCTTTTCAGTGTTTCTCTTTCTACCTGGTAAGCTGTAACCTCCAGCCCACAAGATTCTATTATTAAAACACTGAATCAGAGTTTAATCAAGCCAACCTATTGGAAAAAATGCTGGCAGATTGGCTCGAAGGCCTTTGAGTCATGAGCAAATTACTGCACTTCCTCTTAGGTCATCACATTATTCTATTTACATTTGAGAGGTGGCTCTGCTTTTGGGGGGCAATCAATCTTGACTCCTCTTTATAGGGTCTTTTTAGTGCTTAGTAATCTTATAGGTCACATAGAATAGGATTCAGTTATTGATGTTTCCATAGCCCAGAAGTATTACCTAGAAGTAGTTCCTAAAGGATCAAGAAGAAAAAAATGATTCAAGTAGGATCACCTAGTCTGACCCATAAGTACCATATTTGACTTTTCTGCATGTTGCTCACTTGAATTTAAAGCCAAACATATCAAATTGAGTGGACTTTACTGTAAGATTGTGATTATCTATGATAGATGCACTTTTATACTGCTAGAGGTACTAAGGAGGTCTGATGCCTAGGGCTCACAACAAAATCTGATTTTGTCTTTGGATGCGCTCAGGACCAGGATTTTAAAAGCTCCTCCGGTGATACTAATGTGGAATCAGTGGTAAGTAATCTCTACAGTAGTAAGTATGGAACTAAAAAGGAGTCATAAAGGAGATGGTAGTTAGTGCCCAGTATCAGTGATATAGTCTATTGAAGATGGGATTTGTGGGACGGTCACTGCAAAGATGTTCTTGCTTGATACTATTTCTCCAGTGCTTTGTACGATGCCAGTAAGTGGCAAGTGATGAATAATGATTGACTGACCAATTGATAAATATAGTAGCACTGAAGAAATGAGAACTGGACCAAACAAGGTAGGCAATGGGCAAAAGGTGTGATCTGTAATTGACTTCTAGAAGTCATTTATTTCTAAGTGCTAACAAATGTTGTATACAAAGGAATAGCTGCCAGTTATGGAGTGGAGGTAAAGATCATTGCGACTGGGGGTACTTTGGAATGAGGTGCCAAAAGGCAGAAGTTAAGTGGATGCTAGGGCATAGAGGGGAGTGCACAATAATTAGCAAGCTGTCAGTACTTGCAAAGCCATAAACGGACTGGTAGTTGTAGCTAATAGAAAGGGTTGTAATAGATGGTATAGACAGATGGTCTGAGTATCAGGGGAGAAGGCTGGCCATTAGGGAATGGAGTGGCAGTGGTCTGGAAGTTGCACTGGTACACGATAGAGAAGCTGTGTTTGATGGCAATGAGAGTGCTGAGTGTTAGAGAAATGGTACAGAATATGCAGTTGTCTCTAAGAAGACCCGTGTTCTATAAAGGGCTAAGAAGTGAGTGGCACTTTCAGAAGACAGGAGGTATTCCTCAAAAAGGGAACTGATTTACTAGAACCAGCTTTGGGGGGAGGGGGTTTCAGTGTTGGGGGGAGGGGGTTTCAGTATGTACCTGGATTCCTTGCCAGATTAATTTTGCACACCAAGAAACCATCCAACTTCAGGGGCATCCAACAGTGTTTGTTGCATATTTATTGTGTCAAGTTTTGGAGTTAAATGGGAGTCACTTAAGTGGCTGTGGTGATGTTTTGGCTGGACCTGATCACATGCCTGGGTGTTAGCTAACTGTCAGCTGAGCTTTACTGTCTTAGGCTGGAGGTACTTGAATGTACTGTGTGGATCTCATCTACCTCCTGGGACCTGAGGACTTGTCTGGACATGACCTTATCAGAGTAAAGATGAGGGCAAGGTGAAGAACAAGTTCAACTGCTCAATTCCTTTCAAGTCTCTACTTGGGTTACATTTGCTAATACCCCGTTGTCTAAAATTGTAGCTAAGTCATGAGGAAATGATGCTGTTGCATAGCAAAGGGGAGGAATGTTAAGCAGGGCTAGAAAATTGATTCCATTTTTTTTCTATCTACCACCAAATGGGAAAGGAGAGAAGGAGACAGATTGAAAACTCCAACTGGAAAAACTATAACTGGAAAAGTTCCCACCTATGGATGAGCAACAACTTGTAAATGAAGCAGCCATGCTATTTGGCTTATTTGGCTGCATTTCCATAGTCATCTTGATGGATAGGGATGAACTACCTGAGCCCTCTTAGCAGAACACTGGACCTACTCGCTCTCTTTGCCTTTGTTTATACATAGTAAAGAGAGATTTCTTGACATTTTTCCAAATTGTTGGGTTACAGTGAGGTAATAATTTTGCAAATCACGAACTTAACGCCAGGAGTAGAACATACCTCACCATCTTTTCACATATAGATCAACTGACAATTGGCTAACATCCAGGTATGTAAGTCCAGCCAAGATAAACAGAGCCACTTTAAAGAATGTTGTAGTCAAGTTACTACCTAATTCCTCTCAGGGATATCAAACACCTACTAATATCAAGCCACAAGTCTCTTGAAAACAAATACTTATTTTTAGTCTATGAAATTGAGTATTGACTCTGTATTCGTCTACTCTGTTTTACTATAACAAAAATAGTTGAGGCTGAGTTCTTTGGCCTTTTTTCCAGAATACAGATGATTTGGTTAAGAGTTTGGAAACGTAAAAGACCTGAGCTTCTTGCCCTCTGGTGAGGCACTTATGGCTCTGGCACAGCATGGCCAATGGCACCATAGCAGGAGTATGTATAGGTGAGAGTAGTGGTGTACATGGGTCAGAATTCATACAAGAGAAGCAAGACACTGGAGAGGGACTAGGTTTACTCTTTCATAAGAATTCACTCTCACGGGACTAACTTGGCCATGTAAGAACTACATTAATATCATCTGAAAGTGATGGCCCTAGAACCGAATCACCTTCTTGTAAGGCACCACTTCTTCAAGATCTGTTATTTTTTCAAAATTATTGCATTGGTTTGCAATTACATGAACTTTTGAGCGACACACCCAAACTTCTATGTTACAGAGTAACGTTGATTCTAAACCTGTAGTAACACCTATCTCCTCTAGGGGGGGCAGTGCTCTCTACATAGCCTTGGGCCCATAAGACTTGGTTTTCTTCAGAGAACCCGCTCTGGATTTGAACATGGGTAACAAGTATACCTAACTGCCAAAATGCTTGTGTTAGGCTAGCTTTCTATCCTCCCATGGCTCAAGGACAACTTCCTTGCTGTCTAGATAGGTCTTTCAGATAGACGTAGGACTTTTAGTGCAACATCATTTTCCTGAGAGCTGTCCAGGAACAGGGTTCTATTGGCATTAATGTTAAGTGCCCTTTAGATGCCTCATCCCACTGTTCACCATGGGGTATGAGGACTGTGTTGGTAACCGGACACTGAGTCAGATGTTCAGGTGACTCTTGGAGTCATCACAGTTCTGTCTCTGAACAAGGGCATGCTTGTGACTATGAAGTGTTGTGCCAAATATGGGTTTTTGGCCTTAGGTCCACTTGTGGTGGCTATTCTGGTGGTTTAGTGTTATCCTCCATCCTCTGGTGTTCAACAGGGAAAGAGACCTTGCCTATGGGTTTGGGGGCCTGGTGCATGATATCCACCTGTGAAGGCTCACCAATGAATGTTGCTTAACTGGCTTAGTAACAATTGCACATGCACACTTGTGCTGTTGCCTTATTCTTCTGTGACTCAGCGCAGGTTAGTCTTAGAGTTGCATGTTAAAGCTACTTGTTTTCTATCCAGCTGGTGTCCAGCTGCTCTTATGTGTCTAATGCCTCTGATGGCTTGGCCATTCGTTGGTAGATTTGGAAAACTGAATTGCTTCAAACATTCGTATCTATCAAGTTATTGACTTGCTTATCCTTCATGATTACTAAACATTTGGGTTTTTTGAGGTCTGATGACATCGTCTTTAAGTGGAACTCCATGAACTAGCTGGGTGTGTTTAGATCTGCTTTCTAAAACTGACATATGGCATGTGTATAAAAACTGGTATCTATAAAGTGAAATTTCTGCCATTTATTTTAGAAATAAATATGCAACTTAGTATTGGCCTCAAGTGGATAATGTGGATTCCTACCGGGAAGCTTTACATTTTGACTACAAGCCAACCCATTTACAGCTACACTTAAATATAAACATATCATAGCAATCTGGCAAACAGTCTCAGAAATTCAAAGTACAACCAGCCTATTTGCTACTTGTATATTTAAGGAAATGTATCTGTCATTGAGCACTGGGGTCTAGAATAGGACTTAGGAGAATCAGGGCAGAGGGTACTGTCACTGTAGTGTTCCATGAGGTGGCCTAATGGTCTTAGCCTTTCTGAGACACTAGAGTATCCTGGGAGGGGTTAGCTCTTGGCTTCTCTCTCACTCAGCCACCATTCTGTGCTAAGATTGGTGGCTTTAGTGTAGCCTGGTTTGTGCCCATAGCTTTTTCTTCATAAATCATGCAACGTATCCTATTTCATTCAGTCCTTTATTTTCACATTACATATCTAGGTGTTTTCATACAACAATGAGGAATTATATGGAGAAATACCAAGAGTAGCATCTCTACTCATGAGGAAAATTAAGAAACTCTGACATCAGGATACTGTGATTCAGGTGGCTTTGCATTTTGGTCCTTAAATAGTATTTGAGCTTGGCTAAGTAACAGATGTATACATAGTCAAGAACCATAGTACACATTTCAGGTGTATCTCTTTTGAGATACCTGTTATCTTTTAAAAGAAGTTTTATTCAATAGGAATGCAATATATGCCTCATGTGGAATGTTCAAGTACTCTTATTCAAAATTAAAAACAAGTAAGGGGGATTAGGCATTTTATCCTTAATTTCTCATATTTGCTGAAATCCAATATATATTTTCCACTTATACTACCTCTCAGTTTTTAGCAGCCACATTTGAGATGCTCAGTAGCCACTGTGGCGAATGGTAGTGGCGTGAGCAGTACCATGCTGTGAAACTGAGAAGATCTGCGTGTCAGGAAGAGTGGTATGTGTCTGTAATCCTATCTCTCAGGAAGCAGGGACAGGGGAATTTTAGCTTCAAGGCCAGCCTGAGCCACAGAGGGAGATTCTGTGTCAAGAAAAAGAAAAAGTATTTACGATACAGTGCGGAGAGCCTTTACCACCATTCTTGTGGAGTATTGTGCTGTGGTTTTCTCATAGATTTTGTTGTGAGCAGCAGCATCTTGATTAAATTTGCAGCAGTGCACCCAAAGCGCTTACACTACAGCCATGAGTATCTCACTGTTCACTGTTCGGCACCTTGTTGCTTTTTGAATAGCATTGGAGAAAAAAAAAAAAAAAGAGAGAACTAGTGTTATCTCTATTAAAAAGTTTTCTTTTTAATTAACATTTTATTATCATCCAAAATAATGGGTTTAATTATGGCACAGCCCTGCATCTGTGTTCTTATTGTTTGCACTCCTCCTGACCCTCCCATTGCTCCATCTTGCTCTTCGAGGTCCTGCTGGTCCCCCTCCTCCTCCTCCCTCTGCTTTCATGTCATTTTTTTTAATCTAAATCCACATGAGAAAATACACAAGAGATTGATCTGAAAGCGTTCCTTGATGTAAAAGCTAGGCTGCAAATTCAGGGCTAGCTATAATGAGGCACACCACTAGTGCACATGCAGCAGCATGATTAAAGGCTCAGTACATCAGTGACTCTTGAGGAGGAAGGCGGGAGATGATAGGAGGGTCAAAAGGCCTACGTGCATTAGCACTTGTTCAATTCAATTCAATGCCCCTTTGACTTGAGGCCCTCTAGCAACCTGAGCAATGGCTCCCACCAATAAATAGGAGCATATAGGACTTCCAGATATTTGTGACTTCTTGTGACATCTATCCTACTGTAGACTTGTTTCATTGGAGGTCTGTTTAGTTTAGTATCTGCTGCTCTCCAATGATAGAGATGCCGTCAGAGCCTTGTCTGTTAACTTTGGGGACTCATTACCTCAGTACCACTGGTTCCTTCCCATCAGCTCCGGGCTAGACAATTGGACACTTGTGATTAGAATGGTTGGCTCCTGACTTACTATCTTATATTATGGAAGGTTTAGGACACGTGTGGTGATGCTTGAAAGGGGACAGTTTCAGTAGAATTTTCATTAGAGTGTTGCTAAGGGGAAAGGGGACAAATAATAATGATGATGCTAATTTATGATTTTAGTTTTTGTTAAGATATATTCTAAAGCATTTCAAATCATTTTAGTAAATGGTTATATGCTTCATGTAAGCTAAAAGTGCTGTCATATATTGCTAACTTGATGTTGTGGTTTTGATTTTTGTTACCAAATATGGTAATTGTTGAAAGTGCATGGTGCCTTTTTAAAATTTATTTCCATTAATGCTTTTGGAAAATCAACAAGCCATATACTTACAGTTTGGGGACAATGGAGGCTTCTCCTAACAACGAGTCATTTGAAGGCTTTCCACTTTTTCAAATAGAAATTTAAATTCCGAATGACTGAATTGATCTCCATCTAGATTCAAAGTTGGGCGTATTTGGTCTGGAGGTGAGAACTTTTGGGAATTAGAGTATTCTTGCTGTAATATCATTTTAAAAATGCAAGCATACAAAGGAGGACCAAATATGTGTAGTGTGTTACTTTGGTATCTTTTGCTATCATCATGTTTAATTTACTGTGTGCCTTTAGGTGATTTAGAGAGCTACCATGCTCTTCCCTGCTATCCCTTCCACCTTTAGCAATTTCTCTTGTTTTGTTTGTTTGTTTGATTCATCATTTTGTTTTTTGTTTTTGTTTTGGTCTGGCTTTTTTTTTTTAGTATTTTTCTCATCAACTCTTTTTTTTTATTACTAGATATTTTCTTTATTTACATTTCAGATGCTATCCCAAAAGTTCCCTATACTCCCTGTCTTAGTCAGGGTTTCTATTCCTGCACAAACATCATGACCAAGAAGCAAGTTGGGGAGGAAAGGGTTTATTCGGCTTACACTTCCATACTGCTGTTCATCACCAAAGGAAGTCAGGACTGGAACTCAAGCAGGTCAGAAAGCAGGAGCCGATGCAGAGGCCATGGAGGGATGTTCTTTACTGGCTTGCCTCCTCTGGCTTGCTCAGCCTATTCTCTTATAGAACCCAAGACTACCAGCCCAGGGATGATCCCACCCACAAAGGGCCTTTCCCCCTTGATCACTAATTGAGAAAATGCCTTACAGTTGGATCTCATGGAGGCATTTCCTCAACTGAAGCTCCTTTCTCTGTGATAACTCCAGCTGTGTCAAGTTGACACAAAAATAGCCAGTACACTCCCCCTCTGCCCTACTCCCCTACCCACCCACTCCCGCTTCTTGGCCTTGGCATTCCCCTCTAATGGGGCATATAAAGTTTGCAATACCAAGGGGCCTCTCTTCCCAGTGATGGTCGACTAGGCCATCTTCTGCTACATATGCAGCTAGAGACACGAGCACTGGGGGTACTGATTAGTTAATATTGTTGTTCCACCTATAGGGTTGCAGACCCCTTCAGCTCCTTGGGTGCTTTCTCTAGCTTCTCCATTGGGGGCCCTGTGTTCCATTTTATAGATGACTGTGAGCATCCACTTCTGTATTTGCCAGGCACTGGCATAGCCTCATACGAGACAGCTATAACAGGGTCCCTTCAGCAAAATCTTTCTGGCATATGCAATAGTGTCTGAGTTTGGTGGCTGATTATGGGATGTATCCCTGGGTGGGGTATTCTCTGGATAGTCCATCCTTTCGTCTTTGTTCTGGCTTTTTTGAGACTAGGTCTCTCATGTATCCTAGGCTTTCTTCAAACTCCCTAAGTTCCCTAGTGCTAAGTGCGATTACATGTGTGCACCACCACCACCCCAAAGTCTTTCCAGATGATCTCCTTTTATATCTGAAATTCCTAGAGAAGAATCCTGTGACAGAGCCACAAAATGGCACAGCACTGTCCCATCTGTGATGACAAGTGAGTAGAGCTGATGTTTCCCTGTGCTCGGAGTGAGCAGAAACAGAGTACCAAGAACAGGAATAATCTCAAACCCTTGCCTTCTTACTTGTACTGCCCACTTAGACAAGTCTTTGAGGAAAAAGAGGAAGAACAGATGTTTTTCCTCTTAGGTAGTAAATGATCAATTAACTATGTATATAATTCTTAAAATATGAACTGGCTTTAAATAAGTTGTTCTAAATTTTTATTCAATCAAACTTGAAGTACACATCTTTTCACTTGACTCTTTAGTTTGCTTGTCAGCCATCTAGATTGTGGTTTTATTTCTTCATCGTTTTTATTAGCACAAATTCACTGCAGAAAGAATCAGTTTGTGTGTAGCATACAATATACTTAAATCATGATTTTTGATCAGATATACCCCCTCTTAGCCTCTCTTGACCCCCAATACCTCTTCTCCTTCCTAAATAGTCTCCCATTGCTTTCAACACACACACACACACACACACACACACACTAAAATCTAGACAACACATATGAATGCAACAATAACACTTGTCTTTCAGAGTCTGACTAATAGCCCCTAATATGGTGATTGGCAGTCTACTTAAGTCAAAGTCACACAGTTTCAATTTTCTTGGCGGCTGAGTAAAAGTTTATGTGTATATATCATGGCATTCCTATCTATTTGTTGACTTCAGTTGAATCTTTAAACATTGGCTATGGGTCAGATTTTAATTCTGACATCTTAATGGAGATGCTTTCAGTACATCTTAGGATATAAGGCTCATAGAACTCCTTAGAGCAGTGGAACTGGTGTGGGTATGGCTTTGAATTGCTGCCTTCCTTAGGGAATCTTGATTGACCCCCTATTTACATAGAGACTACTTCAACAAACATAGTTTTACACTTTTATATTTTCGTTGTTCACCCAGAATTTAAGGTTTGCAATAAAGTCATTCTTAGAGTTTCAAGACATCTTATTTATCTCTGGTTCCCCTAATGTGAGGCATGTGGATGTGATGTGATGGCTCCTTGTCTGTCTGATTTCATATCCTTAATGTAAGGGCATGTGTATTTCTCTAACTCTCTAAGGTTTTTCATGGTGTGACACTATCCTAAGAAAACCTTCTTTAGCATATGTAAAATTTCCAAAGGCTTTCTATGCTATTTTACAAATTTAACATATCATTTGTAATTATTTTTGTATTACTAGCTCTTATGGCCTGCCCCATAGTAAAGTATGGAGAAGAAAGAGGCATTATGTAGAGGACATCCTCTAGGGGATGGATTCTAAATTTAGAACTTCATTAATTGGAGTAATTGATTAATTGATGTAGACTATTCCCCTTCTAATTGTGCTAATGTTATTGAAGCTTCAAGAGCACCACATGCTAAAGCTGCCCCAGACTGTTAAGCAGCATTTTGTGTATGTAGCAATGATGGTAAACTGTATCTGCCTGAGCTATAGAATTCTTGGTCAGTGCATCTTTTGTTCCCTTTGTCTGAAATTTACCCTCTCTATTTAACTGCTCCAACAACATGTCTAGTTGACTTTTTCAAAATAAATGATTTCTAAGCCATACCTGTGTTGAGGTTTGAGCCAGGGGTGCTAGGAACTGAGTCCAGGTATCTGCAGCAAAACAAGTCCTTCTTACTGTTGAGTCATCTCTCAAACCCCAGGTTTCTTTCTTATGTTTATTCTATGACCAACTATACGCTGTTCCTCAGTATATACTGATCTGCTAATTTGGTTTTCTTATTATTTTAGTGAACATTTTATTACAATTAACATATTAATGGTGCAGATTAATGGATTTCACCGTGACATTCCCATACGTGTACATTTTGTGATTTGATCATGCCCATTTTCTCCATTTTGTGAAGAACCTCATTTTGACCCAGTCACTACAGCATCCAGTGGTTTCTCTTAACGAATTCTTTCCCAGCCTCTCATGAACATGAGCATAGAAATCCCAAAGTATAAAAACAAGCTCTTGAACCTCAGCAAACTGATACTGCTAAACTGCTGCTTGAGTGCAGAGCCTGGTAAGCCTTGGTCAAGTGGGGACCAGGAAATGAGCTCTCTCCAAAGCATAAAGTAGGGACATTTATCTAGAGCCAAAGCAATGTGAAAGTCGGATGAGGCACTCCAGGAAGAGGTCAAAGGTCTGCTTCTGAATTCCTGCTGAACGTGCAGGCAGTGACCTTGAATGCTACTGCTTCAGATTGTCCTTCCTGTCCTTGTCCTTTCACAACTGTGGATTGGATGGGCACATCTGTGACTTATGACTTCCCTTGCGAGAAATAGATTACATCTTCAACTGGAATTCTGAAGCTTAGACATGAGACAGGCCAGCTAATCCATTCTGAAACTGGTTTTAAATACATGCTAAACAACATACACCATGATCGAGTTAGAATTTGTTCACATTAGCTTGGGAGCAAGGGGTTCTAGAAGAGGCCAGGGGAGCTCCAAGGGAAGAAAGTATTATGAAATGGTTCTTCTGAAGTGATGGTAAGACTCTGGGGACAGCGGTGCCATGATGTGGCCTTCTGTAATAGCTTCATTTCCTAAGGAAGATGAGAAAGACATTGGATGACATTTCTTAAGAAAGAGACACTCTTTCCTATCTCTATTGATGAGTACTGATGCTATTTTGTTTCCAGAAATAAATAAAATATTTATTGATTAATGAAAATAAAATCCACTTTATAATCATCTAAAGGAATAATGATAATACTATCTCTCAATTGTTTACTATATGCCTCAAAGTACCTGAACATTCACCATGGAGTGAGAACCTCATTTAGTTGTCAGTACAGCTTTGTGAGTCATGGTAATTGCAGTAATGCTATCATCATTTAATAGACAGGGACACTGAGACAGAGAATAGGCCACTTGCCCTAGTTTTCACAACAGCCAGCAGCAGAGCGAGACTGTACTGCAGCTGTCTGTACAACTCTTACAGCAGCCATGCAGGCTCTTTGGTCATCATGGACTCTGCATTAGGAATTTCAGAGATGCAATTCAGGCCTTCCTTTTATGAAGCCCCACAGTGTAAATTTCGTTGCGACCATCTCATTTCTAGCAAAGGATTTTGTTATTCGTGTTTAGATAGTACTTTTTTAATGCCCTAATAGCAGCACCAATAAATTTATTTATGCACACTAACTAGGGCTGACTGTGATTCTGTCCTTCTTTTCTTCTTTTTTCTCCCTTTCTTTTTGGAAACTTAAGTGAGTCACAGACTCAGGGTCAGTGGATCAGCAAGCTTTTGTCCCCTGTAGCTTCTACAATAAAGGGATAGTCCTATTGAACAAAATGCAGAGAAGCTAGACAAGATACTACAAACCCTGTGGCTTTAAGAAAGAGCATCTTAATAATCCAGGCTCATTGATTCCTCCTGACTTTCTGGAAGGTGTTTCCTTACTCTGCCACGCTGTAAGTTCCTGTGTCTGGCTAGGATTTCAGCTTACTGCTGCATTTCGGTATCTTGAAAACTGGCCTTTGGGTGCTCTGATAGGCCAATCTTCTTCCTGTAAAATTCCAGAAGTGGTGTTTCAATTTCATGTGACCTATGCGTTCTTTTGAATACAGTGACTCAAAAGTCACTTTAATCTTATGACCCCTGGCTATGTTTGCTTCCTTTTAATACTCCTTCCAGTTTGTGTCTGGTGTATGTGCTTAAAGCTGGTCTATTCTAAGTGATGTATAATTTGATGTCCTTGGCCTGAAACTTAGAAATGCCCTGCCAGTTGTTGCTACAGTTCAATACCAGATTCCCAGGAGGGAGCCAGGTCCACAGGGCTTTTCTTCCTTCATATGTTACTTAGTGATTAGTAAGGATGCTGAGTTTCCTGCTGCCTCTTAAAACACAGCATCTTTCCTCAAGGGACAGGAAGCCCCTGCTGATAGGAGAAAATCTTTCTGTGTGCATATGGACCCAGCAGTTTGCCAGCATGTGTAGCTGCCAACAGTTTTCTCCTAGTTGCAAAGACTTTATTTTCCCTGGACAGCAGTGCTATGAAACCCAGTAACACAGTAAGCTCCCATTGATAGGAACTTATTTTATGTATGTGGTGAAGTGCCTAAAATATACTTGGGTTTTTAATGTGTAACACTTGAGTGATGAAACGTGACATTTTTGCTTATTTTATGCAAAGAATGTGTCAATGTTACAATATGCTACAGGTCTGTCCTGAGATAACAAATTGCCCCAGACCCAAGAGTGTTGTCTATCTCTTAAAACAGTGTTGGAGCCACTAGAGAGGCCCCAGTACCTGTATCTGTTGAATGGTGCCGGGGAGAATTTGCTTTCTCTACTGCATTACCTGGTCAAGTATGTGAAGAGGAAAGAACCAAGAGCAACCCTAAATTCTGCCTTCTTCTTCAATTCATGAAAACATCACAGCCTTTCATCTTTTTTTCCATTGTTTTATTTTTTTTTCCATCCGCAATAGCATCTTTTGAAGTAGCCCACAGCCTCCTTATGTACCTCTGACCAGCTTGAATTTTGGAATCTACCTTCTTCAGGCTCCCTAGTGCAATATCAGGTGTGTGACTTTACCTGACTCTTCACATTTTTTTTTTGGAGATATTTATTTATTTATTTATGCATTAACAGTTAAATTCTTTCTTATTGGATATTTTCTTTATATTTCAAATGATATCCCCTTTCCTGGTCCCACCCCTCCCGAAAACCCCCTCTCCTATTCTCCTTCCCCCTGCTTCTATGAGAGTGTTCCTCCACCCACCCACCCACACCCACCTCCCCACCCTCGATTTATTTATTTTTATATAAGTATACTTCAGACACACCGAAACAGGGCATCAGATCCTGTTACAGATTGTTGTGAGCCACCATGTGGTTGTTGGGAATTGAACTCAGGACCTCGGAAGAGCAGACAGGTCTCTTAATCTCTGTGCTATTTCTCTAGCTGCTCTTTGCTTTCTCTTAATTGAATTTATATTGGCTTACCATCTTTGCCTCTAGAATTACATGTAGGCCCCCTTTGATACAAACCCAAGTGCTAATATAAGAAGGTTTGTCAGACAGCGAGATACTAAGATGAATCTAGTGATCCACAATCAGCCATTAAAAACTGAAATACATAAAATAGAATATATATGTCTGTTCATAGTGAAGCTAAGTGTGGGTTTAAGAAGCCATTTAGTATATGAATGTGTGTGTGTGTGTGTGTGTGTGTGTGTGTGTAAAGAGATTCAGTATAAATCTTATTTCTTTTTTGTTCTCTTATTTTCCCCAAGACAGCATCTTACATTCTAGCCTAGGCTGGCCTGGCATTGGCTAGTATGCCAGGCTGATCCAAAAAACACAGTGATCTCACTGCCTTAGTTTCCTGAATGCTTGGATCACGGACTCATGCCAACATACCCAGATAAACTTTAGTTCTTATGTGGATCAAAGTCAAGTCTGAAAGACCAAACTGTCTCCTTGGCCTGGCAGTTTGATTTTATAGTTGTTCCAGATCTTGATCATCAAAGTGTCAATTATGTGGAACCTTCCTTTATTATCTGGACTAGGCCACTGCTAAATCATAAAGGACAGATGAAATTATGGCCACTTTGCATGCTATAAGGCAATAAGTATACACATTGATTTAAGGGATTCTTGAGTTAAGGATTCTGGGAAAGAATTTGTTAAGAGAAACCACCGGATGCTGTAGTTCTCTCTCTCTCTCTCTCTCTCTCTCTCTCTCTCTGTGTGTGTGTGTGTGTGTGTGTGTGTGTGTGTGTACTCATGTGGGGATGATCTTGCCTGTGTGGGTACATGTGGAGACCAGAGGTTGGTGTTGAAATGTCTTCTTGAATCCCTTTCCACCTTCTGTTTTTGAGATAGAATCTCACACTGAATGTGGAGCTCATGACTTTGACTGTCTGGTCATCGAACCCACAGAATCTGCCTGTCTCCATCCTTCAGAACTTATGCTATGCATGCACAATCCCAGCTTTTATATGGATGCTCATAATTCAGGTGCTCATGAGTTATAGGTTCTTTTCAGTGGCACATTAAATAAGGAAGGTTTTTCCTAAGGTTATATGTGAAGGATTCATGAGAGGTGGGCTTAAGTATCTCCCAGTACTTAGTGTTTCTCTGAGGATATCTGTTTGTAAATTGTTCACTGTGAAGACTACTGAATAGCCCACCTGCGTGGGAGACCTCAGATCTGTCAGTAGTGTGACTGATGTTCTGAGTACGCTACCCCAAGTATTTCTTCCTGCTGCCATTCTGAAGAAAGGCCATAGAAGTGAAAGTTTGTCCTTTCTGATGTTTGCTTGTAGTCGAGGAACAAAGAAAATTATGTGGCATGGGTAATGACAGCTCCCTTGCCAGTTAACTTGATAAACCCAAACTCTCTCTTATCTTTACCTTCAAAGTGATGTTACCAGAGGTGACTGAGGAAGTGAGGTCCAAAGCTTCCACACACACATCAAAAGAAAAAGAAGGAGGAGGAGGAGGAGGGCGAGGGGGAGGGTCCTGGTCCTGATGTTTTCCAGTGCTATACTGGAAAAAGAAGAACCCATCCTGTACCCCCTCCCCACTTCATTCCTTTTTCTCTCTTAAGTCCTGTTAAAGAGCAAGTTTTGAATTTTGGTAAACTTTAGGATGTCCCCACACACACACCATGTTGTCACCCATAGAGCAAATAGCATCTTCCTCTTATAGATTGAAGGTTGAGTCAGCAATGTTAGGCAAGATCACAGCAAGGAAGTGGCCAAGGTCACATGAAAAGGGAGGCAGTAGATAGCAGCCAAGAAAGAAAAAAATAATGCCTTTCTCTATGACCTCTCCATCTACGCTAGGAAGCTCTCATCTCAATTCCATATTGGGAACTGTCTCCACTCTCCAGCCTCATGCTACCATGGCTTGTTTAGTTTCCATTACAAACTGTGAGATAGTAGTCACTTTCTGGTAGTTCTCCTTTTTCTTTTTAATTGAAAAAAATTATACAGTATATTCTTATCCCCTTTTCCCCCTCTCCCAAATCCTGCCCAAATCCCCACACACTCAACTCTATACTACCACCCTCTTTCTCCCTCTCCCTCTCTCTCTTTCTCTCTCTCTCTCTCACACACACACACACACACACTCACTGTAAAATTACAAAATCAGAAAACATACAAATAAAAGATCATTTACATTAGATACTTTTCGTGTTGGGTTTATGTGGTGTTTAGGGTGTAGAAGTGTGTTGCGAGAGCAGATCTGCAGTTTCTCTGTAACTTTCTGCAGTGGTCTCCCCAGGTTAAAGGGTACGTATGTTCAGCTTGCATGTGCCGGTGATATAAGACAGCTATGAATAGGACATCGCAAGACTAAGCTTAGCATTCATGGTGACCATGATTAGTTGGGAAAGTCAAAAAAATATGTTATGGAAGGCTAAATGCCATCCCATTCACCAATGGGAATTCATAAAGTAATTAGTGTGCTCGGTACTGTGATAGGGACTGATCAGAGGTGAGTTGTACCTTTCACTGTTTAATGTCTAGATCAACAAAGACAAGAGGCACATGATGGTCTGGGGAAGACTCTGCAGAGGATATTGTTTGGATATTGTGATATCAGATTTAAGTGTAGGACATTTAAGTCCTGAGAGAAAATATGACCCTATTTAGACTTTAAAGCATTAGTAGAATAGTTATTATCTCAGTTTAAGGAGACTATATAAGCAAATATATAGTTCAATAATTATAAAAGAGTTTATCAGTACAGCAAAAAGGGTCGTGAAAGGCATGTTTCTGTAGTCTTTGATTGATAAGACTCCAAAAGTGTTTAATATTATAACATGAAATTGAAATTTGGCTTGTAACAAACTAGAATATTCTCTATTCTGCTAAGGAAAGCAAAGTCACTGCATAGGAAGCTAAATATGAGAGGAGAAGGATTCTTTACAAGGAGACAAAGTCATAATTAAGATATTTAAAGAAATCTGGGAATTTATGCCCAGTTTCTTATGCCTGTAAGGAACGAGAAATGATGGAAATGAAGGACAAAGATGATGATGGTGGTGGTGCTGGTGGCGGTAGTGGTGGTGGTATGTGTGTTGCTAGACATGGGACACGGTGCCTTGTATATGTTGTACAACTGCTCTCTACCACTGATTGGCATGCTCACCCTAAGGATAGTATCTTTGCTGTAAAAGACCAACTGGGGTTCATGGGAGTCTGCTAACAGATGTCTGTGCTTCTCTGCCTCTGATGTGGTTAAGTGTTATTCTTGAGATGGGGCAGTTAGTTCCAATGTATGTGAAAATTTAGCAGAAACCAACTCCCACCCACCTCCAATCCACACGCTTTTCAGACTCCACTGACTTCTGTAAACTATGCTGCAGGGAGAGGGTTTAATTCAATAATGTAATCTATGAGCTAAAATTATTTCCAGCTGTCTGTTTGGAGGGATATTCTGTTGACAATAATTGATGCTTCTGACCTTGTGCTTAAGAAATAGTCAGCACCGTTGTTCTGATGATATTTTCTTATATTAAATCTTTATCTCAACCTTGTATGACCACCAGATAGTAATTGGATAGGAGAAGACACACTACTATGAAAAAAAACCTTCAAGCAACATACTCTAGTTTGTTTTTTTTCAACTATTTCACACATCTCTTTTTGATTTCTATCTTCATTTCCTTAATAGAATCTGAATTTCAGATTATTTTTACATGTTATTATAAATACGATCACTACAAACAGCTCTGCTAAATCTTTCCAGGCAACTCATAGACTTTTTAATGCAAGGCACCTAGAAATTTAAAGGCAACATTTTAATGGACTCTATATGGATTCATGAAGGGCTTGGGTTCCAGTTTTGTCAGTGTCTCTAACTCACTGTATGATCTTGAGCAAGTCCTTTGCTTCTCTGGACCCTGTCTTTTCCTATGTGAGATTGTAAGGGTTCGACTAGATGTTGATAATGACTGATGTCAATCAGAAGCTTCTGATTCATGAAATATTTTGAATATTTGAGATGCATCTATTTAATCCTCTCATCCACACCATCAGGTAGGTGCTTGATCCTAAGTTTAGCTCGCAAATGAACACCCTGACCAACTCCATTGCCTTTCTAAGAGCTAATTTTTAAGACAGTTAACTATAACTGATGAAAAAGAAATGCTAGCGAGCTTTCACTGGAACTGAGCTAGAAATGGCCATGCAGAAATGGGGCCTAACTAGCTGCAAAACAGGATGCTTTATTTTCCATGAAATCTAGAACAGACATCTGGATCGATAACTCTAGATACCTAATTGCATAAAGACTTTGCTAAAGAAGTAATACAACGTGAAGAAATTCTAGGTAGTACAGATGCTTTTTTTAAAAGAAGTATTTGTTTTATGTACATGAGTACACTGTAGCTGTCTTCAGACACACCAGAAGAGAGCATCAGACCCCATTACAGATGGTTGTGAGCCACCATGTGTTTGCTGGGATTTGAACTCAGGACCTCTGGAAGATGCAGTCAGTGTTCCTAACTGTTAAGCCATCTCTCTAGCCCCAGTAGTACAGAGTCTTAGTAGGCATAGCTGTGGAAATATTCAGAAATGCTCAAGTAATGTAAGTAGTATTCTAGTAAAGCCACAGGTCCATTTAAATTTTCCTGTTTACCAAACCTGAGTTCCCCCTGAGTAGTAGTTCAGCAAGTTACATCTAGCTAAGCCACTCAGCAATCATAGAAAACAGTAACGCTGAGCTAGCTTGCACATGCGACGTTTGAACTAATAGGACTATGAAGGTTTTGCTAAGTTGGTTTTGGTGTCTGCCTACCTTATATTTAAGCTGATATACTTCTTGCCAATTCCCTGCTAATGAGTTACTGACCTGGCAAATTCCTGACTTCTATTGATCGAACAGACTACAGATTCGGTTTTTCATTAGTAACAGTTGGTGTGGCTTCTAACAGAGCCTGTAAAACTAATGAAACATCGAGGAAATGCACCTCGCTATTAATGCCGAGGCAATGGCACAGAGCTTCTGCTGTACTACCTTTTGTCTTACATACTCACCCATGAAAGAAAAGGCTGTAGAATTGTGTGGCTGGTAGGATGTGGCAATGGCTTTGCTTAGTACACCTTGAGGAAGCATGGCTCAAATATATAGTATGTTTAGCTCCGGGGTCTTAAAATGATGCTGCATAGTATTGTGACTTCTTGGGTGTCAGCATAATCAAATGGAAAGATGTGGAGGGATGACTAGCTGTGGAAACTAGACATGTTCTAAAGCACACTGGAGAGGTGGATATCATTAGGAAAAATCTATTCCTTGTTTTGGAAAAAAAAAAAAAAAAAAAAAAAAAACCTCTAAAGTTATAAATGATCTTCAAGGTGGTTTGGAACCATGATGTGTTTGCCAAAAGGAATAATCTGGTTTCTAGGTTCAAGGGCATAGTGTATGGTGTAGATGCACTAAATATATGCATTTCCATGGAGCGAACTGATTCCAGATTTCAAAGTTTACATTCTGGCGATAGGCTCATGAGATGTGCTTCAACTCTTGGCTTTTAAGAGCAAGACCTGGTGTTGCTTTACCGCCACCTTTCCATTACTTCTGGAATCTTTGTGTCTTTGTGCTGCTAGGCACCAGTGGCCACAGGAGAGCAGGTTGTTTTCTCCTCTCCTGGTCCCGCTCTGAGCTCAGTGATCACATTCCCTAGTGTTCTACTCAAGAAGAAACAGGCTCCCAAGCCGCTTTAACTCAACCTGAATGCCATCTGTGCTGCTGAGAGAACAGAGCCCTGCCGGAGGAGGCCTGCATCATAGCTGAGAGAACCCCACTCTGCCTACAGAAATCCTTGTTATGATACTCAGGAAAGGTATCCATTAAAAAAATAAGAGCACCTTCTTTCTAATGTGCTCAAATACATTTCTGAAAGTGGCTTTTGCAGACTGTTCTGCCTAAGTTAAGCTCTGTAAACGATTCCGGTACTTGTATCAGAGCAGAAGCGCCTACTCCATTAGCACATAAGCCACCTTGACTTTTACTGAAATACTTTTTTGTCTATGATATGAAACTGTCTTCTTGACACTCTTAGTAGACTATATCAAGTATATAGTACAAAACAAACATTTACTATGTATTATATGGAAGGCACCATTCTGTGTGCCCCTAGAAATATAAAAAGATTCAGCTGATCACATGCTATTTTAAGAGGACCAGATTGACATCCATGGATCTATAACAAGTGCAAATTACAGCCCACAAAGTGACACAGTTATGGGAATGTAATAGAATTTATTTTAACCCTTTAATTTTCCGTTTTTAATACTATATTTTGATTACTGGATAGCCTATAGTGCTAAATGTTAAACCTAGTAGAAATTGTGCCCAGTGGAATGCAGTAGTTTGTAGACTCGATCCATATATATTTAGGTAATGATGATGTTAATAAGCTCATTGCTCCAGGGAGCTAACCACTTAGAGAGAAGCAGATCACTGAAAATCACATATACAAAATTCAGTAAGTTAAAGTAAGCAAGAGGAATTCATACATATTCCCAGCATAGTCTAGTCCAGAGGCTTTGCCTAGGAGTCAGAATATTGCCTTTTTATTCTTGGTCCCTTAGAGTCTGAGGGACTTGGGGTTGCACTTAATTTCTTCTGGCTCCCTTCTCTGTCTTCCAGCCAGGCATGCTAATCATGTGGGCTATGTGGACGGTTGTTTCGAGATGTGGAATTTTGTGAGAGAAAAGACTGTACAAACCACAGATGCTACAAGATATTTTAAGTGGTGGTAAAGACTCCAAGAGCCATTCTCTTTCTCCTGCTGTCAGTGACCGTGAATTAATATTTCTGCACTCACAGTTTTGGGCTTGTATAGTGAGGTCCTTCTGGCAACCCCACTTGTACACTTGCAGACGTTTTGCTTCACAGTTATTTCATTAACAATAACAGCTGTTGACAGAGCACTTGCATCATAGGAACTAGTTAGTATAAGGAACTTAAGAATGTTTCAAGGGATCCAGGACAAGGTGTAGGGATTATGAGGGAAAACTACACCTTATATATATATATATAAGACTTGAACATAGCAAATGTGGTTGCCATGAGATTGCTGAAACCCTCTCTTGAGTAATGACTGTATCTGCTTGGCAGTAGGCCCTTGGACTTCCCAAATGAATACAGTAACAGACTGTGCATAATGTGGCATCTTGCTATATGCTATGTTCTTTTAAAAATATTTATTTATCTATTTGTTTATGTGTGTGTGGTTAGTTTGCTGGCATGTAGTCCTATGAACCATTTTGAGTGCCACAGGCACTCAAACACAGGAGGCCAGAAAAGGGTGTCAGATCCCCTGGAGCCAGAGTTATAGGTTGTTGTGAGTCACCTGATATGAGTGTTAGGAAGAGAAACCCAGATCCTCTGCAAGAGTGGCAAGTGGTTTTTCCTCTTGAGCCATGTCTTCAGCCCCTATACTATATTCTTACCTCTCCTATTAGTCAAGCCCTTGGTGTTCTAGTAGTGGCAATAACTATGGGCTGAACTTGCAAATCTGAAATAGGTAATATCGAGCCAGATATGAGAGGGTTGCTCCAAGTTGGAGGGTGTCCTTCAAATCCCACCAATGCTGATGGATCATTTAAAAGAAACATTCGTTAAATGGTACATAGAGTATGGTGCGGTTGGGAACCAACCAGTTATTTTAATGTGTCTTGATTTATTTGTGATCATTCTGCATAGAGTCTCATATAAATAGTCAAGGGCCCCTGCCATGCTTTGGAAGGGCCTAAGTGAAGAATGGTTTAATCTTTTAGGAGTTACCTGTGCTATATCTTCCCTCACTCATCCTGGATAACAACCCAGGCTTCCCACCCTTGCAGGCTGGTCCTAGCTATCTGATAGAAGGTTCCCTAGAGTTTTCAGGACAAAGGCTTCTGCAGGTAATTGGTCTAATACTGGAATTTTTAAAAGTGCTACATAGACTACAGATTATTTCAAGTCAAGTCGAACACCTATACTGCTTCATAGTCCCTGTCTTCTATTCCAGGAGGAAAATTTCATGGTAGCGGGCATTCATAGGTTGCCTTGATCACAGCATTTTCTGGGCTGATTTGCCTAAGACCACAGTAGACATTGTATTTTGTAAAGCAAAACATGAAATTAGTAGCAATAACTTCTACTATGTATTTCACACGTGGCTGTCATCTCTCTCTAGCAACTACCCACAACACACACACAAACCTCTTGGGCCATATGACCTACTTATACTCCATTCCACAGCCTTTTAGCAACCTAGGAGACAGATTGGAAATTTAGTTTCCTTAGTAAAAGCTACTTGCATTCAAAGCCCACTTGCTAATGGTATTTCAATATCAAAAGGTTGTAACTGGGAATGCACACAATATATTCATAAAAATTCCAAACCATCCATGAGAGATATATAGAAAACCCTAAGCATGTTCAGAGGGGACTATTATCTTTGCGTGTCAGAAAAAGATCTTGGCATAGCAGAGCTTACTTGTGTTCGAAGGAAGAACCAGCATACATTCTGTAGGAGCAAGCTTGGCAACTGGTATTGATGAGTAAAAGCTACAGCTGAGTATGCTTCATTCCCATCTATAGAACTACATAGTTGTTTAAAGGGATGGTTCTCTAATGAAGTAGACCATTATTCATAGATGCCCTCTAAGTAGTTCCAGTATATATGTCAGGTTTTAAAATAATTAGAATCCTTTTTATATATGTTAAAGTTATGCAAGTTACCTCTATAGCTTTTGAAAACTTACCATTAACTAAGTTGGCTGATTCTTAAAGTCATACATGATTTCTGACTATGGCCAAGAAATGCAAAGGAATATATTTTCCCAGGGAAAATAGAAGTTTTAAGATAACAGGGCAAAGGGCTCCCAATGGAGGAGCTAGAGAAAGTACCCAAGGAGCTAAAGGGATCTGCAACCCTATAGGTGGAACAACATTATGAACTAACCAGTACCCCGGAGCTCTTGACTCTAGCTGCATATGTATCAAAAGATGGCCTATGAGCATCCACTTCTGTGTAGAGAGACCCTTTGGACTTGCAAACTTTATATGCCCCAGTACAGGGGAACGCCAGGGCCAAAAAGGGGGAGTGGGTGGGTAGGGGATTGGGGGGCTGGGTATGGGGGACTTTTGGGATAGCATTGGAAATGTAAACAAGGAAAATACCTAATTTAAAAAAAATGATGGCCTAGTCGGCCATCACTGGAAAGAGAGGTCCATTGGACACGCAAACTTTATATGCCCCAGTACAGGGGAATGCCAGGGCCAAAAAAATGGGAATGGGTGGGTAGGGAAGTGGGGGGGGGGTATGAGGGACTTTTCGGATAGCATTGGAAATGTAATTGAGGAAAATATGTAATAAAATATATATATATATATATATAAAGATAACAGGGCAAATGTTCCTTCAAGTGCAGAACATGGCTCATTTTATTTGCAACCTCTTTACACTGAGCAGGTGTTTCTATTGCTCTTCATGTCACAGCATTATGTGGTATATCATTTCCTCTGGTATTCTGACGGCAATGAAACTCTGGGCCTGAGAAAATGGTCTCGGGGGCTCTTACATTGCTGCAGTTCCTGTTCATTCATGTATAAAAATCCAGGGAAGGAGATAATTGGGGGGAAATCATAAGGCTTCCTGGATGATGCAAACGTTAAGAGCGTCTGAGAATCTCTGCCTTTCAGTCTGGACATCTTGCCTCTGTAGGCTCTGTGAAGACACCAGAGAGCTCCTGTTATAATAATACCTCTCAAGGCAAGCTACACCATTTCTGGGCAATGTTTATTATATAAAAACCTCATACTGAGCCAGAAAGTCTGTTTCATTATAGCTTTCCCTAGTGCTGTCTTTAAATATTGACTATTGACTGCTGGCATAGAAACACAGCCACCGTATATAACACTGTTCCTCAAAGAAGAGCAGTAGAACACAACCCTGCTCATCTATTGGAGCATTCCCACTAGGGGAGAGTGCCCAAGGAAAGCAGAAGGGAGCAGATAAGTTCTCATAGAGTCGATCGGGAGAGGCTGTTTCCCAACTCCGCTTTTCCTTTTCAGTATTGACAAAAACTACCTAAGAAAACTCTCTCTGTTCCACAGTGGTTCAGAGTGCTGCCTTCCTTGTAACTCACTCTCAAGAAAGCCTTCCTTTCATGGCTCTTATTTAGCTATGGGAGAGTGGGTGCCTGGCAATATTGAATGAAGGAGAACTCAGCCCTCCGGCTTGCCTGGTTTACTTTAGCTGGCTACAGCAAACAGGAGAGCATACTGGCTTGGAAAACTGCCTCCAGTTGGACAATGAATTTGACTTTAGGGTGTGTCATTTATCTATTATACGCTCCATGCGTTTGAACAAGTTGTTGACTCTGATGCCTCAGGTTCGCACCTGTAAGACAGAGATGGAGAATGCATGTGATGAAGCGTAAGAGAAACACAATCTGCTCAATAAATGGCATTTATCACCCACATCCTCTGTGAACTGTGTTTCTAGATCGTGTGTCATTAGTTGGGAGACATATCAGATTCCACTCTAGAACTTAGGGTGAATAGCTTTAATGCTACCCAACCTGTTACTTAGGATCGGAGACTCCTTGAAGGTAGGGTAGTTCTGCAAAGGAATTGCTTGCTTTCTATTATTTCAGCTATGCTGCCCTCTTTTTCTTCTTAGGGCTCAAAGCAGAGAACTGTAGTTTAAGATTTTTTTTGTTTTGTTTTCTTACTCAAATATACTTGATGAGAAACAGTACTCATGACACTGTATTTTTGTTTATATGTCAAACTAATCTGGATCTGCAGATTGATTATTCCATAGGTTTGCACCTGCTCCTTGTAATGTTTAAAATCTCTAGTCTAACCCCTACATATACAACAGGATATGTATTCCTTGACCTTGCTATTAAGGAATTGAAGTATGCATAGCTTGAAGTGGAATATATTTCCATTTTGGGGGGAGATGTATGTACCTGAAAGTAATGGATAACATTTTAAAATAAGTGGGTCAGAGTCCATACCTACAGATTTTAATTTTTAGTGTTGGCAGTCAAATTCTCAAGGTTGTTTCATGCTACATCAGTGCCAAGAATGGACCACACTGGCTTGTGAGTTCTTCTTGAAGGATGAAGAGAAAGAAAGTCCTAGAGATGAACTGAGGAATGCATTAAGGATTGAGGGTCCGAAGTTGTTATGTTTCTGTTTTCTCAGTTAGTTCTAAGTAACCTAGGATTAATTTCTTTGGCTTATCCAGCAGATTGGGCCAATTAAAACGCTGGAGACCTTGACATAGTGCCCAGCACTGGGTCCTAGTACTGGGTCCATTCTCTGGACTCCTGCCAATTAATTGCAGCTACTGTGGTAAATGAAAAAAAAAATTAGAGCTTCAACTTATTTTTCCATAGTGGGAAGGAACCATTCCCATGCTATCTTATTTAGTCCTCCCTGTGGTCCCTAAACAGACAATCGAGAAAGCATTCTGCTGGACTGGAAGCAAGTGAACAGGTTTAATTTTGTTGTTGTTGTTTTGTTTTGTTTTGTTTTTTGTGCTAATATAGCTGCATGAGTCACATGGGAATCAGGCCTCATATTTGACTTCCTTAATGTGGTGCTAGTGTAAATAGGATTCATGACTTCAGAACCTGCCTATCATCCAGCATTTAATAAGTACATACTAATAAGCATTTATTATCAACAGGATGGCTTATGCTGGAGGAATAAACCAACAAATAAGATCAAATCTTGCCCTTGTGGAGTTTAGATTCATTTTTGGATATAGACAAAGTGAGTACATCAAATAGTGTTCCAGATAAGTCCAGTGGTAAAACAAATCAAAACCAAAACCAAAACCATAAAACAGGATCCTTATTGGAGGGAAGGCTATAGTGTTCCAGATAAGTCCAGCAGTTTAAAACATTTTAAAAAGATTTATGCATGTATATGAGTGATCTATTTGCATGTATACCTGCACGAAAAAGAGGGCATCAGATCCCATTACAGATGGTTGTGAGCCACCGTGTGATTTCTGGGAATTGAACTCAGGACCTCTGGAAGAACAGCCAAATGCTCTCAACCTCTGAGCCATCTCTCCAGGCCCAAGTCCAGCAGTTTAAAAAAACCAACAGGACCATTACTGGAGGGAAGGCTTTAGTTTAAATTATGCTGTTAAAGAAGAACTCATTGAGTAAAAAGGAAGAAATTGGAGATCTCAAAAGTCTTCCAGGAGAAGTAGCAAATATGGAGAGAATGAATCAGAAAGTCAGTTAAGATTAGACCTATGAGAGACTAGAAAATAGGGGGAGAGCCACAAGAGATCAACAGGGTAAGCCCCTTCCTAGTCAGATAAGAACTTGAGGATATCATCCTGAGTTTAGTAACCCAGTCACAAAAGAACACACAAGGTATGCACTCACTGTAAGTAGATATTAGCCAAAACTCTCGGAATACCCAAGATACAACTCACAGACCATATGAAGCCCAAGAAGAAGGAAGACCAAAGTGTGGATGCTTCAGTGCTTCTTAGAAGAGTGAACAAAATACTCACAGGAGGAAATATGGCGACGTGTGGAACAGAGACTGAAGGAAAGGCCATCCAGAGACTGCCCCACCTGGGGATCCATCCCATATAGAGCCACCAAACCCAGACACTATTGTGGATGCCGGGAAGTGCTTGCTGACAGGAGCCTGATATGGCTGTTTCCTGAAAGGCTCTTCCAGAGCGTGACAAATACAGGGGTGGATGTTCACAACCATCTATTGAACTGAACACGGGGTCCCCAATGAAGGAGTTGGAGAAGGGACTGAAGGAACTGAGGGTATTTGCAACCTCATGAGGTGAAGCAACAGTGTCAACTGGCCAGACCTCCAGGAGCCCCCGGGAACTGAACCACCAACCAAAGAGTACACATGGAGTGACCCATGGCGCTGGCCACATATGTGGCAGAAGTTGGCCTTGTTGGACATCAGTGGGAGAAGAGGCCCTTGGGCCTGAGGGGGTCTGATGCCCCAGTGTAGGAAAATGCCAGGGCAGGAAGGCGGGAGTGGATGGGTGGGTAGGGGAGCACCCTCATGGAGGCAGAGGGAGGAGGAATGGGATAGGGGGTTCCTGAAGGGGAGACCTGGAAAGGGGAAATGTAAATAAAGAAAATATTCAATAAAATGGAAGGGGAAAAAGAATGTTGGCTCTTTTTCTAGGAGGTAAGACACCGTGCGAGTATCTTGAGCAGAGGAGTGGGATTGTTGGATGCAGGGTTCATTGGAGTCTCCCTTGCTGCTTTGCTGAGAAAGGAGTATGGGGACAAGGGTACGGTCTACCACCAGGGAGCGTGGGAGACTGCCAGTGGGGGTGGGGGTGGGGAGTGCTATATCACCTTTTTCTGAAATAATTTATTTGCAGTTTAATTGATTGTTGTTGTTTTCTGGTGTTTTGCTTTGTCTTGTTTTGTTTGCCAAGAGCGTTATTACTTTAGAGTCTCTTATTTCCATAATACTTTATCAGTACTAAATGCATGAACTGAGCCAGTACAATCTGTACATCACTTCACTGGTATATTTCCTGAGAAATGTACTGCAGGGTCTTTTTTCCACAGTGTGACTATCAGAGCAAAGATGTGTAAACTTTGTAAGTCCACATGTCACAGCAATATGATCTTGTGGGGTCACGGTGACATAGGTGGTTCTTTATTACCGAAGTGTTGTCATCCAGTGCAGGACTATGCATCTTACTCAGTGGTGTTATCACACGTGCATGCAGTGTGGACACGTCAGGGCTGAGGGCAACTTATTTCAGTCACCAGAGGGGTTGTATCTTCCTTATATTATTATCTCAGGAGAGAGTTAAGGGAAGACTATCTCACTGGTTTTTGTGTGTTGTTGTTGTTGTTGTTGTTGTTGTTTTCATGAGAATCTTGCTTGGAATCCCTCACATGGATTTTCTTTGTCTGGTATTAACCTCTTTTCATAGTTGATCCTTTTCTGAAAGTATGATCCCCAGCCCTAGGTCTGCTTTAAAGGAGATATAAAGTTCCCATCCCACATAGCTCCCCCTTCCACCACACTCCCAGAATATAAAGCCATAGAAAGTGTGGGAACTGAATGACTACTGTTTGGGTTCATCTATTTCCATATGTGTATATACGATATCTATTCAGATCTGTTTTTTATTTTTGTGACTTAGAGATGCTATGCAAAACACAATCTCCCTTTTGGAAATAATGAAAACCCAGAACAACAATGTGTTGAGTGACATAATCACGACATGCACACTACTCTGTCACAGATTGTTGATTAGATTCATATTCATATGGAATAATTGTTGAGATGAGTCGATTCAGGCTTATTCCCATCTGATAGCTCCTAAAGATGCAGCCCATGAAGGAAGCATTGCTAAGACATACATTGTATTTGTCAAACCCTCATTATGGGCCCCAGGGGGCCATTGTGCTATAAGCACCAGTGACTGATTTTTTTCAAAGTTGAAAATTTGGACTCAGAATCAAAGAAGCAGTGGTTTTGCTGAATGGCTATTAGGACAGAATGAATGACAGATTGTCTCGGAAATCAGACACAGGAAGTGGCTGAGACATTGGGTGCTACAAAGAAGCAAAGGGCTTTATTCTCTTTATTCTCCTTCACATGACTCTTAAGTCCCTGGTGTGTACACAGTAATACAGAATGGGATAAACATGTGGTTACAGAAATTTTCAATACACATTAAGATCATTGTAGCTCTTGATCATGCACTTGTTTGATGTGATCTTTAAAAAAAAAAAAATCTCTCTTGTTTTTTGCTTGTGTGGGATTTGAGCCACCAAGTTCTCAAAGGGCCAGTCCCATGAGCCAGGGCAGTGCTTTCTCCCACAAGTCTTCCTTCAGTGGTGGTTGGCTCCCTTCCAATGGCAGTCAGCCTTTTAGCACTGCTGGTAGTCATGCGGCCTCTTTGTGAATTAAACTGCACCAGCCGAGTTTTAAAAACAAGTGTGATTAACCTTGGAGCTTTGTGAGAGAGCTGTAGCATGGAGGGAATTCCCCCAACATTAAGTGTCTCCCACTCTTAACTACTACAGCTGGTCCCGGTTTCTAAGTACATAAAATCTCTTCATAAGTGGCTTTGCTATCTCCAATTACTAGTTCACCTGGATGATTGCTATTTCTGTATCTAGGTCATAAGGAAGCCAGAGGTGTGAGTGCCTTCTGAATAGTCTTATGCTCTGCTATGCTCATTCCATGCTTTCAAGGCTTTCTGGACAGTTGAAAAGGAGCAATACACTCTCTCTGAGTGGGAGTCAAAGCCCTAGAACCTGTTTTCAACTTTTGCAAGTACAGAACAGTGCTTCTTAATAAAAATAAGAACCATGCTGTACAGCTACCCTTGCCATCCCTCTCGGGTGCTTTCAGTTCACTCCTCCAAGTTAAATGCAAAGTTAGGTTAGTGAAGGTCCTTAGCAAATGAAGTTAGCAACCTAGAAAATAGTTGGCTTGGTCTTGACTTTCCTTTTCCTTTTCCTTTTTCAGAAAATAGATTTCTTTTCTCACATAATATATCCTGATTACAATTTCCCCTCCCTTTGCTCCTCCCATTTCTTCCCCATCTTCCTTCCCATCCAGATCTGCCCTCTCTCTATTTCTCATTAAAAACAATGAGGCTTCTAAAGGAATAGAATAATAAAATAGAAATTAACACATTGGGATAACACAAAACAAACAGAAGGAAAGGGGCCCAAGAGGAAGTACAGATTTTTCTACCTCCTGATCTCACTGGAGAAGGAATCGAAGCCAAGAAAGCTTTGGTGATCTGCCAAAGCCCACACAACTAAAAGAAACTGCAAGCCCTATCTCCTAACCCTCAAGTCTGGAACTCCAGCATCCATCCCCCCCTTTAAATACACCGGGTTCCTTTGCCTTGCCTATCCTCGACTGGGTTCCCAAGCCCACTAGAAACCCCTTTATACATTCAAATTCTTAGTCCATTTTGCTGTACTGGCTACAGAGGTAAATAACTAATAATAAAAAAAAATGTAAATGTAATGGGCATGTACTATTACTTCTCAGAGTTTAAAGAAAAAACATAAGATTACAGAGGCTTCTGATTTCTCTGCCAGTCTGACTCCTTTCGGTACTCTCTAGAACGATGTCCCCGATGCTTCAGAAAACATCCCTCTCTAGTCTCCCTTCAGCAAGCACATTCACCTACGAATTAAGGACAGGGATACTCTCTTGCCTACTTTTCCTCTTAAATCTTGCACCCGAGGGATCTATATTTTAACTATTGATAATTGCCATAGACTTTCTGCATCATACATTTTGTCTCTGAGTTCCAGAGGCATGGGAGTGGAAGGCACTAGTCTACAGTCCCTCTGTGTGTAGTCATCAAGAACAAATGAACCTGTGAAGCTCTGGAATGCTTGAGCAGTGGATTCCTCATGCAAATGTGAACTGGCTGTGATTCCCTCCTACTGTCTCTTTGGTGATTCTTTTTTATCAGTGCTTAGACACAGTGCCTTCTATCTCGTAGAGCTTCTTAGGACAGGTCTCTTAGCTGTACCTTATACCTCTATGACTTCATTTCCCACCGTTGCCCTCTAAGATATCATTTAGTTGTTAATATGCTAAACTCGTATCATCATTGAAATGATTGGGTGTGTTCATTTAGAAGGTGGAGCTCCCAGGCTAGGTGTTAGGGAGTTTGAGTAATGATGGAGACTTTGCCCTCTCATATGCGAATCTGGCATACCATGTGTGCAGCTTTAGCAGGTTGGTCAGATCTATGGTCTGTGCTCTAACAAAGGAAGAAGGAATCACATGGCTCTGGATGCCTGAGAAAAATCAGGAGGGTGCAGGGTTGGCAAGGAGCCTACCCAATGTTACCTGGAATGACCTGATAAGAACAAAGAGGATCACTTATGTCTACTCCCCACTCCCCAAATATTCAGTTTATGGTTAAAAATGCCGCCTGGCGAGTCTCTTCCAGGAGCCTTTGGGAACACTGTGGCATATGGCCAAACTTCTCCAGGACTTTCTTTCATTGAAAATTTAAAGCAACATATGCTAGTTTTTTCAAAGCTTTTCTCAGTCTAATCTAATGTTTGGGGTTTTTTTTTCTCCTGTACTAAATATTGAACTTAGAATCTCATTCATGCTGGGCTGTGTGACTGAGCTAACCTCCCCAGCACCAATATACCTCTGCTAGTGCTGCTACTATGATAGTTTTATTTGGCCTTGGTTCAGAGCCTGTATTAGTAGCAGCTGGTGGGATCCTGTTCCTAAGTTTAAGCTGTGCCCAAACTGTACTGGAAAGTTAAGACCTAGCTCTGAAATGTCCTTAGTCCCAATCGCATTCTCTATCTCTGTCTGTCTGTCTGTCTGTCTGTCTGTCTTTCTCTTTCTCTCTCTCTCTATATATATATCTGTCTCTGAGTGTGTGTGTGTGTGTGTGCAGTGCCAAATGTCAACTGTCATATGTATCATATGTACAGCCTTGCCCTTGCTGTTGAACATCTTAGAATGGAATTCTTTGTAGCTAATTTAAGGGTAGAAAGTTGATGCTGAGCATCTTCTTTTACCAATATGGTCTGTTTTCACCCCTGGTAACATGAGACTTGATTCTAGTGGGTAAAGATACTGCCAGATTTCTATTTGGCAAAGGAAACTGTTCAGAGAATGTGCTTTTTTACAAATGACCACCAGGTGTCAGCAGAGGATGTGAAACTTTTGGCAACATCTGCATTATTGGATTTAATTCACTGAAACCATTCATTCCCATCGACAGGAAGCCTCTGCTGGGCCCCTTCTCCTCACAATTAGCATCAAATGCTTTCTCCTCAAGTCTGCATCATTTCTTCACCCTTTTCTCGTCTAATACTTAAGTCTGGCATGCACAGTGGTAGGTTTTGTTCTACAAAACAAGCTATTGAGGCAAGACAGGGGAGTTACCATTACAAAGTTCATGTGTTTTACTAAAGTTCATAAAGAGATTAATTATGCAGCACAAAATGTTAAGGCTGCCTTATGCCTATGCCTTTTCCTTCAAAAAGCAATTTACCATGTGTGTGTGTATCTGTGTGTGTCTGTGTGTCTGTGTGTCTGTGTGTTGCTGTTTTCCTCTAGCTTCTCATCTTGCCTCTTCATTTGGATAGACTGAGCAGAAACCGGAGACCTTTAGCACAGAGCATTGAGCTTTAGGCGGGGACAGCACTTAACTTCCTGAGTAGAACTCGGAAAGCACGTAAGCCTCGGGTCCTAAAGGTAGCAATTTGAAAACGGTTACTTTTGAATATGTCATCAAGCTCTAAATGAATCAAAGGATATATAGCAACTGTGGGATGGTGGGGGACACAAGCCAGCATATGGCTTCACCAGCCACAATTGCTGAGGCCTGGGATCTTCAGGCAATTGGAGAGTAAGGCCTAATACATAGCACTGAATGCACTACCTTAGGTAAGGGGCTGATAAATGCATGGGGCTAGAGTTTAAACATGTTATAAAGATTTTAATTGGAATGATTAATGATATTTGACAAATAGCATTACAAACAATTCCAAGAAATGTTCAGACTCTTCTGTTGCTTTACAATGAATAAGGTATTATAAGGTGGCACCTCAATGGGGATTCAAAACTGTCTAGAATATTTTCTTTATAGAGATTTCGATGATAACGGGCAAGAAGAATATCCTTGTTCTTAAAGTGTTGTAAAAGATGGCCATAAAACCTATTCTACCCTCACATGCCGTTGATGAAAGGAGCCAGCATTCTCTCTGAAGTCATGCCTCATTCAGTGTTGGATAGACGCACATTGGAGGAATGCCTCTCCAAAGTGTCTTATGATGTTCTTTAAGCAGCTTTTTTAAAAATGTCCTTTATTGACTGGATTTCCAATTAATATAAAAACTATGTATAGGATATATAAGGGGAAGCTATAATTTGCATACTATCAATGTGCATTTACTGTGTGACAGTCTTAGCTAATGATCTCTGACATTTCTTGCCATTGAGGACAAAGCCTTCAGCAAATACACCTTGCTGGTGGAAGCTTGAATCTTAATGACCACATTGCTCTGTGTCTGTGATGGTTTGAATGAAAATGGCCCCCACAGGCCCATATATTTGAATGCTAAGTGTGTACTTCCTCTCTTGGTGAACCTGTTTGAGAAGGATTAGGAGGTGTGGCCTTGTTGGAGGAGGTGTGTCATTGGGTGTAGGCTTTGAGGTTTCAAAATACCATGCCATTCCCAATTAGTTAGTTCTCCCTCTTTGCCTATACTTGTGGATCAGGATGTAGGCTCTCAGCTTCTGCTACAGTACTGTACCTGCTCCCATGCTCCCCACCTTGATGGACATGTACTCCCTCTGGAACTGCAAGCCCCCAATAAACTCTTTTGTTATAAGTTGCCTTGGCCGTGGTCTCTCTTCACAGCAATCGAGGAGGAACTAAGACAATGTCTTTTGGCAATAGCTTCATGTTTCATGTTCTCTTCTCTCCTTTTGCAGATCACTGGGGTGATCCTGTTGGCTGTTGGAGTCTGGGGAAAGCTGACTTTGGGAACCTATATCTCCCTTATTGCTGAGAACTCCACAAATGCTCCCTATGTGCTCATTGGAACCGGCACCACCATTGTGGTTTTTGGCCTCTTTGGATGCTTTGCTACGTGCCGTGGTAGTCCATGGATGCTGAAACTGGTGAGTGCAACTCAGCATGATGTGATGTGCTTTCTTGGTTATTTTTATAAAACAATAAATTCATGCAGCAGTTAAGTAGCCCTTCTTGAAGCCCCACACACACACAAAAAAAGACTTTAATATTCATTGATTTTAATTTTACACTAGACTCTTAACTAATCCAGCCTTTAAACCTCCCAGTGGGAAAAACTACCCCAAACACAGCCTGGCACAGTAAACGTAGTCCCAGCTTCCTGAGGTAAATTGGCAAAGCACTGGCCATTGATTCCAATGAACGATTAATGTCTTCTTGGCAAGATGCCTTGTGCCAGTCTCAAACTGACTTAGAAATCCCTTGTGGGATGTGATGTGCAGCTTCAGCGGGCAAGGGATCATCCTGAACATGAACAGCCTTCCACGTCCAAGATCCCACTGGAGTAGACCTCTCTTTCTCCTTGAATCTTGTCATGCAAGGAGGTGTGCGCATGCTTTTCTCTCCATTTGTACTATGTGGCCCTGTGCTGTGGGAGTTGAACTAAGCCAGAAGCTCTCTCTCAAAGGGCTGATGCAATGACAATTAGCTTCCAGGGCCACAGCAGAGGCCTATGTCTAATAGTGCAGACAGAGCAATAATACATCCCTAAATGTAAGGGCAGGCTGCTGACAGACCCTTACGGCGGTTTTAACTACCGTTAGAATCTTACGGTACTCCTTTAGCTTTAACCTTAATAACTGAAACAATCATCAACAATAACAATTGATCCTATAGGGAGGCCCAAAGATGACTGACCACAGAGTTAAATGTCCATTTTTCCACTTGCCTTCTGATAGTTCTCTTTCCACCTAACTTTCTGGTGGATTGTAGTGTTGGTCTGAGCCTCTCCACAGAGTAGTGCCTGCTTCTGATCATATTTTGAATGAACTATACAAAGAAATTATGTAAATTGCATATAATTACCTCATGCTTAATATTTTACTGGTTGTATGCTTATATAGAATTTCATTAATATTTAGATAAATGGATATTTTAACCCAAAGCTTTCTTCTTTTAGCATATGTGTCAGTAAGAATTTTTTATGATCCCATACAAATTTATGTACTTATAAGCCATATGTATATATTATAGCTAAGCTCTGTGGTGTTGTGTAGTCCACCCACAGCATCATTTAGGGTCCTTGCAAACATTCAAAATGGCCCTCTTTTGAGACACAAAGAAGAAGGTGATAATATATATGACATGTTGGTAAGGAGTTAATTCCTCTTCCCTTTTTCTGTTTTTCAAAGTCAGAAAAATAGCAAAGCCTTCATAACTCATAAGTGCTATGTAATGTCCTTGAACTCAGATATTTGCATGCATGTGTACAGAAAGACAGTGACAGACACAATCTTTCGAATTGAGAAGTGCAGGGAAGATGGGATGAGAAACACGGGGATGATTGTTAGTAGTCTTGGTCACTTGCTTTGTTAGAGGTTATAAATTCAATGAATTGCCCAGCCCAGAGGCAAGGATCCCCACATGAACTGGTTGAGGGGATCACGTTCAGAGCTAGCCAGCAAAGTGAAGAAGTATGTCATGCTATATAGACCCTGGCCTTTGACACAAGATGACAGACAGGCTGCACTTCCAAGTAAAATGGGTCTGTAGTCATTTACTGTGAGATGTGGCTAAAAAAAAGAAAAATAGAGAAGTTTGCCCAATGCACAGCTCCGCATCCCAGCCATACTCATACATACAAAGGAGTAATGTATATACATGTGCTTGGGCCCTTATGCTTTCTAAAGCAGAACCACTACTGGCTAAAATTGGAAATAGGAAGACCTGTGGCCAGAAGCAAAGAAGTTTTTCTGATAATTGCAACAATTGCAAAATAGAACAGTCAAAGCTGGGGCAGCAGCTTAGTGCGGTAGTACTGAAGGCCTTGGGTTCTATGCCTGGCATTAAAAAGAGGGTAAAAAGAAGATTTAATTTTCAGGTTCTAGCTCACTGTTAAAAAGATGGTTGCAAGGCCTCCTAGACAAGGCCAAACAATGTCCTGTGAGAACTCCAGAGCAAATATTTTTTTCTAGCTTAAGTATTTTCATATTAAAAGTAAAACAACACTTTGGAGCACATGACCCTTTCATGTTTCTCCTGATTGATCTAAGCTGATGGACACAGTGTCAGTTGAGGTCTCCTCAGCATCCATACCCCAAGATATTTGTACATCTTAAAATGACAAGTTTCTATATTGCTACTTCTATGAAATTCTAACAAGGGTATTTACATTTCTGAATTTGCTCTAGTAATAATAAGGACTTACCTAATTGCCCCTAGCAGAAAGATACTCTAAAAATGCCCTCTCAGCTATGTGTCTGTCTGTCTGTCTGTCTGTCTGTCTGTCTGTCTGTCTATCTGTCTCTCTTCCCCTCTCTTTTTCCCTCTCTATCCATGTGTCTGTGTCTGTCTGTGTGGAGCTATGTATACATGAGCACAGGTGCCCACAGTGGCCAGAGGCATTGGATGCCCTTGGAGACAAAATAATGGGCATTTGTGAGCCAACTGATGTTGGTGCTGTGAAGTGAACTTGGGTCCTCTACAAGAGCAGTCTGTGCGCTGAACTCTTGAGCAATCTTCCCAGCCCTGAAAAGCCCTCCCCTTAATCCTGCCTTGTGACTTTATCCTCATTCACTTCGTTTGTAGTATGCCATGTTCCTGTCCCTGGTGTTCCTGGCTGAGCTTGTTGCTGGCATTTCTGGATTTGTGTTTCGTCATGAGGTGAGTATGCTCAGGGTGGAAAGACTCAGAGTCTATGTTTTAGAGGCGTTTTGGAAACGAATGGCTTGTGTAAAGGGTGCATGCAGGCTAGGCAGGAACTTCCCCCAAATTTTATACACCCTTCAGTGTTGACCCTCACTTGAGTTTTCTCTGTAGCTCTTTCATAAAATGACTTCTAATATGGATTAGATACTCCTTTGTAAGTAGCTTTTTCCACAAAGCATTGCGTGCTATTATAAGATTTCTGACACTAGAGGCAAGCTGAGCTAATTGTCTTGCTTGTAAATCCACTTACAAAGAACAAGAATAGATAGGTGTGTGGCGATGGAACCAGAACACCATAGACAGTGAGTGCACTGAGGGGGTTGGCTGTGGCTCTTGAATGCCCGGCAGTACATCTCAGGCTCTTTGTTTTTATCCTGCTGAGCTATCTTCTCTGGGAGCTTGGCTTATGGATGATCCATTCCTTTCCCCATTACCCTGATTTTGACTGTAGGTAGTGTTCAAAATGCCAATGCTAACTTCCAGAACCTGTTGCTCATGGATGCTGCCTCTAGGTAGATTACCCATTCTTACAGTGAGCTGGAGAGAAATCAGGTGAAGTAGGTGGTAGCCTCAACAGCCCTGCTGGAGGGCATCAGTGTAAGTGTGAAAACCAGAAGTCCTATTCTCCCTTTCATTATATTCATTAGGGATTGCAGTCTCACCCTGATTACAAAATAAAGGTTGACTTTGGTCAAGTTGTGAAATTCACTGGGTAACAGTAAGTCACATTGATACCATTTACTTGGACCGATGTTGTAAAGAAGCCTGGATTGCCTTTAGGGCAGCCACAATCTTGTTTCTTAAGCCTGTGTCCTTGGGGTAACACAAGCCGTATTCTATATACAACACCCCACCCTGAGAATTTAAGAGTGAACTGAGGTACAGAGTTGGCTGTGGTAGGCACTTTGGCTTGTAGCTGTCCAACGGACATTACTTTCAGAATTTAGTCAGGAAAATCCCTGCTTGGAAGAGTTACCATATTTAGCTTGGAGCTTGCCACCAGATAATTATTGCCACTTTCTGTTCTCCTAATCCCAAGGCATTGCATCAATCAGGCCTTAGTTTTACCATAAGTGACATGGCCTAGTTGTATACCTAACACCTCACTTACCCCATATTTCAAAGGGATGGGACTTGAAAATGAGCCCAAGGGCAAATATGTTCATTGACAAGGAGAAAGGGTTTCATTAACTTTTTACTAACAAGAAAGCCCTTGTCCTTTAGCCTCTTTCATTTTGGCCTCAGTAATTAGAGTTAAGTGAAAGATGACTTTTGTTCCACTCCTGCATGGTGGAAAAAAGGTCAGTTTGGGGCCAATACCTTAATCTTCACATCACGCTGGTGTCTGGCCTGTTACCATTCTGTCTGCATAAGTCAAAGAATGGTATAGAAAGGAAGTCTGCCATGAATCAATTAAAAGAAAAATAACTAGAAAATTCATGCCTGATGATTGGCCAGTTGGTCACCTTTATAACACTTTTAAAACTTACCTAGCCACTTCAGTGAGCCATCTGACAGGACTGGTTCCCTCTAAATTGGTGGTTTAAACCAACTTTGTCTTTAAATTCCTCAGCTAGTTAAACCTTTGGTGAATTTTCTGAGCTCCTTTGTCTCAGAGAATAGGCTTTCCCTGCCTAGTCAATTGAGAAAATTTCAGAAGAGATGGTGCTGGGAGACTGAGAGGAACCTGAGTCAGATTAGGACACAATGGACTTGATATACATTCCCCCTTTATCTTCTGAAGATCAAGGACACCTTCCTGAGGACTTACACGGATGCCATGCAGAACTACAATGGCAATGATGAGAGGAGCCGTGCTGTGGACCATGTGCAGCGCAGCGTAAGTTTCAGGGAGAGATATGGGTATGGAGCCTGTCTGTACAGTTCTGGGCTTAATCCTCTACGCTTGGTGGGTAGGTGGGGTAGGCCAGTTGCGTATACTGGTGATTCTCATTCTCGAGTGCTTAGTCCAGTTCTGTTTTCAAGAGTTGAATCTAAGCGTTTGCCTAGGCTTTGATTTTTCTAGAAAGTTAGCATCAAGAAGGCACATGCTCCAATGTGTCTTGTATTGGTAAGACTGTTGAACCTGTCACCAATACCCCATTTGTCCTTAAAAGCTGAACCGTTGGAAAGGAGGTAGGTAGGTAGTGGGTATGTGTTGATCTAGTAACAGCTGATTCCTGAAGGAGTGAGATGAGCAGCATCTACTTGGGGCCGTGTACTAAAAGTGTAACTGGACCAAAAGGAAACTGAGAATCTGCCAGGTAGAGTCTGCAAAGGGGAGTATGATGTAATTATATTTAAACTTCATACAATTTTTAAAAATTAAAACCATAATATTTTCCATTTTATTTTGGTGACATTTCAGACTTTTTGGAAACTCAAAAAGTATACACTCAGGTTTTACCAACCAGTAACATTTTTTTTTGTCGCATTTGCTTTCATATTCTCTATATGAGATATCAGAAAACTTTTATAAAGGGGACAAATAGAAAATATTTTAGGCTATGGGGATGGTCTTATACTCTGTGTCACAATCAACTGTGCCACCATAGCACAAAAGGAGCCATGGACAATAGGCAATACATAAACAAATGGCATGATCAGTTCTCAAAACACATGTATAAAACCTGGCAGGTGGTAGGCTGTAGTTTACCAATACCAGCTTTCCATCCCACATAGAAAGTATTTCCTCTAAGCTATTTATTTACTTATTATTGTAGGTCCAGTGGAGAACATTTAGAAACCATTCATTGCCTATCAGTATTCTGGGTGTAATTACCATGTGCATCTGCATGTTTAATAGCACTCTTATATGATTGCGATATTAAGCAAGGTCAGAGACATATTACTCTACTTGTGGAGGTAGTAAGAAAGGCAGTGTAATGTGACCTCATCTTCCTTCTCAGAGTTCAAATGGGCACCAAAGATGATTGATAGTAGAGCTTAAGTTGATTTTTCCACACCAAAGGTATATGCTACACTGGGAGCCTGGCTGATGTACAACCCCGACTGTCCTCCTGTATCTGCCTTCTGAGTGCTAGGATTAAAGTGCCACCACTACTCAGCTTGATGTTTTTCTCATAGAAGCTTCAGAGCAAGAAGTGAGGAGGTCCCAGCTTCTGCTCAAGCACTCTTGGATTCTTTTCTTTTCTTGTTAACAGCTGAGCTGCTGTGGCGTGCAGAACTACACCAACTGGAGCAGCAGCCCCTACTTCCTGGACCATGGCATCCCCCCCAGTTGCTGCATGAACGAAACTGATTGCAATCCCCTGGATCTGCACAATCTGACTGTGGCGGCCACCAAAGTTAACCAGAAGGTACTTCTTCCTCCCAGCCCTCATGGGACAGGCGGGCGGGCTGTGTTTGGGAGGATTTTATTACTTTTGTGAAATTAAGACAAATAGATTAGAAAACGTGTCTCAGAGGGAGTTGAGCTTCTTCGTTTGTGGTGTTTGCTCGCCTAGGAGAAGCCCTTGAGGCTGCTCACTTCTGAAGGAGGAAGCTCTGCCTCCAGTTGGTCTCTTGTGGCTCTCCCACAGCAAGCCTCCACCAGGCACAGATATGTAGGTTTAGCAAATGGTTCCTGTTAACCCCGATGCCTGTGTCAGACAGAGAGTGCTTTCTTTTTTTTTTTTCTTTCTGGCGCCTTTCTTCTACTTAATATACCATCGAAACATAAAATTATTCACAGCTGGGTGCCAGTCTTTGGCAGGAAGAAGGGAGTAGAGTTGACAGACAGCATCTGCTTCTGCTAGGAAGGTGGCCTTTATTTTAGGGAGTTCACTGGTGTAGGGAAAGAAATGAACAACTCCAATTCAACTCACTGTCAACATCCGGATTCCAAAAAAGAGAGCAGGAAAACAAAATAAAACAAAACAACAAAAACTGATGGTGGAAGGAGATATAGACATCAGTTCATAGGGAGAAAAGGAGAATGAACTTCCAGTAGTCAAAGAGAAGGGAAAGCAATCCTGAATTATACTTTACAGAGAATACAATGAAGACATGTTACAGCTGTGTGCTACAGCTGTGCGTGGAGGCTATCAACATTCTTCAACATTTAAAGAAATGCCCTATATAAACCATGATTTGAGAAACAAAGGAGGAGAATATGCTATTGACTTTGTCTTTAGCTCTCTAGATATGGGGCAAATTTTATTCTCTTACCAAGGAAACATTCTATTCTAGTCTATTCTTCCAATATCTTCCCGGTTCTGTGTTATATGGACCATGTACTGAATAATTCATAGAGAGATGATAGCTGTTCTCTCAAGATTAGAATTCTATAAGGCCATTTATGTATTTTACCCATTTTATATTGGGACCTGCAACAGTGAGTGTTTTGTTACATGTGGCTGGTAAATGCAGCAGCCATCCAATTTTGGTTAAAAAAAAAAAAACTTTTTTCACATAAACATTCTCTTTTAGGAAATTTAAGGACCCAGAAATCTAAATTCAGAGACTAGAGACAGTTTAAATTCTGAACCAGGCATTTGTTGATTGGAGGATCTTGTTGAAGTTACTTAACCTTTCTCAGGATTTTTTCTCATATGTAAAATATAGATAATGGTAGTACTTGATCTTTAGAATTAATATGAGGGGGGGCTAGAGAGATGGCTCAGTGGTTAAAAGCACTGACCGCTCTTCCAAAATGTTCAATTCACAGCACCCACATAATGGCTCACAATCATCTGTAATAGGATCAGATTCTCTCTTCTGGGTGTGTGTGAAGACAGATTGCACATATACATAAAAATAAATTAACTAAAAAATTAATATGAGGATGAATGAAATAAATTACCTAAAACATAATGTCAGGCACATACCACAAACACTATGAGTATTAACTGTGATGCCAGGCAGTGGTGGCACACGCCTTTAATCCCCAGAGGCAGGTGGATCTCTGAGTTTGAGGCCAGCCTGGTCTACAGAGTGAGTTCCAGGACAGCCAGGGCTACACAGAGAATCCCTGTCTCAAACAAACAAAAAAAAAAAACCTGTGATGCGAATATGACCTCAGCAGGGTTCCTAGAAATGATGCAGCACATCCTTATAGGGAATAGCTTCTGTTTGGGGGCCAGAGAGATGGCTCAGGGGTGAAGAGAGCTTGTTCCTCTGGTGCAGAACAGGAATTCAGTTCCCAACACTGAGGCTGTCAAGCTCATAATTGCCTCTAACTCCAGCTCCAGGGAATCTTACACCCTCTTAAGGACTCCACAGAAACAGTTGAATACCCACAGACAAGCACACACACACACACACACACACACACATGTGTGTGTGTTGTGATCATTTGTTGTTTTGAACCCTACCCTGTGAAAGATGAAGTTTGGCTTTTACTCAGTAACCTGAGGAACCTGCATTATACAGATTTGGACTGGAGAGTAGGTAGGAGGAAGTGGGAACCGTTACACAGGGGATTGATTGTTTGGTTTGGGGCATAGGATTTATTTTTCTTTTGGTGGCGAGATGATGAAGTACCTGCAGGTTCATTTAGCTGATTGCACTGGCTGAGCCCCTACCATAGGAATTTCTTGCCCAGTTTCTAAGAACAGAGGTAGAACTACTGGCCCTGGTTGGCAGCTACAGAGATGCCTTTGGTACCTTTCTGGAACTTGTCTTCTCCTCCAAATAGTCAAAGGCTGCCACTTGCAGACACCCTTCCATTGGTGGCTGTTGACTTAGACGCACCAAGAGGGTGACGAAGTTAACCACTCTGTTTCTCAGTGTGTCCTAGGAGACCTAGCAGGTCTCTAGATTTATCTCATGCTTGACAACCAGGTTCTCATGTTAGGAAATTGAGAGAGATGATTGTGGGTAGATAAGATCATGCCTTAGTACACGACTTTAGGGTGAATGCAAATATGACCCATAGTTGTACCAAAGCAATTCTTGTATCTGTAGAGAAGTGTGGGAACGTGGAGAGTTAGAGTGTAGGGCTGAATGATGAATAAGAGAGCAAATAAATTCAGGGATGGAAAAGATTTTTTTAAATCATCCTCATCTTCTCCTTTTGGTTCACTCTGTTACTGATAGGATGCATTCATTTCATTTCTCATTTGTAGTAAATCTAGCCAAGTCTTCTTTACGGAAGAGTAGTTACACTTTTCAAGCTTTAATGCACAGATGAAATACCTGGAGGGCTTGGTAAAGTGCATTCAAATTCACCAAAAAGAAATCTAAAAGGAATATTCCAAGCACATGGCAGGTGCTGGTTCCTCATGTCTAGGGTAGAACCTCCAGTTTGGCCTTTCTCATAAGTTCTGTGCTGCCCATTCAAGAACAACACACTGTGTAGCAGGGAGAACTGTTTCTGCCACTGTTGAACAGGCCATTACTTATGTTTGTTTTCTCCTCCTGGTTGACATGAGTATATCAAAAATAAAGTTACTCTAAAAATGTCCAAAACTGGTGCTGAGATGTGGTTCGGTGATAGAAGGCTTCCCTAGTACGCGTGAAGCCCTGTGTTCCAGGCCTCTCATGGGAGAAACACAAGCAAAACTCCTCCCCCTAAAACTGTAGCACTCATACTTATAGAAACACATACTTGCTTTGAGTGCAGAATTAAAGTCACAATGAGAGCAAGCAGAAAAATCTCAGCCAGCTACTTCCCTGTTGCTTCTCTCTGTTGGGATTCTCAGGCTTGTGTTTTTATATGCTGGGTCAATGTAATGCTGAAGATTTGAAGCTCATTCTTCCATTTGGCCATCACTGTGGGGGAAAGGGCTGTGATGATGGCCAGCTTGGAGAAGCACCATTCGGGAAAGTGTTTGAATAACTGCTTGTCTTCGTGCCTATTGAAGTCTTCCTAACCCACTTGTTGCTCTCCTGCTACCTGTTTGGGAAGAACTACTATGTATCATATCCTTAGTAAAAGTGAGATCAGCAGGCTTCTACTGGAAAGAATCAAATCATACAAGTCCCCCATGAGCCAGCGTGCACTTACCTTCATATTTACATCAGATAGGAAGGAGTATGGCTTGTAAATTGCGTTGAAGCCATGTTACAGCACTGCTCCAAGTTCATCTTCTCTCTGTAAAGATACTGTGAAGATGAAGATGATTTAGAGCCAAGAATATTAGTAGAATTTTCATACACTATGAACTTTGTTAAACAAAATAGGAATTTAAAAATGAAAGACAATGAGAGTACTTGTTGTGGTGGTTCAGATGTTATTATGACTTAGAATGACTGTCTAGATAATCAAGAACTACTTTGATTCTGTCCTTTAAATGTCCTCTCTCTCTCTCTCTCTCTCTCTCTCTCTCTCTCTCTCTCTCTCTCTCTCTCTCTCTCTCTCTTTCTTAATTTTTATATTCCAGTCAGAGTCCTTCACTGGAAAAGGCCATGTATTCTTTGCTGAATAAGTCAACTCAGAAATAGGTTGATTTGGTTAGTTTCATGTAAATGTACATTTAAACACACACACACACGCACACACATGCATACACACATGCACACACTCACACTTCTAGTCCTACCATTTGATCTAAAAGTAAGGGATTTTCTAGTAACAGCAGCTTTTGCCTTTCTTTGTGTTGTGGGAGATACAAAAGAAATAGGTGTTTCCTTCCTGAACTAGGTTGATAAAATATAGTCTACCTCCACAACATGTTAATTTTAATGTTAATATATATTAACTACAATATTAGGAAAATATGTATTAATTATAATATTAGGAAAAGTGTCCTATGTGGGTTCATCGTACTATCCTCTATACTTTTTTGTGTGTTTGAATTCTTTGGTTTGAGGGATGGTTGGTTGGTTGGTTGGTTGGTTGGTGGGTTTGACTTACCGATATTTTGTTTTTAGGGCTGTTATGATCTGGTGACCAGTTTTATGGAGACTAACATGGGGATCATTGCTGGAGTGGCATTTGGAATTGCGTTCTCCCAGGTACTCAAATGATTATGCCGAGTCTAGCCTCGCCCAGCCTCCCACCCTGGTTTGCCTCCCTAGCCTCCAGTGTCCAGTTTATCTTTCTGTGCTCTGGGGAAGGTGGATAGATGAAGGCGAGGATTCTTGCTCCTTAGGCCTTAGGTCATCTGTTTATTGATTTTTCTTTTTCAACTTAAATGAAGTTTCTCTGTCAAGGGAATAGCAGTTACAGTTTAACTAATGACTACCTCGGGTAAAGCATCTTGCTTCTTCACAGGTCAAATGGGGGGTGTGCAGAAGAAGGTGCTGGCTTTATTGGGACTTAAACAACTCTAAACATCAACTGACTGGTCTAGATGTGAAGGAGGCTCTATCCTGGTTGATCTCTCTCTCTCTCTCTCTCTCTCTCTCTCTCTCTCTCTCTCTCTCTCTGTGTGTGTGTGTGTGTGTGTGTTCTTTCTTAGTTTCTTTGGATTATGCATGACATTAACAGTCTTCATCTTGTGAACATTACTTTAATCTTTAGATTTGAATATCCCATTTCTGAAGAGGAAACTTAATTATTTGTGTATTCAATTGTCCATCTCTTCATCTCTATTCACCTTTTACAAACCATTGGGATATATAATTAGGCCAGTTAAGTAAGCTAAAGATATTAACGGATACAACACATTTAAACTAAATCTAAAATTTAGCCTGCCTATTGCCAGTAAGGTTCTGTTTTACAGGCTTCTTGATCTGTGGAGCAAATGGTATATCCTTGTTATAATAGTCTACAAGTGTAAGAACTGACATGTATACTTAGCAGCTTAATAAAAATTTTAGGTTTAACTTAGTTTTTGTTTTCAGACTAACAGATCATTTTTTCATAGAAAGCCCAGTTGATATGTTAGTAATGGCTCCAATGTTCCATTTCTATAGAGACCATCTCAAAGTCTAACTCTCTCCCTCCCCATCTGTTGTTCTGCTCAGCAATGCAAATGTAGTTTTTCTGTGTTCTAACTTGTTTCTGAGGTGTTTTCATTGAAATATGAACTTCAAAGAAAAGTGACTAAATTATAATTTTGTAGTTTAGTAGGTTATTATTTATGTGGTCCTTGCTTAGATCAGGGGATAGATTCTTAACTTGATAGTGTGTGTCTCTGTCAAGCAGGATTTAGTATTAAAGATGGTGAAATACTTTTCTTCCATGTAATTATCAAAACTTGTGTGACATGGCATCTCCCAAGAGCATGTGAAGTCAATCACTGTGAGTATGTCTTGTGTTTCAGTTTTAAAATTCTCCTTAAACAGACTTCATTGCTTTCTCCCTCATGGACTGAATTAACACCCCCTACACACACACACACACACACACACACACACACACACACACACACACACACACACATGCCAACACAGACAAACTCTAATCGGATCACAAGCAGGGCAATTAACTCAGTCTCCAGAGACATTTGAAAGGCACTTACTGCCCTGAACTTTCTCCCAATTGCTTCAACACTTCAGTAATAATACTTAGCAACATCTCTGTAATGGCCTAGGGACAATTCTGAGGATTCCACACCCTGTGACTCATGCAAATGTATAGGATACACACAACAGCCTTGAGCACACAGTTTCCTCAATACAGGCTGTTAAAAACAGAAATATGGAAGCATGGTTGACACTTGGGTATATGTGTATACACACACACACACACACACACACACACACACACACACACCTCTGAAGTCTTCCTTCATGGCTCCCCTAGAGAAATAAAGTGTCACATTGCTGATATAATACATGAGGAGAATACCTCAGCAATCCTCATCTGATAGATGAAGTTTCTCATCTAAGAATATGCCTAGGTGCCTATGTAGTCATGGGCAGGTATGTGAAAGGGTAGGAAGAGCTTGAGGGGTTTTTGGCTGGTTATTTTTGTTTTGTTTTGTTTTACAAAATTCATTCAGATATTGTAGAGCCAAACCTCTCGGATGCTGGTTGATGTGAATGAAAGTGGTCTGCCGTGGCTCTCCTAGAATGTAGCAGGCTCTACTGAATGAAGGCCATCCACCCTGCTTCTCTCTCTTCCTCCCTCTCGGTGTCCATTTCTTCCTTCCACTCTTCTTCATCTACTTTCTATCTTCTTGCCCTCTCCCCACACACTGTTGTGAGAGACTGGCATAGTGCCCACCTATTGTGTCAGATTGGAAAGGCAGTATAAAGGTGCGAGGCAAAATATGCTGAGTCCAGTTTTCTTTATTGACTCACCATGTCCCACAGGTAATTTGGCTTAGAGCCCTTGTTTGAATCTGGCGCCCCCTAGTGCTCCTGTTGGCTTTGTCCACTCAAAGACAAAGAAGTTGAGTGTGTTAACTGGATCTTTTCTTTCCTTTTCTTCGGGGAAGAGACAATCTCACTGTTTATCACAGACTCTCTGGAACTCCACGTATAAACTCAATTTGAGTTGGCTAAACTCAATTTGAGGCGTTCCCATTCCCTGAGCCACCAGACCTGTTTCACCCTAGGATTTTGATAGTTACCATCTTCAAGCGGGAGCATGGGCAGGAAGAGAGGAGAGGATAAGGATGGGATGGGTAGTCTCTGGGAAGAGAGGCCCCTTGGTCTAGCAAACTTTATACGCCCCAGTACAGGGGAACGCCAGGGCCAAGAAGTGGGAGTGGGTAGGTAGAGGAGCAGGATGGGGGAAGGGTATAGGGGATTTTCAGATAGCATTTGAAATGTAAATGAAGAAAATAGCTAATAAAAAAAGTTTTAAAAACGGATTGGATGGATGGGTAAGAGCTAGGGGAAGTTGCTAGATGTGCATTCCTTATTCTCTATCTTTCCATCTCTCCTTTTTCTCTCCCTCTTCCTCTTTCTTTATTAGGAAAGAGATTAAGTCTCTTAATTCAAAGGCAAAAGATATTTACCAAGAAATACAGAATGCATTCCTACAAATTCACCTCTTGACCTCCCACCTCCTTCCATGACATTCCTTAGGGCCCAGAATCTGATAGGATGATTTCTTCTGTGCCAGTAATTCTTTAGTAGAACCTTAAAGGGGCCTGTTTCCCCTTTCTCTTTACAGGGCAGAGCAAGTTAGGGCTGTTCTCAGATACGAAAATGGCTGCAACATAAATCTTTGGAAGGATTACCTGCATAGTTTGGGGAAGATAGTTGAACCTATTAAACCCATTTTCTTATCTGGAAAGTTGAAATTAAAATATTACAAAGAATTGTAGTAAAAATAGTCAACATTTTATTTTATCGGAGTTTGTTATATACATTCAATGCCTATCTATTTATTTATTTATTAGTAGAATATAATTTTTCACACTGTGACATATAATCTAGAATTGTTGATTTTGGAAAATAACAGCCTCATAGAATGGGACATGTTGTAAATTTAAAAGTTCTTGCACACCTAGAGAAATTTAGGTTCTCAGTCGGCAATATAATCTGAACATTATAGCCATGATACCTTCGGCCACTCCGCAATAAGTGTATGACAATGTGTATTTTGTGGCATGGAATGACAGAGGCCACAAGATAATGAGTGCTTTATACCTGACAGGGGTTATTGTTTGCACATTTTTTTAAAGATAAGAAGTGGGGATTGGAGCCTGCACGGTGAGTAAAGAGGTAGGTGAGCCCTGTGCAGGTGTTCCCGAGCAACAGAGCAGGCACCAATGGCCACAAGGCCCTCACGGATCACGAGAGGGCGATGAGGTAGACTAGCAACGTGATTCTTACCTCTGCGTGGCTTGTGGAAATACCACTTGCTGGATTGTACCTCAGTGGCTGGTTCGCAGGTAGGTGGTGGGACCTGAAAACACTCATTTCTGATAAAATCGCAGGTGATTGTGGCACTATTGTCCTGCACCAGACTATCTTGAGAGGTCCCTACTACCTATAAGACAACAAAACATAGCCAGTTTCTTTTTATTTTTTTAAGATTGATTTATTTATTTCATGAATGTGAGTACACTGTGGCTGTCTTCAGACACACCAGAAGAGGGCATCAGATCCCCATTACAGATGGTTGTGAGCCACCATGTGGTTGCTGGGAATTGAACTCAGGACCTCTGGAAAAGAAGTCAGTGCTTTAAGCCTCTGAGCCATCTCTCTAGTACCCCATAGCCTGTTTCTTAAAGGCACCATTAACCAAAAGAAGATGGTCTCTGGACTCAAGTTTATCATTGAGCACCTCTCCAAAGAAGCTGATCCTCTGGGTTTATAAAGCTATCGGTTATTAACCAATGAAGAAAGATGTGACTGAAGGTGTCTTGACACTGTCAGAATCATTTCTCATCAGGTTCACCTGTGCCACAGGCTAATCCAAGGCACAAAGAAGGTTAGGAACCAAGATACTCTATGGAAGTGGTCTCTCAATGTATGTGGGCCTATTTAGGCCTGTGAGAGCTACATGATTGAGAGACAGAATTTAAAACTCTCCCTTCCTATTCTCATTTCCCCACCCACCTCTTATAAATGATGACTTTGTTATCTTACTGGCAAATGGACCCAGACAAGAATAATGTCTCTATTCTTGTCTCAAGGAAAGAACCACTATTCTGTCAGCCAAGTATAACCAGAGTATCATACTGTGTTGAAAAACCTGCCAAATATATCTAGCCTTCCAAATAATTCAATGTGTATTAGCCTTTCAGTTAATATCATACCAATTTCAGGTCATTTAATTATTTCTTGCATTAATCTCATAGCATGGTCATATTTTAATACATGTTGATATCAGAAGCTGTTCTGAAATGTCCAGAGTGAGCTACCTCTGACCCTTGTAGCCAATTTCAGAACTTCCTCTTGGTCCCATACCAGTACTTAGACTAGCTCAAACTTTGATCCCATAATTCAAATCTGATTTGTTCTTCAGTCCTGACCTTTGCCCTTTCCAAATAAGAAAGTCTCTATTTATTAAAAGTCATGTCTGGATATTCATGTGTATCAGGATAACTCTTTGTGTTGGTAGATAGATGCAGTTGTTATGTAGCAAAGCTTAATTTCAAGTATTTCTAGAGTTGAAAGCAGGGGATAGCTTTGTGACATGAGATTCTTCTTTTATACTTGTTCTTCTTGATCACAGTTGATTGGCATGCTGCTGGCTTGCTGTCTGTCCCGGTTCATCACTGCCAATCAGTATGAGATGGTGTAAAGAGAAGGTGAGTGGGAGTGGTGAGGGTTGGATCTGGGAATTTTCCCCTTTATTGCCCAGACTCCCCTTGAAGTGGGCAGGAAGAGTGCCGAGCCACTGAGCCACTGAACTGCCTGGTGGCGTTGTCCACTTGTAGAAACCTCATATCCGTATGTTGGGGAAGAGGTGGAGTGGATGCCATTGGGAAAAGTGGGAACACTTGCTCTTCACCTTACACCTTTTGGGGCAGGCTGTTAGCAATGGTGAATCCCTCACATGGCTTCTCTTTCTCTTTTCTCTTAGTCTTTCAAGAACTTTGGAATAAGAGGCCTGTTTTTAAAAAGGAACTGCCGCAATCTCTGAAAGACTTCCAAAGAACGTTAGAGCACAGTACATACTATCCCTGCCCTGCTCCCACCCCCAGCTCCCTGCAACCCCTCCCCCTACGTGCAACTGACACTCCTACCCAGTCAAAGCTCTGCCTTTCAGCCCACGTCATACGTAGTGTCCATCTTGTGAAGCCCTGTTGTGCCCCACAGTGTAGCCAGGCCCCCTGCAGCTAGTCATAGTGAAGCCCGCCCTAAGGCCCTGTGAGTGCCAGCTCCCTCACACGTACTTGGTCCGACCTGTAGGTGACTGGTTATCACATCTTCACTGGCCCCTGTGGCCCTGCATGTAGTAGGGGAGGCTTCAGTCAGCCCCTCACTGTGGTCCAAGAATGCCACGCACCTTTCCGTAGATATGCAGATGGTAATTATCTTTTCTTTTGGCTTAATCAGATTTGGTTTGGTTTTTCCCTTTCCTGGGATTCTTTCCTACCTTCTTCAGGCTGTCAAGCACGGGAGAGGAGACACAGTGGGAGGGATTCATAAGGAGGAAACAGCGTCTGGCAGGCATGGCAGAAAGTGCTATTAAGCATTAGCTGGCCTCCTTGTTCATTGTTCCAAGAGATGGGTGTGGAGAGAGCGCTTAGTGTAGGATCCTCTCAAATGAAGCCTGTGTAATCCTGTTACAGGTTGTGTTGTTACGTCCCTGATTTGCCCCAACTACTTACTATTATTTCGCTTTCGTTTTCCTGTATTTCTTTTTCTTGCATTGACATTATAGACTTTGAGGACCTCATCAGATCAATTTAAAAGTGAGTGTGGAAGGGAAACGAAAGTCAACATATTTTTAAAAGATCTTAAAAATAATGCCTCTGTCTAGCATGCCAACAAGAATGCATTGATATTGTGAACATTTGTGATACATGTATTAATAAATAGAGCAGTTAAAAATGGCTATGTTGTGGTTCTCTTCTTTGATTACGATGACAATCTCTGAATTAGCACATGTTCCCATTCTATCCTGCTCCCTAGGGCTTGGTGGACAGCCCCATCTTCTATATGGACACAGTTGTCTCCATGTATTCCCACCTAACTAAAATGCTGGGCAATTGCTTTCATTTTTTAATTATTTGGTTATTTCAGAAACGTGAATCACTTATCATGAAGAAGACAGAGTTAGAGCCTTCATAGTATTCTGTGCCTCTGAAATTCATGAAAGAAATACAAAGGTATCGGCAGAGTCTTTTAAGTCCCGATTTAATTTTAAAACGAGATGAGTATCTTATTTCTTTCATCATTTCTATGGTTATATAGTCTTCCCTCTTTCCTTTTTTCTCTGGTTCAGGTTGAGTATAAATGATCTAAAGACCAACTCAATGGCCCAGTGTCCTAGTCCATATCAAAGTATGAGATGCTTACAGCTAATGGAAACGTCATTTTTAACAATAGGTATAGAAGGATGGATTATCTACAGTCATTGTTTTATCAGCAATTCCTACTGGCATGCGTCACCACAAAGCACACCAACCATTGCTTTTTGATGAGCTGTCCAGAAGAGAAATAGCAGTAAGAGCATAAGTTGATTAGTTATCAAAGCAGTGGATCTGAAAGGGCCCTTTCTTTGTAAAACAGCATGGAATTAGGGCAGCAGTGACTTTCCAGTGACGTGCATTAATGAGTCTGAACTCTACACACAGTAAACCATACAAGATGTACAAAAGAACATTCCCAAAGCATTCAGATGTCCCCTCTCCAGAAGGTCAGTTTCTTAGAAAAGCACAGAGAGTTGTTTTGGGAAACATGTGTCACTCAAAACTTTTTCAATATTTAATTTTTAAGTTTAAGTTTATTTTTAAGTCTGCACTACATACTTTTAATATGAAACATTTGGGCTCAGATTGATTTTACTTCAAAACTTTAAAGTACTTGCATTTCAAGTCTGCATAACTTTCATACAATGTACATTTCTCCTTTAAGTAAAATTTAAAAAGACACAACTTTAAATACCTTCCTTAAATATTCAGAAATAAAACAATGAACAAATTGCTGAATGCACAATTCAACCTTGTACATAGTAGAAGCCAGTAGAGAAATACCCTTAGCATTCCTGATTTTTCCCCTTCACTGTTAGCAACCATACCCACATCCTCACCTAGGGGCAGCCGCTGTTCTGCAGCCCTATTATCAAAGATTTGTCCTGTCAATTCTTAAACTTCCTACCAATAGACTTGTGTATGTGGACTGTTTCAAGTGCATTGCCTTGTTTTCGTTTCCATATAGGATTCCACGCTATGAATATTGTACGATCTGTCTGCTTTTGTATTGCTGTGCATTGACATTGTTTTCAGGTTTGGGATAATATGAATGGAGCTAGAATGAACACTATTGAGACATCCTTTTGTGGCCATAATCACATGCACAGAATTACTTGAAAATAATATATGCTCCAAGTTAGAAAACACTGCTTAACATTTTACCCCCAAATTGATGTAATAATGTATGATCCCACCAGCAGTACAAAGAGCTGTCTGGCTGCATATCCTCACTAGCACTTACTGTTCTCAATGTTTTATTTTATCCATCCAGTGGAGGTACAGTGGACTCTTATTTTAACTTGTCTTCTCCATGTGACTAACAGTATGGAATACTTATTTTCCTTCCATTAGCCATTTTAATATCTCCTTGATAGGTGTTTGGGTATTTTTGCATTGTCTATGATTCAGCCATTTTTATTGATTTATAGTAATTCTTTATATATTCTATGTACAAATTCTCTCTTGGTTTCATGTGTGAGACATCTGTTCTTACTTGGGACTTCTTATCCAAATACAGTGAGTTCTTGACTATAATTTTTCTCAAGAGAGGTTAAGCAGTAATGTGGATGCTCCCAAAAAGCTGGTCTTCCTTCTTAGCAAGAACAGTACATCAGTCCACAATGCTGATTCATTTTAGATGTAACTTTGTCTTTTATTTGTTGTGTGAGTATTCTGATGAAATTAGTTTTTTTTCCCTTGATGCACAAAGATTTGACTCTGGCAGGAAGATATAATTTCTATTTGTTGAGGTCTGCTGTGTACCCTAATGGATATAATATTTGTTTCACATGTACCAAACAGTACATATACTTTCTGATTGTTGGATGCAAAGTGAAAGCATAGCTGTAACTACATCCAAATAGTAAATTTTATAAATCTTAACATAGCCCTTATTCTTATGAAGGGCTCATCTGTTTAATACCTTTCTGTGAATGTATATTAAAAGTCCCCACTAAGGTTGTGGATTTTTTTCAGTTTACTTTATTTTTAAGCTACACTGTTAGGGATGAGCAAGTTTAATGTCTCCTTGGTGAGATGGCTTCCTTTTACCACTGATAATGACTTCTCTTTCATGTTCACTTTATTTGAAATTACAGTTCTTCTGTTCCCTTTCTTTTAGCTAGTATTTGTCAAAAGAATTGTTCTTTATCCCTCTATTTTTCGGATTTTTTTCCTGTGTAGTTCAGATGTGCTTCCCACGTGGTAGCATATGACCACATATTTAGGTCAGTCTGAGGTAGCCTTAATTGACAGCTGAGTCCTGTTATGTGCTATTGTTACTGACACAGTTGACTTTATTTCTACCATGTTACTTTTTTCTAACATCGTCTTTTTCTTTCTCTTCTCCTGAATTGTGGTGTCATGCTATTTCTTTCTTGACAACCTATGCATTACATTTATAGTATAAATTCGTTTACACTTCAGTGGCTAACATTAATTTCTTAGAATGCATATTTGAAATTTAAAGCTAATTAGAATCCCCAGCTTCCTCCAAAGCAATGCCAAGATGGTGGAGGGTTTTGATTCCAATCACCTGTCACAGGCATGGTTCTCTTGCCTGACATTTTTTTGTACAGTCACCCAAAATTAATCCTATTAGTGGCTTTATAGTTTCAATTTCCCTACATGAGTCTCAGACTCATCTTCTTTTTTGTTTCTTGTGTCTATCCTTTGGGGCTCAGGGGTGTGTCTGTGATAAATGACATTAAGAGTTCTTGCTCCTCCTGCAAAGACTGGAGTTTGGTTCCCAGCACCCAGGTCAGGCAACTAATAAGCAGCCTTAATTCCAATTCCAGGAGATCTGATGCTCTCTCCTGGCCTTTTCGGGCAATTATAAAATGAAGGGCTAGGGCATAGTCTTGGTGTTAAGTGCACATACTGCTCTTAAAGAGGACCAGAGTTTTATTCCTGGGACCCCCATCACAACCAGCAATAACTCTAGCTCTGGGGATCCAGTGTTCTTTACTTTACACACACACACACACACACACACACACACACACACACTGGGTGCACACATGATTAGAAAATTTATTCTGGTTTGGTTTCATCTTTTGATGCCTAGAACAAAGAAGGGCTGAGTCCAAAACAATGACCTGCTTTAGGTTTTATTTATCAGTTCAGGTTGAATAATTCAACGGCTTTGTATCCAGCTTGTAAAGTTCTGCTTCTATAGGGAGTCCCATCTTTCTTCAGGTTGTCTTGTTACCAGGACATATTAGCTACACTATTTTCAATGTGTCACAGTCTGCTTTCTGATTTCCCCAATTGTTTGTAATTTCACTGACATTTTTAATAATGTTGTTGAGGACAAAGACAGTCTAACAGTGTTTTTATATCCCTACATTGACACATAGAAATTAGCACTTTTGGAGGTTCTCAAATTCCTTTCTGAACAATGAATGAATGTACTCCAAAGCTTTAGCTGTGTGTCAGAAGCTTAAGTTCTCTTGTAGGGATCTATCTATCTATCTATCTATGTTTTAGTTCTTCCCCAAGTCTTATTTGTGTGGCGTTAACTCTAGAGTTCGGTAGTATTTGTCTTTGTGCCAAGTCCCCTTTCCTACTTAAGGAGCCATATCATTTTCTCCTGGGTATGTCATAGTTTTTCACATTGCCTTCACAATAAAGAGCTTCATGTCTTGAGCAATATTGGTGTGATCGAATCTGGACTTTTATGTAGACTTACAGTATATCCCTGGATTTTACTTTTTAGATTTTGTTTCTTGAGTGAAGAAATATGGTAGGTTTTGCCCACTAACAGAACCTGATATGTGTACTATTGGCTAATGGACAAAAAGAAGTGGATCAAAAAATTGACAAATGAACTCCACGTGCAGCGGCTCTCTGCAGAAAAATAGATAACATATGCACAGAATTTTAAAAAGATTATTTGAAAACGCCCAGAATTTAGACTGTGGGACATGTGAAGAAAGAATAGTGCACCTTCTTTAGTACCTTCAAGCAATGTTGATTAATTGCTGTATGTATGTAGTGTAAATAGTGAAAGCTAGTAGACTTTCTGCTAGAATAATTCAGAATTGTACAGTTGACTGTAATAAGTCTAATACAATGTCATGTATGAGTAAAACTGCATTCATTATTGCTTTATATCGGCACACTGTATAATTTATCAGTTTCAAATAGCAGCTACTTATTATTACTATAGGTTTGGGGAAATCACCATCCCAGTATGGCTTAGCTAGAGGTTTCTGGCCCTAATAGGGAGGCCATGGGTTGGGACTTCCTGTGAAAACTCAACTTGAGGTGGGCACATCAGTTTCTCAGCACAGTCACATGTTGAAAGCCCTTGGTCCCTTGCCATGTGATTCTCTGCAGGGTGGCCTTTTGGCTTAACAGTTATTTTGCCCCTGAATGAACAATCAAGGCAAGAGTATGTGAGAAAGAAGCCACAGTTTTCTATCATAACATCACTTCTGTGCTACCCAGTTGTGAGAGGCCTTTGAATAAGTGTAGCTTGGGAAATGGGAAGAGGCTTATACACAGCTGTAGCTATGAGAAGGTTACTCTCACTGGACACCAGTCTGAGAACCAACATACCACAATTATATTTTGTTTGCTTCCCCTTGGGACTTGCTGGGAACCTCACATAGAGCCTAGGTAATGACAGCTAAACTAAGCAAGCAGCATGTTTTACACTACCTTCAGACTCAACTTTTATGAATCTTAATGCTTTCTATTTCATTTATGATTAGCCAAGGCTTCTTTCAAACTCTCCTCAAATGGTCTCTTCAGAAATTATAAGTCCTGGTTAAAAAATATAATGCTTCAAGGTTCCAAAAATATCAACAGTGTTTTTCTATTGCCTTGGAATGGTCTCTAATTTCTGGATCTCTAGGTTCACTTCTTAAAAGCATATAGTGATGATTTTAGTTTCGTGCCCACATAGATATCATGACCATATAGCCCCCAAAAGAAATCATTAAAAGGAGATTCCTTTGTAGTTGACTTTAGCCTTTCCCCGTGAGTTTTATTTCATTAGCAATACTGGTTTTACATGATACACTCAAATAAATGTTGGAGTCATTTTATCTGTCATAGCTTTGTGTAGAGAGGTCACTGAGAAGCTGGTCAATGATGTCCAGAATAGTCAGGCTCATCTTTGACTTGAAGGAATTTGTGACAGTTTCATTGTACAGGTTTGCATATATGGCAGTGGGGAGCATTAAGGAGGAATATCGTTTTCTTCTTTAAACAGGGAGTTCATGAGGATCAAACCTTGATCATCATCTCAATCCTCCCCTCCTGGGCAAGTTTATCCATCCAGGTTGCTTTAATCACCATACAGATGGCAGTGCCTTTCATTTTCGGTTATCCAGCTCACAGTCTTGCAAACTGCAGATGTGTATAGTTTAGCTGTGAAAAAACACAACTCAGAAAGATACCCTGGACACCAGAATGCTGATTCAGATGCAACTAACAGGATCTAATCCAGGTGAGGTTCATTTCAGTGTGATTTGAACTAAAAGAAATTAGAAGTTCAATAGATTTCCTTTATGGACTAATTCTGCAGGCAAATGCTATGTGCTAACCACTGTGGGACTACAGTGGTGACAAGACAGCCCAGGCCATTATCTATATGGAACTTATGTTTTAAGAGAAGATGACAAGGGACTGGAGAGCACTGGTTGCTCTTTCAGCGGTCAGAAGTTCAATTCCCAGCACCCACATGACAGCTCACAACTGCCAGTAACTCCAGTTCCAGGGGATCCAATACCATTACACAGACATACATGCAGGTAAATCACCAATGCATATATAATAAAAAATGGAAATTTTTTTAAAGAGAATAGAAAAGAGTGTATGCTTCAATAAGACTAGTGATAGACACCCACAGTAAATGTGAAGGAGTGGCAGGTGAACTTTCACTTCCATTCACAAACCTGGACAAGCAAGCTCTGTTATCTCATCTGAGTTCATTGAAAAGTGGGCTGGACCATTTGCCTAGGAATTTCATAAATTCATTCTTTTTAATAGCCTAGTAGTACTCCATTGTGTAAATGTACCACATTTTTTGTATCCATTCCTCTGTTGAGGGGCATCTGGGTTCTTTCCAGCTTCTGCCTATTATAAATAAGACTGCTATAAACATAGTGGAGCATGTGTCCTTCTTACCGGTTGGGACATCTTCTGGATATATGCCCAGGAGAGGTATTGCGGGATCCTCCAGTAGTACTATGTCCAATTTGCTGAAGAACTGCCAGACTGATTTCTAGAGTGGTTGTACAAGCTTGCAATCCCACCAACAATGGAGGAGTGTTCCTCTTTCTCCACATCCTCGCCAGCATATGCTGTCACCTGAATTTTTGATCTTAGCCATTCTGACTGGTGTGAGATGGAATCTCAGGGTTGTTTTGATTTGCATTTCTCTGATGATTAAGGATGTTGAACATTTTTTCTGGTGCTTCTCAGCCATTCGGTATTCCTCAGGTGAGAATTCTTTGCTTAGCTCTGAGCCCCATTTTTTAATGGGGTTATTTGATTTTCTGGAGTCCACCCTCTTGAGTTCTTTATATATATTGGATTATTAGTCCCCTATCTGATTTAAGATAGGTAAAGACCCTTTCCCAATCTGTTGGTGGCCTTTTTGTCTTATTGATGGTGTCTTTTGCCTTGCAGAAGCTTTGCAGTTTCATGAGGTCCCATTTGTCAATCCTCGATTTTACAGCACAAGCCATTGCTGTTCTATTCAGGAATTTTTCCCCTGTGCCCATATCTTTGAGGCTTTTCCCCACTTTCTCCTCTATAAGTTTCAGTGTCTCTGGTTTTATGTGAAGTTCCTTGATCCACTTAGACTTGACCTTAGTACAAGGAGATAGGAATGGATCGATTCACATTCTTCTACATGATAACAACCAGTTGCGCCAGCACCATCCTGAGTGAGGTAACACAATCACAAAAGAACTCAAATGATATGTACTCACTGATAAGTGGATATTACCCCAGAAACTTAGTATAGTGAGATATGATACAATTTGCAAAACACATGAAACTGAAGAAGAACGAAAACCAAAGTGTGGACACTTTGCCCCTTCTTAGAATTGGAAACAATCACCCATGGAAGGAGTTACAGAGACAAAGTTTGGAGCTGAGACAAAAGGATGGACCATCTAGAGACTGCCATATCCAGGGATCCATCCCATAATTAGCCCCCAAACGATGACACCATTGCATACACTAGCAAGCGTTTGCTGAAAGGACCCTGATATAGCTGGCTCTTGTGAGACTAGGCCGGGGCCTAGCAAACACATAAGAGGATGCTCACAGTCAGCTATTGGATGGATCACAGGACCCCCAATGGAGGAGCTAGAGAAAGTATCCAAGGAGCTAAAGAGATCTGCAAATCCTGTAGGTGCAACATTATGAACTAACTAGTACCCCGGAGCTCTTGACTCTAGCTGCATATGTATCAAAAGATGGCCTAGTCGGCCATCACTGGAAAGAGAGGCCCATTGGACACGCAAACTTTATATGCCCCAGTACAGGGGAACGCCAGGGCCAAAAAATGGGAATGGGTGGGTAGGGAAGTGGGGGGGAGGGTATGGGGGACTTTTGGGATAGCATTGGAAATGAAATTGAGGAAAACACGTAATAAAAAATATTTTTAAAAAGTGGGCTGGAATCAGATAATATGTGCCTAGGGTTTGGGCTGAGACATTTTTGGCTACAAGAGCATATCTGCATTAAAGCTAGCTATTTACACTAACATAAACAAGACAAACACCTTCCCCAAATTTGGACCCTAAAAGTAAATCAAGGATTAGACATCGTGTTACATAGAAGAATTACCTTCAGACAGAAAGGGATGAGTGTTCATGGGAGAATATTAACAAAGGAGGTACATGCTGTGATACTGCTGGATTAGCTTTGTGGAGTAGCCCTAGCCTCTCACCCTTGGGACAACAACAGATATGCTCTTTGTACACCCAAGGCTTTGCTGTAATGGAGGATTTAAAGAAAGGATGCCAATGGCCTTAAGAAAAGGTGTTCCTTTTTTTTTTTTCAGAACACTGAGCTAGATTATGATGCTAATGAGAGAACTCAGAGCTACACAAATGTGATCTTTGATCAGCAGTGTGTGCATCACCTGAGAGCCTGGTTAGACCAGCAGAATCTCGAGCCACACTCAGAGTCAGCATCTATTTTTTTTTTTTTTTGAAAGACTTTAGGGGATTCAGATTCACACAAAGTTGAGAAAGTGCTTATTTGGGATTTAGGCCACTGTTTTCCAAACTTAGCCCTACTTCAGAATGACCTGAGAGTTGAGGAATAGGCTAGGCATTTTTTTAAGCTCCCCAGAGAATTCTGATGTGCAGCCAAGTTTGAGAACACTTATTTAGACCACAGATTGGGCCCTAATGTGATTGGTGTCTAAAAATATGGACCGTGTGGCTACACAAAGAACCAGATTTATAGTCTAAGTCTATCAGCTACAACCCTCTACCAATGAAGGAAAATAGCAGCCCGTCACCCCAGCCCCATCCTTTCACATGAAAGCTGGTAAGTAATGGAGAATGGCTATTCTGGTAACTGGGTGGGACAAGTGTCAAGGGCATTGAGAATTCCTTTCCAGCAGATGGAATCATTTATCAGCTGGATTAGACAGCAGCGATATCTCATTTATATGCAGTGATTTTTTTCCCCCTCTTCACTAGGGATTAACTCCACAGAAACACTTAGAAAAACTAGCCTGCCTGCTACCCACCCTATTCAGTTTAAATTTATTTGATGTAATTGTATGCAATAATTTATCTGTGAAATTCCTCCAGGGAAAGAAGCCTCATGGATAGCTCGAGCTGCCGAAGACAGTAAATAGAAAGGTCTTCTGCATTCATTAAGTCATAAAGCAAACAGCAGAGGATTGGTGGACAAGAGAAAGTAGTTACTGAACATTCATAAAAAGATACCTTTGGGTCTGGGCACCCTTCTTCCATGTCTGTCTCTCTCCCAGAAATGTGATTTGAACAATTAAATCTATATGAGTACTTTCAGGGTTTTAAATTAATATCAAATCATGGAAACACACAAGCCATACACTACTTTAAGAATTCTAATATATTAAATTCCCCATGGTCCTAAAGCTACATTAACTTAGATCTTGTTAGAGGGAAGCACATGTGAAGTTTTATCTTGATGCTCAGAAGGCAGGCTGCAGTGAGCTTTTCATTATGAATCAAGCATGCATGCTTGTAATAACAAGTGAAAACCGGTACTCTGAGAGTGGATGCTCTCCATGTTACAGATATGAGAGTACTAAAACCTCTGAGTGCTGTCCTCTTCCAAACTAATGTCCATGGTAGCTGAAAATGTGCTTACACTGTAACACTGAGATTTGCAATTCAGCTATGTATTTCATTGTATGTATGGTCACCATGGGAATACCCACGGCAAGTCTACCACTATACACAGGGTCCATGAATAAATGTAGCATAGCGGATCCACTGGAAACAGGTTAATACAGGAGTTGTATCCCCACCCACTTCCTCCACAACCTTAGCATTTTGTTCCCACAAAGTCTGTGGCTCTTGTTTAAAGGTAAGTGTTGGGACTTTTCATACACAAAAGACTGCCAGTCTAAACCCTTACTCTTCTCTCTCAAGTAACATGTATTCTATGAGAATATTTTCACTTAAGAGTTTGTAAAATGGGCCTGGAGAGATGGCCCCGTGGTTAAGAAACGTCCTTTCAGAGGACCCTAATTTGGTTCACAGCACCCAAGTGAGGGAGGCTCACAAAGCTCTGTAACTCGAGCTCTAGGGGATTCAAGTTTCCAGTCCCCTTCGGTAGCTTCCATGGATGAACACACACACACACACACATTCCACAATTAAAAATATTATTTTAAAAATAAAAATAAAAACAAGAACTTATAAAAAATAATGTTTCCCCAGTAACCTTAATTTTATTTAATGCCTTCTAGACAATGGATACAGCACAGAGTTCTTCTATAAAACTGAACTGGATGGACGATTTCCACCTTTTCGCCTTTCTGATTTTAGTCCCTTTATATCCTTGCTGTTGCAAGGAGTACATGCTTCTACGGGATCAAAACTGGTGGTGTGGTAGAGGGGAGATGGCTACACTATTGCTTTTGTATTAGGGACAACAAAATTATAGATGTTCATTATAAAAATTTGCATAAGCATTGATTCTTGAGTTCTCACATACTCCATGATCTTGAAGGAAAGGCCTGGGGACAGAAAGCAAAGGCTCGATGGTTCTGTTATATAAAGCACTTTCCACCAAAGCATGAGGACCACATTTTCGATCCCCAGCATCCATACAAAAAGTTGGGTGGGCATGGAGGCCTGCTTGTAATCCCGGTGCTCCAGGGGTAGAGGCAGAATTTCTGGGACAAGCTGGCTAGATAGACCAGCCAAGTCAGTGAGCTTCAGACTCAATAAAAGAGCCTGTCTTAGAAAAGGAGTGATAAAGGACAATACCTAAAATCAATCTCCAGCCTACACATGAATGTGTGCCCACACACGAATGCAAAGAAAAAAAATGGAAGATTTAAGAAGGGATGAGGAAAGAGGTACATAGATACAAAGTTAGGTTGTTTGGAGCCTTGTTCATATGTTAACATTAAAATAAATTGTAGGTTAAATTTGAAAGCTTGAGTGTACTAAATGTCCTAAGCTAGGTTGTACTCAGCATGGGTAGAAAGAATGAAGCCAAACTCATCGTGTTACCAAAGATACCAGTGGAAAGTCCGTTAGAAATAAGAGATGGGGATTTTTGAAACCATAACAATCAACGAGAAAGTAGAATTTTGAAAAATTCCCACCACATAGCATAACATATACCATGTTCCAGGTCTGGAGTACCATATATCCTCAGGAGCCTCAGGTGGATTAATGTCCTCCTAGCAACTTTGAGGATGTAACTGTGCAAGTGGCCCATACTGTAGACTATTCCAGAGGCTGTTTCTCTGAGCCAAGAATATACCAAAGCCTGATTTCTAGCCCACAGTGAAATACAGTGATGAAGGCTGAGCTATTAGCCCAAGACTTAGTAAGTTGTTTCCATTCTATCATCAAGTCTACCAAGGTCCTTAGGAAAAGTAGTCTTTCAGCAGGAAAGCCCAAATGTGGCCCCAAAGCCCATCCTCCTAAGCACATCCACAGCCTATCTTTTACATTTAAGCCAGCACACTACTAGTAATAGAAATGATCAAAAAGTACAGTGGAAAAAAAGAGAAGAGGGATAACATATGAATAAATGTGGGACACACTCTGAAGATGAATCAGCTGCTGTAGATGCAGCCCTGAGGGGTTTGCATCCTCAAACTGGAAAGTAGTCATAACCAGGAAGGCGAAGTTCCCCAGCTTCCACTCCTTACCACAAGGTGATCTGCCCACAGAGAACAGATAATCGTGTTGATGACTATTGCATCTGGTTCAGGACACTGTTTCTCTATGTCTGGTTTAGCTGAAGGAAATCAAGCATTTCCTTTTTACATTATAACAGTAAATCAGTTTTGTTCACTGACATACTTAGAAGATCTCCTAGTGTCATTTTCCCATTCATATAGAAAAAAAAAAAAACAGGGATTAATTTTAAAACATCCAAGGCCATTTTGGGACCATAAAGAAATAGGGTAGTTGTGGGGGAACTCTACACGGGCCCCAATGTGCCCTTGGGGTTATAAAATAGTCAGTGTGTATTTTTCACTAAAACCTGCAGCAAGAATATTAATGCAGCTTTATTTATAATAGCTTCACACTAGAATCAACTCAAGTATCCATTAATCGAAGAATGGATAACCAAACTATGCTCTATGAGTCAAACTCTACACAACATTAACAGAAAACAAACTTTCACACAATAATATGGATGAATATCTCAGGCAAAATATAAAGTGAAAGAATATACTAACAAGGCTACTGTCCTATTAATAAGAAATTCAAGAGCAGATAAAGCTAAGCAATCCTCAGAAGTTATGAGAGTCATTTCAAAGAGCCTGAAGAAGAAATTAGAACTGCCATGCGATCCAACAATATCACTTCTCGGTATATATCCAGAGGAAATGAAAGACATGTGTTAGACAGACATCTATACTTTCATGCTCCTTGCAACACTACACATAAAACCAAGATATGGAAACCACATATGTGTCAATCAACAGATGGATCGATAAGAAAATGTGTGTATGTTGGAATATTAGGTCTTTGCAAGGAAAGAAATCCTAGTGTTCATGATAACATAGATGAACCTGGAAGGCATGCTAAAATGAAATAAGCCAGACAGTACATGGCAGCACCTGATTGCATGGTTTCACTCTGCAGCTAGAGTTTAAAGAAAGAAAACACAGTGGAAGTGTGGAAATAGAAGCATTTGGCAGAAGGCAGGGGCTAGGGTTTTTTGTTGTTGTTGTTGTTGTTGTTGTTGTTTTGTTTTTGGTTAAAAGAATAAGCTTCTTAGTAAGTTCTGAATGGTGAATGTACAGCATAGTCATAATTGATAACGTATACTTCGAACGTATTCAGAGAGTTGATCTTCATCTTCTCACATACACAAAAGGAGCTGAGGGGCTGGGTATAATAATTAACTTGACTGTGGTAACTAGTTCACAATGTATGCATATATCAAAATAGCATACTGTATATCTCAAATATACATCTTCTATTGACCATTATGGCATCACTAAGTAATAGATGGGGAGAAAGGATTTTAAGAATCCTCTCTTGAGAACTTTCCAGATCAACTCTCCAGGAAGGTCCCTAACTCAATTTTCCCTAATGTCTAGGTTTTTTAGGCCACTTTGCCTCATTCTTCTGTCCCTATGCCAGAATCCAGTGCTTAAATTACTCACAAGTAAGAAGTAGAGTAACAGTTCTGAATTAAATGGCAGTCAGCATGTAACAATGTCTCCGAAATATCCACAGTGCAGTCCTCACTAACATATTCATGTGTCGGGAGGAGAGCTATTGTGCATGTAACCAAAATGGCCAGGAGATGAGCTAAGAGAGACACAAGTCTCAGCTTAGGGCCAAGAATTTTCTGAGATTTTCATCTACAAAATGAGTGGAAATAGATGTTTCTGAACACCCTGAACTAATGACTCCTCATGTTCTTTGAGGGTTCGCTGGTATTAAGACAATCAGAAATCAAGTGAAACCTCCCTGACCAGAAAGTAAGCACAACTCTATAGCCTGAGCCTCCACATATAGAGGTTCGTTTAATCAACATTTATATTTTTTTTCTGAGACTGCACATCCACAGGCACACAATTATGGGCAAGATTTCCAGTAAAGTACCTGTATAGAGTGAAAGATACCTTTTGGGTATTATCTTTTTCATGAATCCCTGATAGAAAAGCACACAGTATGGAAGCATTCATTAAAATACTACATTACTTCAAAAAAACCCACAAAACTCAGAATAACAGCAGCACAAATAAAATAGGACAATATAATATTTAAAAAATATATCATCTATGCAAGGAAGAATTGGCAGAAAAAGATGTTTTCTGATTTAAAAGAACTATAGAAAACTGCAACAATCCATGACCATGGAATCTTAGTTAGGGTTTCATTGCTGTGAAGATACATATGACCAAGGCAACTCTTACAAAGGCAAACATTTTGTTGGGGCTGGCTTACAGTTCAGAGGTTCAGTCCATTATCATCACAGCTCCAGTTTCCCTTCCTTCCTCTCCTCTCAATCTTTCCTTCTCTCCTTGCCTCTATCCACTCCTCAGTTTCTCTTCAGAAAAGGGGAGGCATCCCATGGATATGAACCAACCCTGGCATATCAAATTGAAGTAAGAATAGATGCATCTTTTCCTATTGAGGCTAGGGAATTGGAAAAGATCATCCTGAGTAAGCTAACCCAGACCCAGTAAGACAGACAAACAGACATGATATAGATTCACTTATAAGAGGATATTAGCTATAAAGTAAAAGATAACCATGCTACAATCTACAGACTCAAAGAAGCCAAGTAACAAGGAGGGATCAAAGGGGAATGTATGAACTTTATTGAAAAGGGGAAATAGAATAGATTTCATGGTGGATGGGGGAAGGAGAGTGGATGAGGGTGAGGATGGGGATAGGAACAGGAAGGATCAGGTTTGGGAAAGAGAGTACGTACTAGGAGGCACAACTGGAATGGGGGAGGTGCATCTCTACAAGGAACTAGAAACCTAGGGCAATACAAATTCCCAGCAATCTGTGAGGGTTACCCTAGCTAAGATTCCTAGCAATGGGAAATATAGAGTCTGAAACAGCCATCTCCTGTAACCAGGTAAGACCTCCAGTGAAGAGATTGTGACACCAATTCAGCCACAAAACTTTTGGCCTAATATTTGTCCTGCCTACAAGATGTGCTGCAGTGAAGAGGGAATGGCTGACCAATGAGTGTCCCAGCCTGTGTCCCATGCCGTGAAAGGGAACCCACCCCTGACACTGTTAATGATATTCTGCTACACTTGCAGACAGGAGCCCAGCCTAACCATCATCAGAGAGGCTTCACCCAGCAACTGATGGAAGTAGATGCAAAGACTCACAGCTAAACATTAGGCAGAGCTTGGGAAATCCTTTGGACGAGGGGGAGAAAGGATTGTAGGAACCAGAAGGGTCAAGGAAACCCCAAGAAAACTACATAATCAACTAACTTCGACCCACAGGGACTCACAGACACTGAACCACCAGCCAGGAAGCATGTATAAGCCATTTTCTTTAAAGGAACAGAAATTCCTGAGGCAAGATTCAAAGGAGGAGATGAACCCTGTGATTTCCCCAGCTTACTTTCTTGAAAGACTTTTGTTGCCATCATGTAGGAAGAAGGAACTCTCTGAGGTCAAGTGCCTGAATTGAACAGTTGATTCCAGAAGAGTAACTAGGGTTTTCAAGACATAGTACTGCAAAATGGAAAGGAACATGCAGAGAGAACTTTAAGGGGATACAGAGGCATACAGAAGGACTTAAATCATCCATAAAGTAGAGATCTATGCATATATGTGGGGAAGTATCAGAAATTGTGGAAAGAACTACCCAAAAGGACTAATGGGAATATTACTTGGGACTCAGGTACAGAAATGGTCCTTGGTTCCACTAGCCAGGCTAGTACAGTATTCAAGAAGCTTTCCTCACTGGGATTAAATAATCACCTCTAGAAGAATCATAGCTTTGGTCACCCTATAAGACCTTAAAGATTTGCATGCATGAGATTGCTTTGAAGTTGTTAAAATGCACTTCAGAGCAAATCTCAAGAGTATCTATAGGAAAACAAAACTGTCTAGTACTGAAAAAGGTAAAATTTATAATGTCTGGCACCTAATAAAAAGATGATCAGGTATGCAAAGACTTGTGAAAAATAATCCTTGTAGTGAAAAGAAAAAGCAATCGATCAAATCAACCCAGGAGTTAAAACAGATGGTTGATTTAGCATACAATGATAATGAAACAATTACAATTTTATTTGTGCCGATTTGATGAAAATTCTAAACACAAAGTAAATTGAAACAAAATCAGAATCACAAGACAGAAGAAAAGTACACTAAACAATATGTTAAAGAACTTACTGAAAACTTCTGAGAAAGAGGGAAATGTAAAAGCCAGAAGAGAACAAATAGAACAAATAGATTATGTAAAAGAAACAGGAATAAAGATGTCCATAAACTTCTCTTCAAGTGGGGAAAAGTATTATGTGGGAAGAGTGTGGAATAACATTATTATTGGACTGAAAGAAGGCAACAATCCTGTGATAAGTTCAAGATGCACAATCTAAACCCTAACAGAACTCGAAAGGTATAATTAGTAATTCAATAAGTGGGCTTGATTAAATATTCAATCTGATGATGGTTGGGGAAAAAGTAAGAAGAGAACAAAGCCCAGATAAGACAAAAGCAATACAGGCAGTAAAATGAAGGCTTGACCGCAGACAGTTCCTCCTTTCTACGTGATGGCAACAAAACACTCTCCGTAATATTTTTCTTATCTAACTGTCTTTACTAGAATTTGTAGTATGAGGCAGAGTTCTCACTCTCTAACAGTGGCACTGATCCTGAGAATCAGGACTTCTGCCTTGTAATAAATTTTCAGTAAAGACAGTGAGATAAGAAAAAAATAATTAATAGCATATAGATTAGAAATGAGTAAATAAAATATTGAGAACATTTCATTGCCATCTTGTAGGAAGAAGGAACTCTTTGATAGCAAGGCTCTGGATTGAGCAGACAATTAAGGATCCCAGGAGATCAAAGTAGCTAGAGTTTTCCAGAGTAGCCAGTCTTTTCATTCCTTACCTGTGACTTATCTAAAAAACTTTTGAGTGACCTACAGTGCCTTTATACCTGAGTAGATACCTGAGGATCCAATATACCAATATCTGAATATATTATACGTGAGTGTATATATAGTATATACCTGAGTATTGAGTACCTACTTGAGTAGAATATGCATATTCTATATTTGACATACAACAAATGAACCTATCTAAAGTGTATAAATTGATAAGTGATGATGTGCATATACACACTTGAAGACATGGCAACCAAAATCTATCATGTCTTCTCAAATCTCCTCATAGACACAACCACAGGCATTTTCTTTATATGAATCCTCAAAACCTACAAACAAATGAATCACCAATAAGTAATCTGGAACAGAAATTTTAAAAATGCCACTTACAGTTATATTATTTTTAAGAGTTTATTTTCTGTATATGAGTACACATTATAACTGTCTTCAGACACACCAGAAGAGGGCATCAGATACCATTACAGATGGTTCTGAGCCACCATGTAGTTGCTGGGAATTGAACTCAGAACCTCTGGAAGAGCTGTGAGTGCTCTTAACCACTGAGCCATCTCTCCAGCCCTACAATTAAATTCTTAATGATAAAAATGAGAAAATATTACCAAATCTATTAGCTGAAAACTAAAAAAATATTGCTGACAAATTATTGAATATATATATATATATATATATATATATATATACCATGTTAATTGTTCAGAAGACTCAACAGTGCTGAGATCTCAGTTCCTGTGAACTGACAAATTCAATATAGTCCCAATACAAACTCCAGAAAGCTTATTATATCATATAAAGTTATATGTATGATATTAAAACTCATTTGGCAATATGAAAGACTCACCATAGCCAAAATAAGTCTAACAAAATGGAAGAGACTTGGAAGTCTAAAGAACAGAACAACAGAGATGTCAGATGGCTGAGTTTTCACAAAGGTTCAAAAGCAAAGGGATAAATAACAACATTGGAAAATATGGAAAGGTTTGAATGGCTACATACACAAAGAACCTGTAGTAACACTTTCATAAAAAATAATTACACATTTAATGTAAAACCTAAAACTATAATCTCCCCTTGGGGAGCCAAGGAAGCCTTGAGTGAATCTATACGGCAAGGATGAAGTTCTGGGCGAGTGTGTGTTATTGACAAGAACCAATATAGCTTGGATCTATGGAAATTGAGAAATTTTTCCTTCCCATGATTCTCAGAGCAAAAGCCTTCCTCTAATCCAAACACAGGTGCTTACAAATGACTGACCAGTGCATACAAAACCACAGCTTCTTCCTTCTGGAGGACTGCAACCTCAGACTGCTTTCCTAGAGATCTCCTACAATACTAGCTAATCCCTTCTCATGCTGTATATGATAAATGCCCTACTGTTCTGGGTTCTTTCACAGTGCTGATCCATCAGAGCAAGCACAACGCACCTGACCCCTTCTGCATGTGTATGTGTATCTGACCTTTCTTCGTTGCTTCATCTTCCTAGTCAAATTTCCAGGACCACACCATGCTGGAGGTGGCAAAATTCTAGAAGAAAAAAAAAAAAAAAAGGATGTGTTACACAAGGATTTCTTAGGTAAAACATCAATAAAGAAATGAAAAGACAAGCTACAGATTGGAATAAAGTCTTTGAAAATCATGTACCTGATAAATGATTTGTGTCTTGAATGCATTTTAAAAGCTCTCAAAGAAATCAATCTTAGTAACATGGGAAAATAGTTGAACAGATATTTCTTTAAAGAAGATAAACCCAACCAATGCTAAATAAGTACATACAACCATGTTTGATAACATTGGTCATTAGGAAAATGGAAATTCAAATTGTAATTGTATAATAGTTAACTTAGTAAATCATAACTACGCTATGCATTTATGACAATGGCCAAAATTAAAATGACTTATCATATAAATGCTGATTATCATACCATTTGGAATGCCTATATGCGGTAGGTAGAATTGTCTATCAGCAAGTAAATAGGTGACCAGATTGTAGAAAATTTACACATTGGAAAATAAAATGTGATGAACAACGAATCCACAAAGGAACCCAGGTGGCTATCACAATACCAAGTGAAAGAAACCAGCCAAAAGAAAAACATGTACTATATGATTCCATTTGTATAAAACAATGGGAAGTACAAATCCCTTCATGAAGATGGAAATCAGATTAAGGTTGTCTGGGTACCATGCTGGTGATAAAGCAAATGAGATTTGGGAGGAGACATTGCAGATGTCTACTATCATGATCATATTTGTGATGGCTTTAGTGTATATACACATCGTCACTTCCCAATTTATACACTTTAGGTAGGTTCATTTAGTGAATGTTAAATATGTATATTCTACTCAAGAGAAATGCAACCATCTCTTCTCTACAAAAGTTAAAAGGTTCACAACAGCATTTTTCATAGCAGCCAAAAAGTTGAAATAACTTGGATGTCTATCCACTGCAAAGTAAATGAAACAATAGAATATTTTTCCAGACATTCAAAGAAGTGAAATACTGGTTCATGCTATAACATGGATGAAGCACCATGCTAAGAAAAAGACATCAGATTCAGAAAGGTTAAGTACTGTATGATTCTACTTGTGCTAAAAATAATATCTTTAAACTCAAAGTAGTCACAATTGCCCACAGCCTGGAATAGATTGTAGTGAATACTGGAGAGAAATAGACAGTTCCTGCTGAAGGGAATGGAGTTTCTTTGTGAGATGATAAAAGTGGTCTAAAGTTGGTTGTTGCAATCACTCTCCAACTCTGAGGACCTACTAAAATAATGAATTATATTCTTTATATGGTTCAATATACAGTGCTATAAAGCAAAGCTATTGTAAAATACTGTGCTAAAAGTGTTTGTTAATTATTTTTAAAGAAAATAGCTTTGTCACTGAATTCTGAGTCTTTCCCTGAAGCTGATTGCAGGGGGAGGGAGGAAGGGATAGGGGATTTCCGAAGGGGAAACTAGGAAAGGAGAAAACATTTGAAATGTAAATAAAGAAAATATCTAATAAAAATAAAATAAATAAAATACAAGAGAAAAAAGAAAGTAAATTAAAGTCTGCAAAATGAGTAAGAACTCTATCTCTGTTGCACTGTCATAGTTTCTCCAGTTTATTGCAACATTAGGGAATGGGTGTAGAATTCTTTACATTCTGCACACACTTGCTGACTCTGCGTGATATTTAAAATTGTTTTCACAAACAGCTGCGTGCTTTTCCTGGCTGCATGGTTGTCAGCTCAAGTCAGTGAAGGAATGGAACACCTTTCTTTCACATCTTTTCATTAGTATAAAATACATTGTCTTGTTAGAGTTTCTATTGCTGTAAAGAGACATCGTGACCAAGGCAACTCTTATAATGGAAAATATCTCATTGGGACAGGCTTCCAATGCAGAGACTTAGTCCATTATTACCGTGGAGGGAAGAAGCATGGTGGCATGCAGGCAGACATAGTGCTGGAGAGAGAACTCAGACTTCTACATCTTGATCCACAGGCAATAGGAGACTGTGACAGGCCAGTCAAGGCTTGAGCTTCTGAGATTTCAAAGCTCACCCCTAGGACACACCTCCCTCAGCAAAGCCACACCTCCTCACAGCCACACCCACTCCAACAAAGCCACACCCCCTCCAACAGCAGCACAAGTCCTAATAGTACCACTCCTTATGAGCCAATGGAGGCCATTTTATTCAAAACCCAGACATATAGGAATTATTGTTTATAAATTATAAACATGTTTTGACAAAATTTCACAAACAACAACACCTACAAATTTTGACAAAGGCCAAGAATAGAATAATTACACATTCCCAGAAACTCTTTGGTTTTCAGAACAAAATGCTCTTTTTTTTTTCTATTGTTGCTAAAACTACTTATATCATTTCTAGCACCTTACTCCTTAGTGCTGCTCAGTTGAACAGTGCTAAGTATATTCATATGGTTATGAAACAAAATGCTGCAACTTTTTCATCTTGGGCCCCTGAAACTCTGTCCCCATTAACCAAGTCCCTATGCTCCCCTCTTTGGAGTTCCCTGTAAAGCATCGCTGCGCTGGCTGTCTCTAGGAATTTCATTAGAGGTCTTATGTAAAAATCGCGTGCCTTGTGGACTTATTTCACTAGGTGTATTCTCTCCAGAAGGTTTATCTATGTTTGTGTCTTCACAGACACGAGGTTTCCTCTTGTGTTAAATCCCACTGACGTTCCACGCTGTGTTTTCACCTTGATCCATTTTGTTTGTCCAGGGGTGTTCTACCTGTTGACTATTGTGAATAATGCTGCTATGAACATAAGCATGTCTTCTACCAGGAACAAGAGCAAAAATTGTTGGTCCTAATGTCTGCAAGTGTTTTTAAGGTATTTGGAAATATCACTTAATCTTCACATCAAGGATATGAATTAGGGAGTGTTTTTCTTCCCATTTTACAGATTAATAAACCAAGAAACAGGCCACTTTCCATGAGATTGCAACAGTGGAGTCAGTAGGAGCAGCAATGGACTCTTCGCTTGATCTTAGCCAAAAGGCAATGTCCTGCTGCCTCATTTTTAGTTTCTAAAAGGGCCTCCTATGCAGCACTGCTCATTCATGCACTCAGAAATGTTTAGGTTACTCCATTACAGTTCCCTTTAATTAAAAACATGAATATTTCCTCTTAAAACTCCCAAATTCCACTCAATTTTGACTCATTTACAAACTGCAAAGCCATAAAGCATGTTTATTAAATGCTCAAGCTTCGAAATTCCTTTTCTTTTTCTGGATAAACATTTCAGATACACTGTACCTTGGAAAGAAGAAATCGAAATTAACTTCATGTACTCCATTCTATAAAAAGTTATTAGCAATTAGTACAGACTTAAGGGGGAGGGGAGTAATTAGCCTTCTTGCTCTGAAAATTAATGGGTCTCTTTCATTATACCCCTAAGGGGTATTTTACCCAATAACATTCCATTTCAGATTAATGTAAAACGAAAAGTACATCATTTGAGAATGCTGCTTACTTACATAAGGATTACAAATCGCAAATCTAGCCAAGATTAACAGAGAAGGAAGATCAAGCCCAATAGCACACCATCAATAATTTTAGACAGGATGAAGGTAATGAAATCAGTGTGTCAATCATTTCATCAGAATCTAGAAACCATAATGTGTTTTGAAAGCATGGCCAGGCTTGTGTAAAAATGAGAGGTGATGCCTGCTGTTCTTTATAGATTAAGCTAAGCTTTTATCAATGAGTTGACATGTAGTGGTGACCAATTAAATGGAACATACTCCATAAATTCCTGTTTCAAAATGCAAAAAAAAGAACAAAAAACAAAACAAAACAACAACAACAAAACCATTCCCCCCCCCCCCCCCCCAGGGAAAATTAGCTTCACTTTTCCTGAACAAAAGGCAAGAAAGCATTCAAAGCAGCTCCAATTACAGGTCAAGTACTCCAAACGAACCGCTAGGGGGCAGAAACAAAGCCGCCTACCAGGTTACTGGGAGAATCCCTTCCTAATCAGTGGCTTCAGACAGACTGCTGTAATTGTCTCCATAGGATTCAAACAGACTTTGTATCTTAATTCCTCTGGAGAAGGGGGAAAACGGGATCGAGCTTTGGGGTAGGGGTAGAGGGAAGTCAGTAAGTAAAATGCTTAGTGTGCAAGCATGAATTCAAATTCCCAGGACCCACGTAAATCTGGACATAAAAGAGCACACCTACAATTCTAGTACTGCTTCAGTGAGATATTAGGCAGAGACAGGAAAATCCCTGGAAGTTTGCAAGCCAGCTACCCTGGTTGTATGCAGAAGCAAACAACATGTGAGCTTGTCTCAAACAAGATGAAAACTGACTATTGACGCTAGAGTTTGTGCTGTACCACACATGCACTCTGACACATGCATACATATACTCATACACATGAACAAGCATGCACACACACATATATCATAGACTTACACAAGGCACACACATGTGCACCTGTGCGTGTGCACATTCACTCACACACACATACACTGAAAATAAAACCCAGCAGTCAAGATATAATTTATTAATTTCTAGTATACGATAGTATGCTTAAGTATCCATTGGTAGGAAATAGTTGCCCAAGAGCTTCAGCAAATGTAATGTAAAGATACAGATAATCCTGGCTTACCTTCTGCTCCTCCCACCTCCAATTTTATATTCTTCTTCATCCTGATTGTAATACTACCATCTTTTCAAAACCAGTCATTGTTGGCTTACTCTTTTAGCTCCCTGTGCCACTGGGAGACTTTGGATCTGATTGCAGAAATAATATGCAAGTGAACCTTACTTTCTAAGGGAGCCCATTGTTACATTCAACCTATATCATGGTCATTCTCTGACAAGTATAGAGTCCAGTTTTCCCACTTTAGAGCATACTAATATCCGGCTAAGAAAGGTTATAAATGATCAAGCCCCTGAATTATTTGTCTTAGCCAACTAAGAATGATTAAGACTTTTTTTAAATGACTGCAAAAGCCAGTGTAGATGGTGAGAAAGGGGAACACTATTCACTGTTAGTGGGAGTGTAAATTGATACAGCCACTGTGGAAATCCCTGTGACAGTCCCTCAAGAAACAAAAACTAGAAACAGTTCTGCCATATGATCTATTCCACTCCTGGATAGATTCCCAAAGGGCTTCCACATGCAGCTACAGAGATATCTGCTCATATTGTTGTTCCATTCGCTTTAGTCAGGAAATACAAGTAGCTTAGATGTCTACCAGCTGATGAATAAATAATAAAAATAGGATACATTTACACAACTAGAATATTATTTCTGCTGGAAAGATAAATGAAATCATGTAATTCACAAGGTAATAGATAAAACTATGAAATATTACATTGAGTGAGGTTACCCAGGCCCAGAAAGACAGACACTTCACACTCTCACTCATAAGTGGAGGTTGCATTTGAATCTTTAGGTATATGTGCTTAAATAGGAGTACACACAGGAGTCAGGAAAGTAGTAAGGGGGCAGGGCAGGGATTTAATTGGAAGGTGGATAGAATACAGGTGGTATAGGGGGAGAAAAGGGAGCAATAAACCCAGCGAGTTAAGTGTAGTGGGGGATAGGAGAGCAAAGTAAAGGAGAGAGTAAAAGGAGGAAATAACTAACACTAAAACCCTCTGCAATGCCATATGGAAACCTACTATAGAAGCTTCCATATTGATATGTATAGGTATAGATATATGATGTGTATGTATATATGATGTATATCTATGTGTATGTGCATGTACATGCATATGATGTCTATGCATGTACATACATACATATAAACATATGTGCATACATATATTAATATATGTATATGAATACACATATACATATTTATACATATATACATTTATATATGTTTATAAAAGTTTATATGAAAGTATCTCATAACAAGGGAGGGGGACAATTCTTCTCCTAGACTTCATTGTCTATTAAATAAAAATCCCAGTACCAGGAATAGGCTACCTCTTTTAGGGTTGATGGCCAGCGGGATCCCCCAGAGCCACAGATATCATAGGCTATTATTGCCAGTGCTCTTAGCTACCCTCGATAACTTGACTGTAAGACTCTATTGCTGAAGATATCACATATTTGAGTTATGGGACATGGAGAAATTAAGCTGGTACAGACCTGAAAACTTGCCTCCGTAGACTAGCTGAAATGGAGCTGGGAAAGTCTATGTACACTCCTGGGAAGGAGAGTAACCAACATCTCTTCCATCTTTAAATCCTTTGAGCGGTGACAGTGATGGGCCCAACAAAACTTGCCCATTGGTGCAATAGTTGGGCAAATGTTAGGAAAGTATTGAAGCTCCTTCTGATTGGACTTAAGGTTTGTTCCACAAAATGGAACTCATATTTGGTAGCAAATACTGTGGCTAGCTACACCATAGGCCCTAGAGAAGAACTTACTACTATTATTCCGTTCAGTGAACATAGTGATAAATTGTGTCATAAGTTCTTATCTTTATACCCATAGGTTAATGCATCTCCCATCCTTCAACAGAGAAGGTTCTTTTTGCAGAAAATGGTCATTAATGAAGTGACCCACAACTGGTCAAGGAGCAAAGAATAAAAGACTATGGTGTACCTAGTTCCAAATGGAATATCAATGTCATATCCTCTACCTTCAAAGTCCATCGTGTAGGAATGTGGGGCAGAAAGAGTATTAGAGCCAAAGGTTGTGGCCATCTTCAGTGAAACAGAATTTACTGGGCACCACAGAGCCACTGCACACATGACCTCACAGCAGCAGTGACTACATGCAGGGGACTTGCAACACATTATTAGGACAGCCAAAATTCTAGCATGGATAGGGGAGGGCTCACAAAATTCCACTCCTAGGTAGCTGAGACCTTATTTGCAATTAATGGCTGCTGAGAAAAAAAAAATCAGTTTTCTACAGGGATGCAGCCTCTAAGATGCTACTAATGCTCCAGTAGGTGGTCCTGTGCCATTGCCCATAGAAGTAACACTAAATGGACTCTGTGGGATTTTAGAAAAGCACATAAAGTTGGAAGCAAAAAATAGCTGAGGGAATAAGGGAGGAATTTCAGGGGAAGTAATGGGTGGTAGATTTGATCAAAACACATCATGTGGATCTATGATATTCTCAATGGTGAAAAAATATACAAAACTTTAAAAGATCAGACTCAGAGACCAAAATGATGGCATTAGTACTAGAAATTTTTGAATTTTCTGAAATTTTTATTCTAAGTAAACCTACAGCAATGTACAACAATATATGTTTTTACAAAGTATTATGAACAAAGAGCACATTATGAAATATTCCATCTCTTCTATACATCTCTATTGTGTGTGTTGTGTATGTGTATGCACTCACACATGTACACATGTGCTGAGGAACAGAATCAATGGCTTTTCATTCAGCAAACTAAACACTCACTAGATATTTATAAGTACATGCGTCCTGTTTTTATGAAGCTCTCAATCAGTGTCAAGTCAGTTTCACTGTGGGGAAAGGCTATAAAATGTATTAGGAGTTTTCTCAGGGCTGTGGGAAAATAGTTTACAAAAGCAACTTAAGAAGGGAAAGGGATTATTTTTGGCTTACCTCTTTAAAGAATTCATTACATCATGGGAGGGTAGCCATGGTGATAGGAGAATGAGGCAATGATTGGTCACATGATGTCCACACTCAGGAAGCAGAGAGGGATGAAGCTGGTATTTGGCTTGGTTTTTTTCCTATTTATTACTTCTGGATTCAAGCCCATGGAATGATGCCATTTCCAACCTTAGGTATCCCAGTCTAGATACTTCCATAGAAATGCATAGAGGTCTGCCTCCTAACAGCTTGCCATCAGTATTAACCACCACAGTAAGTAAGTAAGTAAGTAAGTAAGTAAGTAAGTAAATAGAACATTGCATTCCATGCAAAATCAGTGATCTGGATAGGGAATTTCTTAGCTGGAAGTCAGGGAGGCAAGTGGGAAGAATCATCTATTAGAATGTGCTTTTCTTCTTATGAATGGGGGTCCCAAATCCATTATCAAAGAACAGAGATGACCAGGCTAAAAAGCTGTGCCAGTGCATTGGAGCCAAGAACAGACGTTTGCAGGAAGAGGCAAGGCAAAAAATGTATTCTGTGATGTAGGGCTGGTTGGCAGGTGCTGGAGCAGCTCTGTGCTGCTACTGTGTTTGGTGGGGGCTGGTTATAGGGACAGAACAAGAGGAAAAACAAGGACAGAACTCTGTGGGCTTTGTTTGCTAGACTGAGAACTGGGGATTTCATCCTTTAAGTAGCCCAGGAGACATTTTGAATAAGGGGAAACCAACCATTGTGAAAGGCTTTGAGAGGAGTGAGATTAAACTTAGAAATACTAGCAAGAAAGAGGCTATGCTTATCCAGAAATTCTACAAGCCTAGTGTAATGACAGTTTGGGTGGGAAAGGATGATATTTAGGGGTTCATTGATAAGACTTGTTAACTGACTGAATATATACATGGACTAAGAGTAAAACTCTAGCTTGGATGCCTGGAAAGATTGTGGGGGCCCAGTGAAAATGAAAATACAGGGACAGGGGCAGGGTGAGGGTAAGGCAATGAATCTGCATTTAAGCATATTGAGTGTTTGAGGTTTCTCAACAATATCAACAAGCAACTGCCTAGGATCCACGTTTATTTCAGCCATGTAAACCTAAGGATGACTCAAGATAGGTTTAGGCTGTACTCTTGGGTCTATAACTCCAGAAAATAGGAGATGATCCAGAAAATGGGGAGAAACAAAAGGGAAAGGATTGCTTTAGGAAGGTTTGAAAAGGACTTCATATCGCTGATTAAGAACATTTAGAAGTCCTGCTCATGTCACACTAGAGTAAATATATTAGTAAATAGCACTGGGAGACTTCCTTCAGCTGTAGAAGAGATGCCAGTATAGCTAGGACAGGATTCCCGACCTAGAGAGCCATATAACACAGCGTAGGGACAAATCCTGTTCCACAAAGATGTTAAGGGAAGCTTTAAGGATAAGCCAAATGGTGAGCAAGGGTAAGGTATCCTGTACTCTGTGGGAACTAAGGGAACCAAAATTTCAAGAAGAAACAGGACTCAGATGATCTGGAGGGCCAAATGAACCACAGGTAGGGGACTCACTAAGGAAAAGGACAGGACACACAGGCTGAGATGTGGGCAGCATAGCATCACCTACTGAAGTTGCTTCACTTTAGAGAATACACACAGAGCTTCTGGAAAAGTGGCTAGAAGCAGGGAAGCTCACCTCCCGAATTTGGATCCTATATAAAGGCAAGTGGAAAAGTCTGTGTGGGAAAAGGACTATCTTTATCAAGAGAAGATGAGTGTGTTTTCTCCGAAAAGTACTAAGAAGAAACATCCTTCACTTTCAAAGAGAAATCAAAGCACTGTTTCAGAGAAATTAAGACAATGGATATCTGTTATTTTCTCCTTTTGAAATAGTCTTCATTATTAAGTTTTTATTTCATTTTCGGGAAGTACAAGATTTCTGACCTTTGTCTTGCCAAATCTCCAAGATACTGTTATTTTCAGCCTAACTCTCAAACTTCAAAGAATAAAACACTACCACAAGTGAGACCTGGCCCATGAGAATCTATAAACTTGATATTTTATAGTAGCTTTTCTCCTTCAGTGAGGCTCTGAGAAACCTATGTCCAGACTCTTCAGAAATACGAGCACATTAGCCAAGCGGATGATAAACTGTAATATCAATGTGAGGCGATAAAGCAGAAGAAAATGCTATTGAATTCCTCCCTTATTTAAAATCCTTCAGTCTTACAATTCAATAAAAGAAGGGCTAGCAAGTTAATGGAAAAATGGGCAAAGGGCACAAAGAGGCATTTTTAAGTGAAAGAATTGCATATGGGTATCAGCACATGAAAAACGCTCTCTTCCATTCTTATGCCTCACTAACATTTAAGGAAATGCATATAAAGCAGAAGAATCGCTGCTTTTTCCCATCTGAAAATGTTTGTGATCATCCACTGTTGGTCTAGGCATAGGGATTCCTGCCCAACCTTAATGGGAGTGTAAATTGGTATGTCCTCTGGGAAGGACAATTTAGCGCTGCTTTTTACACTATAAGTGCCTGCATTCTTTGACCTAGCCATTTTACTAGCAGAAATTTCTCCTACAGATAATTTTGCACAAGTATCTTAGGATGTGTGTCTGAGGATATCTGGCACTGTAGTTTCTGATGTGAATTTTCCCCTTCTCTTATTTGGAAAACAAAATCTGCCCCCTGGGGTTGGAGGTGAGTTACTAGAGTTATCGGGGTAGCTACATCCACTGAACACTGCGAAGTCAGGAGCACACTCGTGTAAATGGTCTTGTGCCGGCGCTTGTCCAGAATGCACAACCTTAGAGAGCCCTCTATACCTTCCCTTAGACACACCGGGCTTCTCTCTGGAAATCTATGCAAAAAAAAATCTGTTTCATGAAAACCTGAGTAAATTAATTTAACTGGGGAATATTGTATTGCACTGTAACCCAACCCCAAATACCCCCAAACGTTTTGCAAATAGAATAATAAATCAATTGAACTGTGAAAGCAAGTTCGTATAAGTAATAAAAATCAATTTGTAAGTGTGTACAAAAAATAACGCTCATTGTTGTTGCCCCAAGGAGCAGAGATTTAGTTCCTTGAAAGGTGAATTCTGCTTTTTGTGTATTTCTTCACCTTTATATGGGTTCATGCCTATCTTGCCCTGACACAATACTTAAAAATAAATATTCAGCATAGAAGAACATTTTGGGGGCAAAGTAAAAGTTTTACACAGGTGGGTTGGATCCTATGGAAATAAAGCATGCTGTACAGACTACAGATGTTGTGCTGCCGATGCCTGGATCTTGCTTGGCCTGAGTACGAGAAGCAAAATGGTTGCTTTTATCTAGGCTTAGTGCACACCTCAAATTAGTTCTGCATCCTAACATCTGAATAGACATCATTATTTGAGTAAATTAGCACATACATCTTGCTCTGAAAGCTCAGTGTCAATGCATATTTAGCATATTTTGCAGAGAAAAAGCCATCATAGCCAATTTTTAAAGGAGTCCTTCCTCCCAAATGGCAAGCCTTTTCAGAAACAGCTATAGCGAAGATTAGTAATTAACTAGAAAACAAATATGGCAAGTTACATTGCAACATAGTACAATCTCCATTTTAAAAGAACAGGTACCCATAATGAACACATGTTTCTGGGGGGAAATTCTGAAAAGGCACGTAAGAAGCTGTAATGATATCTTTGTGGGGAGGGGATCAGAGGTGGGTAGATATGGGTATTACTTAACTTTCCACTATGTAGAAGCAAGATTAGCTTTTATTGCCATAAAACATGGGGATAGAAAGATGGCTCAGTGGTTAAGAGCACTTGATGCTCTTCCAGAGTTCTGAGGTTTAGTTCCCAGCACCCACATCAGGAGACTCACAACTGCCTGTAACTCCAGCTTTAAGGGAACCCAATATTGTCTTGTCTCTGCAGGCATTTGCATGCACATGATGCAGATAAACTCACACAGGTGCACACACGTACATAGAAATAAAAAAATCATAAATATCGTTAAATGACACAAAACAGGAAAGTAAAGAATTCTTCAGTGGCTAGTGATATTGTAATGTTTAGACAGAGAAAGAGGTTAGAAAATATGATTCACTGCTGGTGAGTGGAGCACTCCAAGATCTGTTTATCCATGTAGGTCCTAGATATGGCCTGAGCTTAATTACAAATCTTGTCTTAGTTTGGGTTGATTGTTAGGATGAAACACCATAACCAAAAAGCAAGTTGGAAAAGAAAGGGTGTATTTGGATTATATGTCCATATGTCCATATTGCTGTTCATCATGGAAGGAAGTCAGGACAGGAACTCAAACAGGAGCTGATGCAAAGATCATGGAGAGTGCTGCTTAGTGGCTTGCTATGCAGGGCTTGGTCAGCCTACTTTCTTATAGAACCCAGAACCACCAGCCCAGGGATGGTACCATCCAAGATCAGCTGGGCACTCCCACATCAATCACTAATTAAGAAAATGCCCTTCAGACACGGGACCTGAGACTGCTTTGGTTGGGGAGGCAGAAGTCCGGCCTGAGTAGGGCCACAAGCCTCTTCCGGTCAGAAAAGCACCGGGGTAGCTAGGACGCAGGGTCGGCTGACACTTGCCAGCTACCCACAACACCCACCACAGGATCTTAAGACTTCTGGTGAGTGGAACACAGCTTCTGCTCCAATCCAATAGCGTGCGGGACCTGAGACTGCATTAGTTAGGGAAGCAGAAAACCGGCCTGAGTAGGGCCACAGGCCTCTTCCAGCCGGACCAGCACCAGGGTAGCTAGAGCACAGGGTCGGCTGACACCCGCCAGCTACCCACGACCCCCGCCACAGGATTTTGAGACTTCGGGTGAGTGGAACACAGAGTCTGCTCCAATCTTTAAACAGTGACAACGATAACAACTAACCCCAGAGATTACCAGATGGCGAAAGGTAAACGTAATAATCTTACTAACAGAAACCAAGACCACTCACCATAATCAGAACCCAGCATTCCCACTTTGCCCAGTCCAGGGCAGCCCAACACACCGGAAAAGCTAGACACAGATCTAAAAGCATATCTCATGATGATGGTAGAGGACATCAAGAAGGACTTTAATAACTCACTTAAAGAATTATAGGAGAACATGGCTAAAGAGTTACAAGTCCTTAAAGAAAAACAGGATAACACAATGAAACAGGTAGAAGTCCTTAAAGAAAAAAGGAAAACACATCCAAACAGATGATGGAAATGAACAAAACCATACTAGACCTAAAAAGGGAAGTAGACACAATAAAGAAAACCCAAAATGAGGCAACACTGGAGATAGAAACCCTAGGAAAGAAATCTGGAACCATAGATACGAGCATCAGAAACAGAATACAAGAAATGGAAGAGAGAATCTCAGGTGCAGAAGATTCCATAGAGAACATCGGCACAACAATCAAGGAAAATGTAAAACGCAAAAAGATCCTAACTCAAAACATCCAAGAAATACAGGACACAATGAGAAGACCAAACCTACGGATAATAGGAGTGGATGAGAATGAAGATTTTCAACTCAAAGGACCAGCAAACATCTTCAACAAAATTATAGAAGAAAACATCCCAAATCTAAAGAAAGAGATGCCCATGAACATACAAGAAGCCTACAGAACTCCAAATAGACTGGACCAGAAAAGAAATGCATCCCGACACATAATAATCAGAACAACAAATGCTCTAAATAAAGATAGAATACTAAAAGCAGTAAGAGAAAAAGGCCAAGTAACATATAAAGGCAAGCCTATCAGAATTACACCAGATTTTTCACCAGAAACTATGAAAGCCAGAAGGGCCTGGACAGATGTTATACAGACACTAAAAAACACAAATTCCAGCCCAGGCTACTATACCCAGCCAAACTCTCAATTAACATAGATGGAGAAACCAAAGTATTCCACAACAAAACCAAATTCACACATTATCTCTCCACGAATCCAGCCCTTCAAAGGATAATAACAGAAAAAAACCAATACAAGGACAGGAATCACGCCCTAGAAACAACAAGAAGGTAATCCCTCAACAAACCTAAAAGAAGACAGCCACAAGAACAGAATGCCAACTTTAACAACAAAAATAACAGGAAACAACAATTACTTTTCCTTAATATCTCTTAATATCAATGGACTCAACTCCCCGATAAAAAGACATAGACTAACAAACTGGCTACACAAACAAGAACCAACATTTTGCTGCTTACAGGAAACTCATCTCAGAGAAAAAGATAGACACTACCTCAGAATGAAAGGCTGGAAAACAATTTTCCAAGCAAATGGTATGAAGAAACAAGCTGGAGTAGCCATTCTAATATCTGATAAGATTGACTTCCAACCCAAAGTCATTAAAAAAGACAGGGAGGGACACTTCATACTCATCAAAGGTAAAATCCTCCAAGAGGAACTATCAATCCTGAATATCTATGCTCCAAATACAAAGGCAGCCACATTCATTAAAGAAACTTTAGTAAATCTCAGAGCACACATTGCACCTCATACAATAATAGTGGGAGACTTCAACACACCACTTTCACCAATGGACAGATCATGGAAACAGAAACTAAACAGGGACACAGTGAAACTAACAGAAGTTATGAAACAAATGGATCTGGCAGATATCTACAGAACATTCTATCCTAAAACAAAAGGATATACCTTCTTCTCAGCACCTCATGGTACCTTCTCCAAAACTGACCACATAATTGGTCACAAAACAGGCCTCAACAGATACAAAAATATTGAAATTGTCCCATGCATCCTATCAGATCACCATGGACTAAGGCTGATCTTCAATAACAAAATAAATAATAGAAGGCCAATATTCATGTGGAAACTGAACAACACTCTTCTCAATGATACCTTGGTCAAGGAAGGAATAAAGAAAGAAATTAAGGACTTTTTAGAGTTCAATGAAAATGAAGCCACAATATACCCAAACTTATGGGATGCAATGAAAGCATTTCTAAGAGGAAAACTCATAGCTCTGAGTGCCTCCAAAAGGAAACTAGAGAGAGCACACATTAGCAGCTTGACAACACACCTAAAAGCACTAGAACAAAAGGAAGCAAATTCACCCAAGAGGAGTAGACGGCAGGAAATAATCAAACTCAGGGGCAAAATCAACCAAGTGGAAACAAGAAGAACTATTCAAAGAATCAACCAATCAAGGAGCTGGTTCTTTGAGAAAATCAACAAGATAGATAAACCCTTAGCCAGACTCACTAGAGGGCACAGGGAAAGCATCCTAATTAACAAAATCAGAAATGAAAAAGGAGACATAACAACAGATCCTGAAGACATCCAATACACAATCAGATCCTTCTACCAAAGGTTATACTCAACAAAACTGGAGAACCTGGATGAAATGGAGAAGTTCCTAGACAGATACCAGGTACCAAAGGTGAATCAAGATCAGGTTAATGATCTAAACAGCCCTATGTCCCCCCAAAGAAATAGAAGCAGTCATTAATAGTCTCCCAACTAAAAAAAGCCCAGGACCAGATGGGTTTAGTGCAGAGTTCTATCAGACCTTCAAAGAAGATCTAATCCCAGTTCTTCACAAACTATTCCACAAAATAGAAACAGAAGGTACTCTACCCAACTCATTCTATGAAGCCACAATTACTCTGATACCTAAACCACAAAAAGACCCAACAAAGATAGAAAACTTCAGACCAATATCCCTTATGAATATTGATGCAAAAATCCTCAATAAAGTTCTTGCTAACCGAATCCAAGAACACATCAAAACAATCATCCATCCTGACCAAGTAGGTTTCATCCCAGGGATGCAGGGATGGTTCAATATACGGAAATCCATCAACGTAATCCAGTATATAAACAAACTCAAAGACAGAAACCACATGGTCATCTCCTTAGATGCGGAAAAAGCATTTGACAAGATCCAACACCCATTCATGATAAAAGTCTTGGAAAGATCAGGAATTCAAGGCCCATACCTAAACATGATAAAAGCAATCTACAGCAAACCAGTAGCCAACATCAAAGTAAATGGTGAGAAGCTTGAAGCAATCCCTCTAAAATCAGGGACTAGACAAGGCTGTCCACTTTCTCCATACCTATTCAACATTGTACTTGAAGTCCTAGCCAGAGCAATTCGACAACAAAAGGAGATCAAAGGGATACAAATTGGAAAAGATGAAGTCAAAATATCACTTTTTGCAGATGATATGATAGTATATATAAGTGACCCTAAAAATTCCACCAGAGAACTCGTAAACCTGATAAACAGCTTCGGTGAAGTAGCTGGATATAAAATTAACTCAAACAAATCAATGGCCTTTCTCTACACAAAGAATAAACAGGCCAAGAAAGAAATTAGGGAAACAACACCCTTCTCAATAGTCACAAATAATATAAAATATCTCGGCGTGACTCTAACTAAGGAAGTGAAAGATCTGTATAATAAAAACTTCAAGTCTCTGAAGAAAGAAATTATAGAAGATCTCAGAAGATGGAAAGATCTCCCATGCTCATGGATTGGCAGGATCAACATTGTAAAAATGGCTATCTTGCCAAAAGCAATCTACAGATTCAATGCAATCCCCATCAAAATTCCAAATCAATTCTTCAACGAATTAGAAAGTGCAATCTGCAAATTCATCTGGAATAACAAAAAACCTAGAAGAGCAAAAACTCTTCTCAAGGATAAAAGAACCTCTGGTGGAATCACCATGCCGGACCTAAAGCTTTACTACAGAGCAATTGTGATAAAAACTGCATGGTACTGGTATAGTGACAGACAAATAGACCAATGGAATAGAATTGAAGACCCAGAAATGAACCCACACACCTACGGTCACTTGATCTTCGACAAGGGAGCTAAAAACATCCAGTGGAAGAAAGACAGCATTTTCAACAAATGGTGCTGGCACAACTGGTTGTTAACATGTAGAAGAATGCGAATCGATCCATTCCTATCTCCTTGTACTAAGGTCAAGTCTAAGTGGATCAAGGAACTTCAAATAAAACCAGAGACACTGAAACTTATAGAGGAGAAAGTGGGGGAAAGCCTTGAAGATATGGGCACAGGGGAAAAATTCTTGAATAGAACAGCAATGGCTTGTGCTGTAAGATCGAGAATTGACAAGTGGGACCTCATGAAACTGCAAATCTTCTGCAAAGCAAAAGTCACCATCAATAAGACAAAAAAACCACCAACAGATTGGGAAAGGATTTTCACCTATCCTAAATCAGATAAGGGACTAATATCCAATATATATAAAGAACTCAAGAAGGTGGACTCCAGAAAGTCAAATAACCCCATTAAAAAATGGGGCTCAGAACTGAACAAAGAATTCTCACCTGAGGAATACCGAATGGCAGAGAAGCACCTGAAAAAATGTTCAACATCCTTAATCATCAGGGAAATGCAAATCAAAACAACCCTGAGATTCCACCTCACACCAGTCAGAATGGCTAAGATCAAAAATTCAGGTGACAGCAGATGCTGGCGAGGATGTGGAGAAAGAGGAACACTCCTCCATTGTTGGTGGGATTGCAAGCTTGTACAACCACTCTGGAAATCAGTCTGGCGGTTCCTCAGAAAATTGGACATAGTACTACCGGAGGATCCAGCAATACCTCTCCTGGGCATATATCCAGAAGATGTCCCAACCTGTAAAAAGGACACATGCTCCACTATGTTCATAGCAGCCCTATTTATAATAGCCAGAAGCTGGAAAGAACCCAGATGTCCCTCAACAGAGGAATGGATACAGAAATTATGGTACATTTACACAATGGAGTACTACTCAGCTATTAAAAAGAATGAATTTATGAAATTCCTAGCCAAATGGATGGACCTGGAGGGCATCATCTTGAGTGAGGTAACACAATCACAAAAGTACTCACACAATATGTATTCACTGATAAGTGGATATTAGCCCAAAACTTAGGATACCCAAGATATAAGATACAATTTGCTAAACGCATGAAACTCAAGAAGAATGAAGACCAAAGTGTGGACACTGTGCCCCTTCTTAGAATTGGGAACAAAACACCCAGGGAAGGAGTTACAGAGACAAAGTTCGTAGCTGTGATGAAAGGATGGACCATTTAGAGACTGCCGCATCCAGGGATCCATCCCATAATCAGCTTCTAAACGCTGACACCATTGCATACACTAGCAAGATTTTGCTGAAAGGACCCAAATATAGCTGTCTCTTGTGAGACGATGCTGGGGCCTAGCAAACACAGGAGTGGATGCTCACAGTCAACTATTGGATGTATCACAGGGCTCCCAATGGAGAAGCTAGAGAAAGTACCCAAGGAGCTAAAGGGATCTGCAACCCTATAGTTGGAACAACATGATGTACTAACCAGAACCCCGGAGCTCTTGTCTCTAGCTGCATATGTATCGAAAGATGGCCTAGTTGGGCATCACTGGAAAGAGAGGCCCATTGGACTTGCAAACTTTATATGCCCCAATATAGGGGAATGCCAGGGCCAAAAGAATGGGAATGGGTGGGTAGGGAAGTGGGGGGGGGCGCTATGGGGGACTTGGGATAGCATTGTAAATGTAATTGAGGAAAATATGTAATAAAAAATATTAAAAATTAAAAAAAAAGAAAATGCCCTTCAGCCTTAACTTATGCAGGCATTTTCTCAATTGGTGTTCCTTCCTTTCAGATACTCTAGTGTGGGTCAAGTTGACATAAAACTGTGCAGCACACACTCTTAACAGCCTACTTGTATTTACCAAAATGTACTGTGCATCACTGAACCTTTGTGCCTTTGGGCTGCTTCCTCTCTCTGCAATTACCTTTCCAAATTCATCTCTCAAGACTTCTTCTCAACCTTTAATATCAATCTTGTGTGCACCCTACTATCATCAGCTATCTTTCGTGTCCTCTTCAAATCTCTGGTTCTTCCCCCAGAAAGATCTGTCCGGATGTGATTTCTTAGAGATAGACTGCATAGGGCTCAGCTGACGTACACTAAAAGGCTCCTTGTGAGTCATGCCTAGAGGTTTGTGCTACCAATTTCTTCTCTGAGAACGGAATATCTTAATGTAAGGTATGGGATGCACAAACACTTGTCCCCATCTACGTGCAAGACTTATTCACAAACGACATGGTCCCTTTCTGAGAATTTTACTGCTCAAAGTTAAACAGCTATTTTCTGGACTGTTTCCCTTAAAAAATTTACAACACAATGCTGGAGCTTAGCTCTCATTGGCTTAGACCATGTTAGAACTTGAGAAGACAAAGCTCTGGCTCCTTTGGGATCATCTCTTTTTACTTTAATCCACCATAACATGTTTCTGCTGAGGTCTGGTCCCTACCACGAAATTAGTTTTAGATCACAAGACAACTCTTCATTGAAATACAAGTATATTCATAATGTTTCAGTTTTAATTTCCTTTTGAATGAAGGGAGAAAAATCATCTATAGAATAAAGTTCCCATAAGATATTTAGAAGTTTGTTTCCTCCTTTATATCTTCATACCCAAGGCTAAATGACCATGATGAGAGCTATAAGTAACATTCATTACAAAAGCAGGCAAGAGCAGCCAATGGTATTCTGAAAAATTAAAACAACCCAAGGCCAAAAGGACTACAAAAGTTAAAACATAAAATATCAGTAATTGGAAGAGATAAAGGGAACCAAGGTCACAGAGTAAATGTCCAGAAATCGAACCATGGACATGTTACTACATGATAAAAATGGCCACTGCGTGATAAAATGTCATTCTATATCAGTAGGCTTAGGACTTCAGATTACTAGAGTGTGACCCGAAGTACTGTAGAGTTCAGTCCATACTTCATACTGTATAACTATACACTATAACAAGCACTTAATTCATTAGAGAATTAAATAGAAAAAAAAAGGAAATCATAAGAGTTTCAGGAGACATGGGTGCCATGGTAGGAATGGTATCTGAGTGTCTCTCAAGTCTTTTTATATTAAGATTTAATCACCATTGTAAAATATTAAGAGCATGAGAAAGTATACTGATCTTGCTAAATAGATATGGGGCATTTAGAAAGTGATTATGATTAGATAAGTTCAGTAAAGTGAAACTCCTATGGCTGAATCCTGCTGGCTTTACAAGAGGAAGCAAGGCAAGACAAGACACATACACACACTATTGCCATTTGATGCTCTGGACTCCTCAAGACCCTGTCAGCAAGAAGACCATCAACTATACAACCCCTCATGCCTGAGTTATAACTATAAGCCATGAAAAAATTATTATAACTTACCAAGTCTGGAGTATTGTATTATTTGTGATAGAAAATAAATTAATATATTGGGTCAATTGATAAGGATCAAAAGGATGATTCATAGGAAAACTTTTATAAGTATCTTCTAAAACATAGAAGAAATATACCTAATCTCAATTATAATTCTACAAATACAAATAAGAATTATGAGATAGTATGTCTCACTTCTTGAATTGGCCAAAATCCAAACATGCAAGAACATTTGTCTTAGTTAGGCTTTCTATAGCTGTGAAGAGACACCATGACCACGACAACTCTCATGAAGAAAAACATTTAATTGGGACTGGCTTACAAGTTCACAGGTTTCAACGACTATTGTTATGGTGGGAGCCATGGAACCATGCAGACAGACGTGCTGCTGGAAAAGGAGTTGAAAGTTCTACATCTGGATTTGAAGACAACAGGAAGAGCAAATGAGCCAATGGGCCTGGCTTAAGCTTCTGAAACCTCAAATTCCACCCCCAATGACATACTTTCTCCAACAAGGCCACACCTACTTCAACAGTGTCATGTCTCCTAGTAGTGCCACTCCCCATGAGCCTTTGGGGGTCATTTTCATTCAAACCACCATAAACATGTTGTACTGGTAAGGTTTGGGGTAGCAGCTACTGCCATATTACAGGTAGAAATGCAAATGTCACAACTCATATTGAAGGCTAATAGGCATTTCCCAGAACTGAAAATATAAATTTCCCTTTTGAAATTATTTTATAGCTGTACCTGCTTCTGCAAGGAGTGACACATGGTTATAATTTTTTGTGGCACTATCTAAAATATCAAAAAGCAAACAAACAGGAGACATAGTGGAGAAATTGCTCAGTAGTTCAGAGCACACACTGCTCTTGTCAAGGATTGAAGTTGACTTCCCAGCATCCATATCATGTGACTCATAACCGCATGCAACTCCAGCTCCAGGAGATCCAACACTTTCCTCTGGACTAACCTGCCACCTGAACACATGTGTATATACCCACACACATATACACATAATTTAAAAATAAATATTTTGGACACGGAAGACTAGACACTGCCTGATTGTTCAGGAAACAGATTCCATAAACTATGCCATGTACATGCATATGGCATAGTCTTCCATATGCCATGGAAGACTATGAAGCTGGTAAAATGGCATGAAGAAGCTCTGTTGTAACTGCCATATAGTGTAGAATTTCTTTGATGTGGGAGGCAAAACACTTATGAATAATTATATCTGCTTGCATTTGCTCAGGAAAACACTGAAACACAGTAAATTATTATGATTTTTAATTAAAAGAAGCAAGAATGTGGAGGGCTCCATGCAGAGTTTAATACTCTTTTCTTGTTGTTTTAACTTTTCACAGTTGTGAATATATGCCTTTTGCTAAAAATATAAATAAAAACTTACACAACACACTTATTGAAATTTTGTTCAAAGATATATTCAGGGATGAAGCCAAGCTTGTACTTAAAATAATCTGTGTGTCACTGTATTGTGAATTATGCCCTCTTATTAAGATCTACTGTGAGTCTTCATTTCCTATGACAGCCCTGCCATATGTCAGCTATGTCATTGTTAATAGGAAAAGTCTGGAGAGTTCAAGTGTTCCTTTGTTAGAGCCACAAATTAGAAAAACACAACCAGATAATAGGTACAACTCATATTCCCATCAGTTATCCATTGAATAGCCACATGTAGGAACATGTTTGAGTGTTTTGGAAGTAATGAAAATGTGATTCTTGGCTTCAAGAAAATGGCATTTGATGACGGTTAGACCTATCAGTTCCTATTGGGGACTTACAGCTAAGATTTCCTCATTAAGATTAAGTTATTAAATTTGATTGTTAGGAAAGCTTGTAATTGTGTTCAGCTGTGGGGCCCCGAGGCTGATTTTAGCCTACAGTGTACCAAACCTGAGCTTTTTTCTGTGGCTTTCTGGATTGTAGGCATCATAATTCAAGCTTACCTCTACAACCCAATTAACATGTTTTCTCCATCCCCAGCAGCAGGGCTTCTCTCTCTCTCTCTCTCTCTCTCTCTCTCTCATTTGTGTTATGCAGTCATTTCAAAAGATGTGCAGTGGGATTCACAGCCAATGATTGGCATCAGATTTTCTTCATTATTCTGCCATAGACTCAGCATTGAAATCAATGGTAAACCAAAAGCAATCACATGAAATTGATTGCCATTTGGGTCCTATTGATTAGCCTGCCAAATCTACAACAAGAACAATATCTATGCTGGATGGCAAAAAGACAATGACTACACATGCTTCAGCCACCGTTTAGGGGTGGTGAAATGTCATCTGTCTACTAATCTAGACCAGAATATATGAAGGAGATTCCCTTATAGAAGCGCATGCCAACAGAGGGAAAACAGTCATTCTTTCTCAGTAATGATGGCTTGAAATATAACTTCTATTTAGTCATTCACTAAATCTTCCTTTCTTTTAGCCTCAAATTTTGTATGAGAACTCAACCTAGGACTACAAAAGACTAAGGTACCAATGATTTTCTTGTTACAAACACACAGAATACCAGATAACATATATTAACAATCTTTCCTTTGTATAGTGCTGGGGATAAAACCCATGGCCTTGTTTATACTAGGTAAATGTTCTGCTATTGAGCTGCAGTCTCATCCCTGAAAATTACATTTAAATAGACAGTGTAGTTCAAAAGAAAACTGTCCCTTCGAATACAAATCAAAGAAGGAATCAAAATCACGTCCCCTAAACTAATGATAGGGTTCAGCATCAAATACCATGTAAGCTTTCAGGACCAAGTTTAGCATTTATTGCCCAGATGATGCCAGAAGATATGACCTAGAGTCCATAAAAGCACAGAACTTGAATTTATTAATATGTTAATAGAGTCCAGGGCTCCAGAGGCTTTAGTCACTCAGTAAAAGTAGTCTAGAAAGCCTTCCCTAATTTGGTCTAAGTATCTATACTGACATTTTCTTTGTCTAGACCCTAGATGGCTTTTTAATATTTGTTTATTCTCTTATTCTCTCTCTCTCTCTCTCTCTCTCTCTCTCTCTCTCTCTGTGTGTGTGTGTGTGTGTGTGTGTGTGTGTGTGTGTGTGTGTGTTGCATCTGAAAACATTCATGTTGGTGTTTGTTGGAAGCCAGAAGAGAGTGTTGGATCACCTAGAACTGGAACTGGTGTTACAGGTAATCATGAACTGTTCAATATGAAATACTGAGAACATAAGTTTGGGACTCTGGAAGAACAGTAAGTGCTTTCAACTTCTGAGCTACCTGTCATGCCCCGGGTCAAATTTTCAAGGTTACCTGTAAGAAAGTGAAGTTCCTAGGTTTGTGCCACAAGTGGATTATGAATTGTTCTTCTCTCTTTGTCTGTCTCTCTGTCTCTCTGCCTCTGTCTCTCTCTGTCTCTCTGTCTCTCTGTCTCTCTGTCTCTGTCTCTCTCTGTCTCTCTCTCTCTCTCACTTTCTCTGTGTGTGTGTGTGTGTGGTGTTGTGTGTGTGTGGTGTGTGTGTGTGAGGGGTGGGGAGAGAGAGAGATGTTTTCAAACGAAACTGAGCTACCTGGGAAAGAAGGAGGAATGGAGGCAGAGAGAGAGAGGTGGGGGAGAGTAGGGAGAGAGAGAAGCCAGAAGGGGCACTGTGTAGAGATCTTTCTATACTGAAGGGTACATGGGATATGACACTTGTAGTCTGGAAAGTATTGGCCCAAATTCCTGGGGTGGGGCATTTATGCTTTCTCTATGTAAATCAGAGTAAAGCACAGCAGAATTGATGCCACATGATCTCTAAAGTTCGGTTTTTTTCAAGGTCTTGAGCCTACCACCCTGTTTGCCAAAATACTCAGGTAGAATCCGTAAGTGTACAGGGATAGAAATATTATCATTCTAACAGTACCATGTTCTAGAGTCCATGTAGACATGCTCCCACTTCCTGTGTCAGGTGAGTAAGTGTCAGTCCTGTGAGTGAGCCAACTTGGCCATCTAATGTAGTAATGCATGTGGATCACAACAGGACCAACTGACAGGCTGACTCCACTAGTGTAAAGGAACTTGGTCAAGTTGGACCTAGTCAAGTATTTTCTGACTTTCTGGCCCACATCATAAGCAATATAAAAGAACCCTGCATTTAGGGTGAGTTCATTTTAAATAAAAGAAAGCTACAGCAAGGAGAATGAAAAGGCTGGTTAAAGGGATACTCACTAGCACAAATTATAAACATGAGAAAAATGATTCTCAATAAAGGAAGAGTCTGTAGATAATATATGTAGAAAGGGCGTGGTAAGTGGACAGAAACAGAAAGGCATTGCTTGGTATATGTTACAAATAATGAAGTTTAACAATACACACATTTTATGGGGTTGTGGAGAATCAGCTACAGTTTCATGCACTGTTGGTGAGAGTCATAAAGTGTTGTGATGTCTACAGAGAGCAACTGGAATATAGCAATGAAAACTCCAAATGTAAGTACCCCTTGACCCAGTGATCTCACTCCTCGGTAGACAAGCCTGAACATACATGAAAAGAGACATACAGGATATTCACTGCAGTATTATCTATTAAAAGAAAAGGATGGAACAACCGAAGTCTAGTCATATATTGCTGGTTAAATTAATTGCTATATCAATACAATGGAATAAAATAAGGTCATAAGTTTGTGTACAAAATGTAGAACACAAATCCCAATTTTATAACTTATGACATTCTCTGAAGAAAAAAAAAGATGAGGATAAGAAAATATTAAAAATCCCTTTACTGGAACAGCACACCAAAATTAATAAATGAAATTACTGGTAAAGCAAAAATGTGTTGTTTTATGTTTATATTATATAAATATGAATGTTTAAAATGATATGTTTAAAACTAAAAGAAATCAACAAACCTGTAATGAAAGAGAAAGTCATTATGAAAAGAGAGAATGGTTTGAAGACAGAAAACAAAAGATTTAGCTATTGAATCTAAAAACTCAATGGGTTGCATATAGTTGATAATAAACCTGAAAAAATCACTTATATTCAACAAAAAGAAAGGAAAACAGGTGGATATGGCAGAAATCAAGAAATGTAGAGATATAAATGATTTCTAAGCTACATCTAATCAGTCCCAGAAGAAAAGAGTAGATGAAATGGGACAAAATAATACTTGAAGACATGATGGCTTTTTTCATAATTGAAGTAAGATGTGAATTAGCTCCAAAAATCCTAAGGAAGAATCAATTTTCATACAGAAGAAGCAAAATGAGAATGCAAGGAAAACTTTGTAATATAACTAGAGGACAAGAATGAAACAGAATGAAAGAAGACCCATCCGCCACAATGGTACTAGAAGACAATGGAGTGTTTTTATCAACTGTCAGCTTTAATTGTGATCTCAGCTAGATTCACATTCCAGACTGAAGCCAAATAAATGCTCTTTTGGGTAATTGGGGAATGAGAGTATTGAGAATTTATAGATATTTGCTGAGAAAATCTAAAGGATATGTTTGAAAAAGAAGAGTATATTCAGAATGCAAATACCAGAAGTTTAATGAGCCAATACATTGCTTAATACAATCTGAAAAATGATCCAATCTGAGAACAATAAAAACTATAATAAGTAATAGGATGCTAAATACAATGGCTAAGTACTTTATTAAGCAAGAAGAACACAGGAGGTCAAAGGACTGCCAAAGTTTTCAAGAGAAGAGGAGAGATCCTAACTCCCATTATCAAGCACATGAACAGCTTTTAAGGATAACTACCAAAAAGAATGGGGGAGAAGGGAAAGGATAAATTAAAGAGAACAGAAGCCAAGAAAAGGCATGATACAAAGAAAATGCACAGTGAGATCTTACAAATGAGAATATTAATAACCATGGTGATAGAGTAATGTATGTGATTTAAATCCAGATATTATATAATGTTTTTTCACTTTATATTTTAAAACCAGAAATAAAAATGTAGTGACACAGAAGCATTGAAAGTAAGATGAACAAGAATGATCTGCCAGAGAACAGCAAAAAGACATTAGATACAGCAGCATTTTGTGTCAAATTAAACACACTTCAAGGCAAAAAAAAAAAAAAAAAAAAAAAGCATATGAGAATAAGTAGTTAAACCCAGTCACAATAAGAGAAAATAACAAATAGAAATAATGGTCATCAACGGATGAAAACATAGCAATAGATCTTCAAAACACGTAAAGCAAGAAACCATAACATTGCACAGAAAAACTAAAAAAAAAGCCATAGTGGCCAATTTTCACACCTCTTACTCAATAAACACATAAATCAAGGAGGGGAAATTCCATGAGGCAATTGTGATTAGAACATAATAACCTTTATATAAAGGGCATACATATGCACTCACCTGCAACATGAGATTTTGGTTAGTGAAAGACTGTACATGTGATGGTGGCCCAACGAGATTCTCTTGTGTAGCAACATCATAGCTTATGAATGATGTTTACACGATGCTGAGAGCAGCTAACAAACATCTCTCACACAACTATAGCCTAGTCCATGAATGGATATTTTTCTCAAGAACAGCTAAGAATAAATACAAAAATTGACCATGTATTTGATTTAAAACATCTCTAAAATGACTAATAATATCTTACTAGTAAGCGAAATAACTGCAGAAATGATGACATGTCTATCTGTCACCTATCACTGGGCTTAATGTTTGTTAGTGTTAGTGTTCCCATGTCACAATGAATATGCGGGGGGGGGGACAAAAAAGTGATGGTTTTTATAAAGATTAAATATATTTGATATTAGAAAAGGTTCATTTCACTGGAGTCACCATTACATACAACTTCATTGTGCGTGTATCACTATTTTCATTGTGTTTCTGAGCTGTCCATTGGAAAAGTGCTTAATTGGCAAGAACATTTATTCCACATATGTAGAAATAAAATATTTCAGTTTGACATCTATGTGAGACTTTGGTGGCAAAGATGAAATATAGGGTAGTTGATAAAATAAGATTTCTTTAAACTGTCTTCACTCTTTACAACTTATTTAAGCATTCTTATTAGCTTCATTGTCTTATAAGAAAAGAGTGAAAATAGAAACTCATTGCTTTGTTAAACATTCCTGTGATCTTCTTCCTGTGAACTTGACAGCATAAGACAACCTTTGTTGCTAAGTGATGTCAAACCAATAGTAAGTTGAATCTAACCTCTTTATCACGGACTGAGGTGCTCCACTGATTTTGTAGAGATTGTTTTGTTGTTGCTGTTTTTGTTCTTTCTTTAAAAGACAAAAATCAGTCCCAAATTCTATCCTTTTAAAGCCTATGCTTACTGCCTTGCATATATGATGAGTTTAAGAATCAGGCCTCCTCCTTAAGGAGATGCAGCTGTTCCTTTTCCTAAATAGTATTCTGACTAGACACCATGCTCGGTATGAAAGATCCTGGCTGTATAGTAGAGTTAAAGACATAAATGTAATGCTTACAGTGCCAAATGACACAAGATGTTAGATTTTGTAAACCTACTACATTATGCTGGATTGAATTATTATGATGGTTGAATATCCATAATTGTACATGAAATCATATGCAGACAACTTGACCAATATCATATTTATATATTTCAGTCTACTTATTAAACCATCTAGATACATGGATAAATATGTAGATAGGAAAACAGGCAGATACACAGATAAACAAATAGCTATACAGTCAGAGACAGAAAATTAATCAAAATTGTGATAACAATGATTGTAGGATCCAAGTCAATTACTTGAGTTAATAAAATGATTGTGCACTGCAGAATCTCAAGGTGGCTTCTGAATCATCAAAAAAAAATATGATCAGTGGCCTTCAACATCAATTACATTTTCATTTTATTCTCAGTCTTGGGAAAATATTGGCTCTTGCATAGTATGAGATGAGAAAGAAGAAAAAGAATAGTGCATGTTGCCTTATTACTGTGTGCTTTCTCTGACCCAGTTTCTTTGAAGATGTTATCTCATCAAGTCCTCTGGATAATCTAGTGCAGTAGCTACAATTATCCTCATTTGCTAGATATGAGACTGATTCAACACTATTCACTGATTTCCAGAATCTACTCACTAGTGAGTAATATGGTTCTAGGTGCCTTTTGTGTTCTACTAAAGCACATTATGCTACTACATGTTCTACAGCTACATACTTTGAACTAATTATTTAATGCACATGAAGGTGAATTTCTCAAAAACACCAGGTCCCTCATCTACCTTAAAAAAGAAATCCATTTATAGTTGCATAATTTAACACTCAGAAGTAGCATTGCTCTTCACTATTTTAATGTATGCATAGTCAGTCCTACCACACTTCATTTAAGAAAACATCATAGTCAGGTGTGGTGGTGCACGCCTTTAATCCAAGCACTCGGGAAGAAGAGGTAGGCAGATTTCTGAATTTGAGGTCAGCCTGGTCTACAAAGCGAGTTCCAGAACAGCCAGGGCTATACGGAGAGACCCTGTCTCAAAAAAAAGAAAGAAAGGAAAGGAAAGGAAAGGAAAGGAAAGGAAAGGAAAGGAAAGGAAAGGAAAGGAAAGGAAAGGAAAGGAAAGGAAAGGAAAGGAAAGGAAAGGAAAGGAAAGGAAAGGAAAGGAAAGGAAAGGAAAGGAAAGGAAAAAAATCATAAGAAAACATATCTTAGGCTCTAATGTATACCAACTGAATTCTACAACTTCAATTCCTCATTTGCTCTCTTCTCTCATAAGCATTTATGAAATATCTATTTTGTGCCTCCATCATATTAGAAATTAGAAAAGATCGGAAGCAATTGAAGATAAACTGTGTAGAGTTGGCAAGGTGGTTCAGTGGATGCAAGCCAAGGTCATCAGGCACAAGAATCTGACTTTGATACCCAGGTCCAACATGGTGGAAAGAGAGAACTCATTCAAGTTGTCCTGACCTCTAAACCTACACTATAATGCCTATGTTTATACACACACACACACACACACACACACACACACACACACACACACACACAAAATGTATCCATCACAGAAAATCTTGTAGTCTAGCTGGAGAAAAGCAATATATGGGAGAGGATGTGGAGAACAAGAGAGGGTGATAGGGGATAAATATCAACAGAGTATATGAAATTGTTATACTGAAGCTCATCTTTTGAACAATAAGTACACACACACACACACACACGAACAGTCATATTGAAAAGAGAAAGACAAAACAACTGTTTCATTCCAAAGTAATGATTTTAAAATGATATGTAGACAAATAAGAAACAGCATGTGATGAACTTCTAAAATCAAAGAAAAGCAAACATGACAATTAAGTGGCATTAGTGAGACAAGGCACAACCAAAGACTGAAACCATTAACATTTCAAGGAGACTGTGAATTAGCTCAGCTAGAAAGATAGCTTGACTTTTGAAAACAGCAGAAAGAAACTAGATGCAGTCCTTTTTGATGTTCCAGACTAACATGGGCTTCCCTTTTCTGTTCCTTAACTGAATAATCCGCACCTTTTCTTATGAAGCTACCACTCTCGTTTGCATCATTTAAACATCACTTGTACATGAGCGATTTCACATATATCAAACAAACACAGGATGGATAACAGGTGACCTTTGGTTGAAGAAAAAGTTTACTGGAACATCATGGACTCTGAGTCTAGATTTTCTTGATATGTGTTCTGCTCCTACAACTTTTATGTACCAAAATGAACAATATCATATCTGTGGAGTGACAATTACATATCACTGCTTCATTTTGTTTATAATATAGGTGTTTTTTTTAAAACAAAAAACGGGGCAAGTCTTTTGTTAATTGTGGTTTACGCAGTTGGTGTCAGTTGTTCCAAGATACTGATTATTTTAATGTTGAGCAGTTAAAGGAGACTTTGCATATCCTGATGTGTAGATTTACAATACATCTTCCTACGTTATATTTCAGCCTGTTGGATAATATATGTCCGGGTACCATTCTTTGCAGAGAGCAGTCTGACAACCTGATGTATCTTTCTTCATTGTTGGCATATTTAAAAATATTACTTTCTTCCTTAGAATGCATAGGATTGAAATTGGCCAATTAAAAATATCATTAGATTTAAAAAAAAAAAGAATTTTGTTTCATGTATAGTTAAAGGTTAATGATTCCATAGTAATTACACCAAATCCAAAAATTCTTTGCTTACGTTTGGAGCAAGATCACGATGGCAACACATTTTTAAAGTATTTTCAGATCGCCACCTAACCCCTGGGCTAGCAATGGAGGAATGTCTAACTCCTTTGTAATGTGGGTGGTGGGTCAACCCTCAGCTGCTGGAGCACTGCGTGGGTTTAGCTGTTATACAGACTTCACCCTATGAAACTGAGGACCCAGAACTTGCGAGTAAAGTCGAACTTCCAAAAGAAGAATATACCATCCTGAATGAGAAATAACTTCAGAGTTTCCTACCTGCAGAAGAGCTCAGAAAGGGTCATGAGGACCCTCTAAAAAGGCCAGAGGAAGGTTCTAAGACACAGAAATGGATTAAGCACACAAGGGCAAGAAGAAAAAAAAAACACACCTTCAAAATAACATCTCCCATAATCAGCTTCCAAATGCTGACACCATTGCATACACTAGCAAGATTTTGCTGAAAGGACCCAGATATAACTGTCTCTTGTGAGACTATGCCGGGGCCTAGCAAACACAGAAGTGGATGCTCACAGTCAGCTATTGGATGGATCACAGGGCTCCCAATGGAGAAGCTAGAGAAATTACCCAAGGAGCTAAAGGGATCTGCAACCCTATAGGTGAACAACATTATGAACTAACCAGTACCCCGGAGCTCTTGACTCTAGCTGCTTATGTATCAAAAGATGGCCTAGTTGGCCATCACTGGAAAGAGAGGCCCATTGGACATGCAAACTTTATATGCCCCAGTACAGGGGAATGCCAGGGCCAAAAAAAATGGGAATGGGTGGGTAGGGCAGTGGGGGGAGGGTATGGGGGACTTTTGGGATAGCATTGGAAATGTAATTGAGGAAAAGATGTAATAAAAAATATTAAAAAAACAAAAAAAAAAACAAAAATAACATCTCCCATTCAGAAGACCTAAGAACCATAAAGTCATTTTGAAAGTGAAATACAGAGAGAGGGGGTGGGGCAGAGGAAGAGAGCAAAGTAGAGATAAATGGAAAGGCAGGGAGAGAAACAGAGACAGGCTGTTCACATGTTGGTCAGAGCTTTCTGAAGGACACTAACATCAGAAATGTGCAAGCAGCTACATGGAGAGAATAGGGCTTGTGGTGGTTTGAATATGCTTCACCCATGGAGAGTGGCATTATTAGGAGGTGTGGCCTTGTTGGAATAGGTGTGGCCTTATTGGAGGAAGTGTGTCACTGTGTAGGTGGGCTTTGAACACTCTTTGTGCTCAAGCTCCACCCAGTGCGGAAGAGACCCTCCCCTGGCTGCCTTCGGAAGACAGTCTCTAGTCTCTCCTGGTTGCCTTCCAGTCAAGATGTCGAACTCTCTGCTCCTTCTCCAGCACCATGTCTGCCTGGATGCTGCCATACTTCCTGCCATGATGATAATAGACTAAACCCCTTAAACTGTAAGCCAGCCCCAATTAAATGTTTGCCTTTATAAGAGTTGCTATGGTCATGTGTCTCTTCGCAGCAATGGAAACCCTGAGACAAGGCTGTTTTTTGTTTGTTTGTTCTTGTTTTTTTATTTTTTCAATAATAACTTCTGTTATTTGCAATATGATTCATAATGGTTATGCCTCCCTACACCTTTCTTAATTCCCTTCCACTCTTTTGGCCTTCTCTCCCTGTGAACAAACCCTTCTCAAATTCAAGACTCTTTGTCTTGTTTTGTGTGCCAAAAAGTTTATGTAGGCCTGTCTCTCTGTGAGTACAGGTTTGGACCTCTCCATTAGACCTCAGTGAGATCACCAATAACGACACAACTAGAACCTGTTAGTAGCCAATAGATCAATAGTAAGTGATAGGGCCCCATGAGATCTTTTCCACCTATAGCTGTCTGTTAGGAGTGTCTAACATGTGTGGGGCCAGTGCCAGTACGCACAGTTTTTGACACTTCATGATTACCATGCCCACGTCATTCTTAAAAGATGGCATTTTGCCAAGCAAAGGAGACTCATGCCTTTAATTCCAGCACTTGGGAGGCAGAGACAAATGGATCTCTCAGTTCAAGATCAGCCTGGTCTATGTAGTGAGTTCCATGACAGACAGGGTGATGCAGAGAAACCCTGTTTTGCAAAACCACAAAATAAAACAAAACAACCTCCCCCCCCAAAGCATTTCAAATCCCTTTTGCACACTGTTCTCTGAACTTTAAATAAATGGCTTCTTTAGGGCTGAGCCTTCGGCCATCTTTTATTTTCAATATCTTGTGCATCTATAGATCTCTCAACTCACCTCCATTCACTTCAAGAAGAGACTTCTCTATAAGACTGAGAATGGGCTTTGTCTATGCTATAAGCACACATCGTTAGAAAGCAGTTTGATGTTACAGAAATTCAGCTAAGCAGCAGTATTATCTCTTCTTTTTCCCCTCAAAAGACCAGAGTTTTAAATATTCCTTAGTGGGACTAGTTACATAATTTACAGAGCACAGCACAAAATGAAAATCCAGAGCTCCTTGTTCAAAACTCTATTAAAATTTTCATGACTGCATCAACAGAGCATGAAATGCAAAACAGGGAGGACCCCATATGATTGCACAAACCCTATGCCCATGAGGCCAAAACTACTTCCCAATCAAAGCAGACAGGAGCCTCCAAACAGATGAGCAAGGAAAGAGCTATGTTACTCAATTTGGGCTGAATTATATAGGTGAACTATATATTCTCTATTATGTACTAAGTACCAGGTGCTAGGTACTGAGTACTATGTACTATAAACTGTAGTCCAAGAAGCCTATAAACCAGAGGCACTTATTACTCAGAATTTTAAAGGCCAAGAAGTCTAAGATCAAGGTGTTATCACAGTTGGGTTCTAAGGAGGAACCCCTTCTAAGTCAGATTGTCAATTCTTATCCTAATCTTATGTGGTGAAAAGGATTGCATTGGTAGGTTTCCTGTCCAGGAACACTAATCCCTTTTACCTCCTAAAAGCCCCACCTTTTACTGCCATCACACTACATTGAAAATTTCAAGACATAAACTGGGGGAGGGCAGGTCATGAACATTCTGTCCACAGCAGCCCCTCTCACTTGCTTGCTCCCTATCCAAAAGTCCTTATCCTAGAAGTAGAAGAAGATATATCTCTTTGAAATGTGAACAATAAAATCTTCATGATCCAAACCCTTGCAGAAACATCTGTGAAAAGAGGGAATGAATCAAACAGTGTATCCACGGATAACAAAGGCACCACAGAAAACTAAGACAAATGAAATCTATTATGTAAAATGCAAAATGAGGTGAAAAAGAAACTAAGAAAACCATACAGTTATAAAGAGTACCTCATACCAGTAATGGCAGAGTTCGCAAGTGCTAGGGCTAACAAGGGAGTGTGAATGGTGCTTTCAGATCCTAGAAAAGAATTATAAAATAAAGGGGAAAAAAGTTCCAGAAACAAAGGCTCAAACACAATAGCAAACAGACCCCACATCAAAGCATGGTGAGGGAAATAAAGGGCGTGGAAACAAAATGAAGCCGACAGAAAGAAACGACTTCTGTAAAAAAAGCAAATTTCGGAATCTCACTTGATGACAAACCCACGCTGTTTATTTCTCTGCTTTATTTGTTGAAGTTTGATTAATCTTATCCAAAGAGGTTACAGTTAATTAATTTTTTTAAACTCGAGTTTCAAATAGATAGTCCTGAAACCCATTTTGTACCCATATTCTTCCCAATTCATTTGATAATTTGAAGACATTAACAAAAACATTTTTAATCTGTTTTTCAAAGGGAACATCTGTGCGTTATTGTTCATGACAGTGGCTTTGTTATAGTAAATGAAACATCTGGAGAGACTTGATTACTTGTTGACAGAAACCCCAATGAAAAACATAGGTGAATGATAATTTATTCTCACTGGGCTCAAACGAACAAGCTCAGCCAATGGGGTCAACCTAAACTAATAAGGGGCAGGGGGCACAACAGGATTGAATCTTCATTTTTCTGAACTGTTCCTTGTGATGATCATATATCTATAGACAATGTTGCATCTCATCTGACTTTAAATTATAAGAAGGAAGATATTCTAGCTCGTGGGTTTTGTTCTACATAATAAACGCAGTCTATTCAAGCTTGTGCTTAGCAACAACAACAAAACAAACGCCAATAATCCAGATTATTTGACCCGGTGTTAATAGCAGTTTTCATTTTGTTCTTTTAATGTTGAGCTCTGGTTCCCATGATTATCAGTGTTACACTGACTCCCTGTATTCACAGTTTCAGTCTCTGCAGTTTTGATCATCATGATCCAAAAAGTATTAAGTGGAAAATTACATTTTGGAACAGAGAATAGATGCTGATTTTATTACTGTATATTATAATACTCCATTGTAATATTCTTTTAATATGATATATTATAATTCTTCTATTTTATTACTAAATATTAATCATGCACTGTGCCAATTTGTAAAATAAATTTTATAATAGATCTATATGTACAGAAAAATTTCATAGTATATGTAAGGTTTGATATAATTTATAGTTTCAGGCATCCATTGGGATTGAAAATACAGTTCTTATGGATAAAGGAGGTGTTATTAGAAGGAGGTGTTATTAGACTGTATTCTTATTTTTCAAAATAAATATTTCTGACACTATAAAGATACACGAATAAACAAGTAGCTTCCATGAACTTGTTGGTCATTCAAACGTTATTACACTTTAATTAACATAATTTCATGTCAAGTTGCCTGCTAGAGGATTAATGTAGTAAAAATTTTGGAGTTTGGGTTTCTTAAAAATCACAGGAATATTATAAGAACATGCTTTCATTGTATTCCCAGATGTGGGATACGGGGCTGCTTCAGATTGCCCACAGCAGCTGACTGTGATTTGCCTCATGCTCTAGCAGGGGCATGATTTTGCCATCTGTGATTGTGTGGCAATGGAAATTCTGGTGACTTTTCAGATGATATATAAATGCTAGGGCCCCTGAGAGGTAGGGTGGGTTGGTGCTTGGTGGTTGGTTGCTCTTGGTACAATTTGTTAAGTAGAAAAGGCAGCTACAGACTAGACCTTCATTGTAAAAGTTAAATCTAAGTGTAATAGATACTGTTAGAGGGACAAAGTCTATTTCCTCTTCCACAGTAGATGGGAGAGAACAATCCTAGACAACTGAAATATCAACTTCCTGCCCCTCCTATAGTCAAAGCACGCACATCTTAGTCAATCTTGAACAATGTGATCTGACAAATGAGAATTTTGAGAACGTGTCTTTTGTAAAAATTAAGGAAAAAAAAAGGTTCCTGGATAGGAGAAGGCTCCTTTCTTCGGCTGGACATTTATTGTATCTGCATTCCATGCCTGGAAGTCTGAGAACCATTTTGCAACCATGCTGGGACAAGCCCAGTTACCTACTGAGTACTCAACAGGGCAGAGTAAGAGGATGGAGAGAGCCTGCTTGCCTTGTGCTAGTGTGGAGCCACTGAACCAACCCTGAAACTACTGATCTCAGAATTCTTGCTGTACATACACCAGGATTATCCTTACTGTTGGAGCTATTATACTTAGGACTTTAGCTAAAAGCATACAAAAAAAAAAACACTTAAATTAGCACAGCAAGTGAGTACTCTTCATTCAAATATTTCAGTAGAACCAAAGCTCAATTTACTGTTATTGTGACCCACAAAATGTGTGATAAGCTATCACTTGGGGGAAGTTCCTTGCCCAATGCCAAGCCTGTCTCTCTCTCTCTCTCTCTCTCTCTCTCTCTCTCTCTCTCTCTCTCTCTCTCTCTCTCTATCTCTATCTCTATCTCTATCTCTATCTATCTCTCTCAAGATTGGTTTATTTCTTATGTATACAGCATTTTGTCTGCAGGCCAGAAGAGGGTATCAGATCCCATTACAGATGGTTGTGAGCCACCACGTGGTTGCTGGGAATTTAACTCCAAACCTCTGGAAGAGCAGCCAGTGCTCTTAACCTCTGAGCCATCTCTCTATCCCCCAAGTCTATCTCTTATATTTTTTATTGTGAGCCTAGCCTTTAACAACTGAGCCATCCCTCCAGTCCATCCCCAAGTTTATCTCTATATTAACTATTGCTTATCCTCTGATCTCTTTCTACATCCATAAAATGGGGGTAGTTTCTGATTTTCAACTCATTAAGTATTTATAATGTCTGTAAACCTACCTGATCTATAGTCCCCAAATTAAAAACACTACACAATATTTTTGATATTTATTTATTTATTTGGTGTATGCCCAAGTGTATGTATGTACACTATACACATGCAGAAGTCCAATGACAGCAGAAGAAGGCATTGGATTCTCTGTAACTGGAATTACAGACTGCTGTAAGTCATCACATGGGTGCTGGGAACTGAACTTGGGTTTTCTGCAAGAAAAAGTGTTCTAAACTGCTAACCCTTCTCTCCAGCACCCAAAGATTTCTTAAATGATTTTTTTTCCCACATGAACTTTGTTGTACTGTAATTCATGGGCATGGTAACAGAGTAAAGGTCTAAGTGATAGGTAATTCACTGGCAAAGCCCTTGAGAAAATACATAATGTCCTGTGATCATACCCGTAATAACCATCAGTGGGCATTGAGTGACTCGTGTACTTTTGTGCTTGTCCCCTGCATTGGACTGAGTTTGATGGTGACATCCCAATGAGATCAGGGGACCCAAAGCAGAGATGAAGACTCAGCACAGTTCCACACAATCCGGTGTAGGTTTAAAAGCAATGAACAATTACAGGAGAGCAGATTAATATTTAATGAAGATGTAAATGATGAGACTCAATACTGAGTGGCTCAGTGAAATCTATTCCAGCAAGAGCAAACTGCAGTGGTCCTTAGAAAGCGCATGGGGGGGGGGGAATGGGGGTGATGGAGCATTTTTCTTATTAGCCATTGTCTTTAACTTCTCCTCAGCTCTAGCTGAAGCCTGGGCTCAGATTCCCCAAGCAGCTGACAGTTGCAGCAAGAGTGAAATCAATCTTGTAATCCTCCCAGCCATTTGATTCCCAATTTCCTTCTTTGTATGCCCTTCTTCACTATTCAGTCTGTGCTCTCAGAAACAAACTGCACACAGGGTTTCTGACATCAGGCTCACCTATTGCCAACATTCTGTCTGTCCCTCTGTCAGCTGGGTGTCTGCAGCGATGAGAAAGGCATGATAACTCCAAGGCAATCCATCACCTCTGCAACTCAGGGAGAGCTACCGGGCCCACTTGTGTCCGAGGAAGCTGCCAAGGCCTCTGTCAGTACTGGGGGATGGGGCCGAAGGTGCTGATCCATGAAATCACACAGAAGGAAAGGAGAAGCTGCGGGGAGCAATAGACCACAGGGTGTAAGCAAAGAATGATTGCTGCTGGCATAGACCACTCAGCCCAAAAGGGACCAAGTGATACCATGGAGCTTTCTCGATGGTCTGTTTACCCTTGGGCCTCCACCCAGCAGAAACAATAATAGTGCTGACGGCTGAAAGCAAAAACAATTTCCAATGAAAAGAATTTCCCTAGTCACCAGCCCCTCCTCCACACCAAGACAGGGATGGAAAGACGAGCAGCCGGTGCCAAGGGCTTCTTTTTTCTGCTTTCCTAGACTAGTCTAGAGAAGAACAGGTTCTTTATCAACTACAGGGGACAAGGAGTCCCTGGACTTCCTAGTGTACCAGTCTACATCTACTGACTTAACTGCAGTCTGCACAAACTGGTGGTATAACCTAGTGGGGCCTTACATCTATTCCAACAGCAGGCAAGCCAGAGTATATGTAGCATGGATCCCTCAGTGACCCTACTTGAGCCCCACAGAAGGGAGGGTTGACCTCATATGATCAGGATCCTAGCCTTCCCTCTTCATACACCTACACTACCTATTTTGACTGTGTCAAAGGGGAATGCCAAGGATAGCGGTTGCCATTGGAGAGCACACATTGTTGTTCACATATCTATCTCTGCTCCATAATGCTCGTGCCATAAAGGATGACAAGAAAGCTGCTCAGTCATTTCCTCATCGCCTCTCAGAACTGTGGCTGTGCTATCTGCAAGCTCAGCAGTGGCTTTGTTTATTTGTTTGTTTTGTTATTGTTTTGAGACAGGGTTTCTCTATGTAGCCGAGACTATCCTGGAACTCACTTTGTAAACCAGGCTGGCCTCAAACTCACAGAGATCTATTTGCCTCTGCCTCCAGAGCACTGGGATCAAAGGCATGAGCCACCATGCCCCTCTGAACATCCCAAATTTTGAGGCACAATCTCTTTGGTAGGGTGAAGTCTCTAAGTCCACCCCATGTTGAGGGACAGTGGACTGATACCTAGAAGCAGGAATCATCAGAGCTTCTCTTTGAGGCTACGTGCCGCAAGGCTAGAGACACAGAGGTGAGGGGAAGCTCCAGGCTTTAGAGACCTGAAGCTTACAGATTCTTGGGAATGTCTTTAGAAAAGACACAAATTTCTAAGTGCAAAGTCAGACATACATCTTTCAACTGATGACCATATTAATAAAACAAGTATCCAACCAGTGAAACAGTATTTGGCAATTTTATACTACTGTCCACTGCCACATGGATGAACCTCAAAAACTGCTTGACACAGTGAAGGAAACCAGTTACAAAAGAGCACATACTACGGTGCCATTGATGTGAGTGTTTGCCATAAGCAAATCCATAGAGACAGAAAGCAAATTAGTGGTTACTAGAGCTTTGCCTTGGGAGCCAGGATTGACTGAAAACAGACTCGGGGGAACTTGGCGGGGGGTGGTGGTGATGGAAGTATTTTAAAACTGGATGGTGGCGATGGTTGTACAACTCGATAAATTTAGTAAAAACCATTGAACCATATACTCACAATGGGTGAATTTTATGGCACGTAAATTATATTTCAATAAAGCTGTTCAAAAGTATGCACACAGGACATTGGCAGAGGCCTGAGCAAGTGAGAGGCCCTGGAGCCTCAGCTTCATTAACTTTTCAGGAAATCTGTCTCTGCGGAGTAGCTGCCTGAGGCAGCGAGAGGGTAGAGAGACAGCCAGGCCTCTTCCCTCCATTTTCCCTCTACTCTTTTGGTCTGCCCTCCACTGGCCTAACCTGCCAGAGGCCAGGTAAATGGAGTGTTTTGTGACACACAGTGGAGTATTTTAAGGACAGGGGACAGATCTGAGAACCAAGAAGCAAGTGACAGTTTTACCAAACAACTCCCAGGTGGCACCCCCATGGCCATGTGCTGGCACAGCTCAGAACAATCCTTTCTTTTGATACTGAAAAACATTTTGAGAGGGATTCTAGAGAGCAGCCGTGTTTCTGAATGAAGTTGCTGATTGTTTGACTTAAAATAATGTGAAACATTGCAGTTGCTACTTAACTGCCATTCATTCATCACCTGAAGGTTCAAAATCATGTGCTCATAAATCCATCTTTATCAGAGGATGGGAACAGGCTCCAAGTGGGCAGAAGAGGGACCTGGAAGGTGATAGATAACTCACATGAGAGTATTGAGTACAATGACTGTAGAAGGAAGAAACAGCACTTGAGAGGCTTAGATCTGTCTTCCTACTTGCGAATCAACCCTGGAACTCTGTAATGTTCCCTCCGTGGGATAATTTCAACGTATACAGGCTATTTCTCTTTAAAAATATATCCATATAAGTAAAAAATTAATCCAATTTCTTTTCCTTTCATGGTAATAGTTGCTTTTATTTTCTTTTGCTTTTGACTGACATAAATGTTCAATAAAACAAAATATTTTCATGATCTGTGTTTTTTTTGAGTCACTACAGTTATTAGTTTCATTTCATGATTATAACTGGATTTTGTTATATAGCAGGAAAATGTGCTAAAATAATCTTCTCTGAGTGTCCAATAGGCTAAGTCTGAGGTATTTATGAACCAACACATATTGCAATCGAGATGAAAAGAAGATTAAGAAATATGCTTTGGAATCATGCAAATATTAAGCCATGAGTGAAAGACTCGAGCAATGATCTGGACTGGCACAGAGGTAAATGACTGACTGCAAGCCCAACTATTCAAGAGGCTCCCTTAAGGCCAGGAATTTGAAGTTGGTGCAGGCAACATAGGTTATTTTAGTGTTATCATCCCAGTTAGACAAACGAGGGAATTGAAGTCCAGAAAGGCCACGTGACTTGCTCAAACACCTCCAGCTGGCAGAGTGCGGATGAGGGACTTGAGTCCTGATGGGATCGGCTTCAAAGGCCATGCTCAGTCTTCTGTCAGTTATAGCTGAGACAAAGATTGTTTTCAGTTGCTCTGTCAGCTCTTCCACAGATTCTTCCATCTTGGAAGGAATCTCCCAGCAGATGGAAGTGAGAGGTACCTCTACCCCCATTTGTGTGTGTGTGTGTGTGTGTGTGTGTGTGTGTGTGTGTGTTCGCTGTGGTCCTTAAACATTCTAAGCAAGAAATGTAGCATGGAGCTCCATCCAAGAAGGGGCCATTGTGGTTTTTTATGGCAGTGTCTCACTGTTTATGTACTTCAGGCTAGCCTCAAACTCAGTCTCTTGAGCTTGTGGACTGCAGGCACACACCAGTTTAATAACACATGGCAGGGTTCCGTTCTAAGGGCACCAACTGTGAAGTAATCTGAATTAGGACGACTTTGGCTGTTTATTAGACAGTGAGAAGAGAACAATAGGAAGGAAGAGTGTTTTTTTTTTTAAAATAGTATCTATGGTATTCAAAGTAAAGTTAAGTACTGCAGCACTGGAGGTCAATAGACTCAAAGGAGCCAGAGAAGAAAAGTGCTCATTGCTCCCGCCAAAGGTAATACTGACCCACAACACTAGATGGCAAAATGGTGCTAGCTATTGTTGCTGAAAGTTGAAAAAAAGCCAAGTGTAAGTTTAAAAAACAAAAAGTCTCTATTATTCTAGTTTTATGGTCTCTTTTTTCGTTTTTAATTTTAAAGTTTATTTTAGGGAAATTGATGTCCACATAAAGTTCATATCTTAGTTTTTAAAATCATTGTTTAGAAATGCCCAGGTTCAGGTTCTGTCAGGTGGGTAAATACAGGGCTCGCTGCCTAATGGCTGGCTGCTCAAAATCTACTTCCTAATTGATCAGATAAAAATGGGAGGACAACAGGAGATGATGGACAACTATGAAATGTGCTTCCAAAAGCAGCCTGTTAACAGAAACGTGACATAAATGTGACAAATGTATATGGCACAGATGTTATCTGTCACGGCCTTTTCTGTTTAAATAAACTTAGGAGCAAAAAAAACAAATTGGACACACTGGCACTCATTTCATTCATCCAGAAACAAGCATCTCGTATTTGCTGGACGCAGCCCAGAACTGAGACAGAGACAGAGACAGAGACAGAGAGAGACAGAGAGAGACAGAGAGAGACAGAGAGAGACAGAGAGAGACAGAGAGAGACAGAGAGAGACAGAGAGAGACAGAGAGAGACAGAGACACAGAGGCAGAGACACAGAGAGAGAGACAGAGAGAGAGTTCTCCTGTGGCAATTAAGAAATGTATGGTGAAGGTAGAGGGAATACTGATGCATCAATACTGTTAAGCATCAGTCTCTGAATCATTCATTCTTCCTCTTCAGACTTGTGAGTAGAGCTGCAGGTTCCCACCTTCTTAGATTCTCCTTCCCTGGGAGCCTTCAGACCACCCAGGGTTGTCCCCAGAATGGGCAGCAGGAACATCAGCATATTAACACAGGACACACACACACACATGTCAAGGGTTCAACACTTTTATACTGCTCTCTGGATTGTCTTCTCGATTCAAATTTAGTTTAGTGCTTGCTTTATCAGAGGTGCCGATAGCTGCTAAGACTAGAATCAGGATGTGGAGCCACTGAGGAAAATTGGTCTAGAAGTTTTCTAGAACTTTCCCCCCAGAGAAGATGAAATATTGCTAGCAAAGGCAGAATCAGGGGAGGGAGGCACTGATATTGAGGACACAGTTGCTAATATAGGCACACCAATGAAACATTTACTACTAATAAAACTTTAACTCATCAGCTCAAATAGCAATTTTTACAATCAAACATTCTAACACAATGGCATTTTTAAAAATATACTCATTTGCTACTTATGTGTAGAGGAATGACAGTCAAAAAATATTAAAAATCTGTTTTCTGTAATTAAATCATTATGTTTCCATACTAGAAGAATTTTTTGTGTATACACGACCAACAATGCAATTCATAACATAATAGTCTTGAGTGTGATCTGAGGTGTTTCTGATAGTTGTCACTGGCTTTATGTGACATACAGTTACACACCAGGCAAAGTTCACCTCCAGTATGTTTAGAACCAAGGCTGCAGTAAAGATGCATGAGCCAACAAGAGCGGCACTGCTAGAAATATCCCACACTTATTACACATTTGACTTTGAATTAATTTTTAGTGATCACATATTCAAAAACCTTCTAATGTTGCCTTCCAGTATCTATCAGCAACATCCCCAGAAATTTGTTAGACCTTTAAAATTTTCTGACTCTACCACAAACCTAGGAAATGAGAAACATCTAGGCCAGGGCCCTACCATCTGTGCATTAGCAATGCCCCCATACATTTCCCAAGCTCAAGCTCAAGAACAACTAACTGGCTTAGAGTGACACTGCCTGCCTGGCAGGCTTGATAAACAAGGAGGTATGAACGGTTAGGCCTGGCAGTGCCTCATGCTCAGATTGTGCTATTCTTTATCATACAGGCACTCTTAGAGCAACTGAGAGCTTCTAAACAGCAGAGGGACCAGAACAGACCTCTCCTTCTAAGCCATTCTTCTTGTGATGGTGTGGAGTAGGAGGTAGAAGGAAACAAGTGGTTTCTTCTTCTGGGGCTTTCTTCTCTTCTAGCTTCATGTCTACCTTCTGCCCACTAGTTCTAGTTTTTCCCCCTATGGCCTCTTGGACTGATCATCTCACTCACCTTCTTACTTTACTAGGCTAGTTGACTCAACTCAATGAGTGTCTGGCAACCATTTTCCACAAAACACCAACGCTCACCACTAAAGACCCGTCAACCCCCACATTCACTTACTCACACCCTATGCATCTTCCCAAGAGTCCATGGTACATGTTTTACTCTGACACAATCAGATCTCCATAGACATTGGTGCTGATGGATAATGCTTTAAAGAAAGAAAGGGACATTATTTGCACTTTCTTAGCATGAACATACAGCCAAGCAAGGGTAGCAACAGATGTTTAGGGACTAGAGTCAATACAGCCCTTTACTGGTGTGAAAGAAAAATGGATCAGAGACGAGTAGAAGCATTTGTACAGTCAATTGGTACAGGACTGGTAAATGCATAGATGGTCCGTGGTAAGCCCTTGAAGCAGCCAGCCAGGCAGTATGAGGGAAAGATTGATCATGAAGAAGTGGAATTAGATTACAAGAAATTAGCAGGAGGAATGGGTATTAGAGTTGGGAAAGGGCAGGTATATATTGAGCTTTCTGGGAACATGAGGAGAATGGAAAAGGAGATGGACTAGCAGCATTTCACAAAAACATGGACACCATTATTACTCATCTTTAAAAGTATTGAAAATATGAATATGTAACAAGAAATAAAAGGAAATAGTAACAGTATAGGAAGACAGACGTTAACAAGGAAGAGTGCAGAAAGTGTCCAAGAGTCACAAACCGAGTGACTAACTAAGCTCATGGATGCAGAAGAAAAGGCTCATGGAGGAGTAGACTATTTGGCACAAAGGTGTCCGTGGATGTGCTGTGTTAGTCCTCGCTGAACCAAGCACTTGAAACTGAGATAAAGGGACACAGTGGTGACAAAGAAATGCAAATGGACTACATAGATGCTTCATAAGGTAAAAGCATGTGTGGCTATTGCAGAGGACCACGACTCAATTCCCAGGGGTGGCTCAGAACCATTCAGAACTCTGATTCCAGGGAATCCAAAGCCCTCTTCTGACTTTCATAGGTACCAGGCATGCATGTGGCACATGAACACAAATGCAGGCAAAACATTTGCACACATAATAAATGCAAGAAGGATTGGGTGGCTCTCGGGAGACTGGGGAATGTTTAGACTAACAATGCATGCATGGGTAGAGAGTCAGCAAGAGTCCCTAGATCAAGCTTCCATGCTCTGCCCTGCTAGCTCCATTGTCTGGACTGTTTTGCCTTCTCTCCTCATCTGTTAAAAGCCTTTTAGTTTTCTTTTCTTTTCTTTTTTTCTTGAAAATTGGGATTTTTCCTTACATAATATATCCTCATTAGGCTTTCCCCTCCATTTCTACTTCTGCTAACTCCTCCATACCCACTATCCCTTCCAGAATCAACTGATTTCTGTCTCTTTTTTTTAAGATTTACTTATTTATTATATGTAAGTACACTGTAGCTGTCTTCAGACACTCCAGAAGAGGGCGCCAGATCTCGTTACGGATGGTTGTGAGCCACCATGTGGTTGCTGGGATTTGAACTCTGGACCTTCGGAAGAGCAGTCGGATGCTCTTACCCACTGAGCCATCTCACCAGCCCCCGATTTCTGTCTCTTATTAGAAAAAAAAAAAGAAAGTCTTCTATGGGATAATAATAAAATAAAACAAAAACTAACACATAGTAATTAGACAAAACAAACAGAAAGAAAAGAGTCCAAGACAAGGCTCAAGAAACTGAGACCCACTTACTTAACACATTCAGGAATCCCATTAAAATACTAAAAAGGAAGTCCTGATATATACACAATAGACCTGTAGAGTAAAATGAGACTATATATACATACATACATATATATATATTTATATATATATAATATATATTTTGTTGCATATATATATATGCAACAAAAAATAGGATAAAATTAAAAGGGCGAGAGAACTAGCCATGAAACAAGATTATGAGACAAGGAGCCCCCAAAGATGCTGTTAAGTTGAATTTGTGTTGACCATCTACTGCTGGGCACATAGCCTACCCTTAAGAGTAGTTTATTTCCCCAGTGAGACTACCTTGGAGGAACTAGATTTAAATTTGCAAGTGGTTATCCATTGGACATAGCTTCTAGGTTTAGGGGTGGGGCTTGTATCCACTTCTACTTTTAGTTTTAGGACCCTACCTAGTGCATATCTGTGCAGGCCATGTATAAGCTGTCTCACTCTCCCTGAGTCTATATGATCACCACTCACATTGATTTAAAGGGCCTTGATTTCTTGATGTCCCCCATCCCCTCTAGCTCTTTCTGCCTTCTCTCCTATGAGTTCCCTGAGTTCTGAGGGAAGGAATTTGATGGAGACATCCCATTTAGAGCAGGGTGTTTCAAGATCCCTGTGTGTAATGTCTGCCTGTGGCTTTCTGTATTTGTTCCCATCTTCTGCAGGAGAAATGTTCCCTGATGATGGCTGAATAAGTCACCCATCTATGAGTATAGCAGAATGTCATTGGGAGTCATTGTATCTCTATATTTTTTTTGAACCAGTAATATTTGGTTTTATCCTAGGTACCTGGCCTACCTAGTCTCAAGCTCTTGGTCACTCAGGCAGAGTTGGATATGAGTTCCATCATGCAGTAGGCTTTAAGTCAAATTAGATAGTTGTTGGTTACTCCCACATTGTGTCATCATTGTATTAGAATGTCTTGCAGGTAGAACACCAATGCAGATGAAAGGGGCTGTGGCTGAGTTGTTGTTCATGGTTCTCCTTTAGTAGCGTGCAGAGTACCTGCACCTCTTGGTACCCTGAGCGAAAGATGCTAGCACCTAGAACTGAAGGCTCTTTGTAAGCATCAGCATGATGTCTCCATGTTCAACTGAGTTGTGTAGGTGTTGTATCCAGCAGTGGGGGCTTGCCATCAGTTTTTGGAGAGAAACCTATATAGCCTTGGCAACATCCTGAATTGTGTGGGGGTTCCCCTTTGGCCAACAATGCAATTAAATGTAACACTATCCCAGTACAGAAAGCTGTATTTAGTGACAAAAGATGGCTAGTTGGGGATCTGTGCCCTCCCTTCACCCCCTTGCCTATTTGTCAGTTTCATTTAGATCATGCTCATATATGTGCATGTATTTGGAGACTTCTACTGTATTAGAGTCCCATACTACCCCTCAAATAGCTCTATATTTTAATTCTCTCCATATTCCCTTCCTCAACCCCCTCTTCTCTCTGCCTCTCCACTCTACCCTTCTATTTCAGTTTGCCCCCATCCACACCAATTCACAACTATTGTATTTCCTATTCCTAGGGAGATCTATCTGTAGTCCCCACGCTCCAGTCCCTTGCTCTATACCTAACCTCAGTGGTTCTACAGATTGTGTCTTGGTTATTATTGACTTAATGTAATAATATATATTATTATATAGTCACATATAAATGAATACATACCATAATTGTCTTTCTGAGTCTAGGTTACCTCATTTGGGATGATTTTTTTCTAGTTCTATCAATTTATTATCATGTAAATTCACAATTTCACTTAATGGCTGGGAAATATTCCCACATGTTAATATACCACATTTTCTTTATCCATTCATCTCTTGAGAGAAATCTTGGCTGTTTCCGATTTCTGGATATTAATAATAGAGCAACAATGAGCATGGTTAAGCAAGTTGTATGATGAAGTGATCTTTGGGTAGAAGAGTCATATAGGTAGATCTTGATGTAGCTCAATTCCTATCTTCCTGAGGAAATGCCACACTGATTTCCATATTGGCTGTACAAGTGTTCACTCCCACAAGCAATGGATGAGTGTTCCCCTTACACCAAATCCTTCCCAGGATGGGCTGCCACATGTGTGGCATCTGATCTTCGCCATTCTGACAGGTTTAAGATGAAATTTCAAAGCAGTTTGATTTGCATTTCCCTGATGACTAAGGATGATGAACTTTTCTTTAAACTCAGCCATTTGAGTTCCTCTCTTTAGAACTCCGTTTAAATCTGTACTCCATTTTTAATTGGGTTATTGTTTCCTTGATATCAAATATTTTTGAGTTCTTTATATATTTTGGATACTAGTCCTGCACCTATTATGTAGTTGATAGAAACATTTTTCCCATTCCTTAAGTTGCAGCTTTGTCTAAATGATGGCATCCTTTGCCTTACAGAACCTTTTCATCTTCATGAGATCCCGTTTACTAATTGTTGCTCTTAGTGCCTGTGTTAAAGAACAGTGTTCTGTTCAGGAAGTCATTTTCAGTGCCAATTAGTTTCAGGCTATTTATCAATTGCTCCTCTATTAAGTTCACTGAATCTGGTTTTCTTTTGAAGTCTTTGATCCATTTGGAGTTGAGTTTTGTGCAGGGTAAAGATGAATCTATTCTAATTCTTCTACATGCAGCCATCCAGTTTGACCAGAACCATTTGTTGAAGAAGCTGTCTTTTCTCCAGTGTGAATTTCTGGCTTCTTTATAAAAATTGGGTATCCATTGGTATGTGTATTTATGTCTGGCTGTTCAATTAGTTGCTCTTGATTGATGTTACCTGTTTTTATGCCAATACTATAATGTTTTTATTACTATACTTCCATTGCAAAACTTGAAATTGGGGATGGCGATATCTCCAGTATTTTTTTTTCTAAATTCAGCATGGTTTTAGCTGGGATTCTTATTTGTTTGTTTGTTTGTCTGTTTCCATATAAAGCTGGAAATGGTCTTTTCACAAGAAGAACTGTGTTGGAATTTTGATGGGTATTACATTGAATCTGTAGGTTGATTTTGGTAGGATGTTTATTTTTACTATATTAATCTTATAGATCCATGAGCATAGATCTTTCCATCTTCTGATATCCTTTTCAACATCTTCCTTCAATTTCTGAATGTTTTTATAATACAAATCACTTGTTTGGTTATACTTACCCCCATGATAGTTTAATTATTTGAGGTTATTGTGAATGGTGTTGTTTCCATGATTTCTTTCTCAGTCTATTTATCATTTGTACATAGGTGGGCTACTAACTTTTGTGAGTTAATTGTATACCCAGCTACTTTTGCTGAAAGTATTTTATCAGCTGTGGAAATTTCCTGGTGGAATTTTTAGAATAGTTTATGTACACTAACTTATCATCTGCAAATGCAGATACTTTGACTTCTTCCTTTCTAATTTGTATATACTTCGAGTTTTTCTCCATTTTAGAATATGTTGGCTATAGGCTTGCTGTAAACTGCCTTTATTATGTTGAGATATGTCCACTGTATCCCTAATTTCTTCAGAACTTTTATCATGAAGGTGTGTTTGATTTTATCAAAGGCCTTTTTTGCATCTAATGAGATGATCATGTAAGTTGTGTCTTTTAGGGTTTTTTTTAATATGGTAGATTACATTTAGCAATATATGTATATTGAACCATCCCTGCATCTCTAGCATGAAGCCTATTAGATCATGGTAGATGGTCTTTTTTATATGTTCTTGGATTTGGTTTGTAAATATTTTATTGAGAATTTTTACATCTATATTTGTTAGGGAAATTGGTCTGTAATTCTCTTTCTTGGTTGAGTTTTATGTGTTGTATTTTTCCCCCTTTTTGGTATAAGGGTAATTGTGGCCTCATAAAATAAATTGGGCAGTAATTCTTCTGTTTCTATTTTGTGAAATAACTTAAGGAGTATAACTCTTCTTTGAAAGTTGGTAGAATTCTGCACTAAAACCATCTGGTCCTAGGCTTTCCTTGGTTGAAGACTTATAACAACTATTTCCATTTCACTAGGGGTAGTAGGTTGGAGTTGCTTATCTGATCTTGATTTTCCTGGAAGTGATATCTATTCTTGATGTTAGGGTGTACTTCTAGCATACAGCAGAAAGATATTTTAGCATCCATTCTGTTAGGCTGTGTCTTTTTACTGGAGAATTGTGACCATTGATTATGTTGAGAGATATCAGTGGTCAATCATTGTTGATCCCTTCTTGTACCGAGATTGTTTTTTTAGATTTAACAGTTTCTTCGACTGAGATAGCCATTTCTTTGAGTGTATCTTCAGTGCCTGAGACTCTCTCTTCCATCTCATGCATTCTGATGTAAGGCTTGCCTCTTAGGTTCCTGTTTGAGTTCCTAAGCTTTTCATTTCCAGATTTTTTTTCAGTTTGGGTTTTATTTATTGACTCTATTTCCACTTTCAGGTCTTGAACTGTTTTATTCATTTCCTTTCATCGTTTTGTTTTCATACATTTCTTTAATGGAATTATTCATTTCCTCTTGAAGGACCTCTATCATATTTATAAAAGTCATTTTAAGGACATCTTTGTGTGCTTCACCTAAGTTGAAATACTCAGGGCCTACTTTGGTAGGGTTGCTGAGATTTGGTGGAGACATTTTATCGTGGTTTCTATTTTTTGTTTGTTTGTTTGTTTGTTTGTTTTGTTTTACACTGGCACCTAGGTATATGGGTTGATTATAATTGTTGGTGCTGATATCTGATCCTGTTTTTGTTGGGCCGATGTTTCTAGTTTTCAGTGTCTTCTCTTCAGCTCTCACAAGGTGGTTTTCTTGTCCTCTGGTTCTTTGGATAGAGTGGGGACTGCATTTTGCCTTATAGGGATTTTTTCTGAGATCATGATAGGTGTGGCCACTGAGGTTTCTAAGAGAAAAAAATGTGTCCTAGTTATTAGGAGGTAATACTTAGGAAAGGAGATGGGCTAGGATAGGGGATTGGGGCATCCACAGGTGGGAAGAAAGCCAACATTTCCACTAGGACCTGCTTAGTCTTCTGGGAATGATGTCAGAATGCAGAGAGGCTCCAGCTGGTAGTCTGTTATTGAGCTGCAGATGTGACTTAGGTTATGGAGGAGAGGAGGAAGAGTGAAGCTCTGAAGCTTGCCTATCTGCTTGCTTCCCTGTCAGACTAGCATGCTCTCTGAGAAAGCCTGCTGCTATTAGGGCCTGAGAGAACAGGATGAATAGGGAGCCCTGGGGAGGAAAGTTGGGAAGTTCACAGCAGGTAGTCTGCTACAGAGCTGGCTCTGAGACTGGCAGAGTGCATTGGGAGGAATGTAGGAAGAGGTAAAGATCTGCCTGCTTCCTGCCTGCTTCCCTATCTTGCTTCCCATGGCGGGAGCACATCCTATTAGTAGTCTTCAAGACTCTTGTTAAATGCCACTCTTTCTCCATAATCTTTGACCATATCCCTCACCTCTCCCTACCCATTTTCAGCATTTTCTTTTTAAAGTGGCATTTATATAGTGCCTTTTTAAAGCTTAAATGCAATGGAAACATCTTTTCTTACCCATAGTATGCTAATCATCCACTCCCTGTTCATTGTAGGCATCTAATGCTTTCTCAGCTCACATTCCAAAACCACTGGGTGTTCATTTTGTGCACCAGAAAGTTTTTTTAAAAGCCAGGATGGCATTCCATTCACCTTTGTAACTCCAGTGCCCAGCACAGCACTTTTCTCATACTGAAAACTCAAAAGCGGGAGTTGAAGCAGATGAATGAATGAATTAAATATATATGTACAACAAGCTGTTCTTTATGACCTAGCTCTATGACAATTTGTTCTCTCTCAATAGTATCTTCTTCATTACATAAAGAAGTTCCTTATGCTTGCTTTTTTTCAAGAAAAATAATTTTTCATTGTTTACGTTTCAAGGGGATTTTTATTCCGACATCTGAAAATTATCCTCACACATTGATAATCATGGATTCCAACTTGACATACATGAACCCTAAAGCATTAATGCTTTACTATGCCTGGTTTGCTACACACTTGGGGGTTCCTTTTCATATATTTTCCTTTCAGTTACCAAGATTTTAATAGGTATAGTTTTCATTCTTGTTCTCATTTTGAGATAAAATCTCTGTGTAGCCCAACCATTTTATAATCAAGTTCTCTCTTAATTACCCCTGCTCCTTAACCTCCCCCTTCTTCTCTTCCCCCTCCCCTTCCTCCCCTTCTCCTCTTTCTCCTCCTCCTTTCCTTCTCCTCTTCCTCCTTCTCCTCTTCTTCCTCCCCTTCCTCTTCCTCCTCCTCCTCTAGTGTTTACACTATGAAGTACTCTGTCTTGAGAAGCACAATGGAAGGTGGACCGGGGCCAAACAAACACAGAAGTGGATGCTCACTGTCAGCTATTGGATGGATCACAGGGCTCCCAATGGAGAAGCTAGAGAAAGTACCCAAGGAGCTAAAGGGATCTGCAACCCTATAGTTGGAACAACATGATGAACTAACCAGTACCCCAGAGCTCTTGTCTCTAGCTGCATATGTATCGAAAGATGGCCTAGTCGGCCATCACTGGAAATAGAGGCCCATTGGACTTGTAAACTTTATATGCCCCAATACAGGGGAATGCCAGGGCCAAAAGAATGGGAATGCGTGGGAAGGGAAGTGGGGGGGGGGGGTATGGGGGACTTTTGGGATAGCATTGGAAATGTAATTGAGGAAAATACGTAATAAAAAAAAAAGAATCAACCAGAACATATTCATTTTTTTAATTAGGTATTTTCTTCATTTACATTTCCAATGCTACCCCAAAAGTCCCCCCAACCCCCCAGTCCCCTCCCCCCCCACTCCCACTTCTTGGCCCTGGCGTTCCCCTGTACTGAGGCATATAAAGTTTGTAAGACCAATGGGCCTCTCTTTCCACTGATGGCCGACTAGGTCATCTTTCGATACATATGCAGCTAGAGACAAGAGCTCCGGGGTACTGGTTAGTTCATATTGTTGTTCCACCTATAGGATTGCGGATCCCTTTAGCTCCTTGGGTACTTTCTCTAGCTCCTCCATTGGGGGCCCTGTGATCCATCCAATAGCTGACTGTGAGCATCCACTTCTGTGCTTGTTAGGCCCCGGCATAGTCTCACAAAAGACAGCTATATCAGTGTCCTTTCAGCAAACTCTTGCTAGTGTGTGCAATGGTGTCAGCGTTTGGAGGCTGATTATGGGATGGATCCCCAGATATGGCAGTTTCTAGATGGTCCATCCTTTCATCTCAGCACCAATCTTTGTCCCTGTAACTCCTTCCATGGGTGTTTTGTTCCCAATTCTAAGAAGGAGCAAAGTGTCCACACTTTCATCTTTGTTCTTCTTGAGTTTCATGTGTTTTGCAAATTGTATCTTGTACATATTCTAAATATACAATTCAGTTTAAAAGCACAGTCTAATGATTTCGATCTGTAGGCATCTCAGAATCCTCTGCTTAATGCAGTGGTTCTCAACCTGTGGGTAGGGAGCCCTTTGGGAGTGATATATCAGATATCCTTCATATTGGAAATTTACATTACAATGCATAACAGTATCAAAATTAGAGTTATGAAATAGCGACAAAATAACTTTATGGTTGAGGGTCTCCACAACATAGTATTAAAGTGTTGCAACATTAGGAAGGTTGAGAATCACTGGCTTAACCCAGGGTGTTTGGATGGCAAATGAACAAACACAATGACCTCAGGAAGGTCTAACATCGTAAGGACAGCTTTACAACTGTCTGGAGTTTGTGGGAGTCTCAGCAAGCAGAATGTGCTGGACATCACCCATGAGAACTGCTTCACTGATGGAGGCTTGGTCTGTAAAGTGATGTCTAGAGTCTGTCTCACTACTGGGGTCTGCTGGAAGACAGGCAATATGGTGAGATGTTGCTTTGTCTATAACTAAGCTATGTGTGCGAACAATTACATGCACTGAGGGATTCATGTACTGGGCCTCTCTTCCTTTATATACTCATTTACTCAGTTTGAGGTTAGCCCAGAGAACATATTCTTTTAAAACAGATAAACTTGATTTCTCCCAGAAGCAGACCCCAGAGACAAGACTAAGAAGGCATGGAGTATTGCGGAGGTAATGCCAAGAAGACAGATAAAAATAAAGCCATTATGGTATGTGGCAAGAAGCAAGTTGACACTGTGGGGAACCTGATCAATCTCACTGGGAACTATTGGAATCAGGAAAGAATGTATCTTACAAATACTCTACAGCTCACAAATATACTAAGACGTTTGATAACTTCCATTGTTGAGTCTTTGGCATTATTGACAGAATGATGTGCAGTTGAACCAGAGAAAGTCCAGACTTTCACAGATACTGCAGATGTGCTTAATGGAAGGTTAACTGGTATACTGGCTAGTTTTGTGTCAACTTGACCCAGCTGTAGTTTTCACAGAGAAAGGAGCTTCAGTTGAGGAAATGCCTCCATGAGATCCAGCTGTAAGGCATTTTCTCAATTAGTGATCAAGGGGAAAAGACCCTTTGTGGATGGGGCCATCTCTGGGCTGGTAATCTTGGTTCTATAAGAAAGCAGGCTGAGCAAGCCAGTAAAGAACATCCCTCAATGGCCTCTGCATCAGCTCCTGCTTCCTGACCTGTTTCAGTTCCAGTCCTGACTTCCTTGGTGATAAACAGCAGTATGGAATTGTAAGCTGAATAAACCCTTTCTTCCCAAACTTGCTTCTTGGTCATGATGTTTGTGCAGGAATAGAAATCCTAAGACAAATGGCTAGCAGGCAGTCAATACAGGTGGGGCAAAACAAGGTCTTCAAAAACAGCATCCCTATTGCTTTGGATACAGCCAAGGCTCAGAGGACACCAGACTTAGCTGTTCTAATGAGGAGTTTGTGCAAAAATCCCAACAGTTTTCTGTACTCTTTTCTTTGTGGTCTTAGTAATTGTGGGGTAGGGGGCAGGTGAGAGACCACTGGGTCACGTGACAGATCCTGGAACTCAGACTCCAGAGGCCAGTATCAGGATGCAGATCTGAGCTTATTGTGCACCACAAAAGCTTATATGCAGTGTTTGAGGCAATCCTAAGCCCCTAAATCCTCGGCCAATCATATGCCAGCACACCATCACGGTGTGGTCAATGGAAACCCTACCTGATGAAGGAGGCTTAATTACTCAGAAGGAGTCCCAAGGGCAGGGGAGAATCATCACCGTGAAGACAAGGGAAGTAGCCACTGCCCTGGTCTTTTTCCTTTTTGCTGTTTCTCACTAGTGTTCCAGGCAACATCTGCAATCTAATGCCGCGGATCAGGACTCTTGGAGGAGTTGCAAGAGCCTGTGGCACCTCACTGCCCATCCTACTTCTTCCTTCACAAGTTTGACCTCCACACCCCCCTACAAGTAATCACACTTCTTTTGACAGCAACCATCATTGAGGATAACAACTCCAGTCTTTTACACTGAAATGGACTTCTGACCATTATTCAATTTTAGCGGCAAAATTTGTCAAATGACTTATGAGAATAATATGTAACTGGCTGAAAGTATGTTGCACAGACTCATCCCTACAGTTAAAGAGGAGGAAAGAAGGGTCATCATCCACCTGAAAGTATCCCGTGGTCTCAGCTGCTATGAAATCAAGGATACTGGCATTGTCTGTGTATCCAGACTGCTTGGAATGCCTTCCAGCTGCAGCACTGGGACATTAATAAACGAGCCATATTATGTTTATACTTTACTGTTTAAGTAATGCTATTTCACTCTGCGTAAAGCCACTTAAAACACCAGTGGAAACACATGCATGGACCATGAAACAACTTTAAATGGATAATCAATTTTTATCACATATTGAGAGTTAGACTGGTATATCTGAGTGAATTATGAAAGACTGTATGTGTTCTGGCTTGGAGTGGTTGCATAGCAAATCTTTGTCGTTGTTACAAAACTAGTCTATAGTGAGAGAGTTGGGAGAGTCCAAACTCTAACACTTTGTACTTTAAAAACACCTTATATTTTATTTGGACATAAATGTGAAGAACTTCATTAAGACAATCTTAATTTATCTATTCAACAATTCTCTCTTAAAATAGAGAATGTGTGATTGACACACTTCTAAGGCGCTGGAAAGTTGTGAGCAGCATGATTGTGAGCTACACGAGACAGTGCATCCTAAAGCAAATAAGGCATGGTTTTAGAAAACAAATAAAGAGCTGCCACCACCACCACTGCCACCACCTCCACCACTGCCACCACCACCACCACCATCACCACCAAAAACCCTACATGAGCTTGGTAGAAGTACAGACTTTTAGTCCCAGCACTCAGGAGGTAGAGACAAATAGATCTCTGTAAGTTCAAGGTAGCGGGTTCTACATATTGAATTCCAGGACAGCCAGAGCTACATAGTGAGACCCTGTCACAAAGGAAAAAAAAAAAGGGGGGTGGAGAAAACATGAAGAACTTGTCTATGCAGTACCTAGTAAATACATGAAACTTATTATACCTGATTAGCTGAGCAGGATGAGGAGGTGAATGTTGTCAAGGCAAATATGGCTCAATTAATAGAAAATAAAACCTTAAGAGTCAACTGAGAAGAAATTAGGCAGGTTCAAGTTACATTCCTTAACTACTGAGGAGCAGTTCATGGATGCAAATTGCCCATTCTTACAAAACATTGGTATCACCTTCAAAGATGGCATCGGCTTGGTGGGTCATAGACATGACACAATAGCATTTCTAGCAATAGCCAGGGAATGTTGGAAATGCCAGATAAATGACCCTTAAAGCTATTGGTTCTTTCATCTTTGTAGCATTTACCTTACCTTTTCCAGTCCCCAAAGTGAGTGTGGTTGAGAAGGAGCCTTGACATTGCTACCCTTCCTATGCTTCACAAACTCTCTCTCTCTCTCTCTCTCTCTCTCTCTCTCTCTCTCTCTCTCTCTCTCTCTCTGCTAAACATTTTAAGCTCATTTAAAGAGTATTCATATAACTCATAGTAAATGCACTACAAATACATTGTATTTTGGAGGGTGAAGAGGAAAATAACTAGCCAATTTCCATGTTCAAAAAGTTCCTATTAGATGTTAGACTTTGGGATATACTATACGGAATCTAGATAAGTCAGGAAATATCATGAGCAGCAAAATATGGATGAGAAGTATTTCAGAAATTCAAATTGGAACACCTCCTTCTTGCTTGGTAAATATAGAAAATGAGAAAATTTTACTTTCACCTACTTTCAGAGAAGCTCCATCTACCTTTTATATAAAGTTTGTGTAAAATTAGAAGCACTAAAAAAATTGAGGAAATATGAAAAAAATCATTCTAAACAGAACAGCAATGGCTTGTGCTGTAAGATCAAGAATTGACAAATGGGACCTCATAAAATTGCAAAGCTTCTGTAAGGCAAAAGACACTGTCAATATGACAAAAAAAGGCCACCAACAGATTGGGAAAGGATTTTTACCAATCTTAAATCTGATAGGGGAGTAATATCCAATATATACAAAGAGCTCAAGAAGCTGAACTCCAGAAATTCAAATAACCCATTAAAAATGGGGTACAGAGCTAAACAAAGAATTCTCAACTGAGGAATACTGAATGGCTGAGAAGCACCTGAAAAAATGTTCAACATCCTTAATCATCAGGGAAATGCAAATCAAAACAACCTTGAGACTCCACCTCACACCAGTCAGAATGGCTAAGACCAAAACTTCAGTTGACAGCAGATGCTGGCGAGGATGTGGAGAAAGAGGAACACTCCTCCATTGTTGGTGGGATTGCAAGCTTGTACAACCACTCTGGAAATCAGTCTGGTGGTTTCTCAGAAAACTGGACATAGTACTACCAGAGGATCCTGCAATACCTCTCCTGGGCATATACCCAGAAGAATTTCCAACTGGTAATAAGAACACATGCTCCACTATGTTCAAGCAGCCTTATTTATAACAGCCAGAAGCTAGAAAGAACCCAGGTGTCCCTCAACAGAAGAATGGATACAGAAAATGTGGTACATTTACACAATGGAGTACTACTCAGTTACTAAAAACAATGAATTTATGAAATTCTTGGACAAATGGATGTATCTCAAGGATATCATCCTTACTGAGGTAACCCAATCACAAAAGAAGTCATTAGATATTCACTCACTGATAAGTGGATATTAGCCCAGAAACATAGAACACCCAAGATACAATTTGCAAAACACAAGAAAATCAAGAAGAGGGAAGACCAATGGGTGGATACTTCATTCCTCCTTAGAATACGGAACAAAATACCCATGAAAGGAGAAGTTACAGAGACAAAGTTTGGAGCTAAGATGAAAGGATGGACTATCCAGAGACTACCCCACCCGGGGATACATCCCATAATCAGCCACCAAATCCAGACACTATTGCATATGCCAGCAAGATTTTGCTGAAGGGACCCTGGTATAGGTGTCTCCTATGAAGCTATGCCAGTGCCTGGCAAATACAGAAATGGATGCTCACAGTCATCTATAAGGTGGAACATAGGGCCCCCAACGGAGAAGCTAGAGAAAGCACCCAAGGAGCTGAAGGGGTCTGCAACCCTATAGGTGGAACAACAATATGAACTAACCAGTACCCCCAGAGCTCGTGTCTCTAGCTGCATATGTAGCAGAAGATGGCCTAGTCGGCCATTACTGGGAGGAGAGGCCCCTTGGTATTGCAAACTTTATATGCCCCAGTACAGGGGAATGCCAGGGCCAGGAACTGGGAGTGGGTAGGGAGGGGAGCAGGGCGGGGGGGAGGGTATAGGGAACTTTCGGGATAGCATTTGAAATGTATATAAAGAAAATATCTAATAAAAAATTGAGCAAATATGAAAAAAATCATTCTAATTGAAACCAGCAGACAATATCATTGTAAAGTTTTTTATATGCTTATATCAATTCCTTACAGTCCCATTGTACGCTACTAAGATGGCTCAGTAGTAAACAATAACACATGAATATATTCATCCCTTTGTTCTAAATCACTAATTACCTAAATGTCTTATGTCACAGAAATAGTTGAAGAAAGGTTACAAATATTTTAAAGCTATAATTAGACTGGGAAGCAAAACACATAGCACAATCATAAAATTATAAAATATAATGTTAATAAGAAAAATAGCATAATTTGTACACAAGTGCAGTAAGGGCACAGATGAAAATTTCTGTTTCAAGTAAGAAAAATAATTTACATATTACAGTAATTAGCCAAATATATATATACATATATATATATACATATATGTGTGTGTATTTGTAGAAATATGTACATACAAGTGTTTAGACAGTCCTATTTCAGTCTACATAAATAATCAGTTTTTTTCTAATTATGGTATCTACAGTAGTTTTATTTTTAAATTCCCTAGTTGTCATTTAATAGTAATATCCACAGTATTAAACAAATTAGAAATTTTAAAGAAATTTTAAAAATCTTCCCAATGGAAAATATTCATGTAATCCTGAAATGATCTTTGTCTCTCACTAATGTTTATTAGTATATGTTTATATTAGTATTATATATTAATATATTATTTATTATGGTTGCATATATAATATAAACCTTATACATTTGTTTCTGATAATGTCACAGTAGACCAAAAAAATGTAATATTGCAGTGTTCTGCCCTAATGTTCTTCTACCCCACGTGTCCAAATCTTGACCCATCTATAACATTCATTTGATGAATAATAACACTTTAGTATACCAGGTAATGCACATTTTTTTTATTTACCACAAAAGAGCGGGTATTTCTTCCATTGATTTCTATACTACCTGGACAAAATTATTTTTATTATAGTTTGTTTCATTTTTACAGCATCCACAACTTAAAAATACTTGTGAACTGCTAATGGTGAGGTGACAAAGATAAACAAAGAACAACCTTAGAATTCAAAGTCCAAACTCTACACTTCTTAAGAGAAACCTGCCCCCCCCCAACAGTGATCAATGCTTTCAAAAGAGCAAATCCAGGGTCAAAATTATGCAGCATCCTATCTTACACTGCATGGTACCAAAAAAAAAAAAAAATCACAGATGTTTTCAAAATGTAGAGTTTGTATGAAGAACTGACAAAGGAACTATCCAAACAATAAAAAATGATCATTATATAGATTGGGGAATGTTAATGATATTTGCTAATCACGTGACTTCATTTCCTGAATTATATACATCATTTACATCCTGGGCCAAAAGACAAAGCGAACATTCTATTCTTTCTAATTTAAAATACTCCTTTGTAGAGTAAAATGGCATTCTTCACAGATTCTTCTCTCATATATTGTTTTGATGACTTCGATGGAATTTTCTCACTAATGTTTTTAGACACAAAATTGCAACAAGTCAAACATCAATTCTCGGAATATTTGGGAAACATCACAAATGTCAAAGGCCATTTGCATAATGAATATAACATGGATTCGTCTCATTCCCCTTTATTGGAATTGCTTTGAATTGTAAACATTTGTTAGCCACTAAATACATTTTACATCTAATACTGCACATGTGTGTATATGTATTTTAGATTCCAATGTAAAACCTTGGATTGTGATCCTATGCCTTTACTAATAGCTCTACGTGGTAACCATTAATGTTCACTTCCTCAAGATGGAACAGTTAGTTCTGCCTTAAGCAAAACAGATTAAGAGAACTTTGTGTTCAAAGATACCTTTGGTGGCTTTCCAAATCACTTAATCAAAGTTCCCAAGAATTTTCTCTAACTAATCCATTTCTTCTCCCCTGGTTAGCTTTAAGTCTCATCAAGGCTACTACTTGCATTGCTGTAATCTTTTCTTTAAAATCTAGTAATCTTATACTTCCTTTTAGACAGTTTTGTAAAGTTAACAAAAATAGGATGCTAATGAAAAGTTTCCCAAATATAGGTCATAACATGCCTGCATAAACATAAATATGCATGTGCAAATGTGTGCTCATGCACATACACACACACACACACATACACAGTTATTTCTTGACTCAGGAATAACCAACCTGTGAGTTTCCTTATGCATGCAAATAGCTAACCAGAATGGCCCAAGCTATCAGTGAATACCTTGAGAGGCTGCCAGTCTTACTAGTGATGCCATAAGATTACCATTAAACTCACAGTCTTCTTTTCTCCTCAGTCTTTGAAGAAAGGAGGAAGAGTCAGGTGTTCTAAAGTACACAAAGTGAAATTTCTATATATGAGGTGTAGATTTACAGAAAAGCTCACAAAGTAACTGCATGCATATCTCCCATACAAGTACATTAGTATACATGTTCACAGTCGTGGCTTTAAATGTAATTTCTATAAGTGTTCAGTCAGGAAAAGTTGCAGTATTTTTTATTGCATTATAAATTATTCAGTAAGTTATAAAGCCTTCCACGTATGTATCACAAACTGATTTGGGTCTTAGTCCCAGAACCAGCAATAAATTACCTATAGTACAGAGTATATATGGTACATATAGCAGTATTTATCTATATAATCTAATTACTGGCTACAAGTCAGTTCTCAGAATGATATAAGCAACTGTATCATGACATTGTACTTCATGGGTTGGGGGTATTTCTCAACACTCTCATAACCAACAGTAACCCATTTTCTGTGGCAAAGCCTTGGCAAATATGCTTTAGATTTCAAACAGCCAAACGGATTATTTCACTGAAGATTTTTCCTACACTTACAAAGCATCGGCAATGCACAATGCTGTAATAGTTTCTGAGAAAGGAGAAAAACACACAGCAATTATAACAAGGCCAAGGGGAACACAATATGAGAAAAGCCCAAATGAAAACAAGAATTCAGAAGCATCATATACATTATGTTTGGGCCAAGAGTTCATAGATGCCTCTATGGACATCTTATGGATAAGAGAATTATCAGAAGCAAATTTAGACATGAGAATACTGCCAGCACCTGACAAGCTCCCGCCTCACATGTCCTCTCATTTCCTGTATCAGACTCTCAAAAGTCACCACTAGCCTGACCTTTATGATAATAAAGCATGAATTTATCAAACATCATTTAAGTTTATTGGTTTCAAAATGTTGTGGAACTGTCACATTTGTGTGTTAGATTATTTTATGTCTAGCTTCTCTCACAATGTTTTGTTTTATTTTTGTTTTTTTGTTTTTTTGTGAGCTTTATTCACGCTGTTGTGGAAGCTGAATTTCACCCATTTTCATTGCTATGGGAATAAGCCATATTGATCCATGCTGGTGTGTAGATAGGTCTTTGGAGTGTTTCTAATTTGGAGCTACCATGAAGTGCCATTTCTTTTATCAGTCTCTTGGTGGGAGGAGGGCTATGATTTTGTACCATCCGCACGGTAGCTGCACATAAAGCTGGAATAGCTTACAGACTCAGGACAGAGAAAGCTCTTTGGTGTGATAGTTCATGTTCATCCTCAGATTAACTAGACTTGAAAACACCTGGGGTAGGCAACTGGAGAAAGACTCCAGCAGTTAAGATGCTTGCTGCTCTTGCAGAACACTGGAGTATGGGTCTCTGTGTACAGTTGGGAGCACATACAGTCACAGAAACAAACACACACACACAGACACACACACACAAGTATGCACATACACACATGTGTGACAATAAATCTGCATGGTACTGGTATAGTGACAGACAAGTAGACCAATGGAATAGAATTGAAGACCCAGAAATGAACCCACACACCTATGGTTACTTGATCTTTGACAAGGGAGCTAAAACCATCCAGTGGAAGAAAGACAGCATTTTCAACAAATGGTGCTGGCACAACTGGTTGTTATCATGTAGAAGAATGCGAATTGATCCATTCCTATCTCCTTGTACTAAGGTCAAATCTAAGTGGATCAAGGAACTTCACATAAAACCAGAGACACTAAAACTTATAGAGGAGAAAGTGGGAAAAGCCTCAAAGATATGGGCACAGGGGGAAAATTCCTGAATAGAACAGCAATGGCTTGTGCTGTAAGATCAAGGATTGACAAATGGGACCTCATGAAACTGCAAAGCTTCTGTAAGGCAAAAGACACTGTCAATAAGACAAAAAGGCCACCAACAGATTGGGAAAGGATCTTTACCTATCTTAAATCAGATAGGGGACTAATATCCAATATATATAAAGAACTCAAGAGGGTGGACTCCAGAAAATCAAATAACCCCATTAAAAATGGGGCTCAGAGCTAAACAAAGAATTCTCACCTGAGGAATACCGAATGGCTGAGAAACACCTGAAAAAAATGTTCAATATTCGTAATCATCAGGGAAATGCAAATCAAAACAACCCTGAGATTCCACCTCACACCAGTCAGAATAACTAAGATCAAAAATTCAGGTGACAGCAGATGCTGGCGAGGATGTGGAGAAAGAGGAACACTCCTCCATTGTTGGTGGGATTGCAAGCTTGTACAACCACTCTGGAAATCAGTCTGGCGGTTCCTCAGAAAATTGGACATAGCACTTCCGGAGGATCCCGCAATACCTCTCCTGGGCATATATCCAGAAGATGTCCCAACCGGTAAGAAGGACACATGCTCCACTATGTTCATAGCAGCCTTATTTATAATAGCCAGAAGCTGGAAAGAACCCAGATGCCCCTCAACAGAGAAATGGATACAAAAAATGTGGTACATTTACACAATGGAGTACTACTCAGCTATTAAAAAGATTGAATTTATGAAATTCCTAGGCAAATGGATGGACCTGGAGGGCATCATCCTGAGTGAGGTAACACAATCACAAAAGAACTCACACAATATGTACTCACTAATAAGTGGACATTAGCCCAGAAACTTAGTATACCAGAGATATAAGAGACAATTTGTAAAACACATGAAACTGAAGAAGAACGAAGACCAAAGTGTGGACACTTTGCCCCTTCTTAGAATTGGGAACAATCACCCATGGAAGGAGTTACAGAGACAAAGTTTGGAGCTGAGATGAAAGGATGGACCATCTAGAGTCTGCCATATCTGGGGATCCATCCCATAATCAGCTTCCAAACGCTGACACCATTGCATACACTAGCAAGATTTTGCTGATAGGACCCTGATATAGCTGTCTCTTGTGAGACTAAGCCAGGGTCTAGCAAACACAGAAGTGGATGCTCACAGTCAGCTATTGGATGGATCACAGGGCCCCCAATGGAGGAGCTAGAGAAAGTATCCAAGGAGCTAAAGAGATCTGCAACCCTGTAGGTGCAACAACATTATGAACTAACCAGTACCCCAGTATTTTTATACATATGCAGCTCTTGACTCTAGCTGCATATGTATCAAAAGATGGCCTAGTTGGCCATCACTAGAAAGAGAGGCCCATTGGACCTGCAAACTTTATATGCCCCAGTACAGGGGAACACCAGGGCCAAAAAATGGGAATGGGTGGGTAGGGAAGTAGCAGGGAGGGTATGGGGGACTTTTGGGATAGCATTGGAAATGTAATTGAGGAAAATACGTAATAAAAAAATATTTTAAAAAAAAGAAGAAGAAATTACTGTGACTTCTTTTTAAAGTCAGCATCAGTCTCTACAAGCACTGAGTAAGGATGAGGAAGGAAGCAGAAGTGGTCAGGTGCAGTTAGAGGAGACAGAAAGAGAAAGTGAGAGTGACAACAGAGGCCACACACCTTACACAGTCCTCCTCAGCTCTTCGAAGGAATCAGCCTCACCTCAATGGGTTTGTTAGTCTAGCAGGACAGAATAAAAAAAAAAAAAAAAAAAACACAAAAGTTTCTGGGGATGGTTAAGAGGTGTGTCCCCTGACCACCACTGATCATCAGCTGAGCCAGAATTAAGCATCGTGGACTCCTTCTATCATATTTGATTGGCACAACTGATGGCTTGTGGCCAGAGAATTCAAAGACCTGGGACCCAGGCTCACATCTGCTAAGGACAAGGTTATGTTGGGTTTCAGAGAAACAACTGGCGTCTCTGAAAGGTGGAAGACATTTCTTTGCCAAACTGGTCTTTTCCTGTGTAGTAATGGAGCTGAGGTGACGAGGGACCAGCCAAGCCCAGCTGGGAGAGGTTCTTCTGTTCAAGGGATGCCCCATGGCTGTCAAAGGAACTATCTCATGAATTGAGGTGTCAGGACAGCACGTTAGAGGAAGCATAGGACATGTGATGTTAAGCCAAAGCACAGCCCCTGCTGAACACATCTTCAAAAAAAGAAGGAACTGGGCTTCTTCAACACACACACACACACACACACACACACACACATGTCTCTTTGGCTTTCTCTGTGAAGACTACATGCTTAAAAAGGAAATGCCCCTCCTGACAGAGGGAATCATGGACTCTACTAAAATAGACTTGTTGCCCAGACTCTCAGGAATTGCCCACCATACAGAAAGCATCCCTAAGATCAGATCAGGCGGCCCTGGCTCTGGGGTTATGGGTGGCTGTCAAACAAACAATCCCACTTTTAAGGACTTACCAATAATTGTTGTATAAACACTTCCAATTTGAGTTGACTAAATGGTCTCTCTTGAGCCAGTTGTTCATGGTGAGTAATTTCCTGAGCCAGTTGTCAGAATAGGTAGCTTGGCTCCTATTAAGAAACCTATGAAAAGTGGTTCTGAAGACCCCTAGAGTGCTGTCCCTGAAAAAAACAAAAAACAAAAACAAAAAAACAGTGTCTTATAGACACTGGCACCATGGTTCTAGATCTAAGCAGATCAAGAAATCGCCTTGCCTGTCCTTTTAATTTTTGTACTTTATCTAGAAGGTTCTTTCCTTTCGTCCCTTCCTAAACAGCTCCTGTGCAGAAAACCAACAGAGTCAACTCACCTGGACCCTTGGGGGCTCTCAGAGACTGAAGCACCAATCAAAGAGCATGCATGGGCTGGGCCTAGGCCCCTCCTCACATATGTAGCAGATGTGTAGCTCAGTCTTCATGTGCGTCCCCAACAACTGGAGTGGTGGTCATCCCAAAAGCAGTTGCCTGTGTGTGGAATATGTTCCTGTAACTGGGCTGCCTTGTCTGGCCTCAGTAGAAAAGGATGTACCTAGTGGTGGGAGGACCCAGGGGGCCTCCACCCTCTCAGAGGAGAGGGGAGGGGGTTTGTGGGAAGGGCTGTAGTCGACTGGGAAGGGGCAGCGATCAGGATGCAAAGTAAATAAATATATATTTAAAAAAAAAGAAAGAAAGAAAGTGAAGGAAATGAAAAGTCACCTAGAGGTTGATTTTCAGAGGTAAGGTGCAGAGGGAAGAAACACCTGGAAGTAGAATCTCGTGGGCTGAGGTGGTATACTGAAAAAAGAAAGAGAAGAGGAGGAGGAGGGAAAGGTGAATTGAGTCTCAGCATTCATTTCTCTCTGCTTCCTGTCAACCTTGTGATGATGGGTGGTGTTCTCAAACTGAGATTCAAAATCAATCTTCCTCCTTGATGTTGCTTCTTCTGAGATATTTTGCCACAACACTAAGTAAAATAATATATTTGGTGACCAAAGAAAAACTAGATAAGCAGTCTCTAACTAGTCGTGAGGGTATCATTTTTGTTGTGTCATCTGGTAAATGATGTCTAGATGGAAATCCTTCAATGTACAATATTCAAATCAACATAGTATTTTTCTTTTCTTCTTTGGCTTTTAACATTAGACTACAGGAACAAGGAACTGGTCCATGACGAACTCTACCACTGGTGCACTGATGACCTCCTTTAAGTTCTCATTCTGTTTATTTGGCTAGTTGGAGTAACATAATAAACACCTGCAAAGAAGTCATGGCCACAAAGAAAAGTCAGGACCTTAGTAATGGCTACAGTGGTCACATGTTTCTCCCATTGTTCTATCTTTTGGCCTCTCCTTATCTATAGTAAAGGTATTTTTGAACATTACATGGAACTCTCAAAAAGGTCTACTGAGTCCAGGTTAAAATCTATCTGTGCTAGGAAAGTAGAAAAAAATATTGATTTTATTCCCTTTATTCAGAGGCAGATACATGATAAAATGTTTAGACTCATAGGAACACACATTCTTCCTGGACCAAACAACTGTGAAGGTTTCATGTGGCTTTCCATATGTGGTTCTTCATTCCTTTTAGAAAGACTTCTGGAAGGAACACAACCTATGCAACAGTAGACTTCAATATAAGCCCAGTGATCGGAGGAAGTTCCTGCCCAAAAAATTGATCCGTGCAATGAAGCTTGAACTCTTTCCTCATATTCTTCCACAAATGTTGCTTGTTTTTCTTGGTTTAACCAGGAACAAACACATTAAACATGTTTGGTGGATTGAATCAGGCCAGGGCACAAAGCAAGAGACAAAACATCAGATCAGGGTTTAGAGGAATAGACAATAAATTCAATAATGCAAAGTTACAGTAGATGGTGCTATGTGGGCCACCTTCAAGATTCCTTCTGAGTTTAGCAGTTTAGAAAAAATGTGAAGTTTAGATCTATCAATCCAGGAGAGGCCCTCAAATAAGACAGTTGTATTAATGAGATCAGTGAATGCAGAACCCTATAATTACACAATATTAAGTTTTTTATGGAAATTAACAATGAAGACAACTTTAAAGCTAGGGTCAAACCAACTATCTTTCTAGCATATTGGTGCTGACATTAAATTATTAGAAGAATGATTTTCATTCCCGTAAAATAATGTCATCTCTAAAGTTGATTTTTAAACTAATGTGGTCCCAGTATTAGTTATTTATCATTTCTACAGTCTTAGTACACTTTCTCAGTTGGTGCTGAGATTTCAATATGCTATGCAGTTATAAAAGGTAACTTATGAAGCATTTCCCAAATTAAAATATTCTATATGTATAAAGTATTATTATTGTTGTCATTGCCCAACTATCCCTTTCTAGATTATTTGAATTCATTATTTTTTTCAGCCACTTTGTACCAGGTTTTTTTTTTTTTTAACTATTCTTTTTTTTTTTAAGATGCATAGCTGAGATATGAGATAATGAAGTGAATAATTTTGGCTATGTTTGTTTTCTCCTTATATCCTAGTACAAAATGTACATCAAATCAATGAGTGACAGATCAGGCAAGGTCCTCCTGAACATATATGTGCTTGATGAATGGCCAATCTCGGGCTGAGAGGAGAGACTGCAAACTATTTCCCTGGCACATCTGGAACAGATGCTTCCTTGCCATGATCTGTTGAGTGCTCAGTAGAGGCATTGGTCCTTGGCTTCCCTTGAGAAGGGAGCAAAATGACAGTGCTAACCATCTGCACGCTGGGACTTATCTCTGAATCTGCTCATGGCTGCAAGAAAATGTGGAATCTAGTGCTAAGTCACCCATTCTTTCTCCCCAGAGACATGTTCAATTGAGGTTCATTTGTCTTGCAGGGAGTGGAAGAAATCCTTGCTTGGAAGGTAACCCTTATTCTTAAGCATTCAGTGATAGGTCCATCTTAAATTATTCTCTCAAATGCACATTAGCGGCTCTGTAAAACTGCAAAAATATTTTTCAGGGTCTGGAAGGTCAGGCTTTTAAGTGAACTCTCTATATTTATGAGTCATTATGGTCTATTGATTGCATGTGTAAGAGGTAGTTCTAATATGTCTGTCTACCTTATCTAAACAGAATGCAAAATGTCCTGTGGCTAGTAGCCATAGAGACAAGATTTTAGAGATGCTTGGCTTTTCGCAGACGCTAACATCTAAATGCTTAAATAAATGCAATTAGTAACAATATTAGTATTCTATACTATTAATATATTTATCTTATTTGTTCTTTAAGATGTACTTCACAGACTGTACTCAGCAAAATATACTCATATTTAATGTGATCAATCATCACAATACTGATAGTGGAGATGGCTTCTCCAGTCACACTGCCCCTATATATATCAAGAGAGGAATGTGCAATATGTCTGTCCAGTAAGTAGCAGGAGAAAAAAATCCATATTTTTAAATGTCATAGAAGCTATTCCTGAATTTGCCTAGCAGCCGATTCTCCAATGTTAATAATTAGGCTGCAGACTAGGCCTGTTGCTCAGCAGCTAATGTACTCCCGTGTGCTCCCACATGGGAAATCTTAGTCTGAGGCTCACTGGAAGCTCCCCTGTCTTGCAGCTGGAGCAAAGAGCACCAGAGAGGTGACATCGGGAGCCTGAGAGGACAGAGCTGTGTGATATATCACCACTCAGCAGCCCTCACTGGAGACCTGGTTAGAGTAAGATTCCAGTCTCAGCAGAGCCTCTCATTTCTCCAGGTCACAGGGTTACAGAGCACTTTACAACTTGTGCTGCAGGATGGCAGGAAGGGATTTAAATGCAAGACTGGAAGAGGCTCTCCATAAAACTCAGCCCACAGCAGCTCTGATTCCAAAAGCTTCTGCTCTGACCACCTTAAAGGCAGCCATAGCAATGTTTCCAGAAAATGTAAACTTCAAACATAGAATAGATTATGCATTGACCATATTTCATCTGATCACAAATATAACAGATGACTTTGAAGCCTGTGTGATTCTGGTATTCAAATGGTTCTTAGAATGGAGGCATCTTTACAACTGATCTCTATAGAGTATCTTCTGCCTCTAATGGGAGAACAGCTCGAATAAGGTCAACAAAAATGTTCCTGCAATAGTGTTCATTAGCAGAGCTGCTCAGGGACGGTTAGAAATTGTCCATGCTGTAGTTTCTGCCATGGGTGGAACTGTTGCCTTTATTTTTTTTTTAGCCATTGCTTAGAATTCAGATTCCCAAATCTTCATCTACATTCCTCACTCATAACACATTTAATGATTTTAATACATGGGTTTTTGAAGGTTGATAGATCACCCTCAAAAAAGACAACATTCCTTCCTTAAAGTGCTATGGATCGTGTAGTTAGCAGGACCACTAGCTGTCTGGGTTCCCAACGCCATCGTGCTGTTTGCTCCCCTCTCAGTTACCTCTGCAACATTCAAATTGCCATAAAGTCCAGCAACCTTTGTTCCTGTATAGTAGCCCTAATACCTAGTTGTGAATTCAACAAATATTTGTCAGGTGATAGGAACAAGGCTAAGAATGGGAATTCTGTACCTGGGCTAGCCTGGCCTCTGTATTATGGTCTCATCATTTTGAATCAAGTCTGAAAAGATTACAAATTCCTGGACTGTTCTTCCACTGATAGGTCTTATATTTTTCTTTTTTTTTTTTTTCATTTAATTTGAAAGACTAGATTTCATCCCCTGTACATGAGCCTGATGTATGTATGAGCCACCATGATTAATGATTTGCTAGCCCAGCCAAAATCATTCATATCAATTAGAAGTTGTCAGAATCCCTTCAGTGTTGACGTGACCTCAGAGATTTTCCCCAAAGGTCTGGAAAGAAATCATGAGAAGCAGAAACTTTATTTTGAAAAACATTTTATTACATTTACTTAGTGTGTATTTGTGTGAGGCGTGTACAATGTCATGTGTGAGAGCCAATTCTCTCCTTCTACTACGTAGGTTCCAAGGATTGAATTCAGGTCACAGGCTTCATAGCAAGCACCTTTAACCTATGGAGCCATTACAGTGACCCCAAAATCAGAAACGTTCAATGGAATTATCTAAATTATCACACAATTCCCTTAAAAGAGCTCTTTAAACTTTTTCTTAGGTAACTCTACTAGAAGTTATTTTCTTATACAGAAACGAGCCTTTCTAAAGATTTTCTACTTTTTTTAAAGACACAGTCTGACTATGTAGTCTAATTCCAATGTATAGAAATCCATTTGCCTCTGCCCCCTAAGGGTTTGTATTAAAGATGTATATCACCACAACTAGCCTTAATTTTAATGGAACATATTTGTATATCTGTTAAGGAAGTCCCCAATGACTTATGTCTTCCAGATTGCTTTCATTGGGCAACAAAACCATGCCCTTAGATTTATTTTGTAAGGTGTAAGTGTTAGACAAAATAGATACCTACTTAATATATACATATTGGTGAATTGGGTCATGTACTTGAATTTAAATGTTGGTCTTGGGCCAGGGAGATGACCTTGCAGATGAAAGTGCTTGATGCCAGGACTATTTGAGTTTGATCCCCAGAACCCAAGCCAAGAATTGATTCCTGCAAGTTATCCTTTGACCTCCACATGTATGCTATGGCACATGTGTATACACACATACACTAAATTAATTAATTCATTTTTTTAAATGTTAGTTCTAAATCAAGAAACCATTTAAACTCTAAAAGTATTTGGCAAAAGTTCTGGATAGATCTTAATTTAGTTTGAAGTTTTGTTCAGTTGGTAGGAAGCTCTTAAGAGAAAGGTTAATGTGTCAAAGCATGGTAATTTAAAAACTCCATAAATGTGCTGCTAGAAACAAAAATAACAACCTTCAGTTGTTCAGTGACTTCTTATTTCTTTGGGAATTGTTTTGGACTCTCTCCCATCAAGTAGAGCAAAACAAAACAAGTAAAGGAATGCATGCTATGCACTTGGTTTTTTTCCAAGGTCAGAAGGCACAGTGGCCCTGGTGATTGTGTATGTTTATGCTTACAGGCATTTAATATAAACAAACAATTGAAGAGATATGCTGAAGTGGAAACTTACGGGTTCTTCAGAAAGTCAGTTGGATGCTGGGGCAAACTCGTGAAGGAATGTTTTGTTAAAGTGGACACAGGTGTGAAAGGCTAAGGCAGACTCGTAAAGGAACATCTCACTGAAGCAGACACAGGAGAGAGGATGTTCTGCTAAAGCAAGCACATGAAAGGACATGTGATGAAGGATTCTTTGCTAACAACACACACGTATTGGTCTGCCTTACATTGTGTAGCTCAGCTCCATTTGTCAGGACTCCATAGAGAGAAACGCATCAAAAATCTTCTGGTGGTATACTGAAGTTTCTGGCTGCTTCTGAGGACTTGAGCTGATGGGATGCACATGCTGAGGCAAGACCTGTGCTGAGATAGGGTACGTGGAGGACACCTGATGTTTGGAGGGTATGAGTAGGACTCCACAGAGTGATGGAGACAGAGCTTGGCTAGCTGTGCAATGCTTGTGGGTCTTGCTTCTTTACTGACATTCTCTTCTCAGGGAGAGGCACAGCCTAGAACTTCTGGTGTGCCTCTGGGTCCTTCATGATGACTGGAGCTGAGGCTGAGGCCTGGCTGTCTCTGCTAGGTCCTGTCACTGCTGTTGCTAACCAGATTCTAACAAACTGTACTGCGGGTCTATCCTTGAAGTGTTTGCGAGTGAATCGAGCTGGACTGAACTAAACTGCCAATTTCCAGACAACACAGTCAGGAGTTGCTCCAGGGAACCTTTCTAAACAGGTCCACTTCCCCTGTATCCTTTCTTTTCTACTACCTGTGGTGGGTGGTGGGCTAAAAAGGAGGTTAAAGTATTAAAGAACCAACATTAAATATAAGGTTTGAAAAAAATTAGGTGCTGGAGCCACTGTCACAGAGCCCAAGCCATGCTGCTGCTCGCCCGTCATCCCCCCACCCCACCCCACCCCCCATTGTGCACTAGTGGTCTCAAAACATTCAAAGTCCAAGATGGCAACCCTTAAGGACCAGCTGATTGTGAATCTTCTTAAAGAAGAACAGGTCCTCCAGAACAAGATTACAGTTGTTGGGATTGGTGTTGTTGGCATGGCTTGTGCCATCAGTATCTTAACAAAGGACTTGGCAGATGAGCTTGCCCTTGGTGATGACATGCTAAAGGGAGAGATGATGGATCTCCAGCATGGCAGCTTCTTCCTTAAAACACCAAAAATTGTCTCCAGCAAAGACTGTAGTGTGACTGCAAACTCCAAGCTGGTCATCATCACAGCAGGGGCTGTCAGCAAGAGGGAGAGAGCCGACTCCACCTGGACCAGCGAACGTGAACATCTTCAGTTCATCATTCCCAACATTGTGAAGTACAGGCCACACTGCAAGCTGCTTATTGTCTCAAATCCAGTGGCTATCTTGACCTATGTGGCTTGGAAAATCAGTGACTTTCTCAAAAGCCGATTGTACTGGCTAGTTTTGTGTCAACTTGACACAGGCTGGAATTATCACAGAGAAAGGAGCTTCAGTTGGGGAAATGCCTCCATGACATCCAGCTATAAGGCATTTTCTCAATTAGTGATCAAGAGGGGAGGTCCCCTTGTGGGTGGTGCCATCCCTGGGCTGGTAGTCTTGGTTCTATAAGAAAGCAGGCTGAGCAAGCCAGGGGAAGCAAGCCAGTAAAGAACATCCCTCCATGGCCTCTGCATCAGCTCCTGCTTCCTGACCTGCTTGAGTTCCAGTCCTGACTTCCTTTGGTGATCAACAGCAATGTGGAAGTATAAGCTGAATAAACCCTTTCCTCCCCAACTGCTTCTTGGTCATGATGTTTGTGCAGGAATAGAAACCCTGACTAAGACAAATTGGTACCAGCACAGTGGGGTATTCCTGTGACAACCTGACCATGTTTGGGGGAGGACTATAGAAGGACCTTGGAACTTTGGGCCAGAAGATCCATTCTGTGTTAAGAGCTCTTTGGGATGTTGTGTAGGAGCTTGGAAGATAATGTTGAGAACAGTGCAGAAGATGGAGGCCTGGCTTGTGTAATTTCAGAGGGAAAATTAAAGACTCTTTTCAGGGCCATTGCTATTTTGGATTGTGAAGATTCTGTTGTTCTGGTTAGCTGGGGCTGAAGAATCAGCTGTGATTAACAAGATACCAGAACTACTAAAGTGAAAACTTTTCCTTACTGGGACTATTGATGCTGGTTAGCTAGAGCTAAGAAATTAGCGGTGATTAAGAAGAGAGAAGACAGCTACAGTGTACTTGCATATAATAAATAAATAAATCTTTAAAAAAAAAAAAAAGAGAGCAGCATCACTGAGGTGACATCTTCTAGGAAGTGTTTTCTGAAAGCACAGAGACTGTGTTCCAGAGATAGCCAAGGTTGTATCTCGTGCTGCAGCAGGACTTGGTAATGTGTAAGAGTTACCCAGGTGGTACTGGTTTTGAAGGCATGAAGGGGTCATGCAGAACAGCTGAGGCTCAGCACTGTGAGAGGCCACAGAAGGCCACTGGTAAAGGTGCAGCCTCAGTTGCAATTGATGGCCCAGGACTGAAGGGGTCATGCAAAGGAGATGAGGCTTGGCACCATGAAAAGAGCCTATGAGAGGCTATTGGTGAAGCCTAGTTACTGCAGTGTTTTGGAGATGCCAGTACCACGAGATGACCACCAAGAACAGCAGCAGCAGTGGAGTACAGGCAGCTGGAGCCTAGAAGACAAGGTGTGTGCTACAAAGGGCATGGCTGGAGAAGTGACCCAAGCGCTTGGAGGAGCCCAGAAAATCATGAGTTGGATCCCAGACATTGGACAGTTGGAGTTTAAATTTTGCTTTTGATTGTGACTGTGCCCTGGTATTTTTCCCTCTTGAAGGAGGAAAATATTTTAGTGGATACCATAGTTAAGAGACTTTTAACTGTAAAAAAATCTTTGGATTTTAAAAGATATTGGATATTTTGAAAGGATTGAACTTTTAATATATAAAGACTTTGGGACTTTTAAAGTTATTTAATATTTTGGGGATGAATAAGAACTAAGGGTTGAGGCTTACTAGTAATGTATTTCTGTGTCAAGTTGACAAAGGGGTCAATTGTACTGGCTATTTTTTTGTCAACTTGACACAGGCTGGAGTTATCACAGGGAAAGTAGCTTCAGTTGGGGAAATGCCTCCACGAGATCCAACTGCAAGGTATTTTCTCAATTATTGATCAAGTGGGGAGGTCCCCTTGTGGGTGGTGCCATCTCTGGGCACTGCCAACTGTGCAGGCTTCGATTACCCTGTGAGCCTGCTGCATTGCTGCCCTGCACACCCTCATCAAACGTGCCTAGGCCATCGAGTTCCCAGTTAGTCATAACCTGGCTCCACTGTGTAAGTTTTACTCCTTTCTAAGGAGCAATAAACAGTTATTGGCTCCTAAAAGCATGGAGAGTCCCAAGGTATATTTCCTGGTTCTTTCAAAAGTAAACACTGCCCCCTAACATTCTCATCCATGCAACCAAAATAAAAGACAGCATATCCCTGCCAAAAACACATAGAAGTAGGAGGGAGACTTGTTGGAAAGAAGGGGCTCGACTAGAATGAAAAAAGGATAAGAAAGAATAATTAAAGGGGAACATGTATGAAATCATAAATAGGACAAACATTTTTAAACAAATCAAGTACCAAGAAAAATATTACAAATGTACGTTCTTGTATTTATCAAAACTAAATTGAAGAAGAGAGGACAAATGAAAACCTGACTAATAACAAAATCTGCTAGAGTTGGAGAGATGGTTAAGAGCATTAACTAATCTTCCAGAAGACCCAGGTCCAGTTTCCAGCAACCATGTGGCAGCTCACAACTGTCTGTAACTCCAGCTCCAGGGGATCTGACGCCCTCACACAGACATACATGCAGGCAAATCAGCAATCTGCATAAAATAAAAACAAAAGCAAGATCTACCTAGAGAAAAGAGAAATGAAGTGGGATGGAAACCGGAATTAAAGTGAAACTTACCTGAACATGACTCGTTTTATTGTCTGACTTTGGAAATAATGTAAGTATTTTAAGTTAAAATAAATATTATATATAATATAATGTAGCTAATATAACTATTATACATAATATAAGCTTTTGAATGTAAATATTTAAACTAAAAACATTTTTTAAATGGCAACAAATATAGCAGAAAGACTGGAAGCAAGAGACCAAGGCGGTCTGTTATAAACTAGGGGTCCTGAAGTGGTTTTCTGTGTCTGTTTGCAAGTGCCTATCTGGCTAAGGACAATCATGAGTTTATTCCTGGGGATACTCAAAAGTATCATTGAGGGGCTGGAGAGACAGCTTTATGGTTAAGAGCACTTGTTGCTCTTGCAGAGGAACCAGATTCGATTTCCTGGTACCCATGTGGTGACTCACAACCATCTCATAACTCCAGTTCCAGAGAATGTGATTGCTTTCTTCAAGCCATCTCTGATATATACTTATATTCAGGTATAGCATTCATAAATAAATAAATAAATACATAAATAAATAAATACACATACATGTGTGCTCATATGTACACATACCACATACATGTGTGCGCACATGCACACACACACACACACACACACACTATTAGTTGAATCTCAAAGGCGGTGTTACTTAATCTAGGGTGTAAATGTTGCAATTTATTCACTATTCGTTATTCCTACATTGCTAGCCCTTGCTAGTGCAGAGCCCAGACAGTGAAAAGTGTGCCTTAATAGCACTGTGGTAATGCAGGTTCCTTTGATGTTCAGTCTTCTAAATCGCACAGGATTCCTGAGCCTTCAGGTTCTTCATTCCCTGCAAAATGACTCAACGCTGATCAATTCCAATTAGCTCTTTACTTTCCTACTGCCACTACAAGCACTGTTAGGAAAATTCCACGGTCTTTCTTGTGTTGGTGAGCAGAAGTCAGCACAGCTGGGCTGGCAACAAGATCTGATCCCTCTTTCTCCTTCAGTCACTATCCCTTGTGATGATACTGCTCCGGAAGCTGCTTGGGCCCCTTCCTTAAAGTAACTTGGTTCTGTGTTCAATAGATTCTTTCAATGCTGAAGTGTCCTGAGGCTGGGGAAGGACTCATCCAGAAAACACTGCTCCCTCCCCCCAGACATTCTACTCTCAGCTCATAGCTGATAGAAGCTCTCCAGAGGGCAAGGTTCACTGCCCTGCATTTTAGGGGAGACTGCTTTCTTAACATTGGATGGGTAATTGTAAACCTAGGGTGATGCCTATAGGGTCCATTTTGAGGATCTGCCACAGAAAGTGTGTGTGTGTGTGTGTGTGTGTGTGTGTGTGTGTGTGTAGTGTTTGAAGTGTATGCCAAGTATTTTCATTGACTGCATCAAGATTTTTGTATCTTAAGTAAATTACATTTTTTTTTTATATCTAGTCACTAGTTGATAAGAATTCAACCACACTGTAGTGCCATGAGGATGAGCTGAATTCAGGTCCCATGTCCAGAGTAAGTTATTTAAGCTTTCATTTTCTTAACTTCCTTATTTTTAAAAAAATATAGTTTTTTTTTAATTTATGTACATCGGTGCTTTGATTACATGTGAGGGTGTTGGGTCCCTTGGAACTGGAGTTACAGACAGTTGTGAACTACCATGTGGGTGCTGGGAACTGAACCTGGATCCTCTGGAAAAGCAGCCAGTGTGCTTAACCACTGAACCATCTCTCCAGTCCAAACTTCCTTATTTTTGAGATGGGAACATTGAAATACATTGATGGGTGACTATAAAGATTAAATGAGAAAATGCATACAAAATGCTTAGCTCAGTAGTATTGGGTTTATAGCAAGTGCTTGTTAATGTTCATTCATAACAAAATAAGACGAGGAAAAACAATGGCCGGGGACAACGTGCACACTTTGTTAAGCAAATGCAACGTGTTGTGCTTACTACTTGAAATGAACATGGCTACCAGCATCCGTGTTATATGTTAGCTCCCTTGTACTCAGTCATGCTATAAACTTCAAAAACATACCCTTTGCCCTACATTTCCCTGTTTTCTCTATCTTTCTGCTGCTAGAATCACTGTTCTGCCATTTATTTCTAAAACTTTGAGAGTGTTTACATTACATGTATAAATAAAATCATGTAATAGTTCTTGTTTAATTCTGGGTTATTCTGCTTAGCATAATGCCTTCTGGTATATTTCATTTCATCATTACCAGAATTTTTCTCTTTTTTTAACCATTATATAATATTCAATCACATATATTTTCCCATGTAAACTATCAGAAGACACTTCGGTTGTTTTCCAAGTCTTGGCTACAGTGAATAATGATGCAAAGGGCATGTGAATGTAGATCTCTATTGAAGATACTTTTGAATATATAGCAGAGCTAGAATTGCTAGATTGCATGTGTCCAATTGAATTTTTCTGTTGCTGTGATAATACATTGACCACAACCAACTTTAGAAGGGAAAAGGTGAGTTAGCTTAGACACATCCCTATCACAATCCATCACTGACTGAAATCAGGGTGAGAAGTCAAGGCATGAACAGAATGAAGCAAACATTATAGAGGACTGTTGCTTGTTGCTAACTTCCCATTGCTTGCTCAGCCTGCTTTCTTTTTTTTTTTTTTTTTTTTTTTTTTTGGTTTTTCGAGACAGGGTTTCTCTGTGTAGCCCTGGCTGTCCTGGAACTCACTTTGTAGACCAGGCTGGCCTCGAACTCAGAAATCCGCCTGCCTCTGCCTCCCGAGTGCTGGGATTAAAGGCGTGCGCCACCACGCCCGGCTTCAGCCTGCTTTCTTATACTACCTTGGATCACTTGCTCAGGGATCGTGTCTTGATATGAATGAGAGTGGCTCCCATATGCTCATATATTTGAATGCTTGGACTCCAGTTGATGGAACTTTTTGGGACTGGTTAGAAGGTGTGGGTTTGTTGGAGGAAGTGTGTCACTAGGGGTGGACTTTGACATTTCAAAGGCCCAAGCTATTACTGGTTAGCTCCCTCTGTCTCGTGCTTATGGCTCCAGATGTCCAGTATGATCTCAGCTACTGCTTCAGTACCATCCATGCCTGCCTGCTGCCATGCCCCTCCCCTCGCCCATGGTAGCTATGGACACTAACCCTCTGGACCTGTGAATCTCAAATTATATACATTTTTTTATAAGTTGCTTTGACCACGGTGTCTCTTTGTAGCAACAAAAAGATAACTAAGATAGATAGAAACACCCACAGTGGGCTGGGCCCTCCAGCATCGACCATCAACCAAGAAAACACCCCCATATGTGTTTACAGGCACACTGGTGGAGGCAATGCATCAATAGAGGTTTCTCTTCCTAGAGGACTTGACACAACTTGTGTCAAGTTGACAAACAAACAAATGGTCATTCTAATGTCATTTTTAAAGAATTCCTATACCATTCTTCATAGATACCCATCTGCAGCCCTGTGAACAGCATATGAGTTATCCTTTCTCCATATCCTTACCACTACTCACCATCTCTTAACTTTTTGATAATACTCTAACAGGTATCAGATACCTCATTACGAGTTTGATTTGCATGTCCTAGATGTTAACTCCTTTTCATATACCTGCTGGTCACTTGCATATCTTCTGGGGGGAGGGCAAGGAGACAAATATCTAGATGCCTATGGATGTTTTTAAATCATATTTTTGCCAGTTTAGTAGAGAGTTGCCTTTCAGTGATGAAAAAGAAAATCTCAGAAAAGTACGCATACAGAAGTTGGCAACTTCAGTGTAATAAAAGCCCCGGATGACCAATCCACAGCTAATATCGTACTTAATGGGGAGAAGTTAAAAAGCCTTTCTTCTAAGATAAGAAATAATACAAAAGTACTCACTTTTGCCACTTCTATTTCTATTTCTCATAGTACAGGAAGTCCTCATGTAAGCAATGGCTTACAAAGTGGAAAAGAGAAAGTCAGACTTCCTATTTGATGGTGGCACGATCTTACATACAGAAAACCCCAGAGACACCACTAAATACTGTAAGAACCAGCAAGTGAAGTTGTACTTATATTCATAAAACCAGCATGAAAAAATCAGTTGTGTTTCTGTGGTAGTGAAGAAACTGGATGCTCATATGTAAAAGAGAAATCTGAGCATTGTCTGACACAAGATACAGAAATAAGCCTGGAATGGATTAAAGATTCCAGTGTAAGATCTGCAAGTGTCAAACCTAAGGAAACCTAGGGTAAGCTCCTTGACATTGGTCTGACAATGATTTCTTGTCTATGACCTCAAACATGCAGCAAGAAAGGAAGCGACAAACAAATGGGACTGTGACAAACTCAGAGTCAGCTACACATCAAGGAATAAGCTGACAGAAAGAACAATAACTTATGGTATAGGAAAAATATTCACAAGCCATGTACCTGGTAAGAGGTTATGAGTATACAGGGACTGGAAGGATTGTTTGATGGTTAAGAGTGCCTTGTGCTCTTACAGAGGACCAGCGTTTGATTCCCAGCACCCATGCCAGGCAGATCACAAATGTTTGTAACTTCAGATCCAGGGGATCCAATGCTTTGCTCTGGCTTCTGTGTACACCTACAATTGTGTACACCTAACCACATTCACATATACATAATTTAAAAACTACAACAGTGGTTTTAAAAAAAAAACTTGTAACTGAATATCAAGGAAACAAATTATCAGATTATTTTAATTTCTTTTCTTTATTTCTATGTGATATTTTATGTACATCTTAGTTACTTTTGTACTGTTACGATGAAAGAAACACCGTGCTCCCAAAGAAACTTAAGGAGGAAAAAGGCTTATTTGGCTTACATATCCTGAATGGCAGTCCACTGAAATAAGGCAAGGCAGAAACATAAGAACCTGGAGGCAGGAGCTGATGCAGAAGCCATGAAGGGATGTTGCTTCCTGGCTTGTTCCCTATGGCTTGCTCAGCCTACTCTCTTATAGAAGAACCCAGGACTACCAGCCCAAGGATGACACCAACCACAATGGGCTGACCCCTCCCCCATTAATTACTAATTAAGAAAATGCCCTACAGGCTTCCCTACAACTGTATCTTATGAAATCATTTTCTCAGTTGAGGTTCCCTTTGCTTAGATGATCCTAGCTTATTTCAAGGTGACAGAAACATCAGTCAGCACAAGGTATAGTCAATTCATTCATTTTACTATTATTCCACTTTGTAAATATATTGCAACTTATTTATTCAATATTTTCTTTTTTAAAAAATTATTTAATGTAAGTACACTGTAGCTGTCTTCAGACACTGAAGAAGAGGGCATCAGATCTCATTATGGATGGTTGTGAGCCATCATATGGTTGCTGGGATTTGAACTCAGGACCTTCGGAAGAGCAGTCAGAGCTCTTAACCGCTGAGCCATCTCTCCAGCCTCAATATTTTCTTTATTCTAGAAATTTTCATATATATATATATGTGCAATGAACTATGGTCATACTACCCCCATACCTTCCTCCTACTCTTCCCTCCCCAATGTCTTCCCTTCTAACTTTGTGTCTTTGTTTTCTTTTGATAGTCCTGTAAGAACAGTGAGTGCTACCCATGTGTACAAGGGTGTGGTGCAAAAGAATCTTTCCAGTGGTCCTAGCCTCAAAGAATGATTTTCTCTCTCTCTCTCTCTCATCAGCTATCAACTGCCAATAGCTTCACAGTAAGGGGTGGGGCCTGGAGACAATCTACCCCTGCTGTGGCAGAACTTTGGCTTACTTGATCTTGTGGGGAGGGGGGGGGGTCTCTGCAGATAACCATAGCTGCCATGAGGTCATGAGTGCAGTGCTGTCCATGTCATGTTCAAAATACAGTATCACATAGCACTCCTCCCCATTCTCTGACTCATATTTTTTCTGCCTCCTTGTCATCAATGATTCCCACTGAGGGCTACCCAGTCTTCTGGTAATAGGTATTTGGTTGCTTTCATTTGAGGTTATTATGAACAGAGTGGTTTTAACCACTCTTGACAAGTCTGTTTGTGAAATAAATCGGAGTGGAATCAGTGACTATACAACAGTTATTAGGTCTCAGTTTATGAGAAAATGACATTTTTCCAAAATAGTTGTACAATTCTACACCATGGCATGAGAGTTGAATTTCAGTTCATCTATATCCTCACCAAAATGTAATGCTACTGGACTTAATTTAACCTATTTTAGTGATTATGGAGTGGCATGATATTGTAGTTTTAAATTTCATTTGATGTTGAACACATTTTCATGTACTTATTAGTCTTCATATATTTTTCTTTCATGGGGGTCTTTTCATATATTTTATTAACGTATATATACATTTTAATTTTTAACTAAATTGTATGTATTTACTATCTACACATACTGTTTTGAAGTATATACACATTGTAGAATGACTGGTCTAGCTAATTAACATATTCATTACCTCTCACAGCTATCATTTTGTAGTGAGAACAGTTTATATGTAATTTTAGATTTTTCCAAGGGTATAATATATTCTTAGCTATCTTCGTCATGATGTACAATAAATCTCTTGAACTTATTCCTCCTAACTAAAATTTTATATCTCTTTGATGAATTTTCCCCAGTCCCCAACCCCCAGCTAACAACCATTCTTTTCAATTTTTTATGCAGATTTAAATTGGACTGTTTTTCATTTTATTATTGAAAGCATTCTTTATGAATTCTGGGTGTAAGCCCCTGTGAGACGAATACATTGTGAATATCTTCTTCTCCCAAACTGGTTTGTGTTTGTATTTTCTTAATTGATATTGGATAAGCAGTTTTCATTTTGACGAAGCTTGTTCTTAGGAAACCTAGTGGTCCCTGACTCCTGCAATGTTACCATATTGATTCTAAACTTAGTGAGGACACACAGTAGATCCGCATAGCACACTGCAGTCCAGAACTCCTGAACTCAAGTCACCTTGCCTCAGTCTCCAAATTAGCTGGAACTACAGACATGTGCTACCATTCCAGGCTCAATTTATACTTTTTATTAATTAATTTCTATTGTGTCTTCACCAAAGTAATGATAATTCCTTCCCTACATTTCATTCTCAAAATGTGCATTTTTCTCTTGTTTGCTTAGATTTAGCTATGATTTAGCTCAAGCAGTGTTTATGTATGGTGTTTGGTAAGTTTATTTTTAACACATGGATGACAATTTGCTCTAGCAAGTCTTTTTGAAACTTCTTTGTCCCATTACAGTCTCGTGGCCTTTATATTGAAAACTGATTGGCACTTCTAGCTTTGCTTGTATATTCAGTTCCTTATTTGCCTTTTACACTGTGTCTTATTATACGTCTTGATATTTATAACTTTAAAGTAACCTTTGAAATCAGTTTGTCTACCACCTTTGTCGTTGTCTGTGTCCTAAGACAATATCAGTTACAGGCCAGAGGTCCTCAGCCTTCCTAATGCCGAGACCTTTAATATAGCTCCTATTGCTATGGTTATGGTGATCCCCCAACCACAAAACTGTTTTTGTTTCTACCTCATAACTACTATTTTGTTACTTTTATGAATCATACTGTAAATATATGATTGCAGGATATCTAATATGCAACCCCTGTGAAAGAGTCACTGGACCCCCAAAATGGTCAGGACTCACAGGTTGGAAACTGCTGCTCAAGAGCCTGTTTCATTCAGTTCCCTCAAAAACTTCCATGTGTATCAGCTGACAAACACTGATCTCTTCAGCTCAGTGAGCCTGGGATAGTCATTTTCATGTCCACGTTCCAGCACCATGATCAAAAAGGTGATGTGAGTGCAATTCTCTCCATGTATGTTTCCTACCTCTCAGGAAGCACCATTCCTTTTGCTTTAAAGTCTAAAACAGTTGTATCATGGATTTTACCCATTTTTTTGAGGGGAATATATATATATATCAACATGGCTACAATCAGAACATTCATGTTAAGCTGTGGTCCTTTCCAAACTGCCACCATTTAAGGACAGGAAAATGAAGGAGGAACTCTGAATGACTTACAAATAGGCATTAGCAACCCCACCAACTCTCTTACCTATAACAAGAAGAAAATTTGAAAATAGATATCTCACACTAATTAAAAGAATCATATACATCAGAAGAAGCATCCTTCTGCCCTTTGTAACTGTTAAGCAGTCAAGATGTGAGTTCTGGGAACAAACAACTAAATTCAAAATTTTATCCCATTTTAATCTAGGCTACTGACTGCCAAGCAGAGACCACATAGACTTTGGGGAAATAAAAACAGTAAGGCACAAGAGAGATGATGGCTCAGTAGTTAAGAACACTGGTTGCTCGTTCAGAAGACCAGAATTCAGTTCCTAGCATGCACATGGTGGTTCACAATGTTCTGTAACTGCAGTCCCAGGAAATCTTACACCCTCTCTTCTGGCATCTGAAGATACTGCACACACATGATACAAAGACATACATACAAGCAAATTACCCACACACATCAAATACCCACACACATAAAAACTCACACACATAAAATATACATCCACATAAAAAAAGGTTTAAAACATTTTTTTAAATTAGATATTCAGAATAATAAACCAAGAAATGGATTTTGAAATCAGGTTACTTTCAAAGTGAGTTTAAATGGTGGTACCCTGCAAGGGTAGAAAATGTTACTCCTAGAAGACATAAGTTATTAAATAAAAGTCACAGCTCCAGGCATGGGATACATCCCTATGAATTATTAATCAAGGAGGCTCCAGAGATCTCCCAAACAGCACAGGCTATTACCGTTGTTTTTGGTTACTGTGACAGTTTGAATAAGAATGGACTTCATAGGCCCATATTTGAATGCTTAGGGAGTGGCCTAAGGAGGTGTGGCCTTGTTAGAAAAAGTGTGTCACTGGGAGCAGGCTTTGAGGTTTCAGATGCTCAAACCAGGCTCTGTCTCTGTCTCTGTCTCTCTGTCTCTCTGTCTCTCTGTCTCTCTGTCTCTCTGTCTCTCTGTCTCTCTGTCTCTCTGTCTCTCTGTCTCTCTCTCTCTCTCTCTCTCTCTCTTTCTCTCTTTCTCTGCTATCTGCTGATCCAAATGCAGAACTCTTAGTTACCTCTCCAGCACCATGTCTGCCTATGTACTGTCATGTTTCCCCCCATGACTATAATGGACTAAACCTAGGAAACTGTAAGTCAGCATCAATGAAATGTTTTCCTTTGTAAGAGTTGCATGGTTGTGCTGTCTCTTCAGAGCAACAGAACATTGACTAAGAGAGTTTTACCTGCCGTAGCAGGTTTATAAGACCCTGTTGCTGAGAACACACATTTTGGGTACAGAATATAGAGAAACTAATATGAAATTGACAAGGAAAATTCCTCCCTACCAGCTAGTTTCCATAGTTCTATAATGTGCTATGTAGGCTGAGAGAGAAAAGAAATCAATGGCCATATCTAGCATTTGTTCCTGAACTGTAGAATACCAACCTTAAAGGGAAGATGTACCCTCTAGTGCAACAGTCACATGACTGCTCTCAGAGTAACTAATCTGTCTCTGTTTTGATTTGAGACCTGCACTACTGGAGGGAATCCGTGCCTGTGCTATAATCATGCTCAAAAGTCCATAGCTGTCATAGACATCAAGGACACCACAAGGAAACCCACCGAATCAGCTCACCTGGTCTCATCATGGCTCACAGAGACTGAATGGACAGCCAGGGAGTATGTATGGGACTGACCTTGGCCCTCTGCATATATGTTACAGTGGTGTAGCTTGCTTCTTCTTGTGAGACTCCTAGCAATGAGAACTGGTGACGTTTCTGACTCTGTTGCATGCCTTTGGGACCATTTTCCTCCTACTGGGTTGCCTTGTTCAGCGTTAATATAAGGAGAGGTATCTCTTCTTACTGCAACTTGCCATGTTTGGTTAGTATTCATGGGATGCCTGCCCTTTACTGAAGAGAAACAGAAGAGAAGTGGGTGGGGTAGATAGGGGAGGTGCGGGGTTGGGGAGACTGATAAGGCAGGGAGGGGCTGTTGTCTAGATGTAAAGAAAAAAGTTCAGGGCTGTGATGGGTGGGTAGGGGCTGGAAATAGAACTCAGCAGTTAAACGCACTTGTTCTTGCCAAGGACATAGATTTGGTTCAAAGTATACATGATAGTTAACAATCACCCCTAATTCCAGTCCCAGCGATCCAGTGTCTTCTTCTGGCCTCCATGTGCATGTGGTGCATGTATGTGAAGCAAAGCATTCATATACATAAATACATAAATTTTAAAAAGTGTTTTAAGACTCCATAACTGAGGAGGTTACAGGCCTAATTGTGAAACCTATTACTGTTATTTTGCTTACTAGTTATGTTGTGACTCAAGCGGTCTCCTATCTTGGTCAGAGAAGTTTCTTTGTGCAATGGGCAGCAGTCAATATAGAGATTCATAAGTAGTCAAAACATTGAGAATAAGCGACTGTGTATACCCATCCATTAATGAGATCTTTATCGATCCCTCAATCCTCCCTTGTCCCAGCCCAAGATGCAAGGAACATCACTCAAGGAAGAGGAAGCAGAAAAAAATGTAAGAGCCAGAGGATGGGGAGGAGTGTTGTGTAATACTCTCTCCAGATAATGGCATAGTTATTGTACTAATGAACTCACAGCAGCCGTAGATACCTGCATAAGACCTAAATAACCTAAGTCATCAAAATTTCATCATGGATGGAGAAGAGCTCACAAGGCCCCACCTCTAAGAACCAAGAAACTATTGGCATCTGTAAGCTACTGGAGAAGGGAAGAAGAATCATTCTTTGGGTGTGTAGTCACTGGTAGATTGCCCATGCTCTACTGGATAGCCACACACCCACACACATGTGTGCAGCACTAATGACTATTGCTTTAAGAAGAGGGTGTAAAATTAGGACAGGAACACAACAATGATATGGGGAGAGTTGGAGGAAGAAAATCAGGGCTGTATATAATCATATTTCACTGTATGTGAAATTCTCCAAGAGTTGAGATGTTGGACTCAAAATTGGAATGGGTCAAGACTGTGCATGATATATTTTGACTGAAGCATGGCTGTGAGCTTGGGCAAAAGGGCAAACAGAGTTCACTGTTCTGAATAGTGTTATGCTTGAATAGTCCCAGGCCCCCAGAATGTGAATGTACTTGGAAGTAGAATTTTTGAGTACATGATTACTTAAGATGAGATCATAATGGGTTCGAGTTGCACCTTAACTAGAATGAACACCATGTGAGAACAAACAAGAAAGGAGAGTATAGGGTGATGGCAGTGGAGATAAGAGTAATATGTCTATAAATAGAACGAGGCTTGCCAACACATGAGGCTGAAGAGAGGCATGGAACAAATCAACTTCGGGAATAAAGCAATATTAGGACTCCTTCAGTAGCTTGACTTTGGACCTCTGGCTTCTAGAACTCAGATAGAAAATTTCTTTTGTTACAAATAACTGAATCTATAACACTTTATTATCACAGCCCTAGGAAACACATGCATTGCTTGGACAAAGCTCTACCAGGCCTGGTTAACCCAAGAGCTGACCCTCTGACACTCTCTACCCCCCTCTCTCTATTCAGATTTGTTGAGGAAGAAATACCCTATTTCAGTTGTCCTTTGCATGAAATAGAAGTTTGGAAGAATCTCCAGGCAAAGCCAAAGGCTGCCCTCCTGGACTCAACATCTTGATTACTTGGGGTTTGTTGCAGTCCTAATGTTTCTAAGAATCATTTAATTCAATAAATATTTAGATTTTGTTTGTTTGTTTTGTTCTGTTCTGTTTTGTTTTGTAAGACAGGGTTTCTCTGTTTAAAAGCCCTGGCTGCCCTGGCACTTGCTTTGTAGACCAGGCTGGCCTTGAACTCACAGAGATCTACCTGCCTCTGCCTCCCGAGTACTGGGATTACAGGAGTGTAGTATCATATCTAGTTTAATTCAATAAATATTTAAAGGAGAAAGATTATCATTAATTTTTGGTGAAACTGAAACTTGGTGGCCTTATTTGAAAATTATCCTGGTCATTTCTGTTTATAATATACTTATCTTTTGCCTAGAAAATCCATGTTTGGAAGGTTATTTAAAAGAACTGATATTCCTATATTTAAAGACATTTATTTTCTGTATTGTCCAAAATAAAAACAATGGAAAGGGCAAAGAAGGGAGACAGAGACCAACAGAAAGACAGACAAACAGAAAAAGGTAAAGAATTAAATATGCTTCAAGAGGGTAGATATGTGGTTAAGAAATTTCAGAAAATTTTCAACATATAACATTCAGCCAGTCAAAAATTTTATGAAGAGATGAGTAACATGACTTAGGAATAGGTCTGTAAATTGTTTTTTTAGGTTTTTTTTTTTTTTTTTTTTTTTGGTTTTTCGAGACAGGGTTTCTCTGTATAGCCCTGGCTGTCCTGGAACTCACTTTGTAGACCAGGCTGGCCTCGAACTCAGAAATCCACCTGCCTCTGCCTCCCGAGTGTTGGGATTAAAGGTGTGCTCCACCACACCCGGCTTGTAAATTGTTTTTATTGTAATTTTTATTGGAAAATAAATATACAACTTGGAATGGATTTGAGGCAAACTGTGCCATAAGCAGCTTTTCTTTAAGTGGCTACAAACAAGTTAAAAAGCAAGTAACAATCAAAGAAAGTGTTTTGGGGACAATACCAGGAGGACAAAAAATAGTGTTCGAGTACCTGGATAAAAATACCTTTTTTGCAATCGTGCAACTTTTAAGTACATATTGTCGACTGTCCAGAGTCCATGCAAAGTTACAGCTCCACACTTCAACAACATTCTGACAGTTCTTAAAAGCTACTTTTTAAGAGGTATAACCCAGATGTTGCAGAAGGGTTTAGATATATCCAGAGTAAGCCACATGCAACATGTTAATTGATCAATTTTCTAAAATAAGGTTTAATGACAATGAAAATAAGATAAGGGGAGAAAACATGGAGGAATGAAGTCCTAATTACTATACATGTATATTTTTTGACAGTAGGGGGGAAACCTTTTACAGATAATTTACAAACAAAGAAAAGGCAAATAAGAAATTTTGTACAAGAAATTTAACACATTCTGTAGTGTCTTGACTTCACTGTCATCATTTGTACAAACTCTTCATAGTTTACCTGAACGTCCCCATCACTGTCTGCTTCCCTGATCATCTCATCGACCTCTTCATCTGTTAACTTCTCTCCAAGGTTTGTCATCACATGGCGAAGCTCTGCTGCACTAATATAGCCATTGCCATCCTTTTCAAACACACGGAATGCTTCTCTAATTTCTTCTTCACGGTCTGTGTCTTTCATTTTTCTTGCCATCATTGTCAGAGAGTGTGCCAGTACCATTTGCATCTACTTCTCTGATCATGTCCTGCAGCTCTGCTTCTGTGGGATTCTGCCCCAGGGACCTCATCACTGCCCTCAGCTCCTTTGTTGTTATTGTCCCATCCCCGTCCTTGTCAAATAGTGAGAAAGCTTCTCTGAACTCTGCAATCTGCTCTTCAGTCAGTTGGTCAGCCATGCTGCAAGGGCTACAGTTTTCCAAGACAAGACCAAACAACCACTCAACTCGCTCGCTCCACTTGGACTCTGTAAATTTTTTTTTTTTTTTTTTTTTTTTTTTGGTTTTTCAAGACAAGGTTTCTCTGTGTAGCCCTGGCTGTTCTGGAACTTACTTTGTAGACCAGGCTGGCCTGGAACTCAGAAATCAGTCAGTATGTTGTTCTGTTGTATGTCTCAGAAAATTAAGAATAGGAGCTTAAATAAATAGAGATAAGATTTTCTAATATAAGATGACAGATACATGTAGACAGTTCTTGGCTGATATGGCGACTCATACGACTCATAGATGTCAGTTACACACAGATTTCTGGAAGACTCAAGCTTTATTTTCCATATGTGTGGCTATTTTCCTTATGATGATAAATGGGCTTGCACCTGAAATATGCAGCTGATTTATTGATAGTACGAAGGAATAACAGCAAAAGATATATTCCACAATTGTCTATCCTGTTTTTTCCCTAGAAAGCCACAGAGAACTTTTTTTTAATCTCATTGGTCAGACATAATGTCCACATGCAGCAAAGTGACATACAAAGTGTTGCATTGTGTTAGTGTTGCATTGTGTTTAAATTTGTGTTACATTTTTACTTGTTTTGTATTGTGTATGTGTGTACACATGTGTCTGGGCATGCATGTAGATGGAGGTCAATGGACAATATCCTGGACTCAGTTCTCTCCTTCCACCATGTGGGTCCTGGGGATTGAACTCAGCTCATCTGGCTTGATGGCAGGTCTATTTACTCACTGAGCCATGTCCAGGACTTAAGAGTTTGCAATTTGAGCCAGTGTAGTTTCATGATGAGTTAGATGAAAAATTAAGACAGACAGGCACCATCAATGCGCAAATGGAAAATGCAGCTGGCCTCAATTAAAAAGAAATACACAATATAAATAAATTACATGGAAAAATTGCAAAGCAGAATCAAAAAGGACTTCAAGAAAGATAGTGGCGATAAGATGCTGAGAAAGAGATGAAGGTGTGATTGCAGACCTCGGGAAATACGGCTAATAACAAAAACAAACAGAGAAATCCAAACCATACTTGCAATGTTCACAAGGGATTGTGGGTTAGAATGATTGTCACTGTAAACTCACTGATTGTAACAGATGTACCACAACAGTCAGGAATGTTTCTAGCAAGAGTAAAGGTGTGGAGTGTGGACACAGTATTCTATGGAAACTCTACTTCCTACCCAGTTGTGCTAAGACTCTGACATTGCTTGGAAAAGGAAAGTCTACTTTAAAACACAGAATATCACCTAGTGGTGGTGTTGTACACTGTTAATCCCAGCACTTGGAACAGAGAGGCAGGAGGTCAGCCTGGTCTATATAGTGAACTCCAGGATAGCCAGGGATACATGGAGGAACCCTGTCTTGAAAAACAAAGCAGAATGAACACAAAAGAAACCACCAACACACAAAACCAAACCAAATGATAACAAAATTATAAAGTATCACTTGTGGCTACCCAAGTACCCACAGATACATTTTAGCAAATGTTGGCATCTTTTGGATAATTTTAGAAAAAATATTTAAAAAACAAAGCATTTTGGATTGTTCAAAACTAAAGCTGAGTTCGAAATCAGCCTGGTCTAGTGAGTTTCAGGCCAGCTAGGGATATTTCAGGAAAAAAAAATGTTAATTATTCTTGTGAGATGGAAAGATGACTCAGCAGTTATAAGGGCTTGTTATTCTTTCAGGGAACCCAGGTTCAATTCGCAGCACCCATGCTGTCTCACAACCATCTACAACTCTAGTTCTGGGAGGATCTGATGGCAAATAGATTTTTGTTCATTTTGATGACCTCCTCAGACAATAGGACAGTCACATATGCAGACAGAACACACACACACACTCACAGTGAGAGAGAGAGAGAGAGAGAGAGAGAGAGAGAGAGAGAGAGAGAGAGAGAAGAGAGGGAGGAGAGAAGGAGGAAACGAGAGGGGGGAGAGAAATCTATAAGAATTTAAAACACTGCTGACTTGAAGAATAAAAACTACAGTAGAAATTCCTATATTAGAAGCAAGAACTCTGGAAACAGTGTGAGAAATGTGTACTATTGATTGAGCAAACATAGAACATAGAAGGGAAAAGAAGAGAGACAGGAATGTTAGTGAACTGAGGGAAAAAAATGCCTCAAGTAGAAAATATTCAGTGACTCAATTAAAAAGGAAACTCTTTGGAATAAAGGAAGCCATGGATCTGTGGCGTTCAGAGGTATGCCAGTTCAAGGGGAAAGTCGAGTAAACGTGGTAAACAGAATCCACTGCTAAAGTTACTCAACCTCAGCAACGACTTTACTCAACCTTCGAGACAGCCATAAAATAAAGCTGGACAATGCAGGGAGCCTGCAGACTGCACTCCAGGTCACTCAGCCAGTGTACATACTAAGCTTTCAGACTGCTGAAGGAAAATGGGACCTGCTAAGTTATAGCCAGCTGAGATGCTGTCTGGATGTGCTTTAAAAAGTGTTGTAAAACACAAAAGAAAAAACCAAAATTAAAATAAAACACAAAAGTACAGTGGGGTGTGTTGGTGGCCAGCCTTAATCCCAGCACTTGGGAAGCAGAGATAGGCAGATGTCTGTGAGTTTATACATATGCATATACATACACATATACAGATACAGATACATATACTTATTCATACATGCATATGTATATGTATGTATACGTATAGACACATATATTATAACTAGGAAAACTCATCTAATGAAAAGATTCAGCTGATTAGGAGTTCCAGGAGATGACATAAAGTAACAGACTCAGGGAATGTGGGATCTGACAAAATCCAATTTTAAAAAATGTAAATTTAAATAATGATCAAAAGCATTACAGAGGAATGGAATAAAGTGGAAAAAAGTCACCAAGATTAAAATTTGCTAATCCTGGGTTAAAACAAAGATGAACAAAAACATTAAGATGGTAAAGAGAATTTTCAATGATAAAATATGAATTTCCATTGATATGAGTGGAGTCATTGTGTTCTCTCCCATAAAAGTGCCTGTGTTGAAATCCTAATAGCTAAAGTGATAGTATTTGGCAAATACCTTTGGTATTTAATTAAATCGTGACTCATAGGATGCGACTGGTGGCCTTATGAGGAAAACATTCTTTTAAAGGCTGTTTTGAAAGTGTGTCTTCAAGTCCAGTATATCGTCCACAATCTGATAGATCAGTAATGATCCAGCAGGAGATGGACAGCGACACCGACGCTTGCTCCCATGCTTTCAATAGAAACAGTGAGGTATGTTACAGGTGTGGAATAATTTACATACAACACACTTAACTGCCGTCAGATTGTAGGATCTAAGTCATCTATAGGATGGAACACAGGGCCCCAATGGAGGAGTTAGAGAAGGAGCTGAAGGGGTCTGCAACCCTATAGGTGGAACAACAATATGAACTAAGCAGTACCCCCAGAGCTCGTGTCTCTAGCTGCATATGTATCAAAAGATGGCCTAGTTGGCCATCAGTGGGAAGAGAGGCCCCTTGGTATTGCAAACTTTATATGCCTCAGGGGGAACGCCAGGGCCAAGAAGTGGGAGTGGGTGGGTAAGGGAGCAGGGCTGGGGGAGGGTATAGGGAACTTTCAGGATAGCATTTGAAATGTAAATAAAGAAAATGTCTAATAAAAGAAAATTTTAAAAAATTTGAAAAAAAGAAAATGAAAGTGTTGCCAATTTTACCTGTAAGATGTCACTAATTATTCATATTATGGCCCATTCCAGAGACATTACAATATGTCTTAGGTTCAATCAAATGAATATGGAATTAGAAATGAGAGATAAAACATAAGCAAAGAAAATGTTAATAAATACGCCAATGGAAAAAAATCATAAACTGGGGGCTGGAGAGATGGCTCAGCGGTTAAGAGGTTAAGAGCGCTGACTGCTCTTCTGGAGGTTGTGAGTTCAATTCCCAGCAACCACATGGTGGCTCCCAACCATCCATAAGGAGATCTGATGTCCTCTTCTGGGGTGTCTGAGGATAGCTACAGTGTATTTACATATAATAAATATTTAAATTAATCTTTTAAAAACCATAAACTGTATATTTTCTGATGGCAATGTGATAAAAACCTGTTAATAACAAACAAATTGAGCCCACTTTTATTACAGCTACCCCTTTCATCTGGGAAAAATGTTCTAAGACCCACATTCGAATGCCTAAAACCTAAGATATACTGTATTTTTCTGAAGTCTCTATATACTGTATTTTTCCTATGCATACACAACTATGATAAACTTTAATTTATAAATTAGTACAATAAGATTAACTACAACAAGTAATAATAAAATGCAACAGCATACTGTAGTCAGGTTGCCAGAAAGCCTGACTACTCATGAACCTGCAGACTGGCTCATTACTAGTTAAATACAGGAACTGAAACACTGTAGTCTTTCATCTGCACCAAGATAGCTAATTAATAAATGAATAGAAGAGAGCTTAGTCACAGTATGGATGCACTGCACAGAGTGATATGTCCCAGCCCAGGAGGAATGGCCAGGAAGGCATAAGATTTCATGGAGCTGTTCAGAATGGCATAAATTAATGTGGTGGAAATGTTTTCATTTAGCGGTTTTTGTTTGTTTGTTTGTTTGTTTTTTCCATTCATAGCTGACTAAAAGCAGTTGACTGAAAGTTTGGAAGACAAAACTCTGGCCAACAAAAGACTATAATATAAGACTTCTAGAACACCAAAGGGGCCGCTAGCTCAAAGAATATATAAAAGGTAATGAATACAATCTGTGTAATGAAGAATTATTAAAACAACTAAAGCAATAATCAGAGAAAATGGTATATCTTTAAGCATCGTTCTTAACTTAATATGGAAGATGAGAACAAATGGTTAGATAACTCACTGGTGAAGCCAAAAATCAGCAAAGAAAACAGGAAGAATCAATTTATTAGATAAATATAATTATAGTAAATAGAACAAGAATTCATAGACATCAATAGTAGTATCTTCCTTAGAAAAAAAAGACCAAAAGGCAGTATAGACAACAAGAAAAAGGGTTAACAAGAACCAAAATCTATATGAGATTAAGAATGCTCAACATACAAACAGCTTGAAAGAACTAGAAGTAAATATTATAACAAAATATGACCTAGCTCTATTGACAAAATGAATATTCTCTTTTAGAAGAAACCTTTTTTAAAAACACAAATGGTGTAATAACTAAGATTAGTGTATCATTAAGCATCCTTCCAAGAGAGAAAAACTTCTCACAGAAAAATTTAATTTGTTTAAGGTGCTGAATGAATACAGTGGGCTGTTGGGAATAATGTGGGCGTAATAGGTATAAGAAGCAGACACCACCACCACCACCCCCCAATCAGGGAAGGAAGAAGGAAGAGGTTGGTGTTAGCAAAATCTAAGAACCTACAGCAGAGGCCTCACAAACCTAACACTCACATTTTAGTCATAGGCATGCCTTTCGAGCTACTACTGCTGTCACTATGTTTAGAGCTAGGACTCAGACTTCTGCAGAATGTTACTACTGTGGCTGCTACATCTTAGTAGACACCATGATGCTGGTTCTGAGAGTACCAAAAGAAAAAGATGTAGACTGACTGTAAAAGGAGTCTGTCTTCCCTGAGCTCACACTTCAGTTTTCCTCCAGTTTCTCTTAACTATTAACTAACAACACATGATTAAAAACAAACCTGGCTGGGCAGTGGTGGTGCACGCCTTTAATCCTAGCACTTGGGAGGCAGAGGCAGGCGGATTCGAGGCAGAGTTCGAGGCCAGCCTGGTCTACAGAGTGAGTTCCAGGACAGCCAGGGCTACACAGAGAAACCCTGTCTTGAAAAAACAAAAAACAAAAAACAAAACAAAAAAAATACCTGCAAAGGAGGCTACAAAACAAAATTTGCAAACTTCCAGAATTCTTATATTGTTTATGGTCGAGGAGTTAAAGTTTTAATGTTTTGGTAATATATATAATTGCATATACATATATTATGTATATTATATATCATTACATATACACACATATGTATACATATATATGAGATTTTCATATCAATATTTGAATATTCATCAGAGTATAGTGAGTCTTAAAGCCTTTTTGTGCGGTTTATGCATCCGTATCACATGCTTGAGAAAGAGGGTCTGCCAATGTATTAAGGGAACAATGCTCAACAAACAATTTTTCATCTAGAAATTAGGAATAGTTGAATACTACAAAGTCTATTAATATAATTTCCCATACTAACTGATCACAAGAGAAAAATTACAAAATCATCTCAATAGTTGCTATGGAGACATTTGAGTGAAATCATTCTTGATTTTTAAAGCCATACGACATATCTGCTTATCAGCATCAAAGTATACTTAATACAGAAAAAGTTCATGCATCTAGTTCAGGGGTCATGTAGCAGATATTCTACATATCAGACATTTACATTATAATTCATAACAGTAGCAAAATTACAGTTAGGAAGTAGCAACAAATAGTTTTTATGGTTGAGGGTCACTACAACATGAGGAGCTGTATTAAAGGGTCACACCATTAGCAAGGTTGAGAACTACTGATCTAGTTGATATTTGTTAAGTCCCTCATGTATTAGACCATATACAAGGTATTGGGTGGAGAGCAATTATTAGAAAAGACAAGGTGCCTTTTTTCCAATATGCTAGTTGAGGAAGGACAACCAATAATTTCACAGATTAGTAAAGATAATACAGACTGTGATTAATACTCTAAGGACTATCAAGAGGATAATGGGATCCTCAATATGTTAATGAAGATTTGTTTTAGATAGGATGGTTAAAAAGTCCTCTGCATTCAGATGGTGATGGCACAAGCATTGAATCCCAGCACTGGGGAGGCAGAAGCAGGTGAGTATCCAGGACAGCCAGGGTTACACAGAGAAACCCTGCCCCAAACAAACAAACAATAAAAAGAAAAAGAAACAAACAGATGGAGAGACAAAGAAACAAAAAAAAGTGACAAAGAAAGAAATAATAAAGAAAAAAAAAAGACTTGTAATCTAAAAACAAGGAATGAAGCAGCCATATACAAAGCATTAATACAATCCCAGACAATAACACAGGAGGTGAAGGTGATAGATTGAGACAAGTCCTAGATATGAGGATTGAAGGAGAAAGTGTCAGGATGGTCTCCACGTACCTGCCTGCCTGCCTGCCTGCCTGCCTGCCTGCCTGCCTGCCTGTCTTATTTTATTTTATTTTTGAGACAGTCTCACTATGTAGCCCAGGCTGTCTTGGAACTCTCTATGTAGATAAAGCTGGCCTTGAACTCAGAGAATTCCATCTGCCTCTTCCTCTCCAGTACTGGAATTAAAGCTGTGCCCTGTCACTTTTAGTTGTTGGGTTTTTTTTGGTTTTGTTTTAGTTTGGTTTGTTTTTGTTTTTAATGTAGTCTAGGCTAGCTTTGGACTTGTGATACTTCTGCCAGAGTTTCCTAAACAGTGAGATTGCAGGTATCCACTGTGAGGTTTAACAAGACACCTATTTTTTTTCAGTCATAAATAAATTTAAAAATAGGGAAACAAAAACTAAAGAAGGAGTCCATTGCTGGGTAAAGAGTGTCAAAGGCTAACGAACCACATAAATCATTATGAAAACTGAAAAGTAGATTTACAACAGAAAGTGGCCAGTTTTTGCAGCTGATAACATTAAGCCTGATGTAGACAACTGAGAAATGACCAGAAAGTAGAAAAAAACCGTGGGAGAAGGTAGACTGTGAAGGGAAAGAAAGAGATTTGGTACCTGAGGAGGTAACCAAGAGAGTTTATCGTTAATAGGGCAGTACACTTCTTATACTCAAGACCCTTTTAGTTAATTATATCTTATAAGAACTAGAGTTTGGGGCAGACCTTCAAAACAATAATTTTACTACAAACTATACTATTTTCCTATGATTCAGATTCCCATATCTCATTACTTCCACAGGGTCTCTTATTAATGCGTAATAGAAATCTTAAAATAATCATGATCCAACCGTCCAGTGGAAAAAAGACAGCATTTTCAACAAATGGTTCTGGCACAACTGTGGGTTTTCAGGTAGAAGATTTCGAATTGATCCATTCCTATCTCCTTGTACTAAAGTCGAATCTAAGTGGATCAAGGAACTCCACATAAAACCAGAGACACTGAAACTTATAGAGGAGAAAGTAGGGAAAAGCCTCGAAGATATGGGTACAGGGGGTAAATTCCTGAATAGAACAGCAATGGCTTGTGCCATAAGATCGAGAATTGACAAATGGGACCTAATAAAATTGCAAAGCTTTTGCAAGGCAAAAGATACTGTCAATAAGACAAAAAGGCCACCAACAGATTGGGAAAGGATCTTTACCTATCCTAAATCAGATAGGGGACTAATATCAATATACATAAATAACTCAAGAAGGTGGACTCCAGAAAATCACATAACCCCATTAAAAAATGGGGCCTAGAGCTAAACAAAGAATTCTCATCCGAGGAATACCGAATGGCTGAGAAGCACCTGAAAAAATGTTCAACATCCTTAAACATCAGGGAAATGCAAATCAAAACAACCCTGAGATTCCACCTCACACCAGCCAGAATGGCTAAGATAAAAAATTCAGGTGACAACAGTTTTGGTAAGGATGTGGAGTAAGAGGAACACTCCTCCATTGTTGGTGGGATTGCAAGATTGTACAACCACTCTGGAAATCAGTCTGGCGGTTCCTCAGAAAATTGGACATAGCACTACTGGAGGATCCCGCAATACCTCTCCTGGGCATATATCCAGAAGATGTCCCAACCGGTAAGAAGGACACATGCTCCACTATGTTCATAGCAGCCTTATTTATAATAGCCAGAAGCTGGAAAAAACCCAGATGTCCCTCAACAGAGGAATGGATACAGAAATTATGGTACATTTACACAATGGAGTACTACTCAGCTATTAAAAAGAATGAATTTATGAAATTCCTAAGCAAATGGATGAACCTGGAGGGCATCATCTTGAGTGAAGTAACACAATCACAAAAGAACTCACACAATATGTACTCACTGATAAGTGGATATTAGCCCAGAAACTTAGAATACCCAAGATATAAGATACAATTTGCCAAACACATGAAACTGAAGAAGAACAAAGACCAAAGTGTGGACACTTTGCCCCTTCTTAGGATTGGGAACAAAACACCCATGGAAGGAGTTACAGAGACAAAGTTTGGAGCTGAGATGAAAGGATGGACCATCTAGAGTCTGCCATATCTGGGGATCCATCCCATAATCAGCTTCCAAACGATGACACCATTGCATACACTAGCAAGATTTTGCTGATAGGACCCTGATATAGCTGTCTCTATATCATATATATGATATATATATATATGATATATATATATCATATATATATATATCATATACATATATATATATCATATACATATATATATATGATATATATATATGATATATATATATGATATATATATCATATGATATATATATATGATATATATATCATATATAGCCGGGGTCTAGCAAACACAGAAATGGATGCTCACAGTCATCTATTGGATGGATCACAGGGCCCCCAATGGAGGAGCTAGAGAAAGTATCCAAGGAGCTAAAGGGATCTGCAACCCTATAGGTGGAACAACAATATGAACTAACCAGTAGCCCCAGAGCTCATGTCTCTAGCTGGGCCATCACTGGGAAGAAAGGCCCCTTGGTATTGCAAACTTTATATGCCCCAGTACAGAGGAAAGCTAGGGCCAAGAAATGGGAGTGGGTGGTTGGAGGAGTGGGTGGGGGAGTGTGTGGGGGACTTTTGGGATAGCATTGTAAATGTAAATGAAATAAATACCTAATATAAAAAAAGAAAAGAAAAAAATACCAACCCCCCAAAAAAAATCATGATCCAAAGGAAATTCTCACTTCTTTTAAACACCTGAGTGTTAACTCTGTCTTCTTTTGAAAAATTGATTCTTGCATCTAAATAAAATGTCATCAATTATATTGCCCCCACTTTCTGAACGTACAGGGAACAAAGCTGGTGGCCACCACTTGCAACTTTAAACCACTTGATTTCCTCTTTTTGCATCCTGACTGCTGACCTAACTTTGCCCTTCACTCTGCCTTTCCTCCATACGTGCCGACTTCTTTCTCCAGTGAGATGACCATCTTTTAAGATAGCTTACGAATTCCAATGGGATCTTATTGACGGGTCTATCTGACTTTGCCTCCTAAACACTACCTCCAGTCTCTGTTCCAGCCTTGCTAAGTGTCTTTGCTCTTCCAAGCTTACTTTTGCTTTAGGGGCATTGCACTGGCCACTTCCTGTGCCTGGCTGGCCCCGCCCTGCCCCCATGTTACATAACTTACTTACTTTTGGTTTTTTTTTGGTTTGAAGAGATTCTGTTGTTGTACTGACTTTTAATTTGTTTTTCAAGAAGGCACTTAGAGTTGGTTGGGAAGGGGAGAAGACTTGGTGTGGGGAAGAATATGATCAAAATATATTTAAACTGAAAAGTTGTTTTAAATAATAAAAATATAACAATGACAACAATAACAACAACAACAATAATAAAGAATATGGGTTTGCATGGAAGTAAGAGACTTAATGAGAGTAGGAAAGATAGAAAGAGAGAAAGGAAGGAAGGAATGAAAGAGGGGAAGAAAAGGAGAGAATGAGTATAGTTTGAATGGGACCTGTCTTCCACTGACTGATCTAATTTGAACACGTGGCCCCAGCTGGTAGCAGTGTTTTTGGAGGTTGAACCTGTAGAAGGCAAAGCCTGGCTAGAGAAAGGTAGTTTAGCAATATCATTGGGAAGCCCCCCCCCCTAATTTCAAATTAGAAAAAAATACAATTTGAATACAATTCCCAAGAAATGTCTTACTGTAAAAAACACAAATAAGCTACAAAAGTATACGTATTTCTTTTCAGTTACAGTTCCCATATACAGTATATCATACTACATATTAGCACAACACAAAATCTCAGCCAGCAACACCCTTACATTTACTATCTACCATTATCTTTGTATTCTATGGGAAATATATCTCACTGACTTGGGGTTCTAATGCAGTGAAGGGACACCATGACCATGACAACTCTTATATAAAAGAAAGCATTTCCTAGGGACTTGGTTACAGTTTCAGAAGTTTGTCATCATGGCGGTGGTGTTGAGACATGGCAGTATGTAGACTGACATGATGTTTGAAAAATAGCTGAGAGTTCTACCATGTGGCTTCAAAAGCAGCAGGAAGAGACAGAGCCACTGGGCCTGGTTTGGGCTTCCGAAACCCCAAGGCCCACAGACTTCTTCCAATAAGGCCACACCTTCTAATCCTTCTATGTAGTCCCAGTCTGAGAACTAAGCATTCACGGACTTGAGCTTATGGGGACCATTCTTATTCAAATCACCACACCTTCGCATGTTTCATTAACCCTGTAAGGTGAAGGAATTGTGGTTTACAAGCGGTACAGCTGTATCAGAAGATGGCCTAGTCGGCCATCAGTAGAAAGAGAGGCCCATTGGTCGTGCAAACTTTATATGCCTCAGTACAGGGGAACGCCAGGGCCAAGAAGTGGGAGTGGGTAGGTGGGGGAGTGGGTGGGGGAGCGGGTGTGGGACTTTTGGGATAGCATTGGAAATGTAAATGAAATAAATACCTAATTAAAAAAAACAAGTAGTACAGCTGGCTTCTGAGAACACAAGGAAAAAAAAAGATAGTAGTTTATAGAGGGCTGGGGAAGGGTGACAATCAACTATGACTTGAGACTTTTTGCTTTTTACATTACATTAGGTGAAACACTTCCACCCCCCCCCACCCCAAGTAAATAGAAAATTCACTAGAGAAGTAGATTTTGATACATAAAATTAATTTTGATACATAAAATTACTCAGATATTTCTATGGTCTTTTTGTGGGTGTGTCATAATGAAACTTTATCAAAATGACTTTAAAACCAATAAATGGATAAGTACAATAAATACAACAGTGGTCTTTAAAAGAATGCACAATTGGGGCTGGAGAGGTGGCTTGGTGCTACTCTCCCAGAAGTCATGACTTCAATTCCCAGCACCTATATGATTGCTCACAACTATCTATAATGGGATCTGATAACCTCTTCTGTCATGCAGGCATCCATGCAAATAGAGCATGCATATACATAAGTAAATCTTTTTTAAAAAAGAATGTAGAGCCGGGCGGGCGTGGGGGAGCACGCCTTTAATCCCAGCACTCAGGAGGCAGAGGCAGGCGGATTTCTGAGTGCAAGGACAGCTTGGTCTACAAAGTGAGTTCCAGGACAGCCAGAGCTACACAGAGAAACCCTGTCTCGAAAAACCAAAACCAAAACCAAAACCAAAACCAAAACCAAAACCAAAACCAAAACCAAAACCAAAACCAAAACCAAAAAAAAAAAAAGAATGTAGAGGGATGGTGAGATTTCTCAGTGGTTAAGAGCACTGACTGCTCTTCCGAAGGTCCTGAGTTCAAATCTCAGCAACCACACGGTGGCTCATAACCATCCGTAATGAGATCTGACGTCCTCTTCTGGTGTGTCTGAAGACAGCTACGTTGTACTTATAATAATAAATAAATCTTTTTTAAAAAGAATGTAGACAGTATAGTGAGTCCTTTTCTGTTCTCTTAATTTATTATATCATAGGTGAACACAATTTTCCTTGTACTCCTTGGTACTCCTTGTTTGTTTGTTTGTTTGTTTGTTTGTTTGTTTGTTTGAGCCTATTGAACAGCATTCCAAATAACTAGGAAGCCAAAGTATATAACATTTCCACTTTAATTTTTGGCCCCATGAGGAAAGAAAATAGATAATAGAAGAAGAAAAGGGAGAAGAGAAGATAGAAAAGGAGCAAGGAAGGATATGGATTGGAGAGAGAAGGGGAGGGGACATCCACTGTTTATGGTCTAGAAGATACACTCCAGAATGGTGTTTTCAAAGAGAGTCAAATAAATGTCTTATACTTAAACAAATAAAAAATAGATTTTTGACTAAACATGGCATTTGGTGGTAATATCTCAAACATTCTATTTGCTAGCCAGGGAGGCATTACACAAATAGTCCAAAGAAATGTGAAACACTTGAACCAATTGGTTGAATGTATGGAAGTTATGGTCCCAGCAGTAGGTCAAGAACTACATTATGAAAGCAGCTGAACTGGCTGTTAGAAAGGCAGCAAATTTGCTTCAACTTGGATATAATGAAGCAGAATGTGTTGCCTGAAATTAAATGGAAAAAATAAAACACCCTGAGAATGGAATGAACAAACACTAAACCTTGGCTTCGGATTTCTTAATTTAAAACCTATCACAGAGTCCCAAGAATCTTCAATTTGGAATAGTTCCAATTGGAATTCTGCATCCTAAAGACTATGATTCAGATAATCCCCCTCTGGTAAAGGAAGAGACGAAATAAGACTGATGTGTTTAATATCTGGCCACAGTATTCTGGGTTTTTTCCCCTCTTACTTAACAGATATTTTTGCTAAGCTAATCAAAGGTTGCTCTTTCTAAAAACCTAGATCCAATTACTACATAAATCATTTCAGCAATCCTGCTTAGATTTGAAACTAGTTTAAATCAGAATTGGAAAGACATTTGAGTCCATTCTAGGAGAAATCAAGAGGTCATTTCTATGGATACCATGTAGTACTAAATAAATATTTACAACAAATACTGCTGAACAAATTATGCTACACATGAGTGTTGTTATAATTCTGGCCAAGATAATCGCTCACTTTGCACCAAATGAAATTACACATGGCACTCAGAGTTTTAAAAATTAAAAATGGGTTTCCTTGTTTAATATTTTTCCAGGAACAAAATGATAATTAGAGCAAAATCAAGGTACCCATTAATGGCATACTCATAAATTTATTTCCAAATTTCTAGTAATTGTGGTATCATTTAGGTGACAAAGAAATTGATCATGTGTTCCAGTTGGATTTTGGACTGTTCAAGACTAATACTGACACAAAATGCAATCTTTGCAAGCTAAATTGGCTATGAAAATCTGTGCAACCTAGCTAAAAGCTTACATAGACAGCATAGGTCTCTGATCAGATTCAGGGAAGATATAAAGGCATAGGGAGAGTCACAACTCAACTAATGTACTCCTTTAAATTTTTAGGTTTAGAAGGAGAGACATTACAGAAAGAATACCCAATATGAGATATTTTTAAGTATTTCCAATCATAAGCAATCAATCAGAATGACAAAGGTGAATATCCATGCATAAATGTGCTATACAAATGCTTACTTAGAAATAGATTTTCGGGAGTTATAGAAAAACATTCCTTTAATAGGATCACCTTCAAGAATGTTACCTCTTTAACACTAAGATGCAAGAGCCAATAAAAATCAGTTTTCGGGCTGGTGAGATGGCTCAGTGGGTAAGAGCACCCGACTGCTCTTCCAAAGGTCCAGAGTTCAAATCCCAGCAACCACATGGTGGCTCACAACCATCCGCAGCGATATCTGGCGCCCTCTTCTGGAGTGTCTGAAGACAGCTACAGTGTACTTACATATAATAAATAAATAAATCTTTAGAGTGGCCAACAGTAAGGTTGTTTAAAAAAAAAAAAAAAAAGGCGTGCGCCACCACGCCCGGCTAAAAAAATGTTTAAAAAAAAAAAATCAGTTTTCTCTCTATGGTAGTGAAGATTGAACGTACAATCTCATACAAATCAGTTAAGTGCTGTACCACTAAACTACATGCCTAGCACAGGGGCCCAGCCTTTAGTCCCAGCACTTGGGAGGCAGAAGCAGGTGGATTTCTGAGTTCTAGGCCAGCTTGGCCTTCAGAGTGAGTTCCAGGACAGCCAGGGATACACAGAGAAACCCTGTCTTGAAACTCCTGATAAGTCTAGGGGCATATCAGGATGACCAAGATAAAAGGAATACCATCCATTCTTTGGCTGTATTTAATTGAGCCTACTTTCTTGCCCCAGCCCAATGTCAAATTCTTGCCAAATTCCTAAAAGTGGTATCAAGGGCTCTCCAAAATCAAGCATAAGATGTATGCAGGAAATAATCAATCTAATGTGTCAGTCTGACACATTTTCACAAGTTGAACATCCCCACTTGACAAGCATCTAACACCTTGCTGAAGAAACATCATTATGTCATTGTTGTTTAGTGATTGTAGATTTCATTGTGAGACACAGTCCCACCATGTAACTGGAGTGGCCTGAAGCTCTCTATGTGGACAAGGATGGCATACCTGTTTTGTTCTTTGTTGTTGCTACTTAGTTTATTAGCTTTCTAGTAATATTTCAATTCAAGTTTGTTTCTTTAACTTGGCAATTTCATTTTATGAGTCTTTCTAAGGATTTATTATTTTCCTATTCTTATCAAAATCTTCTATAGTTATTACTTCTTTTGAGTCACACTTTTTTACAGACTTATATAATTTATTTACTATCAATTTTAGCCTATTAATTTTGCATATTACTTTTGCTTCTTACTCATGATTATGAGATTAGCCTACACATTCTATCTGGACAGTATAATAAAATATAGATGAAGTCTCTAGATTACAACATCTAGGTTTAGTTTCTTTCATTATTTGAGTCAGAAAAATAAATACTGTATAAGATACTTACTGATGGGACATTTGAAAGTGTCCATTGGGTAATATATTTATAACAATATAGTCTCAATAAAATGCAAATGATGTTAAAGTTTGATCATGTGACGGAGGTAATTAATTTTTCTTTGCTCCCTATGTTAAGTTTGATTTCAAAGAGGAACGTTCTCATTGTATTTATTTATTTATTTAAGCCCCAAATGCTGCCCCCTTCCGGTCCTTCAGTTTTGAGGTTTTTTTTTTTTTTTTTGGGGGGGGGGTGTTCTTTTTTTTTTTTAAGTGGATCTTGGCTTTTGAAGAAACTAAATAATTAAGTTTATTTTATTGCTTTAATTTTTTTTATTTTTTGAGAGGTATAATATTTCATCATTTCCATCTTTCCTTTCTCTCTCAAAGTGCTCCCATATCTTTTGAATTCATGGGCTCTTTTTGCATAACTTATTGCTACATACATATAGGTATGCATATAAAAGTTCCTATTTGGTATTTTTAAAAAGTTACAACAGGTTTTGTCCTTCTTTTTACCTGTTATATTAAAATTGAATGTATCATTTTCTACGTAGAATTCTCAAATAAGTAGAATTGCTAAGAACAAAACCAAAGTTACTCGTTAAAACTGTAAGTTTTCAGCTGGGCGTGGTGGTGCACGCCTTTAATCCCAGCACTTGGGAGGCAAAGGCAGGCGGATTTCTGAGTTCAAGGCCAGCCTGGTCTACAAAGTGAGTTCCAGGACAGCCAGGGCTATACAGAGAAACCCTGTCTCAAAAAAACTATATATATATATTTATTTATAAAACTATATATATAACATATATATATATTGTCGATTTTCCCTATACTCAGAATTTCTGCCATGACACTATTCCTGTTTTATTTATTTTATATCCACAGAGACCAGAAGAGTGTATTGAATCCTTCTTGAGCTAGAGTCTCAGGTAGTTGTAAATCACCTCATGTGGGTGCTAGGATCAGAACTTGGGTGCTCTGGAAGAGTAGCAAATGTTTCAAATCACAGAACTATCTCTCCAGCCCCTATTTCTAGTTCATATATCATGTAACAGTGGTTGATCTGTAACACTACAAAAATATTCTCTAACTCTATAAGAAGGAAGGTGGTCATTACCGTGAGAGCTCAGTAGAACACTTAGCAAGTTTGCTCATACTTTTCTGTCTTCTGGATCTTGGTATAATTAACAGGATTCATAGCTAACTGGAAAAAATATGCCAAAAGTACTAAATAATGAATTGATATCCCTCTGAAGGAGCTCTCCAGATGTTTAATCCCACTTTGCTCTTTGTACAGTACTCACTGATACCCATTACCAGTAGCTTGAATGAATATAGTGAACAGTTAACAAATGTGTAGGTAATATCCAAGTGTAATAGAGCACAAAATCAGAATCCAAACTACTGAAACATGCTGAAGTAATGATCCAAAATCTACTTAGGTAAAAGTAATAGAAAGTTTTGTATTTTGGTCCACAAAGATCTCTTCTACTTAGTAATACGATACACAAGTTTTGTTGCATATACAGCAACATATAAATATAACCTAACCATTAAAACAAGTCCCTTAAATACTAGGCAACATTCTAAGAAGTTTTTATTTGTTGCGTAGTAAAAGAGCATTGCATCTGGCACTGGAGAATTAGGTCTAGAAAAGTTAACCATTCACAATAAAATTGGTGCTTTCACCACTCCTTTTTGTCCCAGGAATGGTGGTACTTGGAATGAGGTCCAGATGTGAAACTTGTAGACACGCCCAAACAACTTCCAAAGACAGTGACCAGGAGGAGCTCAACCCAAAGCATGAATTTGTTACAAGAACTGAAGGTAACTGACTTGAGATGGAGTGGACTCAGGGAGACCACTGCTAGACTCACACAGCCAGCCTCTATGTGCTTCAAGACTTTCTGAAGAGCTCTAAAACCATTGACCTGATACCAGAGGATGGAAAGCACAAAACGTAGGCAAGGGTGACCACTTGGTGGAGATGTTGTGAGCAATTTCAATACAAGCAGGTTGAACTACATGGTCTTTAAAGGGAGAGTGCAATTGTCATATTTCCAGAACAGTTTTCATGAAGATATTGCTTCTAAGTTTTGTATCAGTGTGACCAAAACTCTCCTTTGTCTTGGCTTGGGGGCGGTTTCTAGTCTTAAATTCTTACTTTCTGTCCAGCCCCAAGCCAGACCTTTTTATTTCTCCATTCCTTCTTCTTCCACCAGTTCACTTTTGCTCACAACTTTGCTTTGCAATTTCTGTTCCCCTCTAAAATGCCTTGTTCTCCTAAGCCATCAAAGAGACGCAACAGGAAGGGTAATTTGCGAATTGACTGGGGGAGGGTTACAGGGGGATGAGGAGCCAGTCAAGCATCATTTCCTGGTTACTGATTAAAGAAGGGATTCTAACACTCAGCATTTAAGAGCTTCTCAGTTAGAGTTTAGGACAACGTAGAGGGGATGCAGGATCTCAGACCAGGCTTCTAACAGGAATCTAGCACGCTGGTTAGAAAAATAGAGACCTAGGCGCCTTGTCTTAAGTCTGTACTCAAAAGCCATTTACTCAACTGATTATTACTAGGGTTCTCTTTAGGCAAAAGGAATCCTGGACAGGTCGCTGGGAGCTTTCAGTCAATTCCAGATCGAGATAGGGAAGGTGCCTGGAGCAACCAGAGAAGCTGCCTAGTTTTTACTGGGCCTGGCCCAACCCGTTTAGTACCCATGTGACCCCCGGGAATCGTTCTTTATTTTTTTTACAGCCTTGCTTTAGGAGAAAACTGGCTGCAGGCCGGTTGCCAGGGACGCCTGCCATTAGCTCTTCAGGGCCAGGGTGAAAGAGGACACTTGGGGGGAGGGGCTTGTGGCTTCTGACTGGCTCAGGCCAAAAATTCATTTGCATAAGTCTCTCAGAAGCTTTCTGATTGGCTGGGGCAAGAGGGGTGGCGATGGGGTGATTCCAAGGGCCCGGAGCTCTGGCCTGAGGACCTTTTCGTTCTGGAGTTACCCGGTGGGTGTGAGTTATTGTGTGGGCAGGGGGGAGCTGGGAGGCCCGGTTTGGGAAGTTTTGCCGGCAGGTGCATGAGCCATTACCTGGCAGAGTTTTAGAAATGTGTAAGAACAGCAACGGACAGTCAAGACACTAGAAGATCCAAGCAGAAGGAAGGAAATTGATCCAGATGAAGGATGGAGGCCAAAGGGAAGGGGCTAGAGGCTTTCTCCACCGCTTAGCTAATTTTCAAAGTGGGATGCCTTTACTAGGCAGTTAGGGTTTCCGTTTTCTGTGAGCTGTGAGAAAAGAAGGCAGGATTCCAGCATTTAATAACCCAAAGCAATTCCAAATTTTCATTAGGGTGCATACTTAAAATATCCAGAGGGTCTGGGTCTCAGAAGGGATCAAACTACATTTTAAGTTATGAGAAACATCAACTACTGGAAACCAGGTAATGTGTTTTTCTAAAGCTCTCTTCCTTGGATCTTGTCTGCCATAAGGGTTAAAACAAGCCTGGACTGTTTTGAACACCCCTGTGCAGAAGAAGTGGTAAAGATGAGGGTGAGGTCCTCTCTGGTTCATTTTAGCCTATTTCCCTATTTTTAAGGGTTCAGACTCTTGGCATAAAATGCCTCTAAACTGTGGTGAAGCCCTAAGTACTTTACAGTGTACACAGTGAAGAGTTTTACTGCCGATATCTTATTGAACCCTAAGAGAACCCTTTGCCATAGCCCAAGAAGAAGTTCTTTTTTATTGCTAAAGAAACATTGGAAATTTTTCTCTCATGGGAGACACTCCATTTTGTTGACAGAGGGTGGAAAAGTTTTCAAATATGGGCACAAGAAGAGAAAGGCTGAGATTATTGTTATGTGTCAGGTTTACACAATGCATGTTTCCCATCTACATTCTTCTTTCCACTGATCTCCTTAGCTCCACTGGGCAGATAACAGACATTATTTTATGTTTAAAAGAACATGGGACACTGAATCAGAAGGATGAGTAGCTGTCGTTCCAACTCAAGCTGGATGGATGGAACCGTGTCTCAAAACAAAAATAAATAAATAAATAAATAAATAAATAAATAAGAAAGCACTGGAAGCATGGGTTATGATCTAGAACCAGTAAACCAGAGGGAGAGGGAGATTTGCCAGTCTGGGTTCTAGAGTTACCAATGACCTTTCTGTCTGTTATCAGCCCTTGTTCCCTTCAAAATTGAAAAGAGACATGATTTTCGATAGACAGTACCAGTCCTTCTTCAAGAAAAACAAACAAACAAACAAACCACATGCATTAAGTGTCTCTCCTTGTTTGGGGCGCTTTTTTGTCTTGCAGGGGAATGCCATACTAAAACTTCCCCCGGAGACTTTAGTGGGAAGAAACTTAAAATTAGAAGCCTGAGTCATCTTATCTGGAGGAATGGAAGAGCTGACTGGAGGTTGAGGGATGTGGCAAAGGAAACGAGATAGGAAATGAGTATGGGCTCAGGGCTGGGAACCTGAAAGAGGAGTTGAAAGTGTAGAACTTGAAAGGTATATCCAGGGCTATGGTACACAGCTTAGACCTTGTTAAGTAACCCTTGCTTAAGAGCTATCTTTTGAAAGGAGCACTTGACACACGCTCCAGAAAGTTATTGGGTATACTCCCATTTTTTTTTTCTTTAAATGATAAGATATACCCAACACCAGTCCTAACTTCTGCCACCTTTTCCTAGTCTTTTTGATAGCCAAAAAGGCCACAAGGCCCAAGTTCCCACTCCATTGCCATCTCTTGGTGGGGGACACAAAACTATAGATCAGATGACCAGGGTGCTCTTCATACCTGGCAGCAGTAGTAGGAAAGACCCTGCCAGGAGGGAAGCAAATGCCTCAGTGTTCCCATCCCCCTGCAGCTGACCACGGCCTGGGCCGGGGAGGGAGCACCCCATGTCCACGTGCATCCAGCATGTCCTGCTAACTCTTCTTACATAAGATTCCCAAGTATGGAGTCAGGGCAGCTGTGAATCCCTCTTACCCGACGTCTAATAATAAATCGAGGCTAAATTTCCGGACTGCAGTCACTCTAGGTTCAGGATTGAGGGGCTCTTTTGCAACCCGGACACACAAGCATTCCGGTCATCCCACCCGGAGAGTGCGCGCCAAGCCCGCCCAGCCCGCGCGCGCCAGTCCGCCCTCTGGTTTGGACGGCGGCTCCTAGGGCTCAGTGCCGCGCCCTCCCTCCCCCAAACAGCTTGTTCTGGGTTTGGTGCTGGGGTGCGGCCGCTCCATCCTCCCAGCCCTACCCTGCCTTGCCCTGCTGGGCCGCCCTGCCTTAGCCCGGGTATCAGGCGAGAGGCGGAGCCACCCGGCGTGCCCCGCCCCCGCGGTAGAAAGGGTTGGGCGAGTGTTACTCGCGGTCAGGGCTGGGACCTTTTATCTGTGCTGCTGGAGGAGGTAGGAGGAGGAGACATCAGGGGTGGTCCTGGGCGCCTGGGACACCTTTCCCGGACTATAAATCGAGCACCTGGAATGGGCAGGGGGCCGAAGCAGCTACAGTCGCCCTTACTCACAGTCCGATCAGTGACCGCAGCAGCGCCCTTGGGCAGCTACCATCCGCAACGCAAGCACTGAGAACCAGAGGATTTCGCAGTGCAAGAGGTGGGTGTCCCCGCCCTTTGGCAGCCCGGGCTAATATGGTTGCTTTCGCTTAGGTTTTAGAAGGGAGAAACCAGAGAGTCCGGGATGGGGGAGATTCTTTCTCCTTTTTTCTCAAAGGTCTTCTGCTAGTATTGGAGGAGGTGATACCGGCTGGTCCCAAGGAGCCACCCTGGTGCCTTCTCTGGCCAGCCTTGGTCAGGGGTGGGAGCATCGCGCGGACGGGGTGCCGGGCATCCTAACCGGGTGGGTAATTTGTTCTTTTCGTCTCTGTCTCCCAAGCAGAAAAAGGCTAGACCCAGCCACCCACCGTCAATCGTGAGCCAAAGATAAGAGCAGCCCGGCCTCACGAAGGGCTGAGCTGAGACAGAAGCAAGTTAGAGAGGGCGGAGAAGGATCTGGGAATCCCGTCACACCGGCTTCAAGCAGGCTCCCGGCATCAGCCTCTGAGAGCGCTTGAAGGCGGCATCGCCAGCGGTCTATCTCCGTGTACCAGCGTCCCTGTGTTTCCGCGCCCGCTCGGCCACCATGATGCAAATCTGCGACACATATAACCAGAAGCACTCGCTCTTTAACGCCATGAATCGCTTCATTGGCGCGGTGAACAACATGGACCAGACGGTGATGGTGCCCAGTCTGCTGCGCGACGTACCCCTGTCCGAGCCGGAGATAGACGAGGTCAGCGTGGAGGTAGGCGGCAGTGGCGGCTGCCTGGAGGAGCGCACGACCCCGGCCCCAAGCCCGGGCAGCGCCAATGAAAGCTTTTTCGCGCCCTCCCGGGACATGTACAGCCACTACGTGCTGCTCAAGTCCATCCGCAATGATATCGAGTGGGGAGTCCTGCACCAGCCTTCTTCTCCGCCGGCCGGGAGCGAGGAGAGCACCTGGAAGCCCAAGGACATCCTGGTGGGCCTGAGTCACTTGGAGAGCGCGGATGCGGGCGAGGAAGATCTGGAGCAGCAGTTCCACTACCACCTGCGCGGGCTGCACACCGTGCTCTCCAAACTCACCCGAAAAGCCAACATCCTCACCAATAGATACAAGCAGGAGATCGGCTTCAGTAATTGGGGCCACTGAGGCGGGGGCTGTCCCCGCTGCCCAGCACCCTCTCTCGGGTCGGCTCTACCACCCCTCTCTTTCCTCCAAGCTATTTTCTTCCTGGTTGTGGGGCGCAAAGGGCACACTGTAAAGTTGGGCTGTGTAGTTGGTGGGGTTTGTGTGGAGAAGAGGGCCTCATCGCGAGAGCAGAGGAAAGTAGTCGCCAGAGAGGGGGGTTCAAAGACCCCCGGAGGGGGCCTACTCTGTGTTGGTGGGAATGGAACTGGGCCGATGTCCTTCATTCAGCCTGTGCCTTTCTTGGGGTTTCTTTTCTGTTTTTATTTCCGGAAGAGAAGGGCCTGAGAAAGGGCCATGCCAGGGCACAGTGCTGGGTTACCACACATGGGAGGGCAGCTTCTAGCCGGGTGCTTGGGGGAGGCGGGGCTCAGCCTCCTGCCGCCCTGCTTTGAGCTGCCAGAGGAGGCCTTGGCGTTGCTAGGATTGCGTCAGTTTTCCTGTTTGCACTATTTCTTTTTGTAACAGTGACCCTGTCTTAAGTCTTTAAGATCTCTTTGCTTTGAAACTTCGTCGATTCCATTGTGATAAGCGCACAAACAGCACTGTTGGTAACCGGTACTACTTTATTAATGATTTTCTGTTACACTGTACAGTAGTCCTGTGGCACCCTATCCCTTTCACGCCACCCCTCCCCCGCCCGTGTGTGTAAACTGGCGATGTGCCAGCTAGGATGAAGCTTGCCACTCGGCTAGCGAAAATAATTAACATTATTATGAGAAAGTGGATTTATCTAAAGTGGAACCAACTGACATTCTATCTGTATCGTATGGAGAATGATGAAGGGCTCCACTGTTGTTATATGTCTTGTTTATTTAAAACTTTTTTTAATCCAGATGTAGACTATATTCTAAAAAATAAAAACGCAGATGTGTTAACTAAACTGGACAAGTGTGTGTTGCTCCTTAATCCACCAATGAGTGGCCAAATCATTAAAAAGACATGTCCTTTATTTTCCTGACATTAAGTGTTATTTTCTCTCTGATATTTCCAGGTGGTGGCTAGTCATCTCTACAACTATTTCCTTTTGACAAGTAGCTACTAGGGAAGCTTTCTTCCAGTTCATTTTCAAGATGGGATCAAATATCCCAAGAAGAAGTTCATAAATATTCCAAGGATCTGTGAAAGTACATAGAGTGTCTTTCAGCCAATTTGGCTAGCTTATAGCAATATTTAGCTAGTGGAAGTGTTTTGAAGCCAAGACTCTAAATTTCCCTTGACTATGGAGAAGTGAAAAATTAGCAACATCAAAAGAAAAAAAAAATCCTATCTAATAGCAATGCACTCATCTTGCAGGTCTTTATATAAAAATATTGTATGGAAATCATGGGCGATATTTTAAAAGGTTATAGCATAAATATAAGCAGTGACCTTCATCAGGAGTCCCCAAGCATTGTCTAGATTTTCAGTGACCCATTCAGCATTTGTGGATAGCAGATCTGATCAAAGCTGCCCTAAGTCTCTTAGGAATGCTTTTTAAGATAGCATTCCTGAGAGAAGTCAGAACAGGTGAAACAACAGTCTGCATTTTCTTTATTTCGTTGGGATGGGGGATGCATGCCAGGTCAACCTCAGTCATCAGAAGTCATGGGGGCATTCTCTAAATTCATAGGACCTGATTTTAAAATCCACACGACTTTGCAGCTTTTTAAAAAATATCAATTGTGTGTGCACTCGTGTGCATACACATTACAGGCCAGGCCAGGCCAGTTCAAGTCTATTATCAGCACTTTGCAGCAGAAAAAAAAAAAAAAAAAAAAAGCGTGAGGGGAGGGGGAGGTCTCCAGACTGGGATGCCTGCCTGTTGCCAGTGAAAGTTAATCGTTAATAAATGCAGATAAGCTAGCCAGCACCAAATGTCAGCTATACCCACATTTGTTTTCTTTTCCCTTTGAAATATCAAAGTGCAAATAAAAATTTTAAAGGCAACTCCAGAAGCAATGAGGGTAGAAAGAAACAAAGGCTGTGGCATTAGAAAATTGCCTGTTCCTCGGTACTGTAGCTAAATGTAATTCTCCTGGAAGCACACTTGAAGTCCAGCATAAAACTTGAGATGCTTCCTGGGTTTGCAGTGGGGATTGGGTTGTTTGTTACTTGGAAGATTCTTTAGGCACCAGAGAAAATCGCTTTTAGGTTTCTCTCTTACTCTAAATGGATTTTGTGCCTCCACTTCCTTTCCTGCTCTGCATTCTTTATGAAAATATGAGGCTTTGGCCAGATGTCTACTACTGGAAGGAAAGTATTATTTTAAGTAACATACAAAACTGATTCATCCATTTCCCCAAAGTCCTAAGGGAGAGCCTGATTAAAATCAAGAGAGAAAGTGATGGTAAGAGCTTTATGGGACACTAACAGAACCGTATATTCACAAAAGGCTGGCAGAAGAATAAACTGGCAAACTTCATTTTTTTAATTTTTAAATATTTTATATAAGTGTGTGTATATAAGCATATGCATATATGCTAATGAGTCTCAACTAATATTACTATGATTTGCTGTTAAAGAACATTTGATAACAATTTTTTACACAAGATCTCACACTGAGATCTTTTGAGAACCTGGTTTTGCCCCTCAGTTTGCAGCTTTGCTCCTGTGGAGAGTTTCATGTTTGCATTTGCATTGAAGTCTTCCTTAGCAAGCTGTCTGATGTATTCCTATCCCTGGTGTCAGAGAAAAAATTGAGTTTGGCTGATTTGCATATGCCTCCTTGTTTTACTTTTAGTTTTGAACAAAAATCATTCTTTTTTTTTTTAATTTTGCAATCACTGTTTAATATGAATTAGGGTTAGACTGTACTGTGGGAGAAAGGCCCCTTGGTCTTGCAAACTTTATATGCCCCAGTACAGGGGAACACCAGGGCCAAGAAGTGGGAATGGGTGGGTAAGGGAGCAGGGTGGGGGGAGGGTATAGGGAACTTTCAGGATAGCATTTGTAATGTAAATGAAGAAAATACCTAATAAAAATTGGAAAAAAGGAATAAATAAAATAAATAAATAAAATAAATACAAATGAAGCCAAAATCAATCAACATTTCAGAAGAGCTGGCAAAGTAGGGGTCAAAAATCATTCTTAACTAGTGTTTTCTGTCCTCTCTCTACCTTTCACATCTCCATCTCTCCCTGTCTTAGTTTAATATCCCCAACATTTTCTTTTTCATTTTTTTGTTTTGTTATTCCAGATGAATTTGCAGATTGTTCTTTCTAATTCGTTGCTCTGCCTTCCTCCTGTCCCTCAGGAAGAGAAGTGAAGGCAGATGAATGCAGAGTGAGCTTCAAGGCTTCCACAGTTTCAGCAACTGAAGAGTTCACAGCTTTTCTCCCTATTTCCCCCATCACTTAGGAATCTCCTTGCTCCATTGAAGAAAGATGCTTAATTTAGAGATAACAGATAAGGCAAAGGAAACTCACCTGTGGCTGCTCCTAGGTTGGTCAATATAGCAAAGCAATTTCCTTATGATTCAGACGGACATCTCTTCCATGAAACTGAAGATTTCACTTCTCCAGTTCTTCCATCCTTTTATATTGAACTAGATGTTTTCTTTTTGATGTCAAAGGTCTCCCTCCAGTTAAAGCATAGAAGTTGTGCATCTGTCTAAATGAAGTTCACTAAAGCCACAGCTATCTCTTCAGCCTCTCCTGTTTTGGTATTCTCTATTTTAAAAGAACATTCATTCTTTTGTATGTTTTTCATGATTTTTTTTATTCTTTTTTTTCCCTTTGCATCTCTTGCCTAGCAATCTCAATATATCTACCACAGTGTCTAACTTGAAGCTGGTAAAAATATTAATATTAGAAAATCCTCTTACCATTTATGAACATCTTTTTGTTTGTTTTGTTTTGTTTTTTGAGGCAAAGTTTCTCCTTGTAACAGCCTTGGTTGCTCCAGAACTCACTCTGTAGGCTAGGTTGCCCTTAGTGCTGAATTAAAGGCATGAACCACCACTACTGGGTTATAAACAGCTTTTGTTTTGTTTCATTTTTTTGGGTTTTTTTTTTTTTTGGTTATAAACATCTTAGTAGATGATAACTTTCTGGTCTTAAATTGTCAAGGAAAAGTGTTTTCTAACACCCTAGATAGGAAAAGCTGGGAAAATACTAGCAAAACATAAAGGCCAATTTTATTTGTTTGTTTAGCACTGAAGACTGAACCCAAGGTCTTTTTTTTATATTTTGTTTTCAAATAGGGTCTCACTAAGTCCAAGTGGAGCTTTTTAAACTAGGTCTGTAGCAGAGGCAGACCGTGACCATGTCATTGTTCTGCCTCAGTCTTTGGAACAGCTAGAATTGTGGCTTGCATCACAAGGCCCAACTCACTTCTTTATTCTCACAAGTTAAACAATGTTGAAGGTGGGGCATTTTCTGTATTGTATTTTACTTCTCAATATCCATTTTCCTAGTATTGCTATGACCATATCTATCAAGGAGCACTCTGCTAAGAACTGGATGTGATTCATTTTAAATTTTCAAAAGCAAAAACTAACTTGGCAGTCCCTCCCCCACCCCCTTTGAATACCACACTGCTGAGGTAAAGAATGCAGTAACTTGTGGGTGAGCTCAATAGGGCCAATTAAAACCTGACTACACTTCCACCATGTTGAAATCCTCACAGAACTTGCTATGTCCTTGGATGATGGCCCTTTTTTCTTCTTCCGTAGCAGACACCTAATTGAGGAGATTTCTTGGTTGGTAGTTAAAGGAAAGAAGCAAATGAAAGGGCTACAGTACTGGTTCTTACCAAGGTAGGTAAATGCTTCCAATTGTCCTCATGAATTACTAGTTTAAGCCTTGTTTTTAAAAAAAAAAAAACTAGAAATACATTGTGAAAGAAGAACACATATGTTTTCCAGAGTAGTCAAAGTATGCATAGAATGTAAGAAGTGAAGTTAGTATAGCTTAGTCATTCAAAAGAAGGTGTAGTTCTTTGTGGTATATAATTAGAATTGCAAACTGCAATTTATAGATTCTTTAGGAATGTGTATGTGTGTGTGTTTGTGTGTGTGTTAAGTAGTTGATAATTTCTTCATATCTTAAATAGCTGAAGGACAACTGCCAAACATTTAAATGATTTACTCCAGTGCTGGGTTCTGGGAGGAATAGTGCATTTTGCTAGTGCATTTAAGAGCACAACAAATGCCTGCTCTCAGGTTGGTCCCATGTGCAATACAGGAGACATCAAGAGTAGAATACTTAATTTCTTTTTATTTGTTGGCTTACTCATTTGTGTATAGTGTACTTTATGAATGTGTACATGAGGGTATAGGGGGACGTGTGTGTGTGTGTGCACATGGAGGCCAGATTCCTTTATCAGTCTGCACCTTCCTTCCTTCCTTCCTTCCTTCCTTCCTTCCTTCCTTCCTTCCTTCCTTTCTTTCTCTCTTTCTCTCTTTCTTTCTTTTTTTGAGACAAGGTCTCTTGCTTGTTTGAGCTCAAGAGTTCAAAGCTCAACAGTTTGGCAAGAGCAGCTGACCAGAGAGCTCCAGGGATTCTCCTGTATTCACACCCCAAATACTAGTATGACAGGTGTGTCACTACAAATGCCTATGACATTCTTTCTGGCCATATAACCTCTGCCACAATCTTTCCATCTCCTATCAAGAGAGAGGATCTCTGTCTCCTCCCCTTGAATGCAGGCAGGGCATTGTTACAACCTTAAGTAAATGTATGGCACTTTTACTCTCAAGACTCAGGACGTAGAAAATCTTCGAGCATGAAATACACAGCCATCTCTCCAGATGTTTGCAATCTAACTGCCATGCTCATAGGAAGCCCAAGCCACATGTAGAGCTGCCCCATAGGTGTTCCAGCCCTTAGAATTGCTGACATTCCACCCGGCAAGATCAATCACCAGGCACATAAGCAAGGCATCAAGATGATTCCAAGCGTCTTCCACCCAGCCTTTAAGCCTGACCAGTTGATGCCAAGTAGAGTGCAGACAAGCTGTCCTCATTGAGCCTTGCCCAAATTTTAGAACTGTGTGCAAAACATTTTTGTTTTCTTCATGCCAGTAAGTGGTTTGTTATACAGTAATGCATAACTCGAACAGAGACCCTTTTCCCCAAATTTAAACAGATGAAAACAATTGAGAGCTCGAATAGAATTCTTGGGACAGAATTGCTTTTACCAAATTTACCTGAGAAACAGCTTGGAATAGACCAGAAATATTTGAAAATCCACCTCACATTGACTGTAGAGACGAGAAAGATGATGCTATGTATAACATTTTTCAGTTCTATGAACTCAGGTGGGTGTGTATATTATACCCTTGCCCCACAGGTTCTTCTGCCTAATTCACTAGACCCCATAGAATATGTCAGTTTGTATAGTGGTGGTGGGGAGTGAGGAGGGTTGGGGAAAACAGGATAATAAGGCTACAGATAAGATAAGACAAACCTGAATTAAGATGGATTAAGAATGCACCCGATAGCCGAGCGTGGTGTCGCACGCCTTTAATCTCAGCACTCGGGAGGCAGAGGCAGGCAAATTTCTGAGTTCGAGGCTAGCCTGGTCTACAAAGTAAGTTCCAGGACAGTCAGGGCTATATAAAGAAACCCTGTCTCGAAAACCAAAAAAAAGACAACAACAACAAACAAGAACAACAAAACAACAAAGAATGCACCCGATATTCAGATTGGGCAGATTATATGGGTGGGCTCAATGTCATCACAAAGCTGTAAAGATGCAAGAAGGTACTGGAGGGGTCTAGAAGTTAGACATATCTTGGACTGACATAGAAAGTGAACCCCATCAAAACCCCTGAGACTGTAACATTTCATCAGACCAAAAAAAAAAAAAAAAAAAATCAGGATTTTCTTCCAAACTGGGGAAAGCAAGGATGCTCCAGAAGGCAGGAATAGCCCTGCTAATACCTTGGCCTCAGCCCACCTCTGATCTCTAGAACTTTAAAAGGATAGTTCTATGTTGTTGTTTTTGTTTTGTTTTGATGTACATTCATGTTTTGTTTGCATGTATGTCTGTGTGAGGGTTTTGGATCTGCTGGAATGGGAGTTACAGACAGTTGTGAGCTGCCATGTGGGTGCTAGGAATTGAACCCATGTCTTCTGGAAGAACAGCCAGTGCTCTTAATCACTGAGCCTTCTCTTCAGCCCCTCTGTATTGTTTGAAAGGACTGAATGTGTGGGGATTTTGTCTGGAAGCACTAGGAACTGAAAATATTGGGCTTCTAGCATATGGCCAGGAAGATGTGAATGGACTTGCTTAGAATATCCCATATTTACCTCAACAGCATTGCATCACTGAAGCTTGCATTAAATATAACAATATTTTATCTCTGTATTTGTGGTTAAGAACTTAATTTCATCCTTTCTTTTCTTTTGCTCCCTTTCCAAGTTTTCCTTTTCCAAAAGATTTTGTGATATTTTGGGGGAGGGGTTGCACCGAGTTTCCTTATTCTTATTATCATATAATTTCATGTAATAAAATGCACAGACATTAAACATTCAGCTAAAAAGTTTAATAAGCACATTAAGTCGTACTCAAAATCTCAAGCAAGGTACAGAACATAACCATCACCTCAGAAAGTTATCCCACCTTACCCCTCCATCTCCGACCTTCTCTGAGACCTCTCCCGCAGGCATCCACATTTTAATCTCTATCTCTATAGAATTAGTTTTGCCCATTCTTAACCTTTGTTGAAAAAGAAACATAGAGAGTGTTCTCTTTTGCATCTGGCCACATCTGAGATTCAGCCACATGTCTGAATATATTACTAACAGATATCCATTCCGTTAAACCACACTGTGTGTGTGTTTGTGTGTGTGTTGCTTTTAAGAGTTAGTCCTCAGCCAGGCATGGTGGCACACGCCTTTAATCCCAGCACTGGGGAGGCAAAGGCAGGTGGATTCCTGAGTTTCAAGGCCAGCCTGGTCTACAAAGTGAGTTCCAGGACAGCCAGGGCTACACAGAGAAACAGTGTCTAGAAAAACCAAACACAAACAAACAAACAAACAAACAAACAAAAAAGAGTCCTCTCCATCTCATGTGCGTCTTAGGAATGAAACTCAATTCTTCAAGTTTGCCAAGCCTTTTTACCCACTGAGTAGTCTTGTGTGCTCCATTGTTCCTTCTAGTTGCTCACCAGTATACCACTGTCTAAATGTCCATGATTTGTCTATCTAGTCTCCTGGTGAGCACTGAAGTTTACTTATTAATTTATTGATTTTAATTATATCTGAATAAAAAGCAATCTGATTTAAACCTTTTTAAAAATAATAAATACACAAGAATGAAATTGCCAGTACATAGAGTGGATCCTTATCAAAAGTTGCCAAAGTGTTTTTCCATAGTGGTTATACATTTAACCCTTTCACCAGCAATGAATGGGAGATCCCATTTTCCAGTCCCCTTTTGATGAGTGGAAGCTGCTTAAAGCTCTTTGCTCTCACTGAATGGCAATGGTTGTTTGGCTTCTGACCCCAGGATAAGGGGCTGAGGTGCAAATTTTACATACCAAAGCAGACCTGGCCTCCAGGTCCTCCCAGCATCCCTCAGTCCCTACCTGGCATACCCTGTCCCCAACCCTGAACTTTCCAGCCCAGGGAGTGGGCTGCCCTTCCCCCAAAGGCTCCTCCCTATATAATTCAAACATTTTGCGCTCTCTCTCTCTCTCTCTCTCTCTCTCTCTCTCTCTCTCTCTCTCTCTCTCTCTCTCCTCTTCCTCCCCCACCCCTCTTCTGAGTGTACAGCCCTTTCTCACTTTCTCCTCAGATCCACTTGGCAGCTTCCCTGGTCTTCTTCTTTGGGGCCAATGAACTCGCCTGCTGGAGGGCAATTTCTCAATAAACCTTCCTTTAATATAATCTAATCTGGCTTGAATTGGCTCAGTTCACCAGTGGAGAAATAACCTATCAATGCTTACTTAGTACTGAGATGCAGCATAAATAAAACCTTTTCATGCAACGTAAATGAAAGCTCACGATGAGGTTATCAGAAATACAAAGGTCACAATAAAGGAGGTGGTTGCGGCACAAGGAAGTAGAGGGCAAGGTGGCACTGAGCAGTAAGAGAGAATCCAGTCTTTCCAGGCAGAAAAATTGAAGTCAGGCAGGCTCCTCTGTTCCTTTTTGCTTCCTGGGAGAGTTAATCACATCCTTAGCGCCTCACTTTTCTCTTTTGTAAAGTAAAGACTTCTTAAAGGGCTGAAACTCCAATTCCTACAGGCCTGCAGGGAGGCTCCCAAAAGAACTGTCTGTATTGTTTCCCATCCCCCCCTCCTGCCTCTCCCTATTGTGGTTTTGGGAAGCAGAATAAACAGGAAGTGGAGGATGAGGGGGAGGAGTAGCTGAGAGTCACATTCCAAATCAGTCTCTCACCTGCTCAATACAAACTCAGAAGCTTCCAAGTTCTAAAACGAAGGTCTGGTCAAATCCTGGCTTCACTCTTTCTTTTTTTCCTTCCTTCCTTCCTTCCCTCCCTCCCGGCGATTGTGTTAAGATTGGTATCATAGAAAAGCCTACGAACATCCAGAATCCAGCAGAGCCCGAGTGTAGACAAACCATCTGAAAAGACTATAAGAGTATGTAATCAGTCAGGGCCCAGGGGGCAAGCAGAAAACTTATAGAGATCAACTGGAAACAGGGCTTCATCCAGGAAGTATTTATTGGCACCTATAGTATACTAAGCATTGGGCTCTGTGAGAGTGTTAAATGTGACTGTTGAATAGTTCCTACCCCCAAAAGTCCAGAGAAAGGGAGTGAGAAAAAGCTACTGCTCTAATACCAAGAAGCACAATGATGTTTATAATGCTCTGCCAGTTCACAGGGGTGGGGGGACCTAAATCAGGCCTAGTAATTAAAGAATGCTCTCTTAGACTAGATGACCACTGTGACGTTTTAGGGAGTTGAATTAGCCAGGTAACTGTAGGCTGGGATGACTTCTCTGGGACCATGTCTGAAAGCTTTGGATCAAGAATGGAGGAATAAGAGGAGCAGGGCATGGTGGCACACACCTTTAATCTCAACATGTGAGAGGCAGGGACAGGAGGATTTTAAGCACGTCCTGGTCTACACAGGGAGTTGCCGGACAACCAGAATTGGATAGAGAGACCCTGTCTCAGAGAGAGGGGAAGGGAGGAGAGGGAGAGGGAGAAAGGCAAACTAAGCAGGGATGATGCAGGTAGGAGCCAAGCTGTTTCTAAAGAGAGAAACTTGACTCCCCTGCCTATCAGACTCATGAGACAATAGACTCCCCAGAAAATGGAATTTTTAGAGGAATCTCATGCTGGGAAAAGGAAAATACTGAATGCTGGTCCCCACGAGAAAATGAACAACTAGTCTCCCAAGAAAGACTTCACATAGCTGTAATGTACCTTACAGGAGAGACTTGGGATGGGAAGCAGGCAATGATAAATCAGTGATGGACAAGAACTGCACCTCAAGTCAGGATGCTCAATATGGACTCAGATGGGGATGGGAAGACCACTGAAACTCTGTCCCTCTTTCTAATAGAGCCACACTGAATAAATCCCCTTTCTCAACTTCTCATTTTCTTATCTCTTTCATTGGCATATTGAGATTGGGGAGGCCAAACCTAGTTTGTTAGGGCTGCCAAGGTCGGGGTTCAGCCTTTAACAAGTCTAGTAACAACACTTTGAAGGACACGCCGACATGGGGAAGTATATGTATGATGTGTTGAGGATACACCACTTCTATGATATTCTTGTCCCAATGCAAAACATAGATTTAATTGTGAAGAAATACGGCCAATTGCCTGGTCTGGACTTTCCCAAGGCTAGTTAAGGTCATGAATGATAATGACAGGTGAACTGCTTTAAGCACAGAATTAGAAACACAAAAAACATAATACAGATCCTAGAACAGAAATTAGTTAGCCTGTCTGTCTGTCTATCTGTCTATCTATGTTGCAAGGTATGTTGATCTTGTTCTTGTCTTGGTCTCATACTATGCGTGCATATATTTATATCTCTTTTTGCTATAAAACAATTTTACTTATTATTTTTTTTGAGACAGGGCTTCTCTATGGATCCCTGTCTGTCTTGGAAATTGCTCTGTAGACTAAGCTGCCCTCGAACTCACAGAGATGCACCTGCCTCTGCCTCCTGGGTGCTAGGATTAAAGGACTGTGCCTGTTTAAGACAAAATTTGAATAGGGAAACCTCAATAGGGAAAAGAAGAGTGACTATATTAAATGATTATATCATAGTGTTGAACTCCCACTTTAGCAATGTCACCTTTCTGATAATAAAGGGAAATGCAGAAAGGTGAAATTATTGTTGTTATTTTTAAATATACTTGAAACTTTAAGTTTTCTGAAAAACTCAGGAATTCATTTAAAACAGCAACAACAAATCTGCACTTCAGATAGTGCTGTCCCTGTTGCCCTCCCAAATGCTAGGGCTATACTGGCTTATGTGAAAGTGAGGGTTGAGATGGGGCTTTGGACATGCCAGATAAGCACTCTACCAACTGAGATAAAGCCCCTGCTCTTGTTTTGAGACAAAAGCAGGAAACCATATTGGGTCTGCGTTCAAAAACTATAGTGAATGTATGGTACTTCTCTCCATCTCCGTTGATATTAGGCTCAAGCCAGCATCGTGTCCCACTTGATCACTATAGTACTCTCAGTACAGTTCAGATGTAACCCTGATGGTCTTCTATCTCGTGACACATTACAGGCATGTGTCACTCACTGTACCCAGTTTATGAGGTGTTGGGAATCAACTCCCAGGCTTTGTGCAGCCCATGCAAGCATTTTACCAACTGAGTCACATGTCAGTCCTCAAGACCCAAATGATTTAAGAAGACACAATAAGCACTTTGGACCTTCTCTAAGGAGAAGAGAAAATGGTGATCCATTGGAGGGTACCATAGTTCTGAATGGTAACTCGCAAGGCAAGACAATGGTTCAATCCAAGGAAGACTTATTGTCAGCTTGGAGAAGAAACCACATTGGCCTTAAATAAAATGTCGGCACTGGAAGACAGCAACTGATGAATAAAGGAAAACATTCCTACATTGAGAAGTGGAGATCAGAGGGGCTCATGGGGTGTTACAGACCTTATAGAGAGGAGAGAATGAAGAAAACTCCCTTTAGTCATCTTCCTAGGGTGTTTTGCGTGTGTCTGTGAAATGGGTTGCATTCCTATATTAAGACGTGGGTATTGGAGGCCCTGATGGGGGTGTTCCGGAGCTCACAGGGAAGGAGGAATGAAGAAGCTCCACCTTGGTTGAGCCCCATCTCAACCCTCACCTTCACATAAGCCAGTATAACCCTAGCATTTGGGAGGGCAGCAGGGACAGCACTATCTGAAGTGCAAATTTGTTGTTGCTGTTTTAAAATAATTCCTGAGTTTTTCAGAAAACTTCCAGATGAGTTTGAGCAAGTCTATGATAAATATAGGAGTAGCCATCTTCATTGATGTTAGGCTCAAGTCAGCATCGTGCCCCACTTGATTACTATACTACTCCCCACAACAAGTCCTCTACCTTCATTCCTTTCAGATCCTGTGGCCAGATGGATGTATTTCAAACAAACATTACATGGTATTCCTCTGTTCAAACTCTACACACTCCTATTTTTCAGTTATAAAGTGTTTCAAAGGTCACCATGACCCTGTGTGCAAAGGCTGCTACTGTTTCTCTGTCCTTTTCTGACATTCTTTTCCTTGACCATGCTGTACCAATCATGTTTAAATGCACATTGATTGCATTTGCAAGATATGCATGGGCTTTGGAGTCCTCACTTGCACTGCTGTGTCTCCTGTAATGTTCTTTCTTCCAGCATTAATACAATTGAAAACTCTGCAATGACAAAAAGATTAAACAAAATAGAATCATTACTCCCTTTTGGATAAAGGGAATGTGAAAGATGTCCAGAAATACTATGGTCCCATCATACCCCGGGCTTAGATAGTTTGCTGTCATAGCCTCACCATGCCTCCTTACGAATAATAGCTCATGGTGCAAGCTGAATGCCAGAATTTCAGATATCAAGTTTATGTGTACATTTCCAGCATGCAGGGACTGGAGAGATGGTTCAGAGGTTAAGAGCACTGACTGCTCTTCCAGAGGGCTAATTCTTCCAGGGTTCAATTCCCGGTACTCACATAGCAGCTCATATCTGTCTGTAACTCCAGTTCCAGGAGTCTGACACCCTCATACAGACATACATGCAGGCAAAACACCAATGAACATAAAATAAAAATAAAGAAACTATTTTTAAAAGTCTCCAGCATATGGGTAAGTAGAAAGAAGCAGAGTATTAAATGCTTGCTTCCAACTGGGTCACTTTTATTATATTCAGAAACCACAACCCTACCATAAATAAGTCTGTGTGTATTATTTAGTTACCAATTATTCACAACCTACAACTTGAAGGCCTTTGGAAAGTTGACATTAGCAGACCATATTTAGTAGGTAGAGAGGTTGGAAAATGCAGTTGTTTCTTTCCAGTGGCAACCTGCTTGGCTACAAAGGAGCTCTGTTACTAAGGGGAACAGCGGCCTGGATACTAGCATCTGTAGCTCTCTGACTTTGCTGACGTCCTCTTGTTTCTGATGTTTACAATCTCACAATTTCCCTTATTCTCTGCCAGCAAAATCACAGGCTGGTCTGGTACCACATAGCTCACATTTGTGAGGGAGATAGGTGGTGCAGAGCTTTTTTTGGTGCAGGGTTTTTTGAGCAACACTGGGAAGGCAGAAGGAAAGAAGGGCCACTAGGACAGATGGCCTGGCATTCTCAGACTTGTAGGAAAGGGAAAAAAAAATACATGCAGGGGTCAAGGCTCTGTCTTTGATGACTGCAAAAGTAAAGAGAAATTCGATGAGCTGTTGATGTTTCTGCTTCTTCCCTGTGATGGTAAACACCCAGGGTGACCGGTCTCTGTGTGAATTGGCAGGACCAGACTTAGTGGTCCTGTAGAGCCTAGCTGTGACCTATATCCCTCTTGGTACTTTCTCCTATTTCACATTCCTTCTTCCTTTTCAGAGGAGGGCATTGGGAAGCCTTTCTGGCCTTTGGCACTGTGCCACATGTGTTGGAGGTGCAGACTTTGTGCTTAGGCCAACTCCTGAGTTACCAAGAAACTCTTCTGACTGGGCATAATCCGAAATTCCTTTGGGGAAGGAGGAGCATAGTTGAATATTTTCCCATTCTGCTGCAGGGATAATGACTTAGCAGGAGGCCATTGTGTTTGCTCTTTTAAGAACTGCAGGGTCTAAGAGTCAGTCCCCAGCCAACACAAATGATTTATTCTCCCATTTCTGACTCTTATCAAGATTTGTCTTGAGGGTTCCTATTTGGAGGAAGATTGGGGCAAATCATGGTTAGCATAGAGAGAGGCACTAAGGATAGTAATGACTCTTTGAGGAGTCCAGGACACAATTGCCTAGTACTAGCCTTCTGGGAAGAGAAGGTTAGGAGTCCACATGCAAAGTCAGAATCAAAGCCTTTGAGAAGAGAGGAGGGGAGAGTTAGCTTACAGATCTCTCAGGAAGAGACTCCTTTCAAAAGAAGGCATGTGAAGCTGTTCTGCTTTTTTACCTCAGCAAACCAATTTCTGTAAATATATGCTTCCAATTTTCTAGACACAGCGTAATTTTATGACCTGATGCTTGGTAGGAGCTGTAGCTTTTTCTTTTTCTTTTTGATAAACCTCAATTTTTTTGGATAACAATACCTTTCATGTGGCGATAGAGATCTGGTGATTATTTCAACAAAAAAGAACTTTCATGGTTGTTAAGTCAAAGCATCTTGTCTAAGGAATGTATTTATTCTTGTTATAGAGAAAATGTTTTTTGTCTAAAATTTATCAATTTGTATTTCTTTTGAGATAGGGTCTCACTATTTCTAGGACGCTTATCTTGAAGTTCTGATCGTCTTTCCTGAACCTTAACCTAATTGTTCTTCCTTCTGGACACCATGGTTATCTAGCTCACCGGTGCCATGTGTGTAAGCAGCTATTACATCTTAGACTCTACTCCATGTGAAGGAGCATTGTCTTCCTGTTTGAGGTCATGGAAGCTTAAACGCAAAAAAAAAAAAAAAAAAAAAAAAAAAAGCCACTGGGCTCTTCAAAGCAAATACATCAACCACTAAGTCAAAAAAGTCAAGCTTCCACTTTCAAATGGCCCTGTTTATTTCCATCTGTTCCTCAGGAGAATGAGAGCTTGGATACAATTCTTCAAACTAAAGGAGATACCGAGACCCGTACTACTAGGCTCACATCAGCAAATGTTATCTCCAGAGGTGGGTTTTCTCCAGCTACAAAGCAGATGAGTTTATGACCTTTAAATTGTTATCTTAACAAGGGATATTGTGTGGGAAGAGATCCAAATGTTGAAGACCCAGATGTAAAAAGAGAAACCTGATATGAGATGAGGTAAAAATAGGGACTCTTGACTATGAAACAGAATGACCCAAGAGATGTCCTTATTTAGCTCTTAGGATAGGAATCAGGGTAGCCTGCCGGAAGCTTGCTGATGATAGTTGGACCTTTTCTTTGTTTCTCCCACTGGCTTCAGATTGAGGTGGCAATTATTTCTTACAAAGATGACTTCATTTGTACACAGTTTCCCCCAAAGCAATTTCTAGTTATTTAAATAATCTAGGCTGACTTTTAAAAACTCTCCTGTGAGACTTAGCTTGCATATGATGCTTAAACAATCAGTAAACATGAAAGTGTCATACGAGTGTCTTGACTTACAATAGTGCAAGATAAATCTACCTGGAAACAAAATGTTAGGAGTCTGTTAAATATTCACCAGGCTGTAGCTATAATAATAATAATAATAATAATAATAATAATAATAATAATAGCAACAATAATAATAACAATACACTAGAATTAAAATTCTTACAAGTTGAAGCATGAACTCTACAGGAGAATATAATTGAACGCATCTGTCTAATCTAATGCTCTTCCTTGCCAGGATCACTTTAAAGTGAATTAAAAATAATTCTGGCCGGGCGTGGTGGTGCACACCTTTAAAATTTCAGCACTTGGGAGGCAGAGGCAGGCGAATTTCTGAGTTCGAGGCCAGCCTGGTCTACAGGACATCCAGGGCTACACAGAGAAACCCTGTCTCAAAAAAAAAAAAAAAAAAACCCAAAAAACCAAAAAATAAAACTGATAAAATGGTTGCTTCTATGAATGCAGTGTATTATTTGTGCTTATGTTTGAAAAAGCAGACAATTTGACTGATAAAAAGTTATGAGCTGAAATAGACTCAAATGATTCAATGTTGTGTATGTGTATGTCTATGTGTGTCTGCATACCCTTTTTTTGTTGATGCTATAGTTATTTTTTGTTGTTGTTGTTATTTTGGTTTGGGGACAGGGTCTCACTATGTAACCTAGACTAGTCCAGAACTCTGTTGTCCAGATTGCCTTCAAACTGACAGTGATAGGCTTGCCTCTGCCTCCTGGATGTTAGGAGGAAAGGTGGGTACCTCCATGCCTGGACATAGTATAATTTTTAATCAACTGGTTTGTGACAGACACAAGACTACCATTTAGGGTTTTTATTTATTTATTTTTCAGCTTCTGCATCTTCATTCTGTTAATTGCTCCCAGTTCTTTGATCTTTCTATTTAGATGGTTTAATGTTATCTTCAAATGAGCAATATTCCCCGTGCTTCTCCCAGGCTTTCATCCTTGGCAATGAATCAGTAGACATTTGGAATATTACTACTTTCTATGGTAAAGGATAATTTGGCAATACAAATCATAAATAATGTTTAGGTTTCCTCTCCACAGAATAGAATGCTTCTCTTTATCTTTAAACAAGATTTTAGTTTTCCTCTTAAGAGTACGATATTTTTCTTTCTTTGATAGCCATTGTGGGCCTTTATCTAACCCAAGTTTATACTACCAAGCTCATTGTAAGAATATCAACATTAAAAGTTTGGGTAAGACAACTTTAAAGAAAATGCAAAGTCCTTGGTTTGTTGTTGTCTCATTCAGATCATAATAAATATTTCATTCCCCATCTAATGGATTTGGCTTGGAGGTACCTTACATAGCCATATTGTGATGTTAGGGTTTGGTTTGTTTTAAAAATTTATAGCAGTTCCAAGCAGAAGTTAGATCTGTTCTCACAACTGCCAATACTTCAGGCCATTTTCTAGAAACATCTTCTCAAAAAAAAAAAAAAAAAAAACACACATTACCCAAAGAACCCAGAGATATAGCTGTTTCTGATTCTGATCTTAAGAGACATCAACTTTTTCTTGGCAAAGTGTAAGTCAGGGAGGAATTGATGAAGTCTGATAACTATTGCAAGGAGTTCTGCCTGGGGATGGAAAGGATGGAAGGAGGTGTCCCTGACATCACTTTCTCATTTAATCCAAAACTCATTTCCCAGCTGAGAAGTAGAAATAGTAAAAGAATCAACATAACCTCAAAGTAAGATAAAATACAATTAATTCATCTTTCTCATTTTAAAATTATAAATGCATTGAATTAGATGTGTATTTACCACATGACTCAGCAATTTCATTTCTAAATAGTCATCCAAGAAAACTAAAAACACGTGCCTACGTAAACACTTCTACGTGGTTTTTATTTTATTTCTAAATTTCCCAAACTGGAACCAAGAATAGACTAGTAGTTAACAAATGGAAACACACATCACTGTTAAGTAGAGTAACATGAGTGAATCTCAGCATTTTGCTGACTAAAAGGAATCAGAGATGGACTAAAGTATTACTCCATTCATATGACATTTAAGAATCAGAAAAACTAACCTGAAGTTAAAAAACAAGACAAATCAAAATTGCAGAATAGTGTCACTTAGAGGAAAAATGCTGATGAAATGGACTGCAGGAAATAGAATAGATGTTTGAGATGCTGTTGGCATGTTGAAGTTGTTCAAACTTGGCACAGTTACCATGATAGGTTAGATAGCTCTTTCTTGTTCTAAGTATTATACTGGATTTAATTATTACATTTACTTACATACTATATATTTACCTACTACATAGATGATGCTTGTATGTATTCCCTCTTCTTTCTACAAAAAAAAGGTCAAATATCCTTGGAATGATTGGTGAAAATCAGCCCTAGTTAAGAACTACTTGACATTGTTCATTGATCCTTGTCAAAATGTGCACTTAAGTTGGAAACACTCATTTTGCTGTATGCAAAATATACTTAAATGAAGCAAAAAAAAAAAAACAAAACAAAACAAAAAAAAAACCCTCATAGCCCTACAAGGTAAACAAAAGACTAACTTTACAGAGGAAAAAAAAAATGAACAAGTGCTACATCTACCAGGTTACCAAGGTCTATATCAACAACGAGAGTCATATTAATTGTATATGCTCTTGAAGTGATGTGGTGATATCTTACCTCTGTGATCTTCCTCCCCAGAACACAGAGTCTGAGTCTATTCTTGAGTAAAGCAGATAACATGCAACAGAGAGATGTTCAGCAAAATGCAGGACCAATGTTCTTCCAGATGTCCATGGTCATTGAAGACAAGGCAAATCTGAGAGAAACTGTCATAGTCAAGAAGAGCTTAAGCAGATGTAATGACTAAATATAATGAGGTATCCTGGATGGGATCTTTCCTGGAGCAGAAAAGGAACATTAGGTTAAAAGCCAAAGAAATATAAAATATAAATAAAGCATTTTTGTTCATAAACTGTGACACACGCACCACATAGGCAAAAGATGTTAGTAAGATGACAGCCTCCGTAAGCTGGATGTGACAATGCACTGTCCTATCTCTGCCATCTATTCAATTTAGCTGCAAATCTAAGATTGTTCCTTTTAATGACTCGGAGTCAATTCATTCAGATCTGATCTTTAGGTCATTTATGAGCTCAAAATAATAGGGGTGAATGAAAATGACAATAAAAGTCTTTGCTACGTTTGTAGTCAGCAGAATTAAAACAAGCAAAAGCAAAAAAGCAAGAGGTGGTAGACCCCTTGAAAAGTGCTGCTCTGTGCTTGTGGGGAGACAGGAAAGAATAGACTTTGATGAGGCGGATAATAACTTCATAGATATAGACTTCTTGTCTGTTCAGTCCAGAAAGCCCAAGGATGGCTTTTTGAACAATGAGTGTATCACAATTTTGGGAAAGTATGGAGAGGTGAATTTGTAATGGTCTCATCTGAAGGATTTCTGTTTCTTGTTCTATAGGTAGAACATTGACCTACATAATTTATGACATACTTTATCCAACTGTCTCTCCTGTTTTTTTTTTTTTTTTTTTTTTATGAGAACATGAGGGCTTTAATCACTGCCATTTTATTTTTGTTGTCTTCTTTGGATTATAGTGATAGTAATAGAAGTTGATTCTGGTTTTCTTCTTCTCTCTTCCTACAATTTCACAAAGCTGATCCAACTTGAATAGCTCATGAATATGTAAAAAAGTAGTTAACTGCATTTGCATCAAATAAGTACAATAAGGCTGAGTGAGAGCAGCGATGGAGGTTAAAAGTAACCCCAATTCATGTGTTAGGAATGGGATGAGAAGTGAGATCATTGTAGCCAACTGGCAGCTGGAAGGATAGTGAATTGATAAGGCCACAGTCACAGACCTTTAATTGATGGCTCTACCATCTGTAGAGAAATCCCATGTAAATCAGAATGAATGGTTTGGGCACAGTGCTGAGTGTGTCTGTGTGATCAAGTCACAGACGAGATGGCAAAAACAAAAAAAAAATCAAATTCAATCCTCTGTTTATGTTGCCCAGTCTCCAACTGGTGGAGAATGTTTTCTCTGCCATGGCTTAATTAAAGCCTTATCTTTATGACTCAACAGGAGAAGCTTCTATAACATTGTGGTAACAACAGAGCCACACACCTCTACCTATCAATTATCCTTCTCTGGCACGATCAGGTCAAGCCTCTGAAGCAACCAAGAAAATACCAATCATAAAAACATGATCTGTATGCATTAGTGTGTTGGCTTTGACACTTGGCCACAATTCTTTAGCTTGGGTTGTATCAAGGAGCAGGCTACAGTACTTCCCACATGACACGCCTGCTGTGATTCAGACTGAGCTTGATTTGACCTTCTTGTCACCGTCAGCATCATGAATCTCTAATCTGAGATGATAGAAGACCAAGCCGCACTTCATGCATAAGCTACACCTACCAGAAGGTGTGTAGTACTTATTAGATGGAATGAAGAGGGAGGCTTTTGGCTTCCTCTTAGGATCTGTGCAGCAAAGGTAGGGTTAGTTATACATTAAACAACAACAACAACAACAAAACCACCCTGATTCATGTAGGTGATGCTGAGCTTGTAGATGTTGCTACAGAAATGAAAACAAACATACTTGACTTTGGGATCCAGCAAATTAAGTCTGGTGGCACTCTGAGGGTTGCTCCAATAGCAAGCAAAGCCTAGCTCGTAATATATCCATCCATGTCTGTCTCTTTAGGACCCAGGTCCTAAATGACCTCTCAAGGGCTCTTTCATTTAGTCCTTTCAGACTGTCATTTCCACTCTATTATGTTTTTCTCCACTAAATTTCTGGCTTTCTCTTTAGGGAAAATGGCTAACTTTGAAAGTAGAAGATAATGGTTTCCATAAGCAATAGCTCAGAAACAAACACTTTTAGTATTTGGTGTATTTCATGGAAACCTTTTTCCCCCTAATATGTGAGCATTACACAATTTTGATCAATTATGTACAATTTTCTAAGCTATCTTGATTCATTAAAATTTTACACTATCATTGAAAGTTAATTTTAACGTGAAATGTTCTCTAGAATAGAGGTACCGTGTGGGCTAAGTGCCTTGGAATCAAAATGATTGCAATGCTGACCTCATTCCTCCAGTTTCCATGTCTGTGAAAGGGCAAGCGATGTCAATTTCATTTTCTACAAAATGGCTGTACTATTGGCTAGATCATATAGTGTGTGGAAGAATTAAATGAGCTCTAGAGTTCTCTTGTGTGGTTTCTATAGGTGGCAGATGTGAAGGAACCTAAGTTAGCTGGTACATCATCACTGACCAACTCTTGGAAGTGGAGTCTTGTTTCTAAGATTTGCCTTATACTGTAGGTTTACATATATTGAAAAGTATTTTCTTAGAAGGAATTCCTCCCAGTGAAATATAAGGCATGAACAATTTTTAAGGCTTGGTTCAAATGTCTTTCTGGGTTGTTGAATCAATGGTTTGGTCATCTGGCTCTATACTTGAAAGCAATTTTTTAAATTTAAATTTTAATTCTTTTGAATCATGTGTATATGTCTGTGTACACTAGTAGAGATGCTTCTGGACACCAGAAGAGTCTGATCCCCCTGAAGCTGGATTTACAGGTGCTCCTCAGCTGCCTCATTTAGGTAATAGGAATTGAACTCAGATCTTCTCAAGAGCAGTATGTACTCTAAACCACTGAGCCATCTCTTCAGCCCCTAGACACATTGTCTTAACTTCAGTAAGTTGGCTAATGTCATAAGTAAATATTGATATCTTATTGAAATATGAATTTAGGTGATTATCTAATAACTTCTGATTTTTTTCATATGTTTGACTACTTTGGTGAACTGTTTACCTATCAACCATTCCTAGATGTTACATCTAAGAATTACATCTAAGATATTTCAGAAACACATACGGCTAAAGATAAATATGACTCAAGATCTGTAACACACCATTTTATTGACAGTGCTTCTCTTATTAGGCACCAAGTGGTTATCTTGGTATAATATTAATTACTTTGAATATTCTGCTCATGAAAGTGCTAACCTGAAGACCTCTTTGACAACATCTTCATTTAGGGCACATTTTTCAGTGTTGGGGATAATGTGTAATACATCCTGGGCCAATGAACTATTATGGTATAAATTGTTTTATTTTGTATTTTTGAGACAGATTCTCTCAAAATCTGTCAGTACCCCTGACTGTCCTGGAACTCCATAGACCAGGCTGGTCTGGCTCTCAGAGACCATTTGCAGCTGTCTTCCAAACTATGGGTTTACAGGTATGTGCCACCACACCCGACTTCATGAAATGAATTTAAATGTTATATTCATACCTGAAACAAATATGAGTGGATGGAATTGCTGCAAAAGGTACAAAGCAGAGATGAGAACTGACAAACTCATAATATTGGAGTACCCAGGTATCTCTGAAGTATTCTTTTATATTTAAAACACGCTAAATCATTTTAGCAATTGTAAGGTGGTAAGGTTGATGTAAACATGGAGGTGTTCTTTTAATTCTTAGATGGAAAAGTCTGCCCTATATTTGGCAGCCTAACTGTAGGCATCTCGTGGTAGCCACCTGTCTCCACACCCACCATACAGATAAAGCCCAGATTATAAATCACCTTTATTTCGAAGGTGGATGTGGTAGCTTTGGCATCTGTGAAGTTGAGTGACATGGAAGAGTGCAATGGTAGGTGTAGGTGACAAGTGTCTTCTTAGGTTGGGTGGTGTGTGTAGGATGGCCCAACATCTTACAATAGATTCATTGAGTTGTTTAACATAATGGTGGCTTTGGACCAAACTTTTCTTTATGGTCTTTTTGCTTTGGTGCTATTTTACCTTCATAGGATATACTGAAAGGAGAGGTGATGGGTAGAAGTGGGGATTTCGAAGGCAGACAAAGGCCCTACAAATGGGACCGCAGGCAAAAGCTGCCAATTGCTTCCAAGCCTACCAGCTCACTTCGATTCCTGGATGTAAGGAGAGAACTGACTCCAGCAAGGCTTCCTTTGCCACACTGTCACCCATGTGCTTCACCTGTACCCCACCCACCACACCCTCACACTGGAATAAATGCAAAATTAAATAAAAAAAATAGGACAAACAAGCCAGGTGGGTGCAAATGAATTAAGAAAACTCAGTCCTTCACTGCACAAGAGAAAAAAAGAGGGAGAAGAGGGGAGAGAGAAAACAAGGGAGGGAAGATGGTACAAACTGAGCAGGCTATTCATTGTTACTCTTTACAAAGATGTCTTACAGGAGGAAGCAGTGGATATCTCATAATTATCCAATACTTTCATGTGTATATTTTGTAGTGCCTATGTTTGAATCCACAGTCCTATGTGTTCTAAGTATGTTCTGCCCACAGAGCTACTTTTCTAGCCATTTGATATGTCATTGATACTCACGGTGTTTAACACTTTTTAACACCCATCAGTAGTACTGTGATTCTGGGATTTTTGTTGTTGTTGTTGTTGTTGTTTTGTTTTTCGAGACAGGGTTTCTCTGTGTAGCCCTGGCTGTCCTGGAACTCACTCTATAGATCAGGCTGGCCTGGAACTCAGAAATCCGCCTGCCTCGTGATTCTGGGACTTAATAAAAGCTGGCATTCAAAATTTGCTGATGTAATGCCTTGACGAGAAAAAGCTAAGTTTCTTACTTTGATCATATCTTAAAGAGAGGAAGGAAGATGAAGATTTATTGAGAATCAGAAGTTTGCTGAAGGTGGTCTTTAGATAGAGTGGAGTTGATTAGGATGGACTAGGAATCACTGGGATAGGTTGAGAAAAAAAAACAAGAAGATATTGGGATGAGAGGTGTTTCCATTGAAGTGAGATTCTCATCTTTAGTCCATAAACAATCAAACCAGTTGTTTGAATATGATGGATCTGGAAAGGTGGAGGCACTAGAATGAAGGCAGTGGAATAGTGAAGTGGCATTGAAAAGATCTGCTTTGCACCCTCAGCAGCCAGTCTGCCACGGGGTAGAGAAATTTGGCTCCCCAATCCATTTTTGAGATGAGAAAATCGAGACTCAGGAAGGCTTCTTAGGCTTCCCCAGGTCGAACCTGTGATTAAAGATACAGAACTAGTGCTGGGTTGGTTTGTTCTCTCTTGTCCCTGGAGAGCTTTCTTTTCTGCGCTGTTAATCATGCTCTTTGTCTCAGCTTCTTGCTGGCACTGAGGAGCGAGGGGAAGTTTGCGAAACCATTTGAAGCATAATTGTTTGCTGTGGAGGCGTGTGTGGCGAATCTAAGTGCCTTCCACATTATTTCAGGAATGGCGTGAGGAATTGTGGCCTTCCTAGAAGTTTGATGTAACAAATGTTTTCTTCAAATTTGACTCCATTTACTCATTCATTTATTCATTCATTCATGCATGCATGCATGCATGCATGCATTCATTCCTATTGAGGAGGAGGTGACTTGTGCCATGGTCAGTATATGGAGGTCAGAGGAAGACTTGGTTGGGTGTTCTCCTTGCACCAAGTGTGTCCTCGGCCAGGCTTGGCAGCAAGTGCTTTTGTCCACTCAGCCATTTTCATCATTAAATTAAGCATCCCTATGACTTTTTTTTATTAATGGTTTGTGGTGGATGGAAATCTTTCCCTTTTCCCTACGTTTTTCATAAGAATGCCTTAAGCAAGTGGAAATAAGAGCCAAGGTTGAAGGGGCAGATAGTAGAAACAAGTGAAGACATTTCTTTTCCTGTTTCTTCCTCTCTTTTCTCTCTCCATTCCCTTCTCACTCCCTTTCTTTGTTTCTTGTGCAGTGAACAACTCGATTTTCTTGGCTCAGTTTTCACCTACCTGCTTTGTCTGCCCTGTTTATTTGATTTTTTTTTTAAAACAAGACTTGTTATGTGCAGGCAGGATGGGATGCGGGTGAAGTGCATGTAGAAGGCAGAGGAAAACTTGCTGGAGTCAGTTCTTTCCTTCTACCAAGGGCTCGAACTCAGCTTGGCAGGCTTGGGGCAAGAGCCTGCCTTTTCCATAATGGGCCATCTTGAGGGTCCTTGTCTACCTTCTTAAATCCCGCTTTCACATCACCACCACTTCTTATATACTGCTTCTGTAGGTGTATCCTAGGATAGTAAACTACCCCCAAAACAAAAGGGCCATCAAAACATTTGGTTCCAAGGGGCCATCAAACATCAGTGAGCATTCTAGTCTTAGCCAAGTAAATGGGATCAAGATTGTATTTTATGTAAGTCTACTAGAATGTCAGCTCCAGATGTGCAGGCCTTAAAAGCAGACTTCCAGGGTTAAGTACACACAATAGGGATTCAAAGGACCCATGTTGAAAGATAAGATAAAGAAACGTGTGACACAGGTAAACATTGCATGTTTGAGGTCAGCTCCAAGTACCACTTTTATTGTTCTAACCTTGATCCTGCACATATCGGCACTGTCTGAATCATGTCACAGGGAGAGAAACAGCAAGGGACTAGGTGATATCTTTGGCTTGCTGCTTCTGCCAAGAGTGCTAGGTCATCATCCAGGTGTGACTAGAGCTAAGGAAGGAAAACTGGTACTTGAAGACAGAAGAAGCCTGAATGAGCACAGGAGTAAATACTTAGCAGAAAATGAAGGGGTCAGCATATTGATATGGGTACCATACAGAAAGCAGAGCTAGCTGGATTGGAAACTGAATGCATTTTTGGTAGGCTATTCAGTCTTAAGCTTTAAAAATTTTTTTTAAGTTATATTCCTAAGCTTTTCTATGACGTATGCACTAATGTTGTTCATGAAATAACTCAAAACTAATCCTTGAAACCCCTTGAACAGCCTTGCTATGAGGGTTTGTGCCTAGTCTTATTGCATCTTGTTTGGTTGCTATCTCTGAGAGGACTGCACTTTCTGAAGGAAAGCAGAGGGGCAGTGGATCTGGAAGAAGGGTAAGGTACAGGGGAGCTGGGAGGTGTGAAGGGAGGGGAACTTGCAGCCCACTTGTATGCACAGAGAATAAATAAAGAGGAAAAGAAAGAAAGGAAAATCCCAGATTGACTTTTCCAGGACCCAAGTTCAGTTGTGAACACAGCACAGCCACAACGTCTTCTTTTAAAAATTCTTTAAAGCACTTGTAAAGATATTATAAATTTCATTAAAACAATTGATATCTAAAAGGAATATAAGATATATCCAAAATGTTTACTAATAGTATATTATATTTTGGTCTATGTATCTCGTTTCTCCATGTATATGTTGTACCAACAACAATTTTATTTAATGGTGGCTGCATGGAAGTACAATTTTCCAGTTGATTGTACTTTTTGTTGACCTCTTTAATAATTACATTTTAAATCTAGTTATTAATTTAAGGGAATATCACTTGGAATAAATAGGCCAAAGTATCTGTTGAGTTTAGTTAATTTTAATAGTTATGGGGCTCCAGATATAAAATCCAAATCTATACAAAATGTAAACCCATGAACAAACGGATACAACTTCTCATTCCTCTGCCTTTGATGACAAGAGTCTGTATGGCAAGTGCACATATAAAAATATTGCTACTAGTTATAAAATGTCTTTGTTCCAGGCTTTATTCTTACAGACTAAGATATAAACTGTCACATATCCAGAAGAAAAGGTGGATTCTTGGAGACAAGGCTGGCAACAAACAATTTTATTAATATATTTCTTTGATATGGTGTTTATTGTGGAGAACTTTGGGGGCCCGCTTTGCAGGAATCTGACATTGGCCAAGGACAAGGAAATGGACTTCAGGCAGGAATCTGACATTAGGCCAGGACAAGGAAGTAAGTTCAGGCAGGAATCTTAATTTTAGGGTGGAACAAAAGAAGTAGGCTTCAGGCAAGCATCTGATTTTGCGCTTGGACAAGGAAGTAGGCTCAGATATTTTGGTCATCCTGATAAGCCCTTAGAAACGGTGATCACTGGACTGTACTAATTGCTTTGCTTGCTTCTTGGCTATTCATGTTTATTGTACTGCTCGCCCTTATTTCTTGCATGTAATTAAAATGGTATAAAAGAGGATTGGGAATAAATAAACCTGCCTCAGCCTCAGAACTGGCTGGGGTCATGCTACAATGTTGTCTAATTGGCTTTTTTCTTCTTAATCTTCACTCCTGTACTGGAGAACCTGTTGCATGACTGAGTGGGCTTGGTCAGTTTATATATAATTAAAATGAAGTATTCGAGATTTCTTTGAAATAAAAAAAAATGTAGTCCCAGGATTGACCGAATAATGGATTGTCCAACAGAGCAGCATGGTTTAAACCACTGTATGGTAGTCAGGATGTCATTGTAAGCAACACAAATGAATAAAGTCCAAATAATTCTACTGTTTAGGATTTTCCTACCTATTTGATGAAAATGCATAAAGACAGTAGATATCCTTAAATCTAATCCATGTCAACTTGGGTTTTGGGTAGTAGTTGTTATATTTTCATCTTTACTTTTATTTTATGAGAGTGGGTGTTTTGTTTGTATGTAGGGCTGTGCCTGGTGCCCAAAGAGGCTGGAAGAGGATGTTGGATCCTCTGGAACTGGAGATATGGGTGGTTATGAGCCATCACGCTAGGAATTGAACCCAGGTCCTCTGGAAGAGCAGGCAATGCTCTTAACTGCTGAGCTACCTCCCAGAGAGAGCCCTAAGTAGTAGTTCTACGATCTCATCTTGCTCACCTGCCTTCTTCACTTCCATCAACTAGATAGAGATCTCCAAAGTACATGAATTAAGTTTAGAAATACACTAACACATGGAGAAATAGACTGGTTGTTGGGTTAATATGTTAGATGATAAAATACATATTCAAAGATTGTTCTGGATTAGAATTAGGAAGCAAAGGAAACTGTATTAAGCCTAACAGAGATAAGTAAAACTTTCACATTAAGGGTTAATAATTCAATTATGTAAATATAAAGTGGAGGAGAACTCAGAAGTTCTTATGAATATGACCTGGGAGAATTAATTGGTCTCAAGTGTAACACAAACCGGCAAGTCTGCAAAGTGTCCAAATGCTATGATTGCTTTAGCTGTATAAATAAGTGAAGGCATAATAGCCTGTTTTCTCTTGCAGTCTGCAGAAAGGAAGGCATATTGCTTTGGAGTCACCAAATTCTGCCATATGATCATGCTACATTTTCAACTCCGTACAAGACTCACTGTGTGTTAATGGGTCAATGTTTCGTTAAGGCAAAAAGCCTGGGGGCTGATTGTCCCATAGGAGACTCTCATTATCCTTTCTCTGCCACCAAGGCCTGCTAGTATCCTGCTGCAGCACTTTTAACCAACTAATGTACTCTTCCTTTACATGGGGCCAGAGCATATAAAATCCCAAATTTGGAGATAGGTGAAGTATATCCAGAAAGAAGACACTTAGATTAAGAAATTGGGGGTAAAGATAATGTTCGACTTTGCTCAGTTTGAGCATCAGAAAGTTCTAAGGGTTTATGTCAGTTTTCCTTCCCCTTACTTTTTTGTTTGCTGATGTTGCTTTCATAACCCTTTTCCGGGGTGATGGCACTATTTAAAGTAGGACATACTGTTGTCAGATTCTTAGGCCAGGACCCTAATCAAGAACAGAGTACCCTAATCCCTCTACTGTCTCAAAGAGCTGCATTGAGAGGACAGAATGAGTTAACATCATTCTCTACTCCAGACACACTTTGAAGCTCTATTTCCTGTCTGTTAGGATGACCCCTGGGTACCTCAAGGGAGACATCATCACCTGCTGCCTGATTCTTTGACCTTCCACATTTAGTTGGTTACAGCCCCCACCCTCTCTGCCCGCTCCAATCTTTTGGAAGTATCAACCTTGCTTCTCACCCAAGTTTTCCACTAATATCACCTGGGTTCTTTTCATTCCTGCCACAATGATTTGCTCACAGTTTTTGGCTTCTGGAAATGCTTAATTGAACAGGATGATAGAGAAACACTAAATTTAATATAGGTTGCCTCAGACATCAAATTGACAAATTTCATTAATAAAATATAGACTTTTGAAAAGATTATCTCCAACCATGGAGCAAACAATTTCATGAATCTTTGAGCTTTTCATCATTGGAACTATTCAAGATGGGACTGGGTAGGCTACAGGGAAGGGTGCTGTCAAAAGGATTCTAACTTCAAAAGTCAATGTGATTTCTCCCTCCCTCCCTCCCTCCCTCCCTCCCTCCCTCCCTCCCTCCCTCCCTCCCTCCTGCCTTTCTTTCTTTCTTTCTTTCTTTCTTTCTTTCTTTCTTTCTTTCTTTCTTTCTTCTTTCTTTCTTTCTTTCTTTCTTTCTTTTTTCTTTTTCTTTTTCTTTTTCTTTTTCTCTTTCTCTTTCTCTTTTTCTTTTTCTTTTTCTTTTTCTTTTTCTTTTTCTTTTTCTTTTTCTTTTTCTTTTTCTTTTTCTTTTTCTTTTTCTTTTTCTTTTTCTTTTTCTTTTTCTTTTTCTTTTTCTTTTTCTTTTTCTTTTTCTTTTTCTTTTTCTTTCGTTCTTGACAGGGTTTCTTTATATAGTCCAGGCTGTTCTGAACTCACTCTGTAGACCAGATTGGCCTGGAACTCACAGAAATCAGCTTTCCTTTGCTTCTCAAGTGTTGGGATTAAAGGTGTGCACCACCATCGCCCAGTAAGACAGTATGATTTCTACAGTTTATTCCACAATAAGAATTGATTACTAGTATACTCATTTAAAAAGTTTGCATACATCAAAGTTCCCAGTAACACTAGTTCAAGATGGTAATTAGAGATAAATGTAATTTTCACTTACAGTTTCAAAGTTTTACAATATAAAAGTATGTTGTTCTAACGTAAGAAAACTTAATTGTGAGAGAAACCCAATGGCAGGTTTTTAAAGAACTTCTTGATGGCCTTTGAATATATACATACTCCTTTTATTACATATCAAGGGAACATTTCTTTTATTGCATATGTATCAATGGTTAGTTTGCTCAAGACTCAGTGGTATCAACAGTGGCTTAAAGAGCCAAAGCTCTAGGTTTCTGTAATATGAAAGAAATTTTGATGTAGGCTGTCAGAGGTAGTACAGTGGCATTGCAATAGCAGGGACTAACACTCATTTATTCGGTTCAGTTGTTTGTGGCCTTAATATCCAAGGTAACTTTATGATCCAAATAATCACTGCATCCTGGTTTTACATATGTATTTTGAGCAGCAGAAAAGAAGGAAAAGAATATGGGCATATCACTTTCATTTAAATGATTTCCCCCAGTAAATTCCAGATAATGCTTCTATATATAAATTTCACTGGCAAGAATTTAGACATAAAACCACACCAAGCTTTGAGGAATTCTAGAACATGTGAATCAGAGTTTTGTTTCTAATTAAAAAAAATGGGTAATGGAAGCTAACACTGGTCTCCATTACACTTATTGACTGAGAGTAAGTAAAACACAGAATAATTAAGGAAACATCACAAGCCACAGCTCATTTGCTAATAGTTGTAGGAACTTTTCACCGGGCTCCATTTATCTGAGTCACTCAGTAGTTACTTCCTACAAACCTACTATTTGCATATTTTTCTTCATTAAAATGGCTCTGGATCTTTTTTTGTGGCATTAAAATGAGTATTGAGAAAATACATACAAAACACTTGGAATGGTACTCAATATATATCACTCTGATTAAATAGTGAATAAAGTTGAGATTGAAGATACAATTTCCGCCTTAAGTTCATTCTCTTCTGGAAAACAAGGCAAGAAAGAGAAACATGAAGTAAGTTCAGAATAAGAATGCATTAAAAGCCAGATGTCGCACAGGAGAGGATTTTTCTAAGAACTTAAAGAATGAAATTTCCCCATGTGGTCTGTGTGTGTGTGTGTGTGTGTGTGTGTGTGAGAGAGAGAGAGAGAGAGAGAGAGAGAGAGAGAGAGAGAGAGAGAGAGAGAGAGAGAGAGAGAGAGAGAGAATATGTTATAAACACCTTAGACTTTAGGTTTCATAATAACATCTTAAATTTCTTCCTTGGGTAGCTATACAATTCGAATATATTTCCCATGGAGGTTGGTCACTGGCCTAACCCATCTTACCAGGTCAGTCTGGTGAGGTCTTTCTGTCTCTTGAAAGTTCTAATGGAAAGGTAATAGACTTCCCCCAATATTCTTTTGGGCCAATTTGTGCAATTATCTGTATTAGCTTCTCTCTCTCTCTCTCTCTCTCTCTCTCTCTCTCTCTCTCTTTCTCTTTGCATCAGAGAAAAAGCTTATAGATTAAATTATTTTTCTCAGTTTAAGAATATGGTACTTAAAACTGCATCAGTTGAATGAACAACAACACAGGTAAGGGTGAGCATGGATAACCTATTAGAAAAGATGGTACTCGCTATTTTTTTTTCTGAAAAGAGAAGCCTTTCGTAGAGTTGCATTCTATTTTATGCAGTACATTTGCTAAGAGAATTCAAAAGAGGAGATGGGGTCTATTGTCCTTCATTCCAGCAGTATTGAAGGCCCAATTTCATCTTTTGAGGCTCTTAAGGAGCATACTACATAAAAAGGAACGGACTGCTTGCTATTCAACCATAGCTGGAATAGCAATACCAATCATTATACTGTTATCTATTTGAAAAATGTGGATTTTACTTGGAGATGGTATTTATTGAAGCCTGCAAGAAATCCGTTTTCTATCTACCTGGCAAGAGCAATTTGAAATGGAAAATTCAAGTTCAGAAATCCAGTTGAAATTTGACCTTCTCTATATTGCCATGGATTTTGGTATGATGATATATGCAGGGTGGGGGTGGGGTTGCCCATTGGCTTCCAATCCTGTGCCGTATTTGTCTCCTGCTGCACAATAGGGCAATCTAAGAGAAACCTTCTCCAGCTTTATTAAAACAGGGAGGGTGTGGGATACTGGGGCTGATGCACTTAAAATGGGCTTTGAAGCATCATGGAAATTTTGCAAAAGACTTTTTTATGTAGCAACAATTCTATTGATAGAGTCAATGAGAGTTTTGTCTGTGCAAGAGCTGCAGGATGGGACCCCAAGTCACATGCTTTCAAAATTATTCTCTCTTTGTTGGATATCACAAAGGATATTTTCCCATGAAAACAAGATCTTTTGTTTCTTATGAATTCATTCTAATTGTGAAGCTGGCTGATAGGGTTATTGCATGTTCTTCTCTCACGCTGCCAGGTGGCCTGGGGGAGCTGGTGAAATGGGCTCAATCATCTATTAAGGCTTTTCCCGGTCTTAATGTCACCCACTTCTCATCGAAATCCATGGTCGCTGATGTTCATTTCCAAAGGTGATAACAGTGAGGTCATAAGAGATGGGGTTTCTCCTGTTAGGCTCTCAAAGGTAGCAGGCAAGATATCCCTGCCTTTCTGCTTTCTCCACCTTTTCGCATATGTATATGGCTAACAAAGAAAACCAGACACAAAATACAGACAGTGAAAACCAAGACATCTTAGAGCATCAGTTTCCTGAAGCACTGATTAAGTATTTCATTGCCTGTGCTGGGTTCTGTGCAAAAATAAAACAGAGGCACACTCCTCTTTTGGAGGACTCACACAAAAAACCAAACACTGTGCACACGTGTGCGTGAATAAACAGCAGACCATCTGGGCTAAATACTCAAGACAGGTAAAGCCTAGGCACAATGCTCAGGAAACTCATGCAAAAAATGCTATGGAAAGATGTGGTAGCGCTCCAGCAAAAATGATAAATTTAAAAGTACAGTAGGAACTGAGGTAAAATGAAAATCCAGCATGGAAACCCAAAAGACTGCAGCAAACGTCTGCAATATATTAAACTAGGGTGGAAAATGCATTAAAAAAATCCCTGTGTGACCTGTTGTGGAAAGTTTTAGGCAGATCTTTTGCCACTGCATTTTTACGGAGCTCAATGCTATCAACAGAAGAGAGAGTATGTATGCTGTGCTAGGTTATCAGATGAGGGCTGGAATGAGAACTCCTCTAAATAGCAATAAGCACCTCTGTACTGTGAATCTGTACACAAGTACACCCTCACCTCTGCAAACCCAGTCTCATGAGTGACAGCGTTCAATCGAGCAGCTATGAGGAGCGATGGAAGGTATGAGCTGGGGCGTCATGCATTTTAATGCTCTATTGTTGAGGGTGATTATTTTCCTTCCTTCCTTCCTTCCTTCCTTCCTTCCTTCCTTCCTTCCTTCCTTCCTTCCTTCCTTCCTTCCTTCCTTCCTTCCTCTTTCTCTCTCTCTCTTTCTTTCTTTCTTCCTTCCTCTCTTCCTCTGTTTCTCTCTTTCTTTCCATACTCTCACTGTGTATGCTGTGTGGCCCACAGCCCAGGCTGGCACCTGGTTTGTGATCCTGCTGCCTTGGCCTCTCAAGTGTTAAGATTTTAACTGTGAGCCAACACACTCTTTTTGAAGACATCTTTTGTACCTTTTATTTGTTTGTTTTCCAACTCTGTATGAGTTATGATTTCATTCATCTTAGAGTCTAGAGTGGCCTTGGAGATGGAACATAGGTTCATCCTTGGTGGCTTTTGGAGGGCAGGAGGGGAAGATAATCGTTACAGGAAAGGTGGCTGGAGAATGTTACATAAGAATGATGTGTGGTACTTTGGATCTAGAAAATGAGAGTTTGTGGAAAAAAATAAGTCTGGTTACATAAAATGAATGAGGAAAGAAAATGTTCTTGACCCAAGCTAGGGATCAGGTAGAATATAGGGTTAAAGGCAAGGGGAGCATTTAAGAATCATTAAAGCCAGTTTGATAACAAGCTCTTTTAGGACACAGATTGTTCGAGAGACAGAGGTTGCTGCTCAGGGACCTGACACGGTAATGTGTGGTCTTGGACTGAAAACAGACACATGGTTTGATGTGAGACTGAATTTCCAACAATAGGAAAGAGACAGGCAGTGAAGTCCGTAATGATGGTATTGAAATAGGCAGAGAGGGATTATATTCAAAACAGGCCTTCTGGTAAAGTCTGAATTGCAAAGATAGGAAACTATTGCTTTGTATTCATGAAGCTGCATCACTGTGAGATAGCCAAGGTCACTGGATTGCATTATCTCCTTATTCTACTGCTTAGCCAGACTTCAGAAGGCCCTGGTTACACACTAACCCGTAAACACACAAAAGTCAACTTCTCTGATTGGTGTGGTGAAGAGAAGAGGGTCCCCCACCCCCACCCCGTGCTGTTGTAATGAAGAGTGTGTGACGAACTCAAGTGACTATTTCTTGCAGTCCCACAGCAGAAAGGGACTTAGAGCTGAAGGAGGATCTTGAAGCATTCTCCTCCCACAATCACGCTCCCTTCACCTTCCTTGCTCTAAGCATCTTTAAGAAAAGCACCTAGAAAAATGCTAAATAAAAGCAGCCAGAGGAAAGTCTTTCTTTGTTAAAGCTGTCGGAGTTAAGAGAGTTAAGGCTTCGTAGACAGCACCCTTACTTGCTCAAGAGCATTTCGTTTAGGAAAAAAAAAAAAAAAACTCCTTTGAAAAATCTCCTCAACTTAAACCATGATGTATTTTCTTCCTCTTACCCGACTCTTTGTCACTTGTCAGACACCAGGAGCTAACAGACACATTTTCCTAAGGTCATCTGTTTGGATTAGTATCCGCACAAGTGGATGACTATGGGCTTCATAAAAGACAGAACTCCACTATAAGCAAGGAGGCTGAGAATTTCAGTGGGCCAAGGTATTGGGTTTTGCTTAAAAATTCTGTATGAACTTCCACAGAAATAAAGTCTGACCCGCAATTGCGTAGCTACCATATAGAGAGAGGAAAGAAGAATAAAAAAAAATTTTTTTTAGAAATATGAACCTGATCAAGCGTGGTATATAATAGGTCTCCAGTGTCTGACTGCTGTACTAGTATCAAAAGAATTTTTTAGATTTAAACACTTTAAAATGTTTTATTAGCATATATTGGTTATGAGTACTAATGTGCTTCATTATGACATTTTATACACCTATGAAATGTATTTTGATCATGTTTGTCCCCTACCCTGTGTCCTTCTCTCTCTCTTTTTATGTTTCCCCTCTCTTATTCCTCCGCTCTCCACCTGCTTTTGCTATATAGTACTATAGAAAATAACACAATAGCACGAGCTTGTGCTTCGGGCAATGTGCTGGGGCTGCCTTATGCAGCATGCTCAAGAGCTATTTGTTACAATGTTGAAAGTAGCTAGAATTGGCAATAGTGAGAATATTTACACTGCAAAAATTAGCAAATGCTACAAATCATGTTTTTTTTTTTTTTTCTCCCTCAGAGAACTAGTGGTTAAACATTGCCAGCATCCACTGGCTGGAGCTCATTGGCAGAAAGTACTGATCAAAAGGCTACAGAAAAAAAAAAAAGAAAGAAAAGAAAAAAGAAAAAGAGATGAAAACCATGGGTGGCTCTAACAGACACTTTTAAGTGAGAGAGGCCATGCCCCAAATATCCCACACTGTTATTTCATTTCCATGAAGTTCTAGAACTGGGAAATCAATCTGTGTTGAAAAGAAAATTAGGATGGGGCTATGTCTAGAGGAAAAACTTAACTGTGAAGAATTGGAAGAGCTTTCTGGGATGATGGAAATATTCTGCATCTTAATGTGATTATCCATTGCCTTTGTCAAAACGCACCCAATCAGGCATGTAAGCTCACTCTGTCTGGTGTAGTGTAAACAAATTCACCTCAGAAGTAAGGAAAAACCATGCCATCAAAGCCTTTTATCCTATATAAGAGGTTGGCTTGGTGTACTTGTGTCAGCAATTTTAGAATTATTCGTGCATTCTACGTTTGATCAAATAAATAAAATATTAAGAAAAATTTGAGCTAGTTGAGTAGCTGTTGAAGAAAAGTGCCCATAAGTAAATAACTAGGGAGAGAATCAACACTACAGAACACTAACTGTACTACAAATGTATACAATGCCTTTATTGAAAAGGGTTGCTAACAAGTCACTTAAGAATGATTTGATTCTATAGAACAAAGGGATAAAGAATTACACATAAATACCATAACCTCAGTGATTTATGTTAATGATTCTGATTCTGGTACTGAACCTGAACAGAGTCACTTAGCAAATTGATGGTGGATGGTAGAGTCACTATTGGAATGGAACCTACAGGGGAAATGAAGAGAGAGAAACCTACAATGATCCATGCCCTAAATGAGTTCCAGTTGGATATGCCAACATGGATCTATGTATATACATATGTGTGTGTATGTATGTATGATTACAACAGATGTAAGTATACACTGCTTCATGTCCCTTGAGTTTGTTTGTCCTGTCAGCTAAGAACATGAAGGGATAACATCCAAGGACTGAAAGCATACCTAGGGATTACATTTTCATTTCTAATTAGAATTTTCCAATAAACAAACAAACAAATGAAAAGAGAAAAATAATTCTCTTGGAGTTGGGCAGGAAATGTATAAGTTGAACTGGGAGCAGCATCTTGTAGTGGGAAAAAAATAGAATGCAATGAAACGCTCCAAAAATCCATTTGATGGGAGTACATCAAAGGAACACAAAGCCAACTGAAAGTACTCTAGGTGGACAATGCTGGGAAAATTTGAACAAGATAAATAATATTGATTGGAATCAAAAGTATAAAATAAATATCCATGAGCCTATGTTGATATAAGTAATTAAGTAAACAAATAAATAAATAGGAGAGGAGAGACAAATCTCCTGCATAAGTTCCAAAGAACTTACATGAGTACTCTGTCCTTAAAGGAACAGAACACAACTGTCTCTTCTTTCCATGTAGGCTGTATATTGTTTCCTTCCAAAGAGTGCAACATGGAGAAGATTGGTGGGAAGTAACTTTAGAGTGTAGACACCTAATACAATCTTAGCCAGGTGATCAGTGTCAATACCCACCGTGATCAATCTTGTTAATAAGTCTCCTTGATGATACGATGTAATGTGATAACAATGCAATTCACATCAAATTCAAAACTACAGTTTACTGATGAGAAAGCATCAGGCAAATTCTATATAGAGGGCTGTTCTATATGACACATAACCAGTGTTATTCAAAACTGTTAAGGACATGACAGTCAATGCAAATGTGAGAAACTGACTCAGTCAAGAGGAATTTAAAGGTACATGACAGATATGAGCTGAAGAGATGGCTTGATGGTTAAGAGCATTTACTGAGCAATCATGAGGGCCTGGATTCAGAGCCCAGCATTCACCTAACAAGTGGGCCAGTTCACAAAAGCCTATTACTCCAATTCAGAAAATCTGATATCCTTTTATGCTCTCTGAGTGCACACAGGCACACATACTCATATATACACATGCACATACACTCATGAACTTACATACATATACACATAGAAGCAAAATCATAAAATAATACCTGATAATTAAATATAACCTGCAATCAGCGATAGGATTCTAAAATAATAAGAGGAATTCTGAATGAAATATGCCTCTAGAGCCGGGCGTGGTGGCGCACGCCTTTAATCCCAGCACTCGGGAGGCAGAGGCAGGCGGATTTCTGAGTTCGAGGCCAGCCTGGTCTACAGAGTGAGTTCCAGGACAGCCAGGGCTATACAGAGAAACCCTGTCTCGAAAAACCAAAAAAAAAAAAAAAAAAGAAATATGCCTCTAGTTAACATTAATACATCAACATCAGTTTATCACCTATAACCACACAAATATACCACACTAATGGAAAAAACTGTAATAAGAAAAATTAAACATTAGATACACGGGAACTCTATTATTTATAAGGCAGTAGCTATAACTTTGCTAAGTCTGAGATAGAACAAGAAAAGCTTATTTAAAATCTCAAAGCTCCAGATATAGATGACTGAAGGTCAACAGCTCTTGGAAGAGAGGGGACTTCAGCTTGGATGTGGGTTTGGATATATGAATATCAGGCCAGTGCTAGTCTTTGGGGGAGTTTGAGAGGCCTTCTGTCATGATTATCCTCTCTTTTCAGAAGAGGGCTTTCAATGGGCACACCACTGGACATACCCAATCTGATATGGACAATTTTCTTCGGACACATTGTATGCGCCAGCATAGAGTGCAGTGTAAATAGAGCTTGCACAGAGTCCCCAGAAGGCCTAGAAAGCCCACAGGACCACCAAGACTTAACGGAAGAAGAGCTCACACTACCTAACCCAAGCTCTGAAAATGCAATGGGCAAAGCAGCTTTCATGTATTTATGAGCATACCTTATTCCCATGAAGCATAAGGATGTTACCCTCCAAGGACTATTTTCTTGAGCCTTTTCATAAGGATACAGTTTAGAATAACTAAATGAGTCCTCTCTGAGTATTTTGTTGAATTTCATTATATGACATAATCTAGCAATTTAAGTTGATGACCTCAAACAACAGTACTGACAATATGACTCAGCTCTATAGACCCTGGCCAGACTGTGGTCACTATTTGTCAAGTCTATCTAAATAAGAACTAGTGGTACCAGTATCTTATGCACTAGGAAAATCATCAATAGAGAAATATCTACATTTATATTTCATGGATTTTTTTTTTTTTGCGCATAGTTACCTGGTGTTTTATTGGGTAAACCTCGCTGATAAATTCTCTGTCCTTGATTCCCAGGAACTAAGATGGATAATATGAACCTGGTTAGAATGCTTCAAAGCAACCTATTGAATAGAAGGTCTACTCCATGTGTCATGGTTTTGGTTCCATAAGTTTATTGGGCAACAATGAGCAACATATTCTAGACTTTCCCTGCTTCTCTTTTGAACTTTTACAATTGGGATACTATTGTGGCCAGAGGTCAAGATATTTGTTGTATGGCAGTTAATCTAAGCTAAGGATTTTATTACTTATTTCTGGAAAAAAATATTACTGAGTCATATGTTGAGCCTGCATCACACTAGGACCAACCAGAGTGGTTGAGAGTGAGGAAATCACATAGCAACACACTTTGGTAACTCCTTGGTATCCATCAGGCAGTTGCTCACTAACAGGGATGGAAAAACTGGTTTCAGGAAAACAATTCTCTCTTTGACTTTTTGTTTATTCCATCATGGTGATCAGATCTCATCAATAAAAACACATTGTTAACTGACTTTGCCCCAGGGCTTTGAATATGTGCAAGGAAGCCCCAAAGAAGAATTGAAGAGAGATAAGAGAGATGCAAGGTTCTATATGTAGTGATCCAAGAGTGTGATTTCTGCTGTCCAGAACATTCTACCCAGTTTTCAGCTTCCACAGTGTACCCAGAAGTGGGAATGACAAATACCACTATGTCATTGGAGCTGTCACTTTAGAGAGTGTCATGAATGATGATAAAAGACAGACACAAAATCCAGCAAAAGTTGGATTGGCTTTCCTGTCAACACCACTGAAATGGGAGATGGGAGACTATTGATAGAAAGCACTCGGTGTCCCCAATGCCGTGTTATATAACAATGACTGTACTGTGCAAAGTTACCTTTCACTGTCTCTGGAGAAGCAGGGATATGTTCTTCTGCAGAGTCTGCTTTTAGAAGAAGAAAAAAAGATTCTTGTACTTTCTTTCCAAAGGAAACCAACAAAGAGAGAAAATGGAATTTGAAAATTTAGAACTCCACCAGACATTCTAAGAGTATATTTGGGAACAACTCTTACACCTTTAGTCTCACTATTAGGAAGAGATGACAATATTTGGGCTTTGCAACAGCAGCTGGGGCTATTTTGAACCATCTAACAGTAACCTGATTATTTGCTTTCCCTGTTGTTTTATGTTGTTAGCAATACTAAACTATCCTCAGGACTGTTAATGGGATATGTAAATAACAAAGCTAAAAGTACTTCAAGACCTGACACTGATGCTGGGGCTATAGCTCAGTTAGTAGAGTGTTTGCCTGACATGTGTAAGAATACAGGATTAATTCCCAGTACCCTATAAAACATGGTGACACAGCTTATAATTTCAGCCCTTAAGAGGTAAAGTCAGAGGGTTCCAAGCCACCCTCAATGACATAAAGAATTCTAAGCAAACCTGGTCTACATGAGACTCTTTCCAAACACATGCACACACAAAAGGACACAGCACTGAAACACCATATTTACTAACTTAATATTTGTGATAGATGGCTGCTGGTACAGCACATGCTATTAAAGTCTTGCTGTGTTCTCTTGGCCTAGCTTTGAATTTGTCTACAGTGCCTCGGAGCTCCTGTGCATACCAGCAGGTGGCCATTTGGGACTCTTCTTAAGGCACCTTCCTCTAGGTACCTGTGAAGTTTGTGTGTCTCCTGGCAGGAGAATTTACAGAAATGCCTGGGGAAGAAGGAGCCCCAGAAGCACACCTTGATCAACAAAAATGGGATTCAATAGACCAATATAGCAGACTCCATGTCCTTAGGCAAGCCAGTTCTGGGGATACATGTTTCCTCAATGGATTCCCAGTAGAATTGAGCTCTGTTTGCCCATAGGGGAAAGCAGCTTCTTTTCAGGTCTTTTCTCTCTTCCCTCAGCTTCTCTCCACTGTGTTTCCTGGCATTACACTCTATAGAAACTGTCTGAACCTAAGTGCTTTCTCAGGGTCTATTTCCTGAGAAATTGGAACTAAAAAACTGTTGCTGAAATTAGCCACTGCAGAGCAAGGGCCTTTGAGCCATAAAAAAAAGTCATGGTCTAAAAACTTATTATTTATGGCTACACAGTGATTTATCATGTGAAGATAAATAGATGCAAGCTGGTTTAGGGGTTTGTAGCAAATGATCACCTACTATTGAAGTAATAAGAAACATTATTTTTTTGGACTGTGAATATAGCTGGAAACCAAAGGGGAAAACATTTCTTTTCTAATGTGGAAACAAAGCAACAGCTATATGATAACATGTAACCCTTGTGCTCAAATGTCATAGATTTTATTGTGTTCTAGCATGGAGAGGAAAACATGGCTAACATGTATGCACAGTGGGCTGAACAAGTATGTGGCAAATAAAAACTGTCCAAGCCTTTCAGTTCAATATCAATTTATTCCTCTAAAGGAAAATGCCACCCTAAACATTTTTACTTGCAAAACAATCTTCAAGCTATAGTGCAATTTATTTCACATGACATTTACCGAAAATCAACAGAAGTAGTTTTTATAACATGGGAATCCACAAATCACGTTTTCTTGCTCCGGTTATGCATTGTAATCTCTTGAGGTCTCTTCTGTTGCTGCCCTGGGAGTGAGCCTTTAGGGATGATTGTTTCTGTTCACATAAGTATCCCTTCTCAATGGAAAATTTATATGATTCCCTATGAGGGTACTTACTGCTGCCTGTTTCATTTCCAGGCCCACAAAGACGCCCATTGACAGCGTCCTGCCTTAATGGTTGCATTGTCTCCAGCCTTTCCTATGGTGGTCAGATGAAACAAAAATGAAAGACGAAATTAAATAAAGGGAAACTAAAGAAGATACAAGCTATATTAAGGGAATAATTTAACAAATACAAAAAGTATTTAAATACAGAAGATTTGGGGGGTGAATTCAATGGTAACAAATTTAACAGAATCCAAGAAAACCAAACTTAGCCCATTTTTATCCCAAATGTCTTTTGTCTCTTTCCCACTCATTCCCTTCTAGACTAGAGGATATGTTTCATATCAGCTGAGCTCAAGTATAGCGAAGCCTCTCATTTGGTGCTATGCAATCACACAGTTGACCTTCCAGTCCAGCCTGCTGTAATTTGCTACTGGATGCTAGTCATTGTAATTTCAAATTTTTGTGTCTGTTTTTAATGATGGTTTTTACACGTTTTAGCCTTCTTTTTAGTCCATCACCCACCAGAAACTAGTGGAAAAGAAAGGATACAGGGGAAGTGGACTTGTTTAGAAATTGGTTTTTGGAGTAAATCTCATCTGGGTGGTCAGGAAATCAGTTCAGTCCATAGGTGAGCAGCAGCAGCAGCTTGATCTTCTGGTAAACACTTTTTGGCTATACCAGCAGTCCAATTTAGTAGAGTCAGGATGGTAAACAGGAATCAGTTGTGGTGGCAGGACCTAGCAGAGACAGTCAGGCCTCAGCCTTAGCACAAGTCAGTAGGAGGGACCAGCAGGAATCTCAGGAGAAGTTCTTGGCTGTGTATCTTTCAGTGAAATAAAGAATACTTCATCACATGTCTTTTCATGTGTTTATTTCAGTAGAACATCCTTTCACCTCCATCTACTTCAGCAAAATGTTCCTTCACAGGAAAGTCGACCTTAGCATTTCACTGTGTCTACTTCAGCGAAATGTTCCTTCATGTGTTTGCCCCAACAAAACACCATCTAACACAACTAACTTTCCAAAGAACCCATAAGTTTCCACTTCAGGTCATCCGTTACTATTGTCTTATTCAGAAATCATCATCATCTTATATTTTTAACTCATGGAGGTTTCCCACTGATTTAGCCTAGATCTTGGGTATTAAAGACCTCTAATTTCTCACAAGGACACAATAGTTTCCAAAATGATAATACGTTAAATATAATAATGGGGGAAGCTCTTAGACAAGGAGAGTAGGCTTGGAAGGGCAGAGAATATACTTTCCATGAAATCTGTGTGAACACTTTGGTGATTTGTTCAGAGCAAGCAGGGCAGTTATATGATAGTCAAAATGTAGCTGTTCGATTCCCTGGAACTACAATTATAGAGAGTTGTGAGCTAGCTATCATGTGGGGCTTGGAAACTGGACTCAGGGACTCTATAAGAGCAGCAGGTGCTCTTTATTGCTAAGCCACCGCTCTAGCCACTTATTACTATTATTGTTATTTTAATCTTCCATTTAAAAAGATTTATTTTTATTTATGTGTATGTGCCTCTGTGTGTGTGTGTGTACGCACATGTATACTACATGTGTGTAGATATCTTTGGAGGCCAGAAGAGGATGTCAGAGTCCCTGGAGCTGAAATGACAGAAGTAGTATTGTGTTGCCTAATGTGGGTGCTGGGAATTGAACCCAGGTCCTCTGGAGAGCAACCAGTACTCTAAACCACGGAGCCATCTCTCCATTCCCAGTGAAAAACTCAGGGCATCCTTGGGTGCAAGTTGTCAGTCTTCACACGGAAGTTTTCTGGCCACTTAATCCACCGCTGATGTCTCTCCTTGCCATTTGACTTCCGCATCCCATTTCTCCTCCCAACTCTCTTTCGCTATGACAAAATTCAAATTGCTTTTTTTTTTTTTCCAGAAAGAGAGAAGGTTTCTGGATAAAGTATCCCCATTCTTTGTCTCCTTTTATTATCACTATTATCATGAGAATAAATATGACTTCAAATGCACAAACATGCACAGTCATACAACATATACACACATGTACAGTATGACTGCATATACATATGTATACTCAACAACACACACACACCTCTTTTCACTAAGAGAATCAGATCGAAGCCTCCTGTGTGGAAATGCAGAACATTACTGTCAGGCTGGTCCATTAAATATCATTTGAAAGTCAATTTTATCCCGGAGTAGCAAGCAGTGTGCATGCTTATGTCTTTCTCTACCTTAATTAGAAAAAGCAATTTGCTGCACATTTCCTTAAAAAAGAGGGAAAGAAAGTGATCACATTTGAGCTCCTGATAGATTGAAATGCTTTGTGTATTGTGGTGGTGGTACAAAGATGTGAAAGTGCTTCTCACATCTAAATTATGTGCTGGTGTAAAAAACAACCTTATGATTTGCATACTTTCTAGGTAACTTGCAGAGTTCTCCATAATTATAGAAATAGGAGCTATGGCCAAAACCTGGTCTCTTCTCATTTTGTTTTTCAAAGTCATACCAGAAAACTCCATTTTGAGTTTATCACTAAAGATGCTTCCTTCCATTCTATCACATGTTCTGTGATTCTTGACCATGAACAATCTTTAGACTATTTTCCCACGACTCTCTTTGCCAATAAGCGGTCAGAGTCTGAGAAGGCTACAGCTTTGTTGAATGCCTGTGTGTTCCACCCCCACAACCAATTTGTTTCTTTTAAGTGGGCCGGGGCAATTTTCCCTCACATGCTTGCCTCTCTCAGACTTAAATCTTCCTGCTATGCAGGTGGAGTGCCAAATATACAACCCAGATCACGCTTCAATGGCTTTGGAGTATCTGGAGGGCTCTAGAGACAAGCTGATCAAAAGTCTTTGTGTGGGAGGAACTCTGGGAGACCCCCCTGAGGCACAAACCCACGAGGAGGCCTTAGCGTGGGAGGGATCAGCCAGGCACAAAGAACACGACCTGACCATGGAGGAAGAAGTGATTGCAGACATACTCTCCATGATCCCCTGGGCCTCTACGCCGACCTCTGCGAAGCCTCTGAATCCATGTCTGGGTTGTGGTACAGGATGTCTCATCTTTGCTCCCCTCCCATATTCCTATTCATCATGCAGCACACAAATAACTGTTTTCAAACCATAAATCAGAACACTCCTCTGCTTACAAACCTACAGCTTTTCCACTCCACTTGGCAGTAAATGAAACTCCCTGTCTGGGAGTCCACAGGGCCATAACGAAGAAGCTGCCTGCTTCGAACCCCCTCAGCTTGTCCTGCTTTCTGCTCCATTCTCCAACCACAGAACCTCCCCTCATTCTTGTTTTTTAACTTGGCCCATTCTCACACACTGGCTATGTATTTCCTATTCCTTGGCCCTGAATACTTTGATCTAGAAGACAGTTTATCACACTGTGGATATAAATGTAAACACCATTTTCAAGTTCTTTTCCAAGCTCTCTGTGTAAAATGTCTGTCAGGGTACATGACCTTCTCTCATTGCCTGTTTTCATTGCTGATCCCTATTACAGGCTGATATGATCATGTTTAGTTACTAATTTCTTGCCTCTTCTCTCCTGAGAATAAAATACCAGTTAATTTGGCTTTTCTTTTACAAGAACCAGAGACAAGTGTTTGGTGCCTGTTTTGGGGGGGTTTTCTTCTGTTAATGTTGGGAACGTAGAACCGTTTGACATCTTACAAAGATATGGACATTTGCCAGGCATAGTGGACTTTAATCTCAGCGCTCATGAGTCAGGAGGTAGAGGCGGGCAGATCTCTGTGAGATAGAGGCTAGCCTGGTCTACAAAGTGAGTTCCAGGACAGCGCTACATAGTGAGACTTGTCTGTCTTGAAAGAACAAAAACAAAAAAGAAATTGGATAAACGGATCAGATGTTGCATGGGCTTTGAAACATGTAAGGCAATGTGGATCAAAGAGATGGAAGCAGAGAAGTCATGGAAATGGCCACTGATGGCTTCAACAAAAGTTCTCTAAGCCTTTGTGTCCCATCTGTTTTTCACACTTCCTGAGTAACTTCTGCATTTACAGCTGCGCTGAGGTCCCTCACACTGACAAATTCTGACCTGTTCCTAAGTAGGTTAAATCCACTGGAACTTGAGGTTAACTGTACACTAGAGCCAAGCAGGAAAAAATGGCACTGAATGGATAGAAGGAGTGCTACTTGTGAGGATAGGATGAAGAAATACCTAGAATCTGGTCTAATCTTATTTGGGGTGTGTCACTGAGGGTGTTTCCAGAGAAGTTTAGTGTGTGAATCTGAGTAGAAAAAATATTTTATAAACGTGTAAAGGTGTCAGGTGATGATCAGCTTAAAAAGAAATGGACATATGACCTCAGCTGTGACATGCTCTTCCTTTTTTGACCACAGAGAGCAGAACTCCAGGCTTTCGGGTCTTTAGACTCCAATACTTATTAAAGACACCCTGCACTGAGAGCTCCATAATCAACTGCCCTTTTCTAAGTTTATTAAATGGGGAATGAGCCAAGCTATAGGCATCCTAGCACTTCTAGTTTGGAGGTAACATTTCATAAGACTTATCGACCTCCATAATCATGATAGCCTATTTCCTCTCTCTCTCTCTCTCTCTCTCTCTCTCTCTCTCTCTCTCTCTCTCTCTCTCTCTAAAGATATACCTGCTGCTTCTTTCTGTCTGAGGAACTAACTAACCAGTTTCTCATCTTCATTTCTCTGCTTTTTGTGCCATAGATGCTTCAATATGTACTTGTTGATTGACAGATTCACAAAAGGGTTGTAAGTAAAACATAGCCAAGTAATATTATGAAATCTGGGGATCCGGAAGCATTCAAGTCATATTGCCCTGGGACCCTTAAGAGTATCTCAAAGATCTGAAAGAGAGTCTATCCCCTTATTCCCTTGAGTTCAACCAACAAGTCAGATTTTCAGTCTTTAATGGCAGGGATCAATAGAAAGTTTTTGAACAAATATGGCTCCCAGTGATCGGGTGGCAAATGCAGAGGCATTTGAGGGAATATGTTTATGAGCATATGTGAGAAACAACTGGGTCTCCTTGAACTGCTGTAGATAGAGGCAGGAGGGAGGGAAATGTCTGCTAATGTCCTTCAGCACCTCTGGTGTGGGCAGGGAAAACTAAGTGATAACAATATCTGTGAGAAGAATGTGGAGTGAACATAGCCTTCAAGGACAGGACACATTGTTTTAAAGTTCATAAACAGATAGATTCGATTGGATACCCGTGGGATTCCATTAAATGGTGGGAAAGTACCAGCTGGGAGGATGGAGGAGGGGAGGCAGAGATACGTTTGTTTTAACAATGTTGTTCCTGCATCTGCTGATAGAATGGATATGGGAGACAGCATGTGTCCATAGGCCTACAGCCTAAAAGAAATCAAGTGGTGCAAAGATGAATTAGAATGTAAATCAAACAGGCAAAGCAAAGGACAAGCACTGTATATCGCAGAGCATTCAAAATGCCTAGACCTCTGTGCAGTAAGTACAAGCCTGCTGAGGTCTGGGGATTAGTTGATGAGACGGAAGAGTGCTGCTACATGAATTCCATTATAGAAAGTGATGCCGTCCCAGAAGCTACTCAGCTGAGATGTTTATAAACATCCACGGAGTGCATGGAGTTTAATTCTCGGCTCTTATTTGAGTCTTATTGGGCATCAGGATTACTCTCCATAACCTTGAATATGCCAATGCCATTCATTCAACAAATATCAACCGATACTATGTGCCAAGCAATGAGCTCAGCCCTAAGGATATAGCAGTGAACAAAACAGAATTATACAAAAATGAATTACACATTTATTCAAATAAATGAAAGAATCAGTTCAAAGACCTATATATACCTCACTCATAGCAATTCTACTTAAAATAGACATAAACAACCCAAATGCCTGTCTACCAACTAGAGGATTGCCCACCTAACTGTGGTATATCCATATGATAGAGTACTATCAATAAGAAAAAAATCACTGCTGCATATAATCACATATATAAATACAAACAATATTTTGCTAATTAAATAGAGCCAGGCACAAGGTGACACACTGGATGATTTTTTTATATGGCAGTAGCCAGAAAAAAAGCAATGTTGCAGGGACAGAATTCAGATCAGTGTTCACTAGTAGCTGCAGGGGACTTATTGCAAAGGGGCACAGAGTAACTTTTAGGGTACTGGAAATGTTTTATATCTTGATTAATGGTGGTGGGTCTATGGCTGAATAAATTTCTCAAACTCTCTGAACTCTGCATTTCAAATGATTGAATACTACTGTATGTAAACTGTGCCATAGGAACTTAGGAAAACCCAATAGGCTGTATTCTATTAGATGAATTGATATTCGTGGCTCTGTGTATCGGATGAAACTGTCTCATTTGTACCCTACCATATGTCCGACCGACCAGCTCACTTCCCATTTTACCTGGAGGTCCAAATGGCAAGTGCCTCGAAGTTCATGTTCCCTTTGCCTTCACAGACCTGTCTTTGCATATGTTTCTCCATGCTCTTTAAATGAAAAGAAGAAAATGTCTGCTCTGGGGCTTCTCCTGACTCTGGAAATACTCATCCCACAGGCAAGTACAGGCTGAGTGGGTGGATATGTCAGCATTTAGAGGTAAGTTGAGCACCGTGAGTTAAATATTTCATATGCTTTTCAAGAGATCTCAGTGGAACCAAGTGCCTGTGGCCCAAGTGGCAGCGCTGTTAAAGCACCAACTCCCTCTCTTCATTTCATCACCTCCCCCACCCCCAAACAAGGTATTTTTCCCGGAACTCTTGCTTTAGGTTCTGTTTCTAGGGAGTCCAAACTGAGCTCCAATGTGATAATACATGATGAAGACAAATGAGATAGAATACAGAGCTATGAATGCTGACCAAGAAGGTCAGGAAAACTTTTGATGAAATGAAGACCTCTGAGCAAAAACTTCAGCAGAAGAAAGAGCTATGAACCTATCTGGGGAAGAATATTTGGGGTGTAGGAAGCAGTAAGCCTAAATATGGAATCTTCTAGAAATAGCAAGGAGTTCATTGCAGCTGGAGCTCAGTTAACAAATGATTAAAAGCTAGAGGTAATGGGACAAGGTCACATTGAATTTTGTGACTACACAAAGGACAGAGGACTTTCTGAATTAGGTTGAAACCAACAGAGGGTTTTCAACAGAGGAACAAAATAACCTGACACAGGTTATGAAGACAGACACCTCTGGCTCTTTGTTGATCACGACGAGACTATAAGGTAGCACTGGTGGAAGTAGGGAGAATAGTCAGAGCCTAGTGTAACAGTCTGGCTACAGAAATGAAGGTGGATGGAGTCACACTGACTATGGTAATGCCAGTTTAGAAGTAGCTATGTTCTAATTGCACTTTGTAGTTATAATGGACAGAATTTTCAGATGACTTGTATAAATAGTAAAAATAGCAACTAGAGAGATGGCTCAGTGGTTAAGAGGGAGAGGCTCTCTCAGAGGACCAGAGTTCCTAAATCAAGTGACTCAGTGTCTGTAACTCCAACTCTAGGAGACTCTCTGATGCCTCTGAGGGCAACTGTACACACACACACACACACACACCCCTATGCATACCTAAAAATAAAAACAGATACAAGACTTTTTCTTAGAAGAAATAAGAAGAAAGTTCACAGTTGATGTTAGAAGGACATCTCCAAAGGGAAGCTATCTGCAAAGGCCCAATGAAGGAAATGCTTCCATAGATAGAGGTGGTCCTGAGGGGAAGGGCAAACTGTGCACTTCTATCATCTCATGACAATGAGATGGCGAAGATAACAGTCTTGTTAGAGCCCTCAGGGAAGATGAGAGAGAAAACTCTTGAATTTTACTATAGCTAGGAGGAGAGAAACAAAACAGCACCTACAGAGAGATGTGGAAAATCACGGGTTTGCTTTTGCATTAACTCATAGTATTAGCGGAGGTCTGGTTGTGTAATAATGTAAAACAACAATTAAGTTGAACAAGACAAGCCCACAGGAAAATGAGAGTCCCAAGAGCAGGCACAAGAATCAGAGACCCACCCATTCCCACATGTAGGAGCCCCATGAAATTACTAAATTGGAAGATATAGCATAAATGTATACATTATTGTTAAGAGAACAATACAGTTGTGAAAAGACTTAACTTTTTTTTAAAAACAGATTTATTTAATGTATGGGTGCTCTAACTGTATGTAGGAGCATTAACTTCCATTCCAGATGGTTGTGAGCCACCATACGGTTGCTGGGAATTGAACTCAGGACCATTGGAAAAAGAGTCAGTGCCTTTACCTTCAGAACTATTTCTCCAGCCCAACTTTTAAAAAAGATTTATTTGTTTATTTTTATGTGAGTACACTATAGCTGTCTTCTGACACACCAGAGAGGGCATTAGATCCCATTACAGATGGTTGTGAGCAGCCATGTGGTTTCTGGGAATTGAACTCAGGACCTCTGGAAGAGCAGTCAGTGCTCCTAACTGCTGAGCCATCACTCCAGCCCATGTATACATTCTTCTTTTTTTTATTGGATTTATTATTATTATTATTGGTTTTTTTAGTAGACAGGGTTTCTCTGTGTAGCCCTGGCTGTCCTGGAACTCACTCTGTAGACCAGGCTGACATTGAACTCAGAAATCACCCGCCTCTGCCTCCCAAGTGCTGAGATTAAAGGTGTTTGCCACCACACCTGGCCCATGTATACATTCTTAATGTGAGGTATTTTAATGTAGTTAGAACACGTAGTAGGACAGTCTTGAGGAGGCTGGAGGTGGGGAGGCAGCTGCAGATCACAAACATTACTTTGGTTTTAGAAAAGAGCATGGATAGTTCATGCAGATGACAACAGAGAAGATGGAATTACATGATTTCAGGAGCAGAGAAGCCAAGCCAAGAAAGGCCCAAAAGCAGACACAAGACCCAGAGACCGACTTGTTCTGCGTGTTTCTTATAATATTATAAGCACTTCTTTCTTTAGGTTAAGAAAATTTTCTCCTGTGCTTTTGTTAAGAATGTTTTCTGAGTGTTTGAAATGGGTTTATTCTCCTTCCTCTGTACCATTATTCCTGGATTTGGTCTTTTCATCGAGTCCCAGACTTTTTGGATATTTTCTGCTAGGAGTATTTTATTTCTTTTTCTTTTTTGTAGATGTAATGTTTCCTTTGACCAATGTATCCATTTCTACTGTCATATCTTTAATATCTGAGATCCATTTCTTGTATTCAGTTGGTGAAGCTTGCCTCTGTAATTCTTGTTCAAATTCCCCAATTTTTAACTCCCAGAATTCCTTCAGGCTTTGTTGTTGTTGTTGTTCTGATTCTCCTTCCTTATTTGGGTCTTTTTTATTTTTGTTCATTTCCTTGCACTGTGTGTGTTTTCCTGCGTTTCTTTAAGGTACTTCTTCATTTCCTCTTTAATGGCTTCTATCATCTTTGTACAGGCTGATTTAAAGTCTCTTTTGTGAGCTTCTGCTATGTTGGAATATTGAGGGCCTGCTGTGGTAGGATTGCTAGGCTCCAGTGGAGACACTCTATCCTGGCTGTTATTGATTGTGTGTTTACGCTGATGTCTAGGCATCTGGGGTTGTGATGATTATAGGTTTCGGTGATGATATCTGGTTTTGTCTCTGTTGCTGTGTGTTTTGTTCCTTTGTTTCTGCTTCCTCTTTGAACTTTAAGAGAGTGTGGTGGCTGTGTGCTGCCTACTAGGAATTTTTCTGTAGACCTTTGCCCCTGGTCTGGTTAACTGATATATTCACTTGTACTGGGGTTGGAGGCTGAGATAATGGGCTGAGTTGGAGGAAGGAAGACTGGTGGAGAAGATCTTTTGTGATGCATTGGGGGATGGGATCCGAGGGGAAAGGGAAACTGTAGCAGGTGTCCTGTTATAGAGGAAGAGCTGTCAGTGTGCTCAGCTGATGAGCCGTCATCTCTCCAGCTCCGAGAACCCTCTTTCTTCAGGCCTTTTTTTACTAAAATTCCAAAGAGAATGGAGGTTTACCAACAAAACTACACTACCATGTAATTCACAACTTTCAGTAATGGTTATACTTTTTAAAGGAAACAAATCAGCATTTCAAAGAGACTTGTGTTCCCATGCTCATTGCTATATTATTTAAAACAGTAACCTTATGGAATCCCCATCAGAGCCCCACCAACAGGTGAGTGGATTAAGAAACCTTTTTTGGGTTATAGTGTTTTGCCATTTGCAGCAGTGTGGATGAATCGGGGGACATTATGGTTAAATGTTGAAACAAATATATAAACTAAATCAGACTCAGAAAGGCAAACACCACATGATTTCTTGCATATGTGGAAGGATGATGGTGACCATAGACTAAGTTATTTTAGAGACAATGTGGGGACACTTGAGAACTATTTTCAAAGGATATATAATTATACTTAGAAGGAATAAAATTTATGAGACTACTTATAGGGCTGGAGAGATGTGTTAATGGTTAAGAGCATGTGTTACTCTTACAGAGGACCTGGGTTTGGTTTCCAGCACCAACATGGTGGCTCACAACCATCTGTAACTCCAGTTCTAAGCAATCTGATTCCCTCTTCGGATCTCTTTGGGTATCAGGGGCATACACAGTATACATACATACATACATACATGCAGGCAAACCACTTAAATGTATAAAGTAAAATAAATAAATCTAAGAAAGAGAGATCACTTGTAAAGCAAGCTGGATATAGTTACTAATGTCATGCTATAGTCTTTTAAAATGCTCAGGGGGTCAATATCATACTCTATCACCACAGAATTTATATCTATGAGATTGATGCCACCATTAATCAGCTAGTTTTAGCCACTCCACAATGTATGTATACTTTAAAGCTAGCATGTATGTAATAAAAACACATAACACTGTCAATTAAAACTTAAGAAGTTGGGGAAGGTGGCTCAGTGGATAAAATGCTTGCTGTGAAAGTGTGAAGACTGTAGTTAGGGTCCTAGCTGGCCAAGCAACCCTGGCAGCCCGCCTTTAATCCATGCATAGATTACCAAAATGGGGGATTCACTGGGGTAAATGAGGTAGCTGAATCTGTGAACTCTGGACTTAGAGGGAGACACTACCTCAATAAATTAAGTAGAGAGTGATTGTGGAAAAGTATTTGACTCTAACCTATGGCCTACATACATACATACATACATACATACGAGCGCATGTGTGCACGTGCATGCGCGCACAGTGTGAGTGAGTGAGTGAGTGTGTGTGTGTGTGTGTGTGTGTGTGTGTGTATGTGTGTGCAGTAAATGCAGCTGTGTTTCCAGATATACTCCAGCAGTTGTATAAATCACACTTCGGAAGTCAGCACAATCAATTCAACTGTTTTATTTTTATCATCATCATCATCACTATCATCATCATCTTCTTCAGTGCTCAGTGAAAGGAAGCCTTCAAACCCAAGAAAGGATGATGTCTTCTAATCTATAGAGTTACAGGCCAAAGGTGAGAGTTTAGGAAAGTCAATTGGCTGATATTGTTCCTGATGCTTTAAATCTCACTGTGTGTGTGTAGCTTGTAGCAACCAGTTCCACACTCTTAGGAACGAAGCACAAGACCGTGTTTCACTTCTGCCAAGGCAACTACAATAACTGGGGAAAAATATGGAAGCTGTTCAGCAGTTTTCTCTCAGATTATTTCAACTAGAATCGCTGAGGGCAAGGCTTAGAAAATGTCATTTTCCAGTGTTTGTCAGTCATCAAGAACGTTTGAGAAACTCTCCACTAAAAGGATGCTTGGTTGCCCGGTTTGATTTCTCCGTTGCTATGATAAAATGCTGACCAAAAGCAATCTACAGAGGAAAGCATTTTGTTTCCACTCATAGGCTATAGTCCTAATCCATCACCCAGGAAACCCTAGGTAAGCACTCAAGGCAGGACCTGAGGAAGAAACTATGAAGAAATGCTTCTTAATAGATCACAGTCTATTTTGCTCAACTATCATTCTTTGTTTCTTTGATAGTAGGGTCTCTCTACATAGCCCTGGCTATCTTGGAACTCACCCAGTAGACCAGGCTGACTTTGAACTCACATTTATCCAGTTGTCTCTGCCTCCCAAGTACTGGGATTAAAGATGTGCCCTACCACATCCAGCTTAACTACCATTCTTATACAGGTTAAGGCTACCTATCAAGGGAAGCCACTACCTACAGCCTGGTCCTGGCCACATCAAGAACATGCCACCATAAACATGCCTACAAAACAGTCTAATGGGGATACTGTATAAATTGAGGTTCCCTCTTTTCAAGCAAGTCTAGTTTGTGTCAAGTTGACAAAAACTACCTAGCACAGTTGGTAAGGCTGGACCTATTTTCGGTGTTTTCATATCATGAGTAAGAATAGCTGGGCAGTGGTGGCACACGCCTTTAATCCCAGCACTTGGGAGGCAGAGGCAGGAAGGAGGATCTTTGAGTTTGAGGCCAGCCTGGTCTACAGAGTGAGTTCCAGGACAGCCAGAGCAACACAAAGAAACTATGTCTCGAAAAACAAACAAACAATAAACAAAACATGAAACAAACAAAAAAAGTGGGAAGTTTTTAATGGGACACCATAGCCAAGTGCAAGGGGACAGTTCTTTAATGGTGGGATCAGGACACCTGCCAGGATACCATTAACAAGCAAAGGCTGATATGCAAATGGCAAATTGTGCAAGTCATGATTAAGGTGGAAATGGAACTGTAGTGGATGTAATTAGATTTTAACACGATAATAGTTCTCAACAAATGGTCCTTTAGGGCACTGCAATGGCAGCAGTAGCAGCTTCACCTGGGAACTCATTAAAAGGCAGATTCTCTGGTCTTGCTCTTGACCTGTTGAATCAAACTTCAAGGCAGGGCAGCACTCTGTGTCTACAAACCGCTGTTCTGATAGCTGTCTGAGTCCAAGAACCACTGGTCCTCCAACCTGTGAACCTAAGCCATAGGATGTTCTTTTTCTTGCGACTGAGCTCAGTGTAGGCTGGTTGTGTTCATCGTATGCATGTTCCCTATGCCTGCTATTTTGGCCATGTTCTAAAGGTGACAGGTGCCTTATTCTGATTACAATGCCAGGTCACATAGCAACTGTGATGACTAAGCAGGTAGGAGAGCAAAGATGTTTGTATATGAAATAGCCTTTGCTCTCCATTAAGCACCCTAAAAGGTCCTTTCATGTTTACTTCTTTGGTTTGTGTAGCTCTGGCTGTCCTAGAACTCACTGTGTAGATCAGACTGACCTTGACCATACAGAGACCTGCCTGCCTTCCTTTTACATGCACTATCACAACTAGCCCCATGTTTCCTTTTAGAGCCGACCTAGAGTAATGCATGTGGCTTTGTGTAAGCAGCAAACTCCTTATGTTGACAAAGAGTTGCTTTCTGTCAAGCTTCAGAACACTTGCCTTAAGTGGTCAGTTTGCATTTCACTGTTAAGCACCAGAAGCTAATATCTCCCTGGTATAAGCTGCACACTGTGCCATCACAGCTGGCTTGTCCTTAAAGGCTGTCACTAATTTAAATAGGTACTTCGGTAACATTAATAAAGGAGTGTCCACCTCTGGCAAAGTCAGACATTAAAAGTGGTTTGAAAAAAATCCCCTCCCCAAGTACCTCCTTCATTAGTCCAGGAAATAAGGGTTCAGTTGCCTTACCCAGGAGTCTTATATTAGTTGTTGATTATTTTTATCCTTTAAAAGTAATAGAGATCACATAATTTTATATGATCTGATTTTCATTCATATTTGAAAGTCATTCACATCAAATTAAAATTCCTTTGGGTCCTTTAACATGCTTTGAATTAAAGTTTATGATTTAATAACTAAAGGGTACGGAGGGAATGCAAACTGACTCTCTGAATCTTTAGCGATATGGAAATTTCCAGAAGATTCACAGCCTCTCCAAATTAATGTTTCTTGTATTTAACAGACAGGATAATGATGGGGGAGAATCTATCCTCTGAGTCAATATACCTGGGATTCTGTCTAGGATTTAATGAAAGTGAGTTTACTGCAAAGAAAGGAACAGGAACCCTTGGCTGCTGTCCTTGAAGCACGTAGAAAAAGAGAGGGTTAACACAGACTGGAAAAAGAGAGGAAAAACAAATGTGTAAAAGCCTAGCAGTAGTAAGTAAATCAGTGAATACAAGCTGATGTCCTAACTCAAAGGCAAAGGCCTTTCTCTGTATCTTCCCCCCATCTTCCTTCTTTCCCCGACCCTTGAGTCTTCTCTGTCATTTCTTCCTTGCCTCTCTTTTCTACTCCAGTCCAGTTTATCAGCAGTCTCCATAATCCAATGAGCGTTCATTAGCCCTCTCTTGGTTCCAGAAATATGGGAAGTGTCGTCATCAGTCCTTAGACCATAGCTCGAAAGACCTGTGCCTGGGACTTCAGACCCTTGTTCCTCATAGCATGGTCAATGGGTCAATTGGGATTTCCTTAGAAATGTAGACTCTTTTGTATCCCTACAGATCTCTGAGATCTAAATCTGCATTTTCCTACAGATTCCCAGATGACTGACATGCAAATCAAACTTTGACAAGTATGATTTTAGAGGCTTTTTCCTATTACCATACCACTCTGCATCAAACAAAATCAAGAAATGTTAAGAGATGGTCCCACTAAGAATTTGCCCACCATCTAGAACAATCTCTGGGATTTTGACCCTTTAATACCCTCTCCAGAGTTCCTGAACCTTCTTTCAGAATCTATACCCAACTAATTAATTACACAGCCAGCACTCAGGCCTCTAGACTGAAAGGAAAGCAGGGTAAAATCAGGTGGATTTGTGGAAGAAGTTTGCGGGAGGAGCTGAGAGACCCATATATGTCACACACATGGGCCCCACGGCTCCCTCAGTGTAGAAACTAACTTTCTAGTGAGTAACTGCCAAGTGTTCCTCCAAACTGGACGGAGCCCCGCCCCTACTCCCACCCCGCCCCCAACCGAATTCACACCTGGCCTTCTAAGTTGTTATGACACTTTGTTTGGGAAGATAGACGCAAGGTGCCCTTTCTTATTTAAACATTTGTTAGTTAGATAGGGAAGTTTTAAACATTCAGGCATATGGTATGTGGGCCTCTGTTTGTACTCTTGGCTTGGTCCTGCAGATGTTTGGGGTGAGCCTGCTCATGAGGAGCTGCAAAGACTTCTAAGGCTTTCAGCACAGCATGCTCCCCTTGTCTTCAGGAGCCTGGCTGACTGCCTAGTTCCATGAGCCAAGCAACATTCCTTTCTTGCTTGGAGATTTTTCCTAAACCTCCTGGCTATTTAGTGGATTTCTTTTAGGATTGCCTTAAAGGAGCTATTTGTTTATGTCTTAAGCAAGCCTTCTTCTGGCTTCTCTCAATCTTACCAGATCAGTCTCTTTGGATCCAAGTCCATAACAGAAGTGTAGTTCTATGCTAAGCATCTACTCCATGTAGAGCCCAGAGGCCAGATTCTCCACCAGACCAACTGGTAACCTGAGCCTCATCTCTGAAATTCTCATTGGTTAAAAGGCAAGGCCCGGGGATTTACATTTTTAACAAACTCTGGTTATCCTGATCCTGGCAGCTGGTGGACCACACTTATCGAACAGAGAGGAGAGTAGCTTCCCAGTCCCTTATGTGGCCTAGTTCCGTTTATAGCATTGGCTTGACTACCAATTAGCTGCTTAGACAGTGGTGAGTCACACGTGGCTTGGAGCTCACAAACTCCCCTGCATTTATTAGGCATTAGCTTCTCGTGGAAGAATGTAATGGGTACAGGGAACCCACCAAAGGGTAAGACAGCGCTCTAGTCATGAGGAACTTACATTCCATCCCTATTTACTTACTCTTATTCTGGCCTATCTTGGTTTGTGAGTGAAGAGCTGCATGGAGAAAAGCAGAATGCATACACATGAAAAACATGCTAGGAACGGGTATTGCATGAACATGTGACTCTAAATGCAACTTTAATAAATGTCAATCCAAAACTATCAATCTGAAGACTCATTTAAAATGTTTTAAGCTGATAAAACTGAGACGTCTAAGTAAACGACATGGAAATGGCATACAATAGAAAAATGCCTGATTCCATTGTTACCCGAAGGAAGAGGGAAAGCATCCTTTGTTTCTGTTTAGCCTGGAATTACTCAAGTGATTATCTGGGTTGTTCCCCAAATTCAGACTAATCACTTGGCCTTAGCATTCTTTGATATAGCTTGGTCGTGGGATTAGAAATGTAAGCAGTTTTCTGTTTAGCAAATTTCAGGCATGACTATCAAGGCTGACATCCCTGGAAAGAGCATATAAAACCTCCCCAAACACTCTTGTTGAGGTTTCTCTCACATCACAGCAAGTAGGGGGCCTCTAAAGGAGCCCTTGTTAATTAAATGCCCCTTCATCTTCAAGACATTGAAGGAATGAGTTAAAGATTGATTGATTGATTGATTGATTGATTGATTTTTGGTTTTTTCAAGACAGGGTTTCTCTGTGTAACCCTGGCTGTCCTGGAACTCACTCTGTAGACCAGGCTGGCCTCGAACTCAGAAATCCACCCTCCTCTGCCTCCCAAGTGCTGGGATTAAAGGCGTTTGCCACCACTGCCCAGCTCAAAAGATTTATTTTTAACAGCACCTCACTGTCACACCACACCTCAGTCCCTCATATCTCAGAAGGAACAATGAATGCTGTGTTTGTGATTCGTCATCTAACTGGGGTGGATGTTTAAAACTTCTGATCTGTGTCTGAGAACGGATTGGGAACATGCTCACCAGGAAGGGAGAGACTAAAGGTCTCATTGTAGCTCCCATATCATGCTTCGTGGCCTTGTGAAATGAAACCACACTGTACTGCCACACAGAGGGCCTTCTTTTGAACTTCCTGGGCAAGTTGCCAGTCAAATTCTCTGGCAATCTTCTTCTTCTTCTTCTTCTTCTTCTTCTTCTTCTTCTTCTTCTTCTTCTTCTTCTTCTTCTTCTTCTTCTTCTTCTTCTTCTTCTTCTTTTCTTCCCACCTCCTCCTCCTCTTCCTCTTTATACGGGGAAACCACTAAAAGCAGTCCCAAGGCTGATTTCTTTCTGCTCCTTTCTCTATAGGAGCTCAACCTTGTGTCAGAGCACCCTAACTGGAACAGCCCTATTCTCAGGCACCTAGCCTGGCATGTGAATGAGCGAGTTCCCTGCCCAGCCATCCAGTGACTGACTCAAAGACCTGTGGGGCTGGTCTGTGCACAGTACTACAAGCAGCATTTTCCAGTCCACACCTGCTGAGCAGGCAGCCAAGAGGGAGGTTTAGGAAGTAGAGAAAAGGTGAGAAGGCATCAGGGTGAGCCAACTGTCCCACCTCTGCTCTTTCCTGCCAATGATGACTTGCAGTTTTTGCTTAAGCAAGTACTAGTTTAGGCTATCACTCACAGGACTAGAAGTGCCTGATTTGGGGCTCTTTGATGGGAAACAGAAGAAGTGATTGATGGAAACGCTGCCTTCCCAATAAGAAATTCAGCTATAGGCATGACGGTGTCAAAAAAGTGCAGATTGGGATAGTAGGAGGCCCATTCTAAAGTGAACACAAAGTAACTTCACTTCATTCCACTCAGTATTGTCTCTTGTTTTCCCAAGCTGTGTGGTATCTGCATACATACACAGAAGAGAGTGGAGGGTGAACCTGACTGATGTACACTTCATGGACCTCTCTCTATGCTACCTGATGTTGGCAGTTATCTAGACCCTGTTTAAATGCTTCTGATGATGGTGTGTGGGATAGAAAAATATCCCAGATAGCACTAGTATTAGGTGGGTATAAAATGCTGAACTCAGCCACATTGGAGCTTGTGAGGAACCTAAGTTAGGATGAAGATAGAATTGGCTTATCAACTTGCTGACCTTGAATAGCTGTGAACTTTCAGGGGTCCTGATGTTAGGACCTTTGCATCTGATCTGGAAATAATTCGATTATGCTTTGGAATTCTGTTATAAGCAGTTTTTAAAAATAGATGTTTTTCCTCACATAATATATTCTGATCATGGTTTCCTCTCCTCCAACTCTTCCATACCTAGCCAAATCCATATGGTATCGCTCTCTAATAGAAAATAAGCAGTCATCCAAAATAAAATAAAAATAAAAGAAATGCAAAAGAGTACAATACAGACAAACATAAAAATAAAAGTGCCCAAACAAACACCCCACAGGAAACATACACATGAAGGGACACACATTCCCACAGAGACCCCATAAAAACATAATATTTGAAATCATAATATGTGCACAAAGGACTTGGAAAGTTTAAAAAAAAACCCTGAACAAAGCATTATGAGAAAAAAAAAATTCAGCTCTGAAAATACCATTGTCAGCCATCTTCTGTAGGTATAGTCACTTTTACTTCCTGTCTCTGCTGAAGTGGCAGGTTTTTAAAAAGGGGTTCCAATTACCGTAATTGGAAAGTTTTTAAGTAATTCTTAATGAAAAGATGCATTTTAAAGTGAAATGAAGGCAGACAGAAGTTGGGGGCTGCAAAGGACACTTGAATATTCCTAGGGACATTCAGACACTAGAATACTTATGTGCCATGTTTTTTTTTTTTTTTTCCTTTCTTCTTTTTAATTAAACGTTCCTCAGGCATTCGTTTTGCTTCATTCTCCCGAAGGCTGTCTCAGATGTTTCTACAATGATCCTGAGTCCATTTCTGTTCCAAGAAAGTATCACGTAGGATTTGGATCAAGTGTTCATGCTCTTAGGAGGAAATGAAAGAGAGTGATGCTCTGCATAACTGGTGAGCTCAGAAAGGATCTGGCTTCAGGGAAGGCTTCATTCAGTGGTGCCAGTGTTGTCCCAAGACCAAGGGTTTTTTTTTTTTTTTTTTTTTTCTTCTGAGACAGGGTTTCTCAGTGTAGCCCTGGCTGTTCTGGAACTCACTCTGTAGACCACGCTGGCCTCAGAAATCCACCTGCCTCTGCCTCCCGAGTGCTGGGATTAAAGACATGTGTCATTACTGTTTGGCAAAATAGCTTTATTCTTAAACAGGATGAAAAGACATTGGCAGTAGCTTCCTTTAATTTTTTTAACTCTCAGATTTAGGTAACTAATGTCTCACAGGAGTTAACATGAATTGACTATCTTTATTTATGTAATGCATAAGAGCTTCTAGAAAGTTCTTAGACTATTTGCGCATAAGTTGCAGGAATGACTTGCTACATTTGGACTGTTTCTGGAAGTGAGAATAGCAGGTACTTGCAGGGAAACAGATTGTTCTAAATGGATAAACTAGGAAATTTCTTCTAATCAAACACTAAAACGATTTTTGTAATCCATGACACTATTAGGAGACAGATAGAGGGAATTCCACTCTGGGTGGCAAGGGGAGGGAGAGAACTAAAGAAAAAAAAATCAAAGTACGGAGTGTGCTATAGTGTGCTTAAAAACCATGTGATTGATAATAGTAATTGCAATGTATTGCAATCATGTTTATGGAACCTGATTTTAGATGTTATCTCGCTACTATATGTATTCATCCATTTAATCTTCACAACAATCCTATGATGTCAAAACAGTTATTATCTTCATCATCATCTCTACAGATGAGGAAATCCAAACTCAGTAAGGTTAACCAGGATGCCCAACAACACAGAGAAGGCAAATGACAGAGCTGGCATTCAACCCTTGGTGACTCTTAACCTCCACATATAGTATTCCCAATGTATGAAGTGAATCACAGAGATAACGATGTTGATGACTCTAAGAATAATGAATGACTGAAGGATTGGCTATGGCCTTTTCCATGGCTGCCAGCCTCAAGGACCTTGAAGTACAGAGCAAAAAGTGAAAGGAGCTTACTCTGTGGCCGAGCTGGAAAGGGGATAATTGTGCCCCATACTGAGTAATAAAGTGTCCAGGTGACAGTGGACTAGGTGGAGTATAGAGCAGCTGAGAGCACATGTTAACTTGGGCTCTGGAGTCTTTACCATGCTAAGCACTAACTTGCATGATGGCTGTGGACAAGATCCTAATCTCTGTATGCCTCAGTTTCTACTTCTGTGGAGAAGGATGACTGCTGTCTCACTCTCCTCTTTGGGATCATTATGGAGATTAGACAAGATAATGTGAGATGAAAGACTCTGTACAGAGAAACCCTGCTATAATTATGCTCTCTATAGGCACTTAAAAGCATACTTTTACTAAAGAAAAAACCCGTTTTCCTAAAAAGGGTTATTCTGTATCTTCTAGAATCAACTTATGCTTCAAAATTGCATGTTCAATGTAGGTAATTTAAAAAAACAAAGAGGAACACCAAGAAGAAAACAAAGAAATCATCTTAAAAAATCCACTCAACACTTAGGTTAAAAAAATTAAAGATGATTTTCTATTCCTGTCATTTTAAGCTAATAATATTCCACATTAGTATTTTATCATATCCTTACTACCTTTAATCTCCCGCCATCTACTTTTCTCATTTAATATAGAATGAATATACCCATTGATTTTTTACAACAGTGATTTGCAAAATTTCTGACTGTGATCCACAGTAAAATATATATTTATATTGCTACCAGAAAACACACCCACCCATACACGTGTACACACATCTACGCATTCATCCAATGCCTATTCTTTCAATATACTTATTCATAATTTGCTGTTATCATGTGTATTTTGGAAAACAATAATTTTATTGGTTTGATAATAGACCATTGTAGAGCTTTTCCTTAATTATTAATAAACCTCTAATTGTTGGACTTCAATTATAATATTTTATTTTCATTTCTTTGTTCATTAAACTACTAAACACACACACATATATCTCCATCTTGCTCTCCTTCCTGGAGAAAAAGAGTCTATTTCGTGCCTGGTTGCTAGGCTAGGAACCCAGAGGTGCACTGGTCTGATTTGCTTCTTGCAGTTAGTGAACTTTCCTTCTATGATGCAGATGCAGTTGCCTATACCTAGAGATTAAAAGAGCCCAGGTACTCTCACACTGATTCATATGATGGGGCTACTTTCGGTGAAGATCAAGAACAGTCTCTCTGAGAGGTGGTGTTTAAACAGAAAACATCATTGGGGGAAAATCTAGGGTCCTAGAACTCAGGCCCAGAAAACAACAGAAAGGTCTCAGTGTTGTCGAGCCCCCATGAATGTTACCTAAGAGCAATGGATAAAGTGGGGACAGGTGCTAAGGAGAAGGTCACAAAAGATGAAATCACATGGTTGGAAGGGAGCAGATAGTCCTGTGCCTCCCATGACAAATAGACTCTGGCTTTGCCTACCACAGTTAGTTAAAGCACCAAGAAAAGCCGAGGCGAGATGAGAAGGAGCAGCAGTTGTGGGTGGGAATTTTAGGTGGCTGGAGACCTAAAGGGGTTAGGGGCTGGCATGTCTCTCTGGGTGGGAGCCTTAGCATGCTAGGGAACCCATTCTCTGAGGGAAGAACATATCCCTGGTGTGCCTTTTATGCCCTGTTTCACGTGTGATCTTTGTGAGGGGGAAAGGGGTCTTTGTTTAGTTCACTGACTTGGCCTCAGTACCTAGCCAGCTGGTTTCTAAAAATTTACATTTATTTATTTTATGTGTATGAGTCTTTGCCTGCATGTGCCTGGTACCTTCAGAGCTCAGAAGGATGTGTCGGATCCTCTGCAACTGAAGTTAGAGGTGGAGGTCAGCTTAACCAGGGTCCTCTCAGGCAAAGCAAGTGCTCTTAGCTGCTGAGCTGTCACTCTAGCCTTGCTAAGTTTTGACACAGTAGGTGTTCAGTACATGTTTATGAAGCCAACCAATACAATTATGGCCATCCCCAGGCCTCTAGGCAAATAACAGAAGTAATTTCTGACAAATCAAGATTGTGTCTTCACATTTTCTCAAATGTGATTCTCTGTCCCTATGCTAACATGGGAGAAAACCTTTTATGTGGAGAAGGGGAGAGTTTCTCTTTCAGCTCCTTCTTTTTGTGTGAAATAACAAATAATTTCTCAGAAACCATTATGTATTTTATTTGGTCTTTTTTTTTTTTTTTAATGAAATGGCATGACAATTCACCAGCTGCTTTTTGCAATGAAAAGAGAACACATTGCGATTGCCAGAAACAGATGTTGGAGAGGCCTAGAAATCTGATTTTTCCACATCAGGGATCCTGTTGTGTATTAAAATAAATTGATGGGGTTACTGGAAGCTAGATTGCTGGTTTCTTTGAGGTTGCTCACTGCCTTGAGGAATGGAGAGTAGGGATAACCATTAGAAAGGATGGGCACAGAGCAGACTCATAAAGGAAGCCCTTGCTGGCCAGGAGCTCATTGTACTTGTAGCATGAGTTCCATGGAACACACATTTTTTTTTTTTTTTTTTGCCTGCTCTGCTCGCTCATCCTCAACATAAGCCTGTGCCCTGGGTAAACTGACAAGTACATTTTATTCTTGTGGTTAATGAATGCCTCTCTTGCCTGTGGTCCAGTAACCTAGGCCTGGAACTTTGGGATATGGAAAACATTTCAGAGATTAGTGTAGGACAGAATATGAAGACTAAAGAGTGGTCTCCGTGTGAAATTTGAACTCCCAAGTGCATTCACCATGTAAGAAGACTATAGAAATAATTTCTCTCCAAGGGCAGGAGTCAGGGGAATGTTGACTGACCATCTAGGTCAGTTGGCATATATGATGAGGTCTGCTTTCTCTCTTAACAGAACTCTCCTCTCCACTTCCTTGAGCTTTTCACTGAAGTATAGGTTCTATACAGGACATATATCACTCTGAATATGAATGGCTTTGCACAAAGTTAACATCTGTGAAAACAGTGCCCTGAAACAGATCGTGTCTGGTATTCTGTAAGACTCCTTTGTGGCCCTTGCCGCCACTCCCCACCTCATAATAGGTCAGTTTTGTCTGCTTTTTGAAGTCTGTATGAATGGAATCATGTGTCTGTGATTATTGGGGCCTGGCTTTTTTCATTCAGTGTCACATTTGTGAATGTCGTGAATATTTTCCTGTGTAGCAGTGGTTCTGTTATTCTCAGTGCCACAGACGCATTCACTGTGTACACACATCACCATAAGTTTGCGCTTTCTACACTTGAAGTTTTTCACTCATTTGTATGTGTTTGTTTGTTTGTTTGTTTGGAGACAACGTTTTACTATGTAGCCCAGGCTAGCTTGAACTCATGATCCTCATACTTCTGCTTCCTAAATATTGGCATTACAGACATACACCACTATGCCCAGACCTTTTCCTTTCTTCTTTTGACAGACATCTGAATAGTTGTCTGTTGAGTTTTGTCTTGGGGTAGGTTTAAATACTGATTTCACCATTTCTTTTTGATGCATTGATGTATGCCTCACTGGTAGAGTCCTGGGAATAGAATTGCAAGGCCATAGGTTTGTATTATTACACTACCAATGCTCTCAAATAGTTATCCAACATGGTCTCACGGATTTCCACTCTCATGAGCATCCTTACAGACACCCCCCCCCCCACCTTGCTGTGAATATCTGATTCTGCTTGGGCAGGATTTCACTCTAAAAGCATCTTCCCTCTGTTCCCTTAAATAGGATACTTCTGCAGCTACAGCAGTGCAGACTGCTCAGCAGTTTCTAAAGTTTGCAATTAATCTTTACATAATGCAGCCTGGGATTGGTAGAGGGAGGGATACCACTAGAAGAAACCATTTTGGCTATTTTGATTTGGATCTTAGGAGCAGAGTTTCCAAATATCCCTGATTCCCTAGGTATTGAAAGCTGACAGAAGGCATGAGTGACAACTAAACCTGGTTTCTAAGGAGGATTGTAGCAGGTGCTAAAACGCTGTTAGAATCAGGAAGAACTGTAGAGGAGGGTTGGACTTCCTGGTTCACACTGGCATTCCTCTGCAGTGTAAAATGGAACTGATTATCTAACATCTCTGGGCTTCATATATCTCAGTTTCCAAGTAGAGATATTATTAGTATCAATCTTATATATGGTAGATTTGTGAGGATTGTAAGCTGATTCAGGCAGAGCCTTTAGAATCTGGTGAAGGACACTAGAATAATATATAGTAATACCATGCTGAAATGTGCAAATACTATCTCCAAGCATTGTTTCATTGTTGTTGTTGCTGTTATTGTTGTTGTTTTTAAGAGTAAGACATGAACTTGCAAGTTGGGCAGTGATGGCATATGACTTTAATTGCAGCACTCAGGAGGCAGAAACAGGTGGATTTTTCAGCTGGTGGCCAGCCTAGTCTATAGTACAAGTTCTAAGATGGCAAAGACTATACAGAAAAACTCTGTCGAAGAAGAAGAAGAAGAAGAAGAGGAAGAGGAAGAAGAAGAAGAAGAAGAAGAAGAAGAAGAAGAAGAAGAAGAAGAGGAAGAGGAAGAGGAAGAGGAAGAGGAGGAGGAGGAGGAAGAGGGGAGGAGGAGGAAGAGGAAGTAGAGGAGAAAGAGGAAGGAGATGAAGGAGGAGGAGGAGGAGGGGAAAGAAAGAAGAAAGAAAGAGAGAAAGAGAGAGAGGGAGAGAGAGAGAGAGAGGGAGAGAGAGGGGGGAGGGAGGGAGGGAGGGAGGAAGGAAGGAAGGAAGGAAGGAAGGAAGGAAGGAAGGAAGGAAGGAAGGAAGGAAGGAAGGAGAAATTTGCTTAGTTCATACATTTACTCATCTGGTATTCAGTAACTATCCAATTCTGGTACTCTATGCTCGGCCTATTATGGAAGTCAGCCTAAAACAAACAATTACGGTAGTGACAAATGCTAAAAGAGACACAAACTAACATAATGAGGGATACCACTGTCTACAATGACAGTGGAATCAGGAAGGCTTCTCAGTATCCAAGCCACTGCATCTAACCCTTGTGAAATCTTACGGGACTGGAACACTTCCGATCCCTGGATGCTCTTCCTGAGGATGTGGAGTCAATTTCCAGCATCACTATGACAGCTCACAACCTTGGAAACTGGCTCCAGGGCATCCCATACACTTTTCTGACCTCCTTGGTGCAGAGACATACATTCATGCAAAATATCTCTATGCACAAAAAAATAATAAAATAAAAATTTAAAACTGTCTCAGAAAAGAGAGAAAGGAAGGGAGAAAGAAAGAATGGAAGGAAGAAGAGAAGAGAAGAGAAGAGAAGAAAGAAAAGAAAAGAAAAGAAAAGAAGAAAGAAAAGAAAAGAAAAGAAAAGAAAAGAAAAGAAAAGAAAAGAAAAGAAAAGAAAAGAAAAGAAAAGATATGTTGTGGGAACCAACTGAAGGCCAAAGTCCTAAAGCTGAACAAAAGAGAGAGGTTTGTGTTCCTGTGCTTTGAATACAATGAATGACTTGCACAAAGGCCTGTCATTTCATTCACACATGGAAATGAATCTGGATACCTCTGGAGCACACTAGCACCATTGTTTTGAATTCCCTAACTTTTTACAATTTGCATCTGTGCTCTGTGAGTTACTGTACTTAGAGCTACCTGAAGGCTATCTTGGTGCATAAGCTATTGAAAGGAATGTGTGCTGGAAGAGTGTCATCATTCCATTGAGAAAAAATGGCCAATCGTGGTTCCTAATAGTCTCTGATCCTGTGAAGAAATTTTAAAGCACTTGCCGAATTTTCAAGGTTGATGGAGCCCATTCTGTTTACACCTTTTTCTCTGGTGGACAACAGGGTGGCTGGCCAGTCTGCATGCGATCATTTCTCACTGTGTGACTCAGTGGTCAAAACAGAGCCTACGGAAGCTGACTCTTGAGGCTTGAGGCTTCACCATGAGCTGTAACTTCCTTATTTCTTTTTTTGGCCACTGAACTTGTCATTGCACAAAGCAAGTACATTCAATGGTTCAGTATTGGAGCTAAGTAGACACAGAACAGACCCAATGGGCAAGGGAACACAATGGCATAGAAGCAGCAAGAGAAGTCACCTACTAATGGGAGTAGAGCCAGTAACCTATAGCATGTGTCAAGTGCTGTTTTTAGCATTTGTCTGCATTAATTCACTTAACTCTCTCAATGTTTTCAAAACATACTTGCTGGACTTATTGTACAACAGAGGTCATCTAATCATCTAAATTGATCAAGGTCATAAAGGTTTAAGTTGCAGACCCAGAACTGGTATCAAAAATCTCCCTGCCTGCGGACTCAGTTCTTTTCCTCGTAGCCTGCTTAACCAACTACCAAGAATGTGAACTTTAGGGGCTGGAGTTTCTGCTTTTCCAGAGGACCAGAGTTCAAGTTCCAGCACCCACATGGCAGCTCACAACCAGCTGTAACTGCAGTGCTTTCTTCTGGTCCAAGTAACACACAAACATATACTACACACTGGCAAAATATCTGTCTACATAAAGTAGAAACAGAACAAAACAAAAAGAGGAAAGTGAACTTTAGCATGTACCCAAGTTCAGGTTCCAGCACCCACATGGAGAGTATATTACAATGACCTGCAACTCCAACTTTGATCTGATCCCCTCTTCTGGCCTCCTTGAGCACTGAAGTCATGCACGGAAACCTATACTCAACAGACACATATACACTTAGGTTAAAAATCTAATTAATTGGGCTGAAGAGATGGCTCAGTGATTAAGAGTACTGGTTGCTCTTTCAGAGGACCTGGATTCAATTCCCAGCAACTATGTGTCAGCTCACAATTGTCTGTAACTCCTGTTTCAGGGAATCAGATACCCTCTCACAGATATACGTGCAGTCAAATCACCAATGTACATACAGTAAAAATAAAAAAAAAACATTTAAAAAATATTTAAAAGTTTAAAAAAATAATTAATTTAAAATTGGGACCTGTGGGATAAAAGAAAAGTTGAAATTTCTGTGACCTAGTGGAACTATTGAAACACCTTTTCCTATGGTCTTCTTTGAACAGTGAAACAGACCAGAGGGCATCTGTAGATAAAACGCATAGGTTAAGGTCTCTGGCCACAGTAGCTACTCATTAGAAGCCATTTCCCCTTTTGTGCAGGAATATCAGTTGGACTTCTTTATAGGAAGGGTGTTGAGAAAAGTGCTAGTTCAACCTGAAACTTTTGGGAAATCTGAAAAGAATGTCTCCTGATCAGTAAATGATGCTAGTAAGTGGAGGTGCCAGGCCTACCTCAAGCTGGATCTACTACTCATTATATCTTTTCAAAAAAAAAAATCAACTTGGAACTAGTCTACCTTTGTGTATTTTTTCCCTATTTTTATAATTTTTTTCTTCTTTTTTGAGCTTGACTTGATGTATTCCTTGCTTCTTGCAGTGAACAAAACAGTTGATTTTTCTAGCCCTGCTTTTTTATCTTATGAAACTAGGCTATACATTTTCCTCTAAGCATAGCATTAGCTACATCCATTAAGTTTTTCTGTGCTGTACATCACTATACATCACTACAAATAAGTGACATGTTGTGATAGCTGATGCCACTAGGGGATAGGGATCTTTTTTAGCTGATTATGGTATCATGTAGCAAGCTCCTGCGATCTGCCTGACTCCAAACACCCAGCACCTTCATTAAAGATGTATACTGTTATGCGCAGCTTTCCCAACACAGCTCCTCATGCCTATACAGTCAGCACCTTTCCCCACTCATCCTTCTCCTCAGGCCCATTTGGGTTTCTAAAAGAAAATACCAAATGTCTATTTTTCCCTCCTTTAATGTTGTTTGTTTGTTTGTTTGTTTTAGGGTCTATTTAGTTTGTTGTTGCTGAACCTGATCCAACTTCATTCACTCAATGTTCCAACTACACATCTTATCTTTTTCCTTTCAGTGTTTGCTGTGCTTTTACCAAAGGGGAAGGCATTGGACAAATTCCTCACGGGATGGTGGGCTCGCTTCAACTTGTTTGATTTCTCAAAGAGATCTTGGTCCCTTTGGCTTCTGGCTTATGTAGAGCTCTGAACTTCATGTTTTCTGTTGCCATGCTGTGAGACTTCTGTCAGCTCTGTTTGGCTTCCTAGTGTCCTCCTTGTGGCTTCTTATACTCTTGACTCTGAAAATCAGCTCATCATTTAGGAGCAGCTTGGGTGCTGGGTGCCAGTTTCTCCTTGGTAAATTCTGATTCTTTCTGGGGTCCCATCATTTAAAATCTTGGCTGTATTTGAAATTCTCTAAGCTTTCCAGGTTTGCTCTTTACATGTGTGTCTTACTCTTCTACTTGTTCCTCATGTAAGAACTCATCAGTAAACCGATTCCCTGTTTGGCAGAAGTGAATTGAATGCTTTACTGAATATTTGGGACTCCAGCTTAACTTGGATCAGGCCTAGTTCCCTTATTAATAAAACAGGCATATGAAACATGACTCATAGCATAGTTTGAGGCTTAACTATATGTTAAATGTACTGATAAGCCTAAAAGATATTGAGGGTGTTATTATGTCTTTATTGATTGATGTTCTTGAAGTAGAAATCCTAACTGGCCATAGCTGGGTAGTTACTTCCTGTGTTTAAGACTACATAGGAATATTAATGAAATTGCTTCTGTTGGGAACATTGGCGATTATTGCTATTGAATTTATTAAACTTGTTAAACAACTTACTTTGTTGTGATGGTAGAAAGCTCCAGGTCTGTACCAAGCATTTTCCGGAGGGACCTTGAAAAAACATAAAGAAGTCTGTGGACCATGCTTCTTTCACAAATATATCTTTCTGCAAGCAAAGATTTATTTAAAGAATGGAAAAGAATGGATAATACCAGTATATTCTGACATCTGGGTCATTATGGTTATTTCCAGACCACTAGTTAATAATCTTTAGGTATTTCTCTGAGTGAGTTGCTCATTGTTCAAAGTCAACATTATCCTTCTAACACTAAGTTCTGCTGCACCATGGCTTACACGGTCTTCTTGAGAAAACCACTTTACCCACCCACAGTTGAGTAATGACGGTGAGACGTGCTTCTAGTTCACAATGCCTGGTATTTGAAAGATCAACTTTTTATAGTCTGATCATGTCCACTATTCTAGTAATTTCAGAATTCTGTCGTTTGGTGCATAGGAAACCCACTGTGAATTGAACGTCTTTCAAAGATCTAAACAAGGCAAGCACTGATCAGGTTTCAAACGTGCCTGATTTATAGACACTAACTCAGAGAAGCACCAGTGTAATTCAGAAATATCCATTCAAACTTTAGTTGAATATCTTGAATTCAACCAATATCTTGAATTGGACTAAATAGCTCTTTGCTTGTCCTGATGATGAAATGGAATCTTAGGCTAGTGCATGAGGAAATGAGAGTGAACATTTTGCAAACTAAAGTCATGGTTTATATTTGCAGGGAGTGGGGAAAACACTTTCAAAATGCAAATATCAAGCTATACTTTTCTACTAATAAGTCAGAGCTCTTGCTGGTGGCTTTCCCATGACCCTTTCCCTTGTTGAAGGAAGGGATGTTATTAAGGAGCAGGGAAGGGTTTCATGGTCTGTGTGTCCTGACAACCATGGGTTGAAAGTTTGCACCCATTTTGATCATTTGTATCAGGGCTTCACAGATTGTCAAAAAAGAAATGTACAGAGGAGGCTGGTGAGGTGACTTGGCAGGTAAGAGCTTTTGCTGCCAAGCCTGGTGCCTAGAGTTGGGACCACACATGTTAGAAGGAGAGAACTGACTGTAGAATGCTGTTCTTTGAGTTTTACACACACACACACACACACACACACACACACACACACACACACACTAACATACACATACACACACATATACAAACATACACATATACACATACATAGACACACTCAGACACACACTAATGCACCATACACACAATCTCTCTCTCACACACACATGTACATACACACACTCACATACAAGGGCACACATACTAACATACACACACACATATACAAACATACACATATACACATACATAGACACACTCAGACACACACTAATGGACCATACACACAATCTCTCTCACACACACATGTACATACACACACTCACACACACACATACACACACATATGAACACACACATACACACAAATATGCACACACACATACACACACATATGCACACACACATACACACACAGAGAGTATGCTTCTCCACCCCCAGAAAACAACATGTTTGAAAAAATCAAATGCTCCAGGAGGGCTTTGCCTCAGCATCTGTGGGAGCCATCTTGGATCCGGGACTCCTCCGAAAGTAGTCTGCACAGGTCAGAGTGTGCACTACAGAAGCTAACAGCTTCTGGGACAGGCAGGAGCCACCGAACTTCTGAGGCAGCCCCCTTTTCGGGCTCCAGACATTTGGGCACCTTCCTGGCCAGAGGATAGGTGTCCACCCGGCCAGGGAAGGCTTTGCCTCAGCATTGGCAGGAGCCATTTGGTTCCCAGACTCTGCTGAAAGTAGTCTGCACAGGTGAGAGTGTGCACCACAGAAGCTGACAGCTTCTGGGCAGGCTGGAGCCACAGAGCTTCTGAGGCAGCACCCTTTTCAGGCTCCAGACATTCGGGAACCTTCCCGGCCAGAGGATAGGTGTCCGCCTGGCCAGGGAGGGCTTTGCCTCAGCATTGGCGGGAGCCATTTTGGCTCTGGGACTCCACCGAAAGTAGTCTGCACAGGTGAGAGTGTGCACTACAGAAGCTAACAGCTTCTGGGACAGGCCAAAGCAACACAGCTTCTGGAACAGGTCCTGTTTTGGGCCTTCATCTTCGGCCAGGAGGGAGGTCCGAATGCCAGATATCTGTGCACCTTCCCTGTAAGAGGAGAGCTTGCCTTCAGAGAGTGCTCTGACCACTGAAACTCAGAGGAAAGAGCTAGTCTCCCAGGTCTGCTGATAGAGGCTAACAGAATCACCAGAGGAACAATCTCTAACCAGAGACAACTATAACAACTAACTACAGACATTACCAGATGGCGAAAGGTAAACGTAAGAACAGAAACCAAGACCACTTACCATCATCAGAACCCAGCACTCCCACTTTGCCCAGTCAAGGGCACCCCAACACACCCAAAAAGCTAGACCCAGATTTAAAAGCATCTCATGATGATGGTAGAGGACATCAAGAAGGACTTTAATAACTCATTTAGAGAAATACAGGAGAACACTGCTAAACAGGTAGAAGACCTTAAAGAGAAAGCACAAAATCCCTTAAAGAAATGCAGGAAAACACAACCAAACAGGTGATGAAATTGAATAAAATCATCCAAGACCTAAAAAGGGAAGTAGACACAATAAAGAAAACCAAAAGTGAGGCAACGCTGGAGATGGATACCCTAGGAAAGAAATCTGGAACCATAGATGTGAGCATCAGCAACAGAATACAATAGATGGAAGAGAGAATCTCAGGAGCAAAAGATTCCATGGAGAACATCGGCACAACAATCAAAGAAAATGGAAAATACAAAAAGATCCTAACTCAAAACATCCAGGAAATCCAGGACACAATGAGAAGACCAAACCTAAGGATAATAGGAGTAGATGAGAATGAAGATTTTCAACTCAAAGGACCAGCAAATATCTTCAACAAATTATAGAAGAAAACTTCCCAAACCTAAAGAAAGAGATGCCCATGAACATACAAGAAGCCCACAGAACTCCAAATAGACTAGAGGAGAAAAGAAATTCCTCCTGATACATAATAATCAGAACAACAAATGCACTAAATAAAGATAGAATATTAAAAGCAGTAAGGGAAAAAGGTCAAGTAACATTTAAAGGCAAGCCTATCCGAATTACACCAGATTTTTCACCAGAGACTATGAAAGTTAGAAGAGCCTGGACAGATGTTATACAGACACTAAGAGAACACAAATGCCAGCCCAGGCTACTATACCCAGCCAAACTTTCAATTACCTTAGATGGAGAAGCGAAAGTATTCCACGACAGAAACAAGTTCACACATTATCTTTCCACAAATCCCACCCTTCAAAGGATAATAACAGAAGAAAACCAATACAAGGACAGAAACCACGTCCTAGAAAAAGGAAGAACGTAATCCCTCAACAAACCTAAAAGAAGACAGCCACAAGATCAGAATGCCAACTTTAACAACAAAAATAACAGGAAGCAACAATTACTTTTCCTTAATATCTCTTAAAATCAATGGACTCAATTCCCCAATAAAAAGACATAGACTAACAGCCTGGCTACAGAAACAGGACCCAACATTTTGCTGCTTACAGGAAACTCACATCAGGGAAAAAGATAGACACTACCTCAGAATGAAAGGCTGGAAAACAATTTTCCAAGCAAATGGTCTGAAGAAACAAGCTGGGGTAGCCATTCTAATATCTAATAAAATCGACTTCCAACCCAAAGTCATCAAAATAGACAAGGAGGGGCACTTCATACTCATCAAAGGTAAAATCTTCCAAAAGGAACTCTCAATTCTGAATATCTATGCTCCAAATACAAGGGCAGCCACATTAATTAAAGAAACTTTAGTAAAGCTCAAAGCACACATTGCACCTTACACAATCATAGTGGGAGACTTCAACACACCACTTTCACCAAAGTACAGATCGTGGAAACAGAAACTAAACAGGGACACAGTGAAACTAATAGAAGTTATGAAACAAATGGATCTAACAGATATCTACAGAACATTTTATCCTAAAACAAAAGGATATACCTTCTTCTTAGCACCTCATGGTACCTTCTCCAAAATTGACCACATAATTGGTCACAAAACAAGCCTCAACATATACAAAAATATTGAAATTATCCCATGCATCCTATCAGATCACCATGGACTAAGGCTGATCTTCAATAACAAAATAAATAATAGAAAGCCAACATTCACATGGAAACTAAACAACACTCTTCTCACTGATACCTTGGTCAAGGAAGGAATAAAGAAAGAAATTAAGTACTTTTTGAAGTTTAATGAAAATGAAGCCACAACATACCCCAAACTTATGGGACACAATGAAAGCATTTCTAAGAGGAAAACTCATAGCTCTGAGTGCCTCCAAAAAGAAACTATAGAGAGCACACATTAGCAGCTTGACAATACACCTAAAAGCTCTAGAACAAAAGAAAGCAAATTCACCCAAGAGGAGTAGACAGCAGGAAATAATCAAACTCAGGGGTGAAATCAACCAAGTGGAAACAAGAAGTATTCAAAGAATCAACCAACTGAGGAGCTGGTTCTTTGAGAAAAAAACAAGATAGATAAACCCTTAGCCAGACTCACTAGAGGGCACAGGGAAAGCATCCTAATTAACAAAATGAGAAATGAAAGGGAGACATAACAACAGGTCCTGAAGAAATCCAAAACACCATCATATCCTTCTACAAAAGGCTATACTCAACAAAACTGGAGAACCTGGATGAAATGGACAAGTTTCTAGACAGTTACCAGGTACCAAAGTTAAATCAAGATCAGGTTAATGATCTAAACAGTCCTATATCCCCTAAAAAAAAAAAAAAATAGAAGCAGTCATTAATAGTCTCCCAACCAAAAAAAAAAAAAAAAAAAAAAAAAAAAAAAAACAGGACCAGATGGGTTTAGTGCAGAGTTCTATTAGACCTTCAAAGAAGATCTAATCCCAGTTCTTCACAAACTATTCCACAAAATAGAAACAGAAGGTACTCTACCCAACTCATTCTATGAAGCCACAATTACTCTGATACCTAAACCACAAAAAGACCCAGCAAAGATAGAGAACTTCAGACCAATTTCCCTTATGAATATCAATGCAAAAATCCTCAATAAAGTTCTCGCTAACTGATTCCAAGAATACATCAAAACAATCATCCATCCTGACCAAGTAGGTTTCATCCCAGGGATGCAGGGATGGTTCAATATACAGAAATCCATCAACGTAATCCAGTATATAAATAAACTCAAACACAAAAACCACATGATCATCTCATTAGATGCAGAGAAAGCATTTGACAAAATCCAACACCCATTCATGATAAAAGACTTGGAAAGATCAGGAATTCATTGCCCATACCTAAACATGATAAAAGATATCCACAGCAAACCAGTAGCCGACATCAAAGTAAATGGTGAGAAGCTGGAAGCAATCCCTTAAAATCAGGGACTAGACAAGGCTGCCGACTCTCTCCCTACCTATTCAACATTGTGCTTGAAGTCCTACCCAGAGCAATTCGACAACAAAAGGAGATCAAGGGGATACACATTGAAAAAGAACAAATCAAAATATCACTCTTTGCAGATGATATGATAGTATATATAAGTGACCCTAAAAATTCCACCAGAGAACTCCTAAGCCTGATAAACAGCTTTGGTGAAATAGCTGGATATAAAATTAACTCAAACAAATCAATGGCCTTTCTCTACACAAAGAATAAACAGGCTGAGAAAGAAATTAGGGAAACAACACCCTTCTCAATAGTCACAAATAATATAACATACCTTGGTATGACTCTTACTAAGGAAGTGAAAGATCTGTATGATAAGAACTTCAAGTCCCTGAAGAAAGAAATTAAAGAAGATCTCAGAAGATGTAAAGATCTCCCATGCTCATGGATTGGCAGGATCAACATTGTAAAAATGGCTATCTTGCCAAAAGCAATCTACAGATTCAATGCAATCCCCATCAAAATTCCAACTCAATTCTTCAACGAATTAGAAAAGGTAATCGGTAGAATCATCTGGAATAAGAAAAAACCTAGGATAGCAAAAACTCTTCTCAAGGATAAAAGAACCTCTGGAGGAATCACCATGCCTGACCTAAGGCTGTACTACAGAGCATTTGTGATAAAAACTGCATGGTACTGGTATAGCAACAGACAAGTAGACGAATGGAATAGAATTGAAGACCCAGAGATGAACCCACACAGCTATGGTCACTTGATATTTGACAAGGGAGCTAAAACCATCCAGTGGAAAAAAGACAGCATTTTCCACAAATGGTGCTGGCACAAATGGTCACGTAGAAGAATGTGAATTGATCCATTCCTATCTCCTTGTACTAAGGTCCAATCTAAGTGGATTAAGGAACTTTACATAAAACCAGAGATACTGAAACTCATAGAGGAGAAAGTCGGGAAAAGCCTCGGAGATATGGGTACAGGGGAAAAATTCTTGAATAGAACAGCAATGGCTTCTGCTGTAAGATCGAGAATCGATAAATGGGACCTCATAAAGTTGCAAAGCTTCTGTAAGGCAAAAGACACTTTCAAGAAGACAAAAAGGACACCAACAGATTGGGAAAGGATCTTTACCTATCCTAAATCAGATAGGGGACTAATATCCATTATATATAAAGAACTCAATAAAGTGGACTCCAGAAAATCAAATAACCCCATTAAAAAACGGGGCCCAGAGCTGAACAAAGAATTCTCACCTGAGGAATACTGAATGGCTGAGAAGCACCTGAAAAAAAAAATGTTCAACATCCTTAATCATCGGGGAAATGCAAATCAAAACAACCCTTAGATTCTACCTCACAGCAGTCAGAATGGTTAAGATAAAAAATTCAGGTGACAGTAGATGCTGGCGAGGATGTGGAGAAAGAGGAACACTCCTTCATTGTTGGTGGGATTGCAAGCTTGTATAACCACTCTGGAAATCAGTCTGGCGGTTCCTCAGAAAATTGGACATAGTACTACCCGAGGATCCAGCAATACCTCTCCTGGACATATATCCAGAAGATGTTCCAACTGGTAAGAAGGACACATGCTTCACTATGTTCATAGCAGCCTTATTTATAATAGCCAGAAGCTGGAAAGAACCCAGATGCCCCTCAATAGAAGAATGGATACAGAAAATGTAGTACATTGACACAATGGAGTACTACTCAGCTATTAAAAAGAATGAATTTATGAAATTCCTAGGCAAATGGATGGACCTGGAGGGCATCATCCTGAGTGAGGTAACCAAATCACAAAGGATCTCACACAATATGTACTCACTGATAAGTGGATGTTAGCCTAGAAACTTAGTGTACCCAAGATATAAGATATAATTTGCTAAATGCATGGACGTCAAGAAGAACGAAGACCAATGTGTGGACACTTTGCCCCTTCTTAGAATTGGGAACAAAACACCTATGGAAGGAGTTACAGAGACAACTTTGGAGCTGTGCCGAAATGATGGACCATCTAGAGACTGCCATATCTGGGGATCCATACCATAATCAGCTTCCAAACGCTGACACCATTGCATACACTAGCAAGATTTTGCTGAAAGAACCCAGATATAGCTGTCTCTTGTGAGAGTATGCTGGGGCCTGGCAAACACAGAAGTGGATGCTCACAGGGCCCCCAATGGAGGGGCTAGAGAAATTAACCAAGGAGCTAAAGGGATCTGCAGTCCTATATGTGGAACAACAATATGAGCTAACCAGTACCCCCCTGGAGCTCATGTCTCTAGCTGCATATGAATCAGAAAATGGCCTAGTCGGTCATCAGTGGAAAGAGAGGCCCATTGGTCGTGCAAACTTTATATGCCTCAGTACAGGGGAACGACAGGGCCATGAAGTGGGAGTGGGTGGGTGGGGGAGCGGGTGGGGGAGCGTGTGGGGGACTTTTGGGATAGCATTGGAAATGTAAATGAAATAAATACCCAATTAAAAAAAAGAAAAAAAATCAAATGCTTAAAATCCTGTTTTAAAAGAAAAAAATATGAAGTAATTAAATTCCAGCATTCAGGGGACCTATCAGCTATACTGCTATCTTTTCTATGACTAGGAGTGAATACTCCAATCTTTCAAACAATACTTTCTTAAATAAGAAACGGGTTAATAAGATAGGTGTTTGGTAAAAGTTAATCCTTTGACACTGATGCTGTTAGCCGCTGTCAATGAAAAGATGAAGAATTAAACACTATTATTTACAGTGACTTTTGAGACTCCATAAGAACACTGACTGTTTCAAGGCTGATTTATTCCCCATGTTAATTCAGCATACTAATCAGCTATACCAGGGACAAATTGGTTTTTCTTTCTGTATTCTAAAAACTAGGGGAATGCACATTTACAATTTTCAGATAGAATACTTATAGTTCCTGGCTGGCCTGGAACTCTCTCCATAGAGTAGGTTGGACTTCAACTCACAGAGTGTTTCTGGGTGCTGGGATTAAAGACATTTGGCACTTTCTTGAAATTAAGAAACAAGCAAACAAACAAATGCTTTTGGATGGAAGCTAGGTAATATATATATTGGCAGGCCTGAAATAGTCCTTCCTCAGACCAGCTAAAATTTCATACAGCTATATTAAAGAAGTAGGCAAGTCCAGCAATGTAACTGAATGAGAATGTGAGGTGCTGTGTTCAATCACCAGTTGCACAAAATTAAAAAATACAAACCCAAAAAGTTGTTTTGGTATCTATGTAAAACATTACTTGTCAACACTAATGTATTTCGATGAGGTCAGAAGTCCTCTTTCTTTGTTAGTTCTTTTTGTAAAATTAGCAGCATCTTCAGCAATCCTTGTTGACTCTCCTTCCCCAACCCCTTAACCTCCTCTGCCCATCACTTGCCAGTCTTGCGGCTCCTCCTAACAGTCCCCACCCCGCCTTGACGTCACATGTGTCACCCTTTCTTCTCTCTTCTCCACTTAAGATCTCTCTTTCTTCTCTCATGGTTTCCTTTAACGGACATTTTGTTGTAGTTGTTTGGCATGATACTTGTTGGATCTAGCTGGACAATGCCTGGCCCACAGAAAATATTCAATACTGATTTTTTTTAATGAATAAACTGAAAAGTAAAACTAACAAGCAAGAAAACAAAATGCCCAAGACACACTAGTTGTGATGGATGCTGTGAGTGCCCACAGGGATCTCCTTAAAAGGATGAAGCAAAAGCTGGGCATGGTGCTGATTGCCTTTTAATCCCATCACTTGGGAGGCAGAGGCAGTCGGATCTGTGTGAGTTCTAGGTCAGCCTGGTCTACAAAGAAAGTTCCAGGGCACTCAGGGTTACACAAAAACTGTGTCTGGGAAAACAAAAGATAAACGCCACCACCACCAACAACAACAACAACAAGAAGAAAAGAATGAAGAGAAAAAAGGACAAAGCATCCATGTCTCAAGTTTGGAAATATTGCCAACTAAAAGTTCTCAGTTGAATTTTCTTTTTCTGTTTGCTAAGACTTCAGAGAGTTCCCTCTGCCTAATGGCATGCTTAGTTCTTGGAGTACCGCATACCCAGTGACCTTCTGGCAGAACATGTAAAAGCTATAGCTCTTAACCTCAACTCAGAACAACTCTGACAAGCCACTTTAGCTTTAGTGTTCCCTCTGGAGTCATCTCAGGCCTATGATGGAAGGACATTGCTGGCCAACTTCTCCTCCAGCCTGTTTCTATTTATCTATTCTCCTGAGCGCAAATGCAGCCCCAACAAATCTCTAGTATATGCTTTACTGGGACTAGAGAGGGAGTTAAGCACAGAATATGCTAAGTGAAACAGTAGACCCAGCAGCTAGAGACAGGCAACTGTCCACAGAAACACAGGACTGCTTTTCCTCTAGATCGATGAATGGGCTCTTTTGTGAGCCTTCCTGGTCCTAACAGAAGTGTTTTCTATAAGAACCTGTGGATAGAGGTCATAGAAGGAATTGTAGAAGGGCCTAAGACTTGTACCTCTTCTATTTAGTATGGTGTCCTAGTTAAATGAGTGGACTTTGGAATCAGACAGATGCATTTTCAGAAGCCAACATTGCCATTAACCAGTTACATGAATTTTCTTTCTTGGTCTGGATTTCGTTGTCTATGAAATGGGATTCAGAAGAATAAATGTGTGCTTCTTACATTGTTATAAAGGTCAAATGTGATAAAAGAGGTACAGTTCATAGCATGGCATGAATTTATGTTTAATCAAAAGGAGCTTCTGTTATCTTGAAGTCAGTGGAGATTCCTAACTTGCTAGGGGACTGGAAGATAACAAAGGTTCAGTTTGGGCTGTAATCGATTATGTTGGCAATCGAGAGTATCTCCGCGCTAGATACTAACTAGTAGCACCCTCAGATTCCTTCCAAGGAAAGACTGGGAAGTGGTGTTTACTCTCTCAGGGCTTGTCTCAGCCACAGGGAGCCAGCTTAGGCCTAGAGACCCCCTTGCCAATCCTGATGAAAGGGGGGAGAGGGATAAAGGTCCAGCCATTTCACAGGCCAGAGTGCTACAACGCCCTCTCTAGGCTAGCCGTTTCAAACTCAGGGTTGCTGAGCTTGCCTATGAGAGTTGAATGTTCACTGAGACTTTTGCCCAGATGGCACTGAAGCTCTGTGCCTCCTCCTGCCCCATCCCTCGTGTGCCTCTTCTCTCCTATGTGTGGGTGATCCTCCCAGATTTGATAACATTCTCTCTCAAGGCCTGGTGCAGATTCCAGCTTGTGTAGTCTGAAAGCACAATAAAAGGGTGACTGTCCAAGCACCCCCTTGTACACCTCCTACGTCTTTTGTTCCTCCCTTTATCTTTCAGTCTTCCTCCTTTGTATGTACTCTGCTCTTATCATATTGGGAACCCTGCGCTTTAATAGCCTGTTGTACATTGCTTGTCCAGGACCTGTCAGGTTGAGGAAGAAGCCTGTTTAGACAAGTTGTCAGGTTGAACAAGAGAGGGGAAAAATCCTAAATCAGTGTGCTTGCCCATGCACTTACACATGGGCCAATTTTTCTGGGGCCATGTTTTAGCCTTCAAGGTTGGCATAAAAGTAGTGAGAGTGTGGGGCTAAGAGCCGGGTGGTTATCAGAGTGGTCTTTGTTGGGAGACAGGCAACACAGTTATTTCAGAGTAATCATTGTCATTTACACCTGTACACACAATTGTGTGTGTGTGTGTGTATGTGTGTGTATGTGTGTGTGTGTATGTGTGTGTGTATGTGTGTATGTGTGTGTGTGTATGTGTGTGTGTATGTGTGTGTGTATGTGTGTGTATGTGTGTGTATGTGTGTATGTGTGTGTATGTGTGTGTGTGTATGTGTGTGTGTATGTGTGTGTATGTGTGTGTATGTGTGTGTATGTGTATGTGTGTGTATGTGTGTGTGTATGTGTGTGTGTGTATGTGTGTGTGTATGTGTGTGTGTATGTGTGTGTGTATGTGTGTGTGTGTGTATATGTGTGTGTGTATGTGTGTGTATGTATGTGTGTGTGTGTATGTGTGTGTGTGTTGGGGGGTGATTAAAGAAAAGGCTCTGTGTAGATGAAGGATCATCTGCTGCAGCCTGGGCCAGAGACCTGGATCGATTTTGATGACTCAAGTCGTTCTACCTTTTCCCAAGCCCCTCAGGCGGCAGCAGCATGGCTGGTTACTTAAAGAGCCCTTGTACCTTATCTGGGGGGATGGAAGCAAATGTCCACAGCCTTGAGAGCAGGGAAGACAGCAAGTAGGTTGCTAGAGTGACTTGTTTAGAAATAACAGCTCAGTCTATTTCAAGGCCAAACAGACATACAAAAACAAACATCCCCCCCCCCCCAAATAACAAAAGCAAAACCAAAAATGGCTGTAGAGGGAGCCATTCTGGAGGTATTGAACTAGGCCAGAAACAAAAATAAATGATCAGAAACCACTGTCCAATTACAAAACTGAAACATGCAGAAACATGCACACTTACAATTTTTGTGTGCGTGTGATAGTTGTATCCATGGAAGATTTAAAGCTACACTATGCCACAGAGAACAAACTATGTCCCATATGGTTGGAAAACTCCAAATTTTGTATTTCTTTGATATTTGGTACTTCTCTCTGCATCCTTGTCCATTCCCACCATCATAGCTGAAATTCAGACAAGGACAGTCCAACAACGGTACAAGGCAAAATAGGTGAAAGAAAAGCTGTAAAAAATGCTCTGCAGCCTGGCTGTGTGAAGCGTTTGTTGAAGCTGGTTGCCTTAAGAGAATCTTGCTGAAATTGTGAGAAGCCATTGCTTTAGGTCTGCAGCTGTATCTTGGGCTAGACTTCGAAGCATACAGTAACGGGGCTGTCTGTGACTCCTGGAGATCTTCCCATTTCTCCTATTTTCTCTGGCTTTTATATTTATTACCCCCCCCAGTCAGAATCATTAAATGATACTGCTCTAGTGGCTGGAGCCCAAGAGTGGGAGGGGGCAGAGTGGGAACATTTCTGACAATCATTTCTGTTAAGAAAGCCAGGATTAGGAATCGAAATAGCTGTCTTTCTCCAAACTAAGAAGGCAGATTAAAGTCTAGGTGTTCTAGAACTCCCACCCAATTGAGAAACACTTGACCCAGAACAGGTCAGTAGAAAGTTGAACTGCAGAGACCAATTTCCTATAGATCCTGCAGTCAGAATCTACTCTGCTGTGATTTCTACAATATCTTAGATTGAGATTTTAATCACTGAAAATCCAAACATTTAATAAGTGAATATAATGATTTATTTTGTGCTCTTTGTAAACAGATTGAAAATTTTTACCAAGAAAACGAAATTCAATTACCCATTAAAAGATGTTGAAAACCAAGTATGGTGGCACATGCGTTAATATCAGCAGAAAGAAGCAGGCAGAGCTCTCTGAGGTTGAGCCCAGTCTGGTCTACACAGTGATTTCCACAACAGCCAGAGCTACATAGTGAAACCATGTCTCAAAGAAAAAAAAAACCTTAAAAGTTTATGTAAGAGAAGATGTTTTTTAAAAGGCATTGCCACTGGGCAGTGGTGGTGCATGCCTTTAACACCAGCACTCGGGAGGCAGAGACAAGAAGAGCTCTGAGTTTGAGGCCAGCCTGCTCTACAGATCTAGTTCCAGGACAGAAAAAAAAAAGGGTTGGGGAGAGGGGCATAACCATTTGTTTCCTAGTGATAGAACTGACTTCACATGTGAACTTTTATATTGTTGCCTCACATCCCCATAATTAAAAAAGTGATGAGCTTGTTTCTTTCCATGAACTAGAATTTGCAAAATTCCAAATGTTTAGGTTTTGATCTCCATTTGGTTCTTTTCAAAATCATAGAAAAATGTTCACTAACATAATGACAAAGTGAGCAAGTGCCAGGCATAGTGGTAGGGAACACAAGAAACACAAATCTAAAGGGCACAGCCTTTGCTTGTAAATTGTGTGTGGTCTAAGGAAGGAGTAGAGTAAGTGATCAAGACTGGAAAGCATGAGAGTGAGGATCAGGGATAAGAAGTCAGTGTGCCTTGTTTCCCCAGTTAGGAGGCTGAGTGTTGACATGCACTGTCATTAAGTCCTTACAAGAACCCTTTCAAGTGGGTTGATAGAAATATACTATTGCTAAGAGAGTTATTGAGGTCTCATAGCTAGTTATTGGCAGAGACAGAGTCTAAACCCAAGCATTCTGGCGCAAAGTACACACTCCACCTTCATCCTGGAACTGTGGCAGGAAGCTGGGGTTCGGTGTATGGAGGTGGTGTTCCTAAGGAAGAGTCAAGGAAAATGCTCCAAATGAGATGAAGGATGTAATAGCCTTGCAAATAATTCCCTTGCCTATGACATGATGTGTATTGAGAGGAAATCAAGAGAACTTCCCGCACATGGCTCCATGGAAGAAGGAGGCAAATCCACTAGGCAAATAGTGGCCTAGGAGGGTGGCATTGAAAGTGTTTCCATAGTGACTGTTTTCCAATCTTGATGCTCCCCGAGACAATGATGGGCAGTCTGATGAGCAGGGCATCAAGGTCAAGGGCATTTAGTAGACATCTGAGTTCTAGGAAGATGAGCAAGTATCTCTGCCTCCACGTTTGCAAAGGCCTCTCACCTCCTTATATCTGAAATTCCAAGAGAAAATAAAAATTGACCACAGAGTCTCCCCAAACTGAATGTCTGTGGAGATCGCAGAGAACAAGTGTCCCAGGACACATGGCCCCAGTCTTGCAGGGGCCAGCTCAGGTTATCTGGAGCTCTGATCCTGCTGAGCCCCTTATCATAAGGTCAGAGATTCTCTACTTTTGGCAGCAGACAGTGGCTTTGGTGCTTAGTGCTTTCCTATCTGTTTGTGCCTCTGCTCTTGCCCAATTATTTATGCACTGTTCCTAGACTCCTATCTCTTTGGTACTCAATTTTCTTCTAAAATTGTAGATTCCTATTTTAGTTCTTCTTCCAGGACTTGTGGAGCCATCCCACTACTCCAGTGCTCATTGCCTTTCATGCCTGACCATTGAATATGGGGGATCTGCTCTCATGAACTTTCGGGTTAACCTGGCCTAACTTCTACTGCTAATTCTCCTGACTCTACCTGCCCCATCCTGTCTGCTCTATCCATCTCCTTTGTTCTTCCTTTATCTTCCTTTCTTTCTGCCCTTACACCAATAAACAGTTATTTTGTGCATTCTATTGGAGTCTGAAAATTATAGGGTTTAATATAGCCATTCATAACTTATAGCTTATGTCAAAGTCCTGAAGCAACTAGCAGAAGTTAGGATACCATAGCCAATCTGTTGAAAACACATTTACTGGAAGAACTACTATGACAGGTAAGCAATGTCTTTCACTTATGTTTTCAAGTGTGTGTAGATCCTGTTGGGATTAGTGTAAGTGTTTGTGGACTACTGAAACACACAAAAGTATTTTTTAATTTATATTGAATTATCATTGTTTTCGCCATTACATCTTTTTCCCTGTGTATGCGTATGTGTATATGCATGTGTATGTGTGGTATTCACATGTATACACATGTTTATCTTTGTGAATGTTCCCATGTTTGTTTGTGTGTGTGTGTGTGTGTGTGTAGTTCTTCTGTTCTTGCCTACCCAGTATGTGGCCCTGTGTGTAGTGTTTTTTACAGATATGCTAGGAATCTGAACTGAAGTCATTATGCATGTGTTGCAAGTACATTGCCGACTGAAACTCTCTCATCACATCATGTCTTTTTAAATTAGCATGTTATATAAAGATCATTATCTTATTAGTGTTCCTTTTGTTGTTGTTGTTAAAAGGGGTTGTTTATACCATTTGAACCTCATGTTTGAACTGAGTTGGATCTGGATTCAAACTGAACTTCTGATATAAATGAGCTGTGTGCCTTTGGCTGTGTCAGTTTTTCATTTAATGAACTCTTTCATTGCTTCTTCATTTCTTGAGTTTATCATATAAGTTCATCATCTCCCACTTCCCTTTTTTCCTTCCAAACCCTCTCATAAACACCAAGAAGCTCTCTTTCAACTCGTGGCTACTTACCTCATTAATTGTTACTGCATACATATATGTATATGTTTATACATATATATTCCTAACCTTCTAAGTCTGTATAGTGTTACTTGTACGTAAGTTTTCAGAGACAACCATACACAAAGGACTACAGGCAACTGAGAAATATTAAGAGCAGGAGAAATAGTCTTGTTTACAGAAGAGCACTCCCAACTGGTGATGTTGTTTTATAACCTTAATACTCTTAGCTGAAAATAGGGATCATCAGACCTAAGTCATGGATTTCTGTGGTAACTGAACAAAAAATGAATGTGAAATCATATAACAAAATTTATGAATGCTTAATAATATGAAATTACTAACATTGTAATAAATAATAAAGTGGAAGGACGGATGAGTAGGTTCAGTGTAACCATGAGAACCAGAGCTTGTATCCCAGCATCATTGTAACAAGTCAGACATCCTGCAAATTCCTATAACTGCAGCTCCTAGAGATCTGAAGCTTTCTTTTGGCTCCCCTGGGTCATAGATAATGTATGAATGTGCAGCCCTGCACATGTGTACATACATTCTCACAGATATATAGATACACACATAAATACATAAATAAATAAAATAAATCTCTAAATAAAAGAAAGAAGAGCCGGGCAGTGGTGGCACGCACCTTTAATCCCAGCACTTGGGAGGCGGAGGCAGGCGGATTTCTGAGTTCGAGGCCAGCCTGGTCTACAAAGTGAGTTCCAGGACAGCCAGGGCTATACAGAGAAACCCTGTTTCGAATCCTTCCCCCCCTGCAAAAAACAAAAACAAACAAACAAAAAAAAACAACAACAAAAAAAAGAAAGAAGAAAAACAAGGAAGGTAGATGACATTAGCCACAAGTTAGTCAAAGATCATAGGGGTTATAGCTATCAAGGAACATTGAAAAGGTCTGCATTGGGGCTGTAGAGATGGCTTGGCAGTAAAGAACACTGGTTGCTCTTCCAAAGAACCCATGTTATATTCTCAGAATCCAGATGTTGACTCTCAACTCTTTGTAACGCCAGTTTCTGGAGATCCAAAGCCTTCTTCTGGCCTCCTCAGGCACTGCATACACACTATGGACTGACAGACATGCAAGAAAAAAATCATACACAGAAAACATTTTGACAAAGACCACTATCTGTGACTTCATATCTTCCATCGTATCACTGGCTCCTTCAAAGTTGAGCATACAATTCTTAAATGAATGGATGATTAATGTAGTGCCCAGGGCTGGTCAGTGCTACAAGACACTAGCTGTAGTTCAATCACTCTACATTTGATCCTCCTTCTGAATGTTTCTGAGTGGATTTTGGTGAAGGATAAGGAGGTGAATGGTATCTAGTTAACCATTTCAGGGGTGGCATTTGGAGGTAGCAATGCTTGGGCCATGCTAACCAGGCTGATGTTGAAATATGTGGATTGGTGGCCTGAAACTTCCTTTGCTCATTTCATCCTCTTGCTTTTTAGCTATGAGTGAATCAAAAACCTAAGAACAAATTTATTTATTTTTTGTTTGAGTTTTCTAAAACCAGTTCCTGATGTTTGTAACCAAGACTGCAGCTTGGCATACCCATGCTGGACTTATCTCATGCAACTTGCCATAGGTGTGTAGGTTCCAGATCCATTGGCCAGCACCAGGCCCTTTCAGTCCAGTCCTGCAGGAGGAATTTAGCCAAGCAGGCCTAGCTGCAATGCTGGTACATGCACAGCTGATACTTCCTCCCCGAACCAACCTCGAATCTGCCCACATGTCTAGAGACTACTGACGATGGATCAGGTGTTGGAGTGAGCCAATGAGAAAGAGGCAGCACCACATCTGCCTGCTTGAGAGCCAATTAGATGCTGGAAAAGAGGTATAAAGGTTTGCCCTGCAATAAACGAGTCTGCTTTTGCCCCTTGCCTGACTCCTGGAGTCTGTCATTGACTGACCCCAGCCCCTAAAGGTCTTGGTTGGGGTCACAAGCATCACAATCCCACACACATAGCCTACGGATGGATACATGAGGCTTCCTGCTGGAGCAGTAGATGTCAAACTTCCATCTCACCACATTTCTTCTCTGCATCTTTAGGACTGGTTGGGCTATCAGATGAGAAGTGTATGGGTTGGCCTTGGACAAGAAGCAGCTGAGTTGTGATTGGTTTCTCTCATCCTCTGTAGAACTATTTGCATACTTGCTTTAATCTAGAGGAAACAAAAACATCTAAACCCTTCTGTGTGCTGGAGGGTAATGTTGGCTTTCAGCTACTCTGCCTTCTCCTCCTCACACTGCTTCTCTGTCCCAGTTTACACTGTTGTTTGTTTGTGGAAAGAACAAGGCAAGGGTGAGTACTGCTTTAAAAAAAAAAATCCCACGCTCCCTGAAAGTGCTCAACAGATCCCAGATGCGTACAAAGTGCTCTTGTTTTGTTTTCGAATTTCAGATGTTAATTATAAGGAAGAGAATTAGGCATATAAAACAAATTACATTGGCAGCGTTTACTTCACTTGTGCACAACAGGGCCCAGGCTCCCCTAATGAGATGTGACTACAGATCATTGTGCTTCCTGCAAACAGCCAATGGCTTCTAATGTGCCGGAGCCTTCCTTGTACTGCTTGAGAATTAGCCACAGGTGTAGCATTTGACTTGGGAAACCATCACTGTCTAGGGAAGTGTGGTTAGGTCAATGGCAAGGAGAGGATGGGGTTGGGGAGAGGGGAGAGAAAAGGAGAGGTTTCAGTGCTTGTTGATAATTTCTATCTGCTTCTTGGCCTCTGACCACAAGCACTTAATCCAAGAACAATGCGATGCTTCTATATCTTTTCTGTAGAAAGTAATTTTATAGCTGCTAGCGGATGCAGGCAGTGAATGCTGTCTTCTTGTCAGTGTTTAATAATATTAATGTCTGCAGCAAAGAACAAACACCCACTCTTCCATGGGTCGAAAACTGTTTGTGGGCTAATTGGAAAACAATACTTAATGTTGTTCTTAATTAGAATTAATTACAAGACCCCAGTGAAGAAATAAGTACATATGTGAGATGCTAGGACTTCACACTGTGATGCTAAATTTCCTTAAGAAAGCTGGCCCTCATTCTATCACACCTTCTAAGCCTACAGGGCTCAACAAAAGCAGCTCAGATTACCAATAGAATATCTATACCTAGATATCTCTCTGTGTCCTTGATGGGCTTGCATTGATAATATTGATTTAAGCACAGGTAAAACTGGTTAGTTGGTAAACTAGAAGGCAAAATAGTATTGGAACTGAGAAGAATAGAGGAAGGAGCTAATTTCTTGGTCTTACCAGATACTAACTGGCCCCAAATCTTAAGATATAGTTTCGTCTGTCAATCAAAAGGTTCTTTAAGCCCAAACAATCTGTCTGGCTCTAATTTTCCATATCTGGCCCTCTGTCTTGAAATTTCTAACTGTGAAACAAAAGGCAAGTTATTGAAAATAAAGAATATCCCAGATCAATGACTTTTTTGTATCTTTAACTTTGTTTAGGGGCAGTCAGTGGTAATTAATCTACGCAAAAACCTGTTTTTGTCAAAGAAGTAACAAAAGAAACACTGAACTAAGTCCAATGCACAATTATTTTGCACACAGCCAGTTAAAAAGTCATGACTAAATACTAGTTTAAATGAATCAGGCTATGTTCTGCAAAACAATATGCTTGTTTTCGTGTAGACACAGCTATTGTTTTCTGCGAGATTTCCAAAGTCCTATTTTGAGGACTCTCGAGGGGGAAGTTTGTGGTTCAAGAAGCATTGGGAATGTTGAATGACAGCTCTGTAAGTTGTTCTCATAAGAGGATCTTCATAGTAGTGATCAAAAGTAGCTTTGTAGCTTTGCTGGGATATACGGCTTGCAATGTTTGATTTTATTTCATACTGGAACCCTATTTACTTTTATAGTTATTGCTATTATCAATTTTATTCTATGTATATTGGTATTTTCCTTATATTTCATGTATATATTTCATGTTCATGAGGTATGTGCCCAATAACCTCAGAGGCCAGAAGAGGGTGTTAGATCCCCTCTGAGCTGAAGTTACAGACCGTTGTGAAATGCCATGCAAGTGCTAGGAATCAAACCTGGGTTCTCTGTAAGAATATGCAGTAGTATCGTCAACAGTTAACCCATCTCTCTAACCCTTGGAACCCCCCTTAATTAGTATGCATCAACAGCTTATGAAACATCAGTACTCTATGGAATCTGGGTAAGAATATGCTAATATCCATGTCCCTCTTAAAATTAGCATGTTATAATGTAATCACCATGGTAAAGCTATTCGAGGTTGGGCATTTTGAGGCCCAATTAATTCCTGAGGGTTTTGGAAAGAGGCCACAGCAAGACTCTTTTGCCCTTCTACAGGTAGAAGTACAGGAGGACCTTTACGATATCTTTACCAGCGTTTCAGTCACTTGTAAGACTTGGGCTTGTATTTCTCAGCCTCCAGCAGTACAAACAATGCATTTCTACTGCTTATAAATTACCCAGTATAAGGTGTTTTGTTATAGTAGTTCAAACTGACTTAGATCTATGTCATACAATTAGAACTGTTTACTTCACTATTTCAGCTGAAAAATCCAAGCAAACCAAAAGTAGAAGGAAGGATAAATCAGGAAAATACTGAAGAATGGAGGACGTGGATAAATTTTGTAGTGATTAGATTCACATAAGTGTTTGAAACTACTCACCATTAAGAAACTATAGAAATTAAGCTAAATTAAATGACTGCTTATATCAAATACATCCGGGCAGTGGTGGCGAACGCCTTTAATCCCTGCAGAGGCAGGCAGATCACTGAGTTTGAGGACAGCCTGGACTACAGACTGAGTTCCAGGACAGCCAGGGCTATACAGAGAAACCCTGTCTCGAAAAAAAAAAAAAAATCCACCACTACCACCAACAACAACCTGAATTTTTGAAAGAGACCAAGCCATTTTGTTATTAGGCTAGGTTTTTTTTTTTTTTTTTTTTGTATTGTACAATTTAGAAAGTAATAGAAAAAAATCAACAATGGTGATTGTGATTTAATTTTTTTCTCTTTTAGTAGCTACTAAATCAAACTCCATTAATATGAACAAAAACATCTTATTTTCTTTGTGCTATGAAAACAATAGCAGGCAGATTTCTAAGTGTCATGAAGAGCATGGTGAGTGTTAAGTTGTTGTGATTACTGATATAGGCTGTGCCTGCACTAGCAAAAGAAAATCTGTTTTATAAATGGCCACTAAATAGTAATTTCTCTAGAGAATGAAGAAACCCCTGCAAAGTACTTAGTAACACAATAAATAAAGATGCTAGGGTCACAAGTTCCCAGAATAAGGCTATTTCTCATGTGGTAGGTATATTATTTTTCTCAAAGTCATGAGATATGTATGTCCATCAACAAAGCAGACACCTTAGGGAGATATCTTAAGATGAGTAAGAGGCTTTATTCCCAGTGTAGTTTTTGTGCTTATTTATTAGAGATACCACACAAAACTCAATTTATTATTTTCTATTCCGTTTAATAATGTCTTTGTTCTTCTTTCTTCCTTTTCCCAGTTGCTTAGCACCCACTATCAATGATGTCAAAAGATGGCAGGAAGGAGAGAGAGAAGGATTTGAAAAATATCACAGAATAATTTATCAGCAGGAGTCTTCCTTGAATGCCCTGCAATTTTGCTCTCCAGTAGGAATTTTCAACCCTAACAGAGTGAATCTTTGTCTCCCAGGGAAGAGGATAGTTCCCTCCTTGGGTTGGTCAGAGCTCCAGGCAGCCCCACACCGTGACTATGTCTCATCACAACTGTGACTGTTATGCTTCTACTTGAAAAGACTTGGGATTTATGCTGTGCAGCACACACAAAGGGGACACTGGCCTGTAAAGTTTGATTGATAGGATTCACAGGAGGCTGCCTGAATGCCACATGAGTCAAAGGCCTGTGTCCTCACCCCCATCCACAGCCCAGTCTCTGAGGCAAGCTGCCCCGACTTGGATTTGATCACCTGAGGCCGGCAGGCTACACCTTTCAATTTCATTCAGTTCAGTTGTGGCAACGTGGACCGGTAGCAACTCAAGCTGTTTGGGGCTGTCTGTGAGCTACATCTTTGCCATTGGCTCTTACTTCCCAGCAGTCTAATCTTAGCTTGCAAAGGTGGGGATAGCTCTCTTTGGCTTAAGAAGAGACGGCAGAGGTGAGGCCTAACTTGTATTTCATATTATAATGAGAGGATGGTCACACACCAGCAGGATATTAAAACCATAAATATCACAAAAGATGAGTTCACAAACATCGTTTCCTAAGAGAAATCTTTGTTTATGCTCTGGATTAGGTAAGGGACCTCTGTCCTGAATTCCTTTTTTCATGGCCTTCGATGTCATTGTCATGAGTGAATCCATTATCTGAAGTATCATTTGCCTCTTGTTCGTCCTTAATTCTATAAATACAAAGACTCTTCTGTCTTCTCCCCAGCACCCAGGGCAATATTCTTTTCTCTTCCCTTCTTTTTTCTTTCATTTCTTCTCTTTTCTTCTCTTCATGAATAATTTAGACCTGAAGCCATTAGGCTAGGAGAAATGAGGTAGGTATCTGCAGTGGAACAGGGAGGGATTCGAAGGTCTAGACCTAGAGATGAGAGCCCCAGCAGACCCAAGAGAAAAACCTATACCTTCATACAGCTGAAGGACAAGCCTTGTGTTCCATGGCAGGAAACCTTTGACCTACTCAGTCTCTTTGGAGTTAGGTGGGAGGTGAGGGAGTTAGAGAGGGCCATACACTTGTGAATATAGTTAGAACACATCTGCTAGATTGACCTTTTTCATAATTCCAGCCAGTTCTTGTGTCATAATAGACACAGATATAATTGGTTTTTTCATGACCAATAGTGTCCATGATAATTGAATTTTCAACCAGCTGTTTGGGAATCATAAAAACATATGCATGTCTATGTGTGTGTTCACATATATCATCTTAGGTGGTAGAGAGACTCCTACCTTCTAAATCAAATTCTCCTTCAGGCCTCAGTTTCCTCTTTCATTAAGCAAGGTTGATGATAACTTTGTTAGTGAGATGGGATATTATAGAAGATAAACTGGCTGTGTAAGCATTATGGACTTCTGGCATTGCTACTCCAGAGTGTGTGTATGTGTATTCACAGCAGTCTAGCGAGGCTAATGGATTCCCTCTCAAAGAGTGTTTTTAATATGCACCCAAATACATAGGGTTAAAAATTAATGACTCATTGTGCAGTTTAGCTATAAAATATCAGTAAATGCATTTGAAATACAATAATTTGTTTTATTGATAATATAGTAACAGATTGAATATACCTGTTGTAATTTTGAAGCAAACATGAGTATGAATGATATATTGAGCTATTGTGAACCCTAATGTGATATAAATGAATCTGTGACTTTATTGGTGACAAGGACATAGGTGCTACTAATATCATAAGCAGAAACCACTAAGTGTTACTCAGAAGTTAGTATGAACAAAACATGCGGCTCGTCTTTCCCTTTTAAACCCTTACGCTACGAGAGCTGCGGCCTTCCACAAATCCCCCTACTCTTTCATCTCCTCCAAAAGTAAGAACCAGAATATCTCATGACAACCGTGGAACTTCCTGTCCTTCCCCTGCCTCACTCTAGAATACCGGAAGCAGTGCTTATGATTGTCTACGCCATTCTCTGCCATAAGTCTGATGTGCTTGGGGGCATGCGGTAGAGGAGCCTGTGTGTGCTGACACATGCTGAGACCTTTGATATGTCCAAAGTGTGGTTCATTGCTTGACATGGAGGATATATATGCATGCTCAGAATCCTTCCCAGTTTTGTCATTTCTGGCACTGAACATGGATGGGCTTGCTTTCCAGGAAACGAATGCCATCGTGGCCCTTGTGTTAAAAACAAACAAACAAACAAACAAACAAACAACAACAACAACCCCCTACCAATCTCCTTAGCCTCCAGCTAGCGGTTTTACCTTTGAACCTTATTTATAAACACCCCACAGCTAAGGCATTTGCTTCTTCGTGTTCATTGTCCTGCTCCAGCCTTGCAGCCCAGAAGGTGTGTTTCAGGCTGCCGATAGGCCGAACGGGAGAAGCAGGGAGTAGAAAACCGAGAGTGGCAAAGTGAGACTTGCCATGGGCCCTGTAGCCAGGGCAGACAGACATTCTGAAGAGGTGCCATTTTAGGTCTCTAGGGTAGGGATGGGAGGCGAGCCAGGAAGCCTTCTGCTCAGGCTGCAGTTGCAAAGGAAGTAGAGAAACCCAGACTCGGGGGAGAGGATAAAGGACAAGCTGGAGAAAAGAGAACCTGCAGACATGAGGATAACATTTCTTTTTTTTTTTGGAAGCTGGCTTCTCTCAGCTCAGAAGAAACCTGTAAGAAACAATGAGAATCTTGGAACTTTGCAGCTACTGTAGCTGACTTGGCTGGGCTAGCCACTGGCTGGGCTCTTTACAAACACCCACCCGGCTCCCTTCTGCCGGTGAAGTTTGAAGGAAACTGGGTCACTTGGAGGTAAAAACAAAGGCAAGAGAAGACAAGATGCAGTCCTGGACTGGATTGTGAGGCAAGCTGGAATTTGCCAAGGATCAAACCAAGGAAGGGCTCCTTGGCGTCTCTTGTTAACAGTGGAAATTATCCACCCAGAGGACAGAGGGAGCTATTTTGAACAGAAAAGGAAAAAGATGGTGTGCCAGACTGCCGCCATTGGTTTGCTTTGTAATGCAGTGGCATGATGCAGCAGGAGGGGGTGCCTTAGTAGGCCCATGCGGAGGTATCCCCCTCTCTGAGGTACCAGCCATATGACAAGTCTAGTTAAAAGGAAGTTTATTTGGAGGCATGAGAAGGGGGATTGAGAAAGGAGAGAGAGAGAGAGAGAGAGAGAGAGAGAGAGAGAGAGAGAGAGAGAGAGAGAGAGAAGAGAGAAGGGAGAGAGGGAGAGAAGGGAGAGAAGGGAAGAGGCCCTCCAGGAACATGTGGCGATGTGGAGAGAGGGAGGAAGAAAGGGAGGGAGAGAGAGAGAGAGAGAGAGAGAGAGAGAGAGAGAGAGAGAGAGAGAGAGAGAGAGAGAGAGATTAGAGAGAAAAAAGTGTGTGTGTGTGAGAGAGAGAGAGAGAGAGAGATTAGAGAGAAAAAAGTGTGTGTGTGTGTGTGTGTGTGTGTGTGTGTGTGTGTGTGAGAGAGAGAGAGAGAGAGAGAGAGAGAGAGAGAGAGAGAGAGAGAGAGAGAGAGAGAGAACAGTCCTTTTATAGCAAGCCAGGCTCCTACCTGGCTGTTGCTAGGTAACTGTTGGGTGTAGACTAGAAGCAATGCTAACAGCCATGCCTGTTTAATGAAAGGACTGTCCATCCAAGACAGCACCCATGAGTTAGTAGCACTCTGCAGCCCCTGGATTGATGATGACAGAGGATGAGAGTGTGATTAATTAAAACAAAATAAAACAAAAAGAAAATGAGTTGGCCCAGATAAAAATCCAATGAGTAGTAAATCACTAAAGACTTGGAATCATCGACACTAAACCTCCCTAGGAGGTCAATATTCTTCATAAAGTCTTCATAACTTACCTGACTCTGGCTAAAATCTTCCAGCTGATTTTTGCTGTACAATTCAACCAAGTCCCAAATCTCACACCACTGGGAATCTGTGAAACAAATCTTCCCTAACAACCAGCTATAGCTCTACTTGGGATGGAGATATGCTATACAAGCAGTATGGGCCTTCTGTGGTGGACAAGTGGAAGGTTCACATCTCTGCTCCTGCTTCTTCTGATAACATTGTCCTCTTCTGTAGATTAAGGTCTATATTCCTGGTTTCATTTTCATTGGACAAATTAAAAATTGGGCAAGATGTATTTAATAGCTAACTACTTGGTAATAAATGGGCACTAGTGAATGCCACATCCCTGGTTTCAAGTTGCTCACTGTTCAATGCAGTACACCATATTGTCAGTTGGCCATTTCTCTATCTTCTCTTATTGTTCTAAAGGCTATAACCTCTCCCTTGGTGTCTCCTTGCTTTTTCCTATGATGGTCTCTCTTTCTCTTTCTCTTTCTCTTTCTCTTTCTCTTTCTCTTTCTCTCTCTCTCTCTCTCTCTCTCTCTCTCTCTCTCTCTCTCTCTCTCTCACACACACACACACACACACACACAATCAGTACAACTAGTAAAGGCTTGTGAAATTTATAAAATTATACACATCATGTATTCTATACATGTTAAATGAAAATTGATTTTGAGGAAAGCAACTCAAAGAGCTGTGTGTGTGTGTGTGTGTGTGTGTGTGTGTGTCCTGAAGCACATAAGATTCAAGCACAAATGGAAGATGGACTATGTCTTAACCCTCTGGTTCAGGGATGGAAAGGCATGTCTGAGCTCATGGCAATAGGAGTATGTAGCAGGGTTTGTTCACATGGTAGAGGATCAGAAAGCAGAGAAAGTGAGCCAAACCAGGGGGAGGTAGAACCTCTTAAGGACTGCTCTACTACCAACCAGGGCCTATCTCCTAAAGGAGTGGTTCTTAGCCTTCCTAATGCTGTGACCCTTTAACATAGTTTTGCATGTTTTGATGACTTCTCCAACCATAAATTATTTTCATTGCTCCTTCATAACTGTAATTTTGATACCTTTATGAATCATAATGTGAATATCTGATATTCAGGATATCTGACATGTGACTCCTGTGAAAAGGTCATTCTACCCCCAAAGGGGTCACTACCCAGAGGTTGAGACCCATTCCCCTTAAATCTCCCCAAGTCTCCCATCCATGTGTTAGGAAAAAAATATTCATATTATGAATCCTGCAGGCAACATTTGAAATTCAAAATGTAATAGAAAAGGCAAAGGAAGAGAGCAGAGACAGAGAGAGGAAGAAGAGAAGGAAGAATGGGTGAAGATATGGAAATGGGGATAAATGTCACTCAAATGGACAACTGAGCAGAGAATGGAAAGCTCAGCTCAGGAAGACAGAGAATGGGAACAGAGAACTCAGTTGGATGGAGATAAAAGGGAAGAGCCTCTTCCTATTGATAGCAGAGAACATTAGAAAAGACACAAGCTGAGCGCTAGCCTGAGAGGGAGGGAAGGGGAGAGAAGAGGGGGATGGAGATGGGGGCAGCACAAGGAATTCAAAGTCTGCTTGAGCTTCAATATAGATGGTTGAGAGTCTGACAACCTATTAGTAATCAGACTGGGTTTTTTTGTTGTTGTTGTTTTTTGGTTTTTTGGCAAAGACAGAGGAGAGAGCTAGATGAAATTTAAGTCCAATTTCTAGGATTTGTTTAAATTATAAGCTTGAATACTTGAATTGGCGACTTAGGAATTTCTAATGCCTGAACCATACTAACTTGAATGTGAAAAGCTATCTATTGTCTTCTCTCCTGACAGGTATATCACAAATCTTTTTGAAGTCTTCAACTCTTGTTATCTTATTTGATTAACATCATGGGGTAGATAAGACAAGTACTACAGTTTCCTAAAGGGAAGCTCTGATAGACAAAGGCATATTTCCAAAGGGACAATGTTTGTGCACAATTATGCAAGAACTCAAAGGCGGGACTTTTGACTCCTGAATTCAGTGTTTGTTCTATAACAGAACTCCTTCTGAAGATATGTTCAGAAGTTATTGCCACTCACTTGAGAGTCTTTTATTTTAATCTTCCAGGGTTATACAACCCAAGGTATAGAAGAGAATGCATCATTTAGGTCAGTATAGAAAACAGTTTTGTTAATGTGCTATTGTGAAAATGTGTCTCTCTCTCTCTCTCTCTCTCTCTCTCTCTCTGTGTGTGTGTGTTGTGATGTTTGTACACAGACATGTATACATCTATGTGCATATGTCAGGGAAGTGACATTTCCAAGTCATTTTGAAACATGAAGCTTCTTGAATCTGGTGAAGTTCAGGGTTGCAGGGGCATCTCTTGGGTAGCCTAAATAGTGGCTCACTGCATGGTTTCAGACAAGTTTTGTCCCTTCCCACTGCCTTCCCTGTAAAATAAGGTTTATATATGTTGTAAGGAACCTTGGAGTCAACTGTGGAAACTGCCTGAGTCTCTGATCTCCCAGCTGTAACTCACACTACCCACCGTCACCAGCCAACACAAGCATTATCTGCTGAAGCGTGGCTCTACTCCTGGTCTACATCTAGGATCTAAATAGGAATTATTTCTGACCATGTCTTGTGACCTAGGTTTGGCTTGTAGCTACTTGTTTAACCTTGAGAAAAAAAAATCCAGTTAGGGATAAATGTGAGAGTGGTAGATTAAAAAAAATGGCTCTGGTATTTTACTTTTGGTTCCTATTGGTGTGATGAAGCACTAGGAGTAAAGCAAGTTGGGAAGGAAAGGGTTTATTTGGCTTACACTTCCATATCATTATTGAATGAAGTTAGAAGAGGAACTCAGACAAGGCAGGAACCTGGAGGTGGGAGCTGATGCAGAGGCCATGGAAAAGTGCTGCTTGCTGACTTGATCCCTGTGGCTTGCTCAGCCTGTTTCTTATACAACCCAGGACCTTTAGCTCAGGGATATCACCACCTACACTGGTCTGGGCCCTCCCACATCAATCACTAATTAAGAAAATGCTTGAAAACAGCCTGATCTTTTATTCTTAATTGGGATTCCCTCTTCTCAGAAGATTTCTACCTGTGTTATGGTGACATAAAACTAGCCAGCACATCTGGGTATGGTGGGGTGGTTAGAGTTGGCATACAGGTTCTTGGAAAATGTGTTACTGTAACCAGGGCTAGATTCTCCAGCCCAGTAGAATGACCCTTTCACAGAAGTGACTGTAACTGCTCATACAGTGGAGATGTAATGACAGAAAGCATGGTAAGAGAGGAAAAGAAGGAAGACGATGGCTAGCTAGATCAATAAGCATGAGGCACCTACTCAGGGCCCTGCATAGAGGGATCAGTGTTCTAATTTCACTCTATTGCTGTAATAAAATATTCCAGTAAAATGCAACTTAAGAGAGAAAGGGTTTATCACAATTGCAGACTATAATCTGTCACTGCAAGGAAATCCCAGTGACAGCTGGTCACATCACACCTACAGTCCAGAGCAGAGAGAAATCAATGTATGTATGCTTAGTGTTCACCCAGTTTTATCTACTCTTACATGAAGTGGAAAAGGTTTAATTTCTTTGGAGATTCATGTGGTCCAGGAACTACTCTCAAAGTGACTCTTTCTACCTCAATTAAACCAAATAAGAAAAGCCCTCACAGGGTACCCATAAGCCAACCCATTCCAGGAAATCCCTCATTGAGCCCCTCTTCTGAGGGGATCCTAGGTTGTATCAAGTTGACCAGTAGAACCTGTCATAATTTTCAGGCTCTAGGAACTGCAGGCCAAGGAGCTGGAAGGAAGACAGTGGGAAGAGGAAAAAACAGAGGCCGAGGCTAGGAGAAGTGATAGTGTTTCTATCCCCTTAAAATAAAACACAGTAGACTCTCCTGCACTGTTCTAAATCCAAATGTAGGCCAGGATTTTTTAAAGATGGGTTTGGAAAGTGATTTCCTAAAGCATATCCAGGAAGATCCATACAATAAGGTTACATCCTGGGTTTCCATCAAGTTATCATCCTGGTTAGATCATGGCATGGAAGAAACAATTTCAAGGGCATTGCTAAATTATACACATGCCTTATACTGGCCCTGAGCAGATAAGATTTTGTTTTGTTTCGTACGCAGAGTGGTAGGCTAGCCAAGCCTTGCAATTCTGCTTGAGTTAATGGAAATCAAGCTCCAAGGAAGAAGTGACTTAGAAAGGCACAAATCATTACCATGGCATTCAGACTGCAACTCTGAGTGAATTAAGTCTCTTCTAGGGTCGAGAACCAGGGAAGGCAACTTTTCTGCTTGATGGATTGTGCTCAGTGTTTGGGCGGGTGAGGCTGAGCAGAGCAGAGTGTCCTCATTCGGTTCTTTCCAGCCTGTGGTTTCCTTTGCTGCTCACAAAGGCCTCTTTTATCAGGCGAAGGCATAATTATAATTCTTTTTTTTTTTTTTAAGAATACTGAGCCCTGGAGCAGTGTGGTCACCACATATAGTTGTGATGGGGTCAGCATTTAAATAAGGTGTGGTTTTATCATCTATGCTCCTTGATGACTGCAGAGGTCACCCTATGTTTGACTCTATGCTCCCTGTGTCTGGTTTGCAATGTCACAAACATATTCTCCCAAGCAAGGATCTTACTGGGGTGCAATCTGCACATTTTATTTATTTTTTTTAAGTTTCATAAAAGACTATTCTGTGAATAAGAACATGAGGATTATCACAAATCACTAGAATGAATTCTCCACTGGGCCAGGGATATAGATGTTGAGTTTTTCAACGGTCTGGTAGATGCTCCATATGTGTGATGTTCTCAGACGCATCCTCTACTTCAGCAAGATAACATGAAAGCCATTAGCTCGTTTATTCACTAGTTCACTCAGAAAATTTAATGGAAACCTACTGTGTGTATGTGAATCATCATTTTTAGATATGGAGAATATGGACTTTATATTGTATATGAGGCAGACAGTAGGCAAGCACATTGCATGTCAGGTACAGATAAAGAGATGTGACAAAAACACTGCAGGGTAGAAGGATAAATGATGGAGTGAAGTAGACTGAGAAGTGTGGCAAGATTTCCCCTGTGAGGTAGAGAGATAAGGATAAAGTCATGGAGGAAGATGTCTTAGATACTCGTTTCATTGCTGTGCAACATTGTTGGCAAAGGCAACTTTACTAAGGGTTGGTTTAGGCTTAAACTTCAGGGAGATGCAGACCATTGTGGCAGGGAAGGTGACAGTCTCAGGAGCTGGAAGCAGCTATTCTATTCTCACTGCATCCACAGACAGGAAGCAGACAGAGGTGAATATCTCTTTCTGTTCAGTTCCTCTTTTTATGATTTTGGAGATCCTAGTCCATGGCAGAGTGGTACCTACATTTAGGAGAGGTCGTCCCATATCACTTAACATAATGGAGGAAATCCCTCACAGATCCTACTAAATTGACTGTTAGTATAAACTATCACAGAAGAAATCTGGAATCGGATGGCAAGAGCATTCTAAGTGGAGACAATTACATATGCAAAGTCCCCAGGGTTGGAGCAGGTTGAATTGAAACCCAGTAGTCATAGGGAAGATGTGGAAGAGGAAGTCACAAAGGAAGCCAGGACACATGCAGTGTCTTAAAAGTCTAGGTATACATACATATTTTGCTGGTTGTGAAATAAGACAACTTGAGGCAATAAATAGAGACACAACATGATCTGAGCTGATGTTTAAAGGAAGCAACTGAAAAGAGGAAAGAGTCATAGAAGATAAGGCACTAATCCATGGTTTTGGACCAGAGTGAGGAAATGACAAAACAGGTGTGGCTGGTCTTTAGATGTTTTCTGATTTTTCTGGTGGATTATATTTAAAGGCACAGTGCCAAACCAACTCAGCTTGGCAAGAGATACAGCTATAGTAGGCAAGAGTCTCACAGAGTGATCTGGGTATAATAGTCCAAAGTTAAAAACAGGAATGAAGGAGGGAGAGAAAGGAAGAGACAGAGGCATGGTCATTGGTGGGGAGAGCTCTGTCCAAAGCTGCCGAGAGGCTAGGCTACATGAGATGTGTGCCAGCCTGGGAGTTGCTAACATTGGAGAGGGTAATTTAAATGTGGCAAATGAGGCTAGAAGCATGATTGGAAAGGGGTCCAGGAAGACAACAAAAGATGAGGTAGAGACAGCAAAGACAGGTACATTTCATTTTAACTTTACAAATTTCACCAGGGAGATGGAGTCCTAACTGGAGACAGTGGTGGCATCAAGAGAGATTGTTACTGGCGAGCAATAGTTTGTGGTAGTCCCCCCCCCTTTATTTTTCATTATTTTTTAAGATGGGTCTTGCTCTGTAGCTCAGGATGACTTTGACCTAGAAACCTTCCTACTTTGTGCTCTGTTCTGTGTACTGGGGTTATACATATGTGACATGATACCCAGCCAGTTCAGGATAGTTCTGTGCAGATAATACTAGCCTGAGGGGATATGTTCATGACTGCAGGTAGGATATCTTTGAGATGAGAGCTGATAAGACCTGGAGCCCAAGGAGAAAGCAGTGGCCGTAGAGGCATTGTGGGAAGGTCTTGCTCTTGAGAATCCAGAGTCCAGATTAGAGATTCAGGGAGGTAAGGAAGTTGCCAGCAGACCTGTGTGTAGTTTTCACTTCTGATAATATCAGTGTTTTTCAGTCAAGTAGAAGCTAAGTTGTGAGATGAATAAGGATGGCGTCCTCCACCTTAGTTTACTTCATAGCATGGTTTAATAAAAAAAAAAAATCTGCCTTCTTGTTTCTCTATTCAAAACTGCAGTGATCATGATAATATGTGCATATGACAAAGCTTGCTTTTTATTAGTGTTAATGAAGGAACCGAGGGGCCTTGCACTTTCTGGGGAAGCACTTTACCATCAAGTTACCGCTCCAGCTAGCCAGAACTTTTCATGAACAAATTTGGGGGAGAACTTGGCAATTGTTTTCTTTTTTTATTAGATATTTTCTTCATTTACATTTCAAATGCTATCCCAAAAGTCCCCTATACCTCCCCCCCCCTCGCCCTGCTCCCCAACCCACCCACTCCCACTTCCTGGCCCTGGCATTCCCCTGTACTGGGGCATATAATCTTAGCAAGACCAAGGGCCAAGGGCCTCTCCTCCTAATGATGGCCTACTGTGCCATCCTCTGCTACATATGCAGCTAGAGATACGAGTTCTGGGGGTACTGGTTAGTTCATATTGTTGTTCCACCTATAGGGTTGCAGACCACTTCAGCTCCTTGGGTACTTTCTCTAGCTCCTCCATTGGGAGCCCTGCGTTCCATCCAATAGCTGACTGTGAGCATCCACTTCTGTGTTTGACAGGCACTGGCATAGCCTCACAAGAGACAGCTATATCAGGGTCCTGTCAGCAGGCTCTTGTTGGCATCTGCCTAGTGACTGGGTTGGGTGGTTGTTTATGGGGTAGATCCCCAAGTAGGGCAGTCTCTGAATGGGCGTTCTTTCAGGCTCTGCTCTGAACTTTGTCTCTGTAACTCCTTCCATGAGTATTTTGTTCCCCCTTCTAAGAAGGATCAAAGTATCCACACTTTGGTCTTCCTTCCTCTTGCGTTCCATGTGTTTTGCAAGTTGTATCTTGGGTATTCTAAGTTTCTGGGCTAATATCCACTTATCAGTGAGTGCATGTCATGTGAGTTCTTTTGTGATTGGGTTACCTCACTCAGAATGATATCCTCCAGATCCATCCATTTGCCTAAGAATTTCAATGTTTTTAATTGCTGAGTAGTACTCCATTGTGTAAATGTACCACATTTTCTGTATCCATTCCTCTGTTGAGGGGCATCTGGGTTCTTTCCAGCTTCTGGCTGTTATAAATAAGGCTGCTATGAACATAGTGGAGCATGTGTCCTTCTTACCAGTTGGGACATCTTCTGGATATATGCCCAGGAGAGGTATTGCGGGATCTTCCTGTAGTACTATGTCCAATTTTCTGAAGAACCGCCAGACTGATTTCCAGAGTGGTTGTAGCAGCTTGCAGTCCCATCAGCAAAGGAGGAGTGTTCCTCTTTCACCACATCCTCGCCAGCATCTGCTGTCACCTGAATTTTTGATCTTAGCCATGAACTTGGCAGTTTCTAACATCATCTTTAAAGATGTCTCTTCCTAATCAAAACATCACACACTGATCACAACTGAAAATGCAATTCTCTTCCTCATGAGGAACATCAAATAGGGTCTTGTTTATATTCTATTCACTTTAAAATGTCTCCTTTTCCCCTTGGGTCTTGTAAGCCCTTTTTCTTTTTAGATATTGGCAGCCTTCATTTAATTTCTGATATATTAACATAAGAGCTGACTATGAGTCCAAATATTTCTGCCCTCTTCCTTTACACATTTAAAGAACTTCAGCAGGCTCCTCAGTAGCTGTCCTCTTCTTGTTTTCCCCTATACAGTGACTGTCAGGCTTGGGTGCACATCAGAATCTCTGAGAGAATTGTGAAAACTCAGAACATTTAGCCCCATTCACACAGCATCTGAATTGATAGCTATGGGATGGAGTCCGAGCAAAAGCATTTCTACAACGTGATGCTGATGTTGCTGGCTTAGGGGCCACCCTTTAAAAATGCCCTGGTAGAGTCTGAGAACTACTCATTTCCAGTAGTTTTTGAGTGAGGGCCAGGCATCTGTATAACCTCTCACTGGACCTGCAGAAATGGTGGGGAGATGATAGAAGAATGGCTCACTGCTCACTCCAACCCTCTCTCTTGCCCCCAGAAGCTCCTGCATGACTCCTAACAGAGGAGACCCTGAGCTGAGTGAACCTTTGGTCCCACCTGCATAGCATCTCTGATAATTCTTCTGTTTGTCCTTCTCTGAAAACAGTCATGACTGCAGCATCCCCAGGCTGCTTTCATGTTTCAAGTCTTGATCTTTTGTGCCCCTGCCCAACCTCCTCTCACCCCAAATCGCCTTTCCCAGCTCAGATCCCTGATCTCTGGCTTTCTCCTGTCTGCTGCCAGTTGCTACCAGTGAGCCCACAGTACAGGACAGATAGGCTTTATAATAACCCCTGCAGGCTGCCAGGGGGCTGGGCTTCCCATTTGAGTCTAGTGAGTCTTTGATTTCTAAACAGATTAGCAACACACAGAAGTGAAGCCTATAGGAGAGGGTGGAGGGAAAGGACCAGCTCTCCACATGACACATGCCTGCGGTACATCGTGACTGGCAGGTGAAGGGAAAATCTATTTGCAGCTCCCAGCAAGCTGCATGCTTTCTAAAGCACTTGCATGGCCTAAAAATATCACAAAGGATGTGAGTAAGAAAACTTTAGCGTGGAGTATTTTCAAAAATTTAAAAATAGAAAGGCCTTCGGTAAATGAGAATCACCAGTTGCTGTCCTGCTTACCACCTACAGGGATTTCAGGATTCTCAGCAGACAGCAAGTGGCCAGTGTGGTGGGAACAGTGACATTATTTCTGGGAACAGAGTCACACCACCAATAGATGGACAGCTGAGTCAACCGTGGAGCGACGAAAGTATCACGTGGTGGGCTGTACTGATTGAGATTGACAATAAACCAGTCTGGAGAATTAATGAGATCCAATAGGTGTGGGGTTTCACTTCTGCTTTGATGAACCACTTTGTCAGGCTTATTTAGCCTTGGTCTCAAATCAGGGATGCCATGAAGCCTGCAAAAGGACATGACTTCTGCATCTCTTCCTCTTAAGGGGCTGTGTCAACCTCCCCATCCCCACAGCCTCTTCATTTATCCTAAGTGCTGTCAGGTGGACAGTTTGCTCTTGTTTTATTCTTCCTGCTTTTCTGGGGCAAGGGGGTGGGGGAATTAAACGAATGCCTTCCCCATGAATGAGCTGCACTGATAATGGATCTCACAGGAAAATGTATCTGTCTATGAGCCAGATCGATCTTGGGCTGTGGGAAGTGGGGTCATATCAGCATCATGAAGAGAACAAATGACTTATATTTTCTAGGGGATTCTATGACTGGGCTCATTGGGGTGTTCTCAGTGTGGAGGGTTTTAGATTGGGAGCACAAGTTCTCACCAACTTCCCCGGAGAACCATGGGCAGAAATATGGACTGCAGGTCCAGGAGAAAATCCAATTTACTGTCTAGCTCTGTACAATAGCTTAAATAGAGAATGTTCAGTAAATGCTCACTGATTAGATACACAGGTAACAGACTGGGCTGGTATTCTTGCTAAGCTGGGGCATTTACTGTCAAAGGTGTTGGGTTGGATTGGGCTGGAGATTATTCATTGAGAGGTGAAATTAACTGTTTTAGGGTACACCAAAATCTGGTAGGTTCTCAACACAACCGTGCCTGGTCACACATTTCTAAACATCAGGTTATCCACTGCATGCCAGGGGCCAGGGCCAGCTGTTTCCAGAGAGACAATTAGCAAGGTCACTGTGTCAACAGTGTGCCCAAACTGTTATAAGATGACCTCAAAATATGACCCTGTCTCCCTGAGCAGCCTGCGAACAGTGTTCTCAGGTCTGTGTTTGTAAATGCCTCTTCCCAAAGACAAATTAGGTTGATAAATGCTACAGGTTGCTAAATTCCCATGGCATCCTGAAAATCACATGAGGCTAGACAGCATGGATAGTATTAAGATGTGGAAAGTTATTTATATTAAATGCAGCCAAAACTGCTAAGGTTTTACGGACATACTTAGACACACACATAACCTGAACAAAAATGTCTCTGATGGAATTAACTTAAGATATGGAAGACTGGAGGGCTGCCTAGTGTTTTGTCAAGAGCTTTATTGGTGAAGATTCAGAAAGATGGAATCTTGACTCCAGTATTTTTAATGTATACCTAAGTCTAAGAAGATTCTAACATAATATATGAGGTTCAGAGGAATCCAGTGATGTTCTCAAGGTTTGTCAGTAGTTTAAGCCATTAAAGTAAGAAGCCTGGACTTAGAATGTAAGAGAAGGTCCTTCTATGGTAAAGCACTGAAGGCTCTTTTCATGACTGAGTATCCATGCTTTCATGGAAGGTTAGGAATATTAGGTAAAGGAATATTACTGAGTATCTTGTGCATACCTTGAATGGTGTCAGGTACTTCATATTCATGGGTATAACTAATTCTTAAAATATACATTTATAGAAACTGTATTAAAAGAAAACTTTGGATACTTTCTCTAGCTCCTCCATTGGGGGCCCTGTGATCCATCCAATAGCTGACTGTGAGCATCCACTTCTGTGTTTGCTAGGCCCCTGCATAGTCTCACAAGAGACAGGTATATCTGGGTCCTTTCAGCAAAGTCTTGCTGGTATATGAAATGGTGTCAGCGTTTGGAGGCTAATTATGGGATGGATCCCTGGATATGGCAGTCTCTAGATGGTCCTGGAAAGAGAGGCCCATTGGACATGCAAACTTTATATACCCCAGTACAGGGGAACGCCAGGGCCAAAAAGTGGGAATGGGTGGGTAGGGGAGTGGGGGGGAGGGTATGGGGGACTTTTGGGATAGCATTGGAAATGTAATTGAGGAAAAATATGTAATAAAAAATATTAAAAAAAGAAAGTGTTTACATTTGAGTAAACCAAAGTTCAAAGAAGTAGCTAGACTAGCATCTGGATGTTAAATATGTTAATTTGACTTAGAAAAAATGCTTGTTTTCTATTATCACATCCCAGATAGTCAGTCAGGGGCTCAATAGATAGGCTAGTCCTTGCCCTTATCTACTACCAGAGTAGAAGGGCACTGAGTTAAGAGAAGGTAGAGGCCACAATGACCTTGGTACATGGTAGAAGGTTATGCACAACCTCCTTGGTTATCAGGAAGCCCAACAAGCTTGAAAGAACAGAGTTCTAGTAAGAAATCTCAAGTTAGAAATTAAAACATGAATCAGTACTCACCTCTCCCTAAATCTCTAGCTTCTTCTACCTCTATCCTTCTTCAATTCACGTTTTGAATGAACCTCGCTTTCTCTGGTTCCAAACAGGAACTTACAATATTTGTAAAAGTCTCATTTCCATGAATTCCAGTATGTGAAACAAGGGCCAATAGATAGAAAGTAAAAGAAGGCCCCTTTAAGCCATCTGCTGTGGCACATGCCTGTAATCTCAGCTTGTAGTGATTCAGTAAATTCAATGTCATGCCAGAGATTCGAGTGCTTGAATTTCCCTGGACAGAGGAGCCCACTTATAGTAAGACCATGACTTTTGATGCATTTGGTGATGGAATTTCTGTTTGCTTTGTAAAGAATAGTACGGGTGTGTGGGTGTGTTTGTGTGTTTCCTTAAAATTGGAATCTTTTAAAAAAAAATTCAAGGTCATGTTTGGGTAATCAATGACCTCAAGGCCAGTCTGAGATACAGGAGATCCTGCTAGGAAGAAAAAAAAGAAAGAAAAAAAGGAAGGAAGGAAGGAAGGAAGGAAGGAAGGAAGGAAGGAAGGAAGGAAGGAAGGAAGGAAAAAAGAGACACTTCAAGCCACAAGGAAGGACTAACCTTATAGCTAGTGCATGTATGGGATGAGTTTCTTGAAAATAAGCTAAAGTCTTTTCCTTGGATGTGCTTAAACAGAAGTCTGCAACTACTTTTGCATGCATTTTTGCTTTGAATGATCTCCAAGGGCCTAAAAGGTCCTAAGAGTTCTTTACCAAGGGTGAGATGATCCATGGTTGGCTGGATTCTTTGCCTTTTCTAACTTGTCATCAAGCAATGCCTTTGTTTAGTGTGTGTATCTTATGCATCAAGACTGATGGCAATGGTAATGAGCCCAAATCTTTCTTCAGCTGAATATAAAGCTCTAGAGGGTGGAAAGATGGCTCCACGCTTACGAGCATGGGCTGCTTTTCTAGAAGACCTGAGTTTAATTTCCAGCAACCACATCATGGCTCACACCCACAACCATCTATGATGGGACCCAATGTTCTTTTCCGGTGTGTCTGAAGACAGTGACAATGTATTCATATACCTAAAATAAATAAGTAAATAAAAGTGTTTATAAAAGAAAAGGAAGGAAGGAAGAAAGAAAGAAAGGAGAGAGAGAGAGAGAGAGAGAGAGAGAGAGAGAGAGAGCGAGCGAGCTGGAGATATGGCTCAGCACTTAAGAGCACTGACTGCTCTTCCAGAGGTCAGCACACACATGGTGGCTCACAACCATCTGTAAAGGGATCCAATGACTTCTTCTGGTATGTGTCTGAAGATAGCTACAGTTTAGTCACAGAAATAAAATAAATAAATCTAAAGAAAGGAAGGAAGGAAGGAAGGAAGGAAGGAAGGAAGGAAGGAAGGAAGGAAGGAAGGAAGGAAGGGAGGGACGGAGGGAGGGAGAGAGAGAGAGAGGGAGGGAGGGAGAGAGAGAGGGAGGGAGGGAGGGAGGGAGGAAGAAAGGAAGGAAGGAAGGAAGGAAGGAAGAAAGAAAGAAAGAAAGAAGGAAGGAAGGAAGGAAGGAAGGAAAGAAAGAAAGAAAGAAAGAAAGAAAGAAAGAAAGAAAGAAAGAAAGAAAGAAAGAAAGAAAGGAAGAAAGGAAGGAAGAAAGAAATGAGATTTCTACACCAGCTCTAGTGGATTATCCAGTGCCAAAAGGGTATCTGGGGTTCAAGATTCTCCAAACCAAATGAATATGCTTGGTCCTAGTTGATGTTCAGGATATTGACAACAAAGACAAGTAAAAGCCACCAAAAGGCAGGACAGTCTGTCCAAGTTCTCTCTAGGTATTCTCTGCATCTTGTTGAAGCTCACCTATGACTAGAGCTATGACATGGTACAGATGTCATGTGAAAGGTCAGATCATTGCCCTTTTAAGGCGTCTTCTAATCAAAGACTATAGTTTTTAATGAGGAATCTTTTCCGAGTATAAAACCTTGCTCTGTGCTAACTCTTCTTTTCAGATGAGGAAAACCCTTAACAGATTTTCTCAAGCAACACATATATTAAAGTAAATTACACATCCATCCTCTGACTCAGCAATCCACTTTTGCATCTGCACCCTATAGAAAGGGAAGCTTCGTATCTAAAGAATATTTATGGTAGTTTTAGTCATAATAGTCCATTGCTGTAATCAACTGATAATGTGCATCGAAAGTATAATGGCAAGTAAATATTGCTGTATTTATCCAATGAAACAGCATACAGCATTGAAAAAATAGTGATGACCATTATGTGAAGCAATACTGACATCACCCACAGACATAACAGTGAGTGGAAGAGATTAGACAAAGACAGATACTGCCCACTTCCATATCTATGAACTCCCCAAATAGCAAACAATCTATAATGAAGGAAGTATAAACAATAGTTGTTTTTAGGGAGGAGAGAATTAACTGATATTGGACATGAAAGACAATTTTGTGATCTCTAGAAATGTTCTGTATCCCAGTCTGTTGGAGAATAAGTGGAAGCATTTAAACAACTTTGATTTGTCAAGTTTTACTAATGTATCAGGCATAGCTCACTTAGAAAACAAAAGGAAACCATGGTTTCTTTCTCTTGGAAACTGAGTTTTGCTCTGGATTCTTTCACCATCCTGTGTTGACAGAAACTATCCCAGACTGCTGCTTTGGTGAACTGGTTCTAAAACAAAAAAAAAAAGTTATTGTAATGATACTAATGTAACCACTAATTATGGAAGATGCTTGATACACCATATGATTATGCGAATTTGGAAAGGCACTGAGTTAACCTTTGGCTTCTAAATCTGCATCCTGCTTCCTGCTCCCCCAGTTATTATACGCACATGATGCTTTTGTCTTGGGGTGTCTCAGTGTTCTCATTGATAAGATGAGGAACTATTCATCAAATTATTGAACAAATGTTTCTAGATTGCCTACTGTGTGTAAGGCATCACATTCGGGGCCCAGGGAACAGATTAATCCCTGTCTTATAGAACTCAGACATTTGACTGAGCTAGGGCATGTGAAACTTCACAACACAAAGGGCTGAAGGACGATGAAAATTTGTAATTAAGTCATGATGATTACAGTCAATGCCACATCCATCACAACAAGGTAATATTTTGCCCCAGGAAATCAGTAGATTTTTAAAAAGACAACTTTTCTCAGTCTTCTGTGTTTATAACTATGCTCATTTAATTGGAAAACTGACTTTGTACTGAAATTTTCAATTTCAAAAGTCCTTTTAGAGAATAATGTGTCATGAATTGAGAAAGATTTAACATATAGTGAGTTGAATATAATAGAGTTGTTCAATATTAGGAAACCAAATGTGTTCTGTACTTAGTTACATTTTCTTGAACCAGAAAACTACAAAATGAGTAAATAAGTACAAATACAATTATTTTTATAGATTCACTTTAAACATGCAAGTAAGTAATTGTTTCTGTACATATAGAGGCATTCATGATAAAGGTAATAAAAATATCACACCTTGCCTGCCTATAAGCAGTGTCAAATTATAGGAGAATGTGTTTTATATTGGGTATCCCTGTGGTAGTGCCTAGACCAGATTTTAGCTTTCAGTGTTTATGGACTAGAGTGTGAGTCTAGGGCAAGGGAAGTGAGGATATACTATTAGCACCACTATTGCCTGCCAACGAGCTCAACTTTATTGGAGACTCTAAGAATCAGGAATTTTAAGCGCCTTTTATACACACAGTGGTCCTACTGTATCTGTAGTTCCATAGATTCAACCAAATTTGGACAGAAAATGCCAAGTGGGAAAGTGCCAGAACCTTGAGAATTATGAAAATTGAATTGACCATGTGCTAGATACAATGTCAAATCTATGCAAATGAAGGGATCTATAGGTTCACCCTGATGTAGCCCCTTCAGAGCTCCAGCACTCATTTGAGCATTGTTTACTTTATGTCTTGTGCCTGTACTACATAGTTAGGAACATGCTGTTTTTATATCCACTGAACATGGAGAAACTTTTTTGTGAAACAATACAGTATAACAACTAGTTACACAGCGTTCACAGTATGCAAGATATTTTAAGTCCTGGAGAAATGGTTTCGAGTATACATGAGCATGAGGCTTGATCTTGGTGGTCAACTTGAGAGGATCTAGAATCAGTTAGGAGACATACCTCTGGGCTGGTTTGTGAGGGGGATTCCTAGAAAAAGTAACTGAGGGAGAAGTCCCACCCCAGAGTGGGCAGTACCATCCTGTGAAGGCCAGATATAAAGAGGTCTAAGGGGAAAATGGGGATGCTTTTAGCCTGCCCATCTTCACTCCTTGGTGCCTGTGTTTACTCTGCTGCTACCATTGTTGTTACTTTCTTTAGCTAACATTGGAACACAGCTTTGTTGGCCCGCTGATGTGGACTGAAGACCAGTAACTTTCCAAGACTTTTCCAGGCCTTTAACACTTGATTGGGACTGCTGAGGAATCCAGATGAGTGGACTAAGCAGGTACTAGGCTTTGGTCTCTCCAACCTGCAGAAAGTTATCAACTAAGTAAATGGAGTAAGTTCTCATTGTGACGCATATCATTCTGCTGGGTTACTTCCTCTAGAGTAGAGGTTCTCACTCTGTGACCCCAGTAGAGTTGAATGACATTTTTTGTGGATAGCCTAAGAACATCAGAACAATACAGATATTCACATCATGATTCATAACAACAGCAAATCACAATTATGAAGTAGCCACAAAAATAATTTTATGGTTGCGGCCAGGGCAACATGAGTAACTGTATATATGTACGCAGTAGGACAGTTGAGAACCACTGCTCTAGAGAATCTTGATTGGGAGGTTGTATGCAAATACTATATAAGCTTATTTAATTTATTTATTCTGTGTTTAGGTATATGTACATAATTGTTTGGGTGTGCGCGTGTGTGTATGGGGGGGGGCAGAAGTTGACGTTGGGTATCTTCTTCAATGGTTCCCTATCTCTCACTGAGTCTAGACCTTGCTATTGTTGCTAGATTGGCTGGCCATTGAGCCCTGAATCTGTCTTTTTCCTCTTTTACCAAGCTCTAGGGCTACAGAATGCCCAATGTTTTGTGTGAGCTCTATGGATCTGAACTCAGGTCCTCCTGAAGACTCAGTAAGTCCTTTCACCACCAGGACACCTCCTCTACTATGAAAATATTGTGACATAGTAACATTTGCAGATTTGGGTAATGCATGTGGGAGGTATTCCTACAATCAACAACCGTTGACTATACTTACTCTGTCTCCATTGGTTAGTGCTCTCTCTCTCTCTCTCTCTCTCTTGGAGGTGTTAATCTTCCTTTCCAATTCCTTTACCTATGAGAGTCAAATGGACTTTCAAGGGTTTTGTGGAAAGTCTTTTCTGAGACTCCACTTGGGCTACTGGGGTGGGGTACCGTCAGTGTGGTTAAAACAGAAAAAAAAATATGAGAGTGTGTGGCTTGGGAAAAGAGAGGAAGGCACAGACGGAGTGTCTCTGCAGGGAGGTCCATGTCTACCTTTTGGTTCTGAAGAAAGTGTGTGAAGGAAGGATGAGAAAGTGTGACAGCAGAGCAGAGCTGGGGAGCAGCTGTGGGGATGTTTGTTAGATTATTCTTCATACTTCTCTGTATTCTTAAACTAGTTCAAATTTAAAAAAAAATTAGGTTGCATCAGCATTAATTTGTTTCAGGGGAGCTCTGATTGAATGATTATGCCGAGCAGTTATGTGTCAAATAGTAATAAAATTTGTCACTAGTTTTTAAATTAAGTTAATGTACCTAAGTATAATTTCGATGGAATTTGACTAACAAAATATTAAGTTTTCTCCAAATGTCATGGTATAATTTTTATTCTAGTTGAGAGATCTCACTTGATAAACTTTTGATTATGTTTCCAGTTGTCTTCCCCGAGCACTTTGTAAACAGGGGGGTGATTTATCTATTTTCTGGTTGGGAAAACTGTTACTCCAAGGAATTTAGTAATTCTTTTGTGATCACTCGGCAGTGGAAAGTTGGCAGAACAATACAGCATTCTGCCCCCTTCTTTTACATCTGGGATCACCTCTCCACAAATGATCTAGAATAAGACCAGAAATGCACATGCATGTCAGTTGGTCAGCATAGGAGGTATGGGGTAGAGATTATAACCTTTACAATCTAGGGTTTTATAATCTAGTAAAGACTGAGATAAACATACTGGTCATTTTGGCCTGACTTTCCCAAGTGTGAGGCAATAGCCACAGTAAGTTTTGCCTATAGAGTATTATCTGAAGTAGCTACCACACAGCTGTTTGTCAAGCATCCATTGTTAGCACTGGTCATTTCTACATTCTACCAAAGTTTCCAAGTCTCTCTTAACAATTCCTTAGATGTGCATGAACTGCATTTTGTCCCCTAAGGGACAAAGGCCAATTTGTTTATAGCAGGAGGTGTTTTGAAGAACAAGCAAAGTCAGATTCAACAACTACAATATCATCCACAATACCCCAGTTCAGCCCAACCATGAGGATCACCCCTCCTTTGTAGTAGTCTTTGAAATTTCATGGCACCACACAAGTCAAACTTTTCAAGTGGTTGAACTTGCAACTTGGACTCAGAACCATCCTTTCTGGAGGCTACTTGATTGGTTGTTGCAATGGTCAATGGGTAAAAACAGCAGAATAACAGCTGTGGACCTCGGGGCCTTTGACACTTATGACTGATGGAGAAAGCCATTTGTATCCTCTTGATTTACATGTAAAAAGCCCAGTGCAAAATTACAGCTGAAAGGTTTGTTTTTCTTTCTGCTTCTTCTAACGGAATGACATTTTAATGGAGGCATTCTTATGGCACAAAGGCAAGTGGCTTGGCCTCCTCTATATATTTTCCAGACCCATCACTGAGCCCAGGAATGATTAAATATCCCTTCCATTCTGGGGTCCTGAGAACTGCCCCCTAATTCTCAGGCTGCTCTTACACAGTTAGCCTTCCCAACATATTCTGTTTGGTCTTTGAGTTGTCATAGCAAGCAGTGTCAGAATAAGGGAGCTCAAAATTTCAATGGGAAACAAACCAAACCAAACAAGACAAACCAAACCAAAACAAACCGGGATTATTGCCGCAATCAATTCCCCTGTGGCTTCGGTGGCACCCAGTTAGAGAAGAGCGTGGATGTCCTGGGTCAGTTACCAATGCTTGGGTTTTTCTTTAACTTTTTCATCACAGCTCAAATTCTCCCTCCATTGCTCCCTAACAATGGTCAAAGCTGCATACCAGTGTCTAAATGCTAGTCTCCTTCCCAGAAAATTGGACCAGTGATAGTATTCACAAATCGTTTCGCTTCCCTCTTTTGTTTTTGTTTTTGTTTTTTGTTTTTTTGTTTTTTTTTTTGGTTTTTCGAGACAGGGTTTCTCTATATAGCCCTGGCTGTCCTAGAACTCACTTTGTAGACCAGGCAGGCCTCTAACTTAGAAATCTGCCTGCCTCGCCTCCCAAGTGCTGGGATTAATACGCCCCTCAATGTTGAATCACATAATCAAAGGAAACTCAAGTCTTTTTTGAATTATGACTTTGGATCTCTAGTCTATTCTGATTGTCTCATTTTAGTTCTGATTTAAAAGTCTGTGATACTGTTCTAAGACTCTCTATCGCCCTTATGATAAAATTCTTAATGTGTCCTTGATCTTCAGTACATCATTCCATGATATCTCTAACATATCTTCCTACATCGTGTGTGGCTTGCTTTGTTTGCAAGTACTGTGCTTCAGATAAATTTGTTAAATCAACAACTTGGAGCTTCAGGGACCATTCCTCCCTTTGTTTATGAGTCTGTTATTATGTCTACCCACCACCCACAGGCACACACACAGACACAGACACATAAATACACACAGACACAGACACAGACATAGACACAGACACAGACACAGACAGACTGACACAGGCCCATACCAACTCCTCTCTTTATTAGAAGTCTCTAGTGATACAAGTTTCCCTTGCTGTCATCACAACAGTCCAATTTCAGGGTTCCAAAACTGGAACATACCTTAGGCCGAGTTTCCCAGTATAAGAGCCCAAAGTGAAGGTTCCTGGGAAATCAATTGACAAAGAAGCATTTTCAGGGTATTACAGAAGGAGGAAGCATTGTTAAGCCATGTCCCTCAAAAGGAGGGTGACTTTGAAGCTGTCTCTGGGGCAGCTCTAGTGACAGTAAAGTGAAAATCCTAGAACACACACAAGGCAAGAAGCTGGAGTGTTTATACTTATTTGTACTTTATAAGTGTGAAAAAAAGAATTCCCAGGCCTGCCTGCCTGCCTTCCTTCCTTCCTTCCTTCCTTCCTTCCTTCCTTCCTTCCTTCCTTCCTTCCTTCCTTCCTTCCTTCCTTCCTTCCTCCTCTCCTCTCCCCTCCCTCCTTCCCTCCCCCCTCCCTCCCTCCCTCCCTCCTTTTCTTCCTCTTAGTACAGAGCAAGTGTTCAAAGATGATTATTCAATGAATGATGAATGGATGAATGATCAACTGAAGAGAGGACTTAACAACCGGTATCTTCTTACAGTGGCCTTTGCAATAGGAGCCTTCTATAGTCAGTACAGTTTTCCTGAATTTGAAGATATAAGGTCCTTCCTGTGAGAGAAACTGTCATGCATTCTACTGAGAAAGAGGATCTCCCCTGTCTCCAGGGACCTGAGAGGGCTAGGACATATTTATACTTCACTCCAACCACACATTTAACAGAAGTCTATCCTTCCCACCTCAGGAGTCTGGAGGCTGCAGGCAGCAAGAGCATGAAGCTCTGTGCTGCAGAAGCAGTAGGTAGCTCTGGATGCTCTTTCATCTGGAGAGCAGTCAGGGACTGGAAAAAAAAAAGCCTGGAAGCTATTGCTGAAGATAAATCCCTCATCTTTGCTGCTCTGCTTGACATTGAGGGTAAGGAGAGTTAATTTCATCACCCAAAGCCTCACTGACTTGCTGGCCCCAGTGGCAAATGGCAGAACCAGGTTGTCATCCAGGACCGGAAGCTCTTGCCTTTTTTGAGGTCAAAATTACTTCATTACTTTCAGCAGTGCATTTTTAAATTCTTCTTCCTTGTGCTCCAAATACCTGCCCATTATCTAAACATTTGCTTAAACATTAACTTTCCCAGAAGCTAGGTGTGGTGGCTTAGCTGGTCATCCAAATTCTAGAGAGGCAGGTGGATCAGAACTTGCAGGATATCTTGCACTGCTTAGAAAGTTCATGACCAGCCAGAGTCTCAAACAAACAGACAAACAAGCAACCTTTCTAACATAACTCAGGTGTAATCCCCACCACCCAAAATAGGACATTTTGAAGCATGCAGTTCAAAGGGTTTTGTCATATATATACAGCCATATGTGATACGTATAACCTCTGCAACCAACACGTATAACATTCCTGGTCCTACACGTATTTTCCTCATGTCCATTTGCAGGCAACCCAATGGTTCCCTCCAGTGCCAGGCACCCACTGATCTGCTTCCTGTCACTATGGATTAGTTTTGTTTGCTTTTGAATATGATGTGATGGAAATGGAATCCTGCACTGTAGTCTTTCCTGTCGTCTGCTTTCTTTTACTCAGCACAGTTATAGGGAGGTTCACCCAGGGTTTTGCATGCCTACATAGTGTGCTCCCTTTTATTGCTGAATAGTGGTTTACTGTATTAGAGCATGAAAATGTGTTCCTCTACGCTCTTGTTGGTAGACATTTGGGTTGTTGCTAACCTTTGGATGCTATGAGTAAAGCTTCTAGTCACATAGTCCATTATAAATGAAGCCTTTGATTAAAGGCTTCCTGCACTCATATATTTTTATTTCTTTTGAGTAAGTGCCTAGAAGTGGCGTGACTCAGTCATATTTAACTTGATGAACAGCTACAAAACTGGTCTCAAAAGACGCTGCACCATTTCATAGACTTGCCAGCCATGTAGGGAATCTATTCGCTATATACTCTTGCCAAAACTTGATAGTGTTAGGTCTTTCTCCCATTCCTTTCTTTCCTCTCCTCTTTGCAGTACTCTGGGCTCACCTATCCTAGGCAAGTGCTTGATCACTAAGGCATATTGTTGGCTAAGGCCTTTCCATTTTAGAACCATTACTCTGGGATTCATTTGCATATTGACAAGATTATCAACAGTTTTGTTCATCCACTGATTGGTTATTTGCATTATCGTCGGCAGATGTGTCTACTCAAGTAGTTTGCCCATTTCTATTAGGCATTCCTGGATTATTGTTGAGTTTTAAGGGATCTATATCCTGGATACAAGTCTTTTGTCAAATATATGTAGCATAAGTATTACCTCTTGGTTTGTGGATTTTTTTTTAAAGCTATCATTTGAAGAAGTGAAGTTTCACATTTTTATGTGAACCAATGTATCTCTTAAAAATGGTCTATCATTTATATTTTCATCGTCATTCAGCAATATTTCAGGGAAGGACAAATTCTCATTACCTGTTTCATGCTGCCTGTGTACTGAACATATAGCCTAGGCTGGTCTCAAATGCTCTGTCTTCCTGTCTCAAGCTTCCAAGTACTGTGATTTTATGTAGACTCCACCATGCCTAGATCAACTATAAATCTTTGTCTACTCTAGTGTCACAAAGTGATATATATATATATATATATATATATATATATATATATATCTTACTATTTAAACCTTTATACTTGAGGCTGTGATATTTTTCTGAGATAGGGTTTTTTTTTTTTTAATGTAATAATCCTGACTGTCATGGAACTCACTATGAAGATTAGAGGGGCCTCAAACTCTCAGAGATCTGCTTGACTCTAGGAGTCAAGGAGTGCTAGGATTAAAAGTATACACCACTAGTGCCTGGTTATGTCTATGATATATATATTTGAAAGCTCCCTGAGCTCCCCAAATCTCAGGGAAAGCTTCCATGCTGAGGCTGAGATATGATGAGTTCATACATGGGGATTGAAGTAGGGGAATCCTTGTCATAGGGGCTAGCTCCTTTAAGATTCTCTGTGCTTCTGGAGGCAGCCTCCATTAGCACAAAGGATGGAGCCTGGGGAGATGTGAAACTGCACAGGGACACTAGTGAACTGCTCTCAGAATCCCAGTTACTGGGTCTAAGGAGATGTGTCAGCGAGTAAAGGCACTTGGCAAGAGAGACTTCTAACCTGAGTCTGGATTCCAGGAATCCTTGTAAAAAGCAGGGCACAGGGGTGTCTGCATTCCAACCATTCCTGTGGTGGTATGGGAGGCAGAGACAGGAGAAGCTCCCAGAAGCTGGTGGGCCAGCATGGAGTATACAACACAGCAGCAAAACAGCAAGTGAGAGTCTGCCTCAAAACAAGGTTCAAGATGAGAACTGACACCTGAGGTTGGCCCCTGACCTCTGTGTGCATGCATGCTATAGTAGGTGAGCACCCTTGCACACCAACAGTTGCACATGAAAACCACGCACATGCATACACACAAATAAACAGGAAAAAAGGAAGTCTAGGGATCAGGGGTCATGTGATTGACCTTTGGCCTTTCTGACACTATCTTAGCATGTAATATTTCCCTCAAGGCCAAGCATGGTGTCACATGCCTCTAACGCCAGATCTCCAAAGGCTAGGGCAGAGTGATTTGAATTTTGAGTCCATCCTGGGTTGTATAGTAAGACCTCTCCAATAGGTAAACAATAACAACAACAGAACAAGTAAAGAATAAAATAAATAAAACCTCCTCTGTGGGACTTGCCTAGGACAAAGGAGAGAGTATACCCAAGGAAACACTTAGCAGAGTCATACAATCAGAAGGCTGGGCTAAGCAGGGGCTTTCTTTCTTGCTTGCTGCAGCAAGATTAGATTTTACACTATTTGAATTCCATGAAGAGAGAACCCGGCCTTCATTTTTACAAAGTTGTATTGATGCCATGTATTGTTGGCCCTCTGTAAACTCGCTTGAACCTTTTTTTAAGCTAGAGATCATGGTGTATTTGGCAGGTCACTGCTGGTATGACTGGACTTGACAAATCAGGCTGGTGAAGCTCAGAGGTAGCAGCCACCAGTCAGCTGTGTGTCAGAACAACTTTGGCAGTCTTGTTCTGGGGGATTTAAGAATGAGTTTATGTGGGAACTTGCTATTTATTCTCAGGAGCAGGGACAGAGGAGAACTATGGGAAGGCTAGACTCTTTACTGTCACAGCTTTCATGGTCACATCATCTCCTTCCCCAAAGTCAGAAACTGCCAGTAAGTGAAGTTCAGTGGTAGCAATAAAAGTGAATACAGATGTGTTTTGAAGCTTGTAGTTCTGAGTTTTGCCCTTTCAAATTTTATACTTGAATCTGTATATACATTTTTTTTCTAAAATCTTTTCTGAAAAATAGTGATTCAACAGTATGAATGTTGCTAGGGTGCCAGATTTAGGTGGCCCTCTGTATGTACAACACCGAAACTCCTTTATCAGCTTATGGTGCCTTTTCTCTGTCATAAAATAGTAATACTAATATCTCATGGATTTGCTGTAAGGCTTAAATTAGTTCCTACAAATGTGTTCTGGATGGGCCAAGTGCAAAACAATCAGCATGGTGAGTGCTACCTAGTATTGTGTTTTTCTGATTGAAATTGCTTTTTCCTGTCTTTGAGTAGTGTGCACACACTGGGAAGTACCCAAGTGTTTGGGAAAGGCCTTATCTGCAATTATCATTCTTCCTTTGATCAACCTTGAAAGTCCTTAGGTAGTAGATTAGTAATTAACAGCCAAGATTCTTGCTAAACTTTATTTAATGTACCAAAAACTCTCCCAGTTTCAATAGTATTTGATGGTTTTTGTCCCTACTCATACTCCTGCCCTCCAAGAGGCAGTCTCTTCAAGGGGTTCAGGAAGTTTTGACTGAGTCTATGAAAGCACCTTTCTGACCCCAGCAGTCCATTCCTGGGGTTCTCCATTCCCTGCTCCAGTCTTCAGTGCTGCTGAGTCCTTCAAGCCAGCCCACTTCTTCATCTTCTAAGATGGTGTGTGGAGAAGGTGCAGATGAAGAAATGGGGACAGGAGAAACAAAGACGTCATCAGGAGCACCCATGAAGCAACACTACGAGGAGTTGCCACTAAAAATCTCTTGAAAGGGAATGTTTCCATGGCCACTAATTTCAACAATTAAATTGGACCAAGTTGGTGCCCTAATATAGAATCAAAAGGACTGCCATGTTGCCCAAAGTCACAAGCCAACAAAGGCTTGTGTCATACGCACATCGTAATGTGTATTTCACTTGTGGGATGTAAGAAGATAACTCACTCTGTTCCCCATCCTCTTCTCCAACAGGATGTCTCAGAATGCTCTCCACCTGGATGGAATCTCAGGCAGATCCTGTTGTCTTCATTCTCCGCTAGTCTCAAGTGGAATCTAGTTTCAGTAAATGAAATATTTCATCCAGTCTAACATAAAGACTTTGATCTTTTATGCCATCTTAAGCACCTTTCCATTCTACCACTATGCAAGTCAGCTTCTGACTGGGACAGATACAGGAACAGGGACAGAGGACAGACAGAGTGGCACAGGTGCTGTCCTCTGTAGTCTTTTGTCACTCCTTTCATTTCCTTCCCTGTCTCTCCCCAGTCCTGTATCTACCTGCCATTTTTAGTCCTTCCTTGGCTGACACAGGAAGAGGGAGACAGAACTATATGGAATCTTTCACCAGCAGGGTGCAGTTGTTACTAATCAAGGAGCTTGTAACTACAGCACACTCAAAGCTGACTCTTATTTTGGCACTTTTCAGGGTCCCTCTGGCATGTGCATGGATGGGCATCTTTCACTAGCAAGCCTCAGGTGAGACTCAGTGTGACTCTCGGAGCTGATTTTCTTTTTCAACAGAACCTAGCTGAGGCTACTCAGTTCTCATTGCTTCCAGGGTCCACATCTGTGTGCCCACACCTGGCCATTCCACCACTAGCAATGTTGCTACTCTTTCCATGGCAGTCATCTCTCCTCTGTCTGCTTTCAGGGCAACTAATAGATTTTGATCTTCATACTTCACAATTAGGGATTCTGGTGGCTTGATAACGTCCACCCAAAACTCCAGAGAGCACAATTCAGGTGATAATTAGTTCTCTAAAATCCCTTATCACTTGGTTCAAGTGAAGAAGAGCCCTGTTAGTCATGGAAGCAGTGATATCAGTGATTTCCCTCTCTTTGGGTTTGAATGAACTACTTGGCATCTTTGATGTTGCCTGGATTTGTAATGGGCACAGTGACTGTAACATTTATCTGGAGCTATTTTTCCTGTTGTGTAAACTGCCTTTATTTAAACACAGCATTTATATAGCAAAGTGGATCAATCATTAAGTGTACACCTTGATGAAAGTAAAATTTCCAGCCTGACAGGATTGAGAATCGCTGTGGAGATGGACCTTTGAATATTCCTAAAAGAATTTCCAGAGGAGTTTAACAGACATGGGAAGAACCTTCCTGAATGAGGGCAGTGCTGCCCCATGGCCTGGATTCCCAGAGTGAATTAAATAGAGAAACCAAGTACATTACCAGCCTGTCTCTTGTCTCTCTCTGACTGTTTCTGACTCTCTGTCTGTCTGTCTCTCTCTGTGTCTCTATCTTTCTCTGTCTCTCTGCCTTTCTCTCTCTCTCTCTCTCTCTCTCTCTCTCTCTCTCTCTCTCTGTTTTTGTCTGTCTGTCTGTCTGTCTGTCTGTCTGTCTCTTTCTGCTTCCTGATTGCTGATGCTAAGTGCAAAGCTGCCTAAAGTTTCTACCCTTATGCCTTCTCTGCCATGATGGATGGTACCCCAAACTATTAGCCAAAACAGACCCTTCCTTCTTTAAGTTGCTTCCTAGTAGATATCTGGTCACAGCAAAAATAAAGTAATGAACTGTTACCACCTCTAAATATGAACCATAGTATGTGTCTTCTGTATGAGAAGAAATTATGGGTAGTGGGACAGGTACCATATGCACCTTATACTCTGTTACTTATATGGTGTAAATACCAGTTACTCTGATGGTTAGACTTTGTTAATGTTATTTTATATAATTATATATGCCTACTTTGGTCAAAAAGTATTTCAGGATTCTGAGAAATATCCCCAAATGATGAGTTGTTGACATTGCTTTTACCTACTATCATGGTTTGGATATGTTTGGACCAGAAAGTGGAACTATTTGGAGGTGTGGACATGTTGGAATAGGTGTGTCACTGTGAGCATGAGCTTTAAGACCCTATTCCTAGCTGCCTGGAAGCCATTATTCTGCTAGCAGACTTCAGATGAATATGTAGAACTCTCAGATCGGCCTGCCTGGATGCTGCCATGTTCCCACCTTGATGATAATGGACTGAACCTCTGAACCCAATTAAATGCTGTCCTTATAAGAGTTGCCTTGGTCATGGTGTCTGTTCATAGAAGTGAAACCCTAACTAAGACAGCTACCCTCTCGAAGTTGTTGGTAAGAACCTAATACTTTTGTTAAAAAACACTCCTTTCCTTATTCCTAGGGCATAGGGAAATCAGTTCCATCCCTATTGACTAGCCTTCATAGTGCTGGAAGAGTCTATTCAATACTGTGTGTGGATGGTGGGAGGGGTGGGGGAGGGCAATCAGCAGCTACTCACTGTGGACTCTAATCTACACTAATAACTCAATTATCAAGATTTCCCCAAATGATACAATAGTTGCACAAATATTATAGGAGTGAACAACCACTTTATGACTGGATTTAAAGTATGCTCCACAAGATGGAACTCATGATAGTACCATCAACTATGCCCATTCCTTTGGCTACCTATTTCAGAGGGACATCTGGTCACAACCTACTGAACCACTCTTGTCTAATACTATTAGTCTGTTGAATGGCTATAGTAATGAATTTCCAGAGTTCTTATCTTTATACCCAGAGATTCATTCATCTCACAACCCTTATTTGAGAGCTTCCTTTTGAAGCAGATAGAGATAGATGCACAAGACCTGCAAAAGGAACCAACCAAAATCTCAGCAGGGATGGGGAAGGGATTTCTGAAATTCCACCCATAGCTGAGAAGATACCTGAAACTGGTTGTAGCTAGGGTAGGAAGAGTCCATTTTCCTCTTATTGAATGGTGAGGAACTGGAACGAAGGGAAGAGAGATTGAATTTGATCAAAACACAGTATATGCATGTTTAAAATTTTCAAACAATAAAAATATCATAAAACAAAATTTAACAAAAACAGAGGTGTAAGCCTGCCATTTTCCTTTTTCCTTCCTTTCCTTCCCTTCTCTCCCCCACCTTCTCTTCTTTTTTGTTTTATACAAGACAGGGTTTCTCTGTGTAGCCCTGGCTGTCCTGGAACTTGTAGAAAAAACTGGTCGGCCTCAGAGAGATCTGCCTGCCTCTGCCTCCCTGTGCTGGGATTTAATGTGTGCACCACCTCTGCCTGGCCAAGAATGCCATGTCTAAAAAACGAAACAAAACAAAACCTTGAGAAGGGTCTGTAACTAAGTCACAAACAATTAGAGCTGTTTAGTCACAATGAAATAAATAAAATGTAGGCCTTCTTTTGAAAGAACAAAAACAGATGAATATTTCAGATAGAAAACGATGCCATTTGTGGTAATTCTTGACTTTAAGTGACCATGTATAAAATCTAAACAACTCTGTTGGAGAGAAGAAGAAATGGGAGGAATATGTGCACACCAAAGGTCAATATTTAACATTCAGTTTAAGGAGTTCAGCCCCTAACCCATTGCCACTATAAGTGTTGCAATTCTCACTTGTAAATCTTCAAGTAGAAATTCTTTTTGGTCCTCAGTTCCTACAAGTCATTTAAGTACAGGTAACTTTTGCAGTTAGAAAAGAATTACTTACTAATTATTATTTATGGTTGATTCACTTTGCTCTATGAACACTATATTTAAATAAAGGGAGTTTAAACAATGGGGTGTAAAAATAGTTAACCTTTGAAGTTTTGTTTTAATTACTTATTATTAATTGTTTCTTTCTTTTCTCCAAGTGTTTCCTTCCCTCAAATATTTCTCAAACTTCATTTGATCTACAGAGTCTTGTTGTGGAGACCATTCTGTGTTTATCTGGCATGGCAAAAAAAAAAATCAAATCTTGTTGACTATGGAGATACATCATAATGAAGATGCCTTAATCATTACAGGCATATTGGGCATAAGGCATACAGATGACAGACTTTTTGTATGTAGCTCAGTGGTGCCAGGCTCTGCACAGAGCTTCTAGGTAGCTCTTCTTTTATTTGCTGTGCTATCATGGGGGAAAAGGCAAATAAAGTATCACTTGCTTTACTCTGGCACTTTTCCACAAACTTTCCATTTTCTTGAGGCAAATAGCTAGTTGATGAGTAGCCAGAAAAACACCTATCCAGAGAACTTAAAGGTAGAAGAACAAAAGGAGGCTTAGCCAAAGCTGGATAGGACCCAAGGACAGAATCATTTTTACTTATCCCTCAAAGAAGAACCATTGTCTCTTTTGTAAACTAAGAGGGTATACTTGTTCATAGGTCTTGACATGAGGTGCCAACATCTCAAGGATTGCATGCTAGTTTTTCTCTTGGCATTAAGCCTCTTACATGTATAACTGTGTTCTTTCTTTCTTCCTTCCTTCCTTCCTTCCTTCCTTCCTTCCTTCCTTCCTTCCTTCCTTCCTTCCTTCCTTTCTTTCTTTCTTTCTTTCTTTCTTTCTTTCTTTCTTTCTTTCTTTCTTTCTTTCTTTATGGTTTTTCGAGACATGGTTTCTCTGTGTAGCCTTGGCTGTCCTGGAACTCACTCTGTAGACCAGGCTGGCCTCGAACTCAGAAATCTGCCTGCCTCTGCCTCCCAAGTGCTGGGATTAAAGGTGTGTGCCACCACCGCCCAACAATTGTGTTCTGTAAAATGGTAGAAGAAATAGAGATTAATTTCAGGAGAAATAGGAAAAGGGGAAGTAAGAGATCAGGAGTTATTGGGATTCATCCTTCCATCCTCTCAGGCATGAGATGAAGGATCAGTCTCTCATCACTTCTCCCCTCTCTTCTCTTCACTTCTCTGATCGTGTACATGGAGTTTCCAAGTCCATGAGCATAAATGTACCTTTATTCTTTTTTTGTTTGTTTGTTTGTTTTTTTAATTTTTAATATTTTTTATTACGTATTTTCTTCAATTACATTTCCAATGCTATCCCAAAAGTCCCCCATACCCCCCCCACTTCCCTACCCACCCATTCCCATTCTTTTGGCCTTGGCATTCCCCTGTATTGGGGCATATAACGTTTGCAAGTCCAATGGGCCTCTCTTTCCAGTGATGGCCGACTAGGCCATCTTTCGATACATATGCAGCTAGAGACACGAGCTCCGGGGTACTCCTTTATTCTTTTTTTTTAATTTTTAATATTTTTATTACATATTTTCCTCAATTACATTTCCAATGCTATCCCAAAAGTCCCCCATAGCGCCCCCCACTTCCCTACCCACCCATTCCCATTCTTTTGGCCCTGGCATTCCCCTATATTGGGGCATATAAAGTTTGCAAGTCCAATGGGCCTCTCTTTCCATTGATGGCCAACTAGGCCATCTTTCGATACATATGCAGCTAGAGACAAGAGCTCCGGGGTTCTGGTTAGTACATCATGTTGTTCCAACAATAGGGTTGCAGATCCCTTTAGCTCCTTGGGTACTTTCTCTAGCTTCTCCATTGGGAGCCCTGTGATACATCCAATAGCTGACTGTGAACATCCACTCCTGTGTTTTCTAGGCCCCGGCATCGTCTCACAAGAGACAGCTATATTTGGGTTCTTTCAGGAAAATCTTGCTAGTGTATGCAATGGTGTCAGCGTTTAGAAGCTGATTATGGGATGGATCCCTGGATACAGCAGTCTCTAAATGGTCCATCCTTTCATCACAGCTACGAACTTTGTCTCTGTAACTCCTTCCCTGGGTGTTTTGTTCCCAATTTTAAGAAGGGGCACAGTGTCCACACTTTGGTCTTCATTCTTCTTGAGTTTCATGCGTTTATCAAATTGTATCTTATATCTTGGGTATCCTAAGTTTTGGGCTAATATCCACTTATCAGTGAATACATATTGTGTGAGTTCTTTTGTGATTGTGTTACTTCACTCAAGATGATGCCCTCCAGGTCCATCCATTTGGCTAGGAATTTCATAAATTCATTCTTTTTAATAGCTGAGTAGTACTCCATTGTGTAAATGTACCATAATTTCCGTATCCATTCCTCTGTTGAGGGGCATCTGGGTTCTTTCCAGCTTCTGGCTATTATAAATAGGGCTGCTATGAACATAGAGGAGCATGTGTCCTTTTTACCGGTTGGGACATCTTCTGGATATATGCCCAGGAGAGGTATTGCTGGATCCTCCGGTAGTACTATGTCCAATTTTCTAAGGAACCGCCAGACTGATTTCCAGAGTGGTTGTACAAGCTTGCAATCCCACCAACAATGGAGGAGTGTTCCTCTTTCTCCACATCCTCACCAGCATCTGCTGTCACCTGAATTTTTGATCTTAGCCATTCTGACTGGTGTGAGGTAGAATCTCAGGGTTGTTTTGATTTGCATTTCCCTGATGATTAAGGATGTTGAACATTTTTTCAGGTGCTTCTCTGCCATTCGGTATTCCTCAGGTGAGAATTCTTTGTTCAGTTCTGAGCCCCATTTTTTAATGGGGTTATTTGACTTTCTGGAGTCCACCTTCTTGAGTTCTTTATATATATTGGATATTAGTCCCTTATCTGATTTAGGATAGGTGAAGATCCTTTCCCAATCTGTTGGTGGTTCTTTTGTCTTATTGATGGTGTCTTTAGCCTTGCAGAAGCTTTGTAGTTTCATGAGGTCCCACTTGTCAATTCTCGATCTTACAGCACAAGCCATTACTGTTCTATTCAGGAATTTTTCCCCTGTGCCCATATCTTCAAGGCTTTTCCCCACTTTCTCCTCTATAAGTTTCAGTGTCTCTGGTTTTATGTGAAGTTCCTTGATCCACTTAGACTTGACCTTAGTACAAGGAGATAGGAATGGATCGATTCGCATTCTTCTACATGTTAACAACCAGTTGTGCCAGCACCATTTGTTGAAAATGCTGTCTTTCTTCCACTGGATGTTTTTAGCTCCCTTGTCGAAGATCAAGTGACCGTAGGTGTGTGGGTTCATTTCTGGGTCTTCAATTCTATTCCATTGGTCTATTTGTCTGTCACTATACCAGTACCATGCAGTTTTTATCACAATTGCTCTGTAGTAGAGCTTTAGGTCCGGCATGGTGATTCCACCAGAGGTTCTTTTATCCTTGAGAAGAGTTTTTGCTATCCTAGGTTTTTTGTTATTCCAGATGAATTTGCAGATTGCACTTTCTAATTCGTTGAAGAATTGATTTGGAATTTTGATGGGGATTGCATTGAATCTGTAGATTGCTTTTGGCAAGATAGCCATTTTTACAATGTTGATCCTGCCAATCCATGAGCATGGGAGATCTTTCCATCTTCTGAGATCTTCTATAATTTCTTTCTTCAGAGACTTGAAGTTTTTATTATACAGATCTTTCACTTCCTTAGTTAGAGTCACGCCAAGATATTTAATATTATTTGTGACTATTGAGAAGGGTGTTGTTTCCCTAATTTCTTTCTCAGCCTGTTTATTCTTTGTGTAGAGAAAGGCCATTGATTTGTTTGAGTTAATTTTATATCCAGCTACTTCACCGAAGCTGTTTATCAGGCTTAGGAGTTCTTTGGTGGAATTTTTAGGGTCACTTATATATACTATCATATCATCTGCAAAGAGTGATATTTTGACTTCATCTTTTCCAATTTGTATCCCTTTGATCTCATTTTGTTGTCGAATTGCTCTGGCTAGGACTTCAAGTACAATGTTGAATAGGTATGGAGAAAGTGGACAGCCTTGTCTAGTCCCTGATTTTAGAGGGATTGCTTCAAGCTTCTGACCATTTACTTTGATGTTGGCTACTGGTTTGCTGTAGATTGCTTTTATCATGTTTAGGTATGGGCCTTGAATTCCTGATCTTTCCAAGACTTTTATCATGAATGGGTGTTGGATCTTGTCAAATGCTTTCTCAGCATCTAACGAGATGACCATGTGGTTTTTGTCTTTGAGTTTTTTTATATACTGGATTACGTTGATGGATTTCCGTATATTGAACCATCCCTGCATCCCTGGGATGAAACCTACTTGGTCAGGATGGATGATTGTTTTGATGTGTTCTTGGATTCGGTTAGCAAGAACTTTATTGAGGATTTTTGCATCAATATTCATAAGGGATATTTGTCTGAAGTTTTCTATCTTTGTTGGGTCTTTTTGTGGTTTAGGTATCAGAGTAATTGTGGCTTCATAGAATGATTTGGGTAGAGTACCTTCTGTTTCTATTTTGTGGAATAGTTTGTGAAGAACTGGGATTAGATCTTCTTTGAAGGTCTGATAGAACTCTGCACTAAACCCATCTGGTCCTGGGCTTTTTTTAGTTGGGAGACTATTAATGACTGCTTCTATTTCTTTGGGGGATATAGGGCTGTTTAGATCATTAACCTGATCTTGATTCAACTTTGGTACCTGGTATCTGTCTAGGAACTTCTCCATTTCATCCAGGTTCTCCAGTTTTGTTGAGTATAGCCTTTGGTAGAAGGATCTGATGGTGTTTTGGATGTCTTCAGGATCTGTTGTTATGTCTCCTTTTTCATTTCTGATTTTGTTAATTAGGATGCTTTCCCTGTGCCCTCTAGTGAGTCTGGCTAAGGGTTTATCTATCTTGTTGATTTTCTCAAAGAACCAGCTCCTTGATTGGTTGATTCTTTGAATAGTTTTTCTTGTTTCCACTTGGTTGATTTCGCCCCTGAGTTTGATTATTTCCTGCTGTCTACTCCTCTTGGGTGAATTTGCTTCCTTTTGTTCTAGGGCTTTTAGGTATGTTGTCAAGCTGCTAATGTGTGCTCTCTCTAGTTTCCTTTTGGAGGCACTCAGAGCTATGAGTTTTCCTCTTAGAAATGCTTTCATTGCGTCCCATAAGTTTGGGTATGTTGTGGCTTCATTTTCATTGAACTCTAAAAAGTCCTTAATTTCTTTCTTTATTCCTTCCTTGACCAAGGTATCATTGAGAAGAGTGTTGTTCAGTTTCCACGTGAAGGTTGGCTCTCTATTATTTATTTTGTTATTGAAGATCAGCCTTAGTCCATGGTGATCTGATAGGATGCATGGGACTATTTCAATATTTTTGTATCTGTTGAGGCCTGTTTTGTGACCAATTATGTGGTCAATTTTGGAGAAGGTACCATGAGGTGCTGAGAAGAAGGTATATCCTTTTGTTTTAGGATAGAATGTTCTGTAGATATCTGCCAGATCCATTTGATTCATAATTTCTCTTAGTTTCTCTGTATCCCTGTTTAGTTTCTGTTTCCATGATCTGTCCATTGGTGAAAGTGGTGTGTTGAAGTCTCCCACTATTATTGTATTATTATGTGTGCTTTGAGATTTACTAAAGTTTCTTTAATGAATGTGGCTGCCTTTGTATTTGGAGCATAGATATTCAGGATTGATAGTTCCTCTTGGAGGATTTTACCTTTGATGAGTATGAAGTGTCCCTCCCTGTCTTTTTTAATGACTTTGGGTTGGAAGTCAATCTTATCAGATATTAGAATGGCTACTCCAGCTTGTTTCTTCATACCATTTGCTTGGAAAATTGTTTTCCAGCCTTTCATTCTGAGGTAGTGTCTATCTTTTTCTCTGAGATGAGTTTCCTGTAAGCAGCAAAATGTTGGGTCTTGTTTGTGTAGCCAGTTTGTTAGTCTATGTCTTTTTATCGGGGAGTTGAGTCCATTGATATTAAGAGATATTAAGGAAAAGTAATTGTTGTTTCCTGTTATTTTTGTTGTTAAAGTTGGCATTCTGTTCTTGTGGCTGTCTTCTTTTAGGTTTGTTGAGGGATTACCTTCTTGTTGTTTCTAGGGCGAGGTTCCTGTCCTTGTATTGGTTTTTTTCTGTTATTATCCTTTGAAGGGCTGGATTCGTGGAGAGATAATGTGTGAATTTGGTTTTGTCGTGGAATACTTTGGTTTCTCCATCTATGTTAATTGAGAGTTTGGCTGGGTATAGTAGCCTGGGCTGGAATTTGTGTTCTTTTAGTGTCTGTATAACATCCGTCCAGGATCTTCTGGCTTTCATAGTCTCTGGTGAAAAATCTGGTGTAATTCTGATAGGCTTGCCTTTATATGTTACTTGGCCTTTTTCTCTTACTGCTTTTAGTATTCTATCTTTATTTAGAGCATTTGTTGTTCTGATTATTATGTGTCGGGAGGTATTTCTTTTCTGGTCCAGTCTATTTGGAGTTCTGTAGGCTTCTTGTATGTTCATGGGCATCTCTTTCTTTAGATTTGGGAAGTTTTCTTCTATAATTTTGTTGAAGATGTTTGCTGGTCCTTTGAGTTGAAAATCTTCATTCTCATCCACTCCTATTATCGGTAGGTTTGGTCTTCTCATTGTGTCCTGTATTTCTTGGATGTTTTGAGTTAGGATCTTTTTGCGTTTTACATTTTCCTTCATTGTTGTGCCGATGTTCTCTATGGAATCTTCTGCACCTGAGATTCTCTCTTCCATCTCTTGTATTCTGTTGCTGATGCTGGTATCTATGGTTCCAGATTTCTTTCCTAGGGTTTCTATCTCCAGTGTTGCCTCATTTTGGGTTTTCTTTATTGTGTCTACTTCCCTTTTTAGGTCTAGTATGGTTTTGTTCATTTCCATCATCTGTTTGGATGTGTTTTCCTGTTTTTCATTAAGGACTTCTACCTGTTTGATTAGGTTATCCTGTTTTTCTTTAAGGATTCGTAACTCTTTAGCAGTGTTCTCCTGCAATTCTTTAAGGGATTTTTGTGCTTCCTCTTTATTGTCTTCTACCTGTTTACCAGTGTTCCGTTGTATTTCTTTAAGTGTGTTATTAAAGTCCTTCTTGAAGTCCTCTACCATCATCAGGAGATATGCTTTTAGATCCGTGTCTAGCTTTTCCGGTGTGTTGGGGTGCCCTGGACTGGGCGAAGTGGGAGTGCTGGGTTCTGATGATGGTGAGTGGTCTTGGTTTCTGTTAGTAAGATTATTACATTTACCTTTAGCCATCTGGTAATCTCTGGGGTTAGTTGTTGTCGTTGTCACTGTTTAAAGATTGGAGCAGAAGCTGTGTTCCACTCACCAGCAGTCTCAAAATCCTGTGGCGGGGGTCGTGGGTAGCTGGCAGTACCCCGGTGCTGGTCCAGCCGGAAGAGGCCTGTGGTCCTACTCAGGCCGGTTTTCTGCTTCCCTAACTAATGCAGTCTCACGTCCCGCGCGCAATTGGATTGGAGCAGAAGCTGTGTTCCACTCTCCAGAAGTCTTAAGATCCTGTGGCGGGTGTTGTGGGTAGCTGGCAAGTGTCAGCCGACCCCGCGCCCTAGCTACCCTGGTGCTTTTCTGACCGGAAGAGGCTTGTGGCTCTATGTAGGCCGGATTTCTCCCTCCCCAACCAAAGCAGTCTCAGGTCCCGCGTGATTGGACTGGAGCAGAAGCTGTGTTCCACTCACCAGCAGTCTCAAAATCCTGTGGTGGGGGTCGTGGGTAGCTGGCGGGTGTCAGCCGACCCTGTGCTCTAGCTACCCCGGTGCTGATCCGGCCGGATGAGGCCTGTGGCCCTACTCTGGCCGGTTTCTGCTTCCCTAACTAATGCAGTCTCAGGTCCCGTGCACAATTGGATTGGAGCAGAAGCTGTGTTCCACTCACCAGAAGTCTTAAGATCCTGTGGCGGGTGTTGTGGGTAGCTGGCGAGTGTCAGCCTACCCTGCGTCCTAGCTACCCTGGTGCTTTTCTGACTGGAAGAGCCTCCTTTATTCTTTATAAACTGATTATGTTGCACATTTTGTTCCAGTTGTGGAAATTTGACTAATACAATATATTTCATCTATATTTTTAAAATCTCAAGTCCTTCCACCCTAATTTTATGTAAGAACATATTCTAAAGCTGAAGAAAACAGAAAAAAAGAGAACAGAATAAGATACCTTTAGATTGTCCATTGCTAATAAGTCACTGTGAAACTTTCTGTATTAAAGCAGCAATACTTATTGTATTGCGTGGTTATTGGGTTGGTTGGAGTTAACTGTGTAGGGGTTTAGCTCTGTACTTTTTTCTTTATCTTTGTTTGTTATGTTTTGTTCTGCACTGAAGTCACTCGTTTGTGCATTCAGCTCAACATAGAGTTGGAGCACTTTGGTTCTTTATGGTCTCTGTTATTAGCTTGAGCTTCCTATCAGCCCTGCTTCATAATCATCATATTAGTTGAGTTTTCAGACTCAACAAATTAGTAGCATCCATGTAGTATGCCCGAGCTAACAATAGATAATATTGCTTGCCTGGCAGCAATAAAATACGTATGTGTGTGTGTGTGTGTGTTTTGGGGGGGAGGGGCATTGCTATTACATCAGCCAGAGTTACCTGAATTTAAAAGTCTATATTTGTTAAGCTTCCATGATTTCGAGTATTATGAAACAGTTCAGAGTACAGAGAACCAATGTTTAAGGTCTTGTTTATATGGTGAAAGGTAATATTGGAAGCATACTTTGTCAGCCAGACTTCTAAATACCAATGATTTCCACCCCTTAAACTCACATCTGTAGAATTCCATTCCTCGAGATGGCAGAGACAACAGGCTCATGATTAGACTACAGAAGATTGTTTGGAGATTGCTTGGTGGCTTTTTTGAAACAAGTTATTGTGTTAGAATTAAGGACAGCCTCTTCTGAAAGACAGTCAGGAACTGAGCCCCACCTCCCCCATTAAGCCTGAAAGGAAGTCGGAGCCTGACAGGCAATGTTATCAGCAAGTTTGCAAATGAATTTTTCTCTAGTTGAACCTTGTGACATGACTGAGGTCTCTGCCAACCAAAACCTCGATTGCAGGTTGTGAGAGACCTAAGACACAGGGCCTGACAAAACTGCATTCAGATTCTCCACCCACAGAAACTATCAGATATTACAAGTGTTATTTTAGTTTCTAAAATTTGGGATAGTTGGTCAAGCCAAAACATACAATCAAGACACACAACAGTGGCTTGTGATCTGGAGTTTACTTGCAGTAAATTGACACAAGCGATCTTTTAGATCCAAGAAGATGATCTTAGAAATAAACACATGCTGAACTGTTTTCTGGAACCCATATGAGTCTTTAAAAACAACTTCTGGAAAGGGGAAAGGAAAAGTTTCCTATGGTACATCTCTGGTTACTTTAATACAGTGTTTACTATGATGAAAGGGCTGTTTAAAATGTGTCTGGTTTGGAGTGGGAAGTTACTGTGAAAAGACATTTGTGAAGGAAGAAACAGGAAGAGGATGGTGTGTGCTAGATGTCCTAGGCTGCTAAAATCTGGAGTTTTCTTTATTCACCAATTAAACAGAATAAAGGAAGCTGCTCAAAGAATAACACATCGAAAAGGTATCAGTATCTTCATTAGTAACAATAGTGTCAAGTGATGGATTAGTGTGAGAAAAGGATATGAAGTATCCTGTGGGGGAAAGAACTGGCAAGAGAAGTGAACTTATTTGAAAGGTACAGAAACCATGAGTTCATCACCTTTGTCAACTATTGGCTGTAGCTATGAAGAGGTTGGGCTCTCTACATAAGGTTTGTCCAGACAGTTGCTCAGTTATCACCCTAATGTCCCCAACTCACAAGGTGTATTTCAGATACCATCTGCTGTTCTTCTTACAAAAAGTGCTTCTTTTCCCTGTAGCTTCTTTTCTTGCCTCTCTTGAAGATATTGGGTATCCACATGTAGCATCCTATCTTATGTATGCAAGGGAGTTAGAAAGCAAAGGTCACAAAACGATATGAACAGAACTATATGAATAGAAGTGAAAATGGGGGCATTTAAAGGAGAACTTCAAGGCTTGCTACTCTTAGTTCAGTTCCATTTTTGATCCTGAAAACCACTGCTTTATCCTCTTCACATTTAAATATCTTCATCTAAACACAGACACTGAGCCAACCGAACTCTTAGGTTTCTCTGCCCTGAATTCTATGGTGCAATGACTTTGGGGACGGAAATATGAGACCTGATGAAAAACTCATTTAAACGATTTCTTCAAAAGGAATGAGAGCTAGCTGATTGCAGAAAACAGACTGTAATTAACTTGACTGATGAAAGTGGAGGGCAAGTTAAAATGAGGCTAGGTGATGAGATTTACCTTACCCGTGCTTCTAATATAACCTTCACATCACTTCTTGACAAAGCAAAAGAAAATTTCCCGTCCCAACAACTGAACCCATCTTAAGAAATGACAGTCGGAAGCAGACACTTCCCAGTGACTTAGCATTTCTCCTGTACTAAGTCCTTCGAAAGGCACTGGAGGTTCTGAAAACACCCAGTATAGCAATCTCTGAATCCCAAAACTGTTCTTTTACATTTTTAATAGTTTAATACTTTCTATTAATTTTAAAAATTGAAATGTAATTACAGCACCCCCACCTCCCTATTCCTTCCTCCAGTTCCTCCCATGTACTCAATCTACTGTGCTCCTTCTAGAAATTGTGTGTGACACACACCCACAAGTGTATGTACACATGCATATGTGCACATGTGCGTGTGTCTAAAATATTAATACAGCCTGTTCAGTTCCAAAGAAAAAATTTTAAGTGTCCCATCTGACATATCACAGTGGATAATACATTCTGATGTCTAGAATCCACTCAGAACAGCTTCAGTAGTACACTCTCAAAACTGTACCCATAACCCCCCATGCTACTACCCGCTGACTAGACTTTCTACATGTGAGAGATCAACTCTCCTTAAGGTCTATTCTCCAGGACTCCTGTATTAGTTTAATTGAGACTGCTTTTAATTTGTCTTACTTTTGGTTTCTTATAGGGGAAGAAGCCATTGCTTCATTGGCTGCTGAGGCCTCTGGCACATACTTAGGGTAAGGAAGGGTTGAAAAAAGAGTGACCTAACTATTAGTGAGTAAAGAGGAGGTAGGGAGAAGAAGACTACTGGCTGGTTTTGTGTGTCAACTTGACACAGCTGGAGTTATCACAGAGAAAGGAGCTTCAGTTGAGGAAATGCCTCCATGAGATCCAGCTGTAAGGCATTTTCTCAATTAGTGATCAAGGGGGAAAGGCCCCTGTGGGTGGGACCTTCTCTGGGCTGGTAGTCTTGGGTTCTATAAGAGAGCAGGCTGAGCAAGGCAGAGGAAGCAAACCAGTAAGAAACATCCCTCCATGGCCTCTGCATCAGCTCCTGCTTTCTGACCTGCTTGAGTTCCAGTCCTGACTTCCTTTGGTGATCAACAGCAATGTGGAAGAGTAAGTTGAATAAACCCTTTCCTCCCCAACTTGCTTCTTGATCATGATGTTTTGTGCGGGAATACAAACCCTGACTAAGACAAAGATGAACGTAAAGATAGGGGATAGACCACTAGGAGCAGGGTATGAAAAGAAGAACTTTCAAGAACACAGTATGTAAATTAGTTTAATCAGGTTGGAATTAGTCTTCTTGTATATTTCATGGTACAATCCATCTCAACAACATAATCTCAAGAGATGTAAGAGATGATCAAATTTTTTTTAATGGTAATTGCTATTAGAGCTTTATTTGTTTTGGCTATTTCACAATGCCGAGACAGAGCCTGGCTTGAAGGCATCCCAGTTTTAGGTGGGTTATACTTGAAACAGTCATGTTACCAAAGTGGTCAGTTTCTCTGTAGGGAAATCAAATTGTAATTAAGATAAGTATACACTTCTCATTCAACAGTTTTCGAAGTTATCTTTATTTATTTTTTTTAAAGGAATTCAGAAGCAAGAGACAGAATTCAAGATTCAAGCCTGTATTCAGATCTTCAACCTTCCACTTAGCAGCACTAAATGGTTGAACAAACTCTCTACCTCTCCATGTCTCAACTTCTTTATCTACAAAATGGACAAAACAGTGTCTTCCACAAAGGGTTGTTAGAAGAATAAGAGTTAATACATCTGAAGAGCCTAGAATATTTCCTGACACGTAGCAAACACTTTGTAAAAGTCAGGTATTGATTTTAGCTACCTTCCAAAATAGATTAATTCAGAGCATAGAAAAGACTTTGAAAACAAAAGATATTGAAAAGCAACACATACAGAGACATAGACACAAATACAGACACACAGACACACAGACACACACACACCTACCTATTTGGTGATAACCACAAACCCCTCCTTCTATCTATCTATCTATCTATCTATCTATCTATCTATCTATCATCTATCTAGCTGAATACATCTTTTCTTCCACAGCTTGATTCTTGGTCATGATGTTTTGGGTGGGAATACAAACCCCGACTAAGACAACGGGGTATAAATCCAATCAGATAGTCATCTGGTACACAATTTTTTTTATTAACTCTTTTTTTCCTCCAGCATACAGTCTCTCCATGTGCTTGTGAAAAGATATTTGAGGCTCTGTATCCCTAGAATTCTTGTATCTCCATGGTTAGATTTAGTGTAACACCTTGTTCTGATTCCCTGGGAGCAGCCTCCGTTCTATGATAGGGAAAGTGGAGAGAGGAAATGAGAGTTACTCCTATAAAGTCTTGGCTGTGACAGTATCCTGAAGAGATTGCATGCAGGAAAGCACAAGCAATGCCTTTTACAATTTCATACCTGTAATGAGCATGTTGGGTAGGGAAGAGTAGCAAGGATCATTGTTTGCTTTTCAGTTATATTAATGGCAAAAGCAAACTGTGGTCTTGCCCTGCTTTCAATCAGCTCTGTGGCTGTTGTCACTGTCTTTCTAAAATGAGAATCTCACCCCTGTCATTGCCTTGTGTGTGAAATTTCAATGGCTTCATTTCACTCGTGGAATTAGAATTATTTCACATGGGCTTACTTGCGTGCACATTGGAAGGGCAGCCTTCCAATATCATCTACTCTCCCCCTGCTCATACACTGTGCTTAGCCACCAGGACAACTTGGGAATTAAGTCAGGCATTCTTAAGTATGGCTCAAATGATTGGCCTTGACACCTGTACCACTTCATTTGAATTTATGGTCTTATTAGATGTATAGCAGGAAGCTCTACATCTAGAAAATGGGTGAAATGATCCTACCAGTGCAGTTTCTGTGAAAGTTGGGCATGGTGATACATACCTGTAATCCTAGCACTCGAGAGTTAGAGAATTCCATCTCCACATTAGCCTGGCCTCTATTGCAATGCTACCGTGGGAGGCGACTGAGTTGCATTTGGAATACATAGTTACCCATACATAGCAAGGACAAGAGAAGTTTAAATGTCATTTGATACAATTGCCCAGTGCTTAGACTTGGCAATCTCTTTGAGGACTCTGAACCTTTGGATCTTCAGTTTCCATAACCTAGGATACTCTCCCTCTTTACGTCTAAAGGCAATCTCACTTACAACTGGTCTTTCAAGTATCAGCTCTTCTGCCTCTCTCTGCACATCCTATTATGTGACACACATCACAGAAGATTACCTCAACTTTTCAGAAACACACCTGGCTCCCTTATAAGAATGCAGATTTCTTTTTTCTTCTTTCCTTTTCTTTTCTTTTCTTTTCTTTTCTTTTCTTTTCTTTTCTTTTCTTTTCTTTTCTTTTCTTTTCTTTTCTTTCTTTTCTTTGCCAGGACTTCTGATCAAATGCATGACAGGAAAGCATTCTACAAATAAGCTACATCCCCTGCCAAATTGTGACTTTCTTGAGGGCAGTGGCTATATTTGATTCTATGTTGGTGCTAGAATTTTTTGCTAAAAAACAGATCCCCAAAATGCTTTGTCCACACAAAGTTATGTGCATATATTCATCTCAGTATTACTGACAGGCATCCCAAATTGTAAACAACCTGAATACCTGCCAATAGATAAATGGATAAGTCTAATATGGATTATACACACAAGGGGATACTACTCATCCATTTACAGGAATGGAATACTGGTACTTAATTTAATAAAAGAAACTTGACAATGATTCTGATAACAGAAAGAGGCCAGATACAAATGACCAAATATGATTAGCATTATGTGAAATGGCCCAAATTAACAAATTGAGATGGTGGATGTTTGGTTGCTTAGATCTAGCAGATGGGATGAAGTGATCAGGGTCTACCCAAAGAGTGTGGAGTTTTTTTTTTTTTCCTGAGATGACCTCTTGCTATGTATCACAGGCTGGCCAGAACCTTGCTATGTAGTACTCTGTGGCCTCAAACTCAGATGGCAAAGTTGCACAGTTGTAACTGTGAGTCATTTGCTGTTGCTTTTTGACATGGTGAGGCTTTTCTAAAATGCATTGTGATGACACCTGAGCAACTCTAGATCTGTGAACAAAGCATTGAATTGTGTACATTAAATAAAGGAATGAAATGGTTGGTGTAGGAGATTGTAATAAAGTAACTAAAATATAACACACACACACACACAGAGAGAGAGAGAGAGAGAGAGAGAGAGAGAGAGAGAGAGAGAGAGAGAGAGAGAGAGAGAGAGAGACCAAATCCAAGCAGCTGCTTTCTTGGGGTGAGGCAGTGATAAATCCCACCCCATTATTACTGTTTGCCTTTTTGAAAAATTTGCCTCCCTGTTGGCTCTCCTGGACCTCTGCTCCTTTTCAGTCTCTTTTCTTCTCCCAAATGTCTATTTTCTTCTCCTCTGTCATATGTAATCAGCTTTTCAGGAGAGCTTGCACATCATTATGAGGAGGATGGAGGCTTCTCGGGGTAACTGGAACACAGAGCCTGAAAACATAATTCCATGGGAACACTCTGTTGTCTTAGACAAACAAGTGGGCGTTCAGATGGATCAAGGAAGTTTGGCAACTTCATACTGAATTGGTACCAGAATTGAATTAAACACTCAATCTTTCTATGTGCCTGCTCTATGCACTTCCTTGCACATTATACAAAGGTACACAGCCTTTCTCATTGTCCATGGATTTACTTCCAAGTTATAATGAGCAGGATATTGAAACAAATAGAACCAATGAGAGTTTGTCCCAACTGTAGCGGGTGATTCTTACTTCTTTCCCAGATGCCAATAAGAGCCCTTTACACTGAATTTCAAAATGTCTTGAACCTGAAGTTTTTTCTTCTACTTTTCTCCTCTTCATTTCTTGTCTTTTCTCTTTCTTTCTTTATCCATTCCTTCCTTCCTTTCTTTCTTTGTTTCTTTTCCATTGATACAGGCTATGACTACTATGATAATTAAGAGAGAACCAAAATACAATAAAGGTGAGAAGAATATGCCTGTCACTCTTACTTGTCATTTTAATTCTTTCAATTTTGCAAGGAAAACAGCATGCACCCACTGCCCAGATAAGAAAAGTGAGGCCCAGAAATCTAAATTGTTTAAAAACCACAGTGAATTATGGATGACACAGGGATGTGACATTGAGTTGGCCTGTCACCCTAGTGTTACCTTTTCCTCTGCTCCATTAGAAGAATGGTTCCAGTATGGTAAAGAGCTCTTTTATTGAGTATAGATCTCTCATGTTTTTACTGTTTCTGAAAATGCAGTCTTTTGGATAAAAATCTTCAATAAATCTGGCTTATTTCTTGGTCTTGGGTAATTTTTAATTCAAGAGAATCTCTCTGAGGCATTGATTGACCTAATTAGACTACAGAGAGTTTTCAGTTTAAATGGGATTGGGAAGAAACCTACCAGAATTGATCATGAAGTGTCTGCATCCTCAGTGTCACTGGAGGCTATTGGACTGACTGTAATTGCAGGCGTCATGTGAGAACGCCTAGTAAGAGACAGATAAGAAAGACCATTTTCTAGGGAAATGTTGCAGATTTTACAGTTCTTTCTGAAAGTGACAAAAAAAAAATCCCTCTCATAACCCCCATGATTTGAGTACTTTTTTTTTTATGGTTTTTGTAGCTTAACTCAGGACTTACTCAGTGGTCCCTGCTTGGTGTCATGAAGCCTCCCACACCCTGCCATGTCTTTGAGATATTCTTCTTGGAGTGGATGTGGCTTCTTTCTCTTTTTGAAAAAGAAAGCTGGGTCTAAATCAGCCATGGACCTCTTAGAAGGTCTAGTGGAGGAACAATGAGGTAGGAAGTCAAATAAACGTGTACACCTGTCCCTCCCTTTGAGACTTCTTTGTGGATAAGTTCCTTAGTTCACAGTTGTCATATAAGCATGGGCCCAGGCTTTCTGGATGGTAAAACATTGAAATTCCTGGATCCTGTTTGGATATTGCTGTTTCTTCATCCCCCTGGGTTATTTTGACTTTTCCTAAGAATCTTTCTTGATCTATTTATTAAAGGGTTTTTATAAGGTAGGCCAGATTTGAAGTGTAGTCCAAAATAACATTACAGGCCAAGACAAGTAGATGTCTTATGAAAGTTGAACCTAATAGTTAACTCTTCCCATTGACACATATCTCATGATGTCGTTTGTAGCACACACTGCTAGTGGCTGGCTTCTGTCCTTTTATCGCTCATAATCTTGTAACCCACGGACACACTTCCTGAAGACTTTCTTTCTTGGTCATTGCACATGGGGAAGATTGGAAGTATTGGAAATTAACAGCCCTGGAAGCATCCCTTAGCCAGTATTGAATGGAAAGTCACTGTACGTGCTCTAGCTTCCCTTCTCTCCAATAAAAAACAATCATTCACATTGGCTCTCCGAAGTCCCTGACTGGGCTGAGCCCCGTTTTCCCAATGTAGCAGCAAATGAGCCCTCTATTGGCTTCTCCCCCTACCCATTTCCCCCTCCACTTCTCATGCAAGGGACCAGTGCTTCCTGCAATCTCCTCTGCATTAAGCTACCTCAAGCCAAATCCTTATCTCAAGACTGGCTCCTGGGGAAATGCAGCCCAAGACACATTTAGAAACAAATATTTACACACATGTTAATCCATACATAATATTTTATAAATGTTGGGAAAAGAAAAATCTTCATGTACAGCCTCCTCCCTAACATCAATAAAAAGGCAAATTGAGAAATGTGAGATTTAATATCCCACAGTGGGCTGTCAGCAATTTCAAAGCCCAAAGATGTCTGATAAAACATGTAATTTATTCAACCTCATTTCCTATGATCCTCCAGTATTTGCTTAACTGTATTAATACTTCGGGACTCATCTGCCTTAGTTGGAAACCCTCTCCTTAAACTCTTTTTAAAAATTAACTACAAAAAAATCTAGCAAGAACCCCTGCTTCTGAAATGTATATCATCTTATGTGTTCCTGGAAGGAACTTGATGGGTGGCAGATGTCCCACATTCCTTAGACTATTGCAGTGGATTTTCCTTATCTCCGTTATCACTACCACTCCTGCCCTTAGAAATTCCACCCCCATCTCTTCCTAGCATCTCTATACTTTCCAGGAGAGATAGTTAATATTACTTTTATCTATGGCTCTGGTTCCCTAGTCTCTATGGTTACAGGACACCTCTTAAAATCAGTCATAGTCTTTGAAATTAGTATATTTCAGAAATCCATCTCTAGGCTTTTCTGCTTGATGGAATTGCTATGACTACACTGGAGTCAGCACTGTGTGTATGCTTTCCTAAAGATGGCATCAATTTTAATACAGAGCAACAAGAAAGGGAACTGTGGATTGGATGAGTTTGAGGATTCTAGTCTTCATTCTGTTTACTATGGAGATATCTTCATCAATGTTCTATTGCTATGAAAAGACGCTGCAACTACAGCAACTATTATAAGAGAAAACATGTAACAGGGCTTGATTACAATCTAGAGGGTCAGTCCACTATCATCATGGCAGAAAGCATGGTGGCATACAGTTTGGAGCAGTAGTTGAGAGCTACATCCTGATCTACAGGTAGGGGGGCAGGAAAGAGAGAGGGGGCACTTTGACTGGCTTCACCTTTTGAGACCTCAATGCCCACTGCCCAGTAACATACATACCCCAACAGGTCACACCTCCTAATTCTTCATATATAGTGCCATTCCTTGACTAAGCATTTGAATATATGAGCCTATGGAGTCTATTATTATTCAAACCACCACAGGATGTATCTATAAAATGGATATGTATTTATACATGGGCCCATCATTGACCCAACATAATCCAAACAGAAGTTTAATTTATAGGACCAGCAATGTCAAGAGCTCTACAACTCTTCTTTGGAGGATATGTGTGGTGGGATATGGGAAGTGAGCGCTGACTGACCAGAACAACAATAAAGCTTTCTTCCTGTTTATTGTGTCATATCCACTATGACCTATCTTAGGCAGCTATTTGCACAGTGCTGCAGGGCAAATTACCACTTAAACCCACCTGAACGGAACAGTCACTTGTTTGCTGCTTCTGTGTATCTGAGTTGGCTGATCAAAGCTGGATTAAACTGTATTTGTTTAGCAGGTTGTAAGTTGGGTTTAGGTCTTCTCTTATTTCTCATTCTGCTTGTACCTTTGTGTACATGAATATAGATATTGTGTTCTTTCTATGGCAATGAGAAGCACAACAATGCAAGCTCATATAAGCCTCTGCTTTTATAACATTTGCTAAGCCCTTTGATCTGAGTCAGCCTTTGTCTAAGCCTGATGTCCAGGGACAGGGGTTATTCCCCTCTATATTGAAATCACAGAAAGGCTTAAGATGTGCCTGTATGATAGCAGAGAAATGAAAAATTAAAACCAAGAATTTTGTTTACCCAATTTTATGACCTAGACACTGCAGTTCCATGTATAGGCTCTATAATGGTCTTACCACAGGGCTTTTGGCACTATGTGTTCAAATATTTGAAGCAACTACTGGATTGAAAGGCCAAGACTGTGATTTTTTTTTTCATCTTTGATCTTTAGGACATAGAAAACTATATAGAACTTTGGGCCATAGCAGTCCAACATGAGCACATGACTGCTCAATAAATGGCATCTTCAAAAGAGAATTGAATTGAATTGAAATAATCCAAAGAAAGAAAGCTTTACAAAATGGGTCTTTTATCTATCCATTAGATGTTCTTTCCCTTAATACAGTATGCATAAAGTAACTACAAGTTTCGTTTGAGTCTTCTTATATTCACAGTAAGATGCAATTTTGAAACATCTATCAACTAATCTTTCTTTTAAACATGAGATATTTGAATGGCAACATAAAAGAGTAATTGTGAATGTTGACTTTCCCAGTTGAATCTCATTGTTCAGTTTAGCCTCCTTTGCTAAGAACTATTATTCTTCATTCCTTAATAGTCAAAAGTATATAGTTTATCCATTTTTCTTCATTTATAACTCATTTTCTTCTGTCAAATTTGTTTCTAAACCATACACCATTATATCTAGCCCAGAAAGCTTTCGTACCGAGTTTAATGAGTAACACACTCCATCTGCTCTCATCTGTATTGGACTGCATAATACACACCCTCAGCACTGTAATTCTTATACTTAGTGAACACTGAGTACTAAGCACTGATCTCTATCATATACATTGCTGGGCACCTCCCCCAGCCAATGACTGGTGATTTCAGACCCTTGCCTATCTTGTTCTAATCCTACACATTTAACCACTAGACTATACTGCCTCTAGGCTTTCTATTGCCAGCATGTTGGCACGAGTTTGAACTAGGTGCTAGAGATGTCAACTCAAATTCTCCCTTTCTGATTCCCATTGTGACCTTGGAAAATGCAGCTGACCTTTGTGAGCCACAGTTTCAGGTCTTGTTTTTTTTTTTTTAAGATTTTATCTCATATATATATATATATATATATATATATATATATATATATATATATATATATATATATGACGAGTATACTGTAGCTTCCTTCAGACACACCAGAAGAGGGCATCAGATCCCATTACAGATGGTTGTGAGCCACCATGTGGTTTCTGGGAATTGAACTCAGGACCTCTAGAAGAGCAGTCAGTCCTCTTAACTGCTGAGCCATATCTCTCCAGCCCCAGTTTCATCCTTTGTAAAGGACAGCTTACCACTGCCTTATTAATCTTCTAAAAGAGCTGTATAGGGAGATATATTAGAAATCTACCACCTCACTCAACCACTTAGGTGTTTTCCCTAGTCTCTTCTATTGTCCCCAGACTCTTGTGCTGCCAAGCTTTCTATCAGCAGGAACCCTGCTTCTTTGTTTCCACTTCCCTTTGCTGACAAGGCACATTTGGCCATCTGTCTTGAGCAAATCCATTTCCCTTGGGTCTTTTTATTTGTTTGTTGAACAAACCACACATGACTAGCAATGCCATATTCCTAGGCATTCTTGATGTTTCTTGCTTAGTTTCACCTTTGTGAAACTTGACTGTTTCCCAGGCTTTCTCTTCAGAGGGGCTTTAGACTATGTCTGAGCATGTCTACACTTGCCAAGACCAAAGGGAATTGGAGGAGCTTCTGGTTTTTAAAAAGTTGATGTTAGTATAATTGACTCCAAATAGTTGATTATTTTGAAAAATAATATGTTCTTTCCCTTAATACAGTATGCATAAAGTAACTACAAGTTTCGTTTGAGTCTTCTTACATTCACAGTAAGTCTTTGGGGTGTATGTGTGTGGACATGTGTGTGTGTGCTTGTGTGTATGTGTGTCTGAATAGGTGCTGAGTATTTCTATTTAACTTGTCTTGACCTAATAGAAAAATCACAAAGGCAGACATTATATGCAAATGAAGCATTTACACTGAATGCACATTTCCTGAGCCAAGGTTTTCAAGTAATTTGAAAATAATTTGCAAAATACTGTGAAAATTAAGCCATTGTTTGACCTATGGTTATGTAAGCATAATATCCCTACTCACACTTAGTGCCAGGTGCAGTGTAGTTTCAGCAAAAATAATTCCACCTATTATTTGAAATCAACATTGTTAATTAGAACTGTATGAGTGGTGCAGTTCTCTTCACATTAATTGGTAAATGTTTAAGGGCTTCAAAGATGCAGGCAAACAATCTATAAGACATCTGTGTCCCCATCTTTGCATAAAATAAGCAATATCTTCACAAAATACTTTTATTTAGACAGACATCCAAGGAAATTCTTCTGTAGTAAAGACTATTTATTACACAACTTTCGATGGCGTACAAACTTTAGTCTTTTATCTATGCCATCTTCCTTTGAAGATAAGGAAGAACGTATAATCGTTACTACCTTGGTGGGTATCAAAAATTGGCTTGAACACAAACATGACTTTGAAATCCATGACTCTAGGTCAAAAGTTGTTTTATAAGAGGAAGATAAACATGGTTCTTTTTATTTTTAAATATTATTTTATTCTTTATTTTATGTGTGTGCTTACCTGCATGTATGTTTCTGTATCACATGATTTTCTAGTGCCTGCACACACCAGAAAAGGGTATCAGATCCCCCTGGAACTGGAGTTACAAATGGTTGTGAGCCACCATGTGAGTCCTGGGAATTGAACCTTCTAAAGAGTAGCCAGTGCTCTTAATCACTGAGGCATCTCTCAAGCTTCTCAAAAGGAACTTTTGGGGCTGGAGAGATGGCTCAGAGGTTAAGAGCACTGACTTCTTCCAGAGGTCCTGAGTTCAATTCCCAGCAACCACATGGTGGCTCACAATCATCTGTAATGGCATCCCTACCTGGAAGAGTAGAAGATCAACACATACACAGGCACATGGAGAGAGGAGAAGAGAAGAAGAAATAAGGAGAGGGATAATCCAGCAAACCAGTTCTTTGTTTGTTTTTGACTGTCTCTAATTAGGCGCAGTGAGACAGTATGCCCACCCTATTCCTTCCTTCTCTTATGCTATGGATGGAGGCTCTTGGAAAGACCAACCCTGCACTTGTGTGTAGACTTTGAGAAATATAATAGGAAAGGGCTCTGTTGATGAATAGTCTCTTCATTATCCCCTAGGAAGGCAGTTTTCAGGTATATGTAATGCAGCTCCAAAGAATATCCAGCAGGGCAAAACAATTGTTGCCTGTCACATTTGCTGGCTCTTTAACATACCCCTTTAAGGATTGACATCCCACCCTTTTTCATTGTATTTTCCTCTCACTTCTGCTTCCAATATATTACTTACTTGTAAGCCTTTATTGCAGCCTCTCCATCCTAAGGAGTAAAACAATTGCTAAGAAGTAGGTGAATCAAGTTCCTCTGGTGCTTAACTGCACAAAAAATGTAAGTGTGATACATTCATCTTACATGTTGATTCTTATATTATTATGTCATTACCTTTAACTGTATGATATTATATTGTTGATAATCACCTATTGCTACAAATAATACACAGAAAGATTATCATCATTATTATTGTTTCATTTTAGAGGTAGTATTTTATTGTGTAGCTGAGGCTGGCCTAGAATGTGTTAAGTACTTTAGTATGGCTTAGAACTTATAGAGCCTCAGCCTCCTCAGTGCTGGGATTACAAGCAGTTGTTGTGAAATTCTCTGCATTCTCTGTAACAAATGGGTACAATATAAGCATATTCATGTATCACAGAATGGCAGCTCCCAAAATACACTTTCTGATTAAACTTTGAATGTGGTTTACATACCGTGTTTTGAACTTAACTCCATTTGCATCTAACAGAAACCATTGCTCTGAGTGTAAAATAGTAAAAAGAAGTTTGGAAACCAGTTTGACTATATATTTTTTTATAATGAAACTAAGCATAGTTTTACCACAAGACTTTACAATCCCTCTCCTTGATATTTACCCAAGAGAAACTGGAACTGAATCCATGCAAAGACTTACACAAATATGTTCTCAAATAGTTAATGATAGTCCATTCTTGAAACAAGCTAATTTCTCATCATTGGGAATGATTCAAAAACCTGCTCTGTTCCTACAGTGGAATAATACCTAGTTATAATACAATGAAAAGCTCTGATGCTCCAAACAAGGTAGGCACACCTCAAAATCAAATGGCAGAGGAAACCAGACATTGTATGAGTTCGTTGCAATGAAGCTCTAAAAAGTGATCATTTGGGATCAGCACCAACGTTTGCTGTGAGGAAGAGAGATACAATTTGGTTTTGTATCATGATTCTGGTGGTCTTTCTACAGCTACATACATCTGCTAAAGGTCAGCAACACTTAAATTCTTTGTTTCATTGTATTATAAGCAGAGTATATAGCATACAGGCCAGAATGTCAAGTGCCTTTACCCATTGAGCTCTATTCTTAGCAAAATTTTGTTTTGTATTGGGAAGATAAAAGCTGATTTATAATGTGGAACACAGTACCCAAATTAAAAGGAACAGGTTTTCAAGCGTGTCATTAGGATCGCTGCTTTTGCAAGCTTTGAGTTTTCCCACTGGTGACATCTCAATGCTCTCCCTTGGATTCGAAACTTAGGCCTGCTGACCACATACCTTTTCTAAAGTGAGAAAACCAGTGGTCAGCCTAGGACCGTTTCCTCTTGCTTCAGCTCTGCTTCCTGCCTTTCTTAGTGTTGTCTGTAAATAGCCTCCCTGCTTTCACAACTAAAGGAAAAGCAAGTCTTGAGCGGATTGCCTTTAACTGAAGCTGAAGTGTTCTTCGGGTTAGTTCCGAGATGGCAAAGAACACTTGTGTATATTTACATTTGGATCCCAGACTTCTCTCAGGATTAATGGGCATCAATTTCAATCAGTTTTTTTTTTTCCAAATTACCTTTCTATACTTGCCATACTTGGCAGGAATCTTCACACCCAGGTACTTCATTCTAGTGGCCTTTGCCACTGTGTCTACCAGTGAGCACACCAATCATGGAAGCTATGCTGATGTTCATGTTGCTTGGCATGAGAAAGTTAACTCTTAGATATGTCGTGCACAATCTTTTTCCTTCTTTGCCATCTTCTGTAGGGGGTACTGCTGACAGCTGAGCAGGCTGCCTCATTAGAATTCACTGGGTGAACTGATTCCCATTTAACTGAAGGAATTGGTGCACCAAGGGGGTGGGAGAGAAGTCTGTTCTGTCGGAAGTCGACTTCCTTCCTGCTTTTCTGTCAGGAAGCAGGGATGGCAGTTATATGTTCCACAATGGCCTGTCTCAGGAGACACCAGGACACACTCTCACCACTCCCTCATCAAGAAATAGTGACCAATATGTGTTTATTTCAAAGTGTTTCAAACACCAAATCCAAATGTCTTTTGAAAAACAATGACTGCATTTTATTCCCCTCAGAATACAAAACCTCATGTCAAATTAATATTCCTTTCCTTAAAGAGGTCCTTATCCACAGGACTTTTGAGCTGTCACTAAAAGGGGTAAAGGAAAGAGAGAATGTTCCTTTAAGTTATATTGAAGCTTTAGCATTCAACCTGTGAGCACACTGCAGGAAAAATCTTTTCTGCAGTAATTTGCCTGATACAGTGTGGAGCAAAATCTGTACTTCTCCTCCACTTCTGTGCATTACAGTTCATAAACAGAAGGAGTCTTAAAGACCATCTAGCTCCAAAAGTAGTTTTAATCTTGCCCTGGTTGCAGAACAGAAGCATCAGGGGAATTCTAAAGACCACTTTCTTAATAGGGGACATTGACCCCTGACAAAATTCATGCAACAGTAATTCTAAGTTTTAGACTCTAAATGTTCCTTTTCTACTTTTGGCAAAATTTGAATCAAAGTGGTTTATGGATAATGGCATGATTACCTGTGCATGGAAATACGTTCAGGGTGATTTAGCAACCTCAAAGGAGATGGAGCCTCTGTCTCAGAATCCCCTGAAGGGCTTTGCCTTGTACTTGAAGCTGTTTGGAACAGAACTATTGTCCATGAAATGACAGGAGGCATCAAATAGGTCCTCATTGGAACAGTAAGCCCAGTAGTTTACTATAATCTAACCCAAGAGAAGAGTGAGGGGAGCTTATTGAAGAAGCTAGCAACACTGAGAACACAGAACATATCTTCTTCTAGTTCATCTCCTTTAAGTTTGTCTTTCACCTTTGTTCCTCTTATTTTCAAACTAAAAGAAACATGTTGCTTGGGCAAAAATTCAAACAAGAAAGAAATTTACTTTCTCATGGTTGTGTATTGCTCTGTGGATTAATTACCTTCCATTGCTGTGATAAAGAGGGACTGTGAAAACAACATTACAAGAAGACTGAATTACCTTAGATCCATTTAAGAAGGTTTTGCCCATGGTCTCTGGGCTCTGTTTTCTAGGTCTGTGGTGAGACAGGCCATCGTAGTGGCATAAATGTGTAGAGGAGGCTCTTGAACTCATTATACACAGGAAATAGAGAGACAGAGACAGGAAGAGGCTAGGGGAAAGGCACCTTTAAGAATCCAATCTCAGTGAAGTACTTTTAGCTATGCTGTACCTTCTTGTTTTTGAGACCCTCCTCAAATAGTATTACCAGCCTGGAGCTAGTGAGAGGGCTTTTACATATTCAAACTGTGATACTAAGTAACAAACCACCCTGAAACATAGCATTGTAAGGAAAAGACTTGTACTTTGCTTTTGAACTGATTTTTAGGTAAGAATGAGTAGGAAGTGACAGCACAACTTCCTTTTTTGAGATACCTGAAACCTCAGCTAGGAATGACTACATGGTCTAGGAGCTGTCTAGGCACTTTTATCTCCTTTGTATGGTCTCAAGCTCTCTCCATTGGCTCTCTTCAGATGTTCTTGGATGGTCAGACTCCTTACATTATGCCCTGTTCTAATGCTGTAGCAAAATACTCTGACAAGTGCTACTTAAGGGAGAACTGATTTAGTATAGCTTACACTTTCAGGAGATCATTTCATTATAATGTGGAGGTGTGGTCGGGAGTGGAGTTAATAGGAGTTCAGCTGGTCTCATTGCATTGGAAGTCAGGAAGCAGAGACTGAACAGGAAGTGGGATCAATTGTAAATCCTCAACTCTTATCCCTACTGACCCATTTCCTCCAGAAAGACTGTCTCCTAAAGGTTCTCCCATGTTGCCAAACAGAGCCATCAGTTGTGAAACAAGTTTCAGAGCATCACTTCTATTTGTGTGCTATTGGGGAAACAAGTTACAGAGGGGAACCCAGATTCAACAAGTCTTTGGACTCTACTTCCTGTGAAGAATAGCAAAGACTATTTGGTCACTTTCAATCTATCTTAAGGACCATGTTTACAAATGTTAGTGATATGACTTAGAGAAGACTTCTCTTAACATTGTTGTGTGCATTTGGCCACATGTCTTCTCTGATATTATGAATGCCATTCCATTATTCTACATGTAAGAAATTAAGCATTGAGGTGTTGACTTCATTCTGTTTTTGTTTTGTTTGACTATAGTAAGAGGTAGGGAGGGGTGTATACTGTGAATTCTGCAGCAAACAATGTTTCAACTGTGTAGGTCTCTTGAGACTTTTTATCAATAGTTTTAAACTAAAAAAAAAAATCCATGATGAGTGTTCCCAGTGGTCACAAAGAATTATAATCACATATATTATCTTATTTTGTATTCTCAAGTGCTCTGTGATGTCAGTATAGCAAAAAAATATATCCTATATCCTTAGGAAAATTGAATGGATAATACTTTAATCCTCATTGTTTTCATATGGATTCAGAGAGGTTGGCCAACTTACCAAGGTTGCTTAGCTAGAGCCTGAAAATCCGAGCTTCAAATCCTATCACTCTAACACCCCAACATATGTCCTGAATTTCCACTCATCACAGATCTGTAGATCAAAATAAAACATGAGAAATTATCTTTCAAGTTTCACTTCCTGAAGTGGTTAAAACAGGCATGCAAACTATCGTCATCCCATAGTCAGGAGTGATAGCATGTGTTGTGTTGCCTGCAGCAACTGTGTTCATCACCACTTCTACTTGTAGGAATTACTTCCATGGGTTTAATATTTTGAGTACTATAACAGGAGTGATTATTAACTAGAGAGGGTCAAAAAATTTTTAAAGTTTTTATGAACTAAAATAATAAACTGAGAGCAACCAGATTCTGAATCGGAAACGTAGTTTCAGGTAATTATGTTAGGGTAGATTTTTGTATTAATTTTTCCATTGCTTCCACTGGAGGTATGAGGAAATTACAGACATAATTGGGCTGGTTCTAGAATAGGCTCTAGTTATCTTTTGTCATCTCTTTCTGCATTTTACTTTGATTTGGCTCAAAATTCATGTACCACTAGTCCCATTCAGCCACATGACAAGTTGAGCCATTGAGATCAGATGCTTTCTGATTCTTATTGGCAACCATGAAATGTTCAGATCAGAGGGCTTCTGTATTGTTCTACATGGATTTCACCAATTCTGTATTTATTTTACTAGCTTTCTATGTTGGAGTGGAGTGTATCTCTCAGTTCAGCCACAGCCTACAAATGTAATGGGTTTAATTGGAGCTTCTGCAAAAATGCTTCTAGAAAAACAAACGTATTGCTTCCGAGTATCTATAGACGGCCTTGATCCGTGGATGTCTGTTATTGCTAAGATAGAATGAGTTTTGATGGATAGCTTAGATTTTAGGAATGGAAATAAAATATCAGTTCAGAATGCTGCCTATTCTTCATATTCATCAATCCTTCAATCTATAGTTTGTTCTATTGTCATTGCATTCATTCAGGATGCATTTTCCTAGTACTGGCTGGAAATGCAAGGGCATGCAAAACTATACTCATGATGATGCCTAGTCCTAAATCTTTGGATCTTAACTTTTAGGTATCTCCTTCATTTCCCTTTTTGTATCCAGGTTTCTTTTTCCTCTGATGCTAATAGTTTTCACTTCAAATGTTGTCCCCCCCCCCCCCTTTCTGATATTTACAGGATTTGCTTCATTTGATTTTATGCCAAACTATTAAATTTAATTATTGTTCTTATAACTTATTATTATTCCAAGTTTATAATTTTTCCTATCAAGTTGCTCTTTGCTTGTACTATCCTTAAATTTCATCATGCTACTTATTCTTTTACCTTACTATCTTCAGGATGTTTATCTCATGATATGCTTCAGATTCTCCTATGATTTCTTGTAGTTTGGTTGTTTCTACTGGTTTTCTTTGCTTCACCGGCTAACTCCCTTTTGGTATTTCATTTCCCTGTGAAGCTAGCATCTTCTTTGATTATAAGCTTATCTTTGACTTTTCGTTCCTTCTGTTAGAATTTCTATAGTCTTCAGATTTCATATTGATTTTGCCAACACTGTAGGGTTTTCTAGGCCCTGGACCAGTTTTTATATCAATATCTCAACTTGGGTTTTTTTTATACCCACAGGTAGTTTTAACTCCAACTTCACATCTATAAGACACTGAAATCCTTTTTAATAGCTCTGCTTAAGCCTCCTCCAAGACAAGAAATAGCAAACATCCTATTGCTTCATTAAGCCAACAGACAGTATTTCTGTGTCTCCATAATAAAGAGGATATTTCTGAGGCTCTAAACTCTATTCATGTGTCTCAGTTGGGAAACACTCTTTATTTACCTGGGGCTAAGGTCACTGCTTGTCTGTGTTTATTGATTTCAAAGACCTATCTTAGTCTCTAGAGCCTCTTTCTTGGCTAAGGCCCCTAATGGGTACCAGAAATGAAGTTATGGCCCTGTGTTTCATGTTCTTCTTGTCTAGAACTTGGACTTTTTTGTTTTTGTCTTTCATTTCTCACTGAGGTTTAGGTTGTTTTGGGATGACAGGAGAGGTCATGGTTTATTTTGACTTTTTACATGTTGTAGCTGGAGGCTGTTATTTAGTTCTTAATGTTTTAAAAACAGGTTTAGAGTCCTTGGATTAACTGTCCTTTGCTTACTTATGCTTATTAATTGGAGACGTACATAGTCAAGTATTTTACCTCAAATATTACATCAGAAACAGACAATGGGAAAGTAGTTGGTGCTTCTGGAGACAAGGCAAAAATCATACTAACAAATAGAGCTGAAGCCCGATGATAGCAAAGATATAAGAAGAAAGCTCTTAAAGATAAACACAAAATATCATGATGTCCTGGAGTCAAATAGAACTAACAAACTACCTGACACACCAGTATCCCATGATGACTTCACTATATATCATCACATAAAATAGTCTATATCCACAATGATGAACTTGTTGATGTTATTTCTCTAATAGTATATATGACTGCTACTATATTATCTTTTCAAATCCCTTGATATTCTATATCAGCCAGTTGAGCTATGAGAGCTCACACAAGTGAGGATTTGGGGAGGGGGATTCTGTGTGGCAATGGAGTGGAGAACTGTGGAAGCTTCGGGAATGCTATACCTTCACTGGATTTGTGTTATCGTGGTCATATTTGCTCTGCAAACTAGATATACCCCAATACCTACAAACTAAAACTGAGTGGGAGGCTCTCAAAGCACACTGCTCTTTGAATAGGAATAGGTATAATTGGAACTTGATGGAAATTATTCTGGAAAAGTCCTTAAGAGACTCCCCATGGCCTCCACAGAACATAGTGAAGCTGCCATTGAAGTTCCCAGGCTTTCAGCAAACCTGGGTGGAAGTTTTTAAACTAGTAAGCAGTGAAGAAGTCTAAGTTCATGAGAAGCCAGAGTAGTTTGCAAAGGATACTTCTTCAAACAACTGGAACAGGACAGGTACGAGGAATGAAGAGGAAAGTTCTGGAGGTCAGAGGATCACTAACTTTGTGAGAGCATCAATGGTACCTGACCAGATTTTGGCAGCCAGCTAGAACAGCATCTTCTTTGGCTAAAGGAAAGGCCAGTTGAGGACACTCCAGGTCAAGGCTGCTGCGGAATGATCTGTAGATCATTCTAAGATCTACAGATGCCTGCCCCTTCTTGAAGAAAGAAGAAACAGAAAAGATCCCAGGGGCCTGAGCAGGTGACCAGAATTGATTGGCTGTGGCTGTGAGCTCCTAAAAGGGGGCCAACATCACTTCCAGAAACCTCCTTTCTTTCATTTTCTCCCATATCTTAGGTTCCTGCTCTACCCATCCTCTGTTTCCATCCCCCAGTTTCTTTTTGGTTGTTTTAGATTCCTCCACATTTCTACCCTTTCACGGAAAATTCTTATTTCCAGAACCTGGGATGAACATTTCTTTTCTTTTTTTAATGAACTCTATTTTTATTTGTATGTAGGAATGTGCACATGAGTATAAGGACTTGCAGAGGCCAGAGACATTGGGTGCTCCTGGGGTTGTGGTTTTAGAAGTTTGTGAGCCATGCAATATAGGTGATGGTACACAAACTCTGGTTCTCTGCAAGAGAAATATATGTTCTTTTAACTGGTGAGTCATTTTTTCATCCCCCCATATGCCCATTTTATTTAATCTCTCATTGAGATCAGTAACAGTCTTGTAATGAGTTGATATGAAAAGGAGATTATAATGATGATAAAGATATTTATTTATTTTTGTTGTTGTTTAAATTAAATATTTATTTGTGTTTGTAGTGTGTGTGTGTGTGTGTGTGTGTGTACTGCAAGGAAAACTTGGGAGAATTGTTTATTCCTTGCACCCTATGAGGTCTAGAGTTTGAACTTAGACTGACGAGCTTGCAGCAAGAGCCCCTTTCTGCTGAGCTTTCCTCCCAGCCCTGGTTTTAGTTTTTAAGAGTGCCTTCCCATGTAGTTTAGGATGGCCTGGAACTTGCTGGGTAGCCAAGGCTGGCCCTGACTCACGATGCTCTTACTCCTATCTTCCAGGTGCTGTGATTACAGGTGTACATATTCACACCAAGCATATTTCATTTATTTTCTCAGATTTATTTATTTACGTTTGATTAATGTCTGTGTACATGCAATGAGTATATGTGTATCATATGTATACAGGTGCCAACTAAGGCCAGAGAGCACTGGAGCTCCTGGAACTGGAGTTAAAGGCAGTTGTAAGCCATCTGTTGTGATACTGGGGACTGAACCAGATTCTTTACATGAACAGTAAGTACATGCTCTTAACCACACATATTTCTTTTTTTACATTTTTGTTTTCGTTAAAAGGAGTGAGTTGTGTAAGGGGGTTAAATGCTTTATAGGTAAGAAAAAAACTGTGCTAGATCCAAATTATTCATTATCTTCTTCATCATCTTCCTATTCTTCCTGCTCTTCCTCATCCTCTTCATCCTCCTCCTCATCTTCCTCTTCCTTCTTTTTCTTGCTCTTTTCAGCCTTGACCACCCCCTTTTTTGTTGCATCAGGTTTTCCTTTAGCTCTGTAGGCAGCAATATCCTTCTCGTACTTCTCCTTCAGCTTGGCAGCCTTCTTCTCATAGGGCTGCTTGTCATCTGCTGCAGTGTTGTTCCACATCTCTCCTAGTTTCTTTGCAAAATCACCAATGGATAAGCCAGGATGCTCGCCTTTGATTTTGGGGCCATACTCAGAACAGATCAAGAAGAAGGCCGAAGGAGGCCTCTTCGGTGCAGTGGGGTTCTTGAACTTCTTTTTGGTCTCCCCTTTGGGGGGAGGATGTAGGTTTTCCTTTCTCTTTCATAACGAGCCTTGTCAGCCTTTGCCATATCTTCCAATTTCCCCTTTTCTTTAGCAGACATGGTCTTCCACCTCTCTGAGCACTTATTGGAGAACTCTGGGAAGTTGACAGAAGCATCCGGGTGCTTCTTCTTGTGCTCCTCCCGGCAAGTTTGCACAAAGAATGCATATGATGACATTTTGCCTCTCGGCTTCTTAGGATCTTCTTTGCACATGTTTAGTTGATTTTCCTGCACAAGGCACTGAGTCGCCCAGTGCCCATCCACCTCTCGCTTGCCCTGGCACTGTCTTTATGGAGCTAAATGTACTGCCATCACACATATTTTTGAGAGAACAGAAGACTCTTGCAGAAGAAAATGGAAAACTGTGATCTCATGGATGCTGGGCTTGCATTTAAGACATTAAGATTATTTTCCTTGGGAAGGATAAGACATATATATATATATGTGTGTGTGTGTGTGTATAAAATCTTCCATCTCAGGTGAGAACAAGAACAAATCATTTCCCCTTATGAAATGAGCTTTATTTTATTTCTTTATGAAGCAATACAACCTATATACAAGTTGAATATGAAACAGATGAGACTGTAGATTTTTAGGGATTTCAAGTCTAAGGTCTGATACTTAAAACATGTCACTTGAGGGTTGACCAGATGGCTCAGTGACCTGAGTTTCATCCCAAGAATCTAGAAAAAGCTGGACGAAGAGATTCCACAAAGTTCTTTTCTGATCTTGATATATATATATATATATATATATATATATATATATATACATACATACATACATACTCTGGGGCAATACACACCCGTGATGCACACACAAAATAATAATAAAAATTTTGAAATTAACAAATGCCACTTGACAGTGTTTACCACATGATAGTAGAAAAAGTAAAATATGAGTTGATAGGCTTGTTTTACTTATACCTATAAATCAATACAGTTCCATCAATCCAAACCTGTTCATTATAGACCAAAAGAAAACAACTGGAAAATCAGACCATGGGTAAATCTACAAATTAACTCTGACAGATCGAACAATAGAACACAATTCAACAATAAGAAGGGACGAGTTACTGATAAATACAACAGTATAAATAAATTGTGAAAATAGCCATGTGAACAATAGAGATTTTGCATAAGAATGATGTGCAGTGATAACACAGGTCAGTTTTGAACTTATAAAACTATCCTGCAGTAGAAAAAAAATAGAAAAGTAATGAACTCTGATGGTTAGGGACAGAGATTTACTGGATAGGGATATGGCAACTTTCTGACTGATAGCCTTTATTTTGATAAGGATTTGGGTTGACCAGTTAGTTTTATATCTTTGTTTGATTATACCAACTGGCAAACTTAAGATGTATGGGAGAGCATATGTTTAATTGTATGTTAATTTAACCTCAAGAGACAAAACTGCCATAAGCCAATATTGAACTTCAGTTAGTGGTATGCATACAGATGTATTTGAGGGGAAGTAAATTTGTGCCTGCAAATCACTTTGGAACTCTCCTCAATATAACATGGACTGATGGATGGCCAAGAAATTGAATGTCCATTTCATAACCTAGTCATCGGGTAGGGGAGGGTTTCCTGTACAGTTTGGTCAACTTTTCTGTGTGTTTATTTGTTTGCTTGTTTTTCACATAATAGGAGAGAACTTAAAATGAGTTTCATTCGGGATCAGTTTGTGTCTAGAATTCTGAATGCATCCCTGCCTGAGTGGCCATTGTTGCTAGGCCTATTTGAGAGGTCCTTTTCTTTGCTGTCTGTCCGTAGAGTCTGGAGTTTTGTTTCTTTTTAATTACCCAGGCAAACCCTTTATGCAGACTTTTACCCTAATACTTTCCTTGTGAACTCTTGTCCTGCCCACCCTTCTTTTCAGTAGCTAAAGATAACTTATAAATGCATAATTGTTGAATGGACATTATTTGGTTGCTTCCTAAGATTGCAAACATGTTCTTGGAAGCTACTGTGATTACTCTTGGTTGCACAAGGAGAGCATTAGGGACACTGAGTTTGATAAATTGCCCGAAGATACTCCCACTTCCCTCCTTCCTTACCCAATCTCCTGAACTATATTGAATTTGTAATGACAGGATCTCTCATTTTTCCAAATTGTATTATAAATCCAGAAAATATACATTCTCTGGAATTGGCATGCCCATCTTACAATCTCATTTGGCCAGAATCTTGGCTGCAATTTGTCTGCAGGTTCCCATGCCTACTTTGTGGGCTAAACTGACACTGTACGACCTTCTTACCATTTAAATCTATTGCTCATGTACATTAAGCCGAATGCTATGCATAGGTCAAAAGAGGCTGCCAGGAGAACACTTTAAAAAGAGTCCTTCTTTTTGTTGCTTGTTAGTTCAAAAAAAAATGCTGCATTTGAAATCTTGTATAGGGCAATGAGAAAAAGGTGGACACACATGTAAGCTGTTGCTTGGATGCAGGGCATTGTGTAAATTTACTCCTGCCATAGCATGGGAAGTTGTTGCTACCAGAAGGTTCCATTGAGACTGAGGGCACTAATTCATTTGATATCATCTGGGCCAAAGTCACTTGAAGAGCAAGCTCCTGGCCCACATCTCAGTTTCTAAGGTAATCACAAATCATTTGTGCTGACATTTAAGATCTGACAGTCAGGGTTGACCTTGGAATGAAAGCCAGGCTTCAGCAAGGAGAGCCAAGAACATTTGCATCAAGACCTGAAAACAGGGATGAAGTTCTGTTTCTGTGGCCAGGCTGCAGTACCGTTGTTTAGTCAACAAACATTTAGTGAGGGCATAGTATGTGCCAGTGCCAGGTTCAGGCTCTGTTACTTCCATAATTCTGGTCATCTGCTGAGCTAGCTATTTTTTTTTTAAACTTTCCCCAAACGTTCTTTCCCTTCTATTTTATCGTAGCATGAAGCAGCACATTTTGCATAATGGGTCAGATGCAGATATTGTAATGATTGTCACCAAAGCATAGAAATGGCTCACCTGAAAGCCTCTAGGTATTAACAGGACTCTAGCAGTGTGTTTGGGCGCCTCCTAGTCATCCGCTGCCAACTCCCTCTTGGAAAATCAGGTGGGGTTTGGTAGTGCCAATGCCAGAGACTAAAGGCTCTGGGAAGAGATATACTTCCTTGCTGGAATATTGAATTCTGAGTAACTACCTCCAGCTTTTGAGTCAGCTGGTATTCCTACATATACATATTCCTGCCTCATTTGGGTGGTGGGCAGTTTCCTTCATGCCTGTGAACCTAAGTGAAAAGCCTTAAGTAGAACTAATTGTTAATTATCAGTTATTGACGAATCTGTAATCCCTGCACCTGAAATGTTGAAGCAGGAAGATTGTAAATTCAAGGTCATTTTGAACTACAAACCAAGACTGTCTGAAAAGACAAAAAACAAACAAACAAACAAACAAACAAACAAACAAACAAAAACAAAGCTAGTATCCTTTTTTCCTCTAAGTTTAAGCCAAGGGATGTGTAAACTTTTGGGCCTTCTAGGGGTGCACATATGTGTGTTTGTGTCAAATGGCTTTTCAGGATTCTAAGTGAAAAAGAAGAATAGTTAAACAAAAACTAGTGACAGTCATCAATCATCAGAGCCACTGATAGTGGAATATTGCTGTTTGTACTAGCTAGCTTTTGGTGTGTAACAAATCAGCCCATAGATGCGAAAGCTCATGATAATGGTTAAAAGTTGTTTGGTTTCTGTTTGGGTAAAATAGTGCAACAGTGTATGTATTTGTGATTTCCTGTTGATACAGATACAGATTAGATTTAAACAAACAAACAAACAAACAAACAAACAAACCTCTGTTATCCAGTATACATAATTAGTAACAGAGAAGGAAAAGTATTTAGGGACCCAGCAAAGTCTTTGTTAAAATTTTACCAGTCGCACACCCTAGATCCTAGTTCTCTTTTATTTAAATTGCTCACTGACATGAATTGTGGGGTAGGGGAACACTAACTCTGTCTTGTAGAGTTTGTAAGGGTCTAAGCGAAACAATGAAGCACAGCAACATTGTAACAAAGAGAAACAATGTGTAGGCAAACCATTTCAGCTCTGTAATTTATAAGACAACTTCTCTGAACTCTTCTTCCAAAGGGAAGCTCTTTCTCCAGATCTTTCTCTAATCTGGAGAAAAGGGGAGTCTCCCACTTGGATTTTTTTCTTTTAAAAAACAGATTTTGGACTAATTAGCAATTGTGCCTTCATTAGCAATTTGTTATGCAGCAAATTTCAAGATACCTAGAAAAGTTTTATGATTGGAATTATAAGCCTTAACTATAATTGCCTGTCCCCAGACATTTACAAACTCTGTGTTTAGCCCTGAGCACTTTGTATAAATTACTTTATTGATTCCTTGTGGCATCCCTAAAGTTTGTCTCAATTTCATACATATGTCTATTTTATGCAAGAATATCTGTAGTTTTATGAGCCCAAGCCATACTGGACTAGTGGGACTCACAAGATTGGGGATTTTGTCTTTGTCACTTTTGTTCTAAGGTCAGGAGTAAGAAAAAGTAGAAATGAAGAATAGAATGTGTATACGACGTTCATGAGCCCATCCCTTTGGGAAACATACTTTTCTGCCACAGTATATGCTCCTTACCTACTCCCATGTTTTTGGAAACGGCAGGTGTTGTGTCCAGAAGAGCTGAGCTCAGCAGATGCCCAACTCAGCATTGGCTGACTCTCGTTTCTTGAAAAGGATGCCATTGATGATCTGGAATAAAGAAGACCCCTAGCTGTATCCCTAGTCCAACATTTTTTTTCAGATTCTGAAAGGCCCATAATCCCCTGGAAGCCTTGTTAAAATAGAAGCTGAATAACCCATGGGTGTGAGCTGGGCATGAGACTGCATTTTTGTCAAGTTCCCAAGTGATTCTAATGTCACTGGTCACTGTGGAGTTACAAGGCAGTAGTGAGCATCCACATTCTTCAGTAAACTTTTTACCTCAGTTTTTCTCCTTTGTAAAGTACCGTTGATCTTCCTCAAAGGGCTGTTATATTAAAATAAGTGCTTAAAATGGAGCTTTCAGTATAGTAAACTATGCTGCTTGTCCCTATTATTCTTTATGCCCATGTACTTGCCTTTTTGAATTTTATTCTAGTATACGACCATGAATATGTCAAATTTCAAACTGTACTCTAGCCTGCCCTTCTGCTCAATCCTTGCACATCTGGCTAGCAGTGAACCCAGACAGCCCTTACATTTTCACGATACTCTTTAGATATTCAGCAAGTGCATTCAGGCTGCCTCTAATCCCTGCCTGCCCCACCTTCCTGTGGCTCCCTGTCACATGTTTATGAGATTGTGGAAGTATTGAGAGGTGGTTGATTCTTTAAGAGCTGGGATAGAATAGAAGGTGGGTAGGTGACAGGGGAACACGGCTTGCAGAAGTGATGAATATATTTCTAAGTGATTAAGGTATTTCCTATTTAGTTCCTGTGACAGTAAATTACTAGGAAGACAGAAGGGAGATGGAAGGAAAAAGGAAGGAAGGAAGGAAAAAATGAAAGAGGGAGGGAGGGAGGAAGGGAGGGAGGGAGGGAGGAAGAAAAGCCCAATCCTGAATCTCTCTGCTTTCCTTTCTCATATGGTTTCTTCCATATATACTTGTTTACCACGAGCTGTTCATCATCCTCACAAGGAGATCTATGCCGCTCTCTGTATAGTAAACTATGTTATTTTTCCCCATTATTCTTTATGCCCATACACTTGTCTCTACAAGTATATGGCCTTACATGTACCTGTAAGGGTATGGCTCAGCAGGTAAAGGTGCTAGTTGTGAAAGCCTGTTGAAATGAGTTTTAGTCCCCGGGATCTACATAAAAGTGGGTGGAGGGAACTGAATCCAGAAAAATTCTGGATTGGGTGGCCTCCTCACAAGGAGATCTATGGAGCCTCATAGTCTCTGAAATGATTAAATAAACAAAGCTATTTTGTAGGTATTCCTCAACTATTTTCTTGTATAAACAGGAAATGGACTAATGTGAAGTTTCTGGGACTTGAGGTTCTTTGTTAGTGTAAACATACCCTGTCTTTAATCCAACACTTTCTATACTTCATGTCTTCCTGAATCGCCATTGCTTGGGTTTCATATTCTTGCAAGAGAAGTTTTGTATTCAGAACACTTAATACGTTAAGGCCTTTTGTATCACAAAATGTGTAGCATGGAAGACAAGAACTCCTATTTTGAAGTCAGAATTTGTGAGTTCAAAAGCTCATTCTACCACTTATCAACAATATTTTATCTTGAGGACTGTCTTTTTCACTTTTATTTCCTCAACCACAGGAAAAGACAATACTGATGATTTTATGAGCTTGTTAGAAGAGATGGAAGAATCCCTGCAAAACAGGTTAACATCATGCCTGACACATGATAAATGCCTAGCAACAGTTTGATTTCTGCATTTGTGTTATGCAACTGTGAGGTCAGCTTCCTTCCTCAACTGGAAAGGCTTCTCATGCTATGAAGACAAACACTGGTGTCACCTTCCTGCCTGTGTCACTGCCACCCTGCAATCACCAGGCTTCATTCTGTGGAATGACAGGACTAGTCTATCAGGAACACCTTTGCTCCCAGTCATCTCCGTTCCCTGATCCCACACTTTGGAAATCAGTGGGGAGGTTAGGGAAGGTTTTCACTAGTCCATCTCTGTCCACTGATTGGACCAACAATACAATAATCACGGCATGCAATCTCAACAGAAGCCAGATGAGAGGTCACCCCATTCCTTCTGGGACTTTTAGAGCTGCAAGGAACTCACTGAGATAGTGTCCTGTGCTATCTTAATATCTCTATCCCCCTAATTCCAGTGTTGAAATCCTGCCACTTCAAATGATCGCATTTAGGAGGTGGGAGTCTTAGAAGGATAGTTAGAGCATAAGGGTTAAGGCCTTTATCCCTATTATTAATATTTTCAAGAAGCTACTCTATGCAGTTCAACTTGCAAAATATTTGTTCCAGCACAGTTAGGAATGCAGCCCAACAGGTTTGCAAATGACTCCATATCACAATGACATAAGGTTGGATACCAGCAATCTTAGAGAGATCCATTTCTCTCTCCTCACTATGTTTGGATACAGCAAGAAAAGGGCATTTGGGGTAGATATTAGGGTACCATGGTGTATCAAAGTGCCAGCATTGATCTTGAGCTTCCTATTCTCTTGAACTGTGAGATGTAAAGTACAGGCCACCCAATATATAGGTTTTGTAGAGTCAGTTCCCTCCACCTGCTTTTATGTGTATTCTGGGGGTCAAACTCATTTTGGCAGGTTTGTATAGCCAGCACCTTTACCTGCTCAGCCATCCCACGGGACTTAACGGCTTTTTATCATAACAGCCAGAGAAACTGACACTCAGCCATTGTTGAGGTACTGTTTTGTACACAAATGGGAGAAAGCAGGGGCTAGTGAGAAGTGTGAGGAGAGCTGGAAGGATGACCCCTTCCTAGTGGACACTAGTGAACTCTACCCTCAACCAAAGCAGCTAACATCACCCTGAATCTACAGACCCAGATCTCATATCTACTGTGCTCTTCAGCTGAGGCACAGAGGGTTGTTTGTTTATTTTGTCCCATATGCTATGTTAGATATATAAGGCAGGGGCAAGTCCTGATTAAACATTGTCTCAAGCCCCAGCGGGCCAGTATGACCTAGAGACTAGGACCAACCTCCCTGCAGTGAGCCCATGTAAGTAGCTGGAGTAAGCAAAAAGGGCAGGTGCAAACAGCTCAAGGTGAATTTTATGGATAAAGTCTAGAAAGGAGTAGAAATGAAAAAGAAAATGGAAAATCTATAGTAGTTTGTGCTAGCCCAGTCCTTAGACTGGTCTAGACACCTGGAGGGATGAGGTAAAAGATGGCGAGTGATGTGGTTGTAAGTCACTTAAAGTTTTTGTGCTTCAGCATCGTTGTTTCCAGGGTTGCTGGAAGGATCACAGAAGATTAGCTCTTGAGCTTTGCTGGCACTCAAGAAGAACATGCTCCTAGCTCAGAGCTTGCACTAGTGTACAAATACTACCCTGCCATGACCTTACCAAGCTGTTGAGATGAAATTTCAGGAGCAAGCATGCCAGGCACTGTCCTTCCCTTTGAAACCTTTACTGGGTTGCTCACTAGAATTGATTAGAGGCCAGGGACCAAAGTAGCAGGTAGGTTCAGGGCATGCTGGAGGAGAAGGGAGACTGGTGCATGGAGGAATGAAGTGTGATGGAGTATAATGCCTCTCTGTTGAGGGGGAAAGAAGCCGAGCTTCACTAACAGGAGAACAGAATCCCAGTCTTGATCTGGAGGCGAATGTAAAAGGCAATCTACTTTTGTAAACTATAGTGGAAAGGCAAGGGTGTCAAACCAAAGCATGCACTTGGCATAATGAATCATATGCCATTTTACGCTTTGAAATAACTTTCTATGACATTAGTTGTGAGGTTGTTCAACAAACATTGAGTGTGTAGGTTGTGCTAGACACTCATTATGTTGGGTATTTGTCAATAGCACTCTTACCTCGACTCTCCTCTGGGGATTCTACTTGCCTTTTACTAATGAGAATAATTAGGACTAACCCTAATTTCTTTTTCATTTCAGCCAGCCTTAGGAAACTTCCATTTGCATTCCTTTCCTTCAGTGTTGCCTGACTGGTTAGTTAGTTGTAGAGAGTCAATCCAGTTGGTTAATGGACTGAGCAAAGGGGTTAAGGTCACAGTGTTGGTCCCCCAGAGCTGATTTACCTCACTGGTTGTGAACACTGCCTTTCTTTCTCCACCTCCAATGTGGATGCTCTCTCCTCCCTTAGGGCCTTTGCACATTTTTTTTTTTTTTGGTTGAATGAAAGGAAGGTATTTATTTAATTTTTTTTCTTTTTGCACATTTTAAAAAATATTGTTATTAGGTATTTTCCTCATTTACATTTCCAATGCTATCCCAAAAGACCCCCATACCCTCCCCACCACTTCCCTACCCACCCACTCCCACTTTTTGGCCCTGGCGTTCCCCTGTACTGGGGCATATAAAGTTTGCATGTCCAATGGGCCTCTCTTTCCAGTGATGGCCGACTAGGCCATCTTTTGATACATATGCAGCTAGAGTCAAGAGCTCCGTGGTACTGGTTAGTTCATAATGTTGTTCCACCTATAGGGTTGCAGATCCCTTTAGCTCCTTGGGTACTTTCTCTAGCTCCTCCATTGGGGGCCCTGTGATCCATCCAATAGCTGACTGTGAGCATTCACTTCTGTGTTTGCTAGGCCCCAGCATAACTTGACTATATGCCATCTTGCCCCTAGGTACTGAGATTCAATGTCAGTTTTCAGCCAAGCCTTCATCACCTTTATAACCTGGTCAAGCATTTTGCAGCCTGCTGGAGCCTTATACTTTTCTAGACTGACACACTTTACTATTCATAGTTGTATATTTATTCTTATTACTGTTTGATAACTCTCCTTTACATTAGTTAAAGTAGGTTTAGGTTACATCTAATAAAATACCTGGCTGATTTCAGTTGAAGTTCAGCATATCTTGGGGCTCTATTTTGAAACACAGGGATTGTTCTTCTTTTCTATCTCTGTCATCTATAGAAAATATACATAACCCTCATGATTACAAGATAACTTCTACTACTCCAGGCATTGTTTTTATATTCCAGTCAGAAAGAAGGAAGAGGAAAAACTAGTCCCAACTGATTACTATTTATGTCTTGTTGGCCAGAACTGAGTCATTGGGACATGTCACTATTCTCGGTGGGAAAGGAGTTCAAAAATAAAATTGTTGGTGCTGGAGAGAGGCATGATGCCCAGAGAGGGGCTTCTGCTCTTCATAAAGAAAAGGAAGGTAGAATGGGGTGAGGACTTGCATGAGGGGGGTACTGGGAAGGCTAATATTGGTCATAAAGTGAATAAATTTTAAGAAGTAAATAAATAAAATATTGTTGTTGCTTCTGCCTTGTTATTATTTGAGTTCTATAACTTATATAGGAAAGGAAAGCCTGAGAGAGATGGTAAAGCAACTGAAGTAGACAAGCCCATAGTACTTTCCATATGTTCTTATCGTTTCAAAGCCAAAGATGGTAGGAGCCATGTTTGTTTTCTTGACCCTGCACAATGTCTATTTTCTTGTAGGCATATTGTTGAATATAACACAACTAACTGTAAACAAATGAAGAAATGAATTCTTATGGAAAGTATTTCCCGCCTTGGATCTGGTTGCACTGTGAGTATCAAGTGCTCTTTGTAGACTCATATGTTTGAATGCTGTCTGCAGATGATGGACCTATTTTTGAAATATTATAGAACCCATGAGACATGGGAGCTGTATGACAGAATTAGGTCACTCTGGGCAGGTCTTAAAGGTAGTATCTGTTTACAGCCTGGTTTCTCTGGTTCCATGTCCGCCATGACAGAGTGGCCTCTCCTATGCATCCGTCTACCCAAGGACCACCAAGTCTACCTGACTATGGTGGACTGAAATCCCCCTGAAAGTATGAGCCAAAACACACTGTTCCTTCATCTTGTTTCCCTTAGGTATATTATCCCAGAAAAAAAGGAAACTGGTAACACAGATGTTAAGAGGGACCAGAAGAAAGCAGATAGATCAGTGCCAAGAGTTTAATAGATACCACTGGGGACTAAACTAACTGGATATTGGTTTTGCATGAATCATGAGAGGGCACCCTTCCTTAGAACATGTTACTGCCATAGAATAGAAAACTGCCTTAATGAATGTCTAAATTTATAGTGCCTTTGATGTCAGTGATGTCCCTTCACATGCTATTAGGTCATTCACTCAGCATCCTACACAGCACAATAAAACCACCCTGCTCTACAAGTAGGTTGGGTGGATGTAGCAGTGAAAGAGCTGCCATACTTGACTTCCATAGTCTCGAAAGTATAAGTTTCCTAGGTTGTAATGCTAAGAGGGTACATGAGTGATGTACCTTTATAGAGACTTAGTCTGAGGTACTAGGCATGTGCTAAGAAGACCAGACACACTCCATTTGGTAGGTGTACTGGCTGGATTTGTATGTCAACTTGACACATGCTGGAGTTAACAAAGAGAAAGGAGCCTCCCTTGAGGAAATGCCTCCATGAGATCCAGCTGTAAGGCCTTTTCTTAATTAGTGATCAAGTGGTGAGGGCCCATTGTGGGTGGTGCCATCTTTGGGCTGGTAGTCTTGAGTTCTATAAGAAAGCAAACTGAGCAAGCCAGGAGAAGCAAGCCAGTAAGTAACATCCCTCCATGGTCTCTGCATCAGCTCTTGCTTCCTGACCTGCTTGAGTTCCAGTCCTGACTTCCTTTGGTGATGAACAACAATGTGGAAGTGTAAGCTGAATAAACCCTTTCTTCCCCATCTTGTTTCTTGGTCATGATGTGCATGAATAGAACACTAAGATAATCAATTAATGCTTCTAAATTTTAGTTTCCTAAGCTTTTAACCAGAAACAAAAGCTCCCAATCCATAGCTGTATTAAGAATGAAATACTTTAATTGTTCATAGTCTGCAGAGCATCAGGAAACCACATGTGCTATGGTGTATGTGAAATGCTAACAGGAAATAGGTATCCAGTGGTTGATCACATCTTTTCTCTACCATTCTTTAGACATTGATCTTGCTCATGTTATTTAGTTTCTATGGGGTTCAGTCTATGCAATACCTCTTTATACCCGTGCTTCTGATTATCCTTGCCACTGTGACAAAATGCCTGAAGAAACAAGATGAGAGAGGAGGGGTAGGTTTTGGCTCACAGTTTTAGGAGGATTTCAGTCTGTCACTGTGGGTAAACCTGGTAGCAATCAGATGGAAGGAATGTGTAGCTGAGGCTACTTCATCATGAAGCACAAGGAAGGCGAGAAAGCATACTGGAAACAGCAAGCATAAACTTTAAGGTCTGCTCATAGTGACCTATTTTGGCAAAGCAGTTTCCATGTCCTACCACCTACTGCTCAGGAAAGCTGAGGAGTAAATGTCACAGTTGGTGTTCAGTGCATGTTAACCAGGAACTTTATAGCAGTTGGCCTCGTACTCTGCCTTTTGTCTTTGGGATTACACCAATATATATGTTTAGATCAAAGACATATATAAAACAAAGTGAGAGAAGGGTCTCTGAGTCTTTGTGAAGAGAATGGATAAAGGAAGAATAATTTGGCATATTTTCTTGACTTTCTTGTAACGTCTCTTCCCTTCTCTATCCCGTGTTCCCTCCTAAACAGTCTTGGATGAATTGCATACTTCACCTATGGGTTTCCAGCTGCAGTTTCTTACCAATTTGCCAAAGAATTGATTTCATAGAAAATCCCCATGATTGACAAGGTAGAAAGGAAGTCAAATGGAAGAAACAGCAAGGTACATTGGCAGATTGGAATCAAGCAAACAAGAATCTTGGTTTGCACAGACTCTGCTCCTTGGCTCTTTTCCCTTCCTCCTCGGAATTAGGGGTCTGTGAATGCTGGACAAATCTGTTCTGATCCTGTAGCAGTGAGACAGGTGGACAGAGGAGTTCGGTGGAGCAAGCAACAGAATGTTTACTCTAGGGCAGTCTAATTGCCCACTTTCTCATCCACAGTCTCCCAGAGCTGCACTGGTGTAACTGAGGAGGATCATATTTGGTCCTGTCCTTGTCAGCATGTGCCTCCTCTTCCCTAGCATCGTGCGCCTCGCCTTAATCTCTTTGAGAGTTATCAGGGAAACAAGATGCCTTTTTGCTTCATTTCTCACATCACATTTCTCTGGAGTAAAGAGCACTTCATTTTCCTTCCTTCGGTCCCACGAAGCCATTTAAGGAAACTGTGCTGAGGGCCCTGCATTGCTGGGCTGGCTCGCTGTGTGCCCGAAACTGACATCTTTTGTGTGTGCGTCAATGGTTTATGGTAGAGTGGTTACAAATCAGCTCCCATTCTGGTAACTAAATTTTATTGACTTTTTCCAGGGCCTGTGGTGGGACTGACATGTCCCCTATTTAATTACTTCCTCCTTCTTGACAGCAGATTGAGTTAAGCAGAGGATACACAGGTGGCTCCAGGGCCAGAGAACTTGGAGTGGCCTTGGCTGGGCCACTGACTGGGGCTGGAGCGAGCGCTGACTGGGGGGATGTAACAACCTGCTGGCGGTTATGCGCTCTGGTTTTATGGCTGCATTGGGGGCAATAACTGAACAGTGGGGCCTTTGGACTAATTTGAGGAATGCTTTGCATACATCCCAGCTGCTTGCCATATGTCTGACCCATGTAGATGGGAGGGGCTTTCCCTGAGCTCATGTTTCCTTCCCTGGAAGTCAAGACTAACGGAGCCTTTAAGTACCCAGCTGGGGGTGTTTTAGAGGAAGAGCATGGGCCACAAACGCTTCAACTGATTTAATCATAACCCAAATACATTCTATGTTTTGCCAGATTTTTCCATTCCAATGACATTGTATCATTTTGTTCTAGCAAAACCCCCAATTGTAGGCTGAGGGGAGAATCCTCCATTAACAAATGAAGAGACTGAGATCCAGAGAGGCAATAACCAAAATAAAAGCAGATGTTGGGCTACTTCCTATGTATCAAACACTCTTCTAGACATTCGAACCATACTAATTTATATCATACTTTCATCAGTCCAACAAACCAGACACCATTATGATCCCTACTTCATTGTTGAAGATGAGATCAGAGAAGTTGTTTAACTTGTCTGTGGTCACACAGCTAGTAAGCAGTGAAATAAAGATTCAAAGTCAAGCAGTCTGTCCTCAGAGACTGTGTTTCCTGCCACTATTCCTACAGCTAGCCCAGGTGACATTTATGCAACTGGAATTCACACCAATCACCTGGAATTTTCTCCTTATAGCCTTTTAGATTTGGACTTTTTTTTTCTGATATGGTAAAAGCTTTCATTTAAATTTAATTAATTAGCCCCACTCTCTCTACTCACCATGAAGTCAGAGGCCTTTCCATTCCAAAGGAGCTGTAAAGTCTTTGGAAATTACTCCCAATCCAGGGATGTGAAAAATATAAGTATCTGTGGGTTAAAAGTTTCTAAATCCTGGCAGTCCAATGCCCAGGACACCTATTTTCTTCTGGCTGTTGCCTGATAGGAAGGAGAGTGTTTTTGTTTTTTTGTTTGTTTTTTTTTTTTTTTCTCACTGGACTGCTTGCCTCCGTGAGCATGTGTACTCCCAAGTTTCACACATCCAGAGAATGGGCCTCTCCTGACTCCCTTGCCAATTGCAGGGCAACTCTTAGCTAAAGGGAACAATTAACCTGTGCCAAGTAGAAGTGGATCACGTGAAGGGCAGGGAGCTGGATGAGGGTGAAAGACTCTTTGGCTATCCAGAATAAATTTCTCACAACAGACTAGCAAAGGCTTTATTCCACGTTCATTGGTGTCCCGATGAAAACCTTTTGGTGTGTATAAATGACAGTCAAATCCAAATTAGATTTACGATGATGGCCAAAGGACAGGGATATGACTCTCATTTTCTTTGTTTACAAATGAACTCTGCAGTCAGGCATTGGGCACCATGAAAGAAGGAACATACTATCAATCTGACAGAGAACCCATAATAAGAATGTATGTATTAGAAGGATTGGGAGTATAAGAACGGGCAACTAGTTTTCAAGATTGGATTTTCCACAGAAGTAGACCTTGTGTTAAGGATGTGAATGCAAGTAGTATGTTTGAGTGTTGATTCCAAAAATCTTGATACAACTGTACTTGGAGTATGACTCAGTGACAGAGTGCCTCCCCAGCACATATAGGCCCTATGTGGCATCCATAGAATCAAATGCCAAAATCAGCATTATTAGATATTGGATAAGTGACATAGGGAAGAAAAGAAAGTCAATTCATAGACTCTGATATGGGCTAAAATAGCAAGACCACTGTGCTAGGGACCTCAGGTAGGTAGTGTGGGAAAGACTTTCAGATTCCCCTTGAGGGATAAAGAATGTAGGCTATCTAACCATTATCTCATTTGTAGTGAGAATTTTGGTTTCTTTAAAAACACAGAAATAGTATAAGAATATTTTAATCCCAGATGTGGGATACGGGGCTGCTTCAGATTGCCCACAGCAGCTGACTGTGATTTGCCTCATGCTCTAGCAGGGGCATATTTTGCCAGCAGCAAATGGTTTCTGCAATTGTGGGACATTTGGGATTTTGTGGACTTTTCAGAGGGTATATAAATGCTAGTGTTATGAGAGGAGTAGGTTGGTGATTGGTGGTTAGTTGTGGTTCATTGTTTCAGACGGTTGTTTGCTGTTAGCAGTAATGGTCAAAGAAGAAACAAGAAAAATAGTTATCCTGATGGTGAACATCAAACGTGTCCCAAAGAATTAGACACCTCTAATCAGCAGAAAGTAGTCTAATGATAGCATCACCCCCTTTCCCCTCTATCATTTTTTTCTCTCCTGTCTAGTGTTAGGGGGTTGAAAGGCTGGAAGAAAATGGGTGGAAATTGGTGAAAGAAAGAAGGACCCACATAGTAGCCAAAGTCTGGCCGCATTCATTTTAGTCAATGGTTTGATGTTGCCCTTATGTGTCTTAACTTAGCAGCACTCAGGTCTCTCCCACTTTTTGGCTGAAAGGACTGTAGGGTAATAAGGTATAAAGATACATGGTAACAGTGCGTATCAAAGGTCAATGCACTGGTACCACCTGCTGCACACAGATAAACCAGTTCCTATGGGAGGAAGGAAAGGATGAGGAAAGACAACATTTTATAATTAGAACTCTGAGTTTCAAGTGATACAATCCCAAATCAACATAGCCTGAAAAATCAAAAGTAATTTATGTGAGTCCCTAAAGAATTCAGGGGGAAAGTGGCCTTGGGCATAACTAGCTCCTGTTGGTCCTTAGTTTAGAGTTGCCCTTTCTGTGTGTTCAGTCACTAGGACCCTGGCTTCTCCAGTCTTCTAGTATAAAATAAATACACCAAGAATGCTGTTTTGAGGCTCTACCTTCCATATACCTCTCACTCTGCATTCTTCTGTGCTGGTTTCCTTATCTGATGAGCAAGAAGAACAGAAAAGATGGCACCTCAAGGCTTATGTGATTCTTAGTCCTTCTCTTCTCAGAGGAGAATAACACCTTCCCTGAGGGATGTTGCTTAAAAATGTTAGAGAACAAACGAAATGAAGGCAGTGTAATGAAGAGATACTCAATTCGCAGGTTCATCTGAGTCCTATTCACAATAGTTGGGACATGGAGACAACTTGCATAATAATCATCAGTGGATAAACTGCTAGATGGAAATTACAGTGCAGATGCACGTCACAATGTGATGCAGCTTTACAAAGAAGAAAATGAGTCCATTTCCAACAATCTGAACAGAACTACGGGGCATGAGCTTTAGTGAAAAGAAGTCGGGCACAGGAAGACAAATAGCATGTGATCTCACTGAAGTGTGGAATGTGCAAAGATTGACCTCACAGAGGCAGACGATGAGAGCAGGGGCTGGCCAAGGAAAGGGCTGAGAAAATATTGGTCAAAAACCACAAAAGTTTTCTAGGAGTAATCAAATCTAAGAGACCTGTTGTAAACAGAGTGGTTACAGTTAATAGCAACAGGTTCTGAAAACTGGTGAGTGGAGGAAGTATTCTTACAGCAAAAAAAGGGACAAGGATGTGAGATAATGAATATGTTAATTAGCTTGATTTCCCTATTTCTACACTGCATGTTGTATATGATACTAAGTGTGCATAATTTAGCATCTATCTATCTATCTATCTATCTATCTATCTATCTATCTATCTATCTATCTATCTATCTAGATATGATATATCCCATGCCTTTAAAAAGGACTTTTGACTGTCTTAATGTTGGTCAGACTCTCATCCTTATTCAAACTGATATGACCAGAAAGAGAACTCTAACATATGCTGTATTGAAGAGGATGGTTAGTCTACTCCAACATCCTACCAAATCAGCTGAGTATCTACACTGGAAAGAAAGATTCTTCTACTCCAACACCTGGTGGATGCCTGAAGCCATGGATAATACTAAACTTGGCTTTCTTTTGTTTGCTCTGTCTGCTCTGCTTTTTCTCAACAGTCTTATTATAAAATTTAAACTTTTTGGCCTTTTTTTTTTCTTTCAAGACAGGGTTTCTCTGTGTAGCCCTGGCTATCCTTGAACTCGCTTTGCAGACCAGGCTGGCCTCGAACTCAGTGATCCATCTGCCTGTCTCTGCCTCCTGAGGGCTGGGATTAAAGGTATGAGCCACAGAGCCTGGCTTTAATAAAGTTTAAGTTTGAATTTGGCCTGGTAAAAGATTGACAACTAATAATAAAGGAGAATGACTGTAACAATATACTCTAGTGAAAATAATATCTCACCTCACTTCCGTGTTTTCACTTAAATGAAGCACTTTCCAGTATTTCTCTTTCCAAGTTAGAAACACCACTGAGATTTGGGGCCATTATTAAGTAAAATGAGGCTCACCATAAGGAGTGTGCTACTGTGACAGTTGGCTTTATTACTAAGGTGGCTACTGATGACAGGGCCATGGCATATACTGTATGGTTTATGCTAGACAAATGGATTGATCACGTCCTGAGTGGTTCCTAGATTCTATCATGATATTCAGAATGTTATGCAACTAAAAACTTGTGAATTGTTTATTTGTTGGACTTTCCATGTCCTGTGCTGGATCTGTGGTTTACTGTGTATAACAGAATCCATGGAAAGCAAACCTTTGGAGACCACAGAACTACTGTAGTTGCTGGAAAATGAGCTTTCAAAGAAATAAACAAATCAAAGCCCCGATTTGTAGCTTCTTATTTCCATGGTATAGATTTCAAGCGAGCAATGTGATGTCATAAAACATGGAATAAAAGGACATTTGCACAGTCAGCCCTTGGTAGCCAGGGCAACCTGGCTCCAGCATGCAACTGGCCAATTCTCCATAAAGATTGTCCCCAGGTGCACGGTGTGTATGATTCCTACACACTTGGTGAAGAGCACAGTCTATCTTGTATAGCCTGTTACCATGACAGCTCAGTTTAAGAACTTACAGAATAGGTTGTTTTGTCTGGCTTATAGGATGCTTGCATGGACTGGTGTATTTACACAAGTTATCTACTACCCCCTCCCACCCACTTTGCATGCACCTCCAGCAAATACTTAGCTGACCATTTAATGGAATATACACAGGCACTTCATACGTATATGTGAACACTACTTGGTGTGTGGAATTAGATGCCCCCCCAACATTATAAATACACCCATCTTGTAATCAAATCTGCCCCTCTTCTGTGTGATACTTAAGGTGTGAAGAACTCACGTTATAACTCGCTGTTGATGTCAGAGGCTCTCCGAACTTTCCCATGGTAACCCTTGAATGGATTTGTTGGTAATTAATATCTTCAATCCACAGGCTGCTAGGAAAATATAACATTGGGCCTTTTGTTCTGTCGTGGCTACATCATTCCATTGTTCCTTGGTTTCTCTGACTTGACGGTGTTTGTGGTTTTGGGTCAGAAGTGCTATCTCTCTTCACACCCCAGGGCTCAGCTCTTCCTAGGTATGAAGAGACGAAGATGGCATCCTTTCATTAAGTCACCAGAGCCTGCTGTAGCTTGTCTGATTAGTTTCCTTACACACCAGTGCAGAGAACTTTCCGCCTCTGCAGTTCCTTTGTTTCAGGAAAAAAAAAAAAAAAAAAAAAGAGCCCAGCTAGGAAAGCTGCAAGGTTGGGAAGTTGTTAAACATACACACACAGTCACACCAAACCAGATTTGCTGATAACAGGAGAATGGGAAGGCCCGAAGCTGAGGGAGCGTTTCAAGGTCACAGGCAAGGAGGGGCCTGCAGTGGTGGCAATGGAAAAGATGAATAGACAACAGTCAAATGCATTATTTAGTGTGTTCCACATCGCAAAGCCAAGAATGGTGCCTTCGCACCAGAAGATTTGATGTATCAGGCTGGCTGGCTCCACAGAGGCCACCCCCCAGTCTCTTCCTGAGTTCATGGAGACATGGTTGTCTAGGTGACAACTGTCAGGCAAGAAGCTGCAAGCTGAAGAATAAAATCGCCTTAGCTAATAGAGCGGCATGCTATTATGTACCTGAAGGTTTAACTGCTATATTAGCCTGAAAGAATCATTTGAAGGGGCGGAAGGAGTTCGCTTTTCCCTGGGCTACATCAGTGAATTCAATTTCTATTGAAGAGAGACTAGCATTTTAAAAACCACTGTGTGTGGAGCTTCGAGTCCTTTTCTTCTTTCGGTGAGAAATGATTTAATAATGAAGTTACAACTGCAGGGCCTCTAGTCAGCTCCTTGGAGCCCTGCAAGAGGGAAGAGGCAGTGTGTAGGGGCTAGGGGCTGGACTGCTGAATCCTGTTCTGTCCTTCCTCAGGCCTGGGCTCTATGAGGTTAGCCCAGAGCAACTTGATTCCAACACATGTAGAGTCTGAGAGATAATTTTTCTCCCTCACAAGATTGCTGGGTGCCTCTAATTAAGGGTTGTGAGTTCCTTAGATGGGGCTGTTATCAGATGGAAAGGGGCTAATTGTACCGGTTACAATAGTTAACCTCTTCCAGAAGAAAGGGGAAGGGTATATGTGTGTGTGTGTTGTGTTGTGTGTATGTGTGTATCTGCACATATGTGCATGCACACATCTTGGTTCTTTCTGCAAATGAGGCAGAAAAGCTTGAGAATCATTGAAATTCTCTGGCATCAAGACACCAGAAAATGAAAGACTATAGTCTTTTTCAGCAAGCCGAGTGGCCAGCATTTACTGGACCCTTTTTAGTGCTAAGTTCTTTACAGGTTTCATCATGTTTAACTCTTAGCTCTCCTGAGTCTTAAATGGGATAATTACTAGCCTTGGTCTAGAGACGGGAAAACAAAGGTTGAGTTAGGCAACTTACTTGTTTGAGATGGCATATTATTGGCACATTATTATTTTTTTTTCTGAGTAAAAACCTTTGAAATTTGAAAGACCTTGCCACTGAGCACAGAGTAAGGAAGGTGACACTTCCTGCATTGAAAGGCAAGAAGTAGAAGCTCTTCTGCTCTAATCTCAACAACTTGGCCAGAACTGTCCCATTCTCTGGGCCTCAGAACAACATCCTGCCTTAACTTCTGCCATAATTCCTGGATCTTCCCTCTGTTTTCATTTGACCCTCTTTTGAACTACAAACAATCTCGTCTCTGTTTTCTCATTACTCAAGTAGCTTAAGTCCAAATTGCCTGCATACCTTCCGAGGCAACTGGACGAAGATACGCCCATGCTGGGCTTCTTATTATGTTCTGGAATGTGATGGTGTCTGAAGCGACATTGGTTGGTGATATGAAAATACTCCTATGAAGAAATTTGGTATGGAGAGAGAATGAAATCAGCACAACACAATCAAAACTCTAAGGAAAATAGTAATAACTATTTTGAAGTTGTTCTCACATGTCAAGCCTACAACTAAGTGTTGTAAGTTCATGAAGGATGGACTATGATTATATTCATTCTAGAAATGGTAAAAGAGGAAAACTAACATATAGAAGGTTATAGTACCTGACCAAGGTTGTTCAGATAGTAACAGGCAGAGCAGGAATAGGAACTGAAACAATACGTCTCTAGCTTCAGTTCCAATGATATTACTGACCACTATGCTCTATTGACCATATATAGACCAAATAGAAATATGCAAATATTATACTGAAAGCCCAGGTGAAGGATCTTAAGGACCTTCCTAAGTAGAATGTTTCACAGGACTAGAGAGAGTCAAGGCATAAGAGGAGAAGTTTGGAAGTTACAAAACCAGAACATTAAGAAAGCAGACTACCTCCCTGGCTCCTGATTTGGACCTTACAGCATATCTTAGATTATACAACCAATGACTTTAAAGCTTCCTGGCTTTCAGTGATACTGATTGTTGCTGACCATCTTTCATGGTTTCTGTAGTCTGGGAATTAAGGTGTGGCCCAGTTTGGTGTTTTGTGACTTGGATTCTCACATGGGATTTCAGTTCCTTGTCAGCTGTGGTTGTAATCATCCAATATGATATGCTCACATGATTGGTATGTTGGTGCTCACTATTGTCCAGGGGCTCTTCACAATGTGTACCTCATTCTAGAGGTATGTTTGAGTGATCTCATATAATGGTGGCTGGTTTACCCAGAACTAAGGGTCCAAGTGACCAAAGGAGAAGATAGAGGATTTTCATGCCTTAAATGGAAAGCACTGTCATGACTTCCACACTCTACTGGACAGACACAGTACACTCTGATTTAACCTGTGCTCAACCTTCCCATGCATTGAATATGATAAGCTACATAGCTTCTCCTTAGGTTTATTTTTTTCTAGTAGTAGGATTAAGGATCTTAGTATTTTATGGTATGATTATATGCCTGGACCTGATGATTTAGGTCACTTACTAAGAACACATGACAAGTAAGTATGAGGACTTAAATCCATTTCACTAACAATCATATAATAAGACAGGTGATTGCATGGACCTGTAACCTCAACACTTGGAGTAGGCAAAGACAGGGAGATCATTTGAACTTCCTGTGAGTGAACCTAGTTCTGCCTTTAGTGAAGAGACTCTCTTTCAAAGGAATAAGGTAGAGATTGACAGTATGTGGCGGTTTGAATGAAAATGGCTGCTCGTATATTTGAATGTTTGGTCTCTGGTTAGTGGCTGTTTGGCGAAGATTAGGAGGTGAAGCCCTGCTGAAGCAAGTATGTCACTAGAGCAGGCTTTGAGGTTTCAAAATACTCAAGCAAATTTGAGTTTGCTGTCTGCTCCCAACTTGTGGATCAAGATGTGAGCTCTCAGCTGCTGCTCCATCTGTCTATCTCCATGCCCTTGGTCCACCATCATAAACTCTAAATCCTTGCAACTGTAAATCCAATTACACTCTTTCTTTTGTAAGTTGCCTTGGTCATGATGTTTTATCACAGCAATAGAAAAGTAACTAAGACACAGCAGCATCAAGAAACAACCTCCTCTGGTCTCTGCATGTGTGGACACGGTTGAACAAACCTGTAGACACATGTGAATACAACACAAAAATGAGCTACATGCAAATATACATACATGTCCACACACATGCATTCACATATACTTGCATGCATATATACATACATGCATACATACATGCATACACATACATGTATACACACACACACACACACACACATGGGATAGTATGTTTGAAATCTTAGAAGTTCTATGGTTCTGTACCAAATAGCGGTTTTGGGAGGAGGTAAGAAAGAAGAGAAGCTGGAATTGGGGATTTCTTTAAGACTCTTGGTATTTAAACCAAAGTACCAAACACCTTGGGGATCTTTGGCCAGGCATGTGCCTGGCCTGTGAATCATATGGATACCAAATATATTCCACTAGACTTTCTGGCTTCTGGCTCATGAGTAGGCCTGCTGATCACATTCAGAAGGAAGCTGCCAGCATCATTTTCAGCAGATGAACTCTGATCCTTGTACATTTCCTCTTACGTCCTTTCTGCTATGTGCATATGGAATATCAAAGCTAGTGATGAATAAGTTGCTTTTCAATGGCAATTTAAGATGTTTTAGCAGAAATAAATGTAGATTAAAAAAACCCAATATTTTATGGCATCTTAATTTAACTGCATTGGATACCTTGCTAGAAACTGACAGAAAAATTATAAACCAGAGCTACATAGTCCCTGTTGTTACGGTGCTTATAGGAATCAGATATTAATCAAATAATAGTCCAAATTAATACATAATCAAAAATTGATATGAGTCTCATAGAGGAAAGGATGCAGCATTAGGACAGTAAAAACTGGAAGCAGTGAGGAAGTGGTACTTGGAGATCTGAAAGCTGAACGTCTTTAAAAAACACAAACAAAAGGAGGTACATTCTCAGGAGAGAGAACAGGGTTCTGTATCAGAAGGGACCCTAGGAAACTGAAGCAAAGGAAGGGAATAGTGAAGTATAGAGTGAGAGGAGAGGAGACACCTTGCCAGTGACAAGATCATACAGTGCTCTATAGCCATATTAAATATGATAGTCATTGTTTTGAACAAGGAAAGGTCTTAGAAAGGTTTTAGAGAAACACGGGCACATCATCAAACTGCTTGCTGCCTTGAAAGCATCCACATCAGACACATGGATGCCATATTAGATCAGGAAAGACTCAAGGAAGGAAGCTTATCTAGGTAGGAGGAGGAGTGTTCAGAAGGGAGATGTTGCTTTGGACCACTGTGCTGGTAGTGAAAAAGAGTAAGAAGAGAGCATCCAGGAAATTGTCAAATTATAATGAGCCTAAGGTAAAAAGCAAGAATCAAATCTCTGGCAGCAGGTAAAGGTGTAAGAAGAAACCCGGGTTTTTTTTTAAATGCAAGGGGGAGAAAATGATATGTGAAGCACGGTTTGGGTAGAAGAAGTTAGGAGTCTGTCTTCAGAAGGAAAGCTGGTCAATATGTAGGGTATTTGAGCAGTGGTTGTTACTAAGAGGCATTGACTTTCCTCTGTAAGGTCATGCTGTATCAGGACCTTATGCACATAACAAGTCTCAGGCAAGTATCCCTAACTCAATTTTATATAAAAACCAAATAACAGCTCTAGCAATCAGAATTAGAAGTCTGTCAAACAATAACCATAGCATGTCCCTGAGTAAAATAATCCTTCAACCTTAGAAAGTACAGTTTGTAAAACAGTACATTGTGTCAAAGGTGTGTTTACCCATGGGGACTTTAAGGGTAGCCAGTTCTCAAGAGTAACTCTAGGTTGCATATCTTAAATGCTATTTTCTTTAAAAAATATATATGGGTCGATGTCTGTGTCAGCTCTGGTTCTTATAATAGAATGCTGTGCGCTGAGTGGCTTAACACAGTTTATTTCTCACAGTTCTGGAGGCAAAGATATGAAAGGTCAAGACACTGACAGGTTCAGTTTTCTGACAGGGTCCTCTGCTTGCCTTGTAGACACCTATCTGCCTGTATGCTAGCATTAGCTTGGCTTATTTGTGGTCTCACTGAGAGAGAAAGCTCTGATATCTCTTGTTTACTTATTAAAATACTAATCCTATGTCAAGGACAGAACTCACCTAATCTGAATTAATCTACCAAAGGCTCTACCTCTTATTACCCCATCACATTGTGGATTTAGGTGTCAATCTATGAATTGCAAGGGGACAAAGACTTTTAGTCATGATTGGAGGTATTTAAATGAGAAGATTCAGCAATCAAATGATAAATCAAATGGATAAAGATTAACAGGAATTTGGAATGGAATGGTAACATATCAAACTAGTATGGGAAATTATGAAGTCATTAATAAGCATGTTGAGACATCTGATTAGCCCTCTGGATAAAACAGAGATGAATCTAGTCATCATATCATGAAATTGAAAGACACTGAAGTCTTTTTTTTTTTTAAAGAAGTACAATAAATAAAGTAAAACAACAAGAAATGATAAACTAGAAGAAAAGTTGCCACTCACACCACAAATCACTGGGAAAGAACAATGACTTAATACACAAATGGACAAAGGCCATAAAAGTATAATTTATAGAAAAGGTACAAATGACTCTGAGAGTTCAGAAAAGAATGCTCAACTGTACTTATAACATGAACAATGTAAACTCCATGTGTCATCTATTTTACTTATCAGATTTACAAAACTACTTACTATCTATTGACAAAAGCAGAAGAAGTAGTCACACCTATCTCAGTTGTGGGAATATGTATTTGATATGACTCCTCAGGGTAGAAACATTTTCAGTATTCATCAAAATGACAAGTGTCCATTTTATTTTGCCCAGATATTTAATTATCTGTTACTTCCATATTTAATATTTAGTAATATTTGTAAAATAAAATAATGGGAGCCAATACTCTCCTTTGTATGACTTTCTATGACCTGCTGTCTATATGTCTAAAATAGATTAGTTCCTAGTATTTGTACCTTCCTGTAGTGATGTTATAAGTAAGATACTCACTCCTATATGATTACGCTATAACATGGACTGACCTACACTTGGTGCATGCTAGCTGATGAGACATAAGTGAGCTGTTCAGGCTTCAGTCCTCTTGAAGAGCTCTTGGCTCCTTGTCATCATACTTAGTTTGGCCAGTAGACAGAACATATTGTTTTTCTAGTTCATGTTAATGCAACTTCAGTTTGAGAAGTAGAGACACATTGCATCAACATAAATCCTTGTGAGAGGTGGAAACCTACTGTCAAGGTTGCCATCTATAATCTAGTACACATTCTCTCTGCTCTAGGAAAAAAAAAACAGAGAGATGCTTAGAAAAGCACAGAACTGAACTAGGCTCTTGCTTTTTTTCTTTTTACCATTTTCTTTCTTAAAATAAGAAAAGAGATGAGTTCTGAATCAGCTAAGAATTTATTTTAGTGTTAAGAGTAAAAGTCAAAAAGTCTAAGCTTTCTTCTCCATGTCCCCACAATCTTTACTAGCCTCCTCCAAGTTAAACTCACTTTGCTATTTTTCGGATCTCAACTGTTCTCCAAAGGCTCACATATTAGAAGGGTGTTACCATTTAAATCTTGTGTTCCTCAAAGCTCATTTATTAAAGGCTTGGTCCTTGAGTGGTGCTTCTTGGAAGGTTGTAAGAACTCTAGGAAATAGGGTCTAGGAGGGCTTTTAGGTCATTAGGAGTATGCTTTCAAAGCAGACTGTTATTTTGATCTTCCACTCTGTTATGGACTTCTAGAATCCTTAAGATGAGCAGATTTTTCCTGCCATATACCCACTTTAAGGAGTTATCTTGCTACAGACCTCAAAGCAACAGGGAAAAATGTTCATAGAATGGACATTTCAAAACGGTGAGTCAAAATACCCTTTCATATTTACCTCAGGTGTTTACCATAGTAACGGAAAGCTACCATACTAGATATGAAGTTAACAAGAAGCTGTGTAACCTGCACTACAGAAGGGTTACACCTAGTATTCTAAAAGAATGCACCAAGCATTATTTTAATGTAAAGTAGAACAGGACAAAATCCTAGCAGATCTTCATTTTAGTGAATGAAAAGTTTGCAATGAACTGGAATACCTAGGTTAGGTTCTAGGACTCTGGATTGTAGTTCCTTAGTAAAACACTGAATTATTTCTGATTACTTGGTCGGTAGCTCTTTCTCTCAGTTTTCCTATCATAAAAATAGATGTAATCATACACTTTGTTCTTTCTTTAAAGAACTACTGCAAGAAGAAATAGCATAGTGTTTATGAAGACACTTAAGCAAACCTGACAAAATGGTACAGATGAATACGAGGCTCCAGTTTGCCTCCATTGATAGGAGAATCAAGGTTTGTGCTGAGACCATTTGGCAGAGAGTCATCATGCTTCAGCTAGAGGACCTTTTCCCAACTTCAATGGGTGACAGTTAGGAAACATTTTTGAACAATGATAATTGGCAGAATGGAGAGTGTAGGAGTATCATGCAGTAAAGAAACAGTAACATACAATATACTGTCTGTGTTTCAGCATCCTTACAACTCTCATTTAGGTAGCAATCAGCATTGCTATTCCTGTGTTTTGTATGGAGAATCTAAAGTTTGTAGCTGAGCTCCAACTCCAAAATACATGCTGACTCTATGAATTGGTCTCAGCAATGTTTTTCAGAAACCTTAGAAATCTGGGTCTCTCGGCCACTAAGATAGACCACAGCTAGAAAGAAAAAGCAAAGAGTGACTGTAGGAACATTTTCTACCTCTAACAGAGGCTATTAGCACATGTACACTAGGGCATATGGTAACCATATGGAACTGAGGCTACTTACGTTAATGCCGAAATTCATATCAACAACACAATCAGCTCAGGAAGAATTGTAATAATGCCCTAGTCCCCTAAAAGCTTGCCTCCTGAGAGAATGCCCTTGGCAACCTATGGACTAAGAGCAGCAGTATATTTGTTGGCACACAAAATGAAATGTCAGTTGATATATGGGGCCATGATACTCCTTGACCTTAATTGTCTTCTGGAACATTGTGTCCTAATCCTCCCATGGATGTCACTGTTAATGATCTGGCCATGCAAGCTTATATACACAAAAGGAACATCCCACAGAGGGATCAAAGATGTTTTCATTAACCAGGTGCCCCAAAGGAAGAGTCAAAGAAACAGCTCCAGCTGGTGGCAAGTAGAGTTAGATCAACTGTATCCTTGGTGAAATCTGGCTCCTGACCTGCTCTTATGGAGAAAGTTTTGTTGAAACAGAGCCATGCTTGCTTGTTCATATATTGTTTGCTTTCGTCCTACAACTGTAAATGGAATGGTAATGGAACAGACTATATGGTTTGCAGAGCTGAAAATATTCATGATAGTATTATCTAGTCTTTTACAAAACAAATTTGCTGACCTCTGCTCTAGACAATGGATGCACGGGTAAGCTTGATCCTGTGGACACTGATGAAAGCCTTGGTCATGTCCTTTGCTTGTGAGACACAGGGAAAAGGGAGTATTTAGAGATCTCCATGCCCATACAACTGTTTCTACAGGGCCTGGCTCCAATTGAAAGGGAGTAATAGTTCTAAGTATTCAAATAGCAGAAAGTTCTCAAACAACGCTCATAGTGTACCATATACTTAAGATCTAAAGAACCTAACAGACCTGACCAAACACTTGCTTAGCTGTCACCTACTACCAATGCATGGCTAGTTGATGAAAAAGCACAAACCTATGGCCATCACTGGAGCTCAGTTTCTCACAAGGGGTAAGAGGAAGGGAAGAAGGCTATGAAAATGGAAGAGTAGAAAAGGAGTTTCGGTGATGACTAATGTGTGGTTCCTCCATAAACGAATTATAATACAGTCATTGGTATAGGGGCTGGGTCAAGTACACAGATAAGGGGAAAGAAAAGATACATATCCTAAGAGTATCGCTTCAGATTATAGCTTTACAAAATAAGCCTTCCAGTTCAGAAACAGCCCCCAAAGTTCCAGACACAAAGTATAAACAAAGACAATGCAGGGAAGGGAAAGAATGTGATGTCAAATGCACAGGCTGCTATAACAATGTAAGGGATATTGAAGTAGAGATTCCATATGCTGATGACATACTAACTTTCGTATACTAACTATTGTAGTATAGGAAAGCTCATAGGATTCTAGAAAGGCTCTCGGGATTCCAGAATGCCAGAGTTATTTATAAAAGCCTAGAAGAAATGAGTATAACTTGGGCTTAGATGATGACAACTACTGCTATAAATACATAAAAGATAACTGAGTATAAACACAATACACACACACACACAGAGTCAAAAAATTTCATGGTAGAAAAACAATCGCTCTAGGAGTTGAAATGGTGGCATAATTGAGTATCACACTCTGTTCAGTGAGAACCTACACATACATAAAGAAACATAGCCGGGCGTGGTGGCGCACGCCTTTAATCCCAGCACTTGGGAGGCAGAGGCAGGCGGATTTCTGAGTTCGAGGTCTACAGAGTGAGTTCCAAGACAGCCAAGGCTATACAGAGAAACCCCGTCCCCACCCCCAAAAAAAGAAACATAAAGCCAGTTCAGTAGAAGACCTCCACAGTATGTCGAACTGAATGGCTTTAAGAAGCACACTACAGAAGACCTTGCTAGTGTTTGAATGTTCCACACTGAAGGGAGAGCATGATTGCCAGCTTTGCTCACCACAGATCAGTCTGAAAATTTAGCCACACCTCCAAATCAAAGGCCCTTGAGAAAAGGAACATATATTTTACAAATGATCCTGAATATATTGCTGCTGATAATAACTCTAGTTTATCTTTAACACCTGTTCCAATGCAATGGAAAAAAACCCTAATTATATACTTGTAGACACTGAACTCTTGCAAAGGGTACTGGGAATATGAACCAATATAGAGCCATTTCTATCTAGTCCCATTTTTGCTCAATAGGAAGAATCAAACACCTAAAATGCTAGTTTTTTTTTTTAAAAAGTGAACAGAACCCCGCATAGCATAGGATGTTACAGAACCTGTTGGAAACATGATAATTGGTACTCCAATGTGGTTAGTATGAGGTAGGGAAGGAGGAGGAAAATGGGGGAGAAGAAAGCAGAAAAATAAGAGAAGCAAGAGGTTCAAGAAGCAGAGAGGAGACAGCAGTGTCAAATACAGTAGATGAGCGAACAAGGTTTTAATTGGATCCGGAATAAAGCATTAGGATAAGCCTTTTCTAACCGAAAGCCACGAGCCAGTTTTAAGGACTAATCAGAATTAAAGAACCGGAAATACCAGCATAGATGTTGCCTTCTGAAAGTCTTTAGCCACGAAGAGGAGGAGGGCAAGGACACTGACTAGAGGAAGTAAGAAGGAGATGTGCAGATGTGTGCATTTCGGTATGTGTTCCACTTTTCGTTTGGAGTTTTATTAGAGGGCTCTTTCTCACACCTACAGGCAAAGATCAAAATAGTAGGAAGGATAACAACAAAAGGAAAAAGATGATGTCCCATCAGCTTGGGAAGGAGAAACTGGCCTTGAGCAAGAAGGATGATCCATTTTCTCAGATTAGAGAAGGAGTGGAATAAGGAGTGGGTATCAATCCCTTAAGTCTCTAGGTGGGAAAGGGTGACACTGGGAAAGGTTTTAATGAGTTCAGCTCTCATTTGTCAGAGGCACAGGTGTCTTCAGTGTCTAGGCAGCAGACACTGGGTGAGAGGCCAGAGGAAAAAAAGAATAGACTTGAAGTATCTACGAGAAGAAGAGGCAAGAATTAAGGAGAAGTAGGGAATAGCTATGTGAAGATTAGAATTCAGGGGGAGGGTATCAAGCACTGTGATACAGAGACTGAACTACTTTGAATGTTTCATTTTCTGGGAAGGTTATCCCATGTCTTATTACCCTGCTATTGTGGCCACATATTTGATTTTGAAGCTACTGACTCATCTTCCTGTGGAAGTAAACACTCCTAAAAGCTTAGAATAAAAGAGAAACCACACAACAAGGGAAAAAGGAGAGACAGGAGGATAATCTTATACCATACAATTGATATTGGGTACCAGAATGGTCTTGGCATCCTTCAGAATGATTCTGCCCTTCCTTAGAGCAGTGCTTCTCAACCTTCCTAATGCTACATGCCTTTAATACAGTTCCTCATGTTGTGGTGACCCCCCCTGATCATAAAATTATTATTGTTGCTACTTCATAACTGCAATTTTGGTACTGTTATGAATTGTAATGTAAATATTTTTTGGAGATAGAGGTTTGCCAAAGGGGTCGTGGCCCATAGATTGAGAACATCTGCTCTGGAAGAATGCATGCCAGAGCATACAGTAAGCCGAGCCAACAGTCTTGCATGGAGATGTCTTTCCTGCAGCCATTGTTCCCACTGCGACACAGTTGGGCTCTGTCCCTCTCAGCCTGATAGCTCATCAGAGCCCATCACAGCTCTGCCAATCTTGAATACTGTGACACTGCCAATACAGAGGTCAACCTCACAGCCACATGCACTCAGGCTCACCTATCTCTTGACAGCTCCTTCCAACTCCACTCCTACTAAGCTTTACTTAAATCCAACACAGCCACTGCATACACTTTAATTTTACTGCTCTTAGCATTCCTTATTTACTGTTTTTATATTGCTTGTTTTTCAAGCTGATGTATATTATTCCCTTCCTTGCCCAGCAACACTCTGACCTTGAAGGCAGAGTGAGATGTTGCACATTTTGTAAGCATTCCCCAGCACCAAGCCATACTTGCCGCTTAGCAAACACCAGCTTACTTGGCTGAATGCACAGATAGAGAAGGCCTGAGATATTCTGTCTTAGGGCAAGGATGGGCCTGTTCTGCTTCATAGAATACAAATGATTCCAGAAAATTCCTTCTCTGAATGGAGCCAAGGAAAAAAGTCACCAAGAAATGTGACTCTCTTGTGGCAAAGGGTGGGGATGGCAGCTAACAGCTCTCAGCTGGTACTTTCTGGTTAGTATAAAATGCAGAAGGCAATCTAAAGAAGAGGGTAGAATGGATACCTGCCCCTCTGTGGCTCCTGCCACCTCCTCTTTCATCAAGATGCTGTTCCAAACATCACTGCCGTAAGCCAGGGCTGCTAGTGGCTTCATCAAGCCAAGGATATAACTACTCAGCACACTTATCATCAGTCCTTTGTAAAAGGCAAAAACAAGTTCTTAAATTATTTTTCTATCAGGCTGAGTGGACAGAAAGATCATATAAACAGGAACTCTTCTTCCTTCTCTGGCTGTACTGGTGTGTTCTCACAGTCTATGCTTCATGAACTTGGGTGTGACCTGACAAATCAATTTTTCCTGTTCACAGGGTTGAACCACAGGGAGTTAAGAGGCTCAACTCCTTCAGCATTGCTCAAAAGAAAGCTCTTTCTTGGATTATTTATGGCAAAAAGGCTCCTAGATGAGAAATGGTCTAGCGTATTCTTATTAGGTAAGAATGCTCTGGATTTGCTCTTGAAAGTGGAACTAAGCAAAGGCCATTTCATTGCTTCCAGTGTCATAGGATTTCAAATGGTAGATATCTAATTCACTTAAGGACACATCATTCAACATTTTATATCTTGACATTTCTGTGGTTTTGTTTTTCCATTTCTTCAGTTGCTTCTCAAACAAAAACCAGGAAGCTCATAATAACTTAGTGCCAGAAGCAACATGGTTTTAGGACATTTCATTAGAAACCCTAATGAAATGCTTCTCACAGTTCTGTGTCACACCATATCCGCAGCACCTGTTACATCTCTCCTGGAACAGGCCTCTAAGCCACTCCTTGTAATCATTACCAATGCCACCAATGCTGAGCACGGGACCACCCATTTCAAAGAATAAGCAGACAACTGAAATTAGAAATAGTGATGTAGTTGACCTAACCTAACCTGTTATGGTTTGAATGCGCCCAGCAAAGTCCCCAGGGCTGAAAAATATTTCCCAATGCACCAGGGCTGAGAGATAGGACCTTTACATCATAAGGGCTCTGTTCTCAGGAAGGGATTAATGTTGTTATTGCAGGAGTGAACTCCTCTGGAAAGGGTTAATTTGCTCCCTCGCACCTCTCTAATTTGATCTCTCAGCTCCTAATGCTTTCTTACTGTGATGGTGCAGTTAAAACACCCTTGTTGCCTCTGGAGAGATGTCTTAGAGGTTAAGAGCACCAACTACTCTTCCAGAGGTACTGAGTTCAATTCCCAGCAACCACATAGTGGCTCACAATCATCTGTAATGGAATCTGATGCCCTCTTCTGGTGTGTCTGAAGAGTGACAGTGCACTCACATACTTTAAATAAATAAATTTAAAAGAAAGACACCCTTGTTAATTGCACTCCCTGGATCAGGGCCTTCCCAAGCTTTCAAACTGTACAAAATAAATCTCCATTTTTCATACATTTCCAGTCTAACAGCATCTATTATAGCATCCCCAACTGGACTAAGAAGACAGGAACCTAATTACACTATTTCTACTATTAAAATGATTTCATACATTAATTTAGTCCTATGATTTTTGGTCCCAAGAATCAAACTCACTTCCTTATCTTCTTAGATTTTCATCAGGTTTCTGAGTTGCAAATTTACTTTACTTCAGGCTAAATCTTACTTTCTAATTCATTGGGGAATCACATGGTCGAATGAGGTGATTATTATGTCAAATACCCTGCCCTATTGTATTCATGTATTTGTTCATATTTGTCTTGTGCGCCATATTTAAAGAGCCATATTTGGCCATCAATAACCAAAGACAGAAACAAAGGAGTATTTTTTTTTTTGTCAACTCTGCTATCCAGCAGTGCTTCTAAAATTTGAGTGCTTCTACAATCTACCTGGGAATCTTATCCAAATACAGATTCAGATTCAGTAGGTCTGGGGAAAGGGACAGAGAGTCTGTATTTCTATTAAGCACCATGAGGATTCATTGATTCAGGCTCCCTTGAGGTAACAATACATTTAACCCTAAGAACGAGGCATTATAATTTGATAGACTATAACTATCTGGCTTCTCATCTAGTCTTATAATCCTTTCTCCTTAACTCAGTTCATCTGTTTCTGACCCCAAAGAATGTGAATATTTGCCTTTTAATTCTGAGACAAGAACCTTTAGAATTTCTTATTATTAGTGTTGTGTGAATGGTGTTTGCTCTTGTTGAAATTGATTATGAATGTCCTTTAAATTGTAGTTTCCAAATGATTCTTGTCAACACAGTGGTAACCAAGTTAGGTCTTGTCTCAGCTCCACTTTATTGGTAGCCTCTCACAAGGCCTTTCATCAGGTTATAGCACTATGTAGTTTTGCATCCGGCTAGTATCTGTATTGTTAATGTACAGTGCATGTTAAAATCTCACTTTGTAATTGCCTATGCCCCCACTTCACACAGGCTGTCCCCAGTTAATCCAAGGAAGTAGGATAGTAAGTCAGAGGACACAAGGACTTGCAGAGGCTAGTACCTAAACAAAACACTTGAAAATGTTATTCTTAAACTTATTTTTAGTTCTTTAGTTGGCTTAATAGGCCACTGCACCATGAAGCAGCCACTTTCAAGGTTGTGGTACTCTAAATATTTATCAGTATCTTGAGGTTGTATTGTCTTCTAGAAATAAAACTTTCTTTTACAACGTGTTTCTTCAATTAAAATCTATTTTTTCTGACTCATTGTTTCTTTCTTCCAAATATAAATGGTGCATTCCTTTAAGTATTTCTTGTGTGTTGAATCTTTCAGACATCTTGCATTTCTAGTTCTTAGGCTCTGACTTTCTCGATCTTGGTTATGACTTCTATTCTCAGGTTTTCTCTAGTTTTGTGTAACCAAGCTTGGTTTTGAACATCTACATTGGCAAGTGTATTTTTTGTTTCAGAGTCATATTGAGTCAAGAAGCCCCTGGGGAACTTTTTGAAAATGAATTATGTCTTTCTTACTTATCCAGATGTTTCTATTTATTCTGGTACTTTGCTCTTTCTATTTTTTTCCATTTTTATTAGGTATTTAGCTCATTTACATTTCCAATGCTATACCAAAAGTCCCCCATACCCCCTAACTCCCCTACCCACCCACTCCCCCTTTTTGGCCCTGGCGTTCCCCTGTACTGGGGCATATAAAGTTTGCAAGACCAATGGACCTCTCTTTCAAGTGATGGCCTATTAGGCCATCTCTTGATACATATGCAGCTAGAGACAAGAGCTCTGGGGTACTGGTTAGTTTATATTGTTGTTCCATCTATAGGGTTGCAGTTCCCTTTAGTTCCTTGGGTGCTTACACTAGCTCCTCCATTGGGGGCCCTGTGATCCATTTCATATCTGACTGTGAGCATCCACTTCTGTGTTTGGTAGGCCCTGGCATAGTCTCAAAAGAGACAGCTATATCTGGGACCTTTCAGCAAAATCTTGCTAGTGTATGCAATGGTGTCAGCGTTTGGAAGCTGATCATGGGATGGATCTCTGGATATGGCAATCAATAGATGGTCCATCCTTTTGTCACACTTCCAAATTTTGTCTCTGTAACTCCTTCCATGGGTGTTTTGTTCCCTATTCTAAGAAGGGACAAAGTGTCCACACTTTGGTCTTCGGTCTCTTGAGTTTAATGTGTTTAGCAAATTGTATCTTATATCTTGGGTATCCTAAGTTTCTGGGCTAATATCCACTTATCACTGAGTACATATTGTGAGAGTTCCTTTGTGATTGGGTTACCTCACTCAGGATGATGCCCTCCAGGTCCATCCATTTGCCTAGGAATTTCATAAAATCATTCTTTTTAATAGCTGAGTAGAACTCCATTGTGTAAATGTACCACATTTTCTGTATCCATTTCTCTGTTGAGGGGCATCTGGGTTCTTTCCAGCTTCTGGCTATTATAAATAAGGCTGCTATGAACATAGTGGAGCATGTGTCCTTATTACTGGTTGGGACATCTTCTGGATATATGCCCAGGAGAGGTATTGCTGGATCCTCCAGTAGTACTATGTCCAGTTTTCTGAGGAATCACCAGACTGATTTCCAGAGTGGTTGTACAAGCTTGCAATCCCACCAACAATGGAGGAGCATTCCTCTTTCTCCACACCCCCGCCAGCATCTGCTGTCACCTGAATTTTTGATCTTAGCCATTCTGACTGGTGTGAGGTGGAATCTCAGGGTTGATTTGATTTGCATTTCCCTGATGATTAAGGATGTTGAACATTTTTTCAGGTGCTTCTCTGCCATTCGGTATTCCTCAGGTGAGAATTCTTTGTTCAGTTCTGAGCCCCATTTTTAAATGGGGTTATTTGATTTTATGGAGTCCACCTTCTTGAGTTCTTTATATATATTGGATATTAGACCCCTATCCGATTTGGGATAGGTAAAGATCCTTTCCCAATCTGTTGGTGGTCTTTTTGTCTTATTGAAGGTGTCTTTTGCCTTGCAGAAGCTTTGCAATTTTATGAGGTCCCATTTATCGATTCTTGATCTTACAGCACAAGCCATTGCTGTTCTATTCAGGAATTTTCCCCCTGTACCCATATCTTCGAGGCTTTTCCCTACTTTCTCTTCTATAAGTTTCAGTGTCTCTGGTTTTATGTGGAGTTCCTTAATCCACTTAGATTTGCCCTTAGTACAAGGAGATAGGAATGGATCAATTCGCAATCTTCTACATGATAACAGCCAGTTGTGCCAGCACCATTTGTTGAAAATGCTATCTTTTTTCCACTGGATGGTTTTAGCTCCCTTGTCAAAGATCAAGTGACCATAGGTGTGTGGGTACATCTCTGGGTCTTCAATTCTGTTCCATTGGTCTACTTGTCTGTCACTATACCAGTACCATGCAGTTTTTATCACTATTGCTCTGTAGTACAGCTTTAGGTCAGGCATGGTGATTCCACCAGAGGTTCTTTTATCCTTGAGAAGAGTTTTTGCTATCCTAGGTTTTTTATTATTCCAGATGAATCTGCCGATTGCCCTTTCTAATTCATTGAAGAATTGAGTTGGAATTTTGATGGGGATTGCATTGAATCTGTAGATTGCTTTTGGCAAGATAGCCATTTTTACTATATTGATCCTGCCAATCCATGAGCATGGGAGATCTTTCCATCTTCTGAGATCTTCTATAATTTCTTTCTTCAGAGACATGAAGTTCTTGTCATACAGATCTTTCACTTCCTTAGTTAGAGTCAACCCAAGGTATTTTATATTATTTGTGGCTATTGAGAAGGGTGTTGTTTCCCTAATTTCTTTCTCAGCCTGTTTGTCCTTTGTGTAGAGAAAGGTCATTGACTTGTTTGAGTTAATTTTATATCCAGCTACTTCACTGAAGCTGTTTATCAGGCTTAGGAGTTCTCTGGTGGAATTTTTAGGGTCACTTATATATACTATCATATCATCTGCAAAAAGTGATATTTTGACTTCTTCCTTTCCAATTTGTATCCCTTTGATCTCCTTTTGTTGTCTAATTGCTCTGGCTAGGACTTCAAGTACAATGTTGAATAGGTAGGGAGAGAGTGGACAGCCTTGTTTAGTCCCTGATTTTAGTGGGATTGCTTCAAGCTTCTCTCCATTTACTTTGATGCTGGCTACTGGTTTGCTGTAGATTGCTTTTATCATCTTTAGGTCTGGGCCTTGAATTCCTGATCTTTCCAAGACTTTTATCATGAATGGGTGTTGGATCTTGTCAAATGCTTTCTCAGCATCTAACGAGATGATCATGTGGTTTTTGTCTTTGAGTTTGTTTATATACTGGGTTACATTGATGGATTTCCGTATATTGAACCATCCCTGCATCCCTGGGATGAAACCTACTTGGTCAGGATGGATGATTGTTTTGATGTGTTCTTGGATTCGGTTAGCAAGAACTTTATTGAGGATTTTTGCATCAATATTCATAAGGGATATTGGTCTGAAGTTCTCTATCTTTGTGGGGTCTTTTTGTGGTTTAGGTATCAGAGTAATTGTGGCTTCATAGAATGAGTTGGGTAGAGTACCCTCTGTTTCTATTTTGTGGAATAGTTTGTGAAGAACTGGGATTAGATCTTCTTTGAAGGTCTGATAGAACTCTGCACTAAACCCATCTGGTCCTGGGCTTTTTTTGGTTGGGAGACTATTAATGACTGCTTCTATTTCTTTGGGGAATGTAGGGCTGTTTAGATCATTAACCTGATCTTGATTCAACTTTGGTACCTGGTATCTGTCTAGAAACTTGTCCATTTCATCCAGGTTCTCCAGTTTTGTTGAGTATAGCCTTTTGTAGAAGGATCTGATGGTGTTTTGGATTTCTTCAGGATCTGTTGTTATGTCTCCGTTTTCATTTCTGATTTTGTTAATTAGAATGCTTTCCCTGTGCCCTCTAGTGAGTCTGGCTAAGGGTTTGTCTATCTTGTTGATTTTCTCAAAGAACCAGCTCCTTGATTGGTTGATTCTTTGAATAGTTCTTCTTGTTTCCACTTGGTTGTTTTCACCCCTGAGTTTGATTATTTCCTGCCGTCTACTCCTCTTGGGTGAATTTTCTTCCTTTTGTTCTAGAGCTTTTAGGTGTGTTGTCAAGCTGCTAATGTGTGCTCTCTCTAGTTTCTTTTTGGAGGCACTCAGAGCTATGAGTTTTCCTCTTAGAAATGCTTTCATTGTGTCCCATAAATTTGGGTATGTTGTGGCTTCATTTTCATTGAACTCTAAGAAGTCCTTAATTTCTTTCTTTATTCTTTCCTTGACCAATTTATCAGTTTCCACGTGAATGTTGGCTCTCTATTATTTATTTTGTTATTGAAGATCAGCCTTAGTCCATGGTGATCTGATAGGATGCATGGGACAATTTCAATATTTTTGTATCTGTTGAGGCCTGTTTTGTGACCAATTATGTGGTCAATTTTGGAGAAGGTACCATGAGGTGCTGAGAAGAAGGTATATCCTTTTGTTTTAGGATAAAATGTTCTGTAGATATTTGTCAGATCCATTTGTTTCATAACTTCTATTAGTTTCACTGTGTTCCTGTTTAGTTTCTGTTTCCACGATCTGTCCTTTGGTGAAAGTGGTGTGTTGAAGTCTCCCACTATTATTGTGTGAGGTGCAATGTGTGCTTTGAGGTTTACTAAAGTTTCTTTAATGAATGTGGCTGCCCTTGTATTTGGAGCATAGATATTCAGAATTGATAGTTCCTCTTGGAGGCTTTTACCTTTGATGAGAATGAAGTGCCCCTCGTTGTCTTTTTTGATGACTTTGGGTTGGAAGTCAATCTTATCAGATATTATAATGGCTACTCCGGCTTGTTTCTTCATACCATTTGCTTGGAAAATTGTTTTTCAGCCTTTCATTCTGAGGTAGTGTCTATCTTTTTCTCTGAGATGAGTTTCCTGCAAGCAGCAAAATGTTGGGTCTTGTTTGTGTAGCCAGTTTGTTAGTCTATGTCTTTTTATCGGGGAGTTGAGTCCATTGATATTAAGAGATATTATGGAAAAGTAATTGTTGCTTCCTGTTATTTTTGTTGTTAAAGTTGGCATTCTGTTCTTGTGGCTGTCTTCTTTTAGGTTTATTGAGGGATTACCTTCTTGTTTTTTCTAGGGCGGGGTTCCTGTCCTTGTATTGTTTTTTTTTTTTTTTTTCTGTTATTATCCTTTGAAGGGCTGGATTTGTGGAAAGGTAATGTGTGAATTTGGTTTTGTCTTGGAATACTTTGGTTTCTCCATCTATGTTAATTGAGAGTTTGGCTGGGTATAGTAGCCTTGGCTGGAATTTGTGTTCTCTTCGTGTCTCTATAACATCTGTCCAGGATCTTCTGGCTTTCATAGTCTCTGGTGAAAAATCTGGTGTAATTCTGATAGGCTTGCCTTTATAAGTTACTTGACCTTTTTCCCCTTACTGCTTTTAGTATTCTATCTTTATTTAGTGCATTTGTTGTTCTGATTATTACGTGTCGGGAGGAATTTCTTTTCTGGACCGGTCTATTTGGAGTTCTGTAGGCTTCTTGTATGTTCATGGGCATCTCTTTCTTTAGATTTGGGAAGTTTTCTTCTATAATTTTGTTGAAGATATTTGCTGGTCCTTTGAGTTGAAAATCTTCATTCTCATCCACTCCTATTATCCATAGGTTTGGTCTTCTCCTTGTGTCTTGGATTTCCTGGATGTTTTGAGTTAGGATATTTTTGCATTTTCCATTTTCTTTTATTGTTGTGCTGATGTTCTCTATGGAATCTTCTGCACCTGAGATTCTCTCTTCCATCTCTTGTATTCTCTTGCTGACGCTTGCATCTATGGTTCTAGATTTCTTTCCTAGGGTTTCTATCTCCAGTGTTGCCTCACTTTGAGTTTTCTTTATTGTGTCTACTTCCCTTTTTAGGTCTAGTATAGTTTTGTTCATTTCCATCATCTGTTTGGATGTGTTTTCCTGTTTTTCTTTAAGGACTTCTACCTGTTTGGTTGTGTTTTCCTGTTTTTCTTTAAGGACTTGTAACTCTTTAGCAGTGTTCTCCTGTATTTCTTTAAGTGAGTTATTAAAGTCCTTCTTGATGTCCTCTACCATCATCATGAGATATGCTTTTAAATCCAGGTCTAGCTTTTCCGGTGTGTTGGGGTGCCCTGGACTGGGCGAAGTGGGAGTGCTGGGTTCTGATGATGGTGAGTGGTCTTGGTTCCTGTTAGTAAGATTCTTACGTTTACCTTGCGCCATCTGGTAATCTCTGGAGTTAGTTGTTATAGTTGATTCTGTTTAGAGATTGTTCTTCTGGTGATTCTGTTACCGTCTATCAGCAGACCTGGGATACTTTGCTCTTTCAGTCACTACATCTATCTACTTGTGCTTTTGAGTTCTGATTCTGTTCCCTGACACATTAGGGCTTCCTTATGACTTCTTCCTCTATAAATTTGTCAGGCACAGCCATTTTTTCCTGCATCCTTGTAGATAAAGCTTAGAATGAACAAGACTGAAAACTGTAGACTTTTATTTATATTACGTTTGCATTTCTAAGCCCTCACCTAATATAGTCTGCTTGTTGCCAGGATGATCACATCTTATTTGGCCTTTCTTATCCTATGTATTACCTGCCAGCCTAATGACTCATTTCCTTTACCACCTGATTTCCTTATATACTGAAGATCAAAACCCTGAGATTTGAATAAGAAGGATTCACAGACTAATAATAACAGATCAACTGTATTGAGATCCACAGTTGAGAGCAGAGAGAGAGAGAGAAGGAGAGATAGGCAGAGAGAGACAGGAGACAGACAGACAGAGAGAAAGACAGAAAGAGAGACAAAAAGAAGAGACAGAATGACAGAGAGTTTCTTGGAGTAAAGGAGACCTTTGGCACCTTGATTACTTGGAATTTCCAGTATAGCCTCTCAGATGTGAATAAGGTGAAAATATGTAAATTATGGCATGCCTATGCAACAGGTATGCAGAGAAGTCTACCTATGTGAAGAAAGCAGGACTTACTTGTTTGACTTTTTTCAAGGAGGATCATCTTCCCTCAGACCAGGATGCAAACTGAAGCCAACCATTTCTACTCACTGTTAGGTAACATGTTGTCATAGTCAGTCCAAATCGTAACTGAGTAATTAGAGTATCTCATTAAACACATGAAGAGTCAAAACTCCAAGTCTGGCTTAGCATTTAATCTTCCCTGCACAGATCTTTTACACTGAAGAGCTATAGTGGGAAGGCCAAGAGGCCTCTTGTCGTTCATCTCCTCCCCCATTTGTTAGCTGCCTTTTGGCTGAAGACACTGTTAAAGCTGGGACAGGTCAGGAAGCAGACTGCTCCAACTTGATGGGGTGATGACATTGCCATTTCTGAGCCTGCTTTTCAGATGATTAAAGTTGGAGTCCCAGCTGGCATGGTTCCATGCATGTGGAAGAGGCATAAGCAAACTCTTTCCCTCCTGAGCTGGTCAAAGATGCCCGTGGCAAGAGATTGATCTTTCACCACTCTCTTGACCTCTGCCTAAGTTGTCTCCATAAAGTATGATAGCTTAAGAAAGTTGTTAGCTCTTCAAATCTTAGTAGAATACTCCTTTCCTAGCTTGTTTTCTGTTTCTGTGATAAATGCCACAACCACAAGCAAGTTATACATTCTGAGTACAGTCCAGTATTGAAGGAAGTCAGGGAAGGAACTCAGGACAGGTACCTGGAGACAGGAACTGAAGCAGAGACCCTTGAAGGGCACTACTTTCAGGCTTGGTCTTTATGACTTGCTCAATTTTCTTTCTGATACAACTCAGGACCATTTGCCCAAAAGATCACCTGGAGTGGTCTGAGCCCTCTCGCATCAATCACTACTAAACAAGAAAATGTCCACAGAATTGCCCATGGGCCAATTTGATGAAACCATTTTTTTTTCAACTGAGATATCCTCTTTCAAGATGACTCTAGCCTGTGTCAAGCTGACAAACCAAACGAAATGAAACCAAACCAAACCATCAGCACAATCCTCATTTGCTTTCTGCTGAGATCGCCTGATACTTCAAGGCAGTACCTAAGTCTGTCTGTCTCTGTCTCTGTCTCTGTCTCTGTCTCTGTCTCTGTCTCTCTCCCTCCATCCTTCTACTCTCTGTATGAGTGTGTATGTGGGGAGTCCATTTTTCTATTCACAGACCATACCTGAGCATATTCTTGAAATCCATGGTCAAAAAAGGCTTCAGTCTAAGCAGACTTGAGCACTATACCTGCTCCTAGGTAACTCCAGGCTGGAAACAATCCCAAGCCCACAGAGCACTGTAGCCTTCATGGATATGAGTGGTATCCTCTCTGGCTTCTGTTGTAGAGAATGCATAGCAAAGTTCTCTGAGTTCTTCTACCTGGGTGTCAAGTTCAAGAGTAAAACTTCAGTATCCACCTTTAGAGCAGAAGATGAGGTGCATACACTCTAGAGACATGGCTTTGTGTCTAGTTCTCTACATACCACCCTCTCTGTGCCACACTCTAGCCCATTTTTTGTTTTCTCAAAGTAGAAGATGGTTTCAAGAGTTCTTGAGTCAGGCCACTTAAGAAGGGACTTTGTTGTTACCATCCAAAATTGAGCATGCACACACACTCATGCAAATACACACACACACACACACACACACACACACCCTACACAGATATCTAAAAGAAACCCTGACATATCCAGTAAGAGTTCTGCCCAGAGAGGTTCATAAAAACACAACTCTCAACCTAGTATTTCCAGGCAAAATCTAGGATTCAGAGTTAAAACATAATTCCCGATAAAGACCAAATTGCTGTTTTTAATATGCCAAAGAGTGCATAAAATTTGAATCCACATATATCCAAAATCCAAATCTGAATAGGCATTCTTATATATTTATTAAATCTGGGCAACTGACCCCAAGTCAAAAGTCTATAAAAGGGTCATAGATACTGTTCACGTCATGGTGGGCAGGATAGTAGTAAAAAGAGAAGAAAGGGGACTAGGACCATGTTTAACCTTCAAAAGTATATACCCAGTGTCCCATGTCCTAAAACTTACCAGAGCCTCCAAAGTAGTATTACTCACTAGGGTTCAGATGTTCACTACATGAGCCTATTGGGACATTTCATTTTCAAGCCAAAATAAACAGGGAGAATGTTGGCACTGCAGATGTCTCCCAGAAGACAATAGCTAGAAGAGTGGTGATGTTGGATGTCAGTGGAGAGAGCAGAGAAGGCTAAGGCATGGAAGACTTCTTTGCCGAGAAGTGTGGAACTTGTTCTTCAAGATTCAGGGTCAGGAAACAGCAAATGGATTGTGCAAGAGGCTGTTACTATGGATCATCCCCAAATTCTTGTATCAAAACAAGGAACCATTTGGCTCTGCAATACAAATCATTGCTAAGGCAATTGTATATGCTAGAAGGTAGAAAGCTGGCCAGGAAAGTGCCTCAGGATGATTTTGAAGAGTGAGAGGTATTGATTTGATGGGGGTTGGAGGGTGGTAGCAGGAAAGGTTACCTAATTCTCAAAAGGCATTGCCAAGTAAAAGTAAAATCCATTAGTAAAGAAAAGCTAGAATAGCACCTCTGGATTTGTGTCTTGTCTGTATTAGCCCCACCAATCCTGTAGAATTCATCCTCTCAATTCATTCTACTCTACTTACCAAACAAAGTCTGCTGTGCACCTACAAATGCTTGTTGGGTAATATACAACTGGAAATGCCAAAAATGAATAAGTTATAGATCGTGCTCTTGATGAGACGATAGCCAAGCAGACAGGCAAACCATCAGCAAACACCCTTGTGTGTGCAAGGTACTAGAATAGACATGACGTATTCAGGAATGGGGACAAAGAGATAATTGGGACAGCTTGTGTCTGAGATGGGTGGCACTTGACCTGGCTTGTAAAGCTTGAATAGAAGTTGGAAAATCAGACAAGATCATGAAAAAATAGAACAAAGGCAGAATCACGATGGTGGGGCCCCTAAGGGTACATTGGAACCAGGCCCAGAACAGTACCTCTAGAACTTGCTGAGGTGTTTAAACTGTGTTCTACATGCCACATTTTAAAAACAGGGTGGTGCCAGAAGGATAGCTGGGTCTTTAGAATATGTCTCCTGGCCACACGAGGAAGCTGGAATGGAGGAGGAGGAAACTGAGTTTATAGAGAACATCCAGAAGGCAGCTGCCAGGTTTCCCAGGAGTAATTCTGAACCCAGAAAGACTGTGAGAGTCAGTGATGTAGAATCAGAAAAAGCCTATGTTGTGAGGCAGGTTAAGTCCCCTCCTTATTGGCCACATGGGCTGGCTGTGTATGAAGGATGTTGGTATTTGAGTAGGCCAAAAGAAGGAGGGGATTTGGGAAGGGCCATGGTGACAGGAAGGGTGTTTTCATCATACACCTGCCAAATGAAGTGTGTGACTCACTGGATGGGATGCCAGGTTGTCCAGAAGCTTTTACAGTCCCCAGTTATCCTGGCTCCTATCTACTTCCGCAATTTTACACAGCCTCAGAGGCAGGCCAACTGCCAAGGGGTGGAGTCCACATTGTCTCTTCCCAAATGGAAATATTATCTACACCAGCCATAAGTATATTGAAAGGGAGTGCCTTTGTGGGAGGTACTTACTAGTGGAAGACTGATAAAGAGCAGATAATAAAACCTTTAAAAATTAACTTACAGTAGTCGTACAGAGTAATATCATCTCCAACTCAAATAACCTGGCTTGTGGAAGAATTAAGCTCGAACAGTCCTGAAAAAAAATAGCAAAGTAGGTCCACTATAGAGAGTGGCCACTGCTCAGAGAGCTGAGTTAGATACCCAGTTCATGATCTGCTCTGTTCTTCAGAGCAGCCATGTCAAATGACAAATTTCTGCTCCACTCTACAGATGGAAAAGTAAGCCTGAAAGGGTTCTAATGGGCCCATCAACAAATGGAGTCTAGAACGATTCTCCCTACTCAAACTGGTAGTGTCAGACCAGTAGACATGTTTTCTTTCTTAATGACCAGATGGGAAAGATGATCATGTTAGATAAAATGAATGCTTCCCTCTCCTCAACACTAGAAAGCACTTCCCAACAGTGCAATCATTCCCAGAGCCATATTTTGTTGCTGGACCTTTAAAAAACCCAGCCATTGTGGGAACTGTGTTAGTAGGAAGACCAGGGCTGGAACAGCATTTAACAGTGCCTGATATTCTGTTTGCTTCAGCTGATACTTAACAGTCCAGTGGTTAGAGGATGGAAAATAATTATTCAGTCTAGCCCAGAGATTGAGTGATAATAGGCAACTTTGGGCTGCTGATTAAATTGTTTATTTAAGCACAAATTCAGCTCTATCTTCAGCATAATGTGATGTAGGAAGAAGATAGGCATCTGTTCTGGAAAAGAGACACTGGCAGGGGTGGTACCATGCCCCACTTCTGCTCACTCCCACTGCTGCTCTGGGGCAGCCTGCTGTGTCTTTGTTTCCTGTTTGTCTCTGGATATTGTGAGGCTGGGATTGGACTGAGAGACAGAATTGATGGTGCTCTTTGTCCAAGATCTGCCCTTTGAGGAAGTACAAGAAGCGGAAGACTATTATTTTGAAGCAATAAGGATGAAAGCAGAGAGTGTTCTAGAGTCTGGATCTCTTGATTTTTGGTCACTTATTCTCTACATTGTCGTGTGTGTGTGTGTGTGTGTGTGTGTGTGTGTCCTTTACAGAACATATTTTGTCTTTAAACCCTTCTTGTTCTTTCTGAAGTCTTCTCCAGGTTTATGGGGGAAAAAAACCTTTGATTTCTCTCTTCAGTTTTCCTTTATTTTCTTCCTTCTCTGTGTTAGAACATGCAAAGTTATAAGTGATGCACACTTTAAACCCTTAGTTTGTCAATGCTTTCAATGTATGAGAACTAAACTTTCTAGGAAACTTCTAGATCAGTAGTCAGCAAACTATAGTCCTTAGACTATATCTTGGTAAATAAAGTCTTACTGGGACATGGTCATCCGTGTAGCAATAATTTTGGTTTCTTTTAAAACAGAAATGTTATGAGACTGTTTTTGTTATAATCCCGGGAGTAGATATATGGGGCTGCTTCAGATTGTCCACAGCATCTGAGTATGATTTGTCTTGTGTTCTGGCAGTGGTGTAATTTGGTCAGCTGCAGGTAGTTTTTGCAAGTGTATGTTTGGAATTCTGGGAACTCTCGAGAGGGTATTTAAATGCTAGAGCCTGGAGAGGGGCGCTGCCAATGCTGCTGGTTGCTGATTGCTATGAGCTGGTTGCTAGTTGCTGATTGCTGCTGGCCAGTGGCCAGTGGCTGCTTGCTGATGGTTGGAGATCCTGATGAAGAAGATCAAATTTTCCGAAGGAACTCATTGCCCTAACCAGCACAGAACATTGTCTAATGATATTGCTGTCTTTCCCCTCTAGCTTTCTCTGTCCTTCCTAGGGTTGGGAGATTGGAAGGGATAAGGATGGAGAAGGACGGTAGGAACCCATAAAGTAGCCAAAACTCTGGCTACGCCCCCCCTTCATTTCCTGTGCTTGCTTTTATGTTTAAATGGCAGTGCTTGCGAGTTGCAACAAGGAATGTACACCCAGCTCACAAAATCAAATATATTTAATAACTGGCCCTTGACAGAAAAACTTTAAGAAACTGTGTGCTAGACACAGATCCTACAGACTTAATTGTAATTTGGGTCACTATAGCCTCCAAGGGGAACAACAGGAAACTAGAATTCTGTTTACATAAAACCAGTGGCAGCATGAGAATTCAACAATAATGTCATGGGCTACTTAGTTAGGATTGATTTTCTAAGCTTCTATTTTTTTGACATTTTAAACACTAAGAAAACTTGCATTCAGTGGCCTCTACCACTTCCAAATCAGCAATATCCCTCCCTTCTGCTAATATCCATGCTGAATCATCTAGGCGATAGATATACCTGCTCCTCCTACTCACTCACCTCTGTACCTGGGGCACTTGTGGATACAGTTTGGAACATCTTGCTCCAGTGGAGTCATTTCTTGCCTCTAGCTATCTCAGTCTCATTTGGACTTGTGTCAACTCTATCCCACCATAAATGACTATTCTTTCTTCCAAGAAGTACCTGGACTGAAGGTATCGCTTGTGGCACTTTCTTTCCTTAATTTCCTTGCACGTGTTGGCATCAGACCCCATAACTCAGTTTCCTTTCCTCACAAGGAAGCTGAGACCCATGATTAAGCAGTCTCTACCAAGCATTTTCTTTTTCCTCTTGATTTCATTGGCCATAAATAGGTCTTTCTTTGCTTTCTACACAATTTGATTACTACTCCCCCTCACACACACTTTTACATTACCATCTCTTTGTTCCTTTGTGTGTGTCCATTTGCTCTTCTCTCCCACCCAGGACACATAGAAGTAGTCTATTCACAGATTTTGATGCTCCCACTCAGGTCCTCAAACTGACATTAGAGTTCTCTGGCATCACCTGTAAGGTGAATTCCTACTGAAAACTATTTGGGTCTAAGTTGTTAGTTGCACTGTGAGGACCCTATACCTCTATTCTCCCCTTCACATCCTGGGACTTCTCAGCTTGATTGCTAGAGATGAGCATGGGATTTTGCCATCATCTGCCATCGCATCACCCAAGTAAAGCCAGTCCAGCAGCATGCAAAGAGAGGTAATGTCTGTCATCCTAGCTAGAATGAGAACAATATTCTCATTCAAATTCAAAATCCTAAGGCTATGGAGTTTCTCAGAAAATCAAAGCTAACATGAACTAGTGGACATTTAGAATGCGCTAGCAGTACTGGTGCTTTTAACAGCTCACTCTGCAGGGCAGCTTGACCTAGAGAGATGAGCTGCCTTCATTGGTTCATAAATGAGAGACAGAGTGTGTGTGGGGGTGAGGGAGGGAGGGAGGGAGAGAGAGAGAGAGAGAGAGAGAGAGAGAGAGAGAGAGAGAGAGAGAGAGAGGAAATGATTAGTGTAAGATGGGCACTCCCCACAGATTCCCTTAGGCAAACCCCAGATGTCACAAGATATAGAAGCCCAAAGTCAAAAGTCTTGTGGTAGCTATGTGCCATAGTAGTAAGATCATTACTCTGTTTCCCAGAATTCTTTCTTTTCCTCCTCTGTTTGGGATCGCCCTGAAAAGAAATGGTGGATACTTTGAAGATGAAAGCAAAGGAGAGGCCATGTATCTACAGTGAGAGTCTGCAGGTTACATGTGTGTCTTCACTGATTGGACGCTCACCTAGATGTAGCTAGCAGTCCTGCAGATCCTCAGGTGCCTGCCAGGTCTCCTCCTTGACCTTACTGAAGTCCTAGGGTCTATTGTATGTGCATCTGCAGGGTGGAAGGCAAAATTTAATCTACAAGTCAACTGCACTGGTGAAGTTGGAAGTGATAAGAAACAGATACATTTCCAATCTGTCCAGGTAGATACTGGTTTGTCTTTTTTTCCACATCACCTTGTTTCCTTCTCCCCCACCACATATCCTGACTGCCAGTCCTACTATTTTTAGGCCCAAGACCAAATGTGGATCAACTGACATAGAGATTCCTTACTCAACTCCCACAACTACTAAAGGCTCAACCTCTATCAGAAAGCCCTTATTGTAGAACCTCATAATGCTTTCGGTTTCTCTGAATGATGCCATCATACAGCCCTGCTGCAGGACTCAGGTCCCCAGTCTTCAAAGACAACAAAGCTTCCTGCTTTCTTTGTCATCTCCACTTAGAGACTATGCCTGTATGACACACTGTGCTAGAGTTGATGAACACTGACAATCAAATGGGGAAGTTCTGACCAGGAATATCTTTAAGATACTTAGCTGAGAACCTATCATCAGAATGCCCAAGTAACCCCTGAGTCTCTTCTTATGATATGCAGGATAGACATTGTTGTGTTAGAAGCACAGCTCCAGACAGACCACACCAGGCTAAACAGTTCCATGTGAGATTTATTGTAGGAGAGAAAGGAAAAGGTGACAGCGAAGGAGAAAGGGGGTCAGGGGAAGAGAGAGAGGAAGATCAGAGATGTCTTCCTTTTATTTGGATATTGACATAGCCACAGGTAAAGGTGGGAGGTGAGCCAAGTGAATTCTGGGAATATGGTGACGGTTGCTTTGGCAACAATTGTGCAGGTCCCTGTCACCTAGGTATGGTGTCACTGAGTTAGGAGCCGATCCTGATACCAACATACATTGTGAAACTCTAACCCAGGGCCACTGAGTACATGAATATAACAAACAATGAATCCATCTCAGGTACTTGGGCAAGAAAAGAGTCTAGGAAGCAGTTCCTTCTCTCTAGAGGCATGTCCACTTCTATGTGGTAAAAGGTGATGGTGGCCAGGTTAATACTGAATGTATTTAATTACTTCGCTTATGAGGAGCTAGGGGAAATGAGAATATACTACCTCTGCAGTGAGACTGGGGGTATAGTTGGGAGATGCCTTCAAGAGATTCTCTTTTCTTTGATACCATCAATCACAAGAAGCTGTACTGAGAGGATGGTGGCAGAGGGTTGTGTAGGAGATCCTGTGGTCTGCAGTGCTTCAAAACAGGCACCCCACCAGTGTTGCTCGGAAATGCAGGGGATCTAAGGAAGCAGAGGGGCGGGCCATCACCCCCTTGCTGCTCCTTAATTAAAGAGTATCACATGAGCAGCACATGAGCAGCACATGAGCAGCAGTTAATGGAGAAGCAGTCCTACAGTCTACAGCAGAACAGGCTGCTTATACAATGGGGGTATCTGCTATAATGCTCTGTGAGTCTCATCCTGCTCCACTGGCTCCCAGGGTGCACTTTGGTTGTGCCAAACATAATCATCCCTTAAGGATATTTGCGTGTAATGTCCTTTTCTATCAGGCTTTCTTGCTCCAGGGAACCTGCTAGAAAGATTTTATTTTATTTATTTATTTTTTTCGAGACAGGGTTTCTCTGTGTAGCCCTGGCTGTCCTGGAACTCACTTTGTAGACCAGGCTGGCCTCGAACTCAGAAATTCGCCTGCCTCTGCCTCCCGAGTGCTGGGATTAAAGGCGTGCGCCACCACGCCCGGCGATAGAAAGATTTTTGTTTTCACTTCTTCCTGCCATTGCTCGAAAGTCACTTTAAATCAGTGGGGACCTTCTTGACAGTCCTACTGCATATGCATTACAGTCTTGACCTCCTCCATCTCTTTTGCTCTGAGGTAGTCTTACAATGAGCACAGAACTTGACTAGAGAATTGCTGCCTGTGTTCTTAGAGCCAAATGGTAGCACAGAGTGGGCACTGGGAGCTTTGGATCCCCTGCTGTATGACACCTTCTGGAGTAAAGATCTGAAGACTTCAATGAGAACTGTGACCCGCCCCCCACCCCCTGGAGTTGTGCATCTTGGCATTAGAGAACTCCATATTTCTTGAAAGGTTGCAGGCAGTATTTCCCCTCTGCACTCCTTCTTGATCCATTAGCCTCTCTAAAATCCTTTCAGCAGCTTCCAATTCAAAAGCACCTCCTATTCTGAACCTCGCCTGGGTCAGAATGGGGGAAGCCAGCATGAAGAACTAGGGTGACTTTGTTAACAGTTTACCTGGATGGCTTGATTTGCAAAGATGTGAGAAAGGAACTTTGTAAGTTGCTTCCCCTGGTTTCAAGGGGTCTACTCCAAACTTCAGGGTATGGCTTGCTTTTCCTTCTTCAGGTAGGCTTGTTTATAAAAGGGAAACATTTGCTTGCTGGGCTCAGCAGATTTGAGACACATGGTGGGAATGGCTGTTTATTTGTCTTTTGATCACAAAGCTTAGAGTTTCGCTCCCGGGCTGAAGGTCTTGAGGCTCTTCATATCTTTCCCCTAAGGCTTTAATCTCCCTTCTGACATTGCTTTTGCTCATGTGGTGCCTGGGAGTTGTGAGAAGAGAGTGGGCAGCTGGGAGCACGTGCAGGGAGGAAGGTACGCTTGGGGGCGGTGAATGGGGGGAAGGGTGCTTGCAGTGGACAGAGATTCTCAGGCCTCTTCAGAGTCTGTCGTTTGTGTGACCTTCCACCAGGAACTGTAGTTTCTTTTGAGATCCGGCTCCAACATCTACCCTCTTCCTTCCCTTTGTCCTATAAACATCTAAAAAACGAAGGGGGGGGAAACAAACTGAAAACAAAACAAACAGCAGGAAACATTTATTCCTAGGAGTGAATCTTTCCTATCTGAAGCCACAGCTAATCATTTGCCTTTCCTGGGACCTGAGAGGTGGGAGTGAGGTGAAGGTGTGTGGGGGTGGGCAACCCCCCCTCATTTTATAGATGAGGGCGAGGCCATCTGCAGGCGCTCTGAGGCCTGTCTGAACAGTTTCTCTGTTGCCTGGCCAGTCTCTTCACCCCTTGTCGTGTGACACCCCTCTCAGGTGGTTTTCAGGGCACCCTACTGATGTGTGCAATGCTAACTGCCATGCCAAACCCCAGTGGGCAGAGACAAGTGTCTTGGAATCAGCGTGCATGTTGCCCAATGTTCCCCACAGCGGGACGCATGGAGAAAAAAATTGAAACCCAAATCACTCCTCTGGTAGGCTTCCCACTCCTTCTCCTGATCGAACACAGAAAAAAGCCAATTCTGTAAGTATCAAGAGTGAACTACAGGACCTTATGGTGAGGCTCTCAAGAAGGCCACCCAGGGCCACTTCCTGTCCTCATTCTGGGCCAAGGAGGAGCAGCACCTCCAACTAGGACTTTGATCATTGGCTCCTCTCTTGCCTTTGTGAGGAGTCCAATAGCCTTTTAGGATATGTGGCTGCACCCATGTTCCACCCCTTCCTTGGCACTTGGCCCAGTGAATACTCGGGTGCTGGGTGACCTCAAGAGACCGTGAACCAGTTTTGAACCTTATCCCTCAAGGCATTCAGCTTCCCGATAGATTTGGTGAAGTCTGTCTTTTAACGATTAAAAACTAAAAAGTTCTTTATTCACTGAAGTGATTTTGCTCACGTAGAAAAAAAAATATAAAGGTAAAGAACAAAACTCTGAGAGCAAACCTTTGTGCTCTCTGGGTCTCTTGGAGAAAGAGGGCAGGCGGGGCTCAGGCACACGAGGCAGGAGCAGCTTGTGCAGAGATGGAAATTCTCCCTTGCCTTTCCTTCCACACTTAGTTGCTTCATTATATTTTTCAGGCGAGTGAGTCATGGGTTCCTGGTGCGCGGTGCTGTCTTTTTCAATTAATGCTTTTCACAGAAGTTCAGGTTTTAACCATCTCCCCCTCTCTCCCCAGGTCTGTTACATTTCCCAGAATGGTTCGCAGCACTGGAGATAATTCCTTTTCGAAGAACCTACATTTCTCACCTGCTGATTGCAATTAGCCACTGCCAGCTGGGGCCTGGTGTGCAGCTGAAAACCTAACAAGAAGTGGGGACCACGCAGAACCCAGATAGGGCATAGGAGGTGCATAAATAAGAAATGGTGCCCTTGTTTACGAGATGCTTCTGTGAATTCAGGGTTTGCCAACCCTTTGCACAGCCCTCCCTTTTCAAGCTCTGGGCTGCCCATCCCTATTCTATTCTTCTTCTTTTTTTTTAAATCTCTTAGTTTGTAGCCTACACTTAACATTACAGTCACGAATTTACTACTAAGTACATTTTGTTAGGTAATAAACAGCCTTGCAAGAAAAAAAAAATGAAATCCAACTAAGTCTTTTCTTCTAGTGTTTGTGAGCTATGGTAGATTTGGGCATTCCTTACATGCAGGTCTTATGGTTAACCTTAACTATGAGGGTTGATAGTGGCTAAACTTGTCTTAGAGACACTTTGTCTGATTCCCCTATTCTATAGCTGAGGGCATTGCATCCAAGAGGGAGAGATGGCTCATCTAAAGTCTTATAGGAAGTTTCAGAGCTGTATAAATTCCCCATCTACTGATTTCTAGCATGGGGTCTAAGCACTGCCTTGCCTCTGGTCTTTGTGGCCGCTGTGCTGTAGAGCTTATAAGGAAAGCATGCAGATGATAGTCCTGGGAGAGATGGCAGAAACCTAAGCAATGTAGTTACCAACCCACACCAAAACCTTTTGACCATGGATCAGACCTGGCCCCTGGTCCAACATCATATCCCTGAGAATCATTCAGGGTTGATTCTGTTTCTATAGCTCACAGCTGGTGGGCCAAATCTCTACTCTCATAAAAGTAGTGCTCTCAGCCTTTCAGGCAGCCTTGCCTTTGTACAAACGTGAAAACAAAGTCCCAAACAGGGGTAGATGAGTAGCTTGTCCCTGGTAGCTCTGCAGTGTATAGAGGAGTCCACCTATTTACATCTATGACTCCTGGAACAACCACACTTGCTTGGGAGAGTTGAGCCAGATCTTTTCCACCTTTTGCCACTCAGAAAGTAGAGCAGATCCCTGTTGGATCATCATCATCTCCAGAGAGATGGCCTTATATTAGGGTCAAGTAGTAGCTAGGCTTCTACACAACAGGCAGTAATAAAAAGAACCTGGACCTTGGAATCTAATCCCAGCTGTTGTATGGGAGGCATGTGTCCCAGCTCTGTTTTTTTCATTTATAACATAGATACTTGTAGTGCGTGTTACTCCATTTTCTATTACTATAACAAAATACCCAAGGCTGAGCTTTTTTTTTTTTTTTAATTTATAGATTTGGAGTTCTAAGAGCATGGCACTGACTTCTGCCTAGCTTCATAGTAGATGGCCACACATATATCGTAGTATGTGTGCAAGGATACATCCTGCAAGACAGGAACAAAAAAGAGCAAGTTTTTGTCTTTTATAACAACCCATTCTCAGGAAAACTATCCCAAAGTCCCATGAGTGCTACATTAATGTCTTCAAAGGTCAAGGATTCCTGCAACTTGCTACTTTCTGTTTGCCCCCACCTCTTAAAGAGTCTGCCACCTCAGTCCCAGTATAATGGAGAATAAACTTCTAGCTCACAAAACTTTAGGAGACAAGCTACATTTAACATATAGCACAACACATAGTGCACTGGGATTTCTGAATGAATAAGGAAAAATATACAGGTAAAAAGTTTTTTTAAAAAATGAATCTTTCCTTTCTTTCCTTCTACAGCCAGCTCCATTTTACTGCTGAGGAAAACTGAGGCCAGGTGAATTAAAGTTATTCTTTCAAGTCTATAGGCTACTTTACTGTTACAACTCAGGCGGAAAAACCTCAATGAACTTTATTAATACAAAGTCCAAAGAAATTAGGGTCTGCCTGCTGATAAATGTTGAATAATTGGCTAAGTGCTTGGAGGGAAGATGGTGAAGAGAAAGATCTGATTTTTTTTGTCTTAACATCATTTTATATTCCCATACAACTGTAAGAAAGAAGGTCTTTTGAACCATCTCCCCATTTCCCTCCAGTGCCTACATCTGGCAAAACTGTCCCAGGCAGGATATCGATAGGATAGAATCAAGCAATCTTTGTGTTTTCCCAGTTTTACCATACTCGTTTGTCTTTATTTAGTTTCATGTCATTTCATTGCATGTATTCCAGGGACACTATCACAATCAAGACACAGAACAGTTCCCTTAGCACTGCTGAATAAAGGACTGCTCTACTGCCATTTCCTTATCTTGTTCTGTCCTTAAAAAGTTTACAGTCCAGTCTCTAATAGGCTCTCTTCTTCTAAAACTACACTATTTCAAAAAACCATAATCATATAAAGCAACACAGTCCCATGCAGTTTATATTGTATTTTGGATACAATAATATTCACCCCATATTACCCCCCCCCATCTCTTTTCACTGCCTGTAGACCTCTTTGTCTCCAAAAATACATCTTCTTTCTTTCATGTCTTTATAATAATAATGCACTGAGTTTAATTGGGATTTCTTGCATGTGTGTGGGTTTGGCTGTGGAATAATTTTATTGGATCATGGGAAAACCACTGAAAGTAAAAACAAGTCCCCTTTACCAGAGGCTGTTAACTGCCAATAGCCCCTCAGCTATGTCCACAAGCTAGCTCTTGTCCAGATCTTGTGCAAGTAAACACAGCTATTGTGAATTCAGAGTGTATGGCCAAAACAAACAAACAAACAAAAACAGCATTTCACAGCCCTTTTGCCCATTCTCCAGCTCTTATGTTCTTTCTTTTCTTTCTTTTGTGGTGATCCTTAAGCCTTGTGAGTGCAATGGAGTGGTGAAGGCATCCCTTTTAGGGCTTAACACTCAACAGTTGGCTGCTTAGTACTTTCATCGGCTATGAGTCTTGGCATTAACTGTTGCCCACTGCATAAAGCATCTTCACTGAGCAGGGTTAAAAGCAGCACTGGCCTATGTGAATAACCAGTTTAAAGACTGTTTGACATCATGTCAATTTAGCAAAACAATAGTAGTTGAGTTCACCCCTCCATAGCCACTGGCTTTTGACAGGTTTTTGTAGTACTGGGTATGAAATTTTCTTTTGTGGAGAAGTTCTCAAATCCAATCTAAGAGCAGTTGATTATGACCAACCAGTCATTCTACTATTTTACCTGTGCTGGGAACGACTGTTGGTGTCTCTTCTCCCTTAGCTGTATTCATAGCGCCTTCCATTGCTAGGAAATCCAGCCAGCAGGGAATAGCTCCCAGTTCAGTTCAAACCTGAATTCTCCATGTTCTATAACCAAAGTCTGAGGTGTCTTCAGCAAGAGCGTCTTCCAGTCTAGTTCTGGTAGGGAACCAGGAGTAGTAATATTAGTTTATGTTGTTTGGGGCCAAGGACTCATAAGGAAGTACCCAATGCCTAGAACTAGAATTTTTATTTAATAACCTATAGACACCGGTAGTAGTGTTGGCCACTCATGCAAGGTATCAGAATTCTAATTCCTTTAAATGTTTATACTTTTAAAACTTGCTTTCAAAATAGTAGCTTTGCATTTAGCTTTGTTATACACTCTTCGTTTTGATTGATCCTCACTCTCGCACTGTTCCTTTCTTCCACTTCCCCACACCCTCCTGATTTAATGCTTTGTGTCCCAGCACACCTCTACTTCATATCACCTGTGTTCTAGTATTCTCTCCTCACGTTAAGGTCTCTTCTCCTCTTCCCTCTCATGGGCCCTTTCTAGCTTTTTGGCCTCCGAAAATACTCCAAACTCATGCAAAATATATAATAATAATAATCAGATTTAGGCTCTGTATATGAGAGAGGACATGCATTGGATTTCTTTCTGATGTAAGAGAAGGTTACTATCACTGTGAGCTTATGGGGTTTTGTCAGATTCCATTGAAATTGTTGCATGCATCAGCAGGTCACTATCTTCCTGTTGGATAGTATTCACTGGTAGAGGTGCACAATGGTTCATCTACTCACCGATGGAAATAGATCCCATAGCTGTATTTACATTTCTTCATCATTTCTTGTTAACGTTTTCATAAGGTGTGGGGTTTATGTGAAATTTCTTCACTCCTTCCTTTCTCTTTCTTTCCTCCTTTTGTTTACAGTCCAATCTTTCCCATATTATGTATTGAATAATTATTTCTCTATTAATATTTACACAGTAGTCAAAACACAGTTGGGCATATTTCTGTGAATCTATTTCTGGGTTTTCTATTCTGTTCCATTGATCTGTGTCTATTTTTTCTAACAGTGTGCCTTACATTTCTCACTGTAGAAAATATAACAAAACAATTCTCACAAGGAAGGCAATTAAGAACTATAGGGGAACATTTTATGGAAGTGTGTCAAGAAGTTAATATAAATGCTCGGTTAAATTTTTGGTTGTGTCTGTTACATTTTCAACCCCATAATATTAATAATATGATTTCTTTCTAATGCTAAGTAAATATTCATTTTCATACTTAAAAATAACAATCTTCAAACATCATGCTAAATAAAGAAAATCTCACAGCATTTCCATGAGAATCAGGAACAAGATAACAATGTCTACTTTTCCATTCCTTTACAATATGGTGCTTGGAATCTTTCTTAATCAGAGCAATAAGACAACTGGAAGGAGATAAAGGAGATAGGAAAAATAGGAAAGAGGGGAATTTAAAGTCTCCTTATTTGAAGATAATACAATTCTATGTATAAAAGACCCCAAAGACCACGAGAAAGCTCTAAAAGCTAATAAACATGTCCAGCAAATTAACAAGATATAAAATTAACAAATAAAAATCACTGTCCTTCTTATATACCAGCAAAAAAGCATACTGATAAAGAGATGAAAACATCCCTATTCACAGTAATCTCAAACAAACAGGCCTTGGAATAAACCTTACCAGGGAAGTTAAAGATTTGGACAAATAGTGTGGGAAGCCACATGTGTCGTTGCAGGGTGGCGCTGGCTCCCACTGGCCACTATGCATACATAGGCAGTAAAGTTCTTTTGCCAAGATGAGGTTTTGAGAATTAACCAAAATTAACCAATCAGATGAGAGACAAGTTAACCAATCAGATGAGAGAGAAGTTAACCAATCAGATTGTAGGCATGCAAATGAGGTCATAAGCATAACCCAAGCACAACCAATCCAGGTGTGAGACACGCCTCTCCTAGGCCTATATAAGCAGCACCAGTTCTGGGCTTAGGGTCTCTTCGCCTCTGCAATCAAGCTCTCCCAATAAATGTGTGCAGAAGGGATCCTGTTGCAGTGTCGTTCTTGCTGGCAAGCCAGGGCGTGCGCAAGAGGGAAGTTAAAGATTTGGACAAATAGACTTAAGGGCTACTCAACAGGAGAGAAATCCTGCCTGGTACTACAAACCTAGCCAGGTTCCTGGGGCTGGCAAGGCCACAAGTCTTTAGGAAAGAATCTTTTATTGCCATTTTGCTAGACCAGCATAATTCCGTACTGCATTCTAAATCCTATCCTCACATGCACAGACAAGTATAGTTACTACCCTTTGTCAAAGAAGTTTCTCTTCACAGAAAATAGAGGGTATCACAGAAAACCACAACTAGACACAATGCAGAAATCAATGGATCATGAGGAGGTCAGCCCCATGGATACATCTGCGTCACAGCTCCTGCATCTATTGCACAGGAAACATCACAAAGAAGGCCTAGATAAATTGGAAGATCCAGAATACTTTGAAGTCCGCTGTGAAGTAGTCTCTCCAGAAATGGCTGTATAAACAAGACTACAATAAAAACAATATCAATGGATATGGTAACATGGAAGGGGGCAATTTTGTGAGCTCTTACCTCAGACAAAGAACTATAGGCAGCTGTTGACTGCTGGAAGAATGAGAATTAGCCTCTCCCAGGGCTGAGCCCTCTTATTGGTTGCTGTAACTTTAATTTTTCAGTCTACTTTTAATGATGGTTCTTAAATGCTTTAAACTCCCTTTTAGCCCACCACCCACCAGAGGTAGTGGAAAAGAATGGATTTGGGGGAAGTGGACCTGTTTCGAGCTGGTTCTTTGGAGCAATTTTCATCTGTGTTCCCTGGAAATCAGCAGTTCAGTTCACAGGTTAGCAGCAGAAGTTCAATCCTCTCGCAAACACTTCACAGATCAGCAATGGTGGTGCTATGCAACAGAGACAGCCAATCCTCAGCCTTGGCACAAGTCAGCAGGAGGGACCCGGAGGAATGCCAGGAGAAGTTTTTGGCTGTGTCTCTCTCAGCAAAATGAAGATCAGCAAAGACTCAGACCAACAAGTGTTCAGGTACGTAAGCAAGCCTTTGTCACTGTTCATCAGGTCCTATTTATAATACCCTCCAAACAGCAAGCATCCTCCACAGGTCTTGCCTCAACGTGTATCTTGCCTCAGCATGTGTGTCTGTCTCAGCTGACATCACTCTGCCAATCAGCCTAAGTCCGAGGAAGCAGCAAGACATGGCAGCACACCACCCATTTTTTTTTGTGTGTGTGTGTGCATTTCTCTCTATAGAGTCCCTACAAGTACACAATGTAAGGTAGACCAAGACATGAGTATTGTTAGCTAATTCTTCCTCAAGTGTCCTTTCAAGAGCTTTCGTTAGCAGAACAAACTTTCACCTGTGTCTGCTTCAGCTAAACGTTCCTTCATGAGTCTGCCTTAGCCTTTCATCTGTGTCTACTTCAGAAAAACACTCCTTCACATGTTTTCCCCAGCAAAACTGACTTTCCAAAGATCCCTTAAGTTTCCACGTCAGGTTGCCTAGTGCAGATGAACATCCTTGAAACCATGTAGACACAAACAACAAGATGGACTCAACATGTTATATTTGTATGCATTTTTGTACACATGCACAAATACACAGAATATGCATGTATGTATGTATATACACACACACATTAGTTGAAGCAAACACCATGGCTGCTTCTTTATCTGGTATCAGATCTGCCACTGAGGTTCTTGATCCACTTGGGTTTGAGTTTTGTGTAGAAGGAGACGGATCAGGTTTCAGTGTTCCACATGTAGCCATCCAATTTGCCCAGCACCGTTTTTTGGAAGATGTTTTCTTTTTTCCAACATGTCATCTATTGATAAGCAGGTGGCTGTATGAGCGTGGGCTTCTATCTGGGTTTTCAATTTTATTTCATTGGTCAATAAATCTGTCCTTATGCCAATACCAGGTAGCATATTTCACTATGCCATATGTTATTACTATAGTTCTATAGTATAACTGAGAATCAGGGATGGTGACATCTCTAATGGGGATTCTTATTATTCAGAAATGTTTGATTATCATGGATCATTTATGTTTTCAGGCAAATTTGGAGATTATTTCTTCAATTAATGGGGAAAATTGCCTTGGAATTTTTATTGAGATTGTATTGAATCTGCAGATTGCTGTGGGTAGGATAGGCACTTTGACAATATTTAACCACAGGCACAAGAATGTCCTTTCTGAACAGGACCCAGGCAAGTACAAACCAATAATTAACAAATAATACTGTAGGCATCTAAAAAGCATCTGTATAGCAAAGGACATCATCACTAGGGTGAAGAGGAAGCATACACAATGGGAAATAGATAAAGTCATAACCAGACAAACTTTAAACAAACAACAAAAAAATCAGAACAACAAGAAAGCAAACAGCTCTATTCAAAATCATGGCACGAAACTAAACAAAGTTCTCAAAAGAAGAAATGCAAATGAATGTGAATTTATTTAATGTTCAATATCCTTAGCCATCAGGAAAATGCAAATTAAAGCTACATGGAAATTTCATTGTACCCCGGTCAGAATAGCTAAAATTTAGAAAAACAAGTGACAACCAAAGCTGATGGGGATGTAGGGAAAAGGGAATACTAATTCATTGTTAGTGGGAGTGTAAACTGGTCCAACCAAAGCTGATGGGGATGTAGGGAAAAGGGAATACTAATTCATTGTTAGTGGGAGTGTAAACTGGTCCAACCTCTAGGGATGCCACTGAGGAGGTACCTCTAAAAGACAGAAATACATTAACCATATGATCATAGTCCCAAAGGATTCTCTATCCTACTGCAGAGATACCTGCTCACTCTTGTTCAGTGCTGTTCTATTGACAATAGACAGGAAATGGAAAAAGGCTCAATGTCCATCAACTGATGAATGGATAATTAAAATATGACTCATACACATAATAGAATTGTATCTACTGTAGAGAAAAATAAAATTTGCATGAAAATTGATATAATTGTGTGTGTGTGTGTGTGTGTGTGTGTGTGTACTAAGTGAGCCAACCCAGTTCCAGAAAGACAAATGTTGCATGTTCTCTCATATGTGGATGCTAGCTTTGAATCTTTGGATATGTGTGTTTAAAATAGAGTACAAACAAGACTCAAGACACCAGGAAGGGGCCATGGGGGGATTTTGAAGGAAAGGGGATATGGCACAGATTTATAAGAATGGGAAAGAGGGAATAATGGAACAAGAAGGGTTAAATGAGGTAGGGGTGCAAAGGAAGTGTGTCTTAACAGGGAAACTTAACTAACATTAAAGACTTTTGAAAATAAGAAGCTCCTGAAGTCTCTCCCCTAGCTGAGGAACTTTCCCTCATTGATGGCTACTGGGGGAGGGAGGGTTAATTTTCTTTAGAGATGTGGGCCCTAAAAGCCCACTGATGTTCCAGTAGATGGTTCTACACCCATGAATGTACTGGCATTGCCAAGTGTACTGAGTGGGCTTCAAACGGAAAAGAGCACAGGATATTGAAAATGAAAACTGGTGGGTGGGATAAGGATGGAGCTGGGAGAGGGATAATGGGTAAATTTGTTCAAAACCTATTATATGTATGTGTGAAATTCCCAAACAATGAAAAAAGGGAGGCATAACATTGGTTTGAAAGATTCCTTCTATCATTCCTTCTTAAGATTACAGTGGCTACTCTGGGGCTGGTACCTGTCCATATAAATTTTCGAATCAGTTTATCTATGTGTACAGAATACCTTGCTAGGATTTTGGTGAAAACTTTTTAAAAGCCACCTAATAGAGGATGTAAATGTAGCTCAGTCGCTAGAGGACTTGCTTAGCATGCTTGGAGCTCTAGTTTCAACTCTCCAGGATTGCAAAATCTAGGAGTGGGGATGTGTAGCTGTAATGGTAGCACTTAGGAGGTGGTAGCAGGCAGATGAGAAGTTCAAAGCCGTTCCTCACTATCTAGCAAGTGCTATATGAGACTGTCTTTCAAAAAGAAACCCCATCTCACCTATTAATTTGGTAACAGCAAATAAATTATTACTATGAGGACTTTTTAAATCCACTTATTGAAATGCCTCTGCATTCTTTAGGTCTCCTTTGGCTGATTTCATCAGCAGTTTGTAATTTTCAAAATATATGGCCTATAGATGTTTTTCAGGTATATATTGCTTAGACGTTTCTCACCACACAGATCTTGTCAGTGTTTTCTAAAGTGCACACCTAAGACTGTAAATATTTAGAGACACTTTGGAGTTATTTATGCTATTGTATTTTAAATTTGAGCTTTTAGCTATTAATTATTAGTGTATAAGATCCATTGAACTTCCACCCTGAGACCTCACTTAGTTTTTTAGTATATGCCATTGTTTATAGACCCATGGGGATTTTCTGCTCACACAATTCCATAATGTGCAAATGAGGAAATTGTTCTGCTTTCTGCATTCATGCCTTCTTTCTTTTTCTTGCCTGTTGCATTGACTAAAACTTGTTCTATGCTCTGGTGACCAGGAATGGTGAGAATGAGCATCCATACTTTTAGCTCAGCCTCAGGGAATAGCAGACAGTCTTTCTCTAGTGAATATGGTATTAACTGAGGACTGCCTGTATTTGCTCTTGAGTAGTGTAGCTGTCCTTCATTTTTAATGTACTTGGAGTTTTTAATCAAGAAAATTATGAAATATTCAGATGTTTCCACTGGTACATGGATTGACTTTTTTGATGTGGTAATGTGCTGGGTAGCATTGGTTGATTTTTTTTTTAATGTCATCTTTGCATAGATCCTTGTGATCACGCCATAGAACCATGACTGCATATTTTTTTAATTTGATTTGGTAATATTTTGTTGACTTTTTTGTTATTAATCTCATGAGTTCATATTGGGGTGACATTTTAAAAATGAAACATTTGAAAAGGTGAAAACTATTGCTTCTTCTTCTATTTTCCTGAAGAAATTGAGTAAAATTATTATCCATTTTTTCAATAGTTAGGAAAATTCTCTATCTGTGCCTGGGCCTTTCTTTTGGAGGAGGCTTCATTTACATTTTCCACTTCTTCATTGGCTATAGCAGGCTTCTAGTTACCTGTTTCATCTTGATTGTGGCTTCTTAGCTTTAAGAGATTGTTTCATTCAATCAAAGTTGACACACATGAGCAACATAAAGGTTCGTCGTGCTCCTTTATTATTATTATTATTATTTTCATCCTGAGTGAGGTAACCCAATCACAAAGGAACTCACATAATATGTACTCACTGATAAGTGGATATTAGCCCAGAAACTTAGGATACCCAAGATATAAGATACAATTTGCTAAATGCATGAAACTCAAGAAGAATGAAGACCAAAGTGTGGACACTTTGCCCCTTCTTAGAATTGGGAACAAAACACCCATGGAAGGAGTTGCAGAGACAAAATTTGGAGCTGAGACAAAAGGATGGACCATCTAGAGGCTGCCATATCCTTTATTATTTTTAATGGCAGTGTGATGCACAATGCACTGTCTTTCACTCGTAGTTTTTTATCATGTCACTTTTGCTAAGACTTGACCAGTTTCTTTTTCTATTCTTTTTTCTTTAATTTTTTTTTTTTTGCTTTTTGTTGTTGTTTGTTTGTTTTTGTTTTTTGAGACAGGATTTTTTTCATGTAGCCCTGGCTTTCCTGGAACTCGCTCTGTAGAGCAGTCTGTCCTTGAACTCACAGAGATACTCCTGCCTCTGCCTGATTAATGAGTGCTTCGATTAAAGGCCTGGGTCATCACTACCCAGCTTTCTTGGCTTTTCTTTTCCTCAGGAACCGGCTTTTTTGTTTTTCCTTGGAGCCTCAAGTCTTTACAGGATTAAGTTCTTCCTCTCCCACTGAGGCCACACAAGGCAGTCCTCTACTACGATATGTGTCTGGAGGTCTCAGACCATCCCGTGTATGCTCTTTGGTTGGTGACTTAGTCTCTGGGAGCTCCCAGGCGTCTGGGTTAGTGACACTGTTGGTCTTCCTATGGTATTGCCATCCTCTTTAGCTCTTTTAATCCTTCCTCTAACTCTTGCATAAGGGTCCCCAACCTCAGTGCAACGATTGGCTCTAAGTATCTACGTCTGTCTCAGTCAGCTGCTGGTAGAGATTCTCACAGGGCAGTCATGGCTAGGCTCCTGTCTGCAAGCACAACATAGCATCAGTAATAGTGTCAGGGTTTGGTGCCTGTCCATGGGATGGATCTCAAGTTGGGCCAATCACTGGATGACCTTTCCCTCAGTCTTTGCTCCATTTTTGCACTGCATTTCCTTTAGACAGGAACAAGTCTGGGTCAAAAAATTTGAAGGAGGTTTGGTGACTCCATTCCTCCACTGGGGGCCCTATCTACTGGAGGTGGTCTCTTTAGGTTCCATCTTCCCACTGTTGGGCATTTTGGATAAGGTCATCCCTATTGGGTCCTGGGAGCCTCTCACATCCCAGGTCTCTAGGATTTTCTGGAGGTTCCCTCCACTCCATGTTTTCCATTGTTGTAATGTATTTTTCTGCTTTGTTTTTCTCTTCCTTTTCTTTCTGCTGGAGGTGGGAGCTCAGCTTAATGATATGCTAGCATTCTTTCTAACTAGTGCCGTACATTTTCCTCTTGGCATCACTTTACTTGCATCCTACAAATGTTGGTTCTATGATTCCATTTTAAGTTGATTCTAAGCATTTTAAAGTTTGATTTGAGACTTTTTTGGGGCAATGCATCGTCCAAGTCTAATTCCCATTAGAGATTTTCTTGTTTTTTGTTAGTGATCTCCTCCTTTTGTTCCATTACTTTTGACAACAACACAGTGCATGATTTCTGTTATTTGAATATTTACAGATTAGTTTTATGCCCCTGGATTTAATCTGTCTTGCGGAATGTCCCATGGAGTGAAGGCAGGGGCACATGGGAGGAGGTGGAAGTGTGAGAGAGAAATAGGTGCAGTACTCAAGTATTCTTTTAAAAATAAAATAAATGGAAAGAGCAGGCAAAGTTGAATGTAATTCCATCTGGTCCCAAAACTCCATGGTACACACACACACACACACACACACACACACACATATAAATATATATATATATATATATATATATATATATATATATATGGGTAAAATAAATAAGTGTCTTCTCTGGGTAATGTGTATTTAATTGTTCATTTTATTTTTTTAATTTTTTTAATTAGGTATTTTCTTCATTTACATTTCACATGCTATCCACAAGTCCCCCAGACCTTCCCCCAAAATTGTTCATTTTTAAATCACGTGCTTCTCATTTCATTGTTTCAAATACCCTCTTCCAAATCACTGAATATAAGCTTATTCTAGATAGAGAATAATGGTTCCATGCATTGTAGTCATTCTGTTTTGTGTATGTGTGTGTGGCTTTTTAAAAATTTTTTTGGTCTTTTTAATTTTTTTTATTGGGTATTTATTTCATTTACATTTCCAATGTTATCCCAAAAGTCCCCCACACGCTCCCTCACCCACTTCCCCACACACCCACTCCCACTTCTTGGCCTTGGCATTCCCCTGAACTGAGGCATATAAAGTTTGCACGACCAATGGACCTCTATTTCCACTGATGGCCGACTAGGCCATCTTCTGATTCATATACAGTTAGAGACACAAGCTCCGGTGTGTGTGGGGGTACTGGTTAGTTCATATTGTTGTTCCACCTATAGGATTGCAGATCCCTTTAGCTCCTTGGGTACTATCTCTAGCTCTTCCATTGGGGGCCCTGTGATCCATCCAACAGCTGACTATGAGCATCCACTTCTGTGTTTGCTAGACCTCGGCATAGTCTCACAAGAGACATCTATCTGGGTCCTTTCAGCAAAATCTTGCTAGTGTATACAATGGTATCAGCGTTTGGAAGCTGATTATGGAATGGATCCCCAGATATGGCAGTCTCTAGATGGTCAATTCTTTTATCTCACCTGCAAACTTTGTCTCTGTAACTCCTTCCATGTTCCAATTCTAAGAAGGGGCAAAGTGTCTACACTTTGGTCTTCGTTCTTCTTGAGTTTCCTGTGTTTTGCAAATTGTATCTTATATCTTGGGTATTCTAAGTTTCTGGATTAATATCCACTTATCAGTGAGTACATATTGTGTGAGTTCCTTTGTGATTGGGTTACCTCACTCAAGATGATGCCCTCCAGGTCCATCCATTTGCTTAGGAATTTCATCAAATCATTTTTTTTAATAGCTGAGTAGTACTCCATTGTGTAAATGTACCACATTTTCTGTATACATTCCTCTGTTGAGGGGCATCTGGGTTCTTTCCAGCTACTGGCTATTATAAATAAGCTGCTATGAACACAGTGGAGCATGTGTCCTTATTACCGGTTGGGACATCTTCTGGATATATGCCCAGGAGAGGTATTGCTGGATCCTCCAGTAGTACTATGTCCAGTTTTCTGAGGAACCGCCAGACTGATTTCCAGAGTGGTTGTACAAGCTTGCAATCCCACCAACAATGGAGGAGTGTTCCTCTTTCTCCATATCCTTGCCAGCATCTGCTGTCACCTGAATTTTTGATTCTAGCCATTCTGACTGGTGTGAGGTGGAATCTCAGGGTTGTTTTGATTTGCATTTCCCTGATGATTAAGGATTCTGAACATTTTTTCAGGTGCTTCTCAGCCATTCAGTATTCCTCAGGTGAGAATTCTTTGTTTAGGTCTGAGCCCCAATTTTAATGGGGTTATTTGATTTTCTGGAGTCCACCTTCTTGAGTTCTTTATATATATTGGATATTAGACCCTTATCTGATTTAGGATAGGTAAAGATCCTTTCCCAATCTGTTGGTGTCATTTTAGTCTCACTGACTGTGTCTTTTGCCTTGTATAAGCTTTGCAATTTTATGAGGTCCCATTTGTCAATTCTTGAACTTCCAGCACAAGCCATTGCTGCTCTATTCAAGAATTTTTCCCCTGTACCCATATCTTCAAGGCTTTTCCCGACTTTCACCTCTATAAGTTTCAGTGTCTCTAGTTTTATGTGGAGTTCCTTAATCCACTTAGATTTAATCTTAGTACAAGGAGATAGGAATGGATCAATTCGCATTCTTCTACATGATAACCACCAGTTGTGCCAGCACCATTTGTTGAAAATGCTGTCTTTTTTCCACTGGACGGTTTTAGTTCCCTTGTCAAAGATCAAGTGACCATAGGTGTGTGGGTTCATTTCTGGGTCTTCAATTCTATTCCATTGGTCTACTTATCTGTCGCCATACCAGTACCATACAGATTTTTATCACTATTGCTCTCTAGTATAGCTTTAAGTCAGGCATGGTGATTCCACTGGAGTTTTTTTTATCCTTGAGCAGAGTTTTTGCTATCCTAGTTTTTTTGTTATTCCAGATGAATTTGCAAATTGCCCTTTCTAATTTGTTGAAGAATTGAGTTTAGATTTTGATGGGGATTGCATTGAATCTGTAGATTGCTTTTGGTAAGATAGTCATTTTAACTATATTGATCCTGCTAATCCAGGAGTATGGGAGATTTTTCCATCTTCTGAGATCTTCTTTAATTTCTTTCTTCAGAGACTTGAAGTTCATACCATAGAGATCATTCACATCCTTAGTTAGAGTCATGCCAAGGTATTTTATAATATTTGTGACTATTGAGAAGGGTGTTGTTTTCCTAATTTCTTTCTCAGCCTGTTTATCCTTTGTGTAGAGAAAGGCCATTGACTTGTTTGAGTTAATTTTATATCCAGCTACTTCATTCAAGCTGTTTACCAGGTTTAGGAGTTCTCTGGTGGAATTTTAAGGTCACTTATATACACTATCATATCATCTGCAAAAAGCGATATTTTTACTTCAACCTTGTATCCCCTTGATATCCTTTTGTTGTCGAATTGCTCTGGCTAGGACTTCAAGTACAATGTTGAATAGGTAGGGATGAATGTGGGCAGCCTTGTCTAGTTCCTGATTTTAGTGGGATTGCTTCCAGCTTCTCAACATTTACTTTGATATTGGCTACTGGTTTGCTGTAGATTGCTTTTACATGTTTAGGTATGGGCCTTGAATTCCTGATCTTTCCAAGACTTTTATCATGAATGAGTGTTGGATTTTGTCATATGCTTTCTCTGAGTCTAAGGAGATGATCATGTGGTTTTTGTCTTAGAGTTTATTTATATACTGGATTGCGTTGATGGATTTCTTTATATTGAACCATCCCTGCATCCCTTTGATGAATCCTACTTGGTCAGGATGGATGATTGTTTTGATGTGTTCTTGGATTCGGTTAGCAACAACTTTATTGAGGATTTTTGCATCGATATTCATAAGGGAAATTGGTCTGAAGTTCTCTATCTTTATTGGGTCTTTCAGTGGTTTAGGAATCAGAGTAATTGTGGCTTCATAGAATGTGTTGGGTAGAGTACCTTCTGCTTCTATTTTGTGGAATAGTTTGTGAAGAACTGGGATTAGATCTTCTTTGAAGGTCTGATAGAACTCTGCACAAAACCAAATTGGTCCTGGGCTTTTTTTTTGGTTGGGAGACTATTAATGACTGCTTCTATTTCTTTAGGGGATATGGGACTGTTTAGATCATAAACCTGATCTTGATTTAACTTTGGTACTTGGTATCTGTCTAGAAACTTGTCCATTTCATCCAGGTTCTCCATTTTGTTGAGTACAGCCTTTTGTAGAAGGATCTGATGGTGTTTTTGATTCTTTCAGGATCTGTTGTTATGTCTCGCTTTTCATTTCTGATTTTGTTTATTAGGATGCTTTCCCTGTGCCCTCTAGTGAGTCTGGCTAAGGGTTTATCTATCTTGTTGTTTTTCTCAATGAAGCAGCTCCTACTTTGGTTGATTCTTTGAATAGTTCTTCTTGTTTCCACTTGGTTGATTTCGCCCCTGAGTTTGATTATTTCCTGCTGTCTACTCCTATTTGGTGAAATTGCTTCCTTTTGTTCTATAGCTTTTAGGTGTGTTGTCAAACTGCTAGTGTGTGCTCTCTCTAGTTTCTTTTTGGAGGCACTCGGAGCTATGAATTTTCCTCTTAGACATGCTTTCATTGGGTCCCATAGGTTTGTGTATGATGTGCCTTCATTTTCATTAAACTCTAAAAAGTCCTTAGTTTCTTTCTTTCTTACTTCCTTGACCAAGGTATCATTGAGAAGAGTGTTGTTCAGTTTCCACATGAATGTTGGATTTCTATTATTTATTTTGTTATTGAAGATCAGCCTTAGTCCATGGTGATATGATAGGATGCGTGGGACAATTTCAATATTTTTGTATCTGTTGAGGCCTGTTTTGTGACCAATTATATGGTCAGTTTTAGAGAAGGTACCATGAGGTGCTGAGAAGAAGCTATATCCTTTTGTTTTAGGATAAAATGTTCTGTAGGTATCCATTAGATCCATTTGTTTTATAACTTCTCTTAGTTTCACTGTGTCCCTGTTTAGTTTCTGTTTCCATGATCTGTCCATTGGTGATAGTGGTGTGTTGACGTCTCCCACTATTATTGTGTGAGGTACAATGTGTGCTTTGAGCTTTACTAAAGTTTCTTTAATGAATGTGGCTGCCCTTGCATTTGGAGCATAGATACTCAGAATTAATAGTTCATCTTGGAAGATTTTTCCTTTGTTGAGTATGAAGTGCCCCTCCTTGTCTTTTTTGATGACTTCGGGTTGGAAGTCGATTTTATTTGATATTAGAATGGCTACTCCAGCTTGTTTCTTCAGACCATTTGCTTGGAAAATTGTTTTCCAGCCTTTCATTCCAAGGTAGTGTCTGTCTTTTTCCCTGAGATGGGTTTCCTGTAAGCAGCAAAATGTTGGGTCCTGTTTGTGTAGCCAGTCTGTTAGTCTATGTCTTTTTATTGGGGGATTGAGTCCATTGATATTAAGAGATATTAAGGAAAAGTAATTTTTGCTTCCTATTATTTTGTTGTTAAAGTTGTCATTCTGTTTTTGTGGCTGTCTTCTTTTAGGTTTGTTGAAGGATTACTTTCTTGCTTTTTCTAGGACATGGTTTCTGTCCTTGTATTGTTTTTTTTTTTTTTTTTTTTTTTCTGTCATTATCCTTTGAAGGGCTGGATTCGTGGAAAGATAATGTGTGAATTTGGTTTTGTTGTGGAATACTTTGGTTTCTCCATCTAAGGAAATTGAGAGTTTGGGTGGGTATAGTAGCCTGGGCTGGCATTTGTGTTCTCTTAGTGTCTGTATAACATCTGTCCAGGATCTTCTGGATTTCATAGTCTCTGATGAAAAATCTGGTGTAATTCTGATAGGCTTGCCTTTATATGTTACTTGACCTTTTCTCCTTACTGCTTTTAATATCATATCTTTATTTAGTGCATTTGTTGTTCTGATTATTATGTGTTGGGAGGGATTTCTTTTCTGGTCTAGTCTATTTGGAGTTCTGTAGGCTTCTTGTATGTTCATGGGCATCTCTTTCTTTAGGTTTGCGAAGTTTTCTTCTATAATTTTGTTGAAGATATTTGCTGGTCCTTTGACTTGAAAATCTTCATTCTCATCTACTCCTATTATCCTTAGGTTTGGTCTTCTCATTGTGTCCTGGATTTCCTGGATGTTTTGAGTTAGGCTCTTTTTGCATTTTGCATTTTCTTTGATTGTTGTGCCAATGTTTTCTATTGAATCTTCTGTACCTGAGATTCTCTCTTCCATCTCTTGTATTCTGTTGCTGATGCTCGCATGTATGGTTCCAGATGTCTTTACTAGGTTTTCTATCTCCAGTGTTGCCTCACTTTGGGTTTTCTTTATTGTGTCTACTTCCCTTTTTAGGTCCAGTATGGTTTTGTTCATTTCCATCACCTGTTTGGATGTGTTTTTCTGTTTTTCTATAAGGACTTGCAACTCTTTAGCAGTGTTCTCTTGTATTTCTTTAAGTGAGTTATTAAAGACCTTCTTAATGTCGTCTATCATCATCATGAGATATGCCTTTAAATCTGAGTCTAGGTTTTCGGGTGTGTTGGGTTACCTAGGACTGGCTGAGTTGGGAGTGCTGGGTTCTGATGATGGTGATTGGTCTTGGTTTCTGTTAGTAATAGTCTTATGTCTGTCTTTCAACATCTGGTAAACTCTGGAGTCAGTTGTTATAGTTGTCTCTGGTTAGAGGTTGTTCCTCTCGTGATTCTGTTATTCTCTATCAGCAGACCGGGGAGACTAGCTCTCTCCTGAGTTTCAGTGGTCAGAGCGCTCTCTGCAGGCAGGCTCTCCTCTTTCAGGGAAGGTGCACAGATATCTGGCATTCAGACTTGCCTCCTGGCAAAAGATGAAGGCCCAAAACACGACCTGTCCCAGAAGTTGTTAGCTTCTGTATTCCACAAGCTCACCTGTGCAGACTAGTCTTGGTATAGTCTGGGAACCAAGATGTCCCCTGCAGATCCTTTGACAATTCTCTCCCAGGCCAGGCAGACACCTCTCCTCTGGCAGGGCAGGTGCCCTGATGTCTGGAGCCTGAAAAGGGGTCTGCCTCAGAAGCTCTGTGGCTCCTGCTTGTCCCAAAAGCTGTTAGCTTCTGTAGTCCACACTCTCACAGGTGAAGACTAGTCTCAGTGGAGTCCAGGAACCAAGATGTCTCCCTCAGATGCTCCGGCAAAGCGCTCCCAGGCTGGGCAGACACCTATCCTCTGGCAGGGAACGTGCCTGGATGTCTGGAGGCCAAAAAGGGGTCTGCCTCAGAAGCTCTGTGGCTCCTGCCTGTCTCAGAAACTGTTAGCTTCTGTAGTCCACACTCTCACTGGTGCAGACTAGTATCGGTGGAGTCTGGGAACCAAGATGTCTCCTGCAGTTGCTCTCGCATTGTAGTCATTCCTATTTTTATTTATTCATTATATTTATTTTGATCAACAAAATGCATGTTTTGTCAATACTCATAGCTAGAAATGGTTTCAATAACTGGTAGTTTTGGATGAACATTAGACAGAATACATTTAAATAAGTCAAAGACAGCAACCTACAGACTGGAAAAAAAAAACTTTACTAACCCTACATTCGATAGAGGCTAATATCCAAAATATATAAAGAACTCAAGATAGCCTCCAAAAAACCAAACAACCCAATAAAAATGGGGTACAGAGCTAAACAGAGAATTCACAACAGAGGAATCTCGAATGGCTGAGAAGCACTTAAAGAAATGTTCAAAGTCCTTAGTGATCAGGGAAATGCAAATCAAAATGATCCTGAGATTCCACCTTACACCAGTCAGAATGACTAGGATTAAAAGCTCAGGTGACCACACATGTTAGCAAAAATGTGGAGAAAAAGGAACACTCCTCCATTTCTGGTGGATTGCAAACTAGTACAACCACTCTGGTAATCAATCTGGAGGTTCCTCAGAAAATTGGAAATAGTTCTACCTTAAGACTCAGCTATATCATTCTTGGGCATATACCCAAAAGATGCCCCACCATGCCACAGGGGCACGTGTTCCACTATGTTCATAGCAGCCTTACTTGTCATATCCAGAAGCTAGAAACAATCCAGATGTCTCACAACAGAAGAAAGGATACAGAAATGTGGTTCATTTACACAATGGAATACTACTCAGCTATTAATCATGAGGACATCATGAGTTTTGCAGGCAAATGGGTGGAACTAGAAAATATCATCCTAAGTGAGGTAACACAGACAGAAAAGTACATGCATGGTATATATTCATTAATAAGTAGATATTAGCCCAAAAAAGTACATAACACCTAGGATACAAGCCACAGAACTCAAGGTTAACAAGCCAAAGGGCCCAAGTGAGGATGCTTCAATACTACTTTGGAGAGAAAAGAAAGGATTGATGGGGTGGGGGTGCAGAGGGGGATCCTGGCTGGGAGAGGGGACAGGGAGGAAAAAGGGGGAACATGACTAAGGCACTATGGGCCAGCAGAAAGAATGGAAACAGGCAACCTCCAGAGGTAGGAAGTTGTGGGGGACCCTCTAGAATGTACCAGAGACTTGGGAAGTAAGAGACTCTCAGAACTTTTCACCTTAGATGAAATGTCCAACAGTGGGGAGAGGGAACTTGTAGAGCCCATCTCCAGCAGAAAGACAGGACATCAAGTAGAGGGATGGGGTTGCCATCCCACAGTCAGACACTCTGACTCAGAATTGTTTCTGTCTGAAAGAACTGCAGGGACTAAAATGGAGAAGAGCCTGAGGTAAAGGAGGTTCAGTGACAGCCCCAAATTAGGATTCAGCTCAAGGGGAAGCCCCAAGGCCTGACACTATTACTGATGCTATGGTGTGCTTACAGACAGGAACCTAGCGTGGCTACCCTCCAAGAGGCCCAACAAGCAGCTGAAAGAGTCTGATGCAGATACTTATAGCCAACCAATGGACAGAAGCCAGGGAACCCTCTGGTTGGTTTAATAAAAGGCTGGAAAAAGCTGAGAAGGGCGACCCTATAGGAAGACCAACAGTCTCAACTAACCTGGACCCCCGAGTTCTCTCAGACACTGAGCCACCAACAAGGCCGCATACACTAGCTGGTCTGAGGCCCAGTACACATATACATCAGAGAACTTCCTGGTATGGCCTCAGTGAGAGAAGATGTATCTAACCCTTGAGAGACTTGAGGCCCTAGGGAGTAGGGAGGTCTGGTGGGGTGGGGGTAGGTGATGGAGCATCCTCTTGGAGACAGGGGAGGAGGAATGGGATGAGAACCTTTTGGAGGGTGAACTGGGAGCGGGATAACAACTGGACTGTAAAAAAAGTTTAGCAGTAGTAGTAGTAGTAGTAGTAGTAGTAGTAGTAGTAATGGCACTGGCTGCTCTTCCACAGGATCCAGATGTGGTAGTTTAGGAAGTTCCAGGCCAGCCAGAGCCTTAACAGTGATACCCTGTCTCAAAAAACAAAATTAAAAAACCCATGAAATAAATAAGGCAAAGAAATATAATGTAAATGTAGTCGTTATGCCTGTTGCATGGGCTTCAAAGCTTCAATGGCTACATGTTGCTTCAAGCTTGTCCTTCAAGGATCATTCTCTTGTGCTTCATTTTTTATTGAGAATAGATTCTGTTCTCCCATAATATATCCTGATTATGGTTTCCCATCCTTCTACTGCTCTCAGCTGCTCCCCACCTCCCTTCCCACCTGGATCCACTCCTCTTCTGGCTCTCATTTAAAAAGAGCAGTCTTCTAAGGGATAATAAAAATATGAGAAAGTAAGATGTAATTAGATAAAACAAAAAAGAAACCTATCACAATGAAGTTGGACAAGACAATCAAAAGGAAAAGAGCCCACACAGAAATTCAATAAAAACACTAAACTGAAAGCCATAATATACACCCAAAAGACCTGCTGAAGGCCCTGTGAGTTCATATTAGCTTTTCTCATGTTGATTTAGAGAGCCTTGTTTTCTTAATGTTATCCATCCCCTCTTTTTCTTAAACTATTTCCATCTACTTTTCCACAAGGTTCCCTTGTGAGGAGCTCTAAGGATAAGGATTTGATGGAGAAATCCCATTTGTGGCAGTGTATTCCAAGGTCTCTCACTCTCTGCATAATATCTGGCTGTGTGTCTCTGTATTTGTCCCCACCTGCCTTATATGATAATGGCTGAGCATGGCTCTGATCTATGAGTATAGCAGAATGTTATTAGAAGTCATTTTATCACTATGTTTGTTTGTTTGCTTTGGCCCATAGTATTTGGTTTTACTCTGAGTCCCTGGGTTTTCTAATCTCTGGTACTTAGTCACCTAAACTATATTCTGGAGTAGGCCTTAAGTTAAATCAGATATCAATTGGTTACTCCCCAAACTTTTGTTTCCCTAGCATATATTGCATACAGGACACCACTGTAGATCAAAGGGTTTGTGGCTTGCTTGGTGCTTATGTTTCTCTTTAAGTAGTATAAGGAGTACCATCCTGTACCAACGACACTAGAGGTAAGGATGAAGGCTCTATGTAGACCCCAACTTGACTTTCCCATGTTCAGTGAGTTGTGTAGGTGTTGTCTTCAGCAATGGGAACTTGCTGTCAGTTTGTGGAAAGCAATCTATCATCTTGCCAACAGCCTGGGTTGTGTACAGATACCCATGGGACCCCTTTGGTCAACAACTGAATTAGATGTAACCCCATCCTGGTACTAGAAGCTTCATTTAATGACAAGGAATGCACAGTTGGGTCTCTCTCTTCCGTCCTACTCAGTGATTTCTTTCAGATTGCTTTCATCTATGTATGCTAAGAAGCTTAGACTGTATTAGGTTTCCATACTACCCTTTAAAAAGCACTTAATTTTAGCCTTCTCTCACAATATTCTCTCCTTCATTCTCCACTTGCTCCACCTACTACCTGACCCTCCTGTTCCAGCCCCCACATCAATCTATCCAAAACTCTCTCTTATATTTCCATTTTCTAATGGACTTTACCTGTATTCCTTAGACCCTTTATATACTTACTCACAGTGGTTCTATAGGTTTTATCTCTGCTATCATTGACTTAGCAGCTAATATTTACATATAAATGAATACATGCCATATTTGCCTTTCTGGGTCTGGATTACTTCACTAGAAAAGTATTACTTTTTCTACTTTCATCCATTTATTTGCAGATTTCATGATCTCATTTTTAGACAGTAGAGTGATACTCTATGGGGTAAATGTACCGCATACTCTTTATACACTCTTCTGTTGAGGGAGATGTAGGCTCTTTTCACTTTCTGGCTATTATGAATAGAGCAGCAGTGAACATGGCTGAGCAAGTAGTCCTGTGAAAGGATGAAGTGTCCTTTAGTTACATGCCTAGGAGCAGTATAGCTGGATCTGGAGGTAGATTAATTCCCACTTCCTGAGGAAGTAGCACACTGATTTCCATAGCATTAGCTATAGATTCCACAGCATTACCTGTCACTTGTTCTGTTGATCTTAGCCATTCTGATGGATGTAAAATAACATCTCAAAGTAGTTTTGATTTGCAGTTCTCTAATGGCTAAGGATGTTGAGCATTTCTTTAAGTGTTTCTCAGTCATTGAAGAGTCTTCTGTTTAGAATTCTCTGTTTTTTAAATTGGGCTATTTGTTTTCTTACTATCTAGTTTTTGGAGCTTGCTATATATTTTGTATATTAGCCCTTTGTTGGATATGCCATTTGTAAAAATATTTTCCATTTCTCTAAGCTGCCACTTGGTCTGAATTACAGGGTCCTTTGCCTTAGAGAGGCTTCTCAGTGTCATAAGGTTAATTGTTAATTAACAATTTGTTAATTGTTGATGCTAGTACAGGACTAACAATGTTTGTTCAGAAATTCTTTTCCTGTGCCAGAGTTGAAGGCTATTCTACACTTTCTCTTCTATCAGAACCATGGGATCTAGTTTTATGCTGAGGTCTTTGATTCATTTGGAGTTGAGTTTTGTAAAGGATGATAGGTATAGATCTATTAGCATTCTTGTACATGTAGACATCCATGTCTGGTCATTTGACCAGTATAATTTGTTGAAAATACTGTCTTTATTTTCCAGTGTGTGTTTCTGGCTTCTCTGGTCAAAAATTTGGTGTCCATCAGTGTGGGGGTTTGTGTTGTGGTATTCAATTCAATTCTGTTGATCAATATGTCTGTTTTGTGCCAATGCCATGCTGTTTTTATTACCATACCTCTGTAGTACAAGGTGAAATTGAGGGTAGTGATATCTCCAGCAGCTAATTTATTATTTGGATTGTTTTAGAAAAATATCCTTGGTATTTTGTGTTCTCATATGAAATTTAAAATATCTGTGAAGAATTTTGTTACAATTTTGATAGGGTTGCATTAAATTTGTAGATTGCTTTTGGTAAGATGGTCATTTTTGCCATGTTAACCCTACTGATCCATGACTATGGGAAATTTCTCCATCTTCTGATATCTTCTTCAATTTCTTTCTTCAGTGACTTCGAGTTTTTAATCATGTAAGTCTTTCACTTGCTTGGTTATAGTTACCCCAATATGTTTTTTATTAGTCAACTCTATTGTAAAAGTTATTATTTCCCTGATTTCCTGCTCACTCCATTTATCATTTGTCTATAAGAAGGCTACCAATTTTTGTGAGCTAATTTGTATCCAGCTACTTTTGTTGAAAGTATTTATCAGCTGTAGGAGTTTTCCTGTGGATTTACAGATCACTTATGTATACTATCATATCATCTGCAACTGAATATACTTTGACCTCTTCCTTTCCAATTTTTATTCCCTTGATGTCCTTCAGTGGTCTTATCTCTTTAGCTAAGATTCTATTAACTATATTCGATATCTATGGAGTGGACAACCTTGTCTTGCTCTGAGTTTCTCTTCATTTAAATTGATGTTAACCAAGGGTTAGCATTAAACTACCTTTATTGTGTTTAGTTATACACTTCTATCTTTAATCTCTCCAGGACTTTTACCATAAGAGGTATTAGATTTTGTCAAAGACCCTTCCTGCATCTAATGAAATGATCATGTGGCTTTTGTTTTTCCCCTTGTTCATATGTCACAGTACAATTATCAGTTTATGTAAGTTGAACCTATTTGATCATGGTGGATGATCCATTTTATATCTTTGTAGATTTAGTTTGCAAGCATTTTATAGAGATTTTTTTTTGCATCTATGTTTATAAGGGAAAATGGTCTCTAACTCCTTCTTTGTTGGGTCTTTATGTAGTTTGTATATCAGGTTAAATGTGCCCTTGTAAAACAAATTGGAGAATGTCCCTTCTGTTTCTATTTTGTGGAACAATTTGAAGAGTATTGGTATTAACTCTTCTTTGAAAGTCTGACAGAATTTTGCATTAATACTATCTGGTACTGGAATTTTTTGGGGGTGTGGAGAGACTAATGATTGCTTCTATTTCACTAAGGAATACAGGTCTGTTTAAATTGCTTATGTGGTTTGATTTAACTTTGGTGAGTGGTGCACATTGAGAAAATTACCCATTTCTTTTAGATTTTTCAATTTCGTGGAGTACAGGTTTTTAAAAATATTTTATTATGATTCTCAGATTTCCTCAGTGTCTATTTTTATGGCACTCTTTTTATTTCTTATTTTGTTAATTTGGATAGTCTCTCTGTGTGTTTTAATTAATTTGGATAATGGTTTGTCAATATTATTGATTTTCTCAAAGAACGAACACTTTGTTTCATTGATTCTTTGTATTGTATGTGTGTTTCTAATTTTATTGATTTTTTTAACTCTAAGTTTGATTGTTTCTTGTTATCTCTACCTCCTGGGTGCAATTTCATCTTGTTCTAGAGCTTTCAGTTTTGCAGTTAAGTTATTAATATGAGATTTCTCTAATTTTGATATGTAGGCACTCAGTGCTATGAACTTGCCTCATTGTGTCACATAAGTTTGGGGATGCTGTATATTCATCTTTATTGAATTCTAGGAAGTGTAAAATTTTTGTGTATTTCTTTTTGATTCAGTAATCACTCAGTAGAGAGTTGCTCAGTTTCCATGAGCTTACAGGCTTTCTGTTGTTTCTATTGTTGAAGTACAACTTTAATAAGTGGTGGTCAGATAGGATGCAGGATATTATTTCAATTTTTGGCATCTGTTGAGACTTGCTTTGTGTCCAAGTATGTGGTCAGTTTTGGAGAAAGTTCCATGAGTTGCTGATTAGATGGCTTATTCTTGTGAAATGTTCTGTACATATCTGTTAGTTTCCAACATTTTTCTGTTTAGTTTCTGTCTGGATGACTTGTGTATTGGTGAGAATGAGGTATTGAAGTCTCCTACTATGGAGTATGTGATGGTCAATGTGTGATTTAAGCTTTATAAGGCTTTCTTTTACAAACTAGGGTACCCTTGTTTTGGCGGCATAGATGTTAAGAATTACAATGTTCTCCTGGTACATTTTTTTCTTCTGATGAGTATGTAGTGTCCTTCCCTATCTCTTCCAATTACTTTTGGTTAATAGTTTATTGGGTTTTTTTAGATATTAAATTGACTACAGAAGCTTGCCTCTAAGGTCCAATTGCTTTGAATATCTTTTTGCATCCTTTTACCTTGAGCTAATGTCTATCCTTGGTGTTGAGGTATGTTTCATGGTTACAGCAGGATGGATCTTTTTTTTTTTTTTTCACATCAGTTCTGTTAATCTGTGTTTTTATTGGAGAATTGAGATAACAGATAATGAGAGATATCAGGGACCAATAGTTATTGATTCTTGTTACTTTCTTGTTGTTTTTGCTGCTGCTGCTGCTGGTATGGTGTGTGTGTGTGTGTGCTTCCTTTCTTTTGATTTTGTTTGTCTGGAATTATTTTCTCATGTTTTCTTGGATGCAGTAGGACTAGATTTATAGAGATATGCTGTTTAAATATGGTTTTATCATATAATATTTTATTTTTCCATCTATGGTGATCGAACATTTTGCAGGATATTAGAGTGTGGACTGACATCTGTGGTCTCTTAGAGTCTGCAGCACATCTGTCTAGGCCCTTTTTACTTTTAGAGTCTCTTTTAAGAGGTCAAGTATAATTCCAATAGGTCTGCCTTTACATGTTATTTGGTCTTTTACCCTTGCATCTTTTAAATATTCTTTGTTTCATACATTTAGCATTTTGATTTTTGGTTGCTGAGGAGACTTTCTTTTCTGGTTCATTCTCTTTGGTGTTCTGTATCCTTCTTGTACCTTTGTAGGCATCTCCTTCTTTAGGTTAGGAAAAGTTTCTTTTTTGACTCTGTTCTGGGCCTTTGACCTGGGTTTTCTCTTCTTCCTCTATTACTATTATTCTTAGTTTCAGTCTTTTCTTAGTGTCCCAGATTTCCTGGATGTTTTGTGCAAGGATTTTTTTTTTTAGATTTAATATTTTTTGACCCATGTATCCATTTCTTTTATTATGTCTTCAATGTCTGAATTTTCTCTCTCTCATCTCTTGTATTGTCAATAAAGCTTATCTCTGTAGCTCCTGTTTGACTCTCTCAACTTTTCATTTCCAGATTTTCTTTAATTTTTTTTTATTGATTCTATTTCCACTTTCCAGTATAAACTGTTTTATTTCTTTCCTTCCACTGTTTGCTGTGTTTTCACAAATTTCTTTAAGGGATTTATTCATTATCTCTTTGAAGAATTCTATCATATGCGTAAAGGCAGTTTTAAGGTCTTTTTCTTGTGCTTCAGCTCTGTTGGAATATTTGGGGCCTTCTATAGTAGAATAGCAGGGTTTTAATGGAGACATATTGTCCTGGATGTTATTGATTGTGTTTTTATGATGATGTCTAGGCATCTGGAATTGGGATGGTTATAATTCTAAGGGTTGATATCTGATCTTATCTTTATTGGGAGCGGGGTGTTTTGTTCCTTGGGTTGTTTCATCTCTAGCTCTTAAGAGAGTATGGTGTTTGTGTGTGGCTGGGTCAAAAAATTCTCCTGGGGTCCTGATGAGGTGGCTACTGGTGGTCCCTGTAAAATGTTGCTGGTCAAACTGGATGTCTGCATGTAAAGAATGCAAATAAGTCCACACATAACTCCCTGCATAAAACTCAACTCCTAATGGATCAAAAACCTGAATAGAAAATGGGTACACTGAACCTGATAGAAGAGAAATTGGAGAATAGCCTTTAATGCACTGGCATAGGACAACTCTTTCTGAACCGAAAAACATTAATGCAGGGACTAAGAACAAATTAGTAAATGGTACCTCACAAAACTGAAAAGCTTTTGTAAGGCAAAGAACACCATCAATAGGAAAAATGGCAGCCTACAAAATAGGAAATATTTTTCACTAACTTTACTTCTGGCTTTAACAGTGGGAGTGGGGGATGTCTCTGACTCTTTTGCTTGCTCTTGGGATGGTTTTCCTGCTTTGTTCAGCCTTTCTATGAGGGTTTGCAACTAGTCGTATTACACCTTGTTATGCCATGTTTAGTTGATATCCCTGGGAGGCATTCTCTGTTTTATTGACTGGAAATGGAGGAGAGGACAGGTGGGAGGGACTTAGAGGTGTAGAGAGAGGGGGAAACTATGGTCAGGATAATATGAATGAGAGAATATATATATATTTTTTTAGTATACCCATGGTTACTGAGAAAGTTACTGATGTCAAACATTAGCTATCAGTTTAAATACAATTATTTCATGATGAAAAAAAGATAGCATTTCTGGCTTAATTGGTTTGGTTTTTTTTCCATAAAATACTATTCTTTGTATGCACGACTTTACTAAAACTTAAATATTTCAAAGATTTTGAATTTCTTTGAGATCTTACACACAATTATTTTAAATGCCTAGAAAACTACAGCTGCAAAGTAATTAGCTCTCATCACACCACATCAACTGGAAGAGGAATAAAATCTACAATCAAGGTTCTCTCTGTTCTCCACTTCTATCCTCTTCTATCCTTCCTACTGACAGGTACAGACATTCATCATTTGCTTCTGCGTTCAATGAGATTTCCACAAAGATATATATCTGAAAATAATCTATTTTTTTCTTTTTTAAAACGTTGCACTAATGGTACTACACTTTATATACCAGTCTGTATTACTAACATATTTTAGCTTATTTTTATCACAATAGATTGTAGTTTTGCTTTTTCTTTCCAGTGTTCTAATTGATTGGGAAGGAAACCCCCTTTTCTTCATTCTAGTTTGAAAGACATATACTTCTGGTCTGTTTTAGCCACCACACTTACATTTTTTTTCTTTATTTACATCCTAAATGCTGCCCCATCTTGGACCTCTCTCTTAGAATCTCTCTACCATCTTCTTCTCCTCTAAGAGGGGGGATCCCATGGGTATCCCCTGCATACTGGCACATCAATCTCTGTAGGATTAGGCATCTGTTCTCCCACTGAGGCCAGACAAGGCAGCCCTATCAGGGAATGTGTTCCACAGTCAAGCTACACCTTCAGGGAGCACCTCTACTCCAGTTGCTGTGGTTACCACATGGAGATATCTGCTACATATGTGATTGGGGCCTTGGTTCATCCCCATGTATGCTCTTTGGCTCGTGGTTCAGTCTCCAAGATCTCCCAGCAGTCCAGCTTAGTTGACTCAGTTGGTTTTCCTGTGGAGTTCCTTTGGGGCCCACAATCTTTCCCACAGCTCTTCCACAAGAGTTCCCGAGCTCCATCCCATGTTTGTCTATGGCACTCTGCATCTGTTTTAGATGGCTCTGGATGGAGCCTCTCAGAGGACAGTTATGTTAGTCTCCTGTCTGCAAGCATAACAGTACCATTACTAGTGTCAGGGATTGGTGCTTGCCCATGGGCTAGGTCTCAAGTTGAGTCCATTATTGGTTCACCATTCCTTCAGTCTCTGTTTCATCTTTGACCCTGAATTTTTTTTAGACAGGATAAATTTGGGGTTGAAAATCTTGTGGTCATGTGAGTATTCTTATCACTCCCCTAGGGATCCTGCCTGACTACAGGAGCTGGCCTCTTTAGGGTCCATGAAGTCATTATTAGGCATCTCAGTTAAGGTCACCTGCATTGACTTTTGGAAGTCTCCCCATCCTAGGTCTCTGGGACTTTCCCCACCTCTCCACTCCACCCCGACCTCCCAGCAGCTGCAGATTTCCATTCATTCTCCTGGCCCTCTGGGCCTCTTTCCTGTCTCTCCCTATACCTGTCCTGCCCTCCATTTCTCTCCCCCTCCCCTCTTCCACCCAGGTCCCTCCCTTCCTCTGTCTCCCATGACTATTGTGTTCCCCCTTCTAAGTGAAATTCAAGCTTCCTTTATTGGGCCTTCCTTCTTGTTTAACTTCTTTGAATCTGTGGGGCATGTCATGGATATTCTGTGTTTTATGGTTAACATCCACTTATTAGTGACTACACACTCGGGATGATATTTTCTAGTTCCATCCATTTGCCTGCAAACATTCATGATGTCCTCCTTTTTAAAGGCTGAATAGTATTCTGTTGTCTAAATGAACCACATTTTTTTGTATCCATTCTTCTGTTGAGGACATCTGGGTGGTTTCCATCTTCTGGCTATTACAAATAAGGCTGCTATAAACATAGTATAGCATGTCCTTGTTATATGGTGGGGCATCTTTTGGGTACATGCCTAGGAGTAGTGTAGCTGGGTCTTCATGTAAAACTATTTCCAGTTTTCTGAGGCACTGTCAAATTGATTTCCAGAGTGGGTGTAGCAATGTGCAATCCCACTCGCAGTGGAGGAGTGATCCTCTTTCCCCTCATCCTCAACAATGGTATTGTTATTTGTGCTGTTATTTGAGTTTTTGATCTTAGCCATTCTGATTGGTGTGAGGTGGATGGAATCTCAGGGTCATATTGATTTGCATTTCCCTGATGACTAAGGACTTCGAAGATTTCTTTAAGTGCTTCTTGGCCACTTGAGATTCCTTTGTTGAGAATTCACTGTTTAGCTCTGTGACCCATTTAAAATTGGATTATTTGGTTTGTTCTGAGGGTTTGTGTATAGTCTTATTGTAACTTGTTATGCCATGTTCAGTTGATATCCCTGGGGGCCTGCTCTTTTCTGAGAGGAAACAGAGGAGCAGTGGATCTGTGGGAATAGGGAAGGCAGTGGTTGGGGGTGGGCTCTAAGGGAAGTGGAAGGAGAGGAAACTTTGGTTTGGATGTATTGTATGAGAGAAGAGGAAAAAAAAAGAATAAAGACTAAAACAAAGTGAATACTAATTCACTTTACCATTTTATATTATATGCATTTCTTTCCTTATTCTTCTGAGTTCAATTACTGAAATATCTCCCTAGTTCATGTATGATTTCTTTATTTTTGAAAAAGTCTTTATTTAGCCTCATGGTGAAATAATATTTTAGCTGAAAATAAAGTTCTAAGTTGAAGTTTGCCTTCTCTTATCAAATTAAAGATCCAGTGTCATACATCTATTATAGCTGAAAATACATCATGGCTTTAATTCCTTTTCAAGATAGTCTTGTCTTTCTTATAGCTATTAGCTTTTTCACTTTGTCCTTGATGTCCTGAGGTTTTAGTCCAACCTGACATTGTTTTTCTTATTGTTAAGAATTTAGCATGACTTTTAATTTAACTTCTTTTCAACTATCCCCAGGATAATTTAGGAAATTCAACTTTGAATTCCAAGTATATCCTGGCACCTTCAGCCAGTCTTCTCTCCCTGCTTTCTTTGCATCGTTTTGTATCTCTGTGCTATGACCTATATGCTCTACAAGGGTATCTTTTAATTCATTAATTTTCTTTTCAAAAAGTGACTTCTTTCATCAACTGCCTCATTTTCATATTTATGTAAATATTTCCAAGACTATTAAATGACTCAGTGAGTTCCACTCATCCCTATTTTGTTTGAGCCAGTTTGCTTATTTATGTAAGTATCTGCTCTCTCTATTATTATTCTTTTCTTTATCTCTTTAATAATCACATATTAATATATTAATATTAAGGATATTTTCATATTAGCTATGCTACTTTCCTTTTGTTTCTTTCTTTAAAATTGAGATTTCTCAATTCTTCTTAATATTTATTTATTTATTTATGTCTTGGGGGTTTTGACTTTCAAAAGTATGTTGAGAGGAAGTTTGGGACAGGCATCTAATTACTCTCTATAATTTTGTCACTTTTTCCTGACTAGCAGTTTGGGAATGGCTCCACATGGCCCACTAGAGCCTAGAGATCTTGCATAGCTTTCTCGAAGCTCCAGTCTTATGACATTAGGCTATCACCAGCCCACTAATAAAGATATAGATCACTTCAATCAGGTCCTAGTTATGAGGCACTCTTAACTAGTTGAATCCTGCCCCCAGACCCAATTAAACCCAATTCTTAATAGCAGTCTACGGCGATGAAGCCCATAAATTTTGTCTAATTACTACTTTGAGCTTCTGGTTTATTTCTCTTCCCCCTTAACTAGAATTTTATTAGTTTTCACTAGCTGTCTTCTAGAATGTTTTAATCTTAAGTATTTCATCTGCCAGCTACATTAATCTATCAGAAAAAAATAGAAATGCCATTTATTTGCCTCTATTTTGTATTAGCTTCATTGCTGTATCTATTTATAGTAACTTTGTTATACTAAACATGCTCTTAAAGCTAGCTCCAACGTTTTCTTGTTTATTAGCAAGCAAACAAACAAAGATAAGTGTATACCATAATTATGTTGCACTCACAGATTACTATGAAGGAACTAACTATTCCATGCTGTCACTTGCAAAGCTTCTGCAAGGCAAAAGACACCATCAACAAGACAAAAAGACCACCAACAGATTGGGAAAGGACCTTTACCTATCCTAAATCAGATAAGGGACTAATATGCAATATATATAAAGTACTCAAGAAGGTGGACTCCATAAAATCAAATAACCCCATTAAAAAATGGGGCTCAGAACTGAACAAAGAATTCTCACCTGAGGAATACCAAATGGCAGAGAAGCACCTGAAAAAATGTTCAACATCCTTAATCATCAGGGAAATGCAAATCAAAACAACTCTGAGATTCCACCTCACACCAGTCAGAATGGTTAATATGAAAAATTCAGGTGACAGCAGATGCTGGCGAGGATGTGGAGAAAGAGGAACACTCCTCCATTGTTGGTGGGATTGCAAGCTAACTTCTTTTCCCCCAGTAGATTTTACGTAAGTAAACTTTTTTTTTAATGTATCACACTGTTTCACACATACTAGAATCTTACCAATTAAGTCTTTAATATTTACTTAATGTGCACATACAGGAAGAGTGACTATGATTTAGAAGGTCAGTGATGTTTTCATGATAGAATTAGCTTTAGAGGTGAGACTTGAAGGATAAATCAGAGGCAGCAGAGGCATATTGCAGGAGAGAGAGGATTCCAAATAGAAAGAATATCCAGGAGAGAGCAGGCAGCTTGACAGGGAGTGGGAGATCAATAGATTTGGAGAGGGAGGGAGGGAGTGGGTGAGAGTTCACCAGGGAAGCAGTCATGGTGGGCTGTGTAAGCCCAGTTGGGATTTTCTAGTTCCTCTTTAGGCAGTGGAAGAGCTACTACAAATTTTATGCTTTTCTTGACCTACCTAAAAATTTTCCAGTGAAATTAATATTTGTTATTCTTTCTTAAAAGCATTTGAAGGAGACTTCCCAAAACTTGGGATAAAAGCATTCCTTTATTTATCTGTATGGAAGCTTCTTTTTTTAAAAATAATTTTATTTATTTATTTATTATATGTAAGTACACTGTAGCTGTCCTCAGACACTCCAGAAGAGAGAGCCAGATCTCCTTAAGGATGGTTGTGAGCCACCATGTGGTTGCTGGGATTTGAACTCCTGACCTTCGGAAGAGCAGTCGGGTGCTCTTACCCACTGAGCCATCTCACCAGCCCGAAAGCTTCTTTTTTATATTTGATCTCTATCTATTTATATAGTGTATATATATATATATATATATATATATATATATATATATATAGTTTGGGAGACATAAACTCATTATTGTTCTCTATGCTTTTCCTATGTGGTAATGAAATCTAGTAGAAAAGGAAAGACCCCTGTGTTACATGTTAACCTGACTATTGTTTTAGTAGTTTGAATGTGATGGAGTCTAATCCAAAAACTAAACAATTCCATTTATTGGAAGTTTTTGTGCTCCCAGAGATGGGATAACTTTTCTCCCATGGAATAATGATTCTAGATCCTATTACTATATTTATTAGCAAACCTGAAGAAAATAAATACATGGAGAAGAGTTAAATCATCAGTATCATTGAAGTGAGTCTAACAACTTGTAGAAATTTAAATAGTCAAATATTTTTTCTCACTTGGTAAATTCTTTGATGCTTGATGTTGAAGTCACAGGGACATAATTCTTCTCTTAGGAAACTTATAGCCTTGGTGATAAAGCAAATTCTGTTCACCTACAGAAACTAATATCTGTTCACCTACTAAATGATGGGAAGAAGAAAATTGAAGTCAGTGAGAAAAGACTGTATAAGCAGAGAAAGCCCATGCCCCCTGGCCTCTTCCCATAAATCCTTTGTGTGTGTGTGTAATTTAAAAAAAAATATTTTATTTATTTATTTACTTTCCAGATGTTGCCCCAATTCCATTCTCTCCTCACACAGTTCCTCATCTCATTCCTCCTTCCCTCTGCCTCCAAGAGAGTGTGCCCCCTTCCCTCTCCACCAGGCATCCACCTTCCCTGGGGTCTCATCAGGACTGACTAGGTAGTCCTCCTTTATATATGTGCTGGGGGCCTCAGACCAGCCAGTGTATGCTGTCTGGTTGGTGGCTCAGTCTCTGGGTGCTCCCAGGGGTCCAGGTTAGTTGAGAGTGTTGGTCTTCCTATGGAAACATCCTCTTCTTCAGTTTCTTCAATCCTTTCCCTAATTCAACCATATGGATCCCTGACTTCACTCCAAATGGTTGGATTTAAGTATCTTCAGTTGTCTCAGTCAGCCGCTGGTTGGACCTCTCAGAGGACAGCCATGCTAGGCTCCTGGCTATAAGTACATCATAGCATCAGTAATAGTGTCAGGCCTTGGGGCCCCTCAATGAGATGGATTCCAAGTTGGGCTGGTCACTTTTCCTTTTCCTTCAGTCCTTCTCTAGTTTATACCTACATTCCTTTTACACAGGAACAATTCTGGGTCAGAGATTTTGACTGTAGATTGGTAACCCTGTCCCTCCACTTGAGACCTTGTCAATCTACTGGAGGTTGACTGTTTGAGTTCTCTCTCCCCACTGTTGGCTTTTTAACTAAGGTCACCCCCATTGAGTCCTGACAGTCTCTCATCTTCCAGGTCCCCCCACCTTCCACCCCAGGGACTATATGTTTTCATTCATTCTCCTGGATGTCTGAGCTTCTCTCCTGCTACCCCCATATCTGATTCCACTCTCCTTTCCAGTCCCTGCTCCCTCTCCCACCCAGGTACCTCCCTCCCTCTGCCTCTTGTGATTATTTTCTTCCCCTTTCTAAGTGGGATTGAAGCATCCTCACTTGGGCTTTTCTGCTTGTTACACTTGTTACTGTATATGGGTTATATTCTAGGTATTCTGTATTGTTTACCTTATATCCATGCCATGAATGTCCTTTTGGGTCTGGGTTACCTCACTTGGGATGATATTTTCTAATTCCATCCATTTGCCTGCAAACATTCATGATGTCCTCCTTTTTAAAGGCTGAATAGTATTCTATTGTCTAAATGAACCACATTTTTTCTATGCATTCTTCTGTTGAGGGACATCTGGGTTGTTTCCATCTTCTGGCTATTACAAATAAGGCTGCTATGAACATAGTGTAGCACATGTCCTTGTTATATGGTGGGGCATCTTTTGGGTATATGCTTAGGAGTAGTGTAGCTGAGTCTTCATGTAGAACTATTTCCAATTTTCTGAGGAACTGCCAAATTGATTTCCAGAGTGGTTGTAGCAGTGTGCAATCCCACCATCAGTAGAGGAGTGATCCTCTTTCTCTGCATTCTCACTAACACATGCTGTCATTTGAGTGTTTGATCTTAGCTATTCTGATTGGTGTAAGGTAGAATTTCAGGGTTATTTTAATTTGCATTTTCATGATGACTAAGGACTTTGAACATTTCTTTAACTGCTTCTTGGTCATTCCAGATTCTTCTGTTGTGAATTCTCTATTTAGCTTTGTACCCTATCTTGAAATTGGGTTAATTGGAGTTTTGGAGGTTAATTTCATGAGTTCTTTACATATTCTGGATATTAGCACTCTATTGGATGTGGGGTTAGTGAAGATTTTTTTCCCCCAATCTGTAGGTTGCTGATGTATCGTATTGATGGTGTCTTTTGGGAAATTAGGGGGAAAACAGCCTTAACAATAGCCACAAATGATATAAAATATCTTGGTGTAACTCTTACCAAGCATATGAAAGATCTGTATGACAAGAACTTCAAGTCTCTGAAGAAAAATTTTAGAAGATATCAGAAGATGGAAATATATCCCATGCTCATGGATAGGTAGGATTAACAGACTGGAAATAGCCATCTTACCAAAAGCAATATACAGATTCAAAGCAATCCCCATCACAATTACTTTACAGACATGGAAAGAGCAATTCTCAACTTCATATGGAAAATGGAAAAAAAAAACCCAATATAGCAAAAACAATTTTTTTTAAAATTTTTAATATTTTTATTACGTATTTTCCTCAATTACATTTCCAATGCTATCCCAAAAGTCCCCAATACCGCCCCCCCACTTCCCTACCCACCCATTCCCATTCTTTTGGCCCTGGCATTCCCCTATATTGGGGCATATAAAGTTTGCAAGTCCAATGGGCCTCTCTTTCCAGTGATGGCCGACTAGGCCATCTTTCGATACATATGCAGCTAGAGACAAGAGCTCCGGGGTACTGGTTAGTTCATCATGTTGTTCCAACTATAGGGTTGCAGATCCCTTTAGCTCCTTGGGTACTTTCTCTAGCTTCTCCATTGGGAGCTCTGTGATACATCCAATAGCTGACTGTGAGCATCCACTCCTGTGTTTGCTAGGCCCCTGCATAGTCTCACAAGAGACAGCTATATTTGGGTCCTTTCAGCAAAATCTTGCTAGTGTATGCAATGGTGTCAGCGTTTAGAAGCTGATTATGGGATGGATCCCTGGATACGGCAAACTCTAGATGGTCCATCCTTTCAACACAGCTTGAAACTTTGTCTCTGTAACTCCTTCCATGAGTGTTTTGTTCCCAATTCTAAGAAGGGGCATATTGTCCACATTTTGGTCTTCATTCTTCTTGAGTTTCATGCGTTTAGCAAATTGTATCTTATATCTTGGGTATCCTAAGTTTTGGGCTAATATCCACTTATCAGTGAATACATATTGTGTGAGTTCCTTTGTGATTGTGTTACCTCACTCAATATTATGCCCTCCAGGTCCATCCATTTGGCTAGGAATTTCATAAATTCATTCTTTTTAATAGCTGAGTAGTACTCCATTGTGTAAATGTACCATAATTTCTATATCCATTCCTCTGTTGAGGAACATCTGGGTTCTTTCCAGCTTCTGGCTATTATAAATAGGGCTGCTATGAACAGAGTGGAGCATGTGTCCTTCTTACCAGTTGGGACATGTTCTGGATATATGCACAGGAGAGGTATTGCTGGATCCTCCAGTAGTACTATGACCAATTTTCTGAGGAACCGCCAGACTGATTTCCAGAGTGGTTGTACAAGCTTGCAATCCCACCAACAATGGAGGAGTGTTCCTCTTTCTGCACATCCTCGCCAGCATCTGCTGTCACCTGAATTTTTGATCTTAGCCATTCTGACTGGTGTGAGGTGGAATCTTAGGGTTGTTTTGATTTGCATTTCCCTGATGATTAAGGATGTTGAACATTTTTTCAGGTGCTTCTCTGCCATTCGGTATTCCTCAGCTGAGAATTCTTTGTTCAGTTCTGTGCCCCATTTTTTAATGGGGTTATTTGACTTTCTGGAGTCCACCTTCTTGAGTTCTTTATATATATTGGATATTAGTCCCTTATCTGATTTAGGATAGGTAAAGATCCTTTCCCAATCTGTTGGTGGTTTTTTTTGTCTTATTGATGGTGTCTTTTGCCTGCAGAAGCTTTGCAGTTTCATGAGGTCCCACTTGTCAATTCTCGATCTTACAGCACAAGCCATTGCTGTTCTATTCAAGAATTTTTCCCCTGTGCCCATATCTTCAAGGCTTTTCCCCACTTTCTCCTCTATAAGTTTCAGTGTCTCTGGTTTTATGTGAAGTTCCTTGATCCACTTAGACTTGACCTTAGTACAAGGAGATGGGAATGGATCGATTCGCATTCTTCTACATGATAACAACCAGTTGTGCCAGCACCATTTGTTGAAAATGCTGTCTTTCTTCCACTGGATGTTTTTAGCTCCCTTGTCGAAGATCAAGTGACCGTAGGTGTGTGGGTTCATTTCTGGGTCTTCAATTCTATTCCATTGGTCTATTTGTCTGTCACTATACCAGTACCACGCAGTTTTTATCACAATTGCTCTGTAGTAAAGCTTTAGGTCTGGCATGGTGATTCCACCAGAGGTTCTTTTATCCTTGAGAAGAGTTTTTGCTATCCTAGGTTTTTTGTTATTCCAGATGAATTTGCAGATTGCACTTTCTAATTCGTTGAAGAATTGAGTTGGAATTTTGATGGGGATTGCATTGAATCTGTAGATTGCTTTTGGCAAGATAGCCATTTTTACAATGTTGATCCGGCCAATCCATGAGCATGGGAGATCTTTCCATCTTCTGAGATCTTCTATAACTTCTTTTTTTTTTATTACATATTTTCCTCAATTACATTTCCAATGCTATCCCAAAAGTCCCCCATACCGCCCCCCACTTCCCTACCCTCCCATTCCCATTCTTTTGGCCCTGGCATTCCCCTATATTGGGGCATATAAAGTTTGCAAGTCCAATGGGCCTCTCTTTCCAGTGATGGCCGACTAGGCCATCTTTCGATACATATGCAGCAAGAGACAAGAGCTCCGGGGTACTGGTTAGTTCATCATGTTGTTCCAACTATAGGGTTGCAGATCCCTTTAGCTCCTTGGGTACTTTCTCTAGCTTCTCCATTGGGAGCCCTGTGATACATCCAATAGCTGACTGTGAGCATCCACTCCTGTGTTTGCTAGGCCCCTGCATAGTCTCACAAGAGACAGCTATATTTGGGTCCTTTCAGCAAAATCTTGCTAGTGTATGCAATGGTGTCAGCGTTTAGAAGCTGATTATGGGATGGATCCCTGGATAAGGCAAACTCTAGATGGTCCATCCTTTCAACACAGCTCCAAACTTTGTCTCTGTAACTCCTACCATGGGTGTTTTGTTCCCAATTCTAAGGAGGGGCACAGTGTCCACATTTTGGTCTTCATTCTTCTTGAGTTTCATGAGTTTAACAAATTGTATCTTATATCTTGGGTATCCTAAGTTTTGGGCTAATATCCACTTATCAGTAAATACATATTGTGTGAGTTCCTTTGTAATTGTGTTACCTCACTCAAGATGATGCCCTCCAGGTCCATCCATTTGGCTAGGAATTTCATAAATTCATTCTTTTTAATAGCTGAGTAGTACTCCATTGTGTAAATGTACCATAATTTCTGTATCCATTCCTCTGTTGAGGGACATCTGGGTTCTTTCCAGCTTCTGGCTATTATAAATAGGGCTGCTATGAACATAGTGGAGCATGTGTCCTTCTTACCGGTTGGGACATCTTCTGGATATATGCCCAGAAGAGGTATTGCTGGATCCTCCAGTAGTACTATGTCCAATTTTCTGAGGAACCGCCAGACTGATTTCCAGAGTGGTTGTACAAGCTTGCAATCCCACCAACAATGGAGGAGTGTTCCTCTTTCTCCACATCCCCGCCAGCATCTGCTGTCACCTGAATTTTTTTTTAATATTTTTATTACATATTTTCCTCAATTACATTTCCAATGCTATCCCAAAAGTCCCCCATAGCGCCCCCCACTTCCCTACCCACCCATTCCCATTCTTTTGGCCCTGGCATTCCCCTATATTGGGGCATATAAAGTTTGCAAGTCCAATGGGCCTCTCTTTCCATTGATGGCCGACTAGGCCATCTTTCGATACATATGCAGCTAGAGACAAGAGCTCCGGGGTTCTGGTTAGTACATCATGTTGTTCCAACAATAGGGTTGCAGATCCCTTTAGCTCCTTGGGTACTTTCTCTAGCTTCTCCATTGGGAGCCCTGTGATACATCAAATAGCTGACTGTGAACATCCACTCCTGTGTTTGCTAGGCCCCGGCATCGTCTCACAAGTGACAGCTATATTTGGGTCCTTTCAGCAAAATCTTGCTAGTGTATGCAATGGTGTCAGCGTTTAGAAGCTGATTATGGGACGGATCCCTGGATACAACAGTCTCTAAATGGTCCATCCTTTCATCACAGCTACGAACTTTGTCTCTGTAACTCCTTCCCTGGGTGTTTTGTTCCCAATTCTAAGAAGGTGCACAGTGTCCACACTTTGGTCTTCATTCTTCTTGAGTTTCATGCGTTTAGCAAATTGTATCTTATATCTTGGGTATCCTAAGTTTTGGGCTAATATCCACTTATCAATGAATACATATTGTGTGAGTTCTTTTGTGATTGTGTTACTTCACTCAAGATGATGCCCTCCAGGTCCATCCATTTGGCTAGGAATTTCATAAATTCATTCTTTTTAATAGCTGAGTAGTACTCCATTGTGTAAATGTACCATAATTTCTGTATCCATTCCTCTGTTGAGGGACATCTGGGTTCTTTCCAGCTTCTGGCTATTATAAATAGGGCTGCTATGAACATAGTGGAGCATGTGTGCTTTTTACCTGTTGGGACATCTTCTGGATATATGCCCAGGAGAGGTATTGCTGGATCCTCCGGTAGTATTATGTCCAATTTTCTGAGGAACGGCCAGACTGATTTCCAGAGTGGTTGTACAAGCTTGCAATCCCACCAACAATGGAGGAGTGTTCCTCTTTCTCCACATCCTCGCCAGCATCTGCTGTCACCTGAATTTTTGATCTTAGCCATTCTGACTGGTGTGAGGTGGAATCTCAGGGTTGTTTTGATTTGCATTTCCCTGATGATTAAGGATGTTGAACATTTTTTCAGGTGCTTCTCTGCCATTTTGTATTCTTCAGGTGAGAATTCTTTGTTCAATTCTGAGCCCCATTTTTTAATGGGGTTATTTGACTTTCTGGAGTCCACCTTCTTGAGTTCCTTATATATATTGGATATTAGTCCCTTATCTGATTTAGGATAGGTAAAGATCCTTTCCCAATCTGTTGGTGGTTTTTTTGTCTTATTGATGGTGTCTTTTGCCTTGCAGAAGCTTTGCAATTTCATGAGGTCCCACTTGTCAATTCTCGATCTTACAGCACAAGCCATTGCTGTTCTATTCAAGAATTTTTCCCCTGTGCCCATATCTTCAAGGCTTTTCCCCACTTTCTCCTCTATAAGTTTCAGTGTCTCTGGTTTTATGTGAAGTTCCTTGATCCACTTAGACTTGACCTTAGTACAAGGAGATGGGAATGGATCGATTCGCATTCTTCTACATGATAACAACCAGTTGTGCCAGCACCATTTGTTGAAAATGCTGTCTTTCTTCCACTGGATGTTTTTAGCTCCCTTGTCGAAGATCAAGTGACCGTAGGTGTGTGGGTTCATTTCTGGGTCTTCAATTCTATTCCATTGGTCTATTTGTCTGTCACTATACCAGTACCACGCAGTTTTTATCACAATTGCTCTGTAGTAAAGCTTTAGGTCTGGCATGGTGATTCCACCAGAGGTTCTTTTATCCTTGAGAAGAGTTTTTGCTATCCTAGGTTTTTTGTTATTCCAGATGAATTTGCAGATTGCACTTTCTAATTCGTTGAAGAATTGAGTTGGAATTTTGATGGGGATTGCATTGAATCTGTAGATTGCTTTTGGCAAGATAGCCATTGTTACAATGTTGATCCTGCCAATCCATGAGCATGGAAGATCTTTCCATCTTCTGAGATCTTCTAGAATTTCTTTCTTCAGAGACTTGAAGTTTTTATTATACAGATCTTTCACTTCCTTAGTTAGAGTCACGCCAAGATATTTTATATTATTTGTGACTATTGAGAAGGGTGTTGTTTCCCTAATTTCTTTCTCAGCCTGTTTATTCTTTGTGTAGAGAAAGGCCATTGATTTGTTTGAGTTAATTTTATATCCAGCTACTTCACCAAAGCTGTTTATCAGGTTTAGGAGTTCTCTGGTAGAATTTTTAGGGTCACTTATATATACTATCATATCGTCTGCAAAAAGTGGTATTTTGACTTCATCTTTTCCAATTTGTATCCCTTTGATCTCCTTTTGTTGTCGAATTGCTCTGGCTAGGACTTCAAGTACTATGTTGAATAGGTATGGAGAAAGTGGACAGCCTTGTCTAGTCCCTGATTTTAGAGGGATTGCTTCAAGCTTCTCACCATTTACTTTGATGTTGGCTACTGGTTTGCTGTAGATTGCTTTTATCATGTTTAGGTATGGGCCTTGAATTCCTGATCTTTCCAAGACTTTTATCATGAATGGGTGTTGGATCTTGTCAAATGCTTTTTCCGCATCTAACGAGATGACCATGTGGTTTTTGTCTTTGAGTTTGTTTATATACTGGATTACGTTGATGGATTTCCGTATATTGAACCATCCCTGCATCCCTGGGATGAAACCTACTTGGTCAGGATGGATGATTGTTTTAATGTGTTCTTGGATTCGTTTAGCAAGAACTTTATTGAGTATTTTTGCATCAATATTCATAAGGGATATTGGTCTGAAGTTTTCTATCTTTGTTGGGTCTTTTTGTGGTTTAGGTATCAGAGTAATTGTGGCTTCATAGAATGAGTTGGGTAGAGTACCTTCTGTTTCTATTTTGTGGAATAGTTTGTGAAGAACTGGATTTAGATCTTCTTTGAAGGTCTGATAGAACTCTGCACTAAACCCATCTGGTCCTGGGCTTTTTTTGGTTGGGAGACTATTAATGACTGCTTCTATTTCTTTGGGGGATATAGGGATGTTTAGATCATTAACCTGATCTTGGTTCAAATTTGGTACCTGGTATCTGTCTAGAAACTTGTCCATTTCATCCAGGTTCTCCAGTTTTGTTGAGTATAGCCTTTGGTAGAAGGATCTGATGGTGTTTTGGATGTCTTCAGGATCTGTTGTTATGTCTCCTTTTTCATTTCTGATTTTGTTAATTAGGATGCTTTCCCTGTGCCCTCTAGTGAGTCTGGCTAAGGGTTTATCTATCTTGTTGATTTTCTCAAAGAACCAGCTCCTTGATTGGTTGATTCTTTGAATAGTTCTTTTTGTTTCCACTTGATTGATTTCGCCCCTGAGTTTGATTATTTCCTGCCGTCTACTCCTCTTGGGTGAATTTGCTTCCTTTTGTTCTAGTGCTTTTAGGTGTGTTGTCAAGATGCTAATGTGTGCTCTTTCTAGTTTCTTTTTGGAGGCACTCAGAGCTATGAGTTTTCCTCTTAGAAATGCTTTCATTGCGTCCCATAAGTTTGGGTATGTTGTGGCTTCATTTTCATTGAACTCTAAAAAGTCCTTGATTTCTTTCTTTATTCCTTCCTTGACCAAGATATCATTTAGAAGAGTGTTGTTCAGTTTCCACGTGAATGTTGGCTTTCTATTATTTATTTTGTTATTGAAGATCAGCCTTAGTCCATGGTGATCTGATAGGATGCATGGGACAATTTCAATATTTTTGTATCTGTTGAGTCCTGTTTTGTGCCCAATTACGTGGTCAATTTTGGAGAAGGTACCATGTGGTGCTGAGAAGAAGGTGTATCCTTTTGTTTTAGGGTAAAATGTTCTGTAGATATCTGCCAGATCCATTTGATCCATAACTTCTGTTAGTTTCACTGTGTCCCTGTTTAGTTCCTGTTTCCATGATCTGTCCATTGGTGAAAGTGGTGTGTTGAAGTCTCCCACTATTATTGTATGAGGTGCAATGTGTGCTTTGAGATTTACTAAAGTTTCTTTAATGAATGAGGCTGACTTTGTATTTGGAGCATATATATTCAGGATTGATAGTTCCTCTTGGAGGATTTTACCTTTGATGAGTATGAAGTGCCCCTCCCTGTCTTTTTTGATGACTTTGGGTTGGAAGTCAATCTTATCAGATATTAGAATGGCTACTCCAGCTTGTTTCTTCATACCATTTGCTTGGAAAATTGTTTTCCAGCCTTTCATTCTGAGGTAGTGTCTATCTTTTTCTCTGAGATGAGTTTCCTGCAAGCAGCAAAATGTTGGGTCTTGTTTGTGTAGCCAGTTTGTTAGTCTATGTCTTTTTATCAGGGAGTTGAGTCCATTGATATTAAGAGATATTGAGGAAAAGTAATTGTTGTTTCCTGTTATTTTTGTTGTTAACGTTGGCATTCTGTTCTTGTGGCTGTCTTCTTTTAGGTTTGTTGAGGGATTACCTTCTTGTTGTTTCTAGGGCGTGGTTCCTGTCCTTGTATTGGTTTTTTTCTGTTATTATCCTTTGAAGGGCTGGGTTCATGGAGAGATAATGTGTGAATTTGGTTTTGTCGTGGAATACTTTGGTTTCTCCATCTATGTTAATTGAGAGTTTGGCTGGGTATAGTAGCCTGGGCTGGAATTTGTGATCTTTTAGTGTCTGTATAACATCTGTCCAGGATCTTCTGGCTTTCATAGTCTCTGGTGAAAAATCTGGTGTAATTCTGATCGGCTTGCCTTTATATGTTACTTGGCCTTTTTCTCTTACTGCTTTTAGTTTTCTATCTTTATTTAGTGCATTTGTTGTTCTGATTATTATGTGTCGGGAGGTATTTCTTTTCTGGTACAGCCTATTTGGAGTTCTGTAGGCTTCTTGTATGTTCATGGGCATCTCTTTCTTTAGATTTGGGAAGTTTTCTTCTATAATTTTGTTGAAGATGTTTGCTGGTCCTTTGAGTTGAAAATCTTCATTCTCATCCACTCCTATTATCGGTAGGTTTGGTCTTCTCATTGTGTCCTGTATTTCCTGGATGTTTTGAGTTAGGATCTCTTTGCATTTTCCATTTTCCTTGATTGTTGTGCCGATGTTCTCTATGGAATCTTCTGCACCTGAGATTCTCTCTTCCATCTCTTGTATTCTGTTGCTGATGCTTGCATCTATGGTTCCAGATTTCTTTCCTAGGGTTTCTATCTCCATTGTTGCCTCATTTTGGGTTTTCTTTATTGTGTCTACTTCCCTTTTTAGGTCTAGTATGGTTTTGTTCATATCCATCATCTGATTGGATGTATTTTCCTGCTTCTCTTTAAGGACTTCTACCAGTTTGGTTGTGTTTTCCTGTTTTTCTTTAAGGACTTGTAACTCTTTAGCCATGTTCTCCTGTAGTTCTTTAAAGTCCTTCTTGATGTCCTCTACCATCATCATGAGATATGCTTTTAAATCCAGGTCTAGCTTTTCAGGTGTGTTGGGGTGCCCTGGACTGGGCGAAGTGGGAGTGCTGGGTCCTGATGATGGTGAGTGGTCTTGGTTTCTGTTAGTAGGATTCTTACGTTTACCTCTCGCCATCTGGTAATCTCTGGAGTTGTTATAGTTGTCTCTGTTCAGAGGTTGTTCTTCTGGTGATTCTGAGTATCGTCTGTCAGCAGACCTGGGAGACAGGCTCTCTCCTCTGAGTTTCAGTGCTTAGAGCACTCCCTGCTGACAAGCTTTCCTCTTAAAGGGAAGGTGTACAGATATCTGGCGTTTGGACCTCCTCCTGGCCGAAGAAGAAGGCCGAAAACAGGACCTTTCCCAGATGCTGTGTTGCTTTGGCAGGTCACAGAAGCTGTAGGCTTCTGTGGTGCACTCTCTCAGCTGTGCAGACTAACTTCCTAAGTTCAGTGGAGTCCTGGATCCAAGATGTGCTCCCTGCTCCTGAGGCAGAGGCCTCCTGTGCAGGGCAGACTACTGTCTTCCAGCTGGGAGGGTGCCGGATGTCTGCGGCCCCAAAAGGGTGCTGCCTCAGCGGCTCTGTGGCTCCCACCTGTCCCAGAAGCTGTCTGCCTCTGTGGTCCTCACTCTCACCTGTACAGACTAAGTTCGGCGGTGTCCCGGAGCCAAGATGGCGCTCCCTGCAGGGCAGATCACTGTCCTCCGGCTGGGAGGGTGCCGGATATCTGCAGCCCCAAAAGGGTGCTGCCTCAGCGGCTCTGTGGCTCCCGCCTGTCCCAGAAGCTGTCTGCCTCTGTGGTCCTCACTCTAACCTGTACAGACTAAGTTCGGCGGAGTCCCGGAGCCAAGATGGCGCTCCCTGCAGGGCAGATCACTGTCCTCCGGCTGGGAGGGTGCCGGATGTCTGCGGCCCCAAAAGGGTGCTGCCTCAGCAGCTCTGTGGCTCCCGCCTGTCCCACAAGCTGTCTGCCCTATAACTTCTTTCTTCAGAGACTTGAAGTTTTTATTATACAGATCTTTCACTTCCTTAGTTAGAGTCACGCCAAGATATTTTATATTATTTGTGACTATTGAGAAGGGTGTTGTTTCCCTAATTTCTTTCTCAGCCTGTTTATTCTTTGTGTAGAGAAAGGCCATTGATTTGTTTGAGTTAATTTTATTTTTTTTTCATTTTATATTTAAAATTTTATTTTATAAATACAATCTGAATTTTATGAAATTTAATTATTCATTCTTTTCCTGGCAAATAAGAAATAACGTCAAAGACTTAGAAAAATAAAAATGTAAAAACTAGCCCCCCATTTGGAAGAAGGTGTTCACCGAAGCTGTTTATCAGGTTTAGGAGTTCTCTGGTGGAATTTTTAGGGTCACGTATATATACTATCATATCATCTTCAAAAAGTGATATTTTGACTTCATCTTTTCCAATTTGTATCCCTTTGATCTCCTTTTGTTGTCGAATTGCTCTGGCTAGGACTTCAAGTACAATGTTGAATAGGTATGGAGAAAGTGGACAGCCTTGTCTAGTCCCTGATTTTAGAGGGATTGCTTCAAGCTTCTCACCATTTACTTTGATGTTAGCTACTGGTTTGCTGTAGATTGCTTTTATCATGTTTAGGTATGGGCCTTGAATTCCTGATCTTTCCAAGACTTTTATCATGAATGGGTGTTGGATCTTGTCAAATGCTTTTTCCGCATCTAACGAGATGACCATGTGGTTTTTGTCTTTGAGTTTGTTTATATATTGGATTACGTTGATGGATTTCCGTATTTTGAACCATCCCTGCATCCCTGGGATGAAACCTACTTGGTCAGGATGGATGATTGTTTTGATGTGTTCTTGGATTCGGTTAGCAAGAACTTTATTGAGTATTTTTGCATCAATATTCATAAGGGATATTGGTCTGAAGTTTTCTATCTTTGTTGGGTCTTTTTGTGGTTTAGGTATCAGAGTAATTGTGGCTTCATAGAATGAGTTGGGTAGAGTACCTTCTGTTTCTATTTTGTGGAATAGTTTGGAAGAACTGGGATTAGATCTTCTTTGAAGGTCTGATAGAACTCTGCACTAAACCCATCTGGTCCTGGGCTTTTTTTGGTTGGGAGACTATTAATGACTGCTTCTATTTCTTTGGGGGATATAGGGCTGTTTAGATCATTAACCTGATCTTGATTCAACTTTGGTACCTGGTATCTGTCTAGGAACTTCTCCATTTCATCCAGGTTCTCCAGTTTTGTTGAGTATAGCCTTTGGTAGAAGGATCTGATGGTGTTTTGGATGTCTTCAGGATCTGTTGTTATGTCTCCTTTTTCATTTCTGATTTTGTTAATTAGGATGCTTTCCCTGTGCCCTCTAGTGAGTCTGGCTAAGGGTTTATCTATCTTGTTGATTTTCTCAAAGAACCAGCTCCTTGATTGGTTGATTCTTTGAATAGTTCTTTTTGTTTCCACTTGATTGATTTCGCCCCTGAGTTTGATTATTTCCTGCCGTCTACTCCTCTTGGGTGAATTTGCTTCCTTTTGTTCTAGTGCTTTTAGGTGTGTTGTCAAGATGCTAATGTGTGCTCTTTCTAGTTTCTTTTTGGAGGCACTCAGAGCTATGAGTTTTCCTCTTAGAAATGCTTTCATTGCTTCCCATAAGTTTGGGTATGTTGTGGCTTCATTTTCATTGAACTCTAAAAAGTCCTTAATTTTTTTCTTTATTCCTTCCTTGACCAAGGTATCATTGAGAAGAGTGTTGTTCAGTTTCCACGTGAAGGTTGGCTTTCTATTATTTATTTTGTTATTGAAGATCAGCCTTAGTCCATGGTGATCTGATAGGATGCATGGGACAATTTCAATATTTTTGTATCTGTTGAGGCCTGTTTTGTGACCAATTATGTGGTCAATTTTGGAGAAGTTACCATGAGGTGCTGAGAAGAAAGTATATCCTTTTGTTTTAGGATAGAATGTTCTGTAGATATCTGCCAGATCCATTTGATTCATAATTTCTGTTAGTTTCACTGTGTCCCTGTTTAGTTTCTGTTTCCATGATCTGTCCATTGGTGAAAGTGGTGTGTTGAAGTCTCCCACTATTATTGTATGAGGTGCAATGTGTGCTTTGAGATTTACTAAAGTTTCTTTAATGAATGTGGCTGACTTTGTATTTGGAGCATAGATATTCAGGATTGATAATTCCTCTTGGAGGATTTTACCTTTGATGAGTATGAAGTGCCCCTCCCTGTCTTTTTTGATGTCTTTGGGTTGGAAGTCAATCTTATCAGATATTAGAATGGCTACTCCAGCTTGTTTCTTCATGCCATTTGCTTGGAAAATTGTTTTCCAGCCTTTCATTCTGAGGTAGTGTCTATCCTTTTCTCTGAGATGAGTTTCCTGTAAGCAGCAAAATGTTGGGTCTTGTTTGTGTAGCCAGTTTGTTAGTCTATGTCTTTTTATCAGGGAGTTGAGTCCATTGATATTAAGAGATATTAAGGAAAAGTAATTGTTGTTTCCTGTTATTTTTGTTGTTAAAGTTGGCATTCTGTTCTTGTGGCTGTCTTCTTTTAGGTTTGTTGAGGGATTACCTTCTTGTTGTTTCTAGGGCGTGGTTCCTGTCCTTGTATTGGTTTTTTCTGTTATTATCCTTTGAAGGGCTGGATTCGTGGAGAGATAATGTGTGAATTTGCTTTTGTCATGGAATACTTTGGTTTCTCCATCTATGTTAATTGAGAGTTTGGCTGGGTATAGTAGCCTGGGCTGGAATTTGTGTTCTTTTAGTGTCTGTATAACATCTGTCCAGGCCCTTCTGGCTTTCATAGTCTCTGGTGAAAAATCTGGTGTAATTCTGATAGGCTTGCCTTTATATGTTACTTGGCCTTTTTCTCTTACTGCTTTTAGTATTCTATCTTTATTTAGTGCATTTGTTGTTCTGATTATTATGTGTCGGGAGGTATTTCTTTTCTGGTCCAGTCTATTTGGAGTTCTGTAGGCTTCTTGTATGATCATGGGCATCTCTTTCTTTAGATTTGGGAAGTTTTCTTCTCTAATTTTGTTGAAGATGTTTGCTGGCCCTTTTGAGGTGAAAATCTTCATTCTCATCCACTCCTATTATCCGTAGGTTTGGCCTTCTCATTGTGTCCTGTATTTCTTGGATGTTTTGAGTTAGGATCTTTTTGCGTTTTACATTTTCCTTGATTGTTGTGCTGATGTTCTCTATGGAATCTTCTGCACCTGAGATTCTCTCTTCCATCTCTTGTATTCTGTTGCTGATGCTCGTATCTATGGTTCCAGATTTCTTTCCTAGGGTTTCTATCTCCTGTGTTGCCTCATTTTGGGTTTTCTTTATTGTGTCTACTTCCCTTTTTAGGTCTAGTATTGTTTTGTTCATTTCCATCATCTGTTTGGATGTGTTTTCCTGTTTTTCTTTAAGGACTTCTACCTGTTTGATTGTGTTATCCTGTTTTTCTTCAAGGACTTGTAACTCTTTAGCCATGTTCTCCTGTAATTCTTTAAGTGAGTTATTAAAGTCCTTCTTGATGTCCTCTACCATCATCATGAGATATGCTTTTAAATCCACGTCTAGTTTTTCAGGTGTGTTGGGGTGCCCTGGACTGGGCGAAGTGGGAGTGCTGGGTTCTGATGATGGCGAGTGGTCTTGGTTTCTGTTAGTAATATTATTACGTTTACCTTTCGCCATCTGGTAATCTCTGGGGTTAGTTGTTATCGTTGTCAATGTTTAAACATTGGAGCAGACTCTGTGTTCCACTCACCAGAAGTCTCAAAATCCTGTGGCGGGTGTTGTGGGTAGCTGGCGGGTGTCAGCTGACCCTGCGCTCTAGCTACCCTGGTGTTGGTCAGATCCGAAGAGGCTTGTGGCCCTACTCAGACCGGTTTTCTGCTTCCCTAACTAATGCAGTCTCAGGTCCCGTGCGCAATTGGATTGGAGCAGAAGCTGTGTTCCACTCACCAGACGTCTTAAGATCCTGTGGCGGGTGTTGTGGGTAGCTGGCGAGTGTCAGCCGACTCTAGCTACCCCGGTGCTTGGCAGGTACATTTTAATTCAAATTGCATGGCTTGTGTCTTCCATTTAGAATAGTATACCATTGTTAGCACTCCAGCCAATGGAGGGGGAGAAAAGCTAGAATCTCTTCTTAAGTAAGGCCAAAGTTTCTCCTATGCTTTCTGCTAACACTCAGTTGGTTGTTCTGTGCTTCACTGGATCTAAGTTGACAGCAATTGTAACATGACCTATAATGCTATATGCTACCAGACAATGGGATATAATTTGGCTGTTAAGGGAACAAAACCATACTCTTTGCAGGGAAAGTATTGAAACTAGAGATGACCATGCTAAGTGAAAAAAAGCCAACCTCAGGATGACAACTATTTCATGTTTTCTCTCACATGTGGAATCTAAACAACAACAAAACCACAAAAAAGCAGAAGGGCTTTTATGGAAGAAGAAGGAAACCAACAGAAGGCCTGATAACCCCAGCAATGTAGGGGTAGATATGACTAAAAGGTTATAGATGCATGCATGAAATTGTCATAATGGAATCCATTATTGTGCACAATTAATAGACACTAATAACAGAACAAAAATCTGCCCTAGTTTAACAAATAGATGTAACAAAATGTACTTTTCAAGAGAGGAAGAATTTATTTGGGGCTACATTCAAGGGTAGTATGGGAGGGAATCTGTGGTAGCAAGAACATGAGCTGGCTGACCACTGTATCCATACTCCACAAGCAGAGAGAGATACTGTTGTTGTTCAGCTCCCCTGTTCCTTTGTACTTGGTCTAGAATCACAGTTTATAGAATGGTACTGCCCACAGACAGGGCTATGGGTTTCCACATCCATTAGTCCAATCTAGAAGCTCCCTCAGACATTCCCAGAGATTTGGCTAGTAAGTGATTCTAGATCCTTCCAAGTTGACAAATAGTGACCAGCACAGTCATCAATATTAATGCCAATAGAAATTGTGAGTGACATTGGTATATCAAACAAAAAATAAGTCTGTATAATGTTACTGGTATGTATGTTTTCAGCGCTGACCATTTGGTGTGTTCTTCTATGGGAAGAGATGATTTATCTGGCATATTATCATATTTATTGGTGTTATCTTTATTCAGCTCACATTTAGGCGGGCATGTTGGTGTGATGGTATGTGTGTAGCTTCTGAGACTACTAGGAAGCACAACCTCATGGCAAATTCTTGGATCTTCTGGCTCTTACAGTCTTTCTGTACTCACTTTCAAAATGTTCCCTGAGCCTCAGGTGCAGGAGTTGTCTTGTAGATGTATGCATAGAGACTGGGCTTTACAGTTGTGCATTTTGATTGGTTGGGATTTTCTGTAATGATCTCTGTCTATTGCACAGAGAAGGTTCTTCGTTGAGGAGTGAGGACTATACTTATCTGTGGGCATGAGGGTAAATATTTAGAATATAGTTAGGGATTATACTGATTTAGCAAAGTAATAGTTGTAGGTTCTTTTCCAATACCTATGACTTCACTAGTTCTACGTAGTTGGCTAGATTTCTGGTACCAGGCATGGTTTTCCTCCTTTTGAGTGGGTCTTAAGTACAACTAGAGAATTATTAGGTACCACTAAGGTATGTGTCCTACAACTGTACCCTTAGAATTATCATGTCACATTGGTCATGCCTTGTAGGCATCATAGTTGTGTAGGACTATTTATTGGTTTACTCCCCATTCGGAAGCTTGAAAGGTTTCTTCTCATACCATGAAAGCTAGTGCTCAGGATGAAGCACTGAGGTTAGGTCCCTGTGGGCCCTGTGTCTAAAGTGCCTGCCTTGTCTCTTCAGCAATGCAGACTTACCTTCCACCTCTTGCAGAAGTAGCAGTAGCATGGTAATGTTTTGGTGAGTCTCTTGTTTTACCCTGACCTACAACTCAAACAAGGGTTTCTCATACCTGATTTGGAGTTTTTATTAGGTGGTCTTTTGATCTTGGGAAACATTGGCAAACCAAATGTGGAGATTTCATTAAAACTATATATGTATGTGTATATGTGGACTTAAATGTGCTATAGGGCTTTTTTGAAAAGTAGATAGTTAATAGTATGCTTCATTATAATTTTTTTCAGATACTTTCGCTATTATTTTACCCTTCCCTCCTTCTTCTGTATCTATCTCCTGCTCTCTCCTCATCTCTAATAGAGCCTCTCATTTTTCCCTTTCCCAGATCAGATCACTTGTACCCTGCTGCTCCCCTCTCTATCGCTCCCCCACAAGTCTACTCCAGCAGCGGTCACTTTTATTTTCCTGTTCCCTGTAGTTACTCTAGGATCTGTTCTCATATCTGAAGATTTGGTGGTAGGAGCCTCCAATGAGAGAGAGACTGCAATGTTTGATTTTCTGCATCTGCATCATCTCATTTAAGATGTTTTTTTTCTAGTTCTATTCATGTACTCACAAAGTTCATGGTTTCATTTTACAGCTGAATAATATTCCGTAGTGTACTTGTACCCCATTTTCATCATCCTTTCATCAGTTGAAGGAGATTTGGGTTGTTTCCATGTCCTAGGTATTGTGAATGGAGCAGAAGTGAACATGCCTGAGCATGGATCTATGGGGTAAGATGTCAAGTCCGTTGGATACATGTACAAGAGTGTTATAGCTGGATCTTGTTGCAGATGTATTTTTTACTTTTTGACAATTCTCCATACAGATGTGTCAAAACATTTTAAGAGCAAGGAAATCCTTCCACTGTTTTAGTTAGGGTTACTATTGCTGCAGTGAGACACAATGACCAAAGAAACTTGGGGAAGAAAGGCTTGATTTGGGTTACTCTTCCATGTCACTGTTAATAATCAAAGGGCATCAGGACAGAAACTCAAAAAGGGCAGGAACCTGGAGGCAGGAGCTGATGCAGAGGCCATGGATGGATGCTGCCTACTGGCTTGCTATCTAGGGCCTGCTTTCATATAGAACAAAAAGCCCCCAGCCCAGGGATGGAACCACCCACAATAGGCTAAGCCCTCCCCCATTGATCGCTACTTGAGAAAATTTTCTACAGGTTGTTTGACAACCAAATCTTATGGATATATTTTCTTATTTGAAATGTTCTCCTGTCAGGTGATTTTAGCTGTGTCATGTTGACAAAAAACTAGCATATCCATTTAAACCACTATAATACTTTTTATAAGACAAAATCATACAGCTTTTAAAGTGTGTGTGTGTGTGTGTGTGTGAGAGAGAGAGAGAGAGAGAGAGAGACAGAGACAGAGACAGAGACAGAGAGAGAGAAAGAGAGAGAGAGATCATTGCAGGCATTCATATGCCACAATGTGCATATGGAAGTCAGAGGATAACTTGTAGGAGATAATTTTCTTCTTTCACCACGGGTTCCAAGGATTGAACTCAGGTTTACCATGGGATCTTGCGATTGAACTGAAGTTGTTAGGTTTGTGTGGTAAGGGCTTTTATCTTTTGAGTCATCTCACCAGACATAGTTTACACATATAGAAAGAGCATATTAGCTATGCAAAGTGCACATACATGACAAGGAGAGTAGAGCTAAGAGCCATTCATGGAACTTCTTTTCATAGAGTCTAACTTTTGAGATTGTTGAAAGAATTGTCAATGTTTGTGGGTTTCTGCAGTAGTTCAGTGGTGATGAACTGTTCACCAAGAACACTGGTGATGTGGAGTTTTATAAGAGTGCTCTATTGCTCTTGAAAGATTTCCTTCTAAGACCCAGACAGTCATTTGGCAAGATTAGATTCTGGTGCTTTATCAAGACTATTAATAATCCCTTCCTTGAAACAAATGCTGCTAGAAGCAGCCTAGTTTATAGGAAGCTGGAAAATGGCTCAGTGGGCACAATGCTTACTAAACAAGTATGGAGATGAGTTTGGACTCCCATAATAAATAAAAGGAATGGATAAAGTGGTGTGTGCCTGTAATCCTAGTGCACAGAAGCAGAGACAGGATGGTCCCAGAGACTTACTAGCTTCTCAGTCTCTCCATCCCATGAGCTGAGCTCCAGATTCATCAAGAGACCCAGTCTAAGAAAATAAGGTAAAGAAGCATTGGGGAAAACATCTAATATCACCCATAGTCTTCATACACATGCACACATGCCCAAGGTGAGTAGCTTGTTGTTACCAGATACTCACTGTATTAATAGCTGCCACCTGAATTGGTCACATCAGCTTCCCAGGGCTTTGAAACTCCCTGTTTCTGTTCTGAAATAGTTGACAATTATTTTGCATTTAATTCCACTGTTCAACATAAGATAAGACAACCTTTTTCTTGTGTGTCAGAAACAAAATAGAACACAGCTTCACATACTTGTATGTGTCGTTCTTCTTATAAAGTGTTTTGTTGTTGATCTGTAAGAAAATATGAAACTGATGTCATCCCTTCAATAATAAATATTTGCTTTGCTAATATCAAATTTATGCCCCATCGGTTTGTTTACATACCTTTCTGTGTACATGATACCTTTTCACTTCAATGCTAAGTCACAGTAAAATCTTTCCAAAGACATTTTAAACAACAATTCCATTTAACATGTGTAGTACTAGGGGTTCACAGATCTCAATGGAAATAATGAGCATGTGGACTGCTAGGACCAACTTGGAACATACAAGGACAACGATAATCACTTTATGATTGTCATCCAGCTCACACTGATTGGGGAACAGGAGCCAGGGCCAGAAAAAAAATAAAAAATAAAAAAGGAAAACCAAGTCTGTTACATCTGAGTTGAGAGGATTCAGGGCTCTGGAAAAACAGAAGGAAAACTCACACAAGCATGGAAAGATATAAAAATGGGAGCCCATGATAGCCTTAAGAGGGAGGAGGAGGGAAGAATACGAGAGAGAGAGAGAGACAGAGAGAGAGAGAGAGAGAGAGAGAGAGAGAGAGAGACAACCTTTTTCTTGTGTGTCAGAAACAAAATAGAACACAGCTTCAAAGGTTGTGATAAGACAACCTTTTTCTTGTGTGAAAAGAGAGAGAGAGAGAGAGAGGAGCAGAATTGCTTTCAAAAGACTTCTCCTTAAGGGCAGAAGAAAATACAGACATATACATGTACATATATGCATGTTTGTGTGTTTCAATCAGGCAAATCAGCTGGCTTTCTGTACCTAAAAACGAAGACTCTAACACGAGTCTTTGGAGATGCTTTTCAATTCAAGGACTGACCTTGAGCAAAAGTCCAAAGGAGCTCATTTGAAGCTCAAAGGCAACTGCACTGGTTTGGGTCAGTTTGAGGGATTCTGACTAAAGAAGAAACATGAATTTCATGCAGCTTAATATGAAGTGACACTCAAGCACATACGCTCCATAGGATTTCACCCGTGACTAACGAGCCTTTTAATCACGGCAAGAAGACACGGAGATTTCACAAACATGCTTTTGCAGTCCCCGCATTTGGTGTTCCTGACCCTGTTTCCTTGCCAGATTGTTGAGAAGCACCTGCTCCCTTTCAAGCGGTTGTCAGATCAATATTTAATCAATTGCCTTTTGATATTTGGTAGCGATGAATAAATGGGACGCCAATACTTCTGCTAAGAGTGGTTCCTTTGGTGTATCTCATTGCGCTGTGGTGAAAGCCTTCAGGACCCTCTGAACACTAAGCAGCACGTCCTAAGAGTGCTATGGCATCCCCCTTCTGCTTCGAAGGGGCTCTGTGGCTGAAGGAATTGTGGGGCGCTGGTGCCTCTGCCACGCTTATTAAAACTGCTGTCCAAACCAAGTCCTGAAAGCGGGACACTGGGGGGCTTTGCCAGGTAAGGGCTATTTAATAGACCAGCCACATTAAAGAAAGGCAATGATGTAGTGAACGGAGCCTAATGAGCAGAAGTGAGGCTGCCGTAGCTAAAGAGAAAAAATAATGAGCTGCGAAATATCCCCCAAGGCGAGATTGCCAGCATTCTGCAAGAAGGTCTCAGCCTATAGGTAAAAAAAAAAAGGGGGGGGGGTGTGCTCATGTGCTCTAGTATCCTTGCATGGTAAACAGAAATTCGGCGGGCAATTAGAGGCTGAGCTGAATGTGAGATTTGAAAACCGAAAATTATGTCGCCAGCTCTTTGGAGATTTCCACAACCTAGACCCCAGCTCTAATTCCCCAAGGAAACAGGAGATGTACTCAACCAGTGAATAGATACCAGAAACACATCCCCTCATCAAAACCAATGCTCTCAGTGTCTCAGTGTCTACGCAGCAGATGGACATCTGGATGTAGTTCCAAAAAATCTTGGGGACCAGCACTGTGGAAGCCTTGTAAAGCTCCCCCCAGAGGCCATGCCATGGGGCTGCCTTGAGGGCAAAACTCCCGTCTAATGAGACCCTCTTGGTCTTTCAGTAATGACCCCTCCAGTAGAATCCAAGCTGAGCATGCCCTAGCGTGATCTTATTTCTTTTAGGCTTAAGGGGAACAGTAGGCCAAATTTCTGTACCTCTGCATAGGAAGAAATATTAAACCTAAAGCCATATTATACTGCTAATGTGAGGAAAATAAAGCAGACAGATGCGCTCCCTATCCTGGAGATGTGTATCAACCTGTGTCACTCAGGCAATGGATGGTTAACAGAGCAACTTTTCAAGTGTGCATATTGGAAAAAGAAGATGTCACCTGTGTTTCCCAGCTGAGAGAGGAGGCGGGACAGTGAGATCCATATATTGAAAGTGTAAACACACTACAGCTTTATGATCTACAGCTGTGCCGTTTATAAAGCAATTTCATTTCCTGCACAAGTGCTTAAAGCAGCCTTATTCCCTGACTTACACCAGGAAATGGAAGCTCACAGGGACTGAATCAGGACAAGGACCAGGAGAATCTGCATGAAGCATTTTCATGCCCGTAACTAAATTTAGAAAAAAATCCATTTCCTCTGCTAAACAATTAGTACTGTAAGTTAATTTTTAATTTGGGGGTAAGATAGGAATACACAATGAATGTTTTAAAAAGTTCTACAATTAGGCAAATAATGAAATCAATCAACTAAAAGTAGCAAAAACCATCAGGGAAAAAATTCAGAGAAATGGCCAACCAGGACTTATATGTTATTTCATTATGTTATTTTGAGTCAGTCTTGCAAGCCAGAGTCCTTTAGAAGCCAGTTGTAATACTGTATGTGTCTTTAACATTATACGCAGCAGTTTGCAGGCAAACCTATCTTTATACTCTCATCATCTTTTGAGTTTATGTTATTACTATTAGCATGTATGCAATGTACGTAATATTTCAGTACATGCACTGATCAGAAAGCCATTGGTTTTCCTTCCCTACCTCTGGTAGTCACAAATTTACATTTAGGAATAAAACAAACAAAAACAAAACAAAACAAAAAACCGTCTTCTACTTATGAGAGAATATGTGGTACTTACCATTTCATATAAAATACAATTCTAGTTCCACCCATTTTCCTGCTAATAACACAACCTTGTTCTTCCTGATGGCCGAATAATATTCCTTCCTCCCATTCATCCATCCACAGGCAATTGGGTTGATTGTATATGTTAGATATCGTGATTAGTTCTGCAGGACATACAGTGTGAAAATATTTCGTTGACACACTGATTTCATTTCCTTTGATGGGATAACTGGATTACAAAGGAGATCTATTTTTGGTTTTTATGAGCTTCCACACTGCTCTCCAGAATGGCTGTACTAATTTATATCCTCAAAAGAGTATAGAAATCCTTTTTTCTCTGCATCCTTGCCAGCACTTGTTATTATTCATTTTGTATAATAACATTTTAACTGGAGTGAGATACAAATCATTGTAGTTTTTATTTCCATTTTCCTGATAGCCACAGATATTGATCAGTGTGTGTGTGTGTGTGTGTGTGTGTGTGTGATATTTATGTGTATATGTATGAGTGTATTTGGATGCCTGTACACATGTTTGTGGAAGCCAAAGTTCAGTGTGGGGTTTATTCCTTGATTGAGTTCTCCACATTACTTTTGACACTGCATCTCTTGATTAATGTGGTACCCATCGATTCAGCTAGGTTGGCTGGCCAAAGAGCTCCAGGAATCTGTATGCCTCTGCTTCTCAGCACTGTGGTTATAGATGTGTGCTGCTGTGCCAGTTTTCTATAGGTGTTTGGATTCTGAATGCAGGTCCTCATGCTTGTGTAGCAGGCATTTTACCAACGTGTCTTCCACTTCTTCCCAATACTTGAGCATCTTTTATATGCATATTGGCCATTTATGTTTCTTCCTTTGAAAATTGTCTATTTCATATCATTTACCCATTCTTTAATTGGTTGTTTTTTGCTAAGGTTTTGTTGGTTTGTTATATATGATGGCTATTAATATTTTAAGATGAGGTGTTGGTAAAACCTTTCTCCTGTTTGGTAAGATGTCTCTTTGCTCACTGATGGCTTTCTCTTCTATGCAGATGCTTGTGATGGAACTTTGTCTTCCTGTGCCTCAAGGTCACGGCAAAACATCAGTGTCTGTCAGGGTCTTGAGGTGTTTGCTTTCTGTTTTCCTTCTAGGAATTTTCTAGTTTCAGATCTCACATTTAGGTCTTTGTTCTATTTGGAGTTGCTTCTTTAGGGAGCAAGGGATGGGCTCAAGTGTCAACCTTTCGCTTATGGATATACAATTTTCCCAGCACCATGTATTGAGAAGGCTGTCTGTCCTCTTTAGTGTGTGTTTTGGCGCTATTGTCTAACTCAGATGACTGTAACTGTAAGAGTTGATTCCTGTGAGATCTATTAGATCCTGTTGGGTCTATTGTACTAAGATCAGGCTGTCTGAGTTACAATGGCTCTGAAGTATGTCTTGAAATCAGGTATTGGAATGCCTGTTGGGGTTTCTTGGGCTTCTGTGTGATTTCATTGTGTTGTATTGTATCTATAAGTGGTTACAGGTACAAGTCTGTACCTCTAATGAGGCTCTGATTGCATATTGGTTGAGACATTATTATCTACAGTAATTTTATTATACGGATTCAGGCCTTCACTATGTATCCCTCTTGGCAAGGGGAGCTGGCTTGGGCTTCCTTACAACATAGTGGTCCAGGACTCCAGCATCAGTATTAGAGGACCAGTGCAGAAGAAGTCCATCAGTTTTACTGCCACATTGTAGCAACTACAGTGAAGTCACAGTTTTGCCCAGTTTCAGTAGGAAAGGCCAGAGATTATACCTCTCGACAGAGAAAAGTGTAGGTTGTAGTGCTGATAAGCCTGTAAGAACATGTAGTTGCAGACACCTTTAGAAAGCAAAGTCCACCAGAGCTTACCTTGGACTAAGATTATAATTGTTATACATCTGTGTCCCTGAGGTCAAATAATCAATCGAAATTTTCTGAGTAGACTTATTTTGGGAGGGAATGAAACTTGAAAATTTCAGGATGTTCATTCTGCAGGTGCACTTAATAAGGCAGTAAGCAAACAAATTGAAAGAAAACATAAATAAAAGCCAATTTTATTGTTTACAATAATGAAAGATTGAATTTATAGAGTATTTACATCTCATTATAAACCTGAAGAGCATTTTACAATTTCACTTATTTTATCACTTTGCCTGCCTTTTAATTTTGAAGTAACTGTTACATCATAGACAGAAATGTACCTAAAGCCATTTTCACTTTGCACAATATAAAACTGCTTTTGCTTGCCTTCCCTTGCAGTTCTGTTATTAAAAATGGAATAGTGTATGAACATTAAAGGGAAGTAGGAGGAACATTTATGCTATCACAACTCATGGGCACTGTAAAAATCCACCATCATCATAACTAATGTTGATAGGGCACTTACTGTCTGGTTTGGCTGAGTACAGTTTAAGAGTTTCACAAAATTTTCCAGTTCATGGACTGATAAAAGAACATATAACCCTGGGAACTTGGATACATGGATCTAAGACAGTGGTTCTCAACCTTCCTAATGCTTCAACACTTTAATACAGTCCCTAATGTTGTAGTGACCCCTAGCCATAAAAATGTTGCTACTTCAAAACTGTCATTTTGCTGCTGTTATGAATAATAATATAAATACCTGTGTTTTCCAAGTGGCCCTGTGAAAGGGTCATTTGATCCCCTGAGAGTTTGCAACCAACAGGTTAAGAAACACTGATTTAAGACGATATCCAATAAAACTTAGTAGGCTTTGTTGAAAATTGATGCCCATTTCCCTTTTTCCTCCAGAAGGCATCACTTTTGTGGTTTTAACATAGAAGGGGCATTTCACATACTATTGCTTACTACTGAATGGCCATATATATCATATGGCTTTAAGCTCACTGCACAGCCCTTCATCTCTGTTCAGGAGATAATGAATGGTTCATGCTCAGTCCCCATTGTTCAGTCAATGGCTTTCCTAACATGTGCTTTCTTCCTTGGGAAAACATCATAATACAAGAAAAATATAAGAATCATCTAATTATTACCATAATCTTAAATCATTATCATTTATGGATTTTGTTTTTATTATACTTGTTAATGCATATTAACTATAGAAAGCAAAGAAGTTTGTTTTGACATTCCCAAACATGTCTCCACTGTGCTCTGCTCATGCCCCCTGCCGCCTCTTCTTCTTGCTGTTCCCCTTACAATTTATATCTTTTAAAATACTTCCTAACTTCGTGCTTGATGGTCATTAACTATTTACTTGAGACACACTTCAGTGATATGTTCTGAATACTTCTGCAGAGAATTGCTAAGATTAGTGAACTCATCCAAGGTCACGTGGTTAATTAATAACAGCGATGGTGTTCAAACTCTAATTTTGAACTCCTTATCTTCTGTTTTCTGAGCTACATTTTAGTCATGAAAACTAACAGGAACACACATACACACTAAGTCTGAGAACCCAAGGTAGATGTAAAATAACCACACTAGCAACTTGGGCTGCATTAAATTAAATTAAATTTCTTATTTAGTCCTGAAAGCATTGCAAAAGAAATATGTGGTCCTAACAAGACAGGCTCAATCTCTCTCTCTCTCTCTCTCTCTCTCTCTCTCTCTCTCTCTCTCTCTCTCTCTCTCTCTCTCCAAGCCAGCATTTGTGATGTCTGTCTCCCCATACATTCTGTAACAATGCTACTTCATGTTGGACAATATACTTTCTATGATCTAATGGTAGTAATGCAAGTCTACTGTGATGAAATAGAAATGTCATAGCATTGATCTTGCTAACTTAGGTGTGTGAAAATCAGTTGCTGTATAGTCCCATAGCAAAGTTCTTGAGCTGTAGAGCACTGTAGGCTTCAGTGCTACAACTGTATGGCATTGCAGTTAGGAGAAACACATCATACAGAGGCAAGAGTGCCCAGATGCTATCATTATTTTCCATCCTTTTTGTTGGAACCAGAAACAACCCTTTATCTGAGAGGCTTAGGCCCTGTTCTTGAATGGTCTTCCCTTCTTATCTTATGGGCAATACCTTCATGGAGCATTCTATTTGCCTATATAAGATCTTGCTTCTTTTAGAGACCTTCTAGTTGAATCGTATACTCACCTATATGCTCATGCTTCTGTGCTTGCAAGTGTGCACACGTGTGTGCACATGCACTCGCACACATGCTAACCTGGGAAAGGTTCTATTAACACAATGTATTGGTGGAAATGATGGGTGTCATTCTTGTGCACTCACTATCAGCATCTAACTACTAACTTTGGGTCCTCTAATAGAGATTGTCTATTACTAGAAGATAAAAAGGGATTATGTGTCCAAGGAGAGAGATGCAGATTCTGGGGCAGATTTGCTAAAATAGCACATTGTGTGAACTTAAGCCCATCAAAACCAACCAACCAACCAATAAACCAACTGTGGAATAGGTGCCCCTGGGCATCATTGGAGTTAAAATTTGTTGACATATATTTTCACCCAAGTTTCATGAGGCTGGAAATGCTTCAAAAATCTGAAAGCCCTAGGACTATGTTTTTCTTCCTCATTCTCCATAATTGACCTAGCAGATCCATTTCCCAGCCTGAGCCTTGCTCTCTCATATTTCCTGGAGCGTGACACTAGATGATCTCTTAAAGACTCCTCTATACTCTGGCACCATGGTTTCATGAGCCTGGGGTTCTTCAAAGTGAGCCAGGTCGCTGTGCTTTTTGAGCACAATTGCCTAGCAAAGTCTTCTGTGAACTCCACAGGAGTGGAATTGTTAAGTTGGGAAATAGTCTCATATGGAGAGTGTCCTAGGCTTTATTTATCTAACAGGGACCTGTGCAAAATTCTCAAACTCTGAGACTGGTTGCATGCCCCTTGATAAGATGAAAGCAGAAAGAAAATGGGGCTTCTACAGCCTGCAAGAAATACACATATATAAAAGAGAATAGACGCAAGCCATGGTTTATAAAAGCTTACCCCATAGGAAGTAAATGGGAGGAAAATAACTGCAGTGGAAAGGCTGAGTAGATGCCTTCTTGGGACAGGTTTTCTTTATTTTATCTTATTTTTATTTTTATTAAGTATTTTCTTCATTTATATTTCAAATGCTATCCCAAAAGTCCCCCATATCCTCCCCCCTCCCCTAACCCCCCACTCCCACTTCTTGGCCCTGGTGTTCCCCTGTACTGAGGCATATAAAGTTTGCAAGACCAAGGGGCCTCTCTTCCCAATGATGGCTGACTCGTGCTACATATGCAGCTATTGACACGAGCTCTGGGGGTACTGGTTAGTTCATATTGTTGTTCCACCTATAGAGTTGCAGACCCCTTTAGCTCCTTGGGTACTTTTTCTTGCTCCTCCATTGTGGGCCCTGTGTTCCATCCAATAGCTGACGGTGAGCATTCACTTCTGTGTTTGCCAGGCACCAGCATAGTCTCACAAGTGACAGCTATTTCAGGGTCCTTTCAGCAAAATCTTGCTGGCGTATGCAATGGTGTTAGCATTTGGAGGCTGATTATGGGATGGATCACTGGGTGTGGCAGTCTCTAGATGGTCCATCCTTTTGTCTCAGCTCCAAACTTTGTCTCTGTAACTCCTTCCGTGGATGTTTTGTTCTCAATTCTAAGAAGGGGCAAAGGGGACAGGTTTTCTTGAAATTATCAATAGAGTAAGAAAGTAATGCAATGGGTTCTTAAGGAGACCTGTTCACCTTGTTCCTGCATCTCAAGTCCCCAGAAGACCTTGCTCAACTCCTGCTAAGTGCCAGAACTCTGGCAGATGAGGGCCACCATGTATAAAGCAAGGGGAAAGGGCTTGCTCTGCTTTTGAGCAAACTGACCTAGGTCAACAAGGTTTTAGTAACACCTGGAGAAAATCCAGGCCCAGTTATTTCTTCAGGAAGTCTGAAATTTCCATAAGGGAGAGGATTTCTATTCTCAGTTAAGATCCCTATCATTTAACCACCAAACCCACATGAGTCTTCCAGAACCAGCTTAAGAAAGCTTGTGTTTCTGAATCCCTTCTCTCTTCTGCTCAATTACTTCCCATTTATCCACTGGTACCCAGCTCATTGTCACACCCTTGGCACTCCCATGTTCTCCTGATAGGAAAAAGAAGCAGCTTGTACTCCTTTCTCCCAGAACAGTGAACTCTTATTATAACCCGCTCTCCATTGTAGGGCATAACATGCCCTATACTATTGCCATTATTTCCTTTTTTGTCAATTAGAAGTATTTATGTGTTTTGTTTTTAAAATTATAGCATAAACCAAAACCGGCACACTAGTTTGTGTCGTGGGCAATTCTACCTCTAGCTGAAGTTTGACTCCACTCAGTTGCCTAGCTTTATCTCCAAGATCTGTCAAGTGAGTTGGAGTCTCAGATTTCCTGTGTTCCCTGACTTTGTATGTGGTTTATCAAGAACATCAAGCTTTAATCATCTCAGAACTCTTGCCAACAAGAGGAAAAAAAAAAACTTTTATTCTGAAGCTAAACAACTCTGGGTCCTGATCGGCCTGGCTTGCGTTATATACTTAAATCTAACCAATTGTTGTAGTCTCAAGATTATAAGTCTCTACTTAGCTAGAAAGAGATTATAAGCTCCGACCAATGGAGATCAGAAGTAAAGATGATTTGCTTAAGCCTTGTTGGGTGGGAGCAGCAGAGGGTTGGCATCTAATAAAATAAAATGCAGCTGGGCGGTGGTGGCTCATGCCTTTAATCCCAGCACTTGGGAGGCAGAGGCAGGCAGATTTCTGAGTTCGAGGCCAGCCTGGTCTACAGCCAGGGTTACACAGAGAAACCCTGTCTTGAAAAACCAAAAAAATAAAATAAAATGAAATGAAATATAGTGCAAAACTTGCCACCAAAAAAGCACACTGTGTGCGCTTTGTAACATTATTTCTAGCACATAGTAGGTATTTAATAAATGTTGACTGGGTTTGTGCATAAACCAGTGACTCTAGCCTGGTTCTAACCTCATTTCTATCCACTGCTCTCATCCATATAGTTCCTGGCGACCATTAGGCTCCTAAAAATTAGAGCTTCAACCCCTGGCATCCTTCTATACTGCTCTTTCTTCAATTCCAGCCAACACGACTTTGATTGGTCATAATTGGATTGATTTTATTCAGAAACCACAAAAGTGATTCTTTGCTAATATTCTTGAAGGATTTTCCACAGTGTGATTAGATTATTACTAATCTAATAATACACCAGATTAATGGTGTTATTGGTAATAGTATGTGATTTTTTTTCTCAGCCATCATATAGCTCACTCAAGGAAAAATTTAAAAATCCTTTATTCTGAAAATTTTTCATAACCAAGATTAAAATAGAGGAGAAGGAGAGAGGGAGAAGATATGGGAGGGGGCACTAGGAGTAGGGAGGGCTGCTATCAGGATGTAAAGTGAATAAATAAATAAATAAATAAATAAATGGATAAAACAGAAGTTATGTTACTCTTCAGCCACCACATAGCACATTTCCTCACAATAAGCAAACAAATTGACAGAGCCTGTATTGCTGTCAATGCAGTAGAAGTACATGTCTTGTTTATTCTGATGATCATATGCATTGCCACTTTACCTGCAACTAGCTTCCACCAACCCATCTGCTGAGTCCGTCTTTTGTACAGGGGAGGGGAAATTCCAAAGGAGATCCCATTCTCAGACAAAACTCCCTCAAGACTAAAGTGATTACAATCAGGGACTTTTGGGGTACCAAAAGCACTGTCCTCAGGTCAAAGCTTGCTCTAGAGACTTGGAAAATCTGAGTGATAATCCAAATGAATGCCATATCTGAACATACAGCATGGAAAATGGTTCCTCATCCTTAGGTCTACATTCTTTTCTCTTCTTTTTTTGTCCCTGGCTCCAGCTCATATTGTTAGATGTCATACATGAGTGCATGAGAACACTGAGGTCTGCCTGCCCCAGATTTATCACTGTACTTTGGAGACAGTTATTCCTTGACCTAGTCTTGAAGCCAACAGAATATGCCAACTGTGTTGTTTGTTGCAGAGGAAGGATTTGGGGGCAAGAGGCTTGCATAGGCTGTAGGCACATTCCTATGCTTCTCACCTTATTTAAAGAAAGGGGAAACCAGGGAATAACCTTGGGGTGTCTTTAAAGCTCATTGCCAAGAGTAAGGACCTTTACCAACAGCCAAGAGAAGAACTGCCCATAGTTGAGGGTGGTGGATCACATTGAATGCACTTGTATCTGTCCTCACAACTACTGCTCTAGAGATATCCCCTATTAACAAATGCATGCACAAGTATGCTCACACATGTGAAACACACACACACACACACACACACACACCACATCAACCATGGGTTAGGGGTTAGAAATTATTTCTATAATAAAAAGGAACTGGGTCCGCAGATGAAACTGTAGTCAAATGTGAAAGCTGCCTGTCAGGAGCCATATGGACACAAATGATCCTGAGCCTGTGGGGTCCTTGATGGTTCTGTTAAATTGGCAGGGACCAGAATATAAGCATCAATGAAACTCTCCAAGTTGTAACAGAGATTGTTGCCACCACCTCCACTTATCCTCAGTGTTCACCATTGCAGCTTCTGCCAAAGCCATCTTTTTCTGAACACCTTCATGTTTTCACCTGAAGCATTTGGTGGATCACCAAAAGTTCAAAGGGTCAATGGTTCATGCTAGGAGCACACTGAGTCAGATATGGGAAGAGCTGGAGGGAGAACCCCAGCTTTCTCTTCTTCCAGTGTGATCATCCTGAGTTCTATGCCATCTTCTGAAGGAACCCACTGGAATTAAGTTTCAGTTGTTTGCAATGGTAGCCATTCATAAATACTTTCCAGGTTTCTCTCTCTCTGCTACCACACTACATCATGTTGCTACCCTTATTTCCTGGGATATTTGCCATGAGTACTTCCATAGTAAAGTCCACACTCTCAAATATTTCCTTTGGCAACTGTTTCTTGTGTACATAATCTTGATTTCTAGTCATGGTTTCTCTGTGTAGCCTTGGCTGTCTTGGAACTCCCTCTGTGGACCAGGCTGGCTTCAGACTCACAGAGATCCACCTGCCTCTTCTGAGAGTAAAGGTATGTGCCAGCATTACCCTGCAGTCCCAACAATTTTGACAGCTTGTGGCTTCTCAAACACCACTTTCTGTGTTCATGTTTCAGTTTTACAGACGAAGAAACCAAGACACCACAAAATCCAATAACTTCCTGAGCTTTCATAGTAAGAAGTCAAGAGAAGCAGGCTATGAACCAAATCAGATTTCCAAACTCAAATGACTTATGAATAAGGTCCAATAGTATTGTATATCACCATAATGCCTCAAAAGATCAGATCAAAGTGTTTGTAATTAGGATTGAGACCCCAGTCTACAATTTTATACTTGTCAAGTTCTCCTTCTTTTTCTTCATACATCAGTGACAATAATTTCAGGTTGTTAAGCAGCACGCTACAGTCACAGTGCTTCACACCTTGATTAGAACACAGGCTAGGATGTGCCCTGTTTACAAGTCAGTTGGCTCCTTGCCCCTCCTCCTGCTCTCTATCAGGTTCACTCCTTGAACTGACAAGAGGGCAAGTAATGGCAGAGGAGAGTTTAGCCTCAAATGCTTGTTGTTTCCAGAAAGTATCTGGCTTATTTATTCCAAAAGTCTTTTTGCTCCTATGAAGTTTAATCGAGTTGATGCATATTAAAGGAATCACTTAATCTTCATCTGAATGTGAGCAGTAACTGTGTTTTGGAGCTGATGCTCATTCCCCAGGGACTCTAAGTCCTTTCCGATTCTAAAGCTGATTCTCAGCCATCAGAGCAAAATGTTTGTAGTTCTATGGAGTCACCAAAATGAAATACAGAGTCACAAGCATAGCACTTGTTTACCCTTTGGTATAGGAACTCACCCAGCAAGAGCCACGGTGTGGATGCGGGCTCCTTAGTGAACCATCCATTGTTGTGCTAATCAGCTTCTGAATGAGTATGTGGGTATGTGCAAAACCGACTTCAAAATAACAGGTCTGCACCCAGGAGCTACCACCTGTGAGCTGCTAGTTCTTCCACCTTGCTGCCCCTAATGGAAGGTCAGCCCATCCACTAATGGTAGAGCTGCTAAGACCTGTCAGGGAAGACATTTTGCCAAATGAATTTTAATGGCTGTGAATCAAGTTTAATTCATGAAAAAGGAAAGACAGGAAAACTTATTGGGTATTATATGGGCAATACTAAACTTTTACATCTTGTAAGTACATGGGATGTACAAGTTGCTTGGAAAGGTGTGAAGAATTTGTGTTCCCCTGTCAGAAGCAATTCAACCCAGCATTATCTGAGAAAGGGCTTTGATTTCTTCTCTGTGTTATTGAAATATTCTTGAATCAGATAGGAGCAGGGAAGGTCTAGTTACACAAGAACTAGACATTAAGTTCAAAGTGTAGGATGAAAGATGATTGATCTAGAAAGATGGCAGCCAAGGGTATGTAGTCTTACCCTGGGTCACATTTTAACAATTTCCTCCTGATACACTCAGGCTTGTTGATCAAATGGAAACATATATCCTTAGAGATTGAAACAAAAGAAAATAGAAACAAACAACAACAAAACCCACCTGGCAAACCTTTAGTCTTAGTTAGGATTAGAACCCAAATCTTTCTGTGGCCAAAGCCTGTTCACTTTGTTGTGATTCTGTTCTAGCTGTTGGCCTGGGGGTTGGGAGGTAGGAGAGTTAGAAATTATGAGGTAAGTTCTGATTCCCATGTGGCCTTGAGCAAATAATTTGCTCTGTTGAATAACCAGTTCTTTCTGCGAAATGGGATTAATCACTGTGGTTTACACATGCTCTATTATTGCCATAAGGATAAAGTGAGCGAATAGATGTACAGGTGTTTTAGAAGCAGATAAGAGTTACTCAAATATAATTTACAGTCATTTATTGATGATTATGATGATCACCATCATCATCATGACGACAGTGATGATGATCCCTGCATCACCAAAGACATCTCAAAGGATACTCTTTAGCATGAGGATATTCATGGACTGTACACAGAATTTGGTGTCTGAGAAGCTGCTGCTTGCCTAGTAGAAGGATGACTCCAGGTACCAGGGAACCGGGCAGTATATATTGAGAGGAAATGAAGGCATGTTTAAATAGTATGACTTTATCTGAGGGATCATCAGAGTCAGAGGCCATCAAGAGAGCAAAGGGGAGGGCAGGGAGGATCCAGATGGGATTGTGGAACTGAGCCACAGTGAGATCTTAGTATCTTAGCTGTTGGGTTCAGATCATATTTTTGAATCATGAGCAAGCAGCCTTATGCCAAAACCATCTGGGTCTGCTCTGGGACAGGCTTCCAGCTGCACAAGAATGGAGGTAGGGTCTTCAAATATTTATGGGCTTCAGACGCAGGGCCTCTGGAGCTCCAGGAGGTGAAAGCACATTCCAGATGCATAAAGGCTGACTATCAGTATGGGCTACACCACAGGAGGCTCTGGTTCAAACATCCCCAGTTGAGCCTGACTTGCTACAGATGTAGGCTAGAAGAGCCTGGAAGCCTCAGGATAAGGAGGTTTCGGAGCGAGCAGGCTTGGTGTGAAATAACCCAGAGAGATCCTGGCTCCATGGGTGGGTTTAAGATGCCTACAGTGCTCCCTTGTGGGAAGATGAGTGGGGCTGTCTGTTGGGCCTTTTTATGTGTTTAAATGGTGAACTCCTCAGGGTGAAAGAAATAGGTTATCGTTGTTGCCAAAGGTGTTCGTAGTCCTTTCAGCATCTCATTCGTTGTTTTGTTATACAAGAAGCAGTTTGTTCCAAGTGGCTGGGATGGCAGCAATACCTTTGGCCAGGAACCTTGGTCTGAAGCCTTTAGGCAGAGTTTACAATGGACTGACTGTAAAATAAAGTATAAAAAGGTCACAGTCCACTAAAGGTAAGTAAGCAAAGAAGGGGTACTTTTGTCTTTTCCAACCCACCTGGGGCTTCTCAGATGTGACTTGGCTCTACCTATGACTCTGATAAGGAAGGTGTCCCTTCTCTAGACACATTATCTCCTCTCTTTTTACACCAGCCTTTTGAAGCTGGGAGAGCGGCACTGGCCCTGGAGAGGCCATGAGGGGACAGCTTGCAGGAGACAAGGCAGGGGGAGTAAGACCTTTTGTGATTTTGTTTGAGCTAGACTGCTGGCAGGCAGAAAGGACGAGACAGTTAAGTGACCTAGGATGATAGCCAGGTCACTGAGAATGACGTTTCTTCTCGCATCAGAAACAAATGTCTCCAGGTAGCCTTGATCAGCAAGGAAGGAATATTTCACTTGTGTTTAAATGTAGAAGATCAGCTTTTGTCCAAAAGCACGAGATATTTGAAGCTCTCAAATACCTTCTGTGCAAGACATGGCACAGACTCCAAATAAACAAGCAACATTTTGAAACTTGGACACAGACCGTTTCCTTGATCGTACCGATGATGATCGCTGAAGAATGAAGGGGAGACGAGCTGCTTTTTCTCTTCCGGAATGCAGGCTATGTCTCCATTGTACCTGTATGTGTATCCTACTTTGAAAGTTACATGAAAATGGTACAACAGCTATAACTCCAATGTGTCATTACCTTAGGCAATGTGTCACAACCTTAAACAGAGCTTATTCAATGGCAGTGCCATTAAGAAACTGTTGACAACATTCTAGTGCTTAGGTCCTCAGTCGGTTTGTAGCACTTTCTTCTAAGGAACTCTATTCCTAAAGTATATAATGTGCTACATCCTTATAGTAAATTTCTCTCCATGCAGAGTTGATTCCTGGTGTTTCTAGTTGAAGAAACCTTGTTGCCTGAAATATAAAAAAAGCATCCCACGCTATCGCTGGCTAGGCACCAGTAGACAGGCTGACCTGTTCTCAGCCCAGCAGATTATGACTCAGCTCTGAAATTGCTGTATCCTCCTAGCTCACTAAGTTCCCATGGCTGGCTGTTGCCACATATGCCCCATGTTTCCAAATTCCCATGGCTGGCTGGGGTGTGCTCTTGCACACTACGCTCTGCTGCCATGCCTTTCTCTGGAACCCAGTTGAATCGCAGTGTGAAGTAAAACACCGCACAATCTTAGTTTAGAATCAACAAGTAACATGACCACTGGGTGCAGAACCTAGCACCAAACCATCTCTCTAACCCCTCTGATCACATCATTTCTTTCATGGTTAAAAACCTTTTCATGATTTCTCTTGGCTTTCAGGAAAATAGTTCAAATTAACCTGTTAATCATATAAACCTTGTAAATCTGACTCCTTATATCTTTTGTGTTAGCAGGAAGGGACAAGTTTTGTTTGCTTGTTTCCTTATATTTTACTTTGAAAAATATCAAGCTTGAAGAAAAGTTAAAAGAATAGTAAAATCAATGTCTATACATTTCCTCTAGATGATTGGTTGCTACCCTTTTGCTAGATTCTCTCTCTCTCTCTCTCTCTCTCTCTCTCTCTCTCTCTCTCTCTCTCTCTCTCTCTCATTTTCCATGTGGCCACACACACATACACACACTCCTGTACCATATGAAAGTTGTAGATATGACATCATTCTGATACATATATTTATGTATAGGCACTTTCCTACAGAACTGCAAAGAGCTCAGTTTTGTAGGATAGTGCCAGCATACTTGAGGAGCACCATGTTTGCTCTCCCCTCAGCATGACGTGCATCCAACTTGATCCTCACAGGACACAAGGTTTCTCCCTTTATTTTGGAGACCTATCTCAATTTTCTCTCTATCCATTTCCCAGCTTCTTCTTCTTCTTCTTCTTCTTCTTCTTCTTCTTCTTCTTCTTCTTCTTCTTCTTCTTCTTCTTCTTCTTCTCCTTCCTCTTCTTGAGACAGGGTTTCTCTGTATAGCCCTGACTGTCCTGGAACTCACTTTGTAGACCAGGCTGGCCTGGAACTCAGAAATCCTCCTGCCTCTGCCTCCCGTGCTGGGATTAAAGGCTTGTGCCACCACGCCTGGCGCTTCCCTTCTTCATACAATTTGCTATCTCACTTTGCTTCCTTTCCTTATGTCTTGTTCCATGTAAACTCTATAAGGGTAAAGATTTGCTCATTTTTCCCCTCCATTTCCTTTTGATATATTCTTGAATCTAGACAATGTCTGGTTCTAAAGGCATGCTTAATGAATAGTTAGAGAAACAATAAATTTATTAGCAAGCTTATCATTGACACAATGAGAAATTCTACAGGATTCCTTCATTTAATTCTCACAGTGACCTCCAGATTTTTGCGTCGCCCTCTCCAACTTCAGGGTGAAGAAAGTATGTGTATTATATTCTTTGTTGCTGTGATAAAATAGTGAAAGAAAATCACTTACTAGAGGGAGGCTTTTATATGGCTCACGGTTTGAGAGAGTACAGCCTATCACGCTGAAGAAGGCAGAAGCAGCTTGTGCCTGGGGCAGTGGGAGTATGGACTGAGTGTTGAATTGCATTCACCTTAAGGAGGCAGAGAGCTTGGGGCAGAATTTGGGCTTAGTTAGAATCCCTAAGACCTATTCTTCAGTGACCAAATTCCTCTAGCTTGGTTCCATTGCCCAGCAGTTCTACAACTTTCCAAAGCAGAGCAGTCAGCTAAGGAGCTAAGTATGTAAACACATTGGCTTCTGAGGGACATTTCACACTCAAACTACAACCCAGGTTTGCATACACTGGCTTGGGTCCCTGTCCCCCATCTTACATGTCTGAAGTGGAAGAGCCCAAAGCTTCTCTGAACTGAGCACTGGGGCCCATTCTATGACTCCACACAGAGACACTTTCTTCCCATGCATGTTAACAAGCTCTCCTTTTAGCCCTGCTTATTTTCTTTGTGTCATCCAGCAGGGAACAAGAGAACCTTGAGTGCAGCTGCAATCCAGTACAAGGAATGTGGAGAGCTAGCAAAGGCTCTGCAGAAAACTGGAGTTCTTGGTAGATTTGCAGAACAATTATGTATGTTCTCACACAACTGTGAGCATTAGAATGGACTTTAACTTTAATTTTTCAAAACCTATTTTTAATGATGGTTCTTAAATGCTTTAACCTCCCTAGAAAACCCACCGCCCACCAAGTTAGTGGGAAAGAAAGGATACAGGGAGAAGTGGACCTGTTTAGAAAGGTTCTCTGCATAAACTCTGGTCTGTGCTGTCTGGAAATCCACAGTTCAGTTCACAGGTCAGCAGAGGCAGCTCGATTCATTTGCAAACACTTCATGGATACATCAGCAGTCCAGTTCTCTAGAGTTGGGACAGAAAACATGAACCAACAGCTGTGGCAGGACCTAACAGAGACAGCCAGGCCTCAGCCAGGCCTCAAGTGAACAGGAGGGACCAGCAGGAATACCAGGAGAAGGTCTCAGTTATGCCTCTCTCAGAGAAGAGAAGATCAGCTAAGAGGTAAGACCTACAAGCTCTGCACAGCTAGCTGTAACAGAAAGTCAAGCTCTGTCTGTCACTCCATGGAGTCCTATTTATACCCTCCAAACATCACATGTCCTCCATGTGCCTTGCCTCAGCACAGCTTTTGCCTTAGCACGTGCATCCAACTAATCATGCCCCGTCTGCAGCTCCGAAAAATGCAGCTCAACTATGCAATGCAAGGCAGACCAATACATGCGCGTTGTTAGCAAACAATCTTTCATCATGTGTCCTTTCATGTGTGCTTGCCTTAGCAGAGCATCCTCTCTCCTGTGCCTGCTTCAGCATAATGTTCCTTCATTGAGTCTGTCTTAGTCTTTCACACCCATGTCCACTTTAAGGAGATGTTCCTTCACGTGCTTCCCTAGCAAAACACTATCCAACCAACTTTCCAAAGAAGCCTTATGTGTCCACATCAATGGAATACCCAGATAGGGGAAGGAAAGGACCCTAAAAGGAAAACAGGCAATGCTAAGGCAGAATGAAGTCTGTCACAGGCTTTTTCTAGACAGTTCACATCATGTAAGGGCTACCTAGAGGAGCACCACACACTAGGCACAGTCATGGTGAAGGAGAGTTGCTAGTTTTCACCACAAACAAGTCTCTGCACTTATCAGAGTGTCTGGTTCATGGAGACAGGGAACAGATACATCAAAACTCGAGCTAGGAGTGATGTAGCCCTCAGAGGACAGTAGCTTCACAAGGGAGGCTGCTGTAGTAGAGCCCAGGGTGGTCTCCCTCCGGGTAAGAGGGTTCACCTTTGTTCCACACTCGTCTAACAGCTGTACAGAATGAGCCATCTGAGTAGATGACCCCTGGAAGCTGATGAACAGAAGTCACTGTTGCCTACCATGATGAAAATGAACACACATTTGTGCAAAATAGCAATCTCCAGGGTAAGGATATGGTAGGGAAATGGGTGCTGGCTCTAAAACCTATCTTTGTCTGTGGATGCTAAAACCTTCCTCCTTGTTGCTCCTTCAGCTAATTGGTCACCTACCCCTAATGTGACATTTGTTATATTAATCTGTTACTGAAATTGTTTCTGGGCACTCTTCAGACCAAGACCAGAATCACTAGAGTTTGCTCACTTCATGGGCCTCTTTTGATGACACAGCCTCTAGACTAGGGGACCATCAGACTTTGCTGCATGCTTACCTCAGATACATTTTGTTTTAATGTTTGCCAGGAGGTGATAGCAAGGAATTACTGTCAGAGGCTCTTTCTGATGGCAGTATCCCTGGCCACTGTCTTTTTTCAGGTATCACAAACTCCTGTTAGGAGATAATGATACCACTAACTAGGTAATAACAAGCCACAATGCAATAGTACTGGAGCAAAGGGCCTCCACCCAATATCCAGGAAGGAGGAAGCCATGCCAGAAGCGTGACGGTAGGTGCCCCTGGGCCAGGACTAAACCTTTAAGGGTTTGTGTTCAGGGATTCTGTCTGGGTATTTCTGTTTCTGTGAATTTCACAAACCAAAGTGAACTCTTAAGAATGGAACTCAAAGTCAGGGCTCCCCCACCTTCTTTATAGCACAGGCAGTGGAAGGGGGAGGCAGGTACATACCTGAACCCACAAGTCTGCCCTTTGACTTTTCAGGAGGTATCTGAATAAGTGGAATGGATTCCAGAAGGAAGCTGCTCTCAGACATGCCCCACCCTCTGAATTCCCCTGATTTGTAATTCCTTTGCCCAAAGGTACAGCCAAAAGAGATGAGGTGTCTTAGACTGAGTTTACTATAGAGCAAAATTTGCGTCAGAGATTTGCATGCAAGAAATTTTTTGGTATCACCCTTAAAAGCCACATCTATAAAGGAGGGAAGGCAGCAGGATGGGGCAGAGAGAACTTAAAATGTAATGCTGTGGCAGGGCCTCAGCAGGCGCCTCAGGGAACTCTAGCACTGAGGTGTCTGCGGAATCCCCCCAAACAAAGGATGTGGGCTTTAGTAATTCGTCCCATTCAGATGGAGGAGGCATGACCTTGGACAAAAGCTCCTTTTAGGTGAAAGCAGATCCCAGAGAGGGACTGAGCAGCGGACAGAGAGAGTATATAAAAAGGCCCCTGGAACAGCAGAGCATCAGCCACAAGAAGCCAGAAATGCAAACACCTGCGAGAGCAGCTGTCTGGTTCCTACAGATAACAAGGACTGAAGGATCGCTTTCAGATCCTTTTGGATAAAGTTTGGCTATGGGTCATGGAAGGGGATCTGAGCTTGACAGGAACAGAACCAAGGTCTCAGATGAGAAAAGAGCCAGGGAAGAGGAATGTGGCCTCAGACTCCACTCAGTAGGCATAAGCTTGCCTGGGACTAATTGTGCAAAGAGCTCCTTCACTCCCCCACCGGCCACCCGCTGGCTTTGAAGTGTCCAGATGTCCTATAAAGCAAACCTTGCTTTCTGTGGGACTGTAGGCAGAAATCGGCAGCTCTTTCTGTTTTTTTCCCCTTTGGCAAATGAAAACTGGGCCTGCCACATTCAAGGGCTCATTCAAACACAGCTTCTATAAATCCATTCAGGGTTGCCTTTCTCTTTAAAAGCAAATCAGGAGGTGGGGTGCTTTGGGAAATGGCTGAGTGGTAAGACAATGCTTCCAGAGTGTGAGGACCCAAATTGTAAAAGGCTGGACATGGGTGTAGTTGGCTTTTGCCCCAGTATTGGGAGGTGGAGACAGGCACGTTTCAAGAACTGTCTAACCAGCAAGCCTATATGAGAAAAGGCGCTTCCAGTTCTGTCTCAAGAAACAATAGATGAAGACACGTGATGTCTTGCTCTGGTCTCTGAATGCTTGCTCCCTGCTGGGCATACCCACTCTCTCACATACATACACCACATATACACAACCCCGCAACACACATGCACACACAAAGTGACTCCATATTTTCTAAGCAGATTTTATCAAATCCCTCTCTGTAGGCAGCTCCTGTCCCTCATGAAGTCCTGTCAGCACTGTGAGCCAGTGCCCGAAGAAGCCTACCAGACATGCGCCTGGAGACATTTGCATTTGAGTGAAAGGGCTGATGGTCTTGGTCTCACAGTGAGGCTTTTCTGGGGTGGAAAGTGAAGTGGCAGCGGGAAGCAGACCGCGACCTAATTAGTAGTTTGCTCTCGAGGCTGGCCTCCTTTTTGCGAAAGCCAAGCCGACACTTGTAGGTCCCTAAAGCAGCTCTTGCCTCTTCCCAGCCTGGCCAGGTGGGCTTAGAGCAGTGCCAGCCCAGCTGTAACCCCAGGCCAGATGCCCTCCTGGGAAGAAAGCGCCTCTCCCCTGCTTCCCACCCCCAGCTCTCCAAGTGGGCTTGGGAAAATAAGCAGTCCGCTCAGCATGAAATCCTCAGGGAAGGAGGAAAAAGAGATGGCAAAAAGCTTTCCGTATCTCTTGGGGGTTGGGCAGACTTGCTGCCTTGAACAGAGCACAGAAAATGTGTGATGGGGGTGGAAGACACAGAGGGTCCCCCGTTGTGGCTAGTGGATGTAGCCCCCAACATCTCACACCTGTTGTTGTCTGCTGTGACCACATGTGCCAGTGACCCCCAGGAGCTCTAGATAAACAGGCAAGGAGTGTAATTAATCCATTGTTTAGCATTATTGGAGCTTACTGCTGGGCTGTTTCTTTCTGGCAGCTCTCCCAGGCAAGTAAGGGAGGTTCAGCGGCCTCCCTGATGGTTGTGATGAAGGCAGCAGAGAGAGCAAGGAGCAGGAGGGAAGATTGAGACATCAGGACCAGGGAGGGCAGCTTCTTATTAAGGGAGCCAGACCGGTTGCTAGGGGTGAGGGAAAGACAACATCTAGCTCTCCTCCCCACTAGGAAGCAATGTCTATCTGTCTGACTCCTGCTGAGAAAGCCAGCTTCATGCGCCCTCTCCCTTCTTGGTCCTTAGAGACTGGCTGGGCTGTGAGCATAGCGTGGAGGATGTTTGCCCAGAGGCCTGATCTCGATCTGGTCTTTGTATTAGACAGGCCTGCTTCGTGCCACTTGGTTTCTTCCCTGGACTGTGAGTGGCTTTCTTCTCCCACCTCCCATTAGTGACCTAGTCTAAGCAGGGCTTTTAGCATCCTTCCTGTGAGCAAGGATCGATAATGTCACATCTCTGTTCAGAAGAATGGCTAATACAATTTCTCACTGAGTTTTCCCAAAAACTCTATGGCTAAATGTTCTCTTTACAGATCATAGTCAGAGTAAAAGGAGGCACAGAGACACCAAGGAATGCAATCAAGGTAGCACAGCTTAAAAGTGATGAGGATGCTCTCTCAACAGAGTCTGGCTTCAGAGCCTGTGTGTGCTATGCAATGGTTTCCTGAAGTTGTGATGCTCAGCTCAATCACTGAGCACCTTTGGAGCAAGATTTCCTGGTCTCTCCAGGAGGGCATTTCCATTTCTGCTATTCAGGTTGAGATTACCTAGCAGAGAGCTGCAGCAGTCTGAATATGGTTTGTCATTTCCAAAATGTGTGTTGAAATTTGTTTTCCAGCAGAACCATTCTGAAAACTGATGAGAACTGTAAGTAGTGTTTTCGTCACGGTACCTTCGTTCTCGTGGACAGACACATGACACTCTCACGGGACTAGGGCAGTCTCCTCAAGAACAGGTTATTATTGAAGTGATTTTCTGGCTTCTTCTGCTTGTTCTTGCTTTCTTTCTTACTACATGACCACTTGTGTTTTTCTCATTGTGAAATCAAACAGGACAAACCCCTTATGAGATGCAGACGCTATTCTCTTGCTTTTCCCAGCCTCCAAAAATGTGGCCCGAAATAAGTCCCAATTCATCAATTGCTGCTCTATGTATTTTGTGAATGCAGTAGAAGACTAAGTAAGCCTTGTCCACTTTTTTCTTTCCTTTTTTTCTTTTTTTTTTAAGTTCTGTGCATAGCTTCCATGGTCAGGCATATTTGGAAACTCTAGAGGTAGGAGGTTATTTCAATTCAGTGTTTCTCAAATCTAAGTGTGAAAGGCAGTCACCATTAGGGGTGATGTCCTTCCATTCCCTCCACCTTTTGGGCACCCTGCTGGTTTCCGGCCTTGGATTCACTGTTGATTTTCTTCCCCTTCTATCTCTGGTGTGGGCTCAGTAGGACCTAGTCTGTGTGTCCCTGCATTCTATGTGTATCTTGACTGCATGACTGCATAGCACTGGACTAAAGTAGCCTCACAGTCCTCACTAATTCTAGGAGTAAAAGGCAAGCTGAAGGACAGGCTGAGAGATCACGAACAGCCCCTGGAATTGCTGCTGCTTAATTTGAGTGGTTATTGGATTGCCAGGGCTGACCAGTGCTGGTTCCTTACTCAAGTGCATACAGAAGCCCTGATCAAGACAAAGTGGGAGGCTTTGTGCTTCCCTGGTCCGGTGTACAGCACAGTGCTGTCTTTTCTTGCTCAATTTCTGGAATTTGATACTTTCAAAGAATAAAAATGAGAGCCCCCTAAGCTTGTGAGTGAGTGTGCATGTATGTGAGAATGTATGTGTGTGTGTATGTATGTATGTGTGTGCTTGTGTGTGTGTAATCCAGAGTATATCTTGTAAGAGCAGGAAGCACAGGGTTGATCTCTGAAGAAGCTGAAGAAAGATGTTTTTAAGTGCTAGATGGGAAAAAGCTTTCCATTAGGATCAAAACCTAGTCCTGAGGGCTGTATAGCAAAGTACAAAGCTCTGGACACAGTAAAAGACAAGAGCAACTGGTCCTGATTTAGAGAAATGTCTGTAGTTAGTTAAGTTCAGTGTAAGGGAGGCACTGGCATCCTGAGCCATTTCAGCAAGGAGCACTCAGATTTGATCCTGCCTAAGCAAGCACCCTCTGCAATGCAAAGATGTCCTTTTACAGCTTGTTGGGGCTACGGGTGCTGCAAACATGGAAAGATCTCATTTTATTCTCAGGTCACTCTGAGTACTATTTGATCTGGGTCAGCTACCATCAGCCCCGCAGAGAAAGAACATCATGGCCGATAGCCTCATCCTCATCCTGCTCCCTCTCAACCAATAAAAGAGGAGACTCTGGCATGTTGGCCCTGCGACGAAACATTCTCTCATGATGAACTGTGACTGCAATCTGTGCCAGAGACAGGATATTCTAAGTTGGTGTTGTTTGAGCTGTGACTAGAAATGGATGAGCTGCATTTCCTGGGACTAGGATGGCAGAGTGGGAAGGGATGAATCATAGGACATGTTAGCTCTTGATCATAGTCTGTCAAGCTGCATGGCTTTTACGCACGTGTCCAGATTACAATAGCATAAGTGGGCTCTCTCCTTCCAGAACTGCACATGGGGTTCTCTTATGCTTCCCTCAGCCAGAGGTTTCTGGCTTCCAGAGATGCTTATTCAGAGTTCCAGGCCCTGTGAAAATTACTCATATCAGATAGTATCCTCAGATTTCTTTTTCCCTGGTTGTTCATAAAACACCATCAGCAGAACATATCAGCAGGAGGAGAATGGCTTCCTGGTTCATTTGCTCAGTGTAGCTCCACCTACAATTCCCTCCCGGGGCGGGGGGAGGGGGGAGCATTTGAGCAGAGCTGGCAAAGGAGAGCAGCAGGTGAAGACACTCTGCTGCTGAGCCTGATGGCCCGAGTTGGATCTATGTAACACACACATGGTAGAGGGAAAGAACCGGCTCCACCGAGTTGTGGCCTGTGTTTGGGGGGAGGGTATGGGGTAGGTGTGTACCATGCGGTGGCATGTGTATGTGGGTGGGTGTGTACACCCACCCATGGGCACATGTTCATATATGCCCACACACAAACAATTCTGGTTAGTATTTTTGTCAATGTGACACAACCTGGGGTCATCTGAGAAGAACAAAGTTGGAATGAGAAATACCTCCTTTAGACTGGCCTGCAGGCAAGTCTCTTAGGGAGTTTTCTTGATTAATGATTGATGTGGGTTGACCACCCCACTGTGGGTGGTGCCACGCCTGGGAAGATGATCCTGGCTGGATATGAAAGTAGCCCAAGCAAGTCATGGGGTACAAAACCAATAAGTAGCACTCCTCAATGGCATCTGATTCAGTTCCTGCCTCCAGGCTCCTGCCTTGCTTCAGTTTCTACCTTCATGTGTCTCGGTGTCTTAGTCAGGGTTTCTATTCCTGCACAAACATCATGACCAAGAAGCAAGTTGGGGAGGAAAGGGTTTATTCAGCTTACAATTCCATACTGCTGTTCATCACCAAAGGAAGTCAGGACTGGAACTCAAGCAGGTCAGGAAGCAGGAGCTGATGCAGAGGCCATGGAGGGATGTTCTTCACTGGCTTGCCTCCCCTGGCTTGCTCAGCCTGCTCTCTTATAGAACCCAAGACTACCAGCCCAGGGATGGTCCCACCCACATGGGGCCTTTCCCCCTTGATCACTAATTGAGAAAATGCCTTAAGGTTGGATCTCATGGAGGCATTTCCTCAACTGAAGCTCCTTTCTCTGTGATAACTCCAGCTGTGTCAAGTTGACACAAAAATACCCAGTACACTCGGGGAAACTATAAGATGATATAAACCCTTTCTTTTCCAAGTGGCTTTTGATCATGGTATTTACCACAGAAATAGTGAAGAAAACTAAGACACACACTAGATAGATAGATAGATAGATGACAAATAAAATGTAAATTCTTTTTTATTTTTATTGAAAATAGTATTTTCATACAGTGCTTTCTAATTATGGTTCCCCTCCCCCAACTTCTCCCAGGTTCTCTCAGTTTACCTTTCTACTCAAAGCCACACCTTTTCTCATTAGCATACACCCCGGTATCCTAAATGAAAAGAGAAGAAAATCAACTCCAAAGCTAGATATACTGGTTTACAAATGATTACAGACTTTTGGGGGCCTCTTACACATGCCTTACTTTGGGGTGAATCAGTCATCCTGGGCAGCTAAACCTCTCCTATTTTTAACAAACTCGGAAGATAGTATATTATACAGCAAAGTATTCCTATACCAACCAACATGTTGAAGCCAGGGTATTTCTTGGTCGCCTGAGATTCATTGGAAGAATTGGGCCTGTATGAGTTAAGTCATTACTGTGAGATTATCTCTGTTTTCCAGTGTTCCCTCTCATTCGGTCCTTCAGTGGCACAGCAGGGGAGCCACCAAATGCTGTGTGGTATGGGAGAGACACATGAGAAAGTAAAGGGTTAATGCAGAAGTTACATTCCAATTTATCATGCTGGGACCTCAGCTAGTTCTGTTCTTGCATTCCTCCCCACCCCCGCCATCAGCTGAGCATAATGAAGTCAGTTCAGGATGGGCTTCAAGCCCAAATTCACTTGCTTTGGGATTCGTCACTCAGGCTCCTATATTAAATTCACCTTGGGGTCTATGGGAAATTTTATGAAATGTTATTTTCCTCTTTACAGCTAGCATAAACATTTATTATACAACCTGTGATATATGTTTCCAGGAAGTAAGGAAATGTTGTTGTGGAAAGATATGATTCCCAATTGATTTGAAATATAGACGAATACCGTGTTTTAGAAAGGAGCTAGGACTTTAATGGAAAAAAAGTAGCTATCAGATTTTGTATGTGTGTGTGTGTGTTTCTCTGCTTTCTCTCTGGCACCAGTTAAAGGAACATTTTTCATCCTTTCTCCCCCCACACACAAAAGATGATACCTGATATGAAATGCTGTCAAATCTTGCTTCATTAAATCCCTCAAAAGTTAATGCACATCGCCCCTCACACTGCCCTAAAATGGGAACAAAGAAGCAGAATGATGTCAAAATAGAACACAAAGAGAAAGAGTTTGTCCTCTGGGCCTGGGAGATGAAAGCTATCTGGAGTCATTTTTGAATGTTGTGTTGGGCCAGTATTTCTAGGGCTTCTTTCTGAGATGATGGGGGATTGCCAAAGTCAGCCATTTATGCATATGCACACACACACACACACACACACACACACATCAAGAGTATAGTGACATGCCTCCTTCAAGAGCCCAATGTAGCAGGAAGGACTCTCTGACTAGGGGGAATGCAGAACCTTCACTCCCTGACAGTGTAATAGAGAAGTCCTTGAAGAGAAAAGTGGACTGAGAACATGGGTTGGTTGGAAGACCCTGATTAATAGATCCAAGAAACAGATGATGCTGAAGTGTGATTTGTTATCAAAGGGAGATAGCTGTAGGAAGAAGCAAGCCATGGCAAAAACCGTGCCACTCCTGGTAGCATCAACAACCATAAGGGTCAAGCCGCCTGGCTCTGTGGCTTATGAATAGGACTCAGTAAATCATAGATGGAGCAAATGCATATTTTTCACCAGGTCAGAGTATGAGCCTGAAAGGCTCATAGGGCAAATGAAGAGTAACAACTTAGGTGACAGCACAGGAAATGGCAGCTCTAAGAATAGAAATCTAGCACTAAGCGATGAACTAATGTGATGCTGTCACTCTGTAGACAGTGCCTGCCCACTTAGTCTCCTGGCCTCCTCTTCATTCCCTAGTTAGTCTTTTGAAATCCACAGATAAAACCAGATACTAGGGTGCTATACATTTGTTTTTATAGCATTGGATGCAAAGTGATACAGAAATAAAGCTGGACGCATACAAAGAAATGATAACATATACACAGACCCATGTAATAATGAGAACTACCCAAGTTCAAATCCTTCCCAATGCTTTCCTCTCATAAATAGCTGCACCCCTTAGTTAAACCACTGAAGCTCTTAGTTTTACTTTCTCAGTTTGTAATGCAAGGATGGTAACAATTTTATTCCATAAGAAGTTTTTTAAAAAGACACGAGGTAATATATTTTAAAAATCTAGAATAAAGCCAATACATAGTAGACACTTAGACATTACTCAGGGGTAACAGCCCTATAATGAGGTATTCTATTTCAGAGTCTCCCCACCAATGTGCTGCAAATGAATTTGTATTAAGTCTGGCTAGAGATCTCAACAGGGGAAGACACAGGGAATTGAGAAGTTGGAGTTTATCCTGAGAAGTTTACAGAAAAGAATCATGAGTTGCTCGATTCATCCCAGATGTGTACATGTGTGGATACAATCCCAAACTGTATATCAAAGTCTTTGAAAAACCAATATAGAAACAGACCAGTGTATGAGTCCAACACCAGCCACTGGATTGTGCACACGTATGAATGAGCTAAACTGTATAGCTGAGACTTGGAAACATGACTGCCATGGAGACCACGATGCACAGAAGGCTTGCAGACTGAACACAACCAGGGAGATTGCCTATGAACACAGATAACCTAGCAACATTCTTCATAGCACATAAACAAGACTGAGTTTAATAACATTGTATTCAAAACACTTAGGAAACAATAAAAATTACTAAACACACAGACAATCAAGTGAATAATGCTGAGATGGCATAGGTGCTAGAAATATTGGCCTACAAATTTAAACCAGCTATTACTAAAATACCTTAAGAAATTAAGGTGATGCTATTGTTTGGACCTGAACTCTCTCTCATGAACTCATGGCTTGAATGTCTTGTCCTCAACCTGTAGTGTTACTTTTAAAGACTATGGAGCCTGGTTGATAAATTTGGTCAGGCCAGCAAGGTGGCTCAACCACTAGACTTGCTTGCCTGCATGGACAACAACCTGAGTTTGATCCTGGTATTCCACAAGATGGCAGGAGAGAACCAACTCCCAAGACTTGTTTTCTGACCTTTATGTGAGTGCTATGTGGACACCTGAATTCACAAATACAATTAATCAATTAATTAAATAAACTTTGTTGCTTTAGTTATGATACAATACATGTGTCTGTTTGTTTGTTTGTGTATGTGCATGTAGGTGTCTGCAGAAGCCCAAAGAGGGTGTCAGATTCTCTGCAACTGGAGTTGTAGGCAATTGTGAGCCAACCATTATGAGTGCTGGGAACTGAACCCAGGTCTCCTTCAAGAGCAGTACACATACCTTCCTGAGCCATCCGGCCAGCCCTTAAATAATTTCATTTTTTAAAACAATACAGAAAGGTCATCAGGGGCTGGCCTTTGAATGTGGTAGCCACTTCTGGTTTCAGCTGAATCATTATGTCTTTTCTATCACTATGTAAACATGCTAGGACTTCGTTCTCACACGAGCCTGGACCAAGCTGTTCTTGTTACCATGACTTTCCTGTCAGGATAGACTGAAAAGTCTCTGCAACTGTATGCCAGAATAAACCCTTCCTTAAGATGTTTGGTTGCCTGTGTTTTGATTAAAATGATATAAAAGTAACTACTAACACAGGTGGCCACTCATAAAATAGATGAAAAGCTTGAATCTCAACAACAAAAAAAAATTACGGGGTGAGATACACATGCATACATTCATACATACATACATACATACATGGTAGATGATAGAACTAAGAGATACAACAGCTCTAGGGAAATGGTTCAGTTTTTAAGAGTGTTGCCTAGCTCTGGGTTTACTCCACAGGGCTGTATAAAAGCAGGTGTGGTGGGGTGTGCCTCTAATCCTAGCATTTGGGAGGTAAACGAAGGAAAAGCAGCTAAAATATTTAGCTACACAGCAAGTTTGAAGCCAGCCTAGGATATGTGAAAGTTGATTGCAAAGATTTTTTTTTCTAACCTAAGAAATACAATAGCTTAGATTAAAAAAAGGCGGAAAAGCCTCAGTGGAGGTGCTCAATAACGGAATGCAGATAACGGAAAGGGGATCAATAGAAATAGAGAAAGAAAAAAAAGGTTGAAAAAATTAACTTTATCTCATGAGGCTAAAAAATAATACTAAAACGTATAATAATCTTACCCTCAGAATCCCAGAGGAAGAGGAATTCTGTGTTAAAAAGTATTCAAGGTCTCTTTCACAGCCATGTATATGGTTCTTACCTTATCACTATGTCTCTTCCAGGAAAAAAGGAAGAAAGTAAAAAGGAATTCTAAAAATATGGGCTGAAGTTTCACATAGTTAAAAAAAAAAAGATCAGTTATAGATTCAAGAATGTGAGTGAATTCCCAGCGAAAAAACCTAGGCACAAAACACTAATCAAACTGGTAACTAAAAACAAAGAAAATATTTTTTTCAAAATAGAAAAAAATGCACTATTTATAGCAGAACAATGATTTTTAATGACTGTGGATTTCCAGTAAGAGGTTGTGGAGATGAAAAGAAAATATTTTCAAGGGCCAAGAGCATGATGAACTAATCCCTATATTCCTTAAAATTCTTAAAGATAATCTATGGTGAAGAAAAAAATTCTGTTGACAAAATTCCTATTGTTAAACAGTAGCTCAAAGACTCTCTACAAACAGGATCGCTAAATGAAGAAGCAATGATGAACAGTCCATCTTCCTATTGTGGTGATGGATGCTTCCTGAGTAATTGTTTCCTGAGTCATGCTAGGTGTGGTTGTGTGTGGCTCCAAGCCCAGGTATTCAGGAGGTTGGCATGGAAGAATCATGTCAGCCCAGTACTTAACAACTAGTCTCACAGCAACATAAAACTCCATCATGCATTTCAAAAGAATTCACTCGGTAAACAAAATTGATTCCTCATTTCTTGAATTTTGAAAAAAAAATCAATGATTGAAAGAAAGATTATAACATTGAATGAGGGGATATTTATTGGATTCAAATAGGAGAGAATTAAGATCCTACAAAGGGATCTTAACCTTAATAAATTCTGAAATTATATTAAAATTGATCAAATATTTATTTTAAGCATACTGGAAAAGGTATGTATATTCTAGTACCTAGATCACCCAACCAAAAATCTTCACAAATGTACAATCAACAGACTGGTTAATTGAAACGTAATCAAACATTACCCAAACAGCCAAAAGAAGTCAGGCTTGAATAGATGGGTATGTCAAATAAAGCAAACATAAAATAATGCAATGTGTAAATTAAAATACAACACTAATTACATTAATAAAATAATCTAATCTAAGCATATCAATCAGAATATAGGTTGTCAGAACATAATTTATAGAATAATTAAAGTATATGATGCTTACACAAAATTCAGTTTTTGTAATGTAGTGATGTGCTACTTGGATGTACCTACTTTAAAAATAAAATGATATTCAAGTTTTGGTGACTCATAACTGTAATCTCAGTGCTTGGGAGGCTGAGACAGGAAGATTTCCAAGAATATGAAGGCAGCCTGGGATACAGATTGAGTTTCAGGTCACCATAGGCTATACTGTAAGACCCTGTTTTAGGAAGAAAATATACAGTGATGATGATGATCATAATAATAATATATAAAATGAGCTGGGCAATGGTGGCACATGCCTTTAATCCCAGCACTTGGGAGGCAGAGGCAGGTGGATTTCTGAGTTCAAGGCCAGCCTTGTCTACAGAGTGAGTTCCAGGACAGTCAGGGATATACAGAGAAACCCTATGTCAAACAACAGCAACAACAACAATAATAATATATAAAATGTACGTACCAATCAAACAAAGCTGAAATGGATAGTATTAATATCAGATAGACTTTAGAACAAAGAAAGTTACTGGAGATCAAGGGGAAATATATGCAATGATGAAAGAATCAATAACTGAGAAAGTATATTAAATATACTTCTGTTAAGAATGGAGGAATAAATGACATGAAGCAAAAATTTGGAACTAAAGAGGTGGTTCAGCAGTTCAGAGCACTGGCTTTCTTCTGAGGATCCAATTTGATTCTCAGCACCCACATGGTAGTTTACAACTATCTGTAATTCCATTTCCAAGGTATCTGATATCCTCTTCTACCTCAGTGGGCATAAGACATGAGAGTAGGGTATAGATATACATGTAGACAAAGAATCCACATATATGCAACATTTCAAATTAAAAATGGACTAATCTGAAAATTTTGGAATTGTACAATATATGTTCTATAAATCAATAACACAAAGATAAAAAGCAAAATATGAAAACACATGAATGTTAAACACATAATCAAAAAACACTTTTAGCCAGGAAAGAAATCATAAGGAAAACTACCAAAAAATTTCTAAAGTAAATGTATATGGAAAATCATTATTCAAAACCTATAGAAAATATATCAATGATGTTTCAAGAAAATGTTATAGCATTAAAATTTTATATGAAACAAGAAGAAAGGTCTAAATTAATAATCTGAGTTTATACATTAAGAACCTAGAAAAACGGGAGGCAGAGGCAGGCGGATTTCTGAGTTCGAGGCCAGCCTGGTCTACAAAGTGAGTGCCAGGACAGCCAGGGCTACACAGAGAAACCCTGTCTCGAAAAACCAAAAAAAAAAAAAAAAAAAAAAGAACCTAGAAAAAGAGGATAAATAACCAGAAATAAGAAAATACTCAGAACAAAGCTGACAAGATCGAAAAAGCAACAGAAAATATTCAATCGGTCTATGATTTATAAAACATAAACCTTGAGGGATATTGACAAAGAAATTAAGCATGGGGATTCCCAGCATTGGAAATCAAATGATGCTGAAAGACTCCGAGAGGAGCCCCTCGCTCAGGCCTCAAAACAATAGTGGACACCCAAGAACTCACAATAGACCAAGCTTGATGTAAACCACATGAGGCTTTATTCGGGGAAAGCCAGAGCTCTGGGGATGACTCATATCCCACACAGGGGTAGAGGAGTCGACCTCAAGGGGAAAGAGGTCCCAGTTTTTATAGGCCCTCAGGGGAGAAAGGCGAAGGGGGGGGAGTAGGGGATTTCCAGATCTTAACAATGTCTATTCTCAAGAAATGGGTATGGGAGGGGTACAAGGAAAGAGTCTGGTGCAGGTGTAGCAACTCAGGATTGGCCGGGCTGTGGTTGCTGGGGGGAATTTCTGACTCTTTCTCAGCAACCAATATCACAAACACCTGGCAATGGGCTTCATCAGTGGGCACACACATGGGTTCAAGGAATGGTCAAAACATTGGCAGACACACAGGTTCAAGGAGGGGCCAGAGCATTGTGCACTTCTATTTTTCTAAATCAGTGAAGCTAGTTCTGCTAACAGTGACATCTATCTTGCCAATTTCAGGAATTCTGTGAACTTTTACATTCTGTCAGGATCTTTCAATGCCATCCCACTACATATCTCATTGGCATGAAGAAGATAAGGGAAGGCTGTGAATGACTAACCATATACATGTGGAGGCAGATAATACAGATTACATCTTGCAAAGCAAAAGTGGTCCAAATTTACCGAAGGTGAAGCATCAATTTAAACTATCTCTACCACCTTCCAGTCCACGCCAGCACAGGGGTACCTTGGGCGCGGAGTCTAGGGACACCAACAAGGACCCCACAGGACCCTCCACGGGAACTTAAAACTTCTGGTGAGTGGAATACAGCTTCTGCTCCAATCCAATCGAGTAGGACCTGAGACTACATTAATTAGGGAAGCAGAAAACCCGCCCTGATCAGGGTCACAAGTCAGTTCCAGTCCAAGCCAGCACCTGGGCACCTTGGGCACAGAGTCTGCAGACACCCACAAGGTACCTACAGGACCCTCCACGGAATCTTAAGACCTCTAGTGAGTGGATCACAGCTTCTGCCAGCAGGCAGGTTCTAACACCAGATATCTGGGCACCTTCCCGGCAAGAGGAGAGCTTGCCTGTAGAGAGTACTCTGACCACTGAAACTCAGGAGAGCACTAGTCTCCCAGGTCTGCTGGTAGAGGCTAACATAATCACCTGAGGAGCAAGCTCTAACCAGAGACAACTATAACAACTAATTCCAGAGATTACCAGATGGCAAAAGGCAAATGTAAGTATCTTACTAACAGAAACCAAGACCACTCACCATCATCAGAACACAGCACTCCCACCCCACCCAGTCCTGGGCACACCAACACACCTGAAAAGATAGTCCCTGATTTAAAAGCATATCTCATGATGATGGTAGAGGACATCAAGAAGGATTTAAATATCTCACTTAAAGAAATACAGGAGAACACTGCTAAACAGGTAGAAGACCTTAAAGAGGAAGCACAAAAATCCCTTAAAGAATTGCAGGAAAACATGACTAAACAGGTGATGGAATTGAATAAAACGATTCAAGACCTAAAAAGGGAAGTAGACACAATAAAGAAAACCCAAAGTGAGGCAACACTGGAGATAGAAAACCTAGGAAAGAAATCTGGAACCATAGATGCGATGCGAGCATCGGCAACAGAATACAAGAGATGGAAGAAAGAATCTCAGGGGCAGAAGATTCCATAGAGAACATTGGCACAACAATCAAAGAAAATACAAAATGCAAAAAGATCCTAACTCAAAACATCCAGGAAATCCAGGACACAATGAGAAGACCAAACCTAAGGATAATATTAGTAGATGAGAATGAAGATTTTCAACTTAAAGGACCAGCAAATATCTTCAACAAAATTATAGAAGTAAACTTCCCAAACCTAAAGAAAGAGATGACCATGAACATACAAGAAGCCTACAGAACTCCTAATAGACTGGACCAGAAAAGAAATTCCTACTGACACATAATAATCAGAATGACAAATGCACTAAATAAAGAAAGAATATTAAAAGCAGTAAGGGAAAAAGGTCAAGTAACATATAAAGGCAGGCCTATCAGAATTACACCAGACTTTTCACCAGAGACTACGGAAGCCAGAAGATCCTAGACAGATGTTATACAGACACTAAGAGAACACAAATAGCAGCCCAGGCTACTATACCCAGCCAAACTCTCAATTTCCTTAGATGGAGAAACCAAAGTATTCCACAACAAAACCAAATTCACACATTATCTTTGCACAAATCCAGGCCTTCAAAGGATAATAACAGAAAAAAAAATACAAGGATGGAAACCACGCCCTAGAAAAAGCAAGAAAGTAATCCCTCAGCAAACCAAAAAGAAGACAGCCACAAGAACAGAATGCCAACTCTAACAACAAAAATAATAGGAAGCAACAATTACTTTTCCTTAATATCTCTCAATTTCAATGGACTCAATTCCCCAATAAAAAGACATAGACTAACAGACTGGCTACACAAACAGGACCCAACATTTTGCTGCTTACAAGAAACCCATCTCAGGGAAAAAGACAGACACTACCTCGGAATGAAAGGCTGGAAAACAATTTTCCAAGCAAATGGTCTGAAGAAACAAGTTGGAGTAGCCATTCAAATATCGATTAAAATCGACTTCCAAACAAAAGTTATCAAAAAAGGCAAGGAGGGAAACTTCACACTCATGAAAGACAAAATCCTCCAAGAGGAACTCTCAATTCTGAATATCTATGCTCCAAATGCAAGGAGAGCCACATTCATTAAGAAACTTTAGTAAAGCTCAAAGCACACATTGCACCTCACACAATAATAGTGGGAGACTTCAACACACCACTTTCCTCAATGGACAGATTGTGGAAACAGAAACTAAACAGGGACACAGTGAAACTAACAGAAGTTAGGAAACAAATGGACTTAACAGATATCTACAGAACATTGTATCCTAAAACAAAAGGATATACCTTCTTCTCAGCACCTCATGGTACCTTCTCCAAAATTGACCACATAATTGTTCACAAAACAGGCCTCAACAGATACAAAAATATTGAAATTGTCCCATGCATCCTATCAGATCACCATGGACTAAGGCTGATCCTCAATAACAACATAAATAATGGAAAGCCAACATTTACGTGGAAAATGAATAACACTCTTCTCAATGATACCTTGGTCAAGGAAGGAATAAAGAAAGAAATTAAAGACTTTTTAGAGTTTAATGAAAATGAAGCCACAACATACCCAAACTTATGGGACACAATGAAAGCATTTCGAAGAGGGAAAGTCATAGCTCTCAGTGCCTCCAAAAACAAACTAGAGAGAGCACACACTAGCAGCTTGACAACACACCTAAATGCTCTAGAAAAAAAAGGAAGCAAATTGACTCAAGAGGAGTAGATGGCAGGAAATAATCAAACTCAGGACCGAAATCAACCAAGTGGAAACAAGAAGAACTATTCAAAGAATCAACCAAACGAGGAGCTGGTTCTTTGAGAAAATCAACAAAATAGACAAACCCTTAGCCACACTCACTAGAGGGCACAGGGACAGCATCCCAATTAACAAAATCAGAAATGCAAAGGGAGACATAACAACAGATCCTGAAGAAATCCAAAACACCATCAGATACTTCTACAAAAGCCTATACTCAACAAAACTGGAAAACCTCGAAGAAATGGACAAATTTCTAGACCGAAACCAGGTACCAAAGTTAAATCAGGATCAGGTTAACAATCTAAACAGTGCCATATGCCCTAAAGAAATAGAAGCAGTCATTAATAGTCTCCCAACCAAAAAAAGCCCAGGACCAAATGGGTTTACTGCAGAGTTCTATCAGACCTTCAAAGAAGATCTAATTCCAGTTCTTCACAAACTATTCCACAAAATAGAAGTAGAGGGAACTCTACCCAACTCATTCTATGAAGCCACAATTACTCTGATATCTAAACCACAGAAAGATTCAACAAAGATAGAGAACTTCAGACCAATTTCCGTAATGAATATCGATGCAAAAATACTCAATAAAATTCTTGCTAACCAAATCCACGAACATATTAAAACAATCATCCATCCTGACCAAGTAGGTTTTATTCCAGGGATGCAGGGATGGTTTAATATAAGGAAATCCATCAACGTAATCCATTATATAAACAAACTCAAAGACAAAAATACATGATCATCTTCCTAGACTCGGAGAAAGCATTTGACAGAATCCAACACCCATTCATGATAAAAGTCTTGGAAACATCAGGAATTCAAGGCCCATACCTAAACATGATAAAAGCAAACTACAGCAAACCAGTAGCCAACATCAAAGTAAATTGTGAGAAGCTGGAAGCAATCCCACTAAAATCAGGGACTAGACAAGGCTGTCCACTTTCTCCCTACCTATTCAACATTGTACTTGAAGTCCTAGCCAGAGCAATTCAACAACAAAAGGAGATCAAGGTGATACAAATTGGAAAAGAAGAAGTCAAAATATCACTTTTTGCAGATGATAGGATAGTATATATAAGTGACCCTAAAAATCCCACCAGAGAACTCCTAAACCTGATAAACAGCTTTGGTGAAGTAGCTGGATATAAAATTAACTCAAACAAGTCAATGGCCTTTCCTCTACATAAAGAATAAACAGGCTGAGAAAAAATTAGGGAAAAACACCCTTCTCAATAGTAACAAATATTATAAAATACCTTGGCGTGACTCTAGCTAAGGAAGTGAAAGATCTGTATGATAAGAACTTCAAGTGTCTGATCAAAGAATTTAAAGAAGATCTCAGAAGATGGAAAGATCTCCCATGCTCATGGATTGGCAGGATCAACGTTGTAAAAATTGTTATCTTGCCAAAAGCAATCTACAGATTCAATGCAATCCCCATCAAAATTCCAACTCAATTCTTCAACGAGTTAGAAAGTGCAATCTGCAAATTCATCTGGAATAACAAAAAACCTAGGATAGCAAAAACTCTTCTCAAGGATAAAAGAACCTCTGGTGGAATCACCATGCCTGACCTAAAGCTCTACTACAGAGCAATTGTGATAAAAACTGTGTGGTACTGGTATAGTGACAGACAAGTAGACTAATGGAATAGAATTGAAGACCCAGAAATGAACCCACACACCTATGGTCACTTGATCTTCGATAAGGGAGTTAAAACCATCCAGTGGAAAAAAGACAGCATTTTCAACAAATGGTGCTGGCACAAATGGTGGTTATCATGAAGAAGAATGCGAATTGATCCATTCCTATCTCCTTGTACTAAGCTCAAATATAAGTGGATCAAGGAACTCCACATAAAACCAGAGACACTGAAACTTATAGAGGAGAAAGTGGGGGAAAGCCTTGAAGATATGGGCACAGGGGAAAAATTCCTGAATAGAACAGCAATGGCTTGTGCTGTAAGATCGAGAATCGACAAATGGGACCTCATAAAACTGCAAAGCTTCTGTAAGGCAAAAGACACCGTCAATAAGACAAAAAGGCCACCAACCGATTGGGAATGGATCTTTACCTATCCTAAAGCAGGTACGGGACTAATATCCAATATATATAAAGAACTCAAGAAGGTGGACTCCAGAAAATCAAATAACCCCATTAATAATGGGGCTCAGAGCTAAACAAAGAATTGTCAGCTGAGGAATAGCGAATGGCTGAGAAGCACCTGAAAAAAATATTCAGAATCCTTAATCATCAGGGAAATGCAAATCAAACAACCCTGAGATTCCATCTTACACCAGTCAGAATGGCTAAGATGAAAAATTCAGGTGACAGCAGATGCTGGTGAGGATGTGGAGAAAGAGGAACACTCCTCCATTGTTGGTGGGATTGCAAGCTTGTACAACCACTCTGGAGATCAGTCTGGCAGTTCCTCAGAAAATTGGACATAGTACTACTGGAGGATCCTGCAATACCTCTCCTGGGCATATATCCAGAAGATGTTCCAACTGGTAAGAAAGACACATGCTCCACTATGTTAATTGCAACTTTATTTATAATAGCCAGAAGCTGGAAAGAACCCAGATGCACCTCAACAGAGGAATGGATACAAAAAATGTGGTACATTTACACAATGGAGTACTACTCAGCTATTAAAAAGAATGAATTTATGAAATTCCTAGGCAAATGGTTGGACCTGGAGGGCATCATCCTGAGTGAGGTAACCCAATCACAAAAGAACTCAAATGATATGTACTCACTGATAAGTGGATATTAGCCCAGAAACTTAGAATACCCAAGATATAAGATATAATTTGCAAAACACATGAAACTGAAGAAGAACGAAGACCAAAGTGTGGACACTTTGCTCCTTTTTAGAATTGGGAACAAAACACCCAGGGAAGGAGTTACAGAGACAAAGTTTGGAGCTGAGACAAAAGGATGGACCATCTAGAGACTGCCATATCCAGGGATCCATCCCATAATCAGCCTCCAAACGCTGACACCATTGTATACACTAGCAAGATTTTGCTGAAAGGACCCTGATATAGCTCTCTCTTGTGAGACTATGCCGGGGCCTAGGAAACACATAAGTCGATCCCCTCAGTCAGCTATTGTGTGGATCACAGGGCCCCCAATGTATGAGCTAGAGAAAGTATCCAAGGAGCTAAATGCATCTGCAACCCTATAGGTGGAATATCATTATGAACTAACCAGTACCCTGGAGCTTTTGACTCTAGCTGCATATTTATCAAAAGATGGCCTAGTCGGCCATCACTGGAAAGAGAGGCCCTTTGGACATGCAAACTTTATATGCCCCAGTACATGGAATGCCATGGCCAAAAAGTGGGAGTGGGTGGGTAGCAGATTTGGGGGGAAGGTATGGGGGACTTTTGGGATAGCATTGGAAATGTAAATAAGGAAAATACCTAATAAAATATATACAAAATAAACTATCTCTACTTGTTGATTACTTAATTTATTTTTTATTTTTTTTTCTTTGGGTTTTTTTGAGACAGGGTTTCTCTATATAGCCCTGGCTGTCCTGGAACTAATTTTGTAGACCAGGCTGACCTCGAACTCAGAAATCTGCCTGCCTCTTCCTCCCAAGTGCTGAGATTAAAGGCCTGTGCCACCACTGCCTAGCTGATTACTTAAATTTATAGTGAAAAACTTTTTAGAAAACAAATCCCAGGCCCAGATGAAGTCTCTGCATAATTCTACCAAACACTTAAAACAAATGAACTCACCACAATTTTTATACAATCCCTTCTGGAATATAGTAGAATATGGAACACTTTCAGATTGGTTCTGTACACCCAACATTACTCTGATACAAGACCAGAGAAAGGAAGCAGAAGCAGAAGAATAGAGAACTACTTCTATGGCTTAGATAGGCTTTGTCCCTAACATGGTCATGTATAGGGAAGTAAATTTCTAATGCATTGGTAGTCAGAGATGGTGACACCTGTACGATATGATACTTATGGGAAGTAATTAGATTATGGGCACAGCACAGTGGGAATGCATTTATGGCTGTTTCACAGGACTGGGTTAGGTCTTATGATACTCAACCAGTCCCTGTGATGTATGGTTTTATGTCAACTTGATACAACCAGAGTCACTAAGGAAAAGGGACTCTCAATTGAGAAAATGCCTCCAGAAGATTTGCTTGTTTAATGATAGATGTGGGTGGGACCTGCTCACTGTGGGTGATGAAACCTCTGGGTAGCTAGTCCTAGATAGTATAAGAAAGCAAGTTGAGCAAGCCAAGAGCAAGCAAACCAGTAACCAGCACTCTTCCATGGCCTCTGCAACATATCCTGCCTTCAGGTTCATGCCTTGACTCCCCTGAATGATGGACTACAGGTTGTAAGATTAAATAAAGCCTTTCTCTCCAAATTGCTTTCATTCATGCGTTTAATCAGAGCAATAGAAAGACTAACAAAGACACTTACTTTGAGAGTCAGGTTATTTTAAGGCAAGCATGTATAGATGCCTTTTCACATGCCTCTTATATTCTCACAACGCTCCTGCAATGTCATACTAACATTTAGTGTGTGATGATATGACATACGTGCCCCACTGCTTGTGACCATCTGAGCTTTGATTTTTCAGACTTCAAAACTCTAAAATAAACTTCTTTTTCCGATAAGTTTCTCAACTACAGATATTTTATAACAGTAGGACGTACGTTTAATCAGTTGCAACATAGTGTGTCTTGTAAAAATGGCGTACAGATCTTCAAAAACGTATTTGAAAGTCCAATCCAGTAACATTAAAACAAAGAGTAAACTATAAGTAGGTTTTAATCTGGCAAGATAAGCCTGGTTTGGTTCCCAAACACATCAGCCAATGCAATCATCCGCACAAGCAGTCAAAAGGAAACAAATCATACGATCATATCAATGTACGCTGCAAATTCATTCAACCAAATTTCAAAAGCCACTCCTGAAATATTCCTCTCCACAAATTAGAAACAGAAGGAACTCTTCATAACCTGCCATAGAGCATTTAAAGGAAATGTAGGTAATGCGCTTAATGATGACAAACTTAAAGTGTTCTTACTGATCATCATCATCATCATATGTGTGTGTGTGTGTGTGTGTGTGTGTGTGTGTGTATATATACTGTAAGTTTCTTCAGACACACCAGAAGAGAGCACCAGATCTCATTAGGGATGGTTGTGAGCCACCATGAGGCTGCTGGGATTTGAACTCAGGACCTCTGGAAGAGCAGTCAGTACTCTTAACCGCTGAGCTATCTCTCCAGCCCCTGAAATGTACTCTTAAGAGAGTAGCAGTTACCCATTTAAAATTGCTGGATCTATAGCAGGTAGCTGTGTGTTCTTCCCTGGAATAACATGTTCACAGCTTGTAGAGCTCAGTATGGACAAAGAAAAACGGTTTTTTTTTCTTCTCTCTGAATTCTATTCCTTAATCAGCTTCAGATGACAGGAATGCAGCCATTATTACACGCCCTTCTCCATCTAGCTGAAGTGATTTCCAGAGGACTTAAAGCTGTATAACCCCCCTTTTAATTCCCTAGATTTTTTTTCTTTTTATCTTTAGTTTGAGAGCCAAACACTGAACACTAGTAGGTTAAAAAGCAGCTAACCAACTACAAAGTGTACATGCATGGCAGAGAAAGTGCAGGCTCTAGAAAGACCTAAGATCTTCAGTTGATTCCTTGAGCTGATACCTGGCACAGACAACATAAATAAGCCAGCAATCAGAATAACAAATAAAAATAATAATAAAGAACAGTGATCTCTGGGAAAAGAAGAGAATCTGATTGCTAGAATTTCCATATAATTAGACTCACCTGTCTATTTTTCACCTGAAAAACCACAAGGTATACAATGAACTAGAGAAGTGTGGGCATTCAAAGGAAAGAAACTAATTGACAAGACTTCTGACAAAGACCAAATGGAAAACTGCTAGGTAGACTTTAAAAAGAACCATCTTTAAACTGCTAAATTACTAAAAGAACACATGACAAAAGTCAAGAAAAATGATGTGTGACCAACATGGACATATCAATAAAAAGAAAACTATAAAAAGTAACAAATGAAAAGAAACCTTTGTGTTGAAAAATTACACACATAATCACTAGAGGGATTCAAAGGTATAGTTCAGGAGGCAGAAGAATAACTTTTAAACCTAAAGATAAGGAAATTTACTGTGCTGAGGGAACAGACAGAAATGAAATTGAAGTGAATAGCCTAAGAAAACCCATGAACCACCGTCAAGTGGTCTAATACATGCATAGTGGGATTCCCAGAACGAGAAGAAGTATAGAGTGAATATCCGAAGAATGACTGAGAACTTCACAAATTCAATAAAAGATACAAAGGTAAATATCTAAGAAGATTAATAAACTCCAAGTAATATAAACTTAGACACAGAAAGATACACTATAAACACTTTTACAAAAACAAAAGGTTGTACATGTGATTGTATATGAGGCCCCCAACACACATACAGTAGAGGACTTCCGGGTCTGTGTTCAATCAGAGATGATGCACTTAACCCTCAAGAGACTGGAGGCCTCAGGCAATTTAGAGGTCAGGTGGGGTGGGAGGTGGGAACATCCATGAGGAAACAGAGTGGGGTGGGGAGGAAATGTGGGATCGGGGTGGGGGAAGTAAAATATGGAGTGTAAAAAAAATAAATAAAAAACAAAACAAACAAAAAAGAAAAACAAAGAAAGGGTTGTCAAAGAAGCAATCTTATTGCACAGATCATCAGTTAAGATGATGAATAGATTTCCCCACAAAAAATTTTGAGGCCAATAGGCTACAGGAAAATATAGTGAAAGAGGAGCAAATGACTATCTAGTAACCCCATATCCAGCAATATCATCCTGAAAATGTAACAGTGGCATTTTTGCAGTCTAAAACAAACGAACACGGAAAAAGTTTATCAGACTTGCCCTTAAAGGGATATTCCAGACTCCTGGAGTAAAAACTAACAAGACCCTAGTCCAGGGCTTCTCATCCTTCCTAATGGTGCGACCCTTTAATACAGTTCTTTATGTTGTTATAGTACCCAACTATACGCTGCTACTCCATAACTGTAATTTTTCTACTGTTATGAATCATGATATAATTTTTTTTGGAGCTAGAAGTTTGTCAAAGGGGTTGTGACCTACAGGTTGAGAATCATTGCACTAGATATTAATGTTCCATAAATAAAGAGCAACTGTCATAAAAGTCAACACATGGGCAATTATAAAACTAGTATTATTTCAATAGCACTGTGTAACTTTACTTTTTTCCTTATGATTTAAGGGATTAATACCTTTAAAAGTTATTAGTCTCAGAACTAATATCATGTTAGCAGGGTTATAAAGTATGCATGTTCTTTGCTGTATGGTTTAAGAGATTATTGCATTTAAGAGAATTATTTGTTCATGTTTTGGGACACATAATTCACAAAGATGTAACTTTGTGACATCAAACGACCCAAAGAAGCTATTAAAAGGACAGAGCTGTTACAGGATTATTGCATGTTCCTAAGGATAAGTTGATATAAATTCAAGTTAGAGAATTACAAGTGCAAGATGTAAAATTTGATGTCCACAGTAGCAACAAAGAAAATAGCTATAGAATACACACAAAAGGAAAGCAAACATTTCACTACAAAAGAAAATGAAAAATGCTCAAAATAGTAACACAGTGACATGGGAGCTAAAGAACAAACAGCCCTATAAGGTATACCAAAGTCAAACAACAAAACAACAGAAATAATTCAATAATTCTCTTTTTATCAGGAATTACCTCAAATGTAAGTAGATTAAACTCTGTAATCAAAAAACAAAGATTGACAGAATGAATTTTTATATATTTACTTGCTATTTTTGGGTTTGTGAGACACTGTAGCCCAGGCTAGCTGAAATTCACTATGGACCCCAGAGTAGCCTTTGAACTATCAGAGGTTGTTCTACTTCGATCTACTGAATACTGTGGTTGTAGTCGTGAGCTACACATCCAGATCAAAGGAGGTGTTGTTTATGTTATTATTTATCTATCTTAATGAATCATTTTATTTATTTACATTTCAAATATTGGCCCCCTTCTGGTTCTCCCTTCCAGAGTTCTTCCTCTTTGCCTCTGAGAGGGTGCTCCCCTGCTCCACATCCCCCTTCCCTGGGGCATTAAGTCTCTATAGGATTAGATACATCATCTCCCACGGAAACCAGACAAGGCAGTCCTCTGCTACATATGTGCTAGGGTGGAGAAGAGTGTCTTCGGATCAGCCTGCATATGCTCTTGGTTGGTGGCTTAGTTTCTGAGAGCTCCCAGGAGTCCAGGTTAGTTGAAACTGTTGGTCTTCCTATAGGGCTGCCATCCCCTTCAGCTCCTTCAATCTGTCCCCTAACTCTTCCGTAGGGGTCCACGAGCTCAGTCCAACGGTTGGCTGTAAGTATCTGCATCTGTCTCAGTCAGCTGCTGGTAGAGCCTCTCCAAGAACAGTCATGCTAGCTTCCTGTCTGCAAGCACAATAAGCTGTGTCAGGGATTGGTTCCTGCCCATGGGATGGATCCCAGGTTGGGCCAATCACTGCATGGCCCTTCCATCAGTCTCTGCTCCATTTTTGTCTCTGCATTTCCTTTAGACAGGAACAATTTGGGGTTAAAAAATTTGAAGGCGGGTTGGTTACCCCATCCTTCCACTGGGGGTCGTCTGTCTAATGGAAGTGGTCTCTTCAGATTCGATCTCTCCACTGATGGACATTTAAGCTAAGGTCACCACCACTGAGTCCTGTGAGCCTCAGAGGGACTTTCTAGAGGTTTTCCCCACCTCCAACCCCAGAAGCTGCAGATTTCCATTCATTCTCTTGCTCCTCTGGGCTTCTCTCCTGTCTTTCTCCATACCTGATCGTGTCCCCTATTTTCCCCTCCTCATCTCCTCTCTCACCCAGGTCCCTCCTTTCCCTTACCTCTTATGATTATTTGGTCCCCCCTTCTAAGCGGGATTGAAGCATCCTCACTTGGGACTTCCATCTTGTTAATCTTCTTACAGTCAGTATGAGTTGTATCATAGGTATTCTGTATTTTTGGGCTAATATCTACTTGTTAGTGAGTACATAGCATGCCTGTCATTTTGCATTTGGGTCATATTGGAATGATATTTTCCAGTGCCATCCATTTGCCTGCAAAACTCATGATGTACTCATTTTTAATAGCTGCATAGTATTCCATTGTGGAAATGAACCACACTTTCTATATCTATTCTTTGGTTGAGGGACATCCTCAGTTTCTGGCTATTACAAATAAGACTGCTATGAGCATAGTGGAGCATGTGTCCTTGTAGTATGGTGGGGCATCTTTTGGGTATATGCCCAGGAGCACTATAGCTGGATCTTCAGGGGAAATTATTTCCACTTTTCTGAGGAAATTCTGAAGTGGTTGTACCAGCAATGGAGGAGTGTTCACCTTTCTCCACATCCTCGCCAGCATCTGTTGTCACCTGCGTTTTTGATCTTAGCCATCGTGATTGGTGTGAGGTGGAATCTTAGGGTCATTTTTTATTTGCATTTCCCTGATAACTAAGGATACTGAATATTTCTTTAACTGCTTCTAGGCCATACAAGATTCTACTGTTGAGAATTCTCTCTTTAGCTCTGCGCCTCATTTTTTAATTGGGTTATTTGGTTTGTTGGTGTCTAACTTCTTCAGTTCTTTATATATTTTGGATATTTTCCCTGTGTTGGATGTAGGGTCTGTGAAGATCTTTTCCCAATCTGGAGGCTGCCTATGGACTGACTGTCCTTTTCCTTACATAAACTTTTAAGTTTCATGAGGTCCCATTCATCAATTGTTTATCTCAGAGCATGAACCATTGGTCTTCTGTTCAGGAAAAGTTCCCATGTGCCAATGTGTTCGAGGCTATTTCCAAGTTTCTCTTCTATCAGATTCAGTGTTTCTGGTTTTATATTGAGGTCCTTGATCCACTTGAACTTGAGCTTTGTGCAAGATGATAAATATGGATCACTTTGCATTCTTCTACATGCAGACACTGCCAATTAGACCAGCACCATTTAATTTATTGATGATGATTTCTTTTTTTCCCCCACTGTATGGTTTTGGCTTCTTTGTCAAAGATCAAGTGTCCATACATGTGTGGGTTTATTTTTTTTTCTGGGTCTTCAATTCTATTCTATTGACTGACTTCTTTGTCTCAGTACCAATACAGTGAGGTTGTTTGTTTGTTTGGTTTGTTTTGATCACTTTTGCTCAGTAGTACAGCTTGAGGTCAGGGATGGTGATTGCCCCAGAAGTTCTTTTATTGTTGAAAATTTGTCTTTGCTATCTTGGGTTTTCTGTTTGTTTTCCACATGAAGTTGAGAATCACTTTTTCCATGTCTGTGAAGAATTGTGCTGGAGTTTTGTGGTGATTACGTTGAATCTGTAGATTGCTTTGGGTAAGATGGGCATTTTCACTATGTTAATCCTATCTATCTATGAGCATGAGAGATCTTTCCATCTTCTAAGGTCTCCTTTGATTTCTTTCTTCAGGGACTTGAAGTTCATGTCATACAAATCTTTCACTTGCTTGGTTAAAGTTATACCAAGATATTTTATATTATTTATGGCTATTGTGAAGGGTGTTGTTTCCTTAATTTTTTTCTCAGCCTGTTTGTCATTTGTATAAAGAAAGGCTAATGCTTTGTTTGAGTTAATTTTATATCCATCTACTGTCTTAGTCAGGGTTTCTATTCCTGAACAAACATCATGACCAAGAAGCAGTTGGGGAGGAAAGGGTTTATTCAGCTTACACTTTTCACATTACTGTTGATCACCAAAGGATGCAGGATTGAAACTTAAGCAGGTCAGGAAGCAGGAGCTGATGCAGAGGCCATGGAGGGATGTTCTTTACTGGCTTGCTTCCCCTGGCTTGCTCAGCCTGCTCTCTCATAGAACCCAAGACAACCAGCCCAGAAATGGTTCCACCCAAAAGGGGCCTTTCCCCTTGATCACTAATTGAGAAAATGCCTTACAGCTGGATCTCATGGAGGCATTCCCTCAACTGAAGCTCCTTTTTCTGTGATAACTCCAGCTGTGTCAAGTTGACACAAAACTAGCCAGTACAATCTACTTTGCTAAAGTTGTTTATCAGCTTTAGAAGTCCTCTGGTAGAAATTTGAGGGTCACTTAGATATACTATCATATCATCTGCAAATAGTGATACCTTGACTTCTTCCTTTCCAATTTGATCTCCTTTTTTTGTGTAATTGCTGTAGCTAGAACTTCAAGTACTATATTGAAGAGGGAGAGACAGAGGGAGAGGGAGAGACAGAGAGGGGAGGGAGAGGGCAGCATTTTTTTCTTGTCCCTGATTTTAGTGAGATTGCTCCAAGTTTCTCTCTTTTTAATTTGATGTTGGCTGTTGATTTGCTGTTTATTGTTTTTATTATGTTTAGGTATGGGCCTTGAATTCCTGATCTCTCCAAGACTTTTAACATGAAGGGGTATTGTATTTTGTCAAAGGCCTTTTCAGCATCTAATGAGATGATCATGTGACTTTTTTTTTAAATAGCATCTTTTTTTTTATTACATATTTTCCTCAATTACATTTCCAATGCTATCCCAAAAGTCCCCCATACCGCCCCCCACTTCCCTACCCTCCCATTCCCATTCTTTTGGCCCTGGCATTCCCCTATATTGGGGCATATAAAGTTTGAAAGTCCAATGGGCCTCTCTTTCCAGTGATGGCCGACTAGGCCATCTTTCGATACATATGCAGCTAGAGACAAGAGCTCCGGGGTACTGGTTAGTTCATCATGTTGTTCCAACTATAGGGTTGCAGATCCCTTTAGCTCCTTGGGTACTTTCTCTAGCTTCTCCATTGGGAGCCCTGTGATACATCCAATAGCTGACTGTGAGCATCCACTCCTGTGTTTGCTAGGCCCCTGCATAGTCTCACAAGAGACAGCTATCTTTGGGTCCTTTCAGCAAAATCTTGCTAGTGTATGCAATGGTGTCAGCGTTTAGAAGCTGATTATGGGATGGATCCCTGGATACGGCAGTCTCTAGATGGTCCATCCTTTCATCACAGCTCCAAACTTTGTCTCTGTAACTCCTTCCATGGGTGTTTTGTTCCCAATTCTAAGAAGGGGCACAGTGTCCACATTTTGGTCTTCATTCTTCTTGAGTTTCATGCGTTTAACAAATTGTATCTTATATCTTGGGTATCCTAAGTTTTGGGCTAATATCCACTTATCAGTGAATACATATTGTGTGAGTTCCTTTGTGATTGTGTTACCTCACTCAAGATGATGCCCTCCAGGTCCATCCATTTGGCTAGGAATTTCATAAATTCATTCTTTTTAATAGCTGAGTAGTACTCCATTGTGTAAATGTACCATAATTTCTGTATCCATTCCTCTGTTGAGGGACATCTGGGTTCTTTCCAGCTTCTGGCTATTATAAATAGGGCTGCTATGAACATAGTGGAGACTTTTTCTTTGAGTTTAATTATATAGTGGATTGCATTGACCCATCCCTGTGTCCCTGGGATAAAGCCTACTTGATCATGGTGAATGATATTTTTGATGTGTTCAGCTTGCGAGAATTTTATTGAATATTTTTGCATCGGATATTCATATGCAAAATTGGTCTGAAGTTCTCTTTCTTTGGTGGGTCTTTGTGTGCATTAGGTATCAGAGTAACTGTGGCTTCATAGAATGAATTAGTGAGTTAGGTAGTATTCCATCTGTTTCTCTTTTGTGTAATAGATTGAGGACTATTGGTATAGGTCTTCTTTGAAGGTCTGGTACAATTTTACACTAAAATCATTTGGCCCTGGGCTGTTTTTGGTTGGGAGGTTTTTAATGATTGCTTCTATTTCCTTAGTAGTTATGGGACTGTTATACAGTTCACCTGATCTTGATTTGACTTTGGTACGTGGTTTGTGTCTAGAAAATCATGCATTTGGCCTAGACTTTCTAGTTTTGTCAGATATAGGCTTTTGTAAGAAGATATGATAATTTTTGAATTTCCCCGAGTTTTGCTGTTATCTCTCCCTTTTCATTTCTTGTTTTGTTAATTTGGATACTCAAAATGAGCTTTTAAATTATGCAATCTGTCTCAGATTCACTTTAATTCCAAAACCACAAATAAATTTAACTTGGGATAATGGAGAAAATAGATTAATTAAATAATAATAAAATATAAAGGATAGTTATACTAAATAGAGTTTAAATCAAAATAACTTACAAGAGACAAATAAGGTTAGGGGACTAAGAAAATGTCCAATACAACAAGAGTATGTAAAATTTATGAACATTTATGCCTTGATAGAAGACCATGACAACCAATGAAGCAAAAGCCAATAGAATTGAAGAGAGAAATAGATGTACTATAGTAATAGATTAGATATTTCAATATCTTACTTTTAATAATTGATAGAAGCACATAGAATACAGGAAATGAAAGAACAAACTTAACATAATAAATCAAGTTTGTTTACAGACATATACACAACCCTCACCTCAACAACAAATATATTTTCCCAAAATGTACATAAAGTGTTGTTCTGGTTAGTTGGTTAGTTAGTTAGTTAGTTTGTTAGTTAGTTTGTTTTTTGTCAACTCAACACAGCCAAGGTTATTTGGGAAAAGGTAAGTTCCATTAAGAAATTGCCTCCTTCTGATTGGCCTGTAGACAAGTCAATGAAACATTCTCTTGATTAATGATAGATACTGGAGTGTTCAGCCAACTGTGGGCAGTGTCACCCCTGGGCAGGGGAGCTGGGGTTATATAAGAAAGCAGGCTGAACAGAGCACAAGGAGCAAGCTAGCAAGCAAGGCTCCACCATGACTCTGTTTCACGTCTTGCATCCAGGTTTCAGTCTTTACTTCCTTCAATGATAGACTGATCTGGGACACAAAAGCCAAAGAAACTCTTTCCTCATCATGCTGCCTTTGTTAGTGGTGTGTGTTAGAGCAAGAAAAGACAAACTAGGAGAGGTGTTTTCTAGGGTAGACCATGTATCAGGCAACAAATTAAATCTGAATTTTAAAAGGCACACCGCACCAGGTAGATTCTTTGACTAGAATGGAATCAACTTAAAGCATTGGTATCAGAATTCAGAGTGAAATATTCACAAATTTATGGGAATTAAACAATAGTCTTCGATACCCAGTGGATCTAGAAAGAAATCATGAAGAAAACTAGACAATATAGAGAGGTATAAAATGAAAATACATCATACCAAAACTTCTGGGACTTAGCAACAGTCCTTTTCTAAAGTGGAAATCTCCAGGCATCAGTGCTTGTGTTAAACAAACAGGATGGAGGTGCACATGGTGGCATGCACCTGTGGTACCAGAACTTGAAAAGAGAAGAGAAAAATTGTCTGTTTGCAGATATTCTAGTCTTATCTGTATAAACATTAAACATTCTAACACAAAATCTCTGTTTGACCACTATATGAATGCAGCAAAATACCAGTAAACAAATTCAATGAACAAAAACATCAGCTGTATGCTCTAGATACTAACAGTGAGCAAACTGAAAGAGGACTTATAAATATAACCTCATTTGTAACCCTGCCAAAATAATACTATTTAGGAATGAACCAGGGAGGTGAAAAATTACACAAGAACTAAAAACAACGCTGAAACCAAGAAGACCAAAGTCAATGGAAGTAGATCCCACATTTGTGGATTGCAAAACAATTTCATTAATATGTGGATACTTCCCAACATGACGGACACGTTCAGTGCAGTCCCAGTGAAATCTCAATGACATTTTTTTTCAGAAACAGAAAAATATCTCAAACCTCATCTGGAGTCTCCAGAGAATTCACATACTCCAAACTATATTTAGAAAGAAAAACAAAACCAGACAACCTACAATTCCCTGATTTCAAAACTTACTACAACGCTATAGTAATCAAAAGTGTGGTTATAGCTGGGCGTGGTGGTGCATGCCTTTAATCCCAGCACTTGGGAGGCAGAGGCAGGCAGATTTCTGAGTTCGAGGCCAGCCTGGTCTACAAAGTGAGTTCCAGGACAACCAGGGCTATAAAGAGAAACCCTGTCTCAAAAAACAAACAAACAAACAAACAAAAAGTGTGGTGCTGGCACACACACACCTGTAGACTGGAAACAATAGAGATCCTGTATTCTCAATATGCTCAAATGAGTTTTGACAGGGTGTCTAAGTCATTTGATGAGGATGATCTTTTTAACAAAACATACTAGAAAAACTGAATATACATATTTTTAAAACCATGGTTCTTTGCCTAACATTGTATTAAAAATAAACTCAAAACGAACGAAAGACCTAAATGTATATAGGACTTAAAACTTTAAAACACTTGGCAAACCATACAAGTACCAGATTTAATGAAAACTTAAAATTGTTTTCCGTATCAAGATATATTGAGATACCAAGGCAACCTAAAGAATTGGAGACAGAATTTTCAATTCACAGGTGTTAAACTGACATTTCTTCACAGCAGACATACAAATGGCCAATAAGCACATGCAAAGATGTTGAGTATCACAAATTATTAAGAAGTGTAAATGAAACTACAATGAGATGCCAAATCCATTAGCATGTCTACTGTCATATGCACAATGCACAGGACCTAGGTTTTATTGAGGAAGTATGTATATTGGAACTCTTGTGCCCTGTTCATAGGAGTGGAACATGGTGGGATCACTGAAGGAAACAGTGTGGTCATTCCCTGGTAAATGAAAAAGGTAATTACCATATAATATGTTCTAGTTTCGCTCTGTTAATGTGATAAAACATTCTGATCAAAAGCAACGTGAGGAAGAAGGGGTTCATTTGGCATATACTTCCGTGTCACAATCTGACACTTAGGGAGGTCAGTGCAGGATACAGGGGCCATGGAGGACTACTGCTTTAAGACTCGTTCTCTGGGTTGCTTAGGCTCATCTAACTTCTTCGTACAGTCCAAGAACATTTGCTCAAGGGCTCATGGTGGGTTGAGCCCTCCCACATTAACTAACAAGTGAGACAATCCCTCACTAAATACCCACATCTTAACCTGATAAAGGCCATTACTCAGCTGAGACTGTTCTCCACCCCCATCTTGGTGATTGTAGGTTTTATGAAATTCAACAGTTGATGCTAACCCAGATATCATATGATCCAGCAATTCTACTTCCAGGCATACATTTGAAATAATTAAAACCATAACCTCAAAGATGTCTTTTTCATGCCCATCTCCAGAGTAGCATCATTCAAACTAGCTAAAATATAGAAGCCACCTAGTATTTGCTGACAGATGAGTAGAAGAGAAAAATGTCATCTACTGGATAGTAGTTTTCAAAAGGAAGGTAATGCTGCAGATGTAATATGAGCAAAACTGTAGGACATCATACGAAATGAAATAAGCTAGTCATATATAGAAAGACACATACTGTATGGTTTCACTTGTGGTATATCGTTCAAGTAGTACCCAGCATAGGCCCAACACATAGAATGCTAGACTCTGAGAACTAAATGAAAAGAATGATGGAGATGGATGCCAAGGGATGACTACCTAAAGGCATGCACCTATCTAAAAACTCATGAATTCTACAATGAACTGCACTTTCAATTAGTTAGGATGTCAAATTCTGTATGTAATTTTGAACAAGATAAGTTGAGGCTATGCCAAGGCTATGTAAGTACTGCTAACATGGTTATGATTAGCATGTTCTTTTCATCTTCATCTTTTCTTGTGGAAGGTAATATCCAGTAATTTTCCCATGTCAGAATTTCCCATACTTCACTCATGGATCTTGTTAAAATGCAGGGGGTATTGGCTGGGACCTAAAATTCTCTGTGGGATGCTGCTGCTGCTGCTGGTGGTCCATGTACCATACTTTAAGGAGCCAGGGCTTACTGTTCCGTGGCGAGTGAGTAAGGAACAAAATTCACACTCGGATCATCAAAGATTAGGCCCAGTGTTCTTTCAATTTTTTAAAATTATTTTTATTGGATATTTTCTTTATTTACATTTCAAATGTTATCCCATTTCCCGGTTTTCCCCCTCCCATCCTCTCTCCCTCTGCTTCTATGAGGGTGTTCCTCCACTTACCCACCCACACCCACTCTCTGCATTTGATTCCCCTACACTAGGGCATCTATCAAGCCTTCATAGGACCAAAGGCCTCTCCTCTCATTGATGCCTGACAAGGCCATCCTCTGCTACATATGCGGCTGGAGCCATGTGTACTTCTTGGTTGGTGGCTTAGTCCCTGGGAGTTCTGGGGGGGGGGGGGTCTGGTTGGTTGATATTGTTGTTTTTCCTATGGGGTTGCAAACCCATTCGACTCCTTCAGTCCTTTCTCTAGCTCCTCAATTGGGGAACCCCCGCTTCTTTCTATTCCACTGCTGTTATCCACAGAGGTTGTCTTTCTTTCTCATGCTTTTGACAGAAAGAGGCTCAGCAGAGTTAATTACAGGTTGCCAGTTTCAGAGCATGGTGCTGCACAGCAGAAGACAGAAGGTCATTTCTGTGCTCCATGAGCAGCCTTGGCTACAAGAAGTTGTCTAGGTCCAGCACCTGATGTCATGCTTCAGGACTGAGCTTTTAAAAACTATAAAGTCTTGAGACTGATGGGGTGGCTTCAGGGTGTCCCATCTGAGGAAAAGGGAAATGGAGGGAAATGGAGAAGTGAATAAGCTTGTTTGAGAAAACAAACAAACAAAACCAAAAACAAACAAACAAAAAAACCAATGAGGATGACTAAAGGAGACTGGAAACCAGATGGAGAAAAGGTCCAAGTTCTGCCAGTAGTGTATTTGGGAATGATTGCTATCCATAATAAGGGAACCATCAGAAGCTATTAATTGTCCCTAGCTGGTAGCAAACTAGAGCAGCTTAGGACTCCTGCATCATCTGTGTCTCTGTGAAAGGACCCTGCTAATTACTCATTTGTATCATGGGTTCCTGGTTTTGTAGACCTGCCTGTGTCAGCCTGCATGTTGCCTGGCTGTTCTGATTTGGGATAGACTCCTCTGATGATGATGGATTTCCCAGTTAGCTGCCTTCTCTTGTTTTATAGAATACTGCACACTATTAAATCAGAATGGTGTGGGACCTACCTTTTGGATTCGGCTATTGCCAAGGTGTAATGACTGGCTCAGGTCAACAGAGCCTAGCACATGGGACACACACAACTCTTTCATTGTTACATGATTTCAGTTTAAATGGCTACAATGAGCTATCCAGTATTTTTGGTCTTCTTATTTATTTTTAAAACAAGGTATAACCTGTATTAAGTACAATAACATATATTTGAAGTGTGTGATTTTACTTCTTATACCTGTATTATGTGTTATATATATTTGTCTGTGTGTGCGTGCTCTCACAAACAAACATGATTACACACACACACAAACATCTCATACATATGGTTTCTATAGGTTTTTGAAACTTTTCATCAATTCCTATAGTATATCCGTATCACAGTAGAGAATAAAGGAATTCACCATTAAGGAAATCAATCACATGGTGTTGCTTTTGCCTCAGGGCTCTCATAAGTGCACTTCTGCAGGTGTTCTTTATGCACCTGTGAAAGAGCCTGTGTTTGTCAGTTTTCTATTACGATGACAAAATGCTTGAAATAATCAAGTTAGAAAAGTGAGAGTTGATTTAGGCTCAGAGTTTGGGATGTTTCAGTCTGTTAGTTGGCCCTGTTGCTTTGAATATATTAAGGTAGCATATCATGGCAGGGAGTGTATGACAATAAAACAAAACAAAAACAAAAACAAAAAAACAAAAACAACAACAACAACAGCAAAACCCCAAAAACAAAACCTATTTACCTCGTGGCTGGGACATGAAAGAGAAAGAAACCCTGGTTCAGCAAACCTCTTTGAAGACATGACCGACTACCTGAAATTTCTCACCAAACCTTACTTCCTAAATGTCCCATTACATTTCAGTAATGTGACCCTGGAGAACCCAGCCTTTAATCATGGGCCTTGGTAGAGATTCCAGACCCAAAATATAACCTTCTCACCATCTCAGCTACTGTATTTTCACATTACGATGCACAACAAACTAGCCCAAAAGCCTCTTGTTATTCAACTTGAATGTTTATTTATAATTCAATTAAAGAGTTATGTAAACATTGGCTGATCTAAGCTGGACTCAGGACAACTCTGCTGGACTTGACTAATTTTCTTATACATTTTTCTAGCGATTCAAAAAAAATCTAAACTAATTTGGCTCAAAGCGATTCAACTCTGCTGCACCTATGTCTCATATTTATGAGATAAGACCGAAGTCCAGCCATTTCTTTCTTGTGGCAATGACAAAGGATTGGAAAATAGACTCGTCGTCATATTTATCTTATTCTCTTGGGAAAGATGAACTCACAATGCAGAAGTCCATTCTTCTCCAGATGGAAGAAGGTACAGATACAGGGAGGAATGCGGTGAATGTTGTGTAACAAATACTGAGCTGTGGTTTCCATTGCCACCATAGCCTAGCACCACATCTAGATCCTTTGTGACATGACAAAAAATGTCAAGTCCAAGAAGATGGAGTCTTTACACACACTTAGTTACCCTGGTAAAGCAGTCATGGCTTATGGCTCCTTTGGTCCCACTAACCTTTGAAGCAAGGATGGAAATGCAGACGTGACCTCTACCATGTGAACATAGGATCTCGTAGCTATTCTGCAAGAGCATGGTCAAAGAAAACACCTTTTCTATTTTCTTCTTAGCAAGATACTGGGAAGTCCCACTGAGGTTATATCACTTCTTTTGTTCCATCAATAGATCATGAACATGAACCAGACCTAAATTATATATTTCATTTTTCATAATAACCATGCAGCTAATGACCTTCTGAAATGTGTCACATTTAGGACAATTGTTTCCCTTTTAATTATCTTCCTATTTTATTTTACTTTAATATAACAATTTTCTCACAATAAGACTTACTAAATAAATAAACACCAAGGATTGATATCTTTGCATTGTAGTCATGGTTACAAGGAAACACACACCAAATTTATTGATGTAGTAGTGTTTGTTGGAGTGTATTCTATGGCACAAGTCTGTATTGAATGCCATGTTTGGATAAAGGTAAGATGTTTTGCCTTACACATATAGGTTTAGACAGAATGAAGAGGTCACATGTTTGTCTGAACTTTGCTGTGCTGGTCATGTGTGCTACATAGTCTTCATTTTGCCCTAGAGGTAATTTTCTAGCATAAAAGTTTGTTTGTGGGGAAAGTGTGGATTCAGTACATCCCTGAGCCTCACCAGGTTGAAAATTTGGTCAAGAAAATGATGAAGAAAGAAGAAAGGTAGAGAAGAGCCAGAAGATAGGATGATGGATGACAGGCTGAAAACTGTCATTCTCTAGACTTCATACAAATTTTACACTCATCAGCTCACAGCAACTTGAGTTACCTGAGATGAGCCTCATAAGTCCTAGCAATAATCAGTCAAGAAAGTAGCAGGAGGGATCCAAGGTCCGCCTTTTAACCTTGAACAATTTGATGCTGAGAGATTCTGGGAGAGGATAGATTACTGCTTTTAGTTGTATACCCATTGCTGATCCCACCAAACTTCAACAGATAGCACCCAATCCATGGTAGCACAGCCAGCTCTGATTAATCTCAATGGGCCAAACAAAATGAACAGACATGAACATGAGCAAGAGATTTGTAGGGAAGGCTGTAGATGAGAATATATGGAATACATGGTATACATAGGTGAAATTTTCTAAAGACAAATTTTATAGAAAGTCTACTTAAGCCTTTGAAAGAGCAACAAAAGAAACAGAGAGAACGCAAATGAATGAGCCCCCCAAGCATAGATGCCATCACATCTCTATTCCTATCTTCTCTTTGTCACTTGGGAAGAACACTAACTCTGAGTGACATGGTACCTGGGGCACACATTGTATACTTTCCTTTACAATAATATAATTGTTTAAAAACTTGTTATTCTATAAGTAATGCATTTTATCTGTGGGTATCCCTCTGTATTATTTTTCTTATTTAATTTTTGCTTATAATCATAAACACAACTCTGCAGTCCAGCTAGATTTGGAGTGGAATGAGGAAAATATGGAACTCACAGAGCTTTAGTGAGAACAGAGATTACAGGGTACTGTGAGCAGGTGGGGTGGGGGTGCTCTCCTGAGCTACAGAAGGAATGGTCTGGTGGATAAGATATCTGCGAGTCAAACATATCAGAGCTGTCCACAGTAGGCAATGGTGATCTTCTTGCCATTCCGGGACTCAAAATGCTCCATGGCATCCACAGTGTTCATGCCCCCTTTTACCAAAGACCATGTGCTGAAATCCAGCCACTCAATCATGGCAGTGCAGATAAAACCCTGGGAACCATTAGTGTTTGGTCCAGCATTTGTCATGGAAATGATGCCAGTACCTGTGTGCTTCAAAATGAAGTTCTCATCCTCAAATTTATCCCTGTAGATAGACCTGGACCAGGTTCATCATGGCCTGTGAAGTCATCACCCTGGCACATGAATCCTGGAGTAAATCTCTGCAAGGAGGAACCCTCATATCCAAACACTTTCCATCCAGTGCTCAGAACACAAAAGTTTTCTGCTGTCTTTGGAATTTGTTTACAAACAGCTCAAAGGTGATGTGGCCCAAGACCCATTTCCTTGATGTTGAAGTACATACTGGGGTTGACCACAGCTGCAGCAAGTTGTGACAGGGACAGTGGCATCTGAAAAGCCTCTTTCTATATTTTAGGATGGAATAGATCATAATCTCTCACAAAATAAATGGAACTTTGGGTTTTAGACAAAAATGAGTAAATACACTTCACTTTATGCTTAAAGACCCTAAAGATGAGGCAAGCATAAGACAATGAATATAAGGACTGCAAAGGGTTTGCCTGTAAGCTATGAGATTTGAGGGATGAACTGTTCACTTTCTGTATATCTTGGTATACGTGTACCAGAGAGGCTTATGAACCAGAAACAACAAGCATATAAACCAGCAACAACAAGCATATAGTAACCAAATAAAGTAAGCAAACACTAAGACAAAATAAGCTTTCTCTCTCTACACAAATGACTGGGAAAAAAAGTCTTTTCCTCAGGGCAAAGCCCTGTTGGCACAAGTTTTACTCCATTTGAACACTCCCCTAAACATGTGTGCTCCTTGATCTGGCTGTGCATGGCAGTCAACAACAGAACTGTGTAAGAAAACCCCTGGCTCCTACTACTATTTTGAAAATGACAGTAACTGGCACGTTGGTGGGTATCCACAAAGCCTGTGTATCAGTAAATTCCTGACGACCAATCCAGACAAGCAATAATGAGGTTAGCATCTGTTAGCATTCTGCTCAAGTCATTATAAGGTAATGTCCCTTCTCCTCCTGACCAGTTGAAAACTACAGAGGTTAGGTATGAAAAGAGAGATGTCTATAATCAGGGAAGTAATAAGTAATAAAACATAAATAACAATCAGAGGTGAAATATGCAAATTGTTCAGGATATAATTGAAAATCATCCATAATACTAAGAACTATGAATATTTCAATTAGAACAATAGATGAGGATGAATAGATACTAACACCAGGATGACACAGATGTCATAATTATTTGACAGCCATTTTAATACAACCATCATAAAATGCTATTATGAATAATTACTATTTTGAAACAAAAATTCTCATCAAAGAAAAGAAAGACACAAAGGAAAACTGAATAGAAATTCTAGAATTGAAAGAATAATTTTTTAAAGTTTTTTTTAAGCTTACAATAGGAGAGCAGGGATTATAGAAGAAAATAGTGAGCAAGGTTAAAGCTAGAGTAACAGAAATTATAGCCTAAACAATACAGAAAATACAGACATGTAGTACAATACAAAATCTAAAAATGATATTATTACACACCCAGAAGGGAAGAATAAAAGTATGAGATTCAAAAAAATTCTAAAAAACAATTGTTTAAAATGCCCTGAATTTGGTGGAAGGCATAAAATAAAAAGAAAAAGCATTTCAAAATCAGCTAGAAAGAAATGATATACTTTTCACGGGGAAAGTCCCAGAGACCTGGGATGGGGGAGGCTCCCAGAACTAAATGTGGGTAGCCTTAGCTGAAATGCCCAACAGTAGGGATATGGAACCTGAAGAGACCACTTCCAGTAGTCAGACAGGAACCCAGTGGAGGAATGGGTACACCAACCCACCTATAAAACTTTTGACACCAAATTGTTCCTGTCTAAAAGAAATGCAGAGACAAAAATGGAGCAGAGACTGATGGAAGGGCCATGCAGTGATTGGCCCAACCTGGGATCCATCCCATGGGCAGGAACCAATCCCTGACACAGCTTATTGTGCTTGCAGACAGGAAGCTAGCATGACTGTTCTTGGAGAGGCTCTACCAGCAGCTGACTGAGACAGATGCAGATACTTACAGCCAACCATTGGACTGAGCTCGTGGACCCCTATGGAAGAGTTAGGGGAAGGATTGAAGGAGCTGAAGGGGATGACAACCCTATAGGAAGACCAACAGTTTCAACTAACCTGGACCCCTGGGAGCTCCCAGAGACAAAGCCACCAACCAAAGAACATACAGGCTGGTCTGAGGCTTCCCAGCACATATGTAACAGAGGACTTCCTTCTCTGGTCTCAGTGGAAGAGAACGTGACTTATCCTGTAGAGATGTGATGCCCCACAATCAGAGCAAATTGTGGGGGGGCACCCTCTCAGAGGCGAAGGGGATGGGGGGGTGAGGAAAAGAACTCTGTGAGGGGGGACCAGGAGGAAGCAACATTTGGGTTGTAAATAAATAAAATAATTAGTTAATAGAAATAAATTTTTTAAACAAATGTAACAGGATATTTCTCTTCACAAATCAGAGAGACCACAAGAAAATAGTTTGGCATTTTCCATGTACTAGAATTGCCTATCCATGTTATTATGATTTGGTCCTTAAGTGTCACCTGAATGAAAGGCTGGATCACCAGATTGAGGATCTGTTGGAAAGTGGAGGAACTTCTAGGTGGTGGGGCTTATCAAAGGGTCATTAGGGATATGCTGTTGTAGGAGATACCAAGACACGCAGTCAGGGTGAGTTAATTTTCTCAGGTTTATGTTCATAGGAATGGACATCTAACAAATAAAAGAAAAGGAGAGAGAAGAGAGAGAGAGAGAGAGGGAGAGGGAGAAGGAGAAGAAGAAGAAGAAGAAGAAGAAGAAGAAGAAGAAGAAGAAGAAGAAGAAGAAGAAGAGGAGGAGGAGGAAGAGGAGGAGGAGGAGAAAGGAGGGGAGGGGAAAGGAGGGGAGAGGGGAAAGAAGGGGAGAGGGCAAGAAAAGCCCCATGAGCAAAGGCCTGAGGTAAAACAAAGGCTTTCTAAGACAAGAAAGTTCACTGCCAGTGAAACCACCTTAAAAGAAGAAAGTGTTTTAAAACAGAAAAAAATGATCACCGAAGGAATTGTGTCACATTAGGAATATAGGCAGAACAACAGAGTGGAGAAATGTATGGGCTCATGTACTACAGTGTTGATGCTCTTTTTGGCTATTTTATTGGTTTTTTTTATACCTCCTTTCTAACCTTTACTCCACTTTAATTTTTTCCAATCCTACAACACTAGGTAGGAGAAAAAGATCAGTAGACGAGAAAGGGAGTATAGATCTCTTTCAGCCAACAAAATAGACTACTATTTCCTGCTGATTAGAGCCATTGGGTTTTTTGGGCCAAAGTCCAATCTTGTCAGGATATCTCCAATTTCTTCTTCTTCTCTATTTGTTCATGAACACTTGACAAACTGCAACAACAGCAACCATGAGCTGCTGCCTTCTTTTTCCTTTTCTTCTTTTTTCCCTTCTTCCTCCTCCTCCTCCTCCTTTTTCGTGCCTTTTGCCCCCTTTGGGGCTCTAACATTTACTTCCCCTGCAGCGTCCTCAGAATTAACCTATCTACAGCTGGCAAAGATCACACCCCTCCTAGAGCACCAGACAAACCAAGACAATCATAGTCAACAGCTGTCGATAACCTGCAGCAGCCCCATATCCCATGCCTGGGATTAAAACAAAAACATATTAACAGAACATGACTGGGTTTTCAAAGAAACCAAAACTCTCACTACACAGTAAGTACCTTTTAGATACTGTGATTATCTTAAATTGCCTCAACCTAAGGAGAAGAAATATTTAAGAAATCAAGTTACAATACAGGTCAAAATAAGTAAATACCTACATTTAATCTGAAATGGTAACATATTGGGACTAATCAACTCTCTCTCTCTCTCTCTCTCTCTCACACACACACACACACACACCTTGATGAAAACAGTTTGGACACTTGGGAGGCAGAGGCAGGAGGATCTTGAGATTAAGGCTGGCCCTATTTACAAGGCAAATTCAAGGTTAGATTTAGATATATAAGGAGAATGTTTCAAAAAAAGAAAATGAACCAAAACACTATGTAAAAAGATGATATACTCAAGCCTTAGCAAAAAGACCAATACATTACAAGTTTTCAATACAAGTTTAAGTAACAAAGAAAGTGTACAACAAACGTGTGTGCTTAGTGTTGCCACAGTCTTAAGAGAACAAACCTTCGTCTTTATCAGTGAGTATGGCCTGGCTGTAGTCCTGATATATATACGCTTTATATAACACCAAGGAATATCCCATCTTTATCTAATTTGTTTAACTTGGACAAATGCCTTTTTACACATTATGGAAAGGGAGTGGGGGATAGATTAGTAGGCCATGAACTTATTTGTAGAAAAAATAAAACTTTACACAGAGGGGTAAATCCTATTTGGTCATTGTACATTGTTCCTTTCATTTGTTTTAAAATTTAATTTGTCAGTGTTGGGGAGATTTTTACATCCACATTCAATCATAAATGTTAGGCTATAATTTCCTTTTAGTTCAGATACCTAGCTTTGGTATTAAGCTAATGGTGGCCTCATGGATGTGGTTGTCAAGTGTAATCTTTTTGTTATTTTTTTAGTTTTCTCTCTTTTCTGTTTAGTCTAGCTAAGATGTTACAATTTTGTTGATATTTTCAAGAACAACCCAGTTTTAATGATACAATTCCATTGATCTGTATCGATTGTTCCCATTTCTTTCTGCTCTAATCTTTATTTTAAATGCTATATATAACTTTAAATGCTATAAGAACACTAAGTGTTCAATACATATTCTAATTTTAAGTTTGGTTTCCCTTTGGTTCATTTTTAACGTAGCAATAACTTTTGCCTTTGATACAAACCATGCTTTTTAAAAAAATATTTTAAAGTGTTTTATAATTTTACCTTACTCCAATCAAAATGGCCAAGATCAATAACACAAATGACAAACCATAGTTTGATAGGTTCTGTATGTCTTCATTTGTCTCAAGATAGTTTCTAATTTATCCTCTGACTTCTTCAATCTATCTCTTCTTTTAAAAGAATATGCTATTTAACTTAGCATTTATGGGCTTTCCCCATTTTTTTTTTTTGCTATTGATTTCTAGTTTTGTGTTACAGTAGTAAGATATGATGCTTGGCAAGACTTAGCTCTTCTTCACGTTCTTAAGATTTGCTTGGTGACCTGACATTCTGAGACAGTGCTCTATGTGCACTAGAGAAGAATGCAGAATCCGCTACTTGGAGTTTGGAGTGTTCTGTATACATCAATTTTGTCTAATTGGTCTGTAGCTGTTCAAGTGTCTACTATCCTTACTGATTTTCTGTCTATTTGCTGTATCCATTGTGGAAAATGGGCTACTGAAATACCTACTATTATGATATTAACTATCTATTTTCTCCTTCTGTCAGCTGAATTTTTTCCAGTTGCAATTTTATTATCTCAGTTGAAGTGAATTAATTGGTAGCAACAAGATGACAGGTTGGTACAAGTTTAAAACCTAGGAACTCTGAAGACATTGTTTTGTTTTAATGACTATAAAACACATGATATTTATATTCTTCCAATTAAAATTATTGATTTTAATGAATTTTTCATGCATTTTTCTAATTTTCTTTTATCAAAAATACATTTTTTCATAAAATATATTCTCATTATAGTTTCCTTTCCCCCCAACTCCTCTGAGTTCCTATTTTCCCAGACCTTATAAGGGTCTGCACCAGATCCTTCTTCAAGATCCACACACCCAGCTACAAAGTATACACACACACACACACACACACACTCACACAAAGAGAGAGAAGAGACAGTCAGAAAGACAGACAGAGAAATGGAGTCATTTTGTGTAGGCCTGAGCATGAGGCCATCCCTGGAGTGGGGTTGATATGCCTAGTATCATTTCATTGAAGAAAACTGTTGTTTTCCCCCCTTATCCCAGAAGCCATGGACTGTAAGTAGCTTCTTGGTTAAGGGTGGAGCTTTATGCCTTCTTCCCTTTCTTTCTCTGTTCTAGGATTTTGTCTGACTTGAACTTATGCACACCTTGTGTACACTGCCAGTCTTTTGGAGTTCATCTGTGTATCAGTCCTGTTGTGTTGGGAAGACATCATTCCCACCTCTGCCTCTAACAGTTTTTCCACCTCCTCTTCTGATAGATCTCTGAACCTGGAGGGGCCATTGACATCCCATTCAGGGATGGCTCCAAAGTCTTTCACTCTGCACATTGTACTGTTGTGAGTCTCTGTGTTAATTCCTATTTACTTCAAGGAAAGCTTCCCTGATGAGGTTTCAGGGATGTACTGAATAGTATGATATAGAACTATGTCATCAGGAGTCATTTTGTTGCTACGTTCCTTTGGTAAAATAATAGTCGCACAATTTCCCTTAGGCTCATGACCAATCTAGTCTCAGGGTCTCAGTTTCATTAACAGTGTTAGGTATGGGTTTCTGTTAATTATTCATTCATATATTTAGGTACATTTTTTATAACTGTTACATATTCTTAGTTATTTGATGATCTGTCATTATATAATGTCTGTCTTGTGCAAAAGAGTTACTGAAATTATATTTTATCTGATATGATAAAATAGCAACCTGTATGGAGTTTTGTTTTCTTGTGTTTTATTATCTTATTTTCACTCTCCCTCCATATATAATTAAAACATTTAAAGTGGGTGTCTTATAAACAGCATATAGGTGAATCTTGGAGACTTACTTTTCCATTTAGTCACTGCATGACTTTTGATTGAACAGTTTAATCCATTTACATTTAAAGTAACTATTAATAGGAAAGCATATTTCATCACAATCTGTGTCTCCCCTTGGAGTTATAGTTATGTTGGCCATCTTTACTTCTCTGATGTTTTTTATTTTTGTTAATTTTATAGGAATACAATTTGATTTATTATTATATTTTGTACACCTTTTATTGGTACTTTGTGGTTACCATGGGGATTACATAAAACAGCATATAGTCATGTCGGTTTATTTTAACTGATGACAATTTTTCAATCACACACAAAAACTCTACTCTTACATTTTTCCTCTCCTACTTTAGACTATCAATGCTATACATTATATCTTTTAACTTACATATCCATTAGCATAGTTAATAGTTGTAGTTATTTTCTTTGCTTTTATGTTTTAGATTATATACATGAATTAAGTTATCTATGTACAAAATTATAGTATTATAGCATTCTGCATTTGTCTATATAGTTAACTTTACTCTAAAGCTTGGTGTTTTTATGTGCTTTATGTTTCTCTCTAGTATCTTTTCATCCTAACCTGTAGGACATCCCAGATTTGTTTGCAGGTCTAGTGGTTATATACTCTCTCAGCTTTCCCCCACCTAATCTGAGTAAGTTTTCCTTTTTTCTCTATTTTTGAAGGAGAGCTTCGTTGAATACGTGTTCTTGGTTCACATGATTTTCATCCCATACTGTGCATATATCATCCCATTCTCCTCTGTCCTGTGATGTTTCTCCTAAGAAAACTAGTGATGATTCTATGAGTGCTTCCATGTTGACAAGAAGTTGTTTTTCTCTTGCTGCTTTTAAGAGTCTTTGGTTCTGTTCCTTAAAAGATTGATTATTAAATGTCATGGACCTATCTTGAGCGTGTAAGATAGGAGTGCTTTTAAATGGATGCATTTTGATAATCATTTCATTCCTCAGATTTGATGATGTTTTGGTTATTATCTCTTCAAACAAGTTCTCTGCCTATCTATTTCTTTTGTTCTGGGACTCTTATATGTGTTGGTCTCCCTGAGAGTACTCTAAAAATCTTTTATAAACACTTACCCTTTCATTTTTTTTCTAGCCTGCTAACATTTAATGACCGGTCCTCAAATTTATTCTTCGGCCTGATTAGATAATTTGTTTCATTCTAAGGAAGTTTTATACTCAATTACTGTGCTTTTTTCGGTTCTAAATTACATTTATTTTTTTTTTTTACTTTCTCAAAGAAAGTTTCTTATTTTTTTCTAATTTTGAAAATTGTACACAGGTATGCAATGCATAGGTTTTATTTTAGTTTCATATATATATTCGATGTATTTTGATCAAATTCACTCTGAATCACTCTCTTGCATCCCATTTCTTTTCCTGTGCAGTACCTTTTTCCTACAGACTAGTCGCACTCCTACATTATGTCTATATTCGGTGACTTTCTGAGTAGTTTAAGTGCGTTTGCTTGCAGAGCGTGTTTTTGGAGTTTTTACAAATGACTATGCCACTGACACAAATGGCTGCCTCCCCTCACCCCCATCAACCTGTTAACTGACAAGCCCTCATGAGCTCCTCTCCCATCTATGTTGGAGTGTTGATAGGCTCAATCTTGTGCCAGCCTCTTGCAGGTAATCACAGCTTCTATGAGGTTAAGATTGCAATGGGGCACCATACCCAGAAGTCAGTGTTTCACAGCACTCTCTCCATCCTCTGTATCTTAAATTTTTCCATACAATCTTCCTTGGAGAAGGTAATATAAATGTGACCTTTCTGGATAAACACTCAACATTCACATATTCTTAATATTTTGACAAGCTGTGAGACTTTGGATTAACTAATGGCTACCCGCTACAAAAAGAAGTTTCTCTGGCCAAGGCTAAGAGTTACACTTATTTGTGGCTATAAATATAAATATTTATAAGATCTTTTACAACCTGTCCATTTAGCCAACTAACTGTAGTAGACTCACTTACCATAATCTGTGACTTTTCCAGTCATGGGCTTTTGAATAGGACTAAAGTACCAGACATTAAGTATCTCTTATAGAACAGGCCTGAAATCAAAGCAGAAAGTTGCTGGTTGTTCCCATAACAGTCATGCTCTTCTTGCATTGGTATTCATATTTTGCCTGGCAGATCAGTATTGTCACATGCAGCATCCACAGCTAGGTGAAAATGTTTATGACTTCTCTCCTCAGTAGCCTGTATCACACCTTCCACCTCAGTGATTGCACAGTGAACAATAGTCAGCCAAGAAGGATGTTTCTGGTTCAATTCCAGCTTGATTTCTTTGTATCCTGTAGCTAAAGTGTATGGCATCTTCATCAATACAATCTTACCATCTAACTTAGCTTCTTTCTCTTTGTTAATGGTCTCATTCTGTCCATGTATTTTTTTCTGATATCATTTGATTATATAAATTTTTATATAGTGGATTAAGTTACTGATACAATATTTGGACATAATTAACAAGTTTCCCATTCTTTGGAAGAATTCTTATGGATTTCTTTTGTTTCTTTGATTTGATTGATATTGATCACCCCCACATTTTCTCATTTCTTCTTGTGAGTGTGTGTGTGTGATTTGTACATTCAAAGAAGCGGAAGAAGAGGAAGAAGAAGAAGAAGAGAAAGAAGAAGAAGAAGAAGAAGAAGAAGAAGAAGAAGAAGAAGAAGAAGAAGAAGAAGAAGAAGAAGAAGAAGAAGAAGAAGAATCGATTTCTGCTAGTCCTTAGGAAAACATTTGCCAATCATTTGTTGTCCTCGCAAGACTTTTATGGGAATGAATAATCTCTGGACTGCTACATACAATTTCCTACAGACTGTTTATCAGTTTCCTTTTCAGGATCTTGTAATCTCTTGTTCCCTTTGGTATTTATTCATATTACTTCAGGCTGCCTTGTGCCACTGACCACAGAGGTTTCCTTTCATCTCTGTGACATCATATTTGATGTATGCTTCTTTCTGACCAGTATTATGCATCAGGGAGGTAAAACCTAATCAGCTCCTAGGAAACTTCTTGAAAATTGAGAATGTTGGTTGTATTTTTCCACTCTTCTTTCTGTTCAGAAGTCACTATCTAGGTACCTCTTCCTGAATCCTGGAGCTATTCTAACTTTTGGGTAACACATATCCTTAAGCCACCAGATTGTATTTTATTCTTAAAAGCCTTCAGGCACCCAATTATATCATTTCCCTGTCAATATTATGAGGTGGATAGATAGAAATATTTTCTTTGGTCAAAGCCTATAAATCAGAACATTTTATATATGACCTACTGTCTCTCTTCAAAGAAAAGCCATGTATATATTCTTTCTCCCAGTGATGTTGAGCTGTACTAAATTGGAAGAGGGTCTGATGCAATACTATAATATCATTCTTTTGCCATTTAATTGCTAGTGTTCTTGGCTTTGAATTTTTCATAGACATATAATTTCTACTAATTTCTTGGAAGACTGGGGATGTAGTTCAGTCTGTCTAGTGCTAGCTAGCATGAGCAAAGCCATTGGTTGAAGCCCAATGAGCACATAAATGGACAGTTTAGTGCCTTGAGAAAAACACACATTTTCATACTCCTCATACTGTGGATCACTTGGTTAGTTCTCTGATCTGAGCTGAATTAGCTAAAGATTGTTGTCTATGATGGTTTTATTAACATGTCCTGAGACTCACTGAAATATCTGGGGGCAGTTGTATGAGTAGCACTCGTAGTCCTTCATTCTCTAAAAGACCAGGTCTGGACTCTGAACGTACTAGTGTATGAGTTCCCAGCAGCTTAATAATGAAGCCCCCAGTGCATAAATTTCAAATTACTTTTAGATTTATTTTTTTTTTACTTTATGTATCGAGTGTTTTGCTGACATGTGAAGATGGGCATCATGCACATGCTTAGTGGAGTAATAGATGCTTCTAAGAAATCCTCTGGGTGGGGTCGAATCTTGGACCTCTGCAAGAGCAATGACTGCTCTCTCTAGCACTGAACCATCTTTCCAGCCTCCACTTTTCAAGTGGCTAACTGAAATCCTGTTTAGCAAAGCTAGTCACAAGACCAAGTCAAAAGTCACAGGGTAGAAAAATAGGTTCCACCTTTTGATGGGTGGAGCCATAAAGATTTTATGACCATTTTTGTGATCTATTGAAAACCACTAACTAATAGCCTGTTTATTATGCACAGTATTTCTTTCCCTGAAATGTTGATACAGCCAAATTATTGGATAATCCCTTGAACTTTGTTTTATTTGATTGATATTGATCACCCCCACATAAATTAGGCTGCAGTGGCATTTCTGACTCGAAATACTAAACTAATCACTTTGCTTTTCAACTCATTCTTGCCTGGGGAAGATTTAGACTCACAAGCCATTGAAAACTGTAAATAGCATTTACATGTGTTTGGGCTTGTCACTTGATTTTGTAACACTGGTATTTCTGGCCATCTTCTTGCCACTAAGATGAAAACTTGAAATCCCAACAACCAAAAGAAGATAATAAGAAACTCTGTCTGTTTCAAAGATGCACAATAGCTGCACTCCAGTGCAGTAGTGATGAAAAGCAGCTGAACAAGGAACTGCTAAAGGAGATGGAGTAGCATCAGCTATAACAAAACAACATAGAAACCACTGAAAATTCTTGCAGCACAATGATGCTCCACCTCACGAGGGAAGCACGGACTTATGGGAGGTATATTGATGTGAGGAACTATCCTAGGGGCCTTAGGAAACTATGAACAATGCCATTTGGCTCACTATGGCCCTGAACTGTGACTGAATGTGTAAGTAGCTCATTTTCTCCTGTTTAGGATGCAACTGTTCAGTGACTGAGACATCACGAAGCTGTGTTACACTGGGATTTCTATTTGTGTAAATATGTAACAACAATAATAATAACTGGGGTTTGCTAAATAATTATTACCTTCTAGGCACTTTTCCAGGTGCTTTGTCAAGATGAACTCATTTAATCTTTCTACTACCCCTTGGAGATAAGGTGACTATTAAAAGCCAAGGAAACTGAGGCATGAGAACGTAATTAATTTGCCCCATATTTACATAGCTTAAAAAGAGCATATTAGATATTTGAAGCAAGACAGTCTGTATTGAAAGCCTATCCCTGTACACATTACATCATTAATATCTACAGAGAGAGAAAGTCTATAAATATTCACACAGAAAGATAATTCATTTCTAGATGGTAAGATTACATGTGATTTTATCTTCCTTCATTTATTTAGCTGAACTTTAATAATGTTTTTATAATTTATAATGTTACTCGGATAATCCTAAAAAAGAGTTTCACAGATCATCCCATTAACTACTTCTTTCCACATTGGGCCTCACCATGAGAAACAGGGTTCGACAGGATCTCAGGCAATGAAGTGACTTTATCAGTGACACACTCTTCTCTCCCTTCTGCTCTGCCAAGCTCAGAGTGCTAGAATTTGCCTTCGTGCTTGTAAATTCAGGGCTGATTGTACCTGCCACTATCCAAGAATTACAACTTTACTCAAGGACCAGCAGAAGGGGACAGTGACTAAAGAAACATGAAAAGCATTGGATAGCCAGTGTCATTTAACAAAGCAGTCACCAAAAAGTTTCCCCTTTTATACTAGTGGTCTGTTCCAGCGATAAATCAGCGTGAAAATGAGTGTGTGGTTTCCAGTGCATACAGTCAGATGCAGCAAGAGGGGAAGTAGGAGTGACTGTTAAATTGGCCAGTATTAGGGCTTGGCATATCCCTTGACAGTAGAAAACATTCTCTATCCTAGAGAGATTCACCAGATGGCATATAGGAGATAGCAGCCAACACCCTAGTCAGGTATTCCAAAGATCCTGTTCAGGTTCTGTCTCTGGCACTAACCAGCTTTGAGAGACTGGAGATATAACATACTTCCTCCCCCTGGGGCTCAGGTATTTGCTCTTTTTTAAAATGGAAGTTGCTTGCCGAGGTAACTCTCATCCCAATAGCTTATACTACAAACCAATAAGCCTTGCAAATATTTATACTTTACAAGAGTCTGCAATAAATGACACACATGGAAGAGCTGCGCTCCCCCCCCAAAAAAAAAACCCACCTGTAAAGGAAAGGAAATGGGGCACTCAGATTGGACAAAAGGATGTTGCATGAATATGAAAACAAACAAACAAAAAAGGTAGGTTATTGGAATCCCAGCAGACTTTAAGTTTCTCAAAAATAATGTCAATATCAACATTTGGAATTCTTGAAGGTGATAATTCTGCCAGAGAATACAAGATGTCACAGAAATGGAAATTAGTATATTCATTTGAAAGCCACATTCATACCACTTATCCTCCCTCTTCTCTCTCTTTCTCTCTCTCTCTCTCTCTCTCTCTCTCTCTCTCTCTCTCTCTCTCTCTCTCTCTCTCTCTGTGTGTTTTCATGGATGAAGTAACTTGCCTTTGCTGGTGGACACTCAAATTGGATTGGCCATTCTTTATTGAAGCCCCATAGCCCTCTCTAATGGCCTTTCCATTATGCAAAGCCTAGAAAACTAAAATGACATTTTCCTATATACCCTGACAACACAACTTTAATTACAGATACAAATTTTATATTCTGCTCAGATGAGTTCACAAAAACAAATGTAAGGCAGACGTCACAGGTTTACTTAGCCTTTAGGCCGTTTCTCTATAGGCAAAGTCATAGCCATGCTTCATGCTCCTGAGGGTTACAAGGTTCTGGCAATAATGGCTCATGGATTAAGGCTCATTCTTTGTTATGGATTCCTGATTCCCTTGTTCACAGCTGCAGTGCTCTGTTCTTCAGCTCAGTATTGTAGTGGGTAGTGCTATTCTGGTAGAGTCACTACTATACCACTACCACCATCCCACCCTGTCACTCATTGGCATGCAGTTTAGCAACCATTGTTTTAAGCTTTCCAGTGATAATGACATCCCCCAATTCTCTATACTCAGCTTTGACCTTTATATAATACATGGGTTTGTATTCCCTACAATGAACCTCAACCGTGGCTTCTTCTAGAAAACCTATCCATCAAGCGTACAAGCTTAAACCAAAATAACTAAGACCCTCTTTGGATGTCAACACTAACCAGAATTTTTTTTATTATTATTCTTTACTTCTTTCACTTTACCATTCCACTGTAGCTTTTTCCAAGCTGACCTAAAGGCATTTTGGAAAGACCACCCAGAGAAGCAAAAATGAATCTTCTATGAGGTAATTAATTTTGATTATCCAGAAAATGAGATCTAAAGTGAAAATCATGCTGAAGAAGAAATTTATGGGTTAGAGTTTGCTGTCACATCAAGAACTCTTTACCCCCATGTTCTTGTATTGTTAATTTATTTTACACGGGGTTGACTGACTGCTTGGTTGGCCAAAGTCAATCTAGAACTCATTTCAATGGCTACAGTGGACAAAGGCCAATGCTTCAGTTGAGAGATACAAAATGGCTCCTGAATTCTACCTGGAATAGTGAATTGTTCACACTTTGTTCCCACATGCATATTTTCACCAGGCTCCAATTTTTACCAAAAGAATAGGCATATAATAAGAAGAGCCCAGCAGAGCAAATGTGTAGTTTTATGTGCCACAGAAATATGTGTCTCTAAAAGACCCACAGGAGTTGCAGGTAGGCCAGAGGGTCTGTCAGTGAGTGACAGATATTCATCCTGTGGGGACATATAAGGATACACTATTTTAGAATTAAAAAAAAAAAAAAAACTTGCTGGTATTTGAAATCAAAATGCCTTTGAGTTGAGTTTTTGTACCATACATGTATTTATTTGTGGAGAGGAGAGATATGCACAGGCCACAGTGGGCATGTGGAAGTCAGAGGACAACTTCTGAAAGCCATTCTTCCCTTCAGCCATGTGGGCTCCAGGAATCACATGTTACGTCACGAGCCTTGGTAGCAAAAGCATGTTTAACCCACTGAGCCATCTCTTAGGCCCCTCCATGACTTTCACATCTAGATCTCTTGCTGCAAGCATTTCTCCCTTTATGATAAGCAGTTTCAAGAGAGGAATTGGTAAATTAACGAAAGAATTGAACTATCTTATTGGACTGTATCTGGAATATTCTCATCTACTTATAAAAGCCTATAAGAAAATAAAGTTCTATATACTCTATGGGGGATGCTCTATAGCAGTTATCTAAGTATTTGTTCTAGTGAAAATATTGATAGGATGGGGAAGTAGAGTAAACTGGAGTAAGATTACAGGAGGATATGCTGGCAGTATATATCAAAATTGAAAATGGGTTCTTTTGATCAAGAAATTCGGAGATTTATGCTTAACACAGAAGCATAACTGTAATAAACTGGTAATTGAGAAAGCTGGTAAAGGAGTGTTCGTCATATTGTGTATTTTCAAGGATCTGCATATACCACAGGGATAAGTGGGAGCACTTATACTTGACTCAGAGCAGACGTTCAAGTAAATTTAGTAAATTAATTTATGTAAAGCTATTTTTGTGCATTACATATTCTGGAAGGGCATATATCTATGTAGTAACTGTGATTTTGTTTTTTGTTATCACATGGGGTTGAAACCTGAAGCCACAGTGGAAATTATTCAAAACAACTTCTATATTTATAATTGTTCATATTCTGAATTATTTGCACTTTAACGGAAACACATGCCATTTTTACAATTTTTAAATTGCATTTCTATTTTGAAACAACACAATGTGCTCACGTACTGTGATAAAGAAACTTTGAGCATATGAGAATTTTTTTCATGACAAATAAAGAGGGGAAAACAACTCAGAAGAAAGGGTACATGGCATTAATGGGCTTTTCTCAGAACATATGAGCCCAAAGAGCAAGGAACACGTATGAAGATGCCAAAGTAAAACAATGGCGTACCACTTCTTACCCACTTCATTGGCAAAAAACATTACATCTGACAATACCCCAGGTTTTCAAAAATATAGGGATGTGCAAGCACTGTGAATCTGTACCAGCACTTCGGAAAACACCTGGTAAAATGGGAACTGTGCCAGCGACTGCACTCAGCTTCCCCCTGAGAGAGAATGACAGTCCTCTGCAGAAAGAGCTGTCGGCACTCACTCATGGTGTTACAGTGATTTCCAAAGAAAGTGCCCCCAGAAGCTGGAGAGGAAGCAAGGGAAGCAGGCTAGACTGAGAGATGGAGCAGAGGCCTGAATTGAGAGCAGGAGCAGGCTGTCTGGGCTGACGCAGAAAGGGAGCTAGCTCCAGGCCTGCCTCACTGTGCACCTGTGGTTGTCTCATGGCTCCCTAGATGGTATTGATGTAAACAATCAGGCCCTTCTAATTGTAACTGAAGGGGTAGTGGCTCTGGAACCCACAGGCAAGCTACTGAGTCTTTATTATGGGACATTCCACTTAAGTTCAGAAGAGACACATGGAACTAGCAGAAAAGTCTTCATGGGTATGGCTGAAGAACTGAGAGCACTTGTAATAGGTGTCAAGAATACAACAAATGGATATTAAATAACGTTATAGTTTACACTGAGGGGTAGGAAGAGAACCTTATATGCCTATATCGATTTATATATTTGACTTGGAAAATATGATGGTGAATATAGTTAAAATTGGAACCCTTTTATACATATTCACAAACCATCAAATGCAGTCAGCCATGGCTGGAGGAAAGCAAAGGAAAGCCTTATGACTTGGTTTTCAATAAGATCTGAAGCCAGAGGTGGAGCCACATTCATCCTGAAAGGCTTAGAGGGTCTGAAGAGTTCCAGGTCAACCTGGCCTACATACTCAGCTTCCCTACATACTGTCTCACAGGGAAGCACAATGGGAAAGGGAGAGAAACCATAGAAACTGAACCCTCTCTAAGTGTGTTTTGCTGGAGGGTAGAAACATTGTTGAGAATACTAATTTTATGTTAGCCAATTGTTGTTGCATTTTTGTTTTCTTTAAATAAGCTAAGCTATTAGAAATAAGCCATTCTGCCCCTTTAATGACAGCTGACATATTCTTCCCAAATGCCAGGCTGCTTTGAGTGGGCCTCTATCAGTCACACCTTGTTTTTGTTTGTTTGTTTGTTTGTTGTTTTTGTTTTTGTCAATCCATCTATGTTGAACTCTACAGATGTTGGGAACAAGCAAAAGAAACTTATTCTAACTACTACCATTTCATTTTCAGACTCCATTTGTCATAGGGACAAACCAAATTCAAGGTCACAGACCCCAGGGGAGCTGGGGACTTCTCTATAGCTGAACAACTTCTGTTGTAAGCAGTTGTCTGAGTCCAGACATATCAAAAACAAGATCTCTATCTTGTTAGCAAGGGTCAAACAAGTTCACATTCCCAGGCCTAGGAACGAATGCCTATCTCACTTCCCCAAATGTTTTCTTAATTGTCTGTTAATCAGTAAAGAATATAGAAATTGCTGTTATCTAAAACAAAGTATCTATGTTATAAAAATATAACCAATTCTTGTTATGCTCTAATTAAATACATGCTCCTCTGTCAGCTCCTCTGTCCCCTTATCACTCTGAGCTCTGGACCTAATATCTAAAGAGTATGAATTAAGGACCTTAAAGCCAGGTGCCCTAGATATGGCCCAGTCTCCAACAGGACCTCCCTTGTTTAACCCACAATGACAAAATACAATAGGATAACACTGTGGCTTCCCCCTAGCCCCATGTTCCCATCCTATAAAAATGTTGTACAATCTCTCAGAATGAAGTTCAGATCTCAAACTGGCCCTCTTCCCTGAGGGCTTAGAAAATAAAGCTTTCATTTAAAAGCTTCTGTATCTAAAGCGAATTTCCTTGTCTTCCACCCTGAACCCAACAGTCATGCTGAAGAAATCTCACTCCTGTATAGGACCACTGCCACCATAGATGTGCTTGATAAAATGGCCGCCATATAATGTGCACCTCAGCGGGCCCATGCCAAAGTGTCTCCCTGAGGAATCAGCCATACTGCAGGACAGGCTTAGTATAAAAGGAGTATTGGCGGGTAAAGGAAGAGACCTGGAAAAGTGGTAGAGGCAGAGAAAGGAGATGGACAGAGAACACAGAGAAAGAAAGGAAAAGAGGAAGGGACTGGCTGGGAACATGAGAGAGAGAAAGAGAGATAATGACAGAGAGAGAGAGAGAGAAAGAAAGAGAGAGAGAGAGAGAGAGAGAGAGAGAGAGAGAGAGAGAGAGAGAGAGAGAGAGAGAGAGGATGAATGATGGTCTTCTTATATACCTGACACCTGGCACCTAGCACCTGGCTCCTACTTGGCAGGCAGACACTAAAGCTGTTGCTAGGTAGCAGCTGGGTGGAGCCTAGAGGAATTGTTAACAGTCATGGCTGCTACTAAAACCACATTTCCCTTGGAACCCTTTGCCCTATACAACACTGAACAAGGCAGTGGACTAGCTTTGGAGGACCCATTCTGGGAAAGATCTGTAAACGGGATGGTCCTGTCCCCGTGCAATCTGTAAACAGGATGGTCCTGTCCCCATGCAATTATTCTCTCTCAGAAAGGGAGGGAGGTTACCAATGACTCAGCAAAAGGCTTGTGACTGGCACAATGTAAGGTTTGTGGTTGATCTTCATGTAAGGCTTCTAATAGGTGGAATTGAAAGCCATGCACACCCAAGGCTATAATTGATGAAATTATAGTCCATGCACAAGCATGCTTTGCCCAATTTTTGGTCGTAGAAGCAGGCTGTTCGCCATTGTTTGAGAGTGAGTCTGGGAGTGCTCTTTTCTGTACACTGCCTCCTAATGTCCAACATTAGGTACTATAAAGGCTTCTCCCAAATGGTCTCTTCCCTTATTTGTGGTCTTCATCATGGATAGAGCAGTCAGGACTGATAGCACAAAGAGCAGACAAGACTTTTCAGGCTTCCAAGTCTGGCAGCAGCAGCAACAAAGCATCTAAGCAGAGGTTTAAAGAGCCACAGAGCCGGGCATGGTGGCACACACCTTTAATCCCAGCACTTGGGAGGCAGAGGCAGAGGCAGGCGGATTTCTGAGTTCGAGACCAGCCAGGTCTACAAAGTGAGTTCCAGGACAGCCAAGGCTACACAGAGAAACCCTGTCTTGAAAAACAAAACAAAAACAAACAAAAAGAGCCACAGAGAGCTAAAGGCCCTAGCATCTAAAGCTCAGGGCTCTAACATCAGAAGGTAGCTACCAGTACCAAAGGGTTGGCAAGAACTAAGAGGTTTCTCCTGTTAGGTCTCAGTTCCCATGGAAAAGAAAGAAAGGCAGTGCCACTCTGTCATTATCCAAAATGACAGTCTGGGCTCAGCTCAGACTGGACCTATAGAAAGATTGCTGGCCAATGAGCTCACAGGCCACATGCCTCAGAAACCTGGAAAAGAGATTTCAGTCTACAGAACCACTTCCCTTACCTAGTCCTACTTCAGGCAAATCAGGCCATATCAAAGCCCCACACTAACCTCCTGGCTCCTTTAGTCCACATTAACATGGATCTGTGGTCAGAACTCCCCCACGTTCTGACTCTGGAGAGGCAACACACCAAATCACTCATGAGAAACGGTCTTGCTGCAAACTCCAAGAGGACTTTTATTTCAAGAGTGCTCTCAGGCCCACAGTCATACACCACACAGGGGTAGAGGACCGTGGCGCCCCAAGTAGCTGGGTAAGGGGGTATTTAAAGGAAGAAACCACAACTCAAGGCGGTGGGGAGAGTCACGAGGAAGTGGAAAGTCAAGACAGTTTTCTAGGAGCCTCTAAGAATAGCACCTTTGCATAGCAGGCTCCAGCAATGGTCAGGGTGGGTCAGGGTGACTTTCTTTGAATGAACATTCCCTGAACCCAGGAAGTGGGTGGGTGGAGGAATGTCACTATCTGTTTTATGATTAGCATGCCTTAGAGCATTGAGTCACAAAGGTCACATTCTCATGCCTGGGCCTAAAGGCCTAGAATTTTGTTTTTACATTATACTTTTCCAGTGCATATCAACACCACCAGCATCTTCCAGCCCTAGACTTCCATGCTGTTCCAGCTTCCAACTCTCTTAACCCCCCCACCCCACCCCCCGTTCCTGCTTCTGAGAGATAGCCCTGGCAGTTGCAAGTCTGTCAGTCTCTGTGCCTCTGAGAGATAACCATGGAAGCTTTGGACTCCCTCAGATGCTTCTGGCTATTCTCTGTCTACTGAAGAGATATCTACATGGCAGTTTCATATTTACAAGAAACTTGTTCAGTTTCACTGTGCTCTAGCTTACCCAGATAACAGAAGGCAAACACACACACACACACACAGAGAGAAAGAGAGAGAGAGAGAGAGAGAGAGAGAGAGAGAGAGAGAGAGAGAGAGAGAGAGAAATTGGAGACTAGTCTCAGAGAGTAGAGGGTTCCAGACAGTGATTAAAGGCAGAAATTTCAAGATGCTAACACCAGAGCATGACATGGTGGAAATGCTAAGAATACAGAAGATGAAAGGCTGACAAAAGATGAAGACTGGAGCCCCGTCCATGAGGACTGCAAGGCATGATTGCTAGATGATTTCAGTATTGCTGTCAAAGGTTAAAATGTGGACGCTCTCAGTATTGAAAACTGGAAGGCTTGACTCTAGCGGCTGGGTATTAATATTCTAAGCTTAGAGCATTATGCTCCTCTCTTGAGCACCTAAAACAATAAGTCTCCATCCTTGGAACCATAAGTTTCTAGTTCTCAAAGCTTACAGCTATAAACCTTTAAGTTTGGGGTACCAATTTTGAGACTCTGGACCACAGGACTGCCCATTCTAAGAGAGTTGGTCCTTTCCCTAACTATATTTTTTATATCCAGATAGATCAAAAGAATGTCTAGCCAGCTTTTTTTGACAGAGCCAGAGAGTTTTCTGCATGTGAACTTCATGTATGTCTTGATTTTCCAGCACATAGCAAGTGCACAATTGAGAAATAGGACCAGAGTTTTGTGATCTTATGTAGATTGTTCTAGACTTCTTGAAGTGCATGCCTGGCTGAATACCCCATCTCACCTTTGCTGCTTTGAAGTTAGTGCCAACACCAGGCAAATATTTCAGAGTTTGAGAAAAATAGACATGTATACACACACACACACACACACACACACACACACACATCTGGCAAACACCCTCTGTACACTCCCAGAAGCATCTTGGAGAAAGGAAAGCAAGAGGTTAGAAGAGGATGCTTCTTTGTTGGTGGCTGATACAGCTCAGGAGCAGGGATGGGTTAAAAGTGAGCTCTTTCAGCACTGGGCAGTGGGGCGGGGGTTGGGCATTGACAGAAGATATTTTAAAATTGGAATACTGTGATGGTTGTAAAACTCTGTAAATATGCTAAAATTCATAGAATTTCTCACTTAAAACAGATGAATTTTATGATGTGTAAATGATTTCTCAATCAAGCTATTTATTAAAATAACTCAGGCATTTATTCTTGAGGAAGGCTTAGTAACCAGCAAAACTAGGACCCAGAGGAGACCTGTGGCTTCTGCAACGAGCCATCTGTGGTTTTGCCATGCAATGCACTGAGACTTCCTACCGGATAAATTCAGAATTCTTGTTAATATGCTGTTAGTACAACTGGCATGCCACATAGGTCACAGATATGCCAGGACACTGCTGATCCTTACAGCTCTCAGGGCAGCTGCCTGGGGCCTGGCATGCAGAAAATTCTCTCAATTGTTTCTGGATAAGAGCTTCCTCCATTTTCTTCAGTGTGTCAAACAAATATGAATTTACTTTGGGTCTCATGATGTGCACATGGCTAGAAAGCACTACTTCAGAGAAGCACCACATCTGTTGAGCTTCTCTGCACAGGCATCTTCTTAATGAAATCCTAGGTCTTCTGCTGATGAGGATGGCATGAGGAGTCTTGACAAATTGGGGGTTTTATTAAACATGAGAAAGAGGGGCCCCATAGCTAGGAGAGGGCACCCTAGGTAAATGTGAGGGCAGTCAGAACCAACAGTGGGAATTGACCTGGATGCTCCCTCCCACACCTGCTCCATGCCCCTCCCTCATATGCCCCCTTCCGAGAATCATATTTATTCACCTGGAAAGCAGAAACTGTTGCTAACTGGAGCAGAAAAGTTTCCATGCAGATGTGAGAAAAGAAGACCAGAACATGAAGAAGAAGAGTCCCCATATAAACAACACAGGGTCACCTCTTCCTCTAATCTCAAAGACAGAGACTGAAGCCTGAAATAATTTTGAGGGTCTAGAAAGTACTTTAAAATGCTATGGAAATTCAGAATATTTTACAGTCCAATTTTAGAAATCCCTTACTAGGATCATCTGGACTTATCTTCCTATTTGGGGAGAAGGTTAGAAGAACGTCTCCTTCCCAAAGTTGGGGTTTCTCAGGATATACTGTAATGTGATACTAGGAATCCTTTCTGATCTCTTAATGTGGGTTCAGGATAATTAGTTTAGTCAGTTGGTAGAAGGAACCCAGGAAGGCTTATGAAGAGGTGATAACAGAGGTGGTGGGAAGGGAGAGAGAAAAGAGAAGCAAAGAGAAGAGAAGAGAAGAGAAGAGAAGAGAAGAGAAGAGAAGAGAAGAGAAGAGAAGAGAAGAGAAGAGAAGAGAAGAGAAGAGGAGAGAAGAAAATGAATTATCAAGCAGACCAGCACAATAGACATTATGTCACTAAACTGGGCATGTGTGGAAGCAGCATAGAATTTACATCTTAGAAGTAAGCATCCTTACATAATAAAAAAATATTAAAAATTAAAAAAAAGAAGTAAGCATCCTGAAAGACAAGAATCCTTACCCCATTCCCTGTCTGCTTTCATTTCCCACATTCTGGGCCTCTGTATATTGGCTTTAGGACCACTGCATGCAAGTGGACAAAGTAGATCTTTGGAGGCAGAGAAGATACTCACTCAGGGGATGTGGATCTGGTCATTGCAAGCAAGGTGTTAGTACATTGAGTTATTAAATGTGGCAATATGGTTAGGTACTGACAGCCCTGTCACACATGGCTAAGGCCTTCTTGTGTTTGAAACACTAGCTCTTTCTTAAAACGTCATGGAAGGATATGTTCACCAAATCCTTACTCTCAGAGCAGGGAATCAGGCAGCACCAATTTCTGGCCCAACACAGTATGGAAGTTACAGCTGCATTGGTGCATGGGAGTGCTGTTGGATGTTCTGAGAACATTGTGTTTTTCTCAGAATGGCACTGGGCAGTTGTGTAACTAGTCACACATAGCCATGCACTAGGGCTACCCGTGCTTCTGAAAACAGTCATTAAGTCTGATAGTGTCCCAAATGGAGACTCAGTAGTGTAAGAAAATGGGTCAATCCAAGCTCTTGGCAGATGGTTCTTAATTGTCATGTAATCCTTGTGTGCTGACAAGAAGATCTGGCCTTCTCCAATGCCAGTTTCAGACACACACACTTTAAAAGGAGTGTAGAGAAGAATGAATGCGAATGTGCTGGTGGTACTCTTAAACTGATGGCTTCAAATGCTGGATTTGCCACCTTTTCAAGTCACTTAAACTTAAAAAGCATAACTCATAATGATGGTAGAGGACATCAAGAAGGACTTTAATAACTCCCTTAAAGAAATACAGGAGAACAATGCTAAAGAGTTACAAGTCCTTAAAGAAAAACAGGAAAACACAAACAAACAGGTAGAAGTCCTTAAAGAAAATAAGAAAAACACATCCAAACAGGTGATGGAAATGGACAAAACCATACTAGACCTAAAAAGGGAAGTAGACACAATAAAAAAAAAAAAACAAAGTGAGGCAACACTGGAGATAGAAACCCTAGGAAAGAAATCTGGAACCATAGATGCAAGCAACAGCAACAGATGCAAGAGATGGAAGAGAGAATCTCATGTGCAGAAGATTCCATAGAGAAGATTGGTACAACAATCAAAGAAAATGCAAAATGCAAAAAGATCCTAACTCAAAACATCCAGGAAATCCAGGACACAATGAGAAGACCAAACCTAAGGATAATAGGAGTATATGAGAATGAAAATTTTTCAACTTAAAGGTCCAGCAAATATCTTCAACAAAATTATAGAAGAAAACTACCCAAACCTAAAGAAAGAGATGACCATGAACATACAAGAAGCCTATAGAACTCCAAATAGACTGGACCAGAAAAGAAATTCCTCCCAACACATAATAATCAAAACAACAAATGCACTAAATAAAGAAAGAATATTAAAAGCAGTAAGGGAAAAAGGTCAAGTAACATATAAAGGCAGGCCTATCAGAATTACACCAGACTTTTCACCAGAGACTATGAAAGCCAGAAGATCCTGGACAGATGTTATACAGACACTAAAAGAACACAAATGCCAGTCCAGGCTACTATACCCAGGCAAACTTTCAATTACCATAGATGGAGAAACCAAAGTATTACACAACAAAAACAAATTCACACATTATCTTTCCACGAATTGAGCCCTTCATAGGGTAATAACAGAAAAAAACCAAAGAATGATAGAAACCACGCCCTAGAAAAAGCAAGAAAGTAATCCTTCAACAAACCTAAAAGAAGACAGCCACAAAAACAGAATGCCAACTCTAACAAAAAAAATAATAGGAAGCAACAATTACTTTTCCTTAATATCTCTCAATATCAATGGACTCAATTCCCCAATAAAAAGACATAGACTAACAGACTGGCTACACAAACAGGACCCAACATTTTGCTACTTACAGGAAACCAATCTCAGGGAAAAAGACAGACACTACCTCAGAATGAAAGGCTGGAAAACAATTTTCCAAGAAAATGGTCTGAAGAAACAAGCTGGAGTAGCCATTCTAATATGGAATAAAATCGACTTCAAACCCAAAGTTATCAAAAAAAGACAAGAAGGGGCACTTCATACCCATCAAAGGTAAAATCTTCCAAGAGGAACTCTCAATTCTGAACATCTATGCTTCTAATGCAAAGGCAGTCACATTCATTAAAGAAACTTTAGTAAATCTCAAAGCACACATTGCACCTCACACAATAATAGTGGGAGACTTCAACACACCACTTTTATCAATGTACAGATCATGGAAACAGAAACTAAACAGGGACACAGTGAAACTAACAGAAGTTCTGAAACAAATGGATTTAACAAATATCTACAGAACATTTTATCCTAAAGGAAAAGGATATACCTTTTTCTCAGCACCTCATGGTACCTTCTCCAAAACTGACCATATAATTGGTCACAAAACAGGCCTCAACAGAAACAAAAATATTGAAAATGTCCCATGCATCCTAACAGATCACCATGGACTAAGGCTGATCTTCAATAACAAAATAAATAATAGAAAGCCAACATTCGCGTGGAACTGAACAACATTCTTCTCAATGATACCTTGGCCAAGGAAGGAATAAAGAAAGAAAGTAAAGACTTTTTAGAGTTCAATGAAAATGAAGCCACAACATACACAAACTTATGGGACACAATGAAAGCATTTCTAAGAGGGAAACTCATAGCTCTGAGTGCCTACAAAAAGAAACTGGAGAGAGCACACATTAGCATCTTGACAACACACCTAAAAGCACTAGAACAAAAGGAAGCAAACTCACCTAAGAGGGTAGACTGCAGGAAAAATTCAAACTCAGGGGTGAAATCAACCAAGTGGAAACAAGAATAACTATTCAAAAAAAATCAACAAAACTATGAGCTGGTTCTTTGAGAAAATCAACAAGATAGATAAACCCTTAGCCAGACTCACTAGAGGGCACAGGGACAACATCCTCATTAACAATATCAGAAATGAAAAAGGAGACATAACAACAGATCCTGAAGAAATCCAAAACACCATCAGATCCTTCTACAAAAGGCTATACTCAACAAAACTGGAAAACCTGGATGAAATGGACAAATTTCTAGACAGATACCAGGTACCAAAGTTAAATCAGGATCACATTAATGATCTAAACAGTCCTATATCCCCAAAAGAAATAGAAGCAGTCATTAATAGTCTCCCTATAGCAAAAATTCTTCTCAAGGATAAAAGAACCTCTGGTGGAATCACCATGCCTGACCTAAAGCTTTACAACAGAGCAATTGTGATAAAAATTGCATGGTACTGGTATAGCGACAGACAAGTAGACCAATGGAATAGAATTGAAGACCCAGAAATGAACCCACACACCTATGGTCACTTGATATTTGACAGGGAGCTAAAACCATCCAGTGAATGAAAGACAGCATTTTCAGCAAATGGTGCTGGCACAAAAGGTGGTTATGTAGAATATGTGAATTGATCCATTTTTATCTCCTTGTACTAAGGTCAAATCTAAGTGGATCAATGAATGCCACATAAAACCAGAGAGAGTGAAACTTATAGAGGAGAAAGTGGGTAAAAGCCTCGAAGATATGGGCACAGGGGAAAAATTCCTGAATAGAACAGCAATGGCTTGTGCTGTAAGATTGAGAATCGACAAATAAGACCTCATAAAATTGCAAAACTTCTGTAGGGCAAAAGACACTGTCAATAAGACAAAAAGGCCACCAACAGATTGGGAAAGGATCTTTATATATCCTAAATCAGATAGGGGACTAATATCCAATATATATAAAGAACTCAAGAAGGTGGACTCCAGAAAATCAAATAACCCCATTAAAAAATGGGGCTCAGAGCTAAACAAAGAATTCTCACCTTAGGAATACAGAATGGCTGAGAAGCACCTAAAAAAAGTTCAGCATCCTTAATCATCAGGGAAATGCAAATCAAAACAACCCTGAGATTCTACCTCACACCAGTCAGAATGGCTAAGATCAAAAATTCAGGTGACAGCAGATGCTGGCGAGGATGTGGAGAAAGAGGAACACTCCTCCATTGTTGGTGGGATTGCAAGCTCGTACAACTACTCTGGAAATAAGTCTGGTGGTTCCTCAGAAAATTGGATATAGTACTACTGGAGGATAGTGTAATACCTCTCCTAGGCATATATCCAGAAGATGTCCCAACCGGTAAGAAGGACACATGCTCCACTATGTTCATAGCAGCCTTAATCATAATCCAGAAGCTGGAAAGAACCCAGATGCCCCTCAACAGAGGAATGGATACAGAAAATGTGGTACAGTTACACAATGGAGTACTACTCAGCTATTAAAAAGAATGAATTTATGAAATTCCTAGGCAAATGGTTGGACCTGGAGGGCATCATCCTGGGTGAGGTAACCCAATCACAAAAGAACTCACATGATATGTCCTCACTGATAAGTAGATATTAGCCCAGAAAATTAAGATATCCAAGATATAAGATACAATTTGCAAAACACATGAAACTCAATAAGAATAAAGATCAAAGTGTGGATCCTGTGCCCCTTCTTAGTATTGGGAACAAAACACCCATGGAAGGAGTTACAGAGACAAAGATTTGAGCTGAGAGGAAAGGATGGACCATCTAGAGACCGCCATACCCGGGGATCCATCCCATAATCAGCCTTTAAATGCTGACACCATTGCATACACTAGCAAGATGTTGCTATAAGGACCATGATATAGCTGTCTCTTGTGAGACTATGCCGGGGCCTAGCAAACACAGAAGTGGATGCTCACAGTCAGCTATTGGATGGATCACAGGGCCCCCAATGTATGAGCTAGAGAAAGTACCCAAGGAGCTAAAGGGGTCTGCAACCCTATAGGTGGAACAACAATATGAACTAACCAGTACCCTGGAGCTCTTGACTCTAGCTGCATATGTATCAGAAGATGGATTAATCTGCCATTAGTGGAAAGAGAGGCCCATTGGTCTGGCAAACTTTATAGGCCCCAGTACAGGGGAACGCCAGGGCCAATAATTGGGAGTTGCGGGGAGGTAATGGGGGACTTTTGGGATAGCATTGGAAATGTAAATGAAGAAAATACCTAATAAAAAAATCTCAAAAAAAAAGTTTCCAATGCATGGTGCTGTTCCCCCATAGCTCCATTGTCAGGCCACCTCACCACCCACCTTCACCGCCTTGAAACACCAGGAACATCCAAACTGGAACCTACCATAACTTTCTCCTGAGACGCTTCATCCAGCAGCAGATGGAATCAGATGCAGAGACCCACAGCCAAAGATCAGGTGGAACTCTGGGAGTCTTTTGGAAGAAGAGTAGGGTATAGAAGTCAAGGAATTGGAGGAGTCAAAGACACACCAAGAAGACCTACAGAGTCAGCTAACCTGGGCCCATGGGAGTTCACAAAGACTGAACCACCAACCAAAGAGCATGCAGGGACTGGACCTAGGACTCCTATACATTGGTAACAGATGTGCAGCTCGGTTGTTGTGTGGGTCCCCTAACAATTGGAGCGGGGGCTGTCTCTACTTCTGTTGCTTGCCCTTTCCCCTAGTTGAATTGCCTGGTTGGGCCTCAGTGGGAGAGGATATGCTTGGTCCTGCTGGGACTAGACATCCTAGGGTGTGGTGGTACACAAGCAGGGCTTCCTCTTCTCTGAGGAGAAGGGGAGGGGCAATGGGGGAAGGGACTTGTAATGACTGGACTGAGAGCAGAGGAGGGAGGAGGCTGTGATCTAGATGTAAAGTGAATAAAAAATAAATTATTGAAGAAAAAACAGTTTCCAACACATGATATTTAGAAGACACATTGAAATCATACTACTCACAAGGCAAATTAGCATTATAGCAATTATATTGTGGCTGGAAGATGCTGCTAGCTTCTAGCCCTGCCATCTTTCTTCTCATTCACATATCTGGAGAAGAATCATACCCTAAGTCATATGGATAACCCCATTCCTTCCACCAACTCCACTTACGGAGTTTTGAATTTCAGCACTGACTTCTGTGCAGCTAAGATTCCAACCACACCTTGGATTATAATCCCAAATATGACAATCCCAGCTTTATCCCCCAGGACCCAATCCCTATGCTACAGGTTCCCTTACCATCTCCTCCTCCTTCCCTTGAACTCAGAATGAAGCCTGTCTTGTGTCAGGGAAGTAGATTATAGTAGTCCATTTATATTTCCTCTACAAACCAAATGCCTGCCACAGGCAGGTGGATGTTCTCCACTGCTGGACCTCAGATGCTATAATCCTGTTTCCTTGCATGTCTGTCCATACAAATCTCTACCATGGATTCTTGTGTCTCCCTCATGGTAAATCTTAGTTCCCTTGACCTAACCATTAAATATTTGCCCTAGCAGAGAGGAGAAAACTATAATCTCTGATAGACTCCCCTGCCCTGTATGGCAGAGGGACTTCGTCCTCAGCTAGCTGATAATAAAACCTCTTGCAGTTTACATCAGGTGTGGTTTTCTCTCGGGATGTTGGGGTGTTGGCCAGCTCATCCCTGGACTTGAGCTGAGGCCCAGCATTTGGGGTCTTACAGTAATAAATGTTAAAATAAAATATCATTAAATTGCTATCTAATAGCAAAAACTCTTCTCAAGGATAAAAGAACCTCTGGTGGAATCACCATGCCTGACCTAAAGCTTTACTATAGAGGAATTGTGATAAAAACTGCATGGTACTGGTATAGTGACAGACAAGTAGACCAATGGAATAGAAATGAAGACCCAGAAATGAACCCACAAACCTATGGTCACTTGATCTTCGACAAGGGAGCTAAAATCATCCAGTGGAAGAAAGACAGCATTTTCAACAAATGGTGCTGGCACAACTTGTTGTTATGTAGAAGAATGCGAATCGATCCATTCCTATCTCCTTGTACTAAGGTCAAATTTAAGTGGATCAAGGAACTTCACATAAAACCCAGAGACACTGAAACGTATAGAGGAGAAAGTGGGGAAAAGCCTCGAAGATATGGGCACAGGGGAAAAATTCCTGAATAGAACAGCAATGGCTTGTGCTGTAAGATCGAGAATGGACAAATGGGACCTCATGAAACTGCAAAGCTTCTGCAAGGCAAAAGACACGGTCAATAAGACAAAAAGGCCACCAACAGATTGGGAAAGGATCTTTACCTATCTTAAATCAGATAGGGGAGTAATATCCAATATATATATAAAGAACTCAAGAGGGTGTACTCCAGAAAATCAAATAACCCCATTAAAAAATGGGGCTCAGAGCTAAACAAAGAATTCTCACCTGAGGAATACCGAATGGCTGAGAAGCACCTGAAAACATGTTCAACATCCTTAATCATCAGGGAAATGCAAATCAAAACAACCCTGAGATTCCATCTCACACCAGTCAGAATGGCTAAGATCAAAAATTCAGGTGACAGTAGATGCTGGCGAGGATGTGGAGAAAGAGGAACACTCCTCCATTGTTGGTGGGATTGCAAGCTTGAAAACCACTCTGGAAATCAGTCTGGCGGTTCCTCAGAAAATTGGACATAGTACTACCGGAGGATCCAGCAATACCTCTCCTGGGCATATATCCAGAAGATGTCCCAACCGGTAAGAAGGACACATGCTCCACTATGTTCATAGCAGCTTATTCATAATAGCCAGAAGCTGGAAAGAACCTAGATGCCCCTCAACAGAGGAATGGATACAAAAAATGTGGTACAGTTACACAATGGAGTACTACTCAGCTATTAAAAAGAATGAATTTATGAAATTCCTAGGCAAATGGTTGGACCTGGAGGGCATCATCCTGAGCGAGGTAACACAATCACAAAAGAACTCAAATGATATGTACTCACTGATAAGTGGATATTAGCCCAGAAACTTAGTATACCAAGATATAAGATACAATTTGCAAAACACATGAAACTGAAGAAGAACGAAGACCAAAGTGTGGACACTTTGCCCCTTCTTAGAAATGGAAACAATCACCCATGGAAGGAGTTACAGAGACAACGTTTGGAGCTGAGACAAAAGGATGGAGCATCTAGAGACTGCCATATCCAAGGATCCATCGTATATTTAGCCTCCAAACGATGACACCATTGCATACACTAGCAAGATGTTGCTGAAAGGACCCTGATAGATCTGTCTCTTGTGAGACTATGCCGGGGCCTAGCAAACACAGAAGTGGATGCTCACAGTCAGCTATTGGATGGATCACAGGGCCCCCAATGGAGGAGCTAGAGAAAGTATCCAAGGAGCTAAAGAGATCTGCAACCCTATAGGTGGAACAACATTATGAACTAACCAGTACCCCGGAGCTCTTGACTCTAGCTGCATGTGTATCAAAAGATGGCCTAGTCAGCCATCACTGGAAAGAGAGGTCCATTGGACATGCAAACTTGATATGCCCCAATACAGGGGAACGCCAGGGCCAAATAAAATGGGAATGGGTGTGTAGGGAAATGGGGGGAGGTTATGGGGGACTTTTGGGATAGCATTGGAAATGTAATTGAGGAAAATGCGTAATAAAAATATTAAATAAAAAAGAATAAATTTAACATATTGCTGGGAAAAAATGCTATCTGAATGTCAGTAATGGAAGAATTAATCTTTTGGGGAAAGGGCAAAGAAAGCTTTGAAAAAGATGTGATGTGTGAGCTAAGTTTAAAAGGTGAGTATAGCCTTAGCAGATAGGAAAGGGGAGAAACATTGTATTTTGATTTTCTTTCTTTTTTAACCTGAGCCTAGGGGAACTTTGCAAGCCATTGCTTCTCAGTTTGGAAACACTATCTTCAACAATCTATCAGAATTTCCCCCTTTTGTCTTTTTTTCTTTTTCCCTTTAAGTTTACAACTCCTCAGGCTACCCTGACAGTAGTATCACTGAATACGGATGTTAATGTCCTTAGGGAAGTAGTTGCAGGACACTCCAGGTTACAGAAATCTGTGTATGATTAATTCTTGGTATAAAATGATGTAATGTTTACATATAACTTGTACTCATTCTCCCACATAATTTATTTTTCTTCACAAATGCTTATAATTCAAACAGAATTACATCACCCCCCCTTCTTTCTTTCCTCCCTTCAGCACCTCCTTAGTAAGCACCCTCACTCCAACTGCTCCTAAGTCTTGCCACCATTCAAGTTGGTAACCCTTTTTATCATTACATATGTACAGTATATGTTCTGTATATATAATATGTATACATGTATATACACACCACATACATGTGTATATATGTGGTACATATATATGTGCATACACACACACACACACATATAGTACCAGCTAGTTTTGTGTCAACTTGACATAGCTGGAGTTATCACAGAGAAAGGAGTTGGGAAAATGCCTCCACGAGATTCAGTTGTCCAGTTGTAAGGCATTTTCTCAATTAGTGATCAAGGGGGAAAGGCCCCTTGTGGGTGGGACCATCTCTGGGCTGGTAGTCTTGGTTCAATAAGAGAGCAGGCTGAGCAAGCCAGGGGAGGCCAGTAAGATACATCTCTCCATGGCCTCTGCATCAGCTCCTGCTTCCTGACCTGCCTGAGTTCCAGTCCCTACTTCCTTTGGTGATGAACAGCAGTATGGAAGTGTAAGCTGAATACCCTTTCCTCCCCAACTTGCTTCTTGGTCATGATGTTTGTGCAGGAATAGAAACCATGACTAAGACATATATATATATATGCATATATATAAATGTATATATATATACATATGTATATATTAATACATATACATGCATATATATATACATATACATGCATATATATATACATATACATGCATATATATACATATATATATATTAACTGCTGAGCTCTTCAGCTCCCATGATAGCCACATAATATAAACCATTTCCAGATGATTATTTATAATGTTAAATACAATGCAAATGTTATATAAATAATTGCTATACTAAACTTTGAGGAAATAACCAAAATCTATATATGTCTTACACAAATCCTTTTTTTCCAAATATTTTATATTCAAAATTTGTCGCATCTATGAGGGTGAAATCTGCATGTACTGTGGGCCAACTGTATACTTTGTATAATACAGAGCACTCTCTGAAGTATAGGTGGTTTTTATTTACATAAATTGTATTACACTATAAATACCATCCCCTTCCCTACAGTGTTCATTCAAGACTGTTTAAAGGTATAAGAGTGTTGTTGCTCTGTCTTCTACTACAGTGCAATGCTCTATGGTCCTCACAAAAGCCTCATCTTTCTTATCATAACCTCTGAAAAACACCTAGATTGCTTCTAAGTTGCTCCCCTCTCTCCCCCTAAAAAATCTTCATATCTGTCCCCCTACAGATCTGTGCATGAATGGCTCTCAGTCATAATCCCTGGGGTTGAGATTGCTTGGTCATGGAGCAACGGCATACTTAATTCTATAAGACATTGGCAAAATACTTCCAAAGCAGGTGTCTTCAGAAAAGATGTATTTGAAAAGTAGCCACTACCAGGTACTATTCTGGGCACAGGAGATTTAACAGTGAAGAAAGTCTCTTCCTCAATAAATTTAGAGTTAAGTATAAGAAAGTGCAATGACTTATAAATGCATATTGAACTATCAAGAGAAAATTGCCATGGAAAAAATAAAGTGGGGCTGGGGTCAAAGAGTGTCAAAAAGAGCTATTGTAGCAAAAGTCTTTAGAGAAAAGCTCTCAGAGGGGTGATATTTAATGGGGAGCTGAGGGAAATAAGAGAGCACCTTATATTAGATGGGGGTGGGTGAGAACACTCAAGTCAGGCAGAAGAACCAAGCTTGGGGGAGGGAGCATGGTGTGTGTGTGTGTGTGTGTGTGTGTGTGTGTGTGTGTATCAGAAAGAGAAAAATCTTTTAGAATTTTTAGCCAGTAGATTTCTATTAGACAATAATGCTAGCAAAATGCTTAGCACCACACACATGCTCACTTCTGACCAACTATTCCCATGTAAGGAGCTCAGCTGCAAAGGTTTGGAAAGGCCCTTCTTTGTTAGAAGGTAGGACAGTGGGGTGAATGGAGGCCAATGAGAAGGGCTGTGGCCTATGTCAGTGCAGTACATTTTGACTCTACTGTTCTTTAGGAGCTGTAGAAAAGCATTTTTTGTTGTTGTTCTCAGAATAGCCCACGGGACCTGGTTTCATAGTTAGACCTTGTGCTAGCTGATAGTTCTCATCCACCCTGATCACCAGGACAAAGGCACCTAGAATATGATGCTCATTGCAGAAAAGTTATTTTAAGAACTGAGGAGTTATTCAGAATACATGTTGACCCTAAACCCATCCCTTGCTCATTGGGAGTTTAGAGCAGACAGGGTCTCAGCAGGATGTCCCAGGTTAGCGCCCAAATCATCTGCTAATTACTTAGGTTTGAATACAGCTGAACAAATCCACCTTCCCAAGTCACTGCCAGGGGTTTGAAGAACTTCATTCTGACTACATCTCAACAGGACACACCAAGGCTCAGATTGCTGTACCAGGAGGGATATTTTTCACTTGTCTCCTTCTTAATCCTGCAGCATAATCAGTTTTCTTGTCTACAGATTTGATGGAATTCATAGAAAATATGAGGAGATATTAGGCTCCACTAGAAATTGGTATGATGAATTATAAACAGGAACGAGAGATTATTTTTTCACCTTCTGGACTGACAAACATCAAGGGACTGACAATATCCACTGTTGGGGAGAGTGGGAGGGAAATGGCCACATTGTTCCCCTTGGTGGAAGTTTTAATTGGCAAGGACATTTTAGAGAGCAATTTGGCAGCTTCTAGAAACATTCAAAATGGTCAGTGTTTGGCCCAGCAAACCTTTCAACCGAGTCTCTTAAAATTCTATGTAATAGATACAATTGTATGAGTGTCCCCAAAGATAGATGATATGTGAGTAGATAAATCGATAAAGATATACATAGCTATACATAGTAAAAAAAATGCAATTGCCCTGAATGCCTATCCATGGGGAAATGGTTAAGAAATTATGGCATATCTGTACAATGAAGGCCTTGGTGTGTACCAACAAGCAAAGACACCATAATATGGACACAATAATTGAAGACTATTTAGGATGCCATCATTACACATATACATGCATGTATGTGTGTTTGCGAAGGAACTATACATTTACATAGAACCAAACATTTGCTTAGGTATTTTTCTAGAATTACACTTCAACTATTAACTTTATCACCTCCCTGGGGAGGAGAATTAAAGGTGGTTAGTAAGTGTAGTTTAAAAGGTTTTTTGTATCTTCTAATTTAACACCTGTGTATTACTTGAGTATTTAAAGGCAATTTTATATGGCAAACAGAAACTAAAGGACTGTATGCCATTTTATTTATTTTGTCTTCCTTCTCACCAATGCCATTATCACCCTGATCACCCATTCAAACCCTTGAGGCCTTTTCCTTTTCTTAGTTCAAGACAATTCTTGAATCCTAAGCAGTCTTACTGTGGCTGATGGCAGCTCTGCCAGCTGTTAATTATTCATGCTAATGGAAGGGGCTGGAGGCACAGATAATGCAAAATCAAGAGGAGTAAATCTTACTGAGTCTGATCTACTCCCCTCCTGGATCCCTTGGGAGCCAATCACTTACAGTAGATATTTACTCAGCAATGAGCATCCATTGATAGAGATTGATATTTGTCTCTGCAATTTTATGTCCTCCATATCCTCAGACCTGCAGATTCACATGCCTGCCCAGTGACTTCCTTTACTGGCCCTTTCCTGGAGTGAGGTCTGATCTCTCTTGGGGATGAATATAAAAATTTCAAGCCCCAGTCATTATCTACCAATGGGCTAGTCCTTTCATGAATAAAATAGATGATAGGTGTCCTTGTTCTCTCTCTCTCTCTCTCTCTCTCTCTCTCTCTCTCTCTCTCTCTCTCTCCCTCTCCCTCTCTCCCTCTTTCCCTCTCTCCCTCTCTCTCAAAGAGAAAGTTTCTCAACGAAACTGATGGATTTGCCAGTTTGTGGAACAGACAAGAATGAAATGGCTAGAATTTTTAAAATGACAACTGTTATTACAAAGGAAAATATAGAACAACCAGAGCCATACTTTGCTAATTAGAGTATAAAATGGCAGACATCCTTTGGGAGACTGGAAATTTCTTATAATCATACACCTGGACCTACTCCCCAGCAATTATATCCCCAAATAGTCCATTTACCCAAGTGAAATGAGAATAGGTTCACAATGAGACTTAGCTATGAACATTGATAGCAACTTCATTCGTGATAGCCACAAACAAGAACCAACCAAATGTCCACCAATAGATTAACAAACTGTGCTATGCAGTGAAATGCATCCAAATGCTAAAAAGGAATCAATGATAATTATTTCAAGAACTTGGGTGAATCTCAAAAATATTTAGTTAAAACTGTATCATACCTGGACAAGTACTCAAAAACTACATACCCTACCACAAAGACTCTTGTATATTCATATTTACTGTTGCTCGATTCACAATAGCAAGGAACTGGAACTGGCCAAAGTCACACACACACACACACACACACACACACACACACACACACACACACACAGAGAGAGAGAGAGAGAGAGAGAGAGAGAGAGAAATTTTAACTGTAAAGAAAAATGAAAAAAATTCAAGAAAATATATTAATGAGAAGTGTAGAATATTAAGCAAGGTGATCCAAACTCAGAAAACTGATAATAAACAAACAATACAGTCACATTTTCTCTAATATGTGAATCGTAGCTTGTAATGTGTGTGTATTGATGGTATAGATAGGAGTAAAGACTAAAGGACTAGAAAGAAGACCAAGAGAGGGTGAAAGAGGAGCCTAGCAATGGGGGAAGAGCAAAAGGACATGTGTTGTATAAAATTGGATAGGAGACACAGGAAGCAGTTTCAAGGGGAGGAGACTGCTAAAACACTCCCCAAAGCCATCATGGTATCTGATACATTTTATGCTAAATTATATATATATATTTATTATAAATTATATATATATATTACACACACATATAGTTGATCAGAAAGAGTCAGACCAAAAATTACTGTCCAATCTTTATGAGCATCTAGAACCCAAAACTAATCGATCTCGGTAGATATCAGAAAGAGGTTGCTTATAAACTGTGTAACATATGACATACTTCTGTCTCGACATCTGATCAGCCAATCTAAGTCTTCATCTCTTTCTATAAGGGCATTTATCATGACATTCTCAATTGAACTTTAAAATTATCTGCCTTCAAATACAGTCACCCTCTGAGGTACTGGGGATGACAATTTAGCCCATCATAACTGCATTTCTTTATATATAAATTATTTCTCAATGGAAAGGGGAGCTGAGAAGCTAAGTCTCCTCTCATATGCACCCAGGATCTTAGTTTGTGGAACAGCTATACATCATTCAAAGTCAAAGACAGAATGAGGAAGTGGGGATGCTGTGACAGCTGGCACATGTTGGCCAGAGCCTTTCTCATGGATCAATAGTTATAATAATCTTGTAAGGCATATATGTCTCCATTTTTCACATGTAGAAGCTATATCAGAGACAGAGACGCAGAGAGATAGAGACAGACAGAGGGAGAGGGGGAGAAGGGGCAAGAGGGAGAGAGGAGAGGAGAGGAGAGGAGAGGAGAGGAGAGGAGAGGAGAGGAGAGGAGAGGAGAGGAGAGGAGAGGAGAGGAGAGGAGAGGAGAGGAGAGGAGAGGAGAGGAGAGGAGAGGAGAGGAGAGGAGAGGAGAGGAGAGGAGAGACTTACTTCAAGTCATATAGCTGTAAAGTGGCCAAGACATGATATAAACCCTAGTAGACTGTTACTAAAATCTGGATAGCCATAAGTCAACTCTGCTTCACTCCCTAGAGATCACTGTTAACTGGACGAGTGCTGGAGAGATGGGTGTGCCCAATAGATGGGACACTCCTAAATGAGAACAGAACTACAAGATAGAGACTAAAGAAACTAGCTAGCCATTGTGTGATGCTGGACATGCAGCAGGCCTTTAGTATATAGCCCAGGCTGGCTTCAAGCTCATTTTGTAGTCCAGGCTGACTTGAAATTGGTGATCTTGCTGCTAGCCTTACAAGCATGCAGCAGCACATGGAGCTTTGTATTCAGTTTTGATTCACTTGATCTATTTATCTGCAGGGAATGTGAACCCACCCTCATCCAGAAGGCCCTAAACACATATGTGCTAACTTCTCATTACAGCATAATATACACAAAGCAAACTTTCTCGGTGATCCTTTGTAGATGGCACTCCTCCTACCAAAGCTAACTATGTCTGTGCTTTAACTAGCATAATTCATGTTTCCTTCCATTATTAGTTTCCAAGAGCAACCAAAACAAAGTAGGTGGCTGTTTTAAGTCATTAAAAACTGGACAGCTTAAAATAATAGGAGTTTATTGTCTTCTGACACTAACATTCAAAACCAAGTATGAGAATGGCCTTGGTTCCCCGGAAACCTGTAAGGATGCATCCTTTGTTATCTCAGCCTAGATAACAAAGCTTCTGGTGTTTGGCCAGCAATTCTTGGCATCCCCTGGCTTGATGACTGCCACTCTTCAGTCTTCACCATCAGGTGACATTCTCCTGTATGTCTGCACCTCTGGGACTTTCCCCTTCGAAATACAACTTCAGTCATACTGGATTAAGGGTCTGCCCTAACCCAGCTTGGCTTCATCTGCAACCACTGTTTCCAATTAAGTTCACATTCTTGTATACCAAGGGTAGACATTCAACATTTGTGAGGGCATATTATTTAGCTCACAATAGCATCCAAAAGGAAGAAAACAGAATCCTTACTACAGCAAGCTTATTTCACACCATGCCATGGTTATGATTCCTCCATGATGTAGAATGGAGCTATAGGTGTAAGGTTAAATCTTCCAGATGTACTGCATTCGGTTTTATGGAAATATTATGATTTACTTACCCATCCTACTATTGTCAAACATTTAGAAAATGTCCTGACTAATGCTGGCAAAAAAAGGACTGCTGCGAATATTTAAGTAGCTGCATTTTGGTGAATCTATGTGTGTGTTTTGTTAGTATCTGTGTGGGAGCAGAATTGCTGGGTAACAAGATAGGCCTGGGGTCAGCTTGAAATTATATAGCAATATCATTCCAAAGTGATTTTTTCCCCAAATTATCCTTCCACCAGCAGTATCGGGGAGGTCTGGCTGCTTTCCTTACAATACGTTCTATTGCCTTTTTCATTTTAGCTCCTCTGGTGGGTGGGTGTTGATATCACATTGTGCTGTGTCTTGAATGTGCTTCTTTTCACTTTTCATATCAGCTTCCCATCTCTTTGTTGATCTTATATACTTCCTTGTCTCACCACCACCCAATTACCACAAATGAGCATTTGCAAACCTCTTTCAGCCAGATGCCTTCACTGGTATACAAAGCAGTGCCTTTCTGCATCTCCCAACTTCTTTTAGAGTTTCCTTGCAGTAACCCTGAACTGCCCCTGAACTCAGTCCTACCATGGAAGGAGCCATGCTTTTTGCTGGCTAGTTTGCCTTTCATGCCTTAACATGCTTGGCAAAACAAGCCTATAGGATCTGTAGTGCATGCAAATGCACTTGTAACAATGCCTCCTACCATGCCACTTTGCTTGATGGGTGTTCTTACTGTGTAGTTGTTATACACATTTCCCACGTGCAGGGCAGTTACATTAGAAAGCAGGCTAAAGATAGAAACAAAGCCATTGGGGACCCAGTGGGGATGAGTGGGAAGGTAGCCATTCCTTCTGCAAATCACCCTTAGCAGCCTTCTCCCCTAGGGAAAGGATCAGTCTCTCAGGCTAGAAACTAGACCTGCTGCCCCCTCCCTCCTCTCCCCTGTGTTTTCTGTCCAGAAGGTAGCAAATTTGAGGCTAATGCATCTTTACTAGGAGACAAAGGGAATCCTTAAAAATATGTAAGCTTACAGGGGTGGGGATCAGTCATCTAATCTCGATATCGGTCTTGCTACTCACTGACTCTAGAGACTTGTCCCTTCAAGTGCTATTTATTTATTTATTTATTTATTTATTTATTTATTTTATTAATTAGGTATTTTCTTCATTTACATTTCCAATGCTATCCCATAAGTCCCCCAAACTGTCCCCCCCCAATCCCCTTGCCCCCGACTCCCACTTCTTGGCCCTGGTGTTCCCCTGTACTGAGGCATATAAAGTTTGCAAGACCAATGGGCCTCTCTTTCCACTGATGGCCTACTAGGTCATCTTCTGATACATATGCAGCTAGAGACATGAGCTCCGGGGGGTACTGGTTAGTTCATATTGTTGTTCCACCTATAGGGTTGTAGACCCCTTTAGCTCCTTGGGGACTTTCTCTAGCTCCTCCATTGGGGGCCCTGTGATCCATCCAATAGCTGACTGTGAGCCTCCACTTATGTGTTTGTTAGGCCCCAGCATAGCCTCACAAGAGACAGCTCTATCAGGGTCCTTTCAGCAACATCTTGCTAGTGTGTGCAACGGTATCAGCGTTTGGGGGCTGATTATGGGATAGATCCCCGGACATGGCAGTCTCTAGATGGTCCATCCTTTCATTTCACCTCCAAACTTTGTCTCTGTAACTCCTTCCATGTGTGTTTTGTTCCCAATTCTAAGAAGGAGCAAAGTGTACAACTTTGGTCTTCATTCTTCTTGAGTTTCATGTGTTTTGCAAATTGTATCTTATCTTGGGTATTCTAAGTTTCTGGGCTAATATCCACTTATCAGTGAGTACATATCATGTGAGTTCTTTTGTGATTGGGTTACCTCACTCAGGATGATGCCCTCCAGGTCCATCCATTTGCCTAGGAATTTCATAAATTCATTCTTTTTAATAGCTGAGTAGTACTCCATTGTGTAGATGTACCACATTTTCTGTATCCATTCCTCTGTTCAGGGGCATCTGGGTTCTTTCCAGATTTTGGCTATTACAAATAAGGCTGCTATGAACATAGTTGAGCATGTGTCCTTCTTACCGGTTGGAACACCTCCTGGATATATGCCTAGGAGAGGTATTGAGGTATCCTCCGGTAGTACTATGTCCAATTTTCTGAGGAACCACCAGACTGATTTTCAGAGTGGTTGTACCAGCTTGCAATTCCACCAGCAATGGAGGAGTGTTCCTCTTTCTCCACAACCTCGCCAGCATCCGCTGTCACCAGCATCTTAGCCATTCTGGCTGGTGTGAGGTGGAATTTCACGGTTGTTTTGATTTGCATTTCCCTGAAGATTAAGGATGCTCAACATTTTTTCAGGTGCTTCTCAGCCATTCCCTATTCCTCAGCTGAGAATTCTTTGTTTAGCTCTGAACCCCATTTTTTAATGGGGTCATTTGATTTTCTGGAGTCCATGTTCTTGAGTATATATATATATATATATATATATATATATATATATATATATATATATTGGATATTATTCCCCTATCTGTTTTAGGATAGGTACAGGTCCTTTCCCAATCTGTTGGTGGCCTTTTTGTCTTATTGATGGTGTCTTTTGCCTTGCAGAAGCTTTGCAATTTTATGAGGTCTCATTTGTCAATTCTCGATCTTACAGCACAAGCCATTGCTGTTCTATTCAGGACTATTTCTCCTGTGCCCATATCTTCGAGGCTTTCCCCCACTTTCTCCTCTATAAGTTTCACTGTCTCTGGTTTTATGTGGAGTTCCTTGATGCACTTAGATTTGACCTTAGTACAAAGAGATAGGAATGGATCAATTCACATTCTTCTACATGATAACCACCAGTTGTGCCAGCACCATTTGTTGAAAATGTTGTCTTGTTTCCACTGGATGGTTTTAGCTCACTTGGCAAAGATCAAGTGACCATAGGTCTGTGGGTTCATTTTTGGGTCTTCAATTCTATTCCATTGGTCTACTTGTCTGTCGCTATATCAGTACCATGCAGATTTTGTCACAATTGCTCTGTAGTACAGCTTTAGGTCAGGCATGGTGATTCCACCAGAGGTTCTTTTATCCTTGAGAAGAGTTTTTGCTATCCTAGGTTTTTTGTTATTCCAGATGAATTTGCAGATTGTCCTTTCTAATTCGTTGAAGAATTGAGTTGTAATTTTGATGGGGATTGCATTGAATCTGTAGATAGCTTTTGGCAATATAGCCATTTTTACTCTATCGATCCTGCCAATCCATGAGCATGGGAGATCTTTCCATCTTCTGAGATCTTCTTTAATTTCTTTCATCAGAGACTTGAAGTTCTTATCATACAGATCTTTCACTTCCTTAGCTAGAGTCACGCCAAGGTATTTTATAATATTTGTGACTATTGAGAAGGGTGTTGTTTCCCTAATTTTTTCTCAGCCTGTTTATTCTTTGTGTAGAGGAAAGGCCATTGACTTGTTTGAGTTAATTTTATATCCAGCTACTTCACTGAAGCTGTTTATCAGGTTTAGGAGTTCTCTGGTGGGATTTTTAGGGTCACTTATATATACTATCATATCATCTGCAAAAAGTGATATTTTGACTTCTTCCTTTCCAAATTGTATCCCCTTGATCTCCTTTTGTTGTCGAATTGCTCTGGCTAGGACTTCAAGTACAATGTTGAATAGGTAGGGAGAAAGTGGGCGGCATTGTCTAGTCCCTGTTTTTAGTGCGATTGCTTCCAGCCTCTCACCATTTACTTTGATGCTGGCTACTGGTTTGCTGTAGATTACTTTTATCATGTTTATGTATGGGCCTTGAATTCCTGATCTTTCCAAGACTTTTATCATGAATGGGTGTTGGATTTTGTCAAATGCTTTCTCTGCATCTAAGGAGATGATCATGTGGTTTTTGTCTTTGAGTTTGTTTATATACTGGATTAAGTTGACGAATTTCCATATATTATACCATCCCTGTATCCCTGGAATGAAACCTACTTGGTCAGGATGGATGATTGTTTTGATGTGTTCTTGGATTCGGGTAGCGAGAATTGTATTGAGTATTTTTGCATCGATATTCATAAGGGAAGTTGGTCTGAAGTTCTCTATATTTGTTGAGTCTTCCTCTGGTCTAGGTATAAGAGTAATTGCTGTTTTATAGAATGAATTGGGTAGGGTACCTTCTGCTTCTTTTTTGTGGAATAGTTTGGGAATAACTGGAATTAGATCTTCTTTGAAGGTCTGATAGAACTCTGCACTAAACCCATCTGGTCCTGGGCTGTTTTTGGTTGGGAGACTATTAATGACTGCTTCTATTTCTTTCGGGGATAAAGGACTGTTTAGATCATTAACCTGATCTGGATTTAACTTTGGTACCTGGTATCTGTCTAGAAATTTGTCCATTTCATCCAGGTTTTCCAGTTTTGTTGAGTATAGCCTTTTGTAGAAGAATCTGATGGTGTTTGGATTCCTTCAGGATCTGCTCTTATATCTCCCTTTTCATTTCATTTCTGATTTTGTTAATTAGGATGCTGTCCCTGTGCCCTCTAGTGAGTCTGTCTAAGGATTTATCTACCTTGTTGATTTTCTCAAAGAACCAGCTCCTAGTTTGGTTGATTTTTTGAATAGTTATTCTTGTTTCCACTTGGTTGATTTCCACCCTGAGTTTGATTATTTCCTGCCATCTACTCCTCTTTGGTGAATTTGCTTCCTTTAGTTCTAGAGCTTTTAGGTGTGTTGTCAAAATGCTAGTGTGTGCTCTCTCTTGTTTCTTTTTGGAGGCACTCAGAGGTATGTTTTCGTCTTAGAAATGCTTTCATTGTGTCCCATAAGTTTGGGTATGTTGTGGCTTCATTTTCATTAAACTCTAAAAAGTCTTTAATATCTTTCTTTATTCCTTCCTTGACCGAGGTATCATTGAAAAGAGTGTTGTTCAGTTTCCAAGTGAATGTTGGCTTTCTATTTTTATGTTGTTATTGAAGGTCAGCCTTAGTCCATGGTGATCTGATAGGATGCATGGGACATTTTCAATATTTTTCTTTCTGTTGAGGCCTGTTTTGTGACCAATTATATGGTCAGTTTTGGAGAAGGTACCATGAGGTGCTGAGAAGAAGGTATATCCTTTTCTTTTAGGCTAAAATGTTCTGTAGATATCTGTTAAATCCATTTGTTTCATAACTTCTGTTAGTTTTACTGTGTCCCTGTTTAGTTTCTGTTTCCAAAATCTGTCCATTGATGAGAGTGGTATGTTGAAGTCTCCCACTCTTATTGTGTGAGGTGCAATGTGTGCTTTGAGCTTTACTAAAGTCTCTTTAATGAATGTGGCTGCACTTGCATTTGGAGCATAGATATTCAGAACTGAGAGTTCCTCTTAGAAGATTTTAACTTTGATGGGAATGAAGTGCCCCTGCTTGTCTTTTTTGATAACTTTGGGTTAGAAGTCGGTTTTATTCGATATGAGAATGGCTACTCCAGCTTTTTTCTTCAGACCATTTGCTTGGAAAATTGTTTTCCAGCCTTTCACTCTCAGGTAGTGTCTGTCTTTGTCCCTGAGATGGGTTTCCTATAAGCAGCAAAATTTGGCTCCTGTTTGTGTAGCCAGTCTGTTAGTCTATGTCTTTTTATTGGGGGAATTGAGTCCATTGATATTAAGGAAAAGTAATTGTTGCTTCCTATTATTTTTGTTGTTAGAGTTGACATTCTGTTCTTGTGGCTGTCTTCTTTTAGGTTTGTTGAAGGATTAATTTCTTGCTTTTTCTATGGTGTGGTTTTTGTCCTTGTATTGTTTTGTTTTGTTTTGTTTTGTTTTGTTTTTTTCTGTTATTATCCTTTGATGGGCTGGATTCATGGAAAGATAACATGTGAATTTGGTTTTGTTGTGGAATACTTTGGTTTCTCAATCTATGGTAATTGAAAGTATGCCTGGGTATAGTAGCCTGGGCTGGCATTTGTGTTCTCCTAGTGTCTATATAACATTTTTCCAGGATCTTCTGGCTTTCATAGTCTCTGGTGAAAACTCTGGTGTAATTCTTTTTTTTTTAAAGATTTATTTATTTATTATATGTAAGTACACTGTAGCTGTCTTCAGACACTCCAGAAGAGGGAGTCAGATCTTGTTACGGATGGTTGTGAGCCACCATGTGGTTGCTAGGATTTGAACTCCTGACCTTCGGAAGAGCAGTCGGGTGCTCTTACCCACTGAGCCATCTCAGTCTAATGTAATTCTTATAGGCCTGCCTTTATATGTTACTTGACCATTTTCCCTTACTGCTTTTAACATTCTATCTTCATTTAGTGCATTTATTGTTCTGATTATTATGTGTCAGGAGGAATTCCTTTTCTGGTCCAGTCTATTTGGAGTTCTGTAGGCTTCTTGTATGTTCATGGTCATCTCTTTCTTTAGGTTTGGGAAGTTTTCTTCTATAATTTTGTTGAAGATATTTGCTGGCCCTTTAATTTGAAAATCTTCATTCTCATCTACTTCTATTATCCGTAGGTTTGGTCTTCTCATTGTGTCCTGGATTTCCTGGATTTTTTGAGTTAGGATCTTTTTGCATTTTGCATTTTCTTTGATTGTTGTACCAATCTTCTCTATGGAATCTTCTGCACCTGAGATTCTCTCTTCCATCTTTTGCATTTTGTTGCTGATGCTCGCATCTATGGTGCCAGATTTCTCTCCTAGGGTTTCTATCTCCAGCGTTGTCTCACTTTGGGTTTTCTTCATTGTGTCTACTTCACTTTTTAGGTCTAGTATGGTTTTGTTCCTTTCCATCACCTGTTTGGATGTGTTTTCCTGTTTTTCTTTAAGGACTTGTAACTCTTTAGCAGTGTTCTCCTGTATTTCTTTAAGTGTGTTATTAAAGTCCTCCTTGATGTCCTCTACCATCATCATGAGATATGCTTTTAAATCTCGGTCTAGCTTTTCGGGTGTGTTGAGGTATCTAGGTCTGGCTGAGTTGCGAGTGCTGGGTTCTAATGATGGTAAAAGTGGTCTTGGTTTCTGTTAGTAAGATTCTTATGTTTGCCTTTCACCATCTGGTAATCTCTGGAGTTAGTTGTTATAGTTGTCTCTCATTAGAGCTTGTTCCTCTCGTGATTCTGTTAGCCTCTATCAGCAGACCTGGGAGACTAGCTCTCTCCTGAGTTTCAGTGGTTAGAGCACTCTCTGCAGGCAAGCTCTCCTCTTGCAGGGAAGGTGGACAGATATCTGGTGTTCGGACCTGCCTTCTGGCAGAAGATGAAGGCGCGAAACAGCGCTTGTCCCAGAATCTGTGTAGCTTCTGTAGTCCACACTCTCATCTGTGCAGAGTAGTCTCGGCAGGATCCAGGAACCCAAGATGGCTCCCCCTGATGCAGCCCTCCCGGGCTGGGCAGACACCTCTCCTCTGGCAGGGAAGGTGCCCAGATGTCTGGCACCCAAAACCCAGTCTGCCCCAGAATCTCTGTGTGTTCTGCCTCTCCTGAAGCTGTTAGCCTCTGCAGTCCACACTCTCACCTGTGCAGACCAGTCTTGGCAGAATCCCTTCAAGTGCTTTCTACAGTCCAGTTGGAGCAGCCAGTCTGAATTGGGCACCATCTGACTGGGTTGAACACTCCAAGTAGAATCACTCTTTGCCAGTCATTAGAATACTACATGCTCAAAGAACCCAGTTTGCTCAGCCTGCATTTTCTTGTCTTCAAATCAAAAGTTCTACTTTCAGAACAAAAGTTGTGAGTTGCCTAGTAGCCTCTTCCTTATACACACTTGGTTTCAAAACCAGTATTGAATGAATTAGAACTCTCATATTTGGCATGTATTGAGGTACCAGGATGCTGGTCTGATATGGATCACATGTATATCATAAGTATAAGATGGCAAACATGTTAAGAAACTATAAGAAATTACTATTGACCATGCAGTGGCTCATACTTTTAATCCCAGCACTTAGGAGGTAGAGGCAGGCAGATCTTTGAGTTCAAGGCTAGCCCGGTGTACTTTAGAGTGAGTTCCAGAATAGCCAGAGCTGAACAGAGAAAACCTGTTTTGAAAAATAAAGTAAATAAAAGACATAATTATTGAAGATTTACCAAGAATTTCACCTCTGTAATGGGAAGCATACACAACCATCATCATTGCAAGCCTGGTGAATAAGGACAGCAAGTCTATAGATAGGTGAAATAATGACTTTTCTTCAGTAGCCCTAAGTATTGTGTTTTCTATCTATTGTACAAAAGAGAATAATTTCAATCTGCAGAGAAGGTTCATGGAAAATTGTGTGGTAGTGATGCCTTCAAGGAGAGCATTGGAACACATCATAGGCTTTGTCTGCTGTTTAAGGCCAAGGGAGGGTTGTGGAAGGGTTAACTGGAATAAAGAGGAACTGCTAGAAAAAGCCCACATAAGCATCAGAACAGACACACACACACACATATATGTATGCATGCCATATATGTGTATGTCAGGCGTGCCTGTGAAGGCTGTAAGATGATGTTAAATCTCTTCTAGCTGGAGTGAACATGGGTGCTGGGGTCTGATATCCAGTCCTATGTAACAGCAGCTAGTACTCTTAACTGCTAAGCCAACTCTCCAGTCCCTCTTTTTGTCTTAATCCATATTTTTTGCCATATATCTTGGCAGTCTCTTTCTCTGCAGATTTGAATTTGGCCATGTGAGCTGCTAGGCCAACAGGTTATTGGCAGAAGCGAGGCAAGCAAGGGCACGCTATTGACTCTGCCCTCTCCTCCTTGTTCAATTGCAGAAGGAAAAGCTTCCCCCCACCATATGCCCATAGCTGCTACTTGGTAAGGCTGACTCCAAAATGAAAATGCATGGATTATACCTGACTATTGCCTTGTACTGTGATGTAGCTAGACCTATGGTATGAAGCTGAGATGCCTGAGACAACTAAGTCTAGGTCAGCTGCTACCATTAGGAAACATAATGGTTCTTGGGTATGTTGAATTTGTAGCAACAGCTCACTATTTCAGACTCCTAATGAATTAGTTTTCATTCAGCTCATTAATGCAGCAGAATCCCATTTTTTTTAAAGACTTGAAAACTGATCTATGAAAAACTTCCATTTGTTTGTTTATTTGTTTGTTTGTTTGAGCCAAGGTCTCTCAACATAACTCTGGCTTGTCCTGAAACTCACTATATAGACCAGGCTGGCCTCGAACTCAAGAGATCCAAATGAAAAACTTTTAAAAGGATCTTCTTAAAGTGACCCAAGAACCCTCAGTCCTTATACTTCAGCCTGCTGGCTGCTGTAATTACAAGTGCATTCAGTTGCCCAGTCTCTGTTTCTGTATGCTTCTCTCTCTCTCTCTCTCTCTCTCTCTCTCTCTCTCTCTCTCTCTCTCTCTCTCTCTCTCTCCTCCCATCTCTGTCTCTCTTTCCTTCTTTTACATTTTATTTACCTCAGTGTTTGTATACATCAGAGGACACCTTGAAGGAGTAACTTTTCTCTTATCATGTGGATTCCAGGGATTAAACTCAGGTCATCAGGCTTGGTGGCAAGTGTGGCATGTTGATGGTCCACACCTTTTCTTTCTTTTTTTTTTTTTTTATATTTTTATTACATATTTTCCTCAATTACATTTCCAATACTATCCCAAAAGTCCCCCATAGCGCCCCCCACTTCCCTACCCACCCATTCCCATTCTTTTGGCCCTGGCATTCCCCTATATTGGGGCATATAAAGTTTGCAAGTCCAATGGGCCTCTCTTTCCATTGATGGCCGACTAGGCCATCTTTCGATACATATGCAGCTAGAGACAAGAGCTCCAGGGTTCTGGTTAGTACATCATGTTGTTCCAACAATAGGGTTGCAGATCCCTTTAGCTCCTTGGGTACTTTCTCTAGCTTCTCCATTGGGAGCCCTGTGATACATCCAATAGCTGACTGTGAACATCCACTCCTGTGTTTGCTAGGCCCCGGCATCGTCTCACAAGAGACAGCTATATTTGGGTCCTTTCAGCAAAATCTTGCTAGTGTATGCAATGGTGTCAGCGTTTAGAAGCTGATTATGGGACGGATCCCTGGATACAGCAGTCTCTAAATGGTCCATCCTTTCATCACAGCTACGAACTTTGTCTCTGTAACTCCTTCCCTGGGTGTTTTGTTCCCAATTCTAAGAAGGTGCACAGTGTCCACACTTTGGTCTTCATTCTTCTTGAGTTTCATGCGTTTATCAAATTGTATCTTATATCTTGGGTATCCTAAGTTTTGGGCTAATATCCACTTATCAATGAATACATATTGTGTGAGTTCTTTTGTGATTGTGTTACTTCACTCAAGATGATGCCCTCCAGGTCCATCCATTTGGCTAGGAATTTCATAAATTCATTCTTTTTAATAGCTGAGTAGTACTCCATTGTGTAAATGTACCATAATTTCTGTATCCATTCCTCTGTTGAGGGACATCTGGGTTCTTTCCAGCTTCTGGCTATTATAAATAGGGCTGCTATGAACATAGTGGAGCATGTGTCCTTTTTACCGGTTGGGACATCTTCTGGATATATGCCCAGGAGAGGTATTGCTGGATCCTCCGGTAGTACTATGTCCAATTTTCTGAGGAACCGCCAGACTGATTTCCAGAGTGGTTGTACAAGCTTGCAATCCCACCAACAATGGAGGAGTGTTCCTCTTTCTCCACATCCTCGCCAGCATCTGCTGTCACCTGAATTTTTGATCTTAGCCATTCTGACTGGTGTGAGGTGGAATCTCAGGGTTGTTTTGATTTGCATTTCCCTGATGATTAAGGATGTTGAACATTTTTTCAGGTGCTTCTCTGCCATTCGGTATTCCTCAGGTGAGAATTCTTTGTTCAGTTCTGAGCCCCATTTTTAATGGGGTTATTTGACTTTCTGGAGTCCACCTTCTTGAGTTCTTTATATATATTGGATATTAGTCCCTTATCTGATTTAGGATAGGTGAAGATCCTTTCCCAATCTGTTGGTGGTTTTTTTGTCTTATTGATGGTGTCTTTAGCCTTGCAGAAGCTTTGTAGTTTCATGAGGTCCCACTTGTCAATTCTCGATCTTACAGCACAAGCCATTACTGTTCTATTCAGGAATTTTTCCCCTGTGCCCATATCTTCAAGGCTTTTCCCCACTTTCTCCTCTATAAGTTTCAGTATCTCTGGTTTTATGTGAAGAAAGAAATTATAGAAGATCTCAGAAGATGGAAAGATCTCCCATGCTCATGGATTGGCAGGATCAACATTGTAAAAATGGCTATCTTGCCAAAAGCAATCTACAGATTCAATGCAATCCCCATCAAAATTCCAAATCAATTCTTCAACGAATTAGAAAGTGCAATCTGCAAATTCATCTGGAATAACAAAAAACCTAGGATAGCAAAAACTCTTCTCAAGGATAAAAGAACCTCTGGTGGAATCACCATGCCGGACCTAAAGCTCTACTACAGAGCAATTGTGATAAAAACTGCATGGTACTGGTATAGTGACAGACAAATAGACCAATGGAATAGAATTGAAGACCCAGAAATGAACCCACACACCTATGGTCACTTGATCTTCGACAAGGGAGCTAAAAACATCCAGTGGAAGAAAGACAGCATTTTCAACAAATGGTGCTGGCACAACTGGTTGTTAACATGTAGAAGAATGCGAATTGATCCATTCCTATCTCCTTGTACTAAGGTCAAGTCTAAGTGGATCAAGGAACTTCACACACCTTTTCTTTATAGAGTAAAATACATAGGCAAGAGAACAAAGAGCGACCACCTACAATCTTTTATTTTTTTGCTTTTCTCATAACCTAACCACTAGCTTGTTGACAACTTGACACCTTGAGACTTTGAACTTTAAATCCTCTCCAAAAATGAGGCCTGTTCTTAAGAAAAGTGAAACTTAAGGAGCTGAAGGGGATTGAAATCCCATCAGAAGAACAATACCAACTAAATGGACCACCCAGAGCTCCCAGGGACTAAACTACCAACCAAAGAATATACATGGCCGGGGGCGGGGGGGGATCCATAGCTCCAGCTGCATATGTAGCAGAGGATGGCCTTATCTGACATCAATGGGAGGGAGGCTTGATGCCCCAGCATAAGGGGATGCTAAAGGGTGAGGAGGGAGTGGGTGCTAAGTAACTACTTTATATGCACCCTCATAGAGGCAAAGGGGAGGGGATAGAGGGGGAATGGGATGGAGGGGTTTTTGGAGGGGTAACCGAGAGGGGGGAAATCATTTGAAATGTAAATGAATGAAATGATTCATCTAAAAAAGTATCAATCACTTTTTAAAGTTTGGGAAATTTTTCTGGTGATGTATTTACCTAAAGATCATCAGTCATTTGCTTATCGTGAGCTGCAGGATGAGAAATTTCTACTTGTGGCAACTGAAAGTCAACCAGTAGTTAGGCCCAAGGACCACCGAGGGCTGAGTTGTCAGTGGAAACCTTGGATTTCAAGGCTCCTGTTTGAGTTTCTCAGGAACCCGAGGAAACATAAAAACACTTGGCTTTACTTATACTCAGCTGGATAGAGGCTTGGAAAAACAATGACTGTGGCTAGTGACTCAGTGGCCTTAAGCCAGTTGCTCGCACTTTTCTTCACCCCAGGCTGTTTCATTTTCTTTTGCTCCTCAAAAATGGGGAATAGTAACACTATTTCCTCTACAGCTGTCTGGAAATAAAGGAAGATAATGCAAATAAAGTGGCTACTTTGCATAATACCTGGCTTTAACTTGTAGTTTTAGCTACAAGTTATAAGAGATCCTATGTCAAATGGCTTAAACGACTGAGAAATTTGTTGTCTCACATGCTCAGTGAGCTGTATGGGACCCGAGCAGGGTGCTGACCACGATTTCTCTGCACATTTTCTTTATTCCGACTTAGGAAGCGCTCTTCCCGCCCCCTCTCCTCCTCTTCTCCTTCTTCTCACCCTCTGTCTCCTTTCCCTTCTCCTTCTTTTTCTTTCTTTTCTTTTGGAAATAATCTACCTAGGAAATAAATAAACTCTGTGAACTTGTGAAGATTCAGAAGACCTAAGGTTGATTCTTTGTGCCATTGTCACATTGAAAAGAAAAGATAAAGGTGACAGACAATACATAGCAACCTTCCCACTCCTTGAGCTCGACAATATTTTCCCTTCAAAAATGCTATACTTCAACATTTTTCTATAAAATCCTGGCACTCTCTTGGCAGATGTACATAGATTTTTACCTGCTTATCAAACGTATTTTCTTCTCCACCTAAAGAGACCTCTCTTGGAAGAGACAAAACTATTCTGTGTGATTTGAAAAAGGCTACCCTTCTCCATATATGTGCATGCACACAAGCCACCTCAGCCAGTCAAACACCAGCATTGCCTCAAACAAAAAAATACATTGTCAGTTGGCTTAGAGACTACGATTAGAGTGCATGGCCCAAGCCTAGCCAATTACACTCTCCTCCTGAAAATTTGAACCCTGGCCTTAAACAGCTGTGAAAAGAAGCACAGCTTAATGTTCACACAGCCAGTGCTAGCAAAATATGCCTTATGTATTATGTTTATTCCCGGAGCTGTCATGATTCCAAATGGGCCCAACTTCAGATCATCTTGAATATTCAGTTCTCAAGTCTTCCAGAATGTATCTAGTAAGTGTTGCCACCGATCATAGTGTGTGCTGTTGCAACCTTACATTTGAAAGCTTTAATTGCTAGTGTGGTTATGTCTAGAAATAGGCCTTGTAGAGAACCATTAATATTAAGTAGCTCACAAGTAAGACAGTCCAATCTGATAAAACTACTGCCTTTATAAGAAGGGGGAAACAGAGTTCACACGCCTAAACTAAGGAATTCTAGCAAGGAAACAAGGAAGAGACCTGTCACCAGAACCTGACTTACAACATCTTGATCTCAGATCTGTCCTGTTAAAGCCATCCAGCCTACAGTATTTTGTTATGACTTCCTGGGGAGGCTAAGAACAGTACCCCTTTTCCTCTTAAGATAACCACTCATTCTGAGGCAGCCACACCACCGTTAGATTGTCACCACTTGCACCTTCAGAATATACAGGCAATCTGCTCACCTGCACAGAAAGGGGGAAGAATGAGGGTGGTGGGTGGTGGGATCTGCTTGCAGTTCTTCTCACACCCCCGCAAAGCATCTGGAAACAAAACAGTAGTATTCATTTACCTTTGCTGAAACAGACTCTTCCTAACATGTTCGGCAATCTCAAATGCCTGAGAAAATTCAGAGCCCTAAAGAGGTGGGAAACAAAAAGAACCCACTCTATATCCCAGACTGAAGTAAGAACTCACCAAAGCAAAAAGAACAGAAGAAAACACGGGGAACAAAATTGCTCCCAAAAAGATCTATGAAAAATCAAAAAACATTGGCTCTTCCAAAGATCTCTAGGTTAGTTTGTCCAGCAAAGGTAACACTTGTCCTTATTGTAACAAGTCATTCGCTGACATTGAATAGGAGCTTCGAACTAGGAAGCAGGGGACATGTTAACTAGGCTTCACAATTCGCCTGAAGTGTTTTACTGCTCAAAAGGAAACGACAAAACAGAAGTTGATAGACTAAGAATGAAGAGTTACCTTATATACACTGAGACAGATCATGAAAAAAACCCTGAATTCTCAAGGCTGGAGTCCAGATTTAAATGCTATAACTCAACAAGACCTGAAGTTTTGATTAGCATCACCTCTATGTTGTATGGAAAACCTGCGCAAGTACTTTTGGAGGAGCCAGCTATATAAGCAACTTACGTTGCTACAAAATTCATAGGCTTCTATGAGGTAGAGTGATTTATTGACAAAGAATTCAGAATGATGAGCCTTGAGGAGACATTTGCATATTTATTTACTATCCAATCAATACTTTTGAAGATTCTTCATAGTATCCTGGCACCAGTTCTTCCTGTTCAGGTCCAAGAACCATCTCTTTGTGTTCTTTATTGCCAAAAGCATCATTCCCAGATAATTTCTTATCTCTCATTGCAAGAAAAAGGTAGCATGCAGGGCTGCTGCTGCTCACAATGTCGTGGTCACTTAGAATCTATTTTTGTAACTTTATAGATCTCCTTGTCTCCTCAGGACCCTCACCCCACTTACTGAATTTATCAGAACTGATTACTTTGCCCATGATGCTATATCATCCAGATTGCCACCCACAAGCACTGACCTTCAATGTCTATTTCAAAGACCATTAGTAAGCTTCACTCATGGTCACAAACTAAAGTCATACTGAGTATGTGAGAAAAAGCAAATTGTGATTCATTTTTTTTTATCATGTCACATGGAACTATTCAGAATGTCAAAGCTGAAACATGAAACCACACACATCTTCCAATCATCTTTCCCCTTGATCTGTGTAGACTGACATTCCTGTATCTCTACAATATGAATTCTTTGTATGTTGATCTCTGTCTTGGATTCTATCTTCCAGGCATCACATGGTCTTTGATCTTTTCAACTCCTGGCATCTATAATTACTCCCTTAACACCAGTACAGAAGTAGACCTATTAACATTGTCATGAAAAGACAATGATTTTCTTCAGTGGTGTAGCCACTTAAATTGTCCATGTTTCTGTACACAACCCCTCACCCACACTTTGAGAAGCAATTTTAATTAATTTTAGTGGTCCATCAAGTTGGACTTGGGTAGAATTCTTTCTTTGGTCTATTAGTGTCCTATCTGGTGTGATTAGTCACTTAATTGGTCTATCTAGGCAAAGCTTAATGGAACTAGGCAGCAGGTTCTGACAAAATCACACTATAGGACAGGTCTCAAATGGGAGATTTTTTTAAAATGGAAGAAGGGAGGGGGATGCAGAGGCTGCCTCTAGGGGAAGAAAAAAAAGAAGAAGAGGTGGTGGTGGTGGGGAAACAGCTTTTTATAGGGACCTAAGCCCATGCACAGGAAAACTTGCATCAGAGTTGACAATGGGAATTTGTACCTTTGGGCAGCTAATGATGATATGTCTTGTAGCTGGACTGCCTGGTGGTTCCGTTGTCACCAGGTGGGGCTGGCTGTAGAGACTACACGATTGCCCGAAAAGCTCATACAAACTCTCATCTGCTTTTCTCACTTCACCTACTAGTGTGCAGACAGGAGAGGAACCCACGGGCAATTAATGAAGAGTTGTCTAATTTGGGCGAGTAGTGCCTCTCTCTTTTCCTGCATGAATTGAGATCAATGCAGGAAAGCACGGTATGACTCTAGTTGCAGGCAAAAGATGACACTGATCAAAACGATCCATTGCAGCACAATCAAGGGAAGTTGCCCACCCATGAAGGAAAAGTGAGCCAGAGCCCAAGGAGGAGCAAGAAATGCCAGAATTTTCAGCCAGAATTAAGAACACAGCACAAAAGCAGCACAGCAGTCAAAATAAGGACAGGTCAGACTTCCCTACTGAAATCCAACGTGGGACAGCCCTATAGGCAAAAGACCCTGAATTCTCTAGAGGATCTGACCACCCCTCTCTAGGGATTAGGCCATGTTGAAGATAATTCGAAGTGAAGGGAGAAGCAAGGAGCAAGTCCTCAGGGAGCTCCATTCAAGACATAGAGTGGAGGCATAGGAACTACTGAGGAAGATATTTTCAGTGGCCAGAGCCCGCATGGAACTAGGCGGTGAGGAGGTGACGCCATGCTCAGACAGCACTGTGGGCCAATTCGGGCATCAAAGGGATAGTGAAAGCTTCTAGAGAGGAATTCTAAAGCACAAGAAGCCCTGGCACAAGGACAAACTAAGAGTGTCATTTCATGAGTCCAAGGTCCACACCAGGCCTCTTGTTGCAAATTCTGATGGCAGGCCACGTAGGTGAGATTTCTAATGGTACAGCCTTGCTACAGCATCTCAAAGTTGGAAAAGCAGAGAGATGAGCGGAATCTTCAGTTCCTAGACAAGCAATAAGCCCCAGGAACTGTTTTGGCAAACCTTGGGGTACTAAATACATGCACCCTTTAAAGAGATTTATTTCTTGTATCCATCTTGGAGAAGTCCAGACAAAACAGCAATCAGAAAAATTTCTTCCAAAGTATTCAACTCAAGGGAGCCATATTCTAGCTACACAGACTTGGGTATAGAATACCAGCTATTCTATTCCAGTATGTCTTGGATATTGTTTCCCCTCCCCTCTTCCTTGAAAGAGGGAGGTCCTATTGTGGGTTTTTTTTTTTTTTTTACTTTATCGCTGCATATGGGTGATTAAATTCACCAGTTATAGTTGAGATCATCTTAATGTTCACTAATACTAAATTCAAATTTAGCATTACCTTCACATAGTACTGTAGGCAGAAAGCGTCTATAGTAGGTATTAGAAATGCTGGTCCCCAGTGAATCACAGATATTTTGCATTGTAGAAAATTGATGTTTTGCTAAATATATTTCAAAAGCATTTTATTTTCTTTGTTTGAAAGCATAATTCTGAGAAGGAATCCATAGCATTAGGAAGCCGAAGCGTCCCTACTACATAAGAGTAAAGAAACCTTGATGGAGATGGAGACTGACTATAAAGAAGGACAACTCAGCCTGACTCAGACATTAGAAAGCCAAAACATGGAGTCAGATTTAGTATCTGGAAAATACTAGTTTCTTTTGTTCCCTTCTTCTCCCCTCCCTCTCTTTCCTTCCTTCCTTCTTTCCTTCCTCCCTCTCAAGCTGAGCAGTTATCTTTTTTCATTACACTTTATCAGTTATTTCTGTTTGCAATGGGAGTGACATTTCTGCCAGCTCAGTCCACCAAGTTATTGGAACACTACATGCCTCTCCCATTGCACCCTTCCAGCTACATGTTTGTGGATTTACATGGATTGCCTTCGTTCTGACTCAAAGGAAACCTGAATTTTGAAGGTTAGAGACTCGATAGAGCAAGGCTGGATTCAGAGAAGGAGGATTCTGTGCCCTGGAATAGATTCTGCTCACATGACGGTTAGTCTGGCCCTGCCCTTATCCAGAGAGACAGTGCCCCTATCAGCTAAATCCTTTCTCTTCTGAGAAGCCCTAATTAATGCACATTCTGATTTGTCCTTCCCTGCTGAGGACTTCAGATTAATGATGACTAGGTTCCATGTAATTTAATAAAAACAACAATGGCTACAATTTACTGTACCCTTACTGAGCTGGGAGCCCTGGGGTAACTCTTGACTATTATTTGTCTCACTATATCTAGGAAGGAACCGAGGCTCAAAAAATTTCAGTGAATTTCTCAAGGTCGCACTGTTAGAAAGAGGTAAAGCAGGTTTCATGCCAAGGCTTGTTGAATTTCCTAACACTTAACCACTTGCCATAGTGCTGTTATGTTTTAATGGCAAGGGGAAATGAGTGATTTCATAATAGGACTTGAGCACCATGGCAATAAAGATGAGGGAGCACTGCTGCATCACTATTACAACTACCCTGCTTTCAAGCCCCTGGCTTTACACTCTGGAGATGCTCAGCATACTGATAGGGATGGATGAGCAAGGGGAATATGACTGAGAAGCCAGGAGGCTGGCTCTAAGATTTGCCAGCCAAATAGGAGGTTGCATTCTTGCCTCAACTTCCAGCCATCACTTACAAGACAGTTAGAACCTGTGGTGTGGGGAGTAGGAAGAAACGAGATAGAACTCTAGTTTGTCTAAAATGTTAGGCATCCACATACCTGTAGTTTGGGGATAGGACCTTGCTTCCTATGTCTCCGTTTTGGTCCATAGGGATGTTGGGCAGATCTAAGAGTTCACAATCTTTCAGGGAGAAAAGAGAAAATGTTGTTCAAAAAGATTCATTCTTGCCAAAATTTTGATCCTGCCCTTCTTCCTTCTACTTCTTATTAATCCTGCTTCCTCTGGCTTGTGGCTGGTCTCCTCTCGGGTTTTATGATACAACCTTGTGTCACCATATAATTCTTCTCAATTGTTAGCTATCCCTTGTCATCCACCTCTAGAGTTTAACCTCTGACATAGTGATAAGAACCTTTGGTTCATGAATCAGACTGTGTAGGCTCATACACTCACTTCGTTTTGGTTTCCTAGTAAACACAAAAAGGGTAAATAGTGGTGCCTTTCCTAATATTGTTGACTGAGAGCAACAGAATTGATTCACAGAAAATGTTCTACTGTTCCGCTTGGCACCAAGGCTTTTTTTGCTCTTAGTTTGTTTGGCTTTTTGCTTTCTTTACTGTTACAGAGCTAGATCAGCTTGGCCAGCCATTTCCCAGACAAGGGGTCTTGGAGAGCACTTGACATAAACATCCTTGCATCTGAGAAGTGGACAGGACAACCCTGCTTCTAGAACCAGCTTCTCAGTGAGCACAGCAACATATGACAGTTTACCAATATGATGTATGCAACATTATACAGTGCCACATTTAGGGTTTCTATTTCTGGGAGAAATTACAATGACCAAAAGCAACTTGTTGAGGAAAGGGTTTGTTTCAGCTTACAATTACACATCACAGTCTGTTATTGAGGGAAGTCAGGACTGGAACTCAAGCAGGGCAGGGACCAGGAGGCTGGAGCTGATGAAGACACCTTGGAGGAGTGCTGTTTACTGGTTTGTTTCCCATGGCTTGAACTCAGGACCACTAGCCAAGGGAGGGCTGGGCTCTCCCATATCACATCAATCATTAATCAGGAAAAGGCCCTTACAGGCATATTTAGTGAGGGTATTTTCTTTGTTGAGATCCCCTCTTCCCAAATGACTTGAGCTTCTGTCATTTGTGTTGAGAAAACACTAGCTAGCACATAAGGCACATGGCAGAGTGTCTTGAATGGTGAGACAAGGGGATGCATTTATTTAGGCAAGAATTTGAGATTCACTGTGATCAGGGAAGGGTGAAAAAATTCTACCTGAACTGTAGCAGGAGCCATTTGACAACACTCTGCTAGATATTCCTAAACAGTGGAAAGCTGGGAGCACCTGATATTGACAGCACTTTCCTAGATGCTCTTAAACCATGGAAGTGGGGAGTGAATACTTGATATTGATAACCTACTGTCCTTGTCAAAGGAAAGAAGAAGGGGGCCTGAACCTAAATGTTGAGTAGGAGGGGCAATGGAAGACATTCAAGTATCCTGATAAAGAATGTAGTATGCCCTTTAACTTTGAGAAGTCAGAGAAGGATTTGGTGTGGTTTAAAAGGTAGTTGAAGAGAGATGTGAGGGAAGGGAGCATTTCTTTCTTTTTTTCCTTTATATTTTATTTTATTTATTTATTTTTGCTTATATGGTATCGATAGAAGCTATATTAGTAATTTTTTTCATCGCTATGACAAAATACCCAGAAAAGGCAATGAAAAGAATAAAGGTACTATTTTGTCTCAGCATTTGAGGGGGCACCATGACAGGCAGCAAGAACACAGAGAGGCCGATAATGTCTGCAGTCAGGAAGCAGAGAGGTGAAAGCAGGTGTTTAGTTCATTTTCTCTTTTCCACTCAGTCCAAGATACCAGCTCAATGATACCATCCATTCAGGGTGAGCATTTCTTCTTCATTTAAAGCTTCTGGAAACACCCTCATAGATGCACCATGAGGTCTGTCTCCTAGGTGATTCTAAACGTCATCAAGTTGAGAAATAAAGATTTTTCTCAGTTTCATTTTTGTTTCTGTGATAAAGTGCCTTGATTACCAGTCACTTAGGCAAGAAAGGGTTTATGTGGGTTCCAGTTCCAGGATACAGTTAATCACTGAGGGGAAGCCAGGTAGGTACTCAAGAGATCATCCCATACCATGCACAGTCAAGAACAGAAAGAAACTAATGCAACCACACTGCCTGCTTGCTCTTATCTAGACTTCTTAGGGATTTTCTAGGGAATGGTGTCACTCACAATGGGCTGGGCCCTCCTACATCAATTCATAATGTGTGCAGCATCCTACAGAAATGGCCACAGGCCAACCTGATGTAAATAACTACTCAATCAAAACTCTCTTCCCAGGTAATTCTAGATCGTGGCAAGTTGACATTTAAAACTAACCAGCATAAAAATTAAACATAAAGGAGGAAAACAAGATTTTATACTCGAAACCTAGGCTGGGTACCAGAAATGGAATGCACAATGAGTTTGTGTGCAAGTAGTTTTCTAAGAAGTAGTCTCAGAGAGAGAGAGAACTGCAAGTTTGAGGGGTTGAGGGAGAACAGGAAAAGGAAACAGCCAGGCGAAGGCCCACTCTGGCATTCTCAGGCTCAGCCCCAACCATCTATGGGAAGCTCTGCAGAATAAAATAAGCCTTTCCAAGCCAAGGCAGCAGAAGTTTCAGGATCTTGTCCCTATCAGTCAACCATTATAGGCTGTTCGGGATAGGTGAGCTCCCAGTCCTTGTAGTCCCCTACATACAAGGGAAACAGTGGTTCTCTTCCCTCAATATGAATACTGACCTCCTGAAACCAAACACAGGCAGGTGAAGGAGCAGCACACAGAGAAGAGTGGGCTGTGTGCCAAAGGGCTGAGGCAGGGGTCAGGAACCTGGACAGGACCACACCTATCAGCCAACAAAATGAGTATTGTCTTGGAGAAAACATTGATTTTTCGGGTCAGGGTTTTGGCCTGGCTGGTCCTCTTCCCTCTCTAGCCATCTGCTGCTTCCAGAAACAGGATTTGGGAATCTTGGGCCATTGCCTGTTGCTGCCTTTACTTTGGATCCCCCCCCTTTGTCATGGGAAATGGGAATCCAGGATGCACATCTCTGTGCGGAGGAGCATAGAGCTGTGAGTGCAGCAGAGGAGGTGCAGAGGACAGACTTGAGATCTCGTCAGACCTGAAGAGGGCTCTGGGTTCCAGCTCATCACCAATTCCAATGACAAGGTTTCCAAGAGGAGATAGTCATTTATTATATAGCCCCTGGCCACCTTCTCTAAGGATGGCTACTTGTCAGCAGTTGGGATGCTGGCCCTTGCCAGCTGGTTGATGGTCTCAGGCCATTAGTGTGCCTTGGGAGTTCTGGGAGTGGTCACATAAGCTGCTGTAATCAATGTGAGTTGCTTTGGCTAAATGACACTGTGCTTGAGGGGCAGGGAGGGTGCCCCCTTTACCCCTGTAAATGTATAAATAAATAACAACTGAAGTGACAGAAACACAAGAGCTTCTTTCTCAAACCTATAAAGTTCCACCCCTCCCCACCCCCCAAATCTGGGCCTGGGCCACAAAAGTGGAGAAAGACTATAAGCCAGGATCTCAGGGTAGCCAGCAACTGAGAGGTTAACTGAGAAGGCACAAAGTGAATATTTAAAATCCTAGCTTCAGCCCCCGCCTGCCTTCTGTTCTGGTAGGCTCATGAATGGACAGTACCAGGATAAACCACACTGCACCTTGCTCCTGCTAATATCCACTCCAGTCCTTAATGCAACAGTCTCCAATCACCTGGCTCATCTCCTCCCACTGCCTCCCAGAAAGGGAGGGAAGCCAGCTTGACTTTGCCCTTGCCTTTCAAGTAGCAAACAAACAAGACCGGAGTCAGCTGGGAGTCAGTTCAAAAGGCCCCCAACACACCTCTTTCTCTCTCTATCCCTCCCTCCCTCTCTCTTCCCTCTCTGTCTCTCTGTGCCCCACCCCAGCCTCACACACACACACACACACACACACACACACACACACACACACACACCCTGTCTCTTGCAGGGAGTAGACAGCTATAAATCTATGAGTTACCTTGTTACTACCGGGGGCTAACTTCCAGCAAACTTGTCAAAGCGGTAGCTTCTGGTGTGGACCACACAAGCGTGCTCCGCCAACCCCCCCCCCCCCACTTTGTAGTCCCATTCTCTGGTTTCTCTCAGGTTTGGCATCTGTCCAATCCCACAGGAATTCAGCTGATAAATGAATTCATACTCAAAGGTTATTGACTTAATTTGTCACCTCCATCCAGGAGCTATTTGTACTGAAAAGAAATCCACCAGGGAGAGGGCAATGTTTAACTGCAAAGAACACCTTTCTTAATGGTGGGGTTTCAGGCAGCCAGGCCTTTGGGCAGTCTCTTTCAGATCAACCCAGAGGTGACTGTTCTCTCAGCAGATTGGTGCTGCAAGGGTATTCCTACTTCAGTGAGCTTGGGGATGAGCTAGAGTGTTCATGTAAGACCGAAGATTCTTGACTGCTAGAGATGCGATTCCATCTGGATGGAGCCCAGGGAATCTGCATTTGAATCCACTCCAGTGGACCACATTTTAGGAAACTGCTGTGTCGAGAGGCTGGATGTCCAAGAGCAATGCATAAGCAGATTTGGTCGCTTCTGAGACTCCCGTGGCTGGCGAATGTCACTTTCTTCCTGAGCTGATGATACGTGATGGCCCTCCCTCTGGGAATCTACCCCGGATCTTTCTCTGTGCATCTAAAGTTCTTCCACATGTAAGGAAGCCAGGTGACTAAGTCCACCCTAGTGACCTCATGCATTGCCTCACCAAACAGTTGTATTCTGAGGTCACGGGGTTAAGTCTTAAGCACATGAAATTTGGAAGAGGGCAAAACGCTGTGTCTAACAGGCATATAGAAAGGAGAGAGAGACAGAGATAGGAGAGAGAGAGAGGGAGGGAGAAAGAAAGGGAGAGACAGAAAGAAACAGAGACAGACAGGCAGAAGCAGAGACAGAGACAGAGACAGAGACAGAGAAAAAGAAACAGAGAGACAAAGGCAGAATTTATAAATGGATATCAGGCCATCCACCCAATCCTCCCCTTCTTTCAACACTGCAAGAGAGAAAACATAGGCAGGTTAAAACGGGGTGGGGTGGGGTGGGGTGGGGGGCTGGGGAGGAAAGAAAGAAAACAGTTTCATCCAGAAAGCATTGAGCTCCGCACATGACAGGAAGACACCGCGCCCCCTGTTGGCGCCCACAGCCCCTGCGTAGGCAACCAACCACCTTGGCTCACCCTCTAAATTGCCTTGCCTATTTTATCTCCCCTCCCCGCCAGGTTTCTAAGCTGCCTTTCTTCTTTCAGCTTTGCGGCATAGAACAGTCCTTGGTGCTAGCGACAGTGTGGCCGCCTGAGGCAGCCCTGGCCTCCACCTTCGAGGATGTTTCTTTCCCCAGAAAAAAAAAAAAAAAAAAAGCTCAGTCCCTTCACCCTCCCCATTCACCATCACCATGGGCAATCTAATTACAGCCTTGTCTTAAAAGAGAACTCATTTACAATTGAGACTTCTTCCTTATGAAAACGGAACATCTTGAACTATGTTTTATGGCCTCCTTTTACAAAAATAAAAAAGGAAATTAATTAATTTCCTTATACACATGGAAGACTCATGAGGTCTTGGAGGTTGCGCGTGCACGCAAAAGAAGGTCTCTCTCTCTCTCTCTCTCTCTCTCTCTCTCTCTCTCTCTCTCTCTCTCTCTCTCTCTCTCTCTCTCTCTGCCTCCCGCTGTGTGACAGTGAAATGCTAAAATGATTTTGGCAGGAGAATATTCTCAAAGGCTGTTCTGATTTCAGCAGCAGCAGTAGAGTATCTGCGAACGCAGGCTGCACCTCTGCCCTGTGGGGCTGTTTCTAATTGCAGGAGGTGAGCCACAGAAATCCTTCCCCTAGCCGGGCCCAGAGAAAGCGACAAGAAACCTAAGGAAGATAATCGTGTCTGCCACACTTGGCGCTCACCACTTAAAGGAATTAACTTGTTGGAATAAAATATTTCTATGGGTGCAGAAAACTATGCATTAGAATAATGAGGCTGACCCTTCCCTTTCGCATCGCAATCATAGGGGTTTGTTTCTGCTCTCTCTAATCACAACATGCTATCTTCCTCCTTGCTCACACCTCTGCAGGCAAGACTGGCTGCGAATACTTCAGATTATCACCTTCTCATTTTGAGTGTGAAATAATTGCCCAAGGATGGAAACTGACAAACATGAATGCGAATTTGGGAAGGCAGCCCTCTTGTTATTTAGGAGAGCTGAAGTACAAAAATCCGAAAAGCCAGATTTCTCCCCTCTTTGTACTACTTAGAAAATGATTTCCAGTTTTCCCAAGTCTGGATTGATGTGCAGTCTTAAAGACAATTGGGATATTGATGCACTTAATTAAATACCTATAGTATGGAGCAGCTGGATTACCTGAGGATAGACCCCATGGGTTTCACTCTTGCTGCCACCATTTACTGACTGTGTGATCTTGGGCAAATTACTTAACCTCTCTGTGTCTCAATATTTGTTCCTCTCTAAAAATGGGACAGTAATAATAATGCTTTATGAGATGGTGAGATGAACTAGTATTTGCACTAGACTTAAATTTGGTTCACAGTTCACACCTGGTTTTACAGCCCTGTAATCCCAGTTACTCAGAAGGTAGAGGCAGGAGGATCACAAGTTCAGGGCCTGGCTAGTCTACAGAGTGAGTTAAAAGACCAGTTTGGATAACTTAGATCCTGGGTCAAAATTAAAAGGAAAAAGAAAGCAGGAGATGTTGCCTAGAATGCAAGAGACTCTGGAAGAAATTCCCATGAAGGAAATAGAAAATAGCAACGATCATAGAGAACACTCAGGAGATCGCAGACCACTGTATTGATACCTATTCAATATTTCCTACGTATCATGTGCAGTTACAATGACAAGCAGTCATGACCCCTGCCCTGGGAGAGTCTCCCGTAAGTGCATGCCAGGTGTGTGAGCAGTTTATTTTATACAGATTTCAATAAATGCCCAGCAAGAACAATAGTAACCCAACATGGAGGCCATAAGCAGAAATGTTTAATTGGAATAGAGGATTGGGAATTCCATATGAAGGGAGCAGCTTCTGAGATGGACTTGGCCAGAATAAAATGTTTCTGGAAGCAGGGAACAAAAGAAAAGCATTCCAGACTGTGGGAGAAGCGGGAATGGGAGACCTTGGAGGAAAAGAAGGACAGAGCCTGTGACAGCTGATGCAAGTGGTGAGGAAGAGGGCAGGAAGGAGTTCATCTGACCCCCAGCTCTCTTGCCAGGTAAAGGAATCACAAATGGCCCAGGAGTAGCCATTCTCTTATGGACCCCCGCTCTAAGAATTTGACCAGAAATTTTAGTGCTGAGCAAAGTCCTATAGTGACCAACTAGTCTAGATCAGAAAGACTGCCTCATTTCTGTCCGGACAGGTCACTCATTAGCCCCAGAGAACTCTTTGTAGTTCTCTGGGGTACGATGTGGTCGCTATTTAACTGTCACGTAACATGACAACCGAGTGTCCTATTAGAGCTAAAATTTAATTGTGAAGACGGGTACCATATTTAACTGCAATCCTGGGGGGAATTTAGGTTGACAGGCTGTAATTACCCAAACTGGAACCTGGCCAGGACACACCTACTCTTTGCCAAAAGAGCTATGGGCTTTTAACCACCAGCAGGCAGGCAGGCAAGCAAGCAGGCAGGCAGGCGTCTGGAGCCTGCCTTGTAGGGTTGGGGAAGCGGCACTTGCTGCCCCACAGCGCCCCCTAACAAAGCTCTGGCCCAGAGCTGGCAGTCTGGGCAGCAGGCCCTTACTGACCTGCCACACACTTTAGGCAGTTGCCTCTCCAAGCCCCTCTTCTGCCCCCACCTGGCTGCAATCTATCAGGAGTTCCCAGACACTTGCCATTTAAGTCTGCGAGGTCCTGCAGTCGAGTTTTTTGCTGGGTCTTTACCTGTGTCTGCCTGTCCTGTGTGTCTCACCCTGGGCTCTGCTGCTTCTCCCTTATCACGACAGAAGTGCTTGTCCTGCTAAAATAATTACCCATCCGAATAAAAATATATAAAAAAAAAGTCATAAAGAAAAAAAAAATAAAATAAAATAATTACCCATCCGAGTACAGTAGTGCTCACCCCCAGCTGCTGTCTCTACATAGACATCAATTAGAGGCATCTTTTTGCTGGGCAAGTGGACTGATCTGGTCAGTTCCCCGAAAATCCCATTAAAATTCTTCCTGCGAGATGCATTGCACTTTGGTAATCCAATGCAATTATTACTAGAAAAAAATAATAAAAATTGAGTGGAGAAGAGGCAGAAATACCGTTTACCAGTGCCACCGAAGGGTTAAAGGGAGAGAGTTCTGGCCTACAAGTGGCAGTGGGAATAAATGTGGTCTAATTTAAGGTTATGGATTTTTAAAAAGCCTAGCTTTTTGTCTTCACAAGTCTTTGCATTCATATCAGTTAAAAAATAATTTAGACAGAAAATAAATGTTGGAGAAAACTCAAATTATTATGTGCATTTTAAATAAACCTGTGTTTTCTGCTGCAGACATAGCATATGAATAATAACATTAATAATGATCATGATAATTTGTCAAATGATATTTTCTGTCAGACCTTCCAAGCAGCTTGTTCCTGGCCCTGCCGTTTAACTTAGGCGACCTGTCCTTCATGGTAACAGCCCTCACACCCTCTTCATGATGAAAAGGAAGAGAAGGCCAGGGTTCCAGTTTCAGCTCTGCACTAATTAGCTGTGTGACCTTGACCAGTTTACTTAGCATCTCTGGCCCGCTGTCAAAGAATGGAATGGTTTTAAGGGGGATCAGCAGAGATAAAGTGAATGAGCAGAATCAAAAGCAATATAACAATGTCACCTGGGTATTTTTTTTTCCCTTTTTAAAAAACAATTCAAGTGGTGGAAAAAGAAGCCGAGTTGAAAGGCAACTTCAATCAAGCAATTATTGGTCAGGGCTCAGTTTGAAGTTAGATTAAGAGTGATTTTTACAAACATGTGGGATGGGCTTCTATTGAGTTACAAAAGACACACACACTCATGCACGTACACACACTTATACATGGACATTCATTAAAAGAATACCCAAAGAGAATCCATGCTTTGATGCTCCCTTATAAAAACACAGATGTTTACTCCTCTGAAACAATGACAACACTAAGAATATTAGTGTCTATTTAATTCTTCTCATATGTACTATGGCAATACTGAAAATACATAGGTTGGACCATGTAAGTTTGCCATCTGAAGAGGTCAAAAGGAACTGAATATCAGAAATATCATACACCGTGAAGTAGTGTATATAGTATGCTGTAGTTTGGACCTGGAGTGTCCCCCAGTGGCCCTGGTGGTTAAAGGCTTGTGGTGCTCACTGTGGCTGTGACCTGGAAGGACACATTGGAGCCTTAGCCCCAAGCCCTCTCTCCCTTATGCTTCACTGAGTGTACTCCCATGGTATAGCGCTCTGTCTCACCACAGGCCATAAAGCAATAGAGCCAAGCAATCATGGACTGAAACCTTTCACATCATGAGCTAAAGTAAATCCTTATATCTTACAGGTCATTTTTTTTTTTTGGTCAGGTATTTGTAAGAAAAACAAATATGCGATGCATATAAATTGTATGATTACTTTGCATATTGGTATATACAGCTTTTGATAATAAGAATATACTTCAAAGAAAATTAATTTGTGGTGCTTTGAATCAAAATGTTCCCCATAGGCTTATGTATTTGAATTATTTTATCCCCATTTGGTGGCACTGTTTGGGTAGGTTTAGGAAGTGTGGCATTGCAGTAGGAAACACGTTACTGGGGGGGGGCAGGGTTTGAGCTTTTAATGCTATGTGCTATTCCATGTTCATTCCCTGCTTATTTTAATGCTATATGCTATTCCATGTTTGTTCCCTGCTTATTGCTTGGGGTTTAAGACGTGAACTCCCAGCCTGCTGCTCCAACTCTCATGCCTTCCCATTGTCACATTTCCTTCATGGCGATGGACTCCTATCCCTATGGGACTGTAAGTCCAAATAAACCCATCCTTGAATAAGTCACCTTGATCATGATGACATCTCACAATAGAAAAGTAACTAATACAGACTTGCATGGTTTCTGCAATTGTATGTTGGAAGTATGTGATTTGTTGTTTGTTGTTTTACAAGATGTTATAATTGTTAGGTTGCCTGGAGTCTGAGAGGAGGTTTTTTCCCCTTTGAAATAGTGTTGTGACTAGGAAATTAGGTACTTTAAAAATTGGACAAGCCGGGCAGTGGTGGCACACCCCTTTAATCCCAGCACTCGGGAGGCAGAGGCAGGCAGATATCTGAGTTCGAGCCCAGCCTGGTCTACAGAGTGAGTTCCAGGACAGCCAGGGCTACACAGAGAAACCCTGTCTCAAAAAAAAAAAAAACCCAAAAAACAAAAACAACAACAACAAAAAACAAACCCAAAAAACAAGGACAAAGTGTGCATTACATTTTGATCTGGCCATGGGACTATGGGGTGCAGGGAGTGAAATGTAGTTAAGTGAATTGGAAATGTTCCGCACAGGTTCATTAGATGAACACTTGATACCCAGTGGATAGCGCTGTTTGGGAGATGTGGCCTGGTATAAAGAAATGTTATCACTAGAGACGGGTTTTGAGAGTTTAAAGACTCATGCCATTCTGAGTTCACTCTCTACTTCCTGCTTCTGATTTGGAATATGAGCTCTCAGCTTTTCCTGTCACCATGTCTGTTACCTGCTGATATGACTTTCTGCTGTGGTGGACACTTATCCCTTTAGAGCCATAATCCTAATAATTTTTTTCTTTAATTAGTTACCTTTGTCATAGTGTTTTATCAGAACAAGAGAAAAACAACCAACACAGTGATTTTTCTATCTTCTTATTTTTCTAACAAAGTTAATACAACCTTCATCTCTCTGTCCTAACTCTTAGAATAAAATGACAGATGACAAAATAAAATACTTTGCAATCATATTCTTAAACATGGACATAAATCCTGATTTGATCCCACAAGAAAATAAGCCAAAGTTAGTATATGGGTAGATCACTTAAAAGAATTTGTGATACTATTGGCTCCAACCCGAGGGAACTTGTCAAGAGGGATCCCAGTAGAAATAGGCCCTATGAGCTCTCTCTCCAACCTCACATGAAGATTTGAGATGGTAATATTCATCCCTAGGGATGAGACTATTTTTCATTAAGAATTTATAAGTTAATTGGCAATTATTTCTATTAGCAATTTTAAAAATACAAATACTAATATATACACAATAATGAGTCCAGGGGCAGCTAAGATGATAGTAAGAGTTTGGGCTGCTAGGGACAGGGAAGCTCCCAAGAAGAAAGTAAGTACAATGATTATTGAATTAGTGATTCCAGATGAGAACAACCCAAATGACTAGGGATTAGATTTTTTACTTCCTAATTTTCTTTTTTTTAATTAATTAATTAATTTATTTATTTATTAGATATTTTCTTTATATATATTTCAAATGCTATCCCAAAAGTTCCCTATACCCTCCTTCTGCCCTGCTCCCCTATCCCCCACTTCTACTTCTTGACCCTGGCATTCCCCTGTACTGAGACATTTAAAGTTTGTAATACCAAGGGGCCTCTCTTCCCAATGATGGCCAACTAGGCCATCTTCTGCTACATATGCAGCTAGCTCTGGGGGTACTGGTTAGTTCATAACCTAATTTTCATTTCTATATTTTTCTTGCTTTTTGTACCTCTGCAAAACAGCCTGAACAAAACGACAAGCTGTACCCTAAAATAATTTTCCATGATACTAGCTACAATTTTTCATTGCAGAGATTCAGTAAATTATGGAAAAGTATTAAAGGAAAAACTGCAATGCTCCGTAGTGCCATCATGATAAAGGTATTGTAGAACATGGTTGCCCAGATGTCTACACACACAAGCACACACATACGTTTAATATTCTCCCAATCAGGAAGATTCATACTCCATGCAAACTATGTTTCTGTTTTGTGGTAAGGACATATCATAGACTCTTTCACAAAAATAAATAACCAGACTAGTCATATTTTGAGGGTGACTTTGTAGTTTACTAGTGTGTCTTAAACCCATCAGCTATCAAAGACACATACTCAGATGGCTTCTACTTTCACTACTGGAGACTCACTTGGCTCAAAGATGTTATTATATACAGCTCCGGAAATTCATTTGATTATTCCTTAAGATTCATTCCTACACATAGAATCTCTGTATCAAAGGGCAAGGCTTTTGTTACACACTGGCAGTACTAAATGAATTACTAAGAAGGGATGCACCTGCCTAAAGACTCATTACTGGCAAATGCCAATGCTTAGTTTTCCTTACTTGACCTGGGTATGATCAGGTGACACAATGTCAATCTGCATTTCTTCTTTTGTGAATTGCCTACTTGTATCTTTTGATTGCGTTGTTTCCCCCATCTTTGAATGTTTCCCATGTTATTATTGATTGTAGGATCACTTTACATATTAAAGTCCTCTTTAATAGTTCAATATCCAATTGCTGCCTATACAAAAATTGTTTTTCTCACTTTTCCGTTTGCTCTTTTATTTCTTTTTGGAATTTTTTCATGTCAATGTTTTTCATTTTCTGTGTTCACCTCTTTCTTCGGATTCTAGTCTGTAGTGCCACCACAGAATGGCACGATATTTATCTGCATTTTATTGTTCCAGCCGTACTGAGGTACACTACAATGACCGATCTTTTTTCCCCTCCATATTATGTTTCTTGTTTCTTCCCAGAGGTTATGGAGCGAATGCATAAGGGACCTTGGAAGCCAGAGCACAGGAAACATAACTATTAATAGTAGCACTTGACATTTCTATTTCCAGTGTGGGACAGTCACTAATTAGCACCCTCCTTAGTTTAGCTCCAGGGGTCACCACCTGCCATTCACTCACCCTACAGGATGCTAGAGCATAGAAGTGGAAGGGCGTGGGATGCCATGACTTCCATAGAGTGTTAGTCTCACTAGCTAAGACTTAAACTTGGGCTCTTGACTCTTTCTCTGTGCTCCAGTTCCAAGATTAGCTGCCAATTTCCCTGGATGGCAGAGAAGCCTTAAGAGCTTGGAAAGCATAAGTTGTGCCCCAGGAAAAGTAAAATATCCCCTACATGGGATACATTATAGTCTGAGGTCTTCTCACTTTGATGTGGAACACAGATGAGATTGGACCATTCTTTTTTTTTTAATATTTTTTATTACGTATTTTCCTCAATTACATTTCCAATGCTATCCCAAAAGTCCCCCATACCCTCCCCCCCACTTCCCTACCCACCCATTCCCATTTTTTGGCCCTGGCGTTCCCCTGTAATTGACTGCTATTTTTTTCAGTCAGGACGTGCATTCCAAGAGTGAGGCTAGGCAAGTAAAACAGAGGAAGCAAATGGGAAGAAAATGCCATCGGTGAAAATTCAGTGCTCCAGAAGGTGACTCCATTTACACCAAAAAGGATGATGGAGTTTCCTCTGTGTGTCCTACATACCCTAGTCTAGGGACTAGAAACACAGTGATGTTTTACAGATGTGATGGGGTCCAGTATAGGCTGTTATGAGAACAGAATGAAAGAGGTAACTTTCTGGAGGGTTGGGATGCTTCTCTGGGTTCTAAATTTCCAGGAGATTGAACCAAAGATGAAAAAGAAAAAAACATGGGAATATTGGAAAATAGTGCAGTAGATTTGAGGGCATGAGAGCCAGCATCAGAAAAGATAAAGGATGACCAAAGTCTTCTAGTTGAAGAGCAAAACCACCACCCCATATTTGTTGCACACCAATCAATACTGAAGTCATAAAATGCAATGAAAATGAATGTAAAAATCTAGAAGTATATTCAAAACACAAGTCAATTTTAACGACTAAATTTAGAAGGTAGAAACTATTTGGTCAAACTGTCCCCAAAATGGTTATTATTTGAAGTTCATGTGATCATCTCTTTGCAAGCCACTAGTGGTTCACTCGTTGGTCCCAGCCAATGAGTGAATGATACTTTCTGGGGAATCTAAGCCAGAGCATTCAGGGAAGGAGACAGGGTCGGTTGTGTCAAATACTGCCAGTGTTAAGTCAATGAGGTCTTTTGAATGGAGTAACAAATAGATATTTGCAAAGAGAGGTTTCAAAGTGGTGGATGAGACAGACAGAAGCCAGGCCAAGTCCTAAGTGTGCTTAGGAAGTCTGAGCATTTACAAGGACTAATAACTATTGAAGCATAAAACACGGCTCTCTCTTGCTAAATATCCTTGTTTGTGTCAAACAGCAAAACCTGTGTTATAAACTAGAAGCACACAATAGTGGAACAAAGTATATATAATTTAATAGCCAACGTGTCAGGCTGTCCAGAGACGTGGTGCTAGGTCATCATAAACTCTGTGACCTTGCACATTCATCCCCTCTGACCTTTTCTGACAAAGTAAGAAGCCATGCACTACCTCTTTTCTATGTTTGTGTGCAACTTTGACATCCTATGACCTTAGTTTTTTAACCACGCTAAGTATTGCTGCTTCTGAATGTGAAGCAAGTCATTTGGTTTGGGTGCTAGGTTTCGAGATTTGCTATGGGATAGAGGTCAGAATGAGGTTCCCTGATTGTCCCATGCTTTAATGAGTGGGGTTAGGCAGCACATTTATGGTTGTGATACAAGCTGACAAGGAGAACCATCTGCAGAGGAGTGACTCTTCCTTTCCTGCCCAGATCTCTCAAAGTCTCAGGAATGAATGCAGGCTGGAGTTCATACTTTTGCCCTTGTCCTTCTCTACAGCTAAGAAGTTGACCTGTCCACTTGTCTTTGTAGTCCCCTGTGTCAAAGCACCTAAGCTCACTCAATCATGCAATGTGCCTGCTAGCCTTGCTCCTAGCTTTCTGAACTTAACTATGAGTCTTCCTTTCTTTTCGGCAGAGCTATCAGAGCTACTGTGTGACCACACACATACACACACACACACACACACACACACACACACACACACACTCATGCCCCTCACATGCACATACCCAAGCCTTGCTTTATTTAAACAGAAGAAAACCACTCAGTGGGCCGAGGTAAACAATGGATTGCCACACACATGCTGTCTGCCAAGTAGCTCCCTGATAATAGGTAGGGCTGAAAGCAAGAGGTGTGTATGTGTGTGTGTGTATCCTTGAAGCTTCCCATCACCTATGCTTATTAAGGAAACTGGAACAAGCCATTGGGTGGCTGTGACCGAAGCTGGCTGAAGAAGTGCCCAGCTGTTGCTCTTTCCTCTCTCCAGTGTTCAGTCCCCATCATGGGGACTCATTATGGCTGTGATCGTTGTTGATGACATTAATGCACTGTGCTGCTTCTCTGTCGCACGTGCCATCTGCTCCCATCAGCCCTGTGGGGTAAGTGGTAGGTAATTGTTTCCCATCGGTAGTCCATTTTCTCAGATAAAGAATTCAAGATTCAAAAATAAACATCCACTCTGAGTTGTTTCGACAAGGTTAGTGTGGATCTGGGGGCAGCCACCCCATCTACTGCTAGTAGTAGATGAGGCTATCCACCCCCAACCCCAGTAATTCCAGTCGAAGGGCAATTTGATTCATTAACAGTGACTCCGGGGGGGTGGGGAGGAGGAGGTTCAGGGAGAGAGCAGAAACAAAAAAAAAATCCTGATAGTTCTTATAAACCAGCAGGGTCAAAGGAAAAGAGAAGAGGAGAGAAGGAAAGAGAAATTGGTGATTCATCAGCTAGGCTGGTGAGTGGTGGAAATGAGAGATAAGAGCTGGCTCCCCCAGCTCAGCTTTCTCGTTAGCCAGGGCCATGCTGACTCACCAAGGACTGTGAGATCCAGACCATAATTGAATTGAAAATCACGTCTATGGGTAAGTGTGGCAAGGCTCTGAAGATAGGCAAGCAGAGAGGGCAGGGTAAAAGCCCCTCCCACAGAAATTCTAATGGGGCTGAAATATCATGCCTCAGTTACATCTTTGCATCTCCCCAGACTCCCTGGATGACCAATCGGGCACTTTTTTTTTCCTTAAAGGAAATTGCATCCTGTGGTTTGCTTTTAACCTGTTTTCCTTAAGCACTTTCCATGGTGTCCTCCATTTGACCTTCACCTCCCCTCAGAGCTCATCTCCACACTCATCAGTTATTTCTTAAATAAATATTTATTGAGGTGCTGCTGGATGCCCGGCGCCAGGCTCCTTGGGAGGTTGCTATGGGTCTCTGGCGCTGGCCAGGCCCCTATCTGATATTTGCTGCTGGTATAACAGGCAAAGTTGTAACATCTCTCCACTCTACTTCCACATCTCCACAGTGGCTTTACTTCCCCGGTTTCCTAAGATGATACGGAGAAAGCTAAAATGAAAGGAAGTGTGTGAGCTCAGGCCAGAGGACAATGGGTTTGAAGTGCTGGGACCACATTGCTAAGCTTCTTCAGCCTTTTTCTATCTCTGAGGCTGACTCCATGGCTACCAGCACCATCCAGGATCTACTACGCACCTGCTGCCTTAAGCCTGGATTTCCCAAGTCTACATTCTCAGTCCACCTGATTGCTCCCACTCTCTAGAAGGCCAGTCCCTCTTCACAGGGCAGAGCAGGCCTCTTTTCCTCGGACCCTCTCTGACTGCTGCCCTTCGGCCAATGCAGCATGATTTCCGTTATGAGAAGGAGATTCCCTCACACCGCACTTGCTTCAGTCGCAGCCAGGCCCACTAATTGATTCATGTTATTTTATTTTCTGTACTGGTGGTTAGGGCCTCCAGCAATTTTATGCAAATTTATGAACCTTATGCAAATGAGGGCATCCCTAGACTAATTGCACACAAAATGGAAGCATTTGCAGGCACATCCCCCATTCAACTGCGCCCTGGCTCCTTCTCAATCTTTACAGGAATCCTGTCTCCACTCTTCTCATGTGCTTCCCAGATCAGCAGCCTTCTCTGCTTCTGCCTTCCTCATCGTCAGTACATTTTTTCAGTTGTTATTTTGCAATGTCTGATGGACAGCGCCAGACTCATTTGCAAGAGCTGCTTGTGCTTGGTATCCCAGGAAACCGCAGAAAGCCACAGGGAACCCTGCACCCCGCCTACTTTCATCTGAAGTCATTGGACTCCCACTCAACTTTCTCTTTCTGTCCTCCTTGGAGTAGAGAGCCCAACCCAGGACAGTCTGACACCTGCCAAAGGTGTCATACATACTTACCATGGCTCCTTTTGGAAGGGCCAGAACTGTCTGTAGTCCTCCTGTCTCCAGGAGACCCAATTCAGAAATGCAAGCCTATTCTTAGTCTCAGCTTATTCAGACGGTTCGGCCTTTGATGGGGTTCCCTAGAAACAGCGTCCTAGAAAGGAACTGAATAGATAATACTGAAATGTGCAGGTACCACACAGCTGTCGTTCTTCAGAAAAGGAATGTGAGATTTTAACCCCCTCCCCCATCACCCTTTACTGTTCAAAGGGCAGAGGCGATAGTTAATCAAGTGTTTAGGGACAAGAGGGCTCCCATCCCATCCTGGGAAGGTGTGGACCAGTGTTAGCAGCTGAGGCATGGGACAGCAGCTGCATCTCCCACGGGCATATTCCTTTGTTGTTGTTTGCCTCACTTAATTTAACTTTTACATCGCTGTAAAGCATGAATTTACATGATCCCCATTTTATAAACATGGCACCTATTGCTAAGCACAGATTGCCACCGGCTAACTGAGCATCCTAGACAGAACAGACAAGAATGAGCTTTGAACCTGTATTTCCAGGTTCTCTCACAGACCTGGTCAGATCCTCAGCTGGCCACAATTTTGCTCCTCCCAAATTCTAGGGTGCAATGTAGGCTTCAGAAGTCTCTCAGGTACCTGGCTTTCTCTCCAGACCCCTTTTCTTACACTTGCTTTCTGTGGTTTCTTTCTTACAAAATTCTTCATGGGATGGTGAGGAGGGAGTGGCACTGAGTCACAAGAAACATAAAATTGTCTCCTTCCTTTCTCCCTATTTCCTTCCTTTCCTGACAACCGCTTTCTCCATGTCATGCTCCCCCGCCCCCCACTGCCTCTCCTTCTGCCTACTTCTTTTCATCTTCACCTTCTCATCATCTCTCCTTGCCCTTCTTTTTCTTTCCATCTTTCACCTTCCTATTCTCTTCATCTTTTTCCTCCTCTTCACCGCCCCCCCCCACTCTTGTCACTCTCACTCCTGACCCCAGATAAGCCTGCAGTCCTCAGCAGTTGGCAACTGAGAAGTTGCTGCAGTGTGCCCTGTGGGGCTTGGAGAAGATGGTCTGTCATCTCAAGGTGCTGTCTGGCGGCTCCAGACAATGCTCCATGCCTACCACTGCCAGCCGAGTGGCCTCCCGTCTCCTGGCTTCCAGTCTATGTGGAGCAGGAGGCAGTACCAGGATTCGCCTCAGAGTGGCAGTCCTGGGGCAGGGCAAAGAGAAGAAGCCGGATGGGAGACGAGGGAGGCTGAGATGGGAAGTGAATCATTCCGTCTTGATTCTTAGGAAGAGCTGCAGAGTTCAGGTCTAGAGTCTCAGAATGGTTGAAGGATGAGGGATCTGCTGCCCCATATGGAAAGTAAACCTTGATGCCCAGATCATGCAACTGGACCTTGAACACCTAGATCTGGGAGTCTGACCCTTTAAATTCTCTTATACTACCAGTCCAAGGGTACCCTGCTGTCTTGCCACCACCCACCTCCCTTCCCTGCTTCCCTCCCTTCTTTGATAACCTCCTACTTTCTGAATTTTATTTCCTGGTTCCCTTCGTGAAACTGAACAAACTCAAAGTTGGCTTGAGTCTATCTCTCCGCCGTTCTTACAGGTTATGGGTGGCTTTCCTGTGAATTAGCAGGCACTCTTTGTAGGCAGACCCACCATGAGAGTCAAAGCAGCCACCAGCCCCATTGTACAGGTAAGGCTATGAGAGCTCAGGATTCCGTGTACTCGTTTTAGCATAGGATATCTGAGGACTTCCCTGAAACAATGTTCAGGGTGAGTGCTCTGTATGTAAAGGAAAACAATTCAAAGGGGGAGATGTGCTCAGTTATAAGTGCTATCAAGCAAGTATGGAGATGTTAGGGCCCAAGCTAAAAACCCAGAAGATGACCTCCCATACATACCTCTACATAAACCCACAGGATTTTCACGTGCTCCCAAGAAACATTATATGACCTGAGCAGACCTTTGAGAGGCACATGAACTGTTCTGTTTTGTCCATGAGAAGAGGACCAAGGAGGCCTATGGGAGGGTAAGATAAAACAAGCTAGCTTGTTTAGACTTCCTGCTTAGAGCTGACATTTCAGAAATGGGTAGAAATCATCAAGCCTCGTACTGGCTGACCCCAGGCTGGAAAGCAAATCTCATGAAACCTTGCTCACTCAGTAGAGCCTCAAGAGTCAAGTACGCTTTGCAATTTTTCTCCCGTGCTGCTATCTGACAGGTAGAGTAGGTACTTGCTAGGCACCCAGGGATGGGAGAGTCTTACTTCGAACAATCGCATGAAAGAGTGGGGACAGAAAGAGAATGAAGATCTGTGGGATATGGCTTACTTGGTGCTTTGCAACCTGCACAGGACCTTCACAAACACTCCCAGTATTCACCAAACACCCCTGGAGCATGGTTTTGGCAGCTGTTTTATCCCCATTTGTCAGATGAGAAAACTGAGGGTCAGACATGTTGCACAACCCACTCGAGGAGTATGTAGCTAGGAGGAAAAGGAGCAAAGACGCCAACACAGACTCAGTGAAGCTCATATGCCTTTGCTGGTGCTCTGTGCTGAAACTGGGGAGAAGGGGCTTATGGAAATGGGGCCTTTGAGTGATTGCTGTTGCTGCTCAGGTTCAGGGAGGTAGAGCAGAAGGGCAGGTGGGAAAAGTCCAGAGGCCTGGAAGAGAAAAGAAGAGGGAAGTGAAGGAATGAGGTGAAAAGAGGGGTAGCGGGCAGGAAGGGGGTTGAGCCAGGGATTGGGGTCACCTGATGAAACAAGCAGAGAGAAGGTGTGGAGAGAAAGAGAGGAAGGGAGGGAGGGAGGGAGAGAGAGGGAGGGAGGGAGGGGAGATGGAGTGGAGAGGGAGGGGAAGAGGGAGGGGAGAGGGAGGGAGAGACAGAGACAAGAGACAAGAGACAAGAGACAAGAGACAAGAGACAAGAGACAGAGACAGAGGGAGAGGGAGAGGGAGAGACAGAGGGAGAGGGAGGGGGGAGGGAGAGGGAGAGGGAGAGACAGAGGGAGAGGGAGGGGGGAGGGGGGAGGGAGAGGGAGAGGGAGAGGGAGAGGGAGAGGGAGAGGGAGAGGGAGAGGGAGAGGGAGAGGGAGAGGGAGAGGGAGAGGGAGAGGGAGAGGGAGAGGGAGAGGGAGAGGGAGAGGGAGAGGGAGAGGGAGAGGGAGAGGGAGAGGGAGAGGGAGAGGGAGAGGGAGAGAACTAGATTCTCTGGCTCTGATTTCTCAGGCTAGACAGGCCCCTTGTGAGACTGCTGTTTAATGCCAAACCGTAGGTTTACCGGTCTCCTGAGTATTTTTCCTATACAAGGCAAGAATACCACTGCAGTCCTTATAAATGGCCTTATGCTCTGCTTTCTCATTTTACCTGCAAGGAAATCAAGGGTTGGTGAAATCACATCACACAGACGTCACTTTGTAGAGTCCACATTCAAAGGCAGAAAGTCTGCCTGACACCATTGCATACACTAGCAAGATTTTGCTGAAAGGACCCTGATATGGCTGTCTCTTGTGAGACTATGCCAGGGCCTAGCAAACACAGAAGTAGATGCTCACAGTTAGCTATTGGTTGAATCCCAGGGCCCCCAATGGAGGAGCTAGAGAAAGTACCCAAGGAGCTACAGGGATCTGCAACCCTATAGGTGGAACAACAATATGAACTAACCAGTTCCCCCCCCCCCCCCGGTCCGGAGCTCGTGTCTCTAGCTGCATATGTATCAGAAGATGGCCTAGTCAGCCATCAGTGGAAAGAGAGGCCGTTTGGTCGTGCAAACTTTATATGCCCCAGTATAGGGGAATGCCAGGGCCAAGAAGTGGGAGTGAGTGGGTAGGGGAGTGGGTGGGAGAGGGTATGGGGGACTTTTGGGATAGCATTGGAAATGTAAATGAAGAAAATATCTAATTAAAGAAAAAGTCTGCCTTCAGATTCTGAGCCTTGAACTCTAGCAGCACAGGTACAGTGATTTCTCCCTGCTTAGGGTTTTACTCTGCAGGATGCTCCAAGAGGCTGCTGGAATTGGGGAGAAAAGATTCTCAAGTGTAGCTATGGAGGTAGCCCTAAGCATGGCCACAGGGCTGGCATTTTCTCCCTCTGTCCTGTAGAGGTAAGCCATGCACCTTCCAGTTTCTCACCATGCCTGGAGGGTCTGAGCAAAGCAATAGAAATGTGTTTATCTACGAACAAGAAGAAATTTGTGTGTTTATTCTCATCTTGTCATCGGTCCTTGGAAACAACTGCTCAGGCCACATACCTAGCACTCTTCTCACCTTTATCTACCAGCTCTTCCAATCCCCGCGGTGACAGAATAACCTATAACCACTGCCACTCTCAGCTTGAAGGAAAGGTCAGGTCCTTCACAGTCTCCTATGAACAGAGCTCAGACTGACACCTTCCCACACTGCCTCTCATTCAGAAGCCAATATCAATAGCAGTTACTTGTGGGGAGAAATTTCTGTCTTGACTCAGTTTGCATTACAGCAGTTGGAGCAGAAGCTGCATCTAAAAGCTGACGACACAGTCAGAATACATGAGTCCGTGTATTTGAATTCAAGTCCTCCTGAGAGTATGCCTGTGTGTGAGACCGTGTTATGTTCTGGCGAGCATGCTTCCTCAAGTGTCCATGTGAGAGGGAACATCCTCCTGTAGCTGTGCCTCCACAACTGCGCCAAAACCAAGGCCCGGAGAGATTACACTGGATTAAGTGTTTCATTAAGACCCTTTGCACAGCACTCTGCTGGGGATGCAATGCAGCTGGCAGACAGCTGGAGCCAGAGAGATGAATGGCTGTAGGGTATGCCCACCCCAGCTTCATGGGCTCTCATTCTTTTCCCATTGCATTCAGCGCAGAGAAGATGATTCTGGGTCACCATCGCAATGGACCAGTCTTTTATCTGTTTGAAGTATCTAGAGGTGGGCAGTTTGGAAAGAAAGGCAGAAAACAGAAGGATGCTGCAGGCAGAAAGGTGCTGTAGTTATAGGTAGACCAAGGGAGTCGAGTGGGAGGCCATTTGGGCCCAGAAATCACAGAAATGGCAGATATCCTATAGCCATCCGCTTTGACCTTGGGGGACTTGGAAAACGAAGAATGTTGTTGGTTAGGGGTTGGAGGCGTTGCTAAAAGCATCTCAATGGACAGTTAATCTTCTCCACCAGTGGCTCTCAACCTTCCTGATGCTGCAACCCTTTAATACAGTCTCTCATATTGTGGTGACCCCCAACCATAACATTATTTTTTGTTGCTGCTCCATAGCTAATTTTGCTACTGTTAGGAACTGTGATGTAAATAGTTTTGGAGCTAGAGATTTGCCAAAGAGGCCATGGCTCACAGGTTGAGAACTGCTGCTAAACAAAGCCTTTGGCTCTGACCTGTTCGCCATTTGACTCAGCATGAAACAGAAGGCAGGGTGGAAAGGACTGGTTGCTATGAGCTAGGAAGACTCACACTATACACATGCTGCTTTTCAAACGCCTTTGTGTGTAACTCAACTCACTGCTGTCTCTGACCTTGCTGACCAGGCTGGACCAAGTATTAGATCCCTTGGCTTAGGGCGAGCTACATCATCATGGTGAAGGACAGCATCTGCGAAGGAGATATGAGGCTCCTTCTCAGGCTACAGTGCTACAAAAGCACAGCATGTCAGTCTCACACAGAGTCAATTCCGAGAGGTAACCCACCAGCAACAGACAAAACAGCTGCCTCTGGTCTAAAGGCTGAGCTTTGGCAGAGAGACATTTTCTGACAACTGATGGAGGCACAGATGCACATCTCTAGTTTTTCATAGCCACCTGGCTCCTGCATCAAAATTGCAGCTGAGAAGTATGGAATGTATGATCAGACCACTGAGTATTTAGCATGGGCCCTACTTCCAGGAAAGACAGAAAGCTAGGACCACGTGTAGCTGACATATCCACTCACTGAGCTTCTGAAGTAGCCAGGACAGGAGTGCTTCCTTAGGCATGGTTATCCTACTTCTGACCTTTGCTAGAAGGAAGACTTTTGCCACCATTGCCTGTACTGTTTATTTGTTTGTTTTTGCATTTCCTCAGTCCCCATTAGCAGAAGTCCCTGAGTTCTGGGAAGAACAGTGTTCCTCACAGATGGCAAATTTAGCTCCTAGGACGGCTCTACAGGTTCTTGCCTCCTTCCCACTCCAGCTTCTGAGGGAAATTATAATAGAATTCCAAGGAGACTGAGGTAATCCTTGGTAAACAAGTGTTCTTTTTCCTTGCTTTTTCTGAAGGGACTGTGGAACTTGGTCAGAACGCTTATGTGTTCATGAGGTCTTTAGGAGACTTCTAGAAGGGCTTTCCCTCAGCTTTGCATACAAGCATTCCCTTGGAATGAAGCCCAGGCTTAGTTTACCAATCAAGGCATGAAGGAATCAAAGGATCAGGGGATAAAGAAGTCATTTTTCCAACTAGTCTGAGGACCTGAGTCCAATCCCCAAAACCCAGGCTGAAAAGATAGAACCAGTCAGCTCCTGAAAACTATCCCCTGGTTCATTCCTTCAGATATAGGCACAGACACACCAATAAAATAAACAAATAAAAAGAATCAAATAAGAATGAAGCAAAGCACACTGAGAAGAGGAAGGGACTCCATTGCCTTGGATTATGTTGGCTGAGAATGCTCTTCTGATTGGGTCCAGAACCTACAGGATGACACCAGCTGTGATGACAAACCTTGTCCCTTGCAACCATCCTTCCTGAGTGCCAGCTAGGCCAGGCGGCCAGACATGGGCTGACCTGCTTACAGAACTCTGGCTTCCCATCCGGTGCATTTCCAGCAAGGCACTATTTCCATATTCTCTGGCAATAACTAATTAGCGATTATAAAGCTCTTTGAAATATGAAGTGCTGCATGATAATATCTGTAATGAGCCTGATTCTTTCTCCCTTGCATGAGGGAGGAAGAGTTGATGGGGCGAGGGAGAGGGGGGAGCAGCTTCCTCTCCCCGACCTGCCTCAGAGCCCTGGTCTGATCAAGTGGCCCTGGGGAAGGGGTTTGAGCCCTGGAAACTGGCCTGGGAAAGCAGCCCACTGGCACAGCCACACTTTGACACCTGCCTTGCTCACAAAGCCACCTCTTCTACCTCCACTACAAGCAGCCCCTGCCATCAGCTGCCTGCCAGCTGCTGATTTGACCTCTCCTCAGCTGGGGAAAGGGATGAAGATGATGGATGGAAAAGGGAGAAGAGAGAGGTGGGGTTCGGGTGAAGAGAACAACTTTGGTTCGTGGTATCCTTAATGTGATTTAGAATTTCATATTAATATATCACCTCAGAAAAAAATTAATGAGAAACGTGAAGAAAATAGGATAATGAATATGATAATATATGGGGAGTGCTTTGGGCTTCTTAGAACAAAGGTGCAAGGAATTATTGCTGTGATTTTCTCACGGTGCATATATATTTTTATTAAACTCTAAAAAAAAAATGCCAGTAGATTCACTTCTTTGCAAGGTATTAACACCTCACAGAGGAGTCATTCTTCAATTAGTACTCAGCCCACCTCATGCCTGTTTTCTTGTGGCACTTCTTAAGACTTCCACTTAAGGGGCGTGGAGAGTAGATTAAAATCGGCACTGGCTTTGCCCACTGACTACACACATGCCAGAAGAGGTGGCTTTGTGAGAAAATAGAGCTCCAGAAGGTGGCAAAGCTGGGAGCAGGGAACTTAATGTAAAACACAAGTAGAATCCAAGCCCTGAATGGGGAAAACTCGAGGGGACCCTGGAGAAATAGCAGCATGCTTTTCTGTTCGGCAGACCAACTTCTTTCTACTTCCCAAGTGTCTGCTCAAGCCACACCTCAGTCTAAGAAGTAAAACATAATTAAACGGACATTTCAAAGTGAAAAGAAATTTTGTGCAATATCTAGCCCAAGGGACTAGAACAGTTGAAACTCAGAGGACAATGACTACTTCAGTCTGTTCTTTAGTTCGCCATACAGATTTTCCTCAACTTACATGAAGTTCTGTCTCAATGATCCCATTGCCTTAAAAGGCATTTGGCAGCACTAACCTAGTGCAGAGTAGATGGCTATCTATTTGTCCTTGCAACCACAGGTAGCTATGCCTCACTGTCACTTCCTGGTGTAGTATAACATATAGGGTTAGCTCACGGAAAGAACAAAGTTCAAATTTTGAAGTATGTTTTTTACTGACTGTATTTTGGTTATTGTTTTAGTTTAAAACACTGACTAAATACAAACCGTGGAGGAAAGGGTTTATCTCATCTTATAGGTTGTACATCCATGAAAGTCAGGGTAGGAGCTCTGGACAGGAATCTGAAAGCAAGAATGCAAGCAGGGGTTGTAGAAGAATACTGCTAACCAGATTGATCTCCATGGTTTCTTCAACCTTCTTTTTTGTTTGTTTGTTTGTTTGTTTGTTTGTTTGTTTTTTCAAGACAGGGTTTCTCTGTAGCCATGGCTGTCCTGGAACTCACTTTGTAGACCAGGCTAGCCTCGAACTCAGAAATCCACCTGCCTCTGCCTCCCAAGTGCTGGGATTAAAGGCATGTGCCACCACGCCTGGCTCAACCTGCTTTCTTATAGAACCTAGGATCACCAACCTAGAGGTAGTACCACCCATAGTAGGCTGGTCCTTCTCCATCAGTCATTAATCAAGAATTTTTTCTACAGAATGTATGATGTTTATAGGATATCTTATTGAGGCATCTTCTCATTTAAGGTTCTCTATCCCAGATAACTCAAGTTATCTTGTCAAGTTGGGGGAAAATCAACCAGTACCATTGCATATCATGGTTAAGTCAAAAGCATACAAGTGGAACCACTGTAATTTGTGTGTTGACTCTATCAGCCACAACATCACCAAGAGCATGTTGGAGATGTCCTAAGACCTACCTCAGCCCTACTGAACAAGATTCTCCAACACTAGGTCAGGCAAGATGTGTCTTAACAACTTCTTCAAGAAGATCAAGTTAGAGGACCCATGCCTCATTATAGTGAACGAGCTAGGATGGCCAGACCATTGTACCTCATTTGAGTTCTGAGAGTATGCTAGCCTGGGAAATGTGTGGCCTTGACTCAAGAGCTGAGACCTAGGGGGAGTGAGGCTTATGTAGGGATACTCCAAGTCACAGCTGAGCAGCACAGCCTTGTTTGATTGGGGATCTGAATGAGACACAGAGCCTACTACCCTGGATTATATAATTTTAGTTGCTGCAAACAGGAAACCAGGGTATGCTTGTCTCTTCACCCAGTTCTACACAGGGACCCAGGTTAGTCATAACAGAGCCAGTGAGGAAATGAAGAAAGGACAGACAGATGTATAAAAAAGCTTTGATTAGCTATTCTCAGCTCTTGGCGAGAGATGCCACAGCATCCGAGATGCTTAGCATAGTGATGATACAGAGTTGAACAGAGACATGAGGATGTCGTATATAACTGACCAAGAGACAGACCTCGGAAACACAACAGTCTTGAGGCCACACACACCTGGAGGAGAATCTGGGGACATTTTCTACACACGTTGTCAACATTTGTACTCAGATCCAGGGAAAACTTTGTCACACCCTTGACATGGCTTTGTTCATGTCAAACAATACACATTCACTCAGGACTGCACTTACTTCCTACAGTACACACTAGATATTTGTGGGACAATGATAGGGCAGGCTGGAAATCCTTCTCTTTCCAGCCTCATGGGGGAGTACAAAATTTAATTATGGAGTATTAAACTATACATTGTGGCATTAAAAGGGAATAGAAAAGTCTATCAAAGATACTAAGGGATGTAATTTACATGGGAACAGTGTGAAGATACCACTTTCCAGATATGGCACTAAGCTAAAGGATGAAGGATGAGAATTCTTGAATGAGGAAGTCATTTTGGGCAGTGGTAGTGGCAAGTGCAGAGTGCCTGGGGTCTATAGAAAAGATCTTGTAGGATATGAGGTAATGAATTCATACCTTATCCATAGTGAAGTGGGAAATCACTGGCAGGTTTTAAGTAGGGAAGTGGTGAATTATTCTGAAAGCTGCATGGAAAGAGAAAGTAAAGAGAAAGTGAAAGTGAAAGGAAGAGTGGAAAGGAACTGGAAAGGGAAGAGCAGTGGATGATCATGGCTATTTTTCATCATTACCCTTATTATATAACAGATTATTAACCTAGTAATGAAGAATGGCTGTCATATCAGGACCATATTCTTCAGAGCAGTAGTAACCTTATAGTATTAAGGTGCAGGCTTATTTCTATTCCAGAAATGTCTAGAACCTCAGCTAGAGGGACTTAAATACTGGGAGAGACTGAGTCTGGAACTGGGATCACTTGCAGTTCTGTTATCTTATATGTTCAAAGTCTTAACGAACCTAACTAGAGTGCATATTTGGGGCATGACCATTGATCCTGTGTTCCTTAGAACATAGCAGTCTCAGAGTAGTGTGACTTCTTATATGGCCTCTCAGGGCTAATATAGAACAGCCTTGAACAATTAGAAGCCATAGCACAAATTACACTAGCTCTGCCTGTCTACACTGACAATACTGTCCATACTGAGAGCCAGAGAAGTCTCCTCCTTTGTCCATGATCATACAGCACCTTGGCATTGGAATCGACGTGATGAGTTGCCAGGGCCATTTTATATCTGTAGATTTGCTAGACCCTAGGCCATGTCTGGTTAAATGAACTTGGCCTGAGAATGACTTTTTTGGTAAAAGAGAAACCCAATGAATGTAGACCATGAGTGCTTTCTTTAGCTTTTAAGAGCCCTAGGCCGGCACCTGCTCTAAATAGCTACCCAGTACATGTATTTATTGGACTTCTGCAACCTATGAGTCTCTTTTATAGCTGTATACCCATGATGGGTCACGATTTTTTGTGAATATTATAAATGTAACACGCAAAAATCATATTTGTTACATTTATACATATTTATATCATACATTTGCAGTATATAGAGGCACTCAGAATATATTTTATTTATAAGCAGTGCTGTAGCTCAGGTTTGTTAGAAAGGCTCAGAGTGAGAGTATATTTGTAAAGTGCTCCAGGGTCCTCTGGGATGAGGGCAGCTATGTAAGTGTAAGTCATTATCATTAAACTAAACTGCCTTCCTCCGATTACTGACAGCACCGAAGAGGTTCTCCCGCCTCCCCAGCCCTATGCACAGCCTGGTAATGCTGGGATAATATAAAGATAATATTACTGTAATAAGTGCTTGGCAGCATTTACGCCTTTATTAGCAGCAGCCATATTGTAAGAAAGGGAGAACTCTCGAGAAGGGCTCAAGGCTCGGTGCAGGGCATTTCTCCTAGAATTCTAAGAACAAGCTCAGCGTGGTCATCATGGAACATGCCATCAAAACTAGCATGCCGCGCTCGTTCCTGAAGAACCCATTTGCAATTTTACTTGACCCTCAAATATGCTATTTGAGTCCAGCTGGGTCTGAGCTTGGGCACCATGACATCGATGCCTTGAAGATTCTGAAATTCTAGCTCGCTGCAAATCTGTGTTGTAGTTTTCTGAAGCATGGTCTCACTATGTACCTAAAGTAGCCTTGAACCCATGACAATCCTTCTACCTCAACATGCCAGTTGCCTGGGTTACAGCTATAAGACATCATTCGCAGCTTAAAATTGAGGTGTGTGTATGTGTATGTGTGCATGTGTGTGCGTGCGTGCGTGTGTGTGTGTGTGTGTGTGTGTGTGTGTGTGTGTGTGTGTGTGTATTTTGTTGGCAATTAAGCTCACTCCACTACTGGGCTACATCCCGGCCCCACGGTATTCTAGGATACCTCCAAACTGTGAGTTGACCACTGAGGCCCTCAACTTGATTTAGAACTAACAGAGATTAAGGAAACCTTCAGCTTCCTACAAAGGAATTAAGGCCCAAGGCGTGCAGTATCTCTGGCAGCCCCTATGCCGTCCCTGCTTTTTTACACAGTGCCTTTCCTGTTAGAGTTGCACAGGGCCGTTCAAGCTTGCACGTAACTGCCAGCTATATGAGTTTACTTTGTTGCTTTATTTCCTGCCTGCTGGTTGGGATGGAGGGGTTCCACAGATTTTTTTGGATAGCTCTTGTATGTCAGGTCACTCTATGACATTTGACCCTTTTACCATCTGTGTGAATATAGCTGAATTTTCTCCTATCCACTTTGTATACATGGAAAACAAGGTTCAGAAAGTTTGAATGAGTCAAGCAAGAAACATGAGTGGAGAAGCAGATGGATTCCAGGCCTATTGACCCGAGATAAATGGCCCGAGGTTGATTTGTATAGCAGAAAGGTTCTACTTTCTACCCGTGTTGTTTTGTGGGAGACAAAATCAGACCAGAGGACTCATTGTACTAGTTTCATAACACACACAGTCCCAAGACATATTAAGGTGGCATGGGGTTAATAATTTTTATCATTAGCACTTAAATTTCTGAAAAGATTGAACTCAGTGATGTGCCTTTTACTTGTAGTCTCATACAGTCTCAGAGGACAGGAGGTTGGGGCACATATCTAGGATACCTTCTCTCCAATGAGAAGACTCAAACAGCTAGGGCTGCTACAAAGGAGGCTTGGGTCTCTGTCTCTCCACACAGCCCCACAGCAGGGTATCTTTTTTTGTTTTTTGGTTTTTTTTGGTTTTGGTTTTGGTTTTTGGGTTTTTTTGCGGGGGAGGGGGGTCAAGACAGGGTTTCTCTGTGTAGTCCTGGCTGTCCTGGAACTCACTCTGTAGACCAGGCTGGCCTCGAACTCAGAAATCCGCCTGCCTCTGCCTCCCGAGTGCTGGGATTAAAGGCGTGTGCCACCACGCCCGGCTGGCCAGTTGTGGTGACCTGTGAAGTAACATGGCTGACCGGTGGCACCAAGGTGATGCTCTCTAACACCAAAGGGCTGTGGCCAGCCAGAGATTTCCATAATGGTTCACATTCTGGTCAAAGAATCACAGCCACCCTTAACCAAAATCCTCACTATAAGCTGATCAGAAGGAACTGCCGTTGGGCGGGTGGTATCCCAGCTACTGACCTTGGGCCGGAGCTGCTGAGGTGTTTGCTTGTTGCTTGAGACACTTTCAAACCCCAGCATCTCAGTTTCATTTTGAACCTGACAGATAAAAGGCCGACTTTGACAGAGAATATTAACTTTCTGGCTCTTGCCCAAGAAAGCTGAACAGATGAGGAAATAATATAAAATAAAAGGCGTCTGCAAACACTGATTGTCGGCTGCTTTCCATAAAATACGCCCACTGGTATGTGTAACACTCTGAGTTTTTTTTTTTTTCTCAGCCCCCTCCTTCTTTGCTCCTGGTGTTGAAGGAACTGCCTTTGCTTATTTAGGGAGAAAGATAGACAGAAGAAGTAGAAGAAAGTGTACACGAGCTAAAAACAGCTCCCTTCCCCTCTCCAGGAAGTGTCAGGCAGGTGTACTCACAGGGGAAAGGAAAGCGACTGATTCCAGAGGAGAAGAGAAGGCTCAGGAGCCCCAAGAGCCTCCAGGCTCTGTCCCCGTGGCCGCTAGGAGCCTACAGCTGACAGTGAAGGAAGGTCCCTTTTAGCACGATCTGCGGCAGCCACTCAAGTATTAAATATAGGCTGTCCCTCTAGGGCAGAGGAGAGCAAGCAGACTGGAAGGATACTGGGGGTGGCAACTGCTAAAGGGAAAATATTTGGGGCTGGGCTCTCCCATGTCAATTAGTAATTAAGACAATGCTCTTCAGGCTTAAGCACATACCTGTCTGGTTGGGGCGTTTTCTCGATTGGGATTCTTTCTTCCCAAATGTCTCTAGCTTGTGTCAAGTTGCCATAAACACTAGCCAGGGCAGGAGATCAGAACATCAACATGTGAACTCAGAAGAGGATACAACTGAGCTCATATCAACTCTAGCCCCCAAATACATATTTATTAGAAATAGGTGCAAGCCACCAGTTGTGTTAAGACCAGTATCCAAGACTCAGGACATCTGCTGATGAGTACCTCATGTAACCACATGAGGCTTCTTGCCTTGGTCTGCCATTGTACCTGGCTGCTTTTGTTGATTTCCTTCAGTTCCTGGTCAATGGAAGGGCAAAACTTATAGGCAATAAGTAAAGCAGGCAATATATTACATTGGCTGGTATGACCTTTCTGTATGACCACCATGCTGACTAGGCTCTGGACATTTTCCATACATGTCAGGACAACCGCCAAAAGCTGAAGTTCTGCTACCAACTCTGGGAGAACATAGACACAGTTCTCTACTTTTACTTATCGACAGATCAAGAAAAGGAGACCTGACCATTAGTGATATGAAACCATATTGCGTGGGTGAGTTTATCGGAGTCTGCTCCTCTCTGTTGGCTGAATCCAGAAGGCCAGGGATTCTAAGTGGCCAGTGGGGGAGAGTTACCTCCTTCCCAGACTTCACAATAAAAGGGCTGAAGAGCTCATGGAGCACCAATGCCAAGCAGGAGCAGTGCTCACTCCTTGAAACCTCATCAAAAATCAGTTGCCTGTGCTACTAGGTTTATTTCTAGGTGCTTTCCCCATTGGTCTGTCTCTATATTCCTTTGCTTTCTGTAGAGAGAATATCTTGTATATTGTATGGATGCATGACCTGTCAATTAAAAACCTATGGCCTATAGGAAATGAGGTGTGGGGCATCTGGGAGACAGAAAGAATCCAGGGGTGGAGCCAGATGATGGGGAGAGTCACCTGCAAAGATGTAAGGAGACAGATGCATGGTACTTAAACACAGGTAACCAGGCAGGTGACAGAATGTAAGTTAAGATAAATGGAATATTTCAAGTTATAGCTAGTCAGAAAAAGAGTCTAGCTATATGGCTAAAGTATTTGTAAATATATTTTGAATCTGAGTCTAATTTCTGAGAGCATGGGGCCAAAATGTAGAACCAGACCTAACTTCTACAGCTTTCTACCTCTAAAGCTACAGAGTTAAATCTTTTTTTTTTCTTCCTCTGAGACACGGTTTCTCTATGTAGCATTGGCTTTTTTTGGAACTCACTCTGTAGACAAGGCTGGCCTCAAATTCAGAGATCCGCCTGACTCCTTAGTGCTAGGATTAAAGGTGTGTGCCACCACTACCCAACACATCTTGGGAAAAAAAGCAAAACAATTTTAATTTCTTCTTTGACAATTTCACACACATGCACACAAATACACAAAAACTGTCTCCACTCCTTTAGTTTCCTTCTACTGCCTCGCGCATGTGTCATCTCAGTAAGGCCTTCCCCTCCTACATTCATGTCTATTGTTATTATTATTATCATTATTTGCAACCTATTGAGTTAGAGCTGCCTGCATTCGCATGTTATGAGGTTATTTATTGGATCATGGCAAGTGTACCAGTGGCCACACCACTGAGGAAAAATGACACCCTCTCTCCAGGAGTCATTAGCTGCCTATAGCCCCTCATCTAGGGATGGGGCCTCCCAGCTATAGAGTAAGTCTTAAAAACCAAGTAGTGTGTTTTATTTATTCTTTATTCTTTTTCACATTTGTTTTAGCTCTTCTGATGCTTTTGCCTTTCCATATAAATTGTAGAAACCACTTGTCGACATGCACATAAATCCTCCTGGCTTCTTGATTGGTTACCACATTACACCTATAAATCATTTTGGCAAGAGTTTATTGTGTTGAACTGCAACAATCCATGACCATGGTGTCTTAGTTGAGGTTTTTAATTGACGTGAAGAGACACATGACCAAGGCAACTCTTATAAAAGACAACATTTAATTGGGGCTGGCTTACGGTTCACAGGTTTAGCCCATTATTATCATGGCAGAAAGCATGGCAGCGTCCAGGCAGATATGGTGTTGGAGGATGTGCTGAGAGTTCTACATCTTGATCTGAAGTCAGCAGAAAGGGACTGTGTGTCACACTGGGTATAGCTTGAAACCTCAAAGCCTGACTCCAGCGTGACACACTTCTTTCAACAAGGCCACATCTCTGAATACTGCCACTCTCTATGGGCCTACTGGGGCCACTCCTATTCAAACCACCACATAAGGTATATCACTTTGCCATAAGAACCCACTTTTCTCAACTTTTAAAAAGATGGCTTCTATTTTTCCCCTGCACTGTTATGTAGTTTTTATTGTATAGAGCCTTTACACATTTTTTACCACTAAGTGGTTGACTCTTTGGGAACTATTGAAAAGTGTGTTGGCCTTATGAATTGCTTTAAGTTTTGTATGCTTAACTTTTATCTGCAAACTTGCTAAACTCACATACTGGTTGTGTGAGTAAATTTGATGCTGTCTTTATTTTATAGATTCTTTAGCATCCACTTATGTAGACAAACATAGTATACGAGGGGACAATTTTATTTCTTCCTTTCCAATCTATATGAACTTTATTTCTTTTGCTAGAATAAAGGGTTCAATTCACTAGTGCCAAATTAAAGGGAAAATTTTGATCATCCTTCCTTTGTTCATATCATAGGGAGAAAGTGTCCCAGTTTTGCTATTGACTATGATGTTAACAGTAAGATTTTGTACATGTAGTTTATTAGGTAGAGGAACTGTCATCTATTTTGAGTATACTAAGGATGTTTTGTTTTGTTTTTTTAAATCATGAGTAGATATTGGATTTTATCATTTGCCACTCAGACATCAGTTGGCCAAGAAAAGATTAGGTACTCTTGTCTTTTTCTTCACTTAAAATACCAATATTGGCCTTCCAGTCCATGCCAGCACTGGGGCACCTTGGGCGCGGAGTCTACAGACACCCCCAAGGTCCCCACAGGATCCCCCATGGGATCTTAAGACCTCTGGTGAGTGGAACACAACTTCTGACAGGAGACAGGTTCGAACACCAGATATCTGGGCACCTTCCCTGCAAGAGGAGAGCTTGCCTGAAGAGAGTACTCTGACCACTGAAACTCAGGAGAGAGCTAGTCTCCCAGGTCTGCTGATAGAGGCTAACATAATCACGTGAGGAACAAGCTCTAACCAGAGACAACTATAACAAATAACTCCAGAGATTACCAGATGGCAAAAGGCAAACTTAAGAATCTTACTAACAAAAACCAAGATCACTCACCATCATCAGAATGTAGCACTCCCACCCCACCCAGTACTGAGTACCCCAACACACCTGAAAAGATAGTCCCTGATTTAAAAGCATATCTCATGATGATGGTAGAGGACAACAAGAAGGACTTTAATAACTAACTTAAAGAAATAAAGGAGAACACTGCTAAACAGGGAGAAGACCTTAAAGAGGAAGCACAAAAATCCCTTAAAGAATTGCAGGAAAACATGACCAAAGAGGTGATGGAATTGAATAAAACCATCCAAGACCTAAAAAGGGAAGGAGACACAATAAAGAAAACCCAAAGTGAGGCAACGCTGGAGATAGAAACCCTAGGAAAGAAATCTGGAACCATAGATGCAAGCATCAGCAACAGAATACAAGAGATGGAAGAGAGAATCTCAGATGCAGAAGATTCCATCCTTCTACAAAAGGCTATACTCAACAAAACTGGAAAGCCTGGAAGAAATGTACAAATTTCTAGACAGATACCAGGTACCAAAGTTAAATCAGAATCAGGTTAACGAACTAAACAATCGCATATCCCCTAAAGAAATAGAAGCAGTCATTAATAGTCTCCCAACCAAAAAAACCCCAGGACCAGATGAGTTTAGTGCAGAGTTCTATCAGACCTTCAGAGAAGATCTAATTCCAGTTCTGCACAAACTATTCCACAAAACAGAAGTAGAAGGTACTCTACCCAGCTCATTCTATGAAGCCACAATTACTCTGATACCTAAACCACAGAAAGATCCAAAAAAGATAGAGAAATTCAGACCAAGTTCCCTTATGAATATCAATGCAAAAATACTCAATAAAATTCTTGCTAACCAAATCAAAGAACATATTAAAACAATCATCCATCCTGACCAAGTAGGTTTTATTCCAGGGATGCAGGAATGGTTTAATATATGGAAATCCATCAATGTAATCCATTATATAAACAAACTCAAAGACAAAAACCACATGATCATCTCCTTAGATGCAGAAAAAGCATTTGATAAAATCCAACACCCATTCATGATAAAAGTCTTGGAAAGATCAGGAAATCAAGGCCCACACCTAAACAAGATAAAAGCAATCTACAGCAAACCAGTAGCCAACATCAAAGTAAATGGTCAGAAGCTGGAAGCAATCCCACTAAAATCAAGGACTAGACAAGGCTGCCCACTTTCTCCCTACCTATTCAACATTGTACTTGATGTCCTAGCCAGAGCTATTCGACAACAAAAGGAGATCAAGGGGATACAAATTGGAAAAGAAGTCAAAATATCACTTTTTGCAGAAGATATGATAGTACATATAAGTGACCACAAAAATTCCACCAGAGAACTCCTAAACCTGATAAACAGCTTTGGTAAAGTAGCTGGATATAAAATTAACTCACACAAGTCAATTGCCTTTCTCTACACAGAGAATAAACAGGCTGAGAAAGAAATTAGGGAAACAACACCCTTCTCAATAGTCACAAATAATATAAAATACCTTGGTGTGACTCTAACTAAGGAAATGAAAGATCTGTATGATAAGATAAGTCTCTGAAGAAAGAAATTAAAGAAGATCTCAGAAGATGAAAAGATCTCCCATGCTAATGGATTGGCAGGATCAACATTGTAAAAATGGCTATCTTGCCAAAAGTAATCTACAGATTCAATGCAATCCCCATCAAAATTCCAACTCAATTCTTCAATGAATTAAAAAGAGCAATCTGCAAATTCATCTGGAATAACAAAAAACCTATGATAGCAAAAATCTTTTTTTTTCAACCCTGAGATTCCACCTCACACCAGTCAGAATGGCTAAGATCAAAAATTCAGGTGACAGCAGATGCTGGCAAGGATGTGGAGAAAGAGGAACATTCCTCCATTGTTTTGGGGATTGAAAGCTTGTACGACCACTCTGGAAATCAGTCTGGCGGTTCCTTAGAAAATTGGACATAGTACTACCGGAGGATCCAGCAAAAATCTTCTTAAGGATAAAAGAACCTCTGGTGGAATCACCATGTCTGACCTAAAGCTGTACTACATAGCAATTGTGATAAAAACTGCATGGTACTGGTATAGCAACAGAAAAGTAGACCAATGGAATAGAATTGAAGACCCAGAAATGAACCCACACACCTATGGTCACTTGATCTTCGACAAGGGAGCTAAAACCATCCAGTGGAAAAAAGACAGCATTTTCAACAAATGGTGCTGGCACAACTGGTGGTTATCATGTAGAAGAATGCTAATTGATACATTCCTCTCTCCTTGTACTAAGGTCAAATCTAAGTGGATCAAGGAACTCCACATAAATCCAGAGACATTGAAACTTATAGAGGAGAAAGTGGGGAAAAGCCTCGAAGATATGGTCACAGGGGAAAAGTTCCTGAATAGAACAGCAATAGCTTGTGCTGTAAGATCGAGAATCGACAAATGGGACCTTATAAAACTGCAAAGCTTCTCTAAGGCAAAAGACACCATCAATAAGACAAAAAGGCCACCAACAGATTGGGAAAGGATCTTTACCTATCTTAAATCAGATAGGGGACTAATATCCAATATATATAAAGAACTCAAGAAGGTGGACTCCAGAAAAACAAATAAACCCATTAAAAAATGGGGCTCAGAGCTAAACAAAGAATTGTCAGATGAGGAATACCAAATGGCTGAGCAGCACCTGAAAAAAATGTTTAGCATCCTTAATCATCAGGGACATGCAAATCAAAACAACCCTGAGATTCTACCTCACACCAGTCAGAATGGCTAAGATCAAAAATTCAGGTGACAGCAGATGCTGGCGAGGATGTGGAGGAACATTGCTCCATTGTTGGTGGGATTGCAAGCTTGTACAACCACTCTGGAAATCAGTCTGGCAATTCCTCAGAAAATTGGATATAGTACTACTGGAGGATCCTGCAATACCTCTCCTGGGCATATATCCAGAAGATGTTCCAACCGGTAAGAAGGACATATGCTCCACTATGTTCATAGCAGCCTTATTTATAATAGCCAGAAGCTGAAAAGAACCCAGATGCCCCTCAACAGAGGAATGGATACAAAAAAATGTGGTATATTTACACAATGGAGTACTACTCAGCTATTAAAAGAATGAATTTATGAAATTCCTAGGCAAATGTTTGGACCTGGAAGGCATCATCCTGAGTGAGGTATACACAAAAGAACTCAAATGATATGTACTCAGTGATAAGTGGATATTAGCCCAGAAACTTAGAATACCCAAGATATAAGACACAATTTGTAAAACACATGAAACTCAAGAAGAATGAAGACCAAAGTGTGGACACTTTGCCCCTTCTTAGAATTGGGAACAAAACACCCATGGAAGGAGTTACAGAGACAAAGTTTGGAACTGAGACAAAAGGATAAACCATCTAGAGACTGCCATATCCAGGGATCCATCCCATAATCTGCCTCCAAACGCTGACACCATTGCATACACTAGCAAGATATTGCTGAAAGGACCCTGATAAAGCTGTCTCTTGTGAGATTATGCCGGGGCCTAGCAAACACAGAAGTGGATGCTCACAGTCAGCTATTGGATGGATCACAGGGCCCCCAATGGAGGAGCTAGAGAAAGTACCCAAGGAGATAAAGGGATCTGCAACCCTATAGGTGGAACAACATTATAAACTAACCATTACCCCGGAGCTCTTGACTCTAGCTGCATAAGTATCAAAAGATGGCCTAGTTGGCCATCACTGGAAAGAGAAGCCCATTGGACATGCAAACTTTATATGCCCCAATACAGGGGAACACCAGGGCCAAAAAGTGGGAGTGGGTCGGTAGGGGAGTGGGTGGGGGGAGGGTATGGGGGACTTTTGGGATAGCATTGGAAATGTAAATGAGGAAAATACCTAATAAAATATTTTTTAAATGCCAATATTGAGTTTTGCATATCTGAGATATACCCTACTTTGTTAATTAGTTGATGTATTCAACTTTTTAACGTTCCATTTGGGACTCTATGTATGTTCATGAGAGATATTAGTGTGTAGTCTTCTTTCTTGTGACCATTTTGTCTGGTTTCAGTAACAGGGAAATGTTGCCGACCTCAGGAAAGAAGCTGAGAAGAGCTCTGTCTTCTGTTTTCTAGAACAGATTATTTTTTGTAAAGAACTGATGACATTTCTTTAAATATTAGGCAGAATTTATCATCTCGGCATGCATGAAGAGTTAATTTATGGAAGGTTTTGAAGTGAAATGTAATTAATTTGGTAACTGAAAAAAATTATATTATTTACTTCATCTTAGTTTTTCTTATGTGTGACTTATAAGGACTTGGTCCAAATTCTTTTCCATAGAGTTTTCCATATCTTTCATTATTATCTTTCTAGTGTTTGCTAGATCTGTAGTAGTATTCCCTTTTCCTGATACTGATTATTTGTGGTCTCTCTCTAGTCTCAATAGAAATTTATCAATTTTATTGATCTTTTAAAAGTACCTATTTTTGTTCCATTGATTGTTTTCTGTTATTTATCTTACATTTCATTGGTTTCCATTTTTTTTTATTGTTTCATTTCCTATGCTTAATTGGAGCTGATTTTGTTCTTGTTTTGTAACTTACTTTGATAGACATTATTCGTTATTACTTGCAGCATTTTTCTCATTTACTATAAATACTGAAAACTCTGAATTTCCCTTTAAACACTGTTGATATATACTTAGCATAAATTTCAAGTTGTGGGGTTTTTTTTGTTCAGTTCAAGTATTTTAAAATTTTCTCTTGTATTTTTCCTTTGATCCATGGATTGTTTAAATGTATGGTTTAATAGTAGAATATTCCTAGTGTCTGGATCTTTTTCTTTTTCTTTTCTAATGCTAGTTTCTAGTTTGATTCCATATGGCTTATGAGTACCCACTCCATCATTACAATTTTTCTAAATTTTAAGATTTATCATACGCTTTCTATTTTGTGACTATCATAGTCACCTCAAAATTTGGTGTACATTCTGCTGTTGTTGGATAAAATAGTCTTTAAATGCCATTTGATTGATGTTATTATTTGTTTCCTTCTCTTTGCTTGTTTGTTTCATTGGTTGGTTGCTTGGTTTTGAGATTGTATTTTGGTTGCAATATTTTTCCCTTCCCTGTCCTCCCTCCAACTTTTCATTCTCCTTCATATTCATGACCTCGTTTTGGATCAGTTGTTATTGTTTGCATATGTATTTGTATATGCATATGTATTCCCAAATATAACCCATTGTGTTCATATAATATTGCATTATCTATGTGTTCCGGAGAAGGCTCCCTTTCCTGCTTCCTGCTTTCTTTAGTTGCCTATAGCTCTTTGTGTTGGGCTGAGAGCTTGAGGGCCTTTCCCCAGGCACTTTGGCATGTTGGTTGGTGTCCTTGCTCAGCTCATGTGTGGGCAGTCATGTTGGTGAGACTTCATGTATATAGATTCTGATGTTACTAGGAAACACAATCTTAAAGCAAAGTCGCTAATCCTTTGGCTCTTACAATCTTTCCACACCCTCTTCTGCAATGTTCTGCAATGTTAGTTACGGGAACAGGTTTTATAGATGGATCCACTGGGCCTGGGCTCCACAACTTTACATATTGATTGGTTGTGATTTTCTGTAATGGTCCCTGTCTGTTGCAAAAAGAAGTTTCCTCATAGATTGGTGTTAGGGACTATGCTGGTATCGTACATTAGTGGTTGTAGAGTGTCCTCCAGCAACTATGGTTTCATTGACACTGATCAGTTAACTGAATTTCCAGTTCTGGGCAAAGTCTCCTTGGTGAATGGTCCTTTTATATATATACTGGTCAACCGTCTGCCTACCATTTCTATTGAAGAGAAAGAACTGTTGGAAAGTTCCTGACTAAAATTGTCGGCTTACTTGTTTCTCTTTTCAATTATGTCATTTTTTCTTGTTTATGTCCAAGAAGTTCTTGTGTTAAATACAAGTATACTCAACATTCTTTAATCTTCCTGGTGAATTGATCCTCTTGCTGGCATTTAGTGTCCTGCTTGATCTCTGGTGATTGTTGCTGCTCTAGCATCTTCTTTGTCTGATATTAATGAAGTCATGCTCATTTTCCTTTGATGAGTGCATGTTGAGTCTCACTTTTATCCTCTTTCACTTTTAACCTATCTACATCATTATATTTGAAATGAGTTTCTTGTTGACAGCTTATTGATGGGCCATATTCTTATATTAACATATTCTGCACATCATTATTTTTATAAATGTGTTTAGACCATTTAAAGTAATTATTGAGATGTTTGGAATACTTCCCCATTTTAATATTTGCTTTTTACTTAATTATTACATTTTAAAAATTCTTCTGCTCCAGCTTTTTGGCCTAATTTTGGGTTACCTGAAACGTGTCTTAAGTACATTTTTCATTTTTGGATAATGTCAGTTAATAAAAAATTTCATTGATAATAAAATATATTACTACATACACCCCAGCTTTCCCCAATATTAGATCTTATATTACCAGGTAAATTTTTTCAAAATTAAGAACATGATATATGATATATTACTATGAATTAAACTCCAGTCTAAAAAACCCGATTTATTTACTATGTATAGAGACCTGTGCCTGCATGTACACTGTGTACCAGAAGAGGGCATCAGATCCCATCTACTGGGACTTGAACTCAGGACCCCTGGAAGAACAGCCAGTGCTCTTCTGAGCCATCTCTCCAGCCCCCAAACTTTAATTCTGCTTATTTTCTTTTTGATATTAAATTCATGATAACACACTGTTCAATCATTATTTGAACATCTTTAAGAATTTAATATTATCTATTGTAATCTTTTTACTTTATATCATGAAATTATTTTAGTGATTGCTCTAATGATTATAAAATACATACTGAATGTTTGGCCATCAACTCAGAATATAAAAATTCCAGTTTAATTAAAAAGTAGAAATGCTACCTGTTTCTTTTCAATCCTGTACAAATTCCACTTTTGTGTTGTATTTGTCTTACACAGCACATCTATTTATACTTAAAACTCTAGAAGATAAACTGATACAATTGTTGTTTTCTTTCTATTGTGAAACATAGTGTAAACATCTCAAAAGAGAAAAATACCTTCTCTTAGATATAGACTTATTTCCACTGGTCTTCATTTACTTTCTCCTACTAATACTTTATTTTGTTTAAGAGATTTTCCATAGCAATTATTTTAGAGACAATCTACTTCTTTATATTTTCTGACAATGAAGGGATGCCTTTATTTTTCTTCTCTCATTCATAAAATGTATTTTTGTACATTTATGATTATGCTGACAATTTTTTTTAAATCAGTACTGTGCTGGTTTTTTGTTTTTTGGTTTGTTTTTTTTTTTTTGGTTTTTTGTTGTTGTTGTTTTTGTATTTTTTTTCTTTTTGGTACCAACTTGACACAAATCTAGGCATCACTAAGAAGAGAAAATCTCATCTAAGAAAATGTCTACAATAAATTGGCCTGTATGCAAGTCTATGGATTGTTTCCTTGATTAATAATTGATCTGGGTGGGCCCAGTCCATTGTGGGTGGTGAGCTCAAACAAACCTTTCCTGGTTCTCTTCTATCAATCAATCTATCTGTATATCTATCATCTATCTATCTATCTATCTATCTATCTATCTATCTATCTATCTATCTACCTACCTACCTACCTACCTACCTACCTACCTACCTACCTATCTATCTCCTGTCTTTCTATCTATCCATCCATTTATTTATTTTGGTATTTGGAATTGAACCTTAAGCTTTGAGCATGCCAGACAAGTATTCTACTACATATCTATATCCCTAGCTCACTTGTAAAATATTTTACTTTATTTAGCATTTATCTCATTAAGTTGCCTAGGCAGGCTTTCGCCTTTCTCTGTATCCTAGGTAGATATTTAGATTTTGATCCTCTTACCTTATCTTCCCAAGTAAGTGGGATCACAGGACTGTGACACAAGATCCAGATTCCTTTTCTTCTTTTAAGTTAATTATCTTATATAGTTTGTTATGGTGACAGAAAGCTAGCTAATACAGAAAGTTATCAGATATTATTGTTTCAAGCTATTTTAAACACTATACTTTTTCTCTTCTATGGGGATCTGATGACTTGAATATTAAATCCCCTAGATTCCTAAATCCTATTCATCTTTTTAAAGCCTGTTATTCAGATTGGTAGTTGGTATATCTTCACATTTACAGACCTTTTCTCATATATGTTAGGTCAATTTCTTGAATGTTAAAATTCTTTTACTGTTCAGTTGAAGAACTTCTATTGACTGCTGGGTGTGGTGAGATGTGTCTTGGAACCACATCCCAGCACTTGAGAGGCTGACACACTCAGGTATGGTCCATGCCAGGTTTGATTACAATCACCAGTTTTAGGCCCTCCTCAAACACAGAATACCTTATCTCAAAAGCAAAACAAAACTTTCCCAGATCTTTCATTGGATTCTCCACTTAAACTCTATTGCAGGAGTGTTTGTGATTGTTTGAACTTTGTTTTTTCCAAAATATTTGTCAGATTAGCCACCATGTGGTTGCTGGAAATTGAACTCAGGACCTCTGGAAGAGCAGTCAGTACTTTCAACAATCTCTCCAGCCCCCTGCATGTTGACATTTTAATGGTCATTTGTATGATGAGTAACTTGGGTTTCTAGTCTGGACATATTTTACGTATTACACTATTAGAGTATTAGAGTGATAATGATAATTTTACTTTAAAAGACACCTTATCTAATTAAGTTCAGGCTGGAAGGTACCACCTACAATCTTTGGGTATAATTCCTAAAGGAGTTTAACTTTTAATGCCTTTGTAGTATACATCAGAACTGCTTTGGGTATGAGCCACCCAGTATTCTGCCTGGGACCTAGGCAGTGCTCTATTTATTAGTTCAATTTTCAAAGTCTCTGGAATGCAAATATGTAGCTTGAAGGGGACTGACAAAAAATTATTAAGAACTTTTCAGGATGGTAAATGACACAGTGATGTAGGAGGACAGATGTGCTAGCATCTCTAGAGAAAACAAACCTAGGGTATTAGGAATATCAGAAATAAGAACTATTTTACTGTCACCATTGGTCCTACTCTGCTGGCCCCTGTTGATGACACTGGTAGAGGTCCTCAGCAAGCAAAATGGAAAGAATAAAAAATTAACCCTGGTATAAGCATAAATCCTTCTATCCGCAAATACCAGGTTTGGATTCCTAAGCATTTCTATGCTGCTATTTCCTCGTTTTCTTTATTTTCTGTGGACTAGGCAGGTGTAAAGATAAAAATAAATGACACCACTGTCAGTTATCACCATGATTACTGTCATCTTAAGATAATTTAGTGTGGTTTCAATCTGGACATTATTTTACAAGAAAAAAATAACTGAAGAGATTTTTTTTTTTTATTCAAGAGAGCATCTTAACCCTTTAATGTCAGAGAAAACTAGGTGTGTATTCTCTGGCTACTATTCTTTCCTATCACAACCTTTGTAATAATCAATCCTTTCTCAGGACCTTAGTCATCATATATGTGTCAGTATCTTCCAGCCAGATTTGTACCTTCAAATCCCCACGCGGCAGTTCAGTTGAACATCTACTGAATGCCTAAAAGTCAAAATGTTCCAAACTAGTTTTCCTGCTTCTGACCCTGCAGGACAGCATGTTCTCAGCATAGAAGCCAGAGACACACTGGAAATCTGAGTCAGAACAGTTCCTTTATCTACTCAAAACTTCCACCTCACTCAAGTCAAAGCCCAAATCTTATGACCGCCTACAATGACCTTGACAATCTGACCCTCATAGTTGTGGCTGCTCTTGCTGAGTTAGTACTGGGATTTTGACCTTTTCTCCTTCTCTACTACTCCAGCACATTCCTTTTCCATAGCCTCTGCACTGGCTGGTCTCACTCCCTGCGTCCCTCTTCCCAGATATTATAAAGATGACTCCTTCCATCTCTTTAAGCCTTTGCTCAACTGCATTCTTTTTTTTTATTGGATATTTTCTTTATTTACATTTCAAATGTTATCCCCTTTCCTGCTATCCCCCTCCCAGAAATCTCCTATCCCATCCCCTTCCACCTGCTTCTATGAGGGTGTTCCTCTACCCAGCCACCCACTCTCTCCTCCCTGCCCTCGATTTCCCTACACTCTCCTCCCTCTCATTGATACATGACAAGGCCATCCTCTGCTACATATGCAGGCGGAGCCATGTGTACTCCTTGTTTGGTGGCTTAGTCCCTGGGAGCTCTGGAGGATCTGGTTGATAATTGTTCTTCCTATGGGGTTGCACTCACTAATAAGTAGATATTCACTCAAAAGCTCCAAATACCCAAGATACAATTCACAGACCACATGAAGCTCAAGAAGACCAACGTATGGGTGCTTCAGTCCTTCTTAGAAAGGGGAGCAAAATACTCATAGGAGCAAATATGGAGAGAAAGTGAAGAGCAGAGACTGAAGGAAAGGCCATCCAGAGACTGTCCCACCGGGGCATTCATCACATATACAGACACCAAGCCCCGACACTATTGTGGATGCCAAGAAATGCTCAACTGCATTCTTTTCACTCAGACTGTGCCTCTCCCTGCATTACATTTCTCCCACTGAATTATTAGACATGTTATGTAATTTAAATATTCATTAATTATTTAAAATATAGCTTCTTGAAGAGATGTGGATTTTGTCTTATTTCTGGCTATATAATCAGGATCTAGCATGAAGTAGATGCTTCATAGACAGATGTTGAAAAACCACAGTCAGAAAATGACTGAGGCTTTTATTTTATATTTGAGATTATACTTGAATCATGTTTTCCTTCCTTTTCTTCCCTCCAAACCATTCCAGATACTCCTCCTTGCTTTCTTTCAAATTAATGGCCTATTTTTTCATTAATTGTTGTCACATTCCTATATTTACATATATGTACATATATATTCTGAACTATAACCTCCTTGGTCTGTGCAGTGCTATTTATCTCTTATTTGTATTCAGGGCTGACCATTTGGTATTGGACAACCAATTGACATACTCTTCCCTGGGTAAAACTATTTATCTCACTTCCAGCATCCCTTAGTTGCCTGTAGTTCTTTATGTAGGGTTGAAACTTCATAGGCTTTCCCCTATCCACTTGGGCATGTCTATTGTTGTTGTTGTCAACTCATGTTTAGGCATAACAGAGACAAATATTGGTGTAGCTTCTGACGTTACTAGGAGACAAAATGATGATGATAAGTGAGAACTATACTTATATGTGCACATAAGAATAAATATTTAGATTGGGGATTCTGTTGATTTATTAAAGTAGAGGCAGCAGGTTCTCCTTCAAGATCCAAGATTTAACTGGCCATGAGTAGTTGGCTAGGCTTCCAGTGCCAGGCTTGAGCCCTCCAGTTAAGCAAGTCTGGAGTCCAGGTAGAGGGCTTACCACCAAAGTATGCAGGCTGATATGGCCTGTATCCTTAGGGTTATCATGCTCTGTTGGTCATTGTTGTGGTTCATAGGCATCATCACTGGGCAAAGTGTTGGTTGCTTCCTTCATTTGAAATATTGCACAGCACCTTCTGCTTCCATGAAAGCTAGTTCCCTGGGAAAGAGGCATTTAAGTCAGTTCCAGCTCATCTGGGCCCTGCTTCTGAAGTGCATGGTGTCTTCAGCAATGGGGATGTGCCTGTCACATCTTTGACGTAACTAAGGGCAATAATCATAGTCTATTTGTTTTAAGAGTCTCTTGAATAGCCCTGACCAACAGATAGAAAGAGGACTTCTCATGCCTGGTTGTTATCTTTTTTGGTTATGCTGTCTTAGGCTGTAGGAGGGAGAGTTATCAACCCAGATGAGTTTTTTTTTCTTTTAATTGAATATTTTTGAATGTGGACACTGAAAATTCCTGAGTGTTTGAGAGAACAATCATTGATGATAAGGGGTCTTCTCAAAGAAATAAATGGTTCAGAGCCCAGCTGTTCCTGTACCCTACTAGAACTGAATATGAGAAATACCAAGAGTGTGAGTTTCTGCACAGATTGACTCTTTGCAAGGTGTTGGAAACAGGTACAGAATTAGAAACTGAAAGCTTTGTGCTTGGATTGCTTCACAGGTTTCAGCATTTCAACTTCCCAAGCACTGCTGCTGCTGCTGCTGCTGCTGCTGCTGCTGCTGCTAGTTTCTGAAATATCTCACAAACTGCTGCCCCAGCTCTTGCTGGTACGTGCACGTGCACACCCAGACATACTCATACGCTTCCCTCTACCAGGTGCTGCTTAATACAACCCATTGCATCCCAGCTTGCATCTGGAGGCTGAGATGATTGCTCGTGGAAACATTTGCTGAGACAGAATTTTCCAAGCTCCCTGGTTCTCAAGGGAGTGAGGTATGTCTGCTGTTGTCCATAGTTCCATCTGCATCTGTCAGCACAGTTACTATATGACAGATAATAGGATTTCACTGCATTGTGGTACTTTAAACAAGCATGACAGGATTGTCATTTCCAACCTGCATTAAGTCACTGCATAAGATATATGAGGAATTGTGTGGCTTTTCCACCATCTTCCTGGCAAAGCAGGCGAGGTAAACTGGTGATTCTTCAGGGTTAGAACTGACCCTCAGTCCTTCTTTACCATTCACACTGCAAGATCGGTTAGTATTCTATTTCGGAATTTTTCCTTAAGAATTTAACCCCCAAGGGAGGCAGAATTCTAGTAAACAAGCTATCTGCTAGATAAGCAGCTAAGAGTGGTTATTTGGGATGTTTGCTTTATTTCCTTCGTGCTTGAGTTCAGTAAGTGTATGCACACTTGAGAAAGAAGAAAAATTTGAGGCCTTCCTTTCCCTGAAAACACAAGTAGGTTCCCAATGGCATGTACGCACAGTCTTGCTATGAATGCCTTCTCTATTATGTTTGCGATCTATTTTAAAAATCAGTTTTAGAGATGTATAAATCACACATAACAAAATGCAGCCATTTTAATTGTTCATTGTGATGGATTTTGACTAGTCGGTACACCCATGTAGTCATTTTCCCAATAAGATATGGAAAACATCCACCTCTCTAGAAAGTTCTCTTTTCTACTTTCCAGCCCGAACTGTCCTGCACCAGCATAGATTAGCTTCACCCGTTCAAGCTTCAGCAAAGTGCCCATCACAGAGCATGTACCCTTATGCAGCTAGCTCTTTTCTTTAATGTTTTTTGGAATTCATCCATGTTGAGACATTTATCAATTCTTTTTTTATTTCTGAAAAATATTGATATGGCATGACTAGTTAGCTATTCAGTTGCTGATAGACACTTGGATTATTTCCAGTCTTGGAATAAGGAAAGCTTCTTTGAGCATTCAGATATAAGTGTATGAGTGTATGATTCTTCTTATCTTTGGTGAATGTCTGGGAAGTGGTATGATAGACGTGGATACTTAGCTATTTAAAAAATTGTGGAGCTGGGTGTGGTAGCATATGGCTTTAATTCCAGCACTAAGGAGGCTAATGTATGTAGATTTCTCTAAGTTCAAAGCCAGTCTGGTCTATATAGTGAGTTCCAGGTCAGCCAGGGATAGAGAGTGAGACGCTGTCTTTAAAAAAAAAATGGAATTTTAGGTGTTACTGGTGAATGAAGGACATTTCCTATTTTGGGAAATCCTCACAGCTCCACAAATCACATCACGGAAGGGGCATCTTCCAGTTAGCATCCCTGCTTTCTCTAGCAGTTATCTTCCTGATTCACATCCAACAAATAAGATAAGGAAAGTGTTACCTGCTCCAGGAAATGTAACAAATCTGTTAAATAGAAGTACCTCTGAAAAATTTTACCTTGCCCACATAGGAGCCCACTCAGGAGCATAGCTGGGTTTGGGATGAGACTGGAGCTGCCTGCCATACAAGCCAGATCTTTGCTGAACGTATTGGACCTTGAGACCCCTCTGTGTAAAAATGGAAGTCATGATACCTTCAGGGCTGAAGGATGAAGTGGCTCAACGAATATGAATGAAGTGCCAGTTGCAGGAATGGCAGAGAGAAATTTCTCGAGATATAAGGGAGAACTGAGTAGGGAGGTTACAACTACCTCCACCACCACTAGTCTTGTGACCTTTACATGTTTGATTTTCCTCCCCCCACCACCTCAGGTAGGATCCCAAAGACTACTTTCCACCTCTCACTGCATCTGCATGCCTGTTTCCATTAGTGCCTCCACTTCCACTTCTCTCTCCGTCTCTATCTCTATCTGCATCCACTGCTCCCTCTCCATCTCCATCTGTAACCACAGCTCCCAATCTGTCCTGATCTGCAGCTCCTCTCCATCTCTATCTGCATTGCCAAGGGTGTTTTCTGGGATTCCATGGGAGGTAGGGAGAGAAGTAAAACCCAACTTGTCAAGGTCACATGGCTAGTGATAGTGGAGGCAAAGACAAAAATGCAAGAGGTTTCCTGAAGAGTTTCTTTCAATAAGCAGACTTGACTCCCTAGGCTCTCATGACTGAAGGTGGCCCTAGTGAATTGCCCTGAATCTAAGAGACTCAGTGGACTACTATAATGTTGCCTCACTTTGTCCTTAAATCAAGCTCCTGAGGTCAATGTGAGGGAGGCATTCAATGTGACTTTGTCCCCTTGTCAATACTTGCAACAACTGAGAGAACCAGTACTCCAATTCATATAGAAACATCTTGGCAGCACCAGGAGGGATACTAGTGCCTAGCTTGTTGGCTTAAAATTGGAATATGGAATTAATAAAGATCCTTTATCTCCCTCTCTCCACTCTACACACACACACACACACACACACACACACACACGCACACATGCACACACACACACACATACACACGCGTGCACACACACACACAATTAGAAAGAGGATCATGAAAGGAAAAGAGGAAGTTTAAGGGGACAAGAGGATAATGAGGTGTATGCATGTGAAAGCAGAATGAAGGACACTTTGTGGGGACTGGGGGATGAAGGGGACCAGCAAAAGGGAGGAGGGATGTGAGTGGGGAGATAATAATAAAGCCTATACATGTATATTTCATACACACATACATATGTAACAATGAAACTCATCACTTTGTGTGCTAACTTAATAAAACAAAAACAGCAACCGATTGGTATTCTTCAAAGTACTAGTAGTTTCAAAGACATCCAATAATTCTCCTTTAAATGAATGAATGAATGAGCCCTTTCAACCTTATCCAAAAGGAAAGACAGGTACTGTGGTTTGTCCACTGGGGAGGAAAAAGCTCACTAGCCAGGTGTCTAAGCATCTGTCTGAGAATCAGAGAATCTAGTATATTCTAAAACTGTGGGCCCCTTATATGCAGAGGAAATTAAAATCTCCTTTTCAAAAATTTGTTGCACCTGAGGGTCCAGTATTCCCCGAGCGCACATTGCCAGAGTCCTTTACCCTCAGTGTGTGGAGCTGCAGTATGGGGATCTGACAGCTGAAGACAGCTCAGCGGGGTGCAGAAAGGCAGACGTTTAATGTGCTTTGACAATACAAAGGGTTATATAAACGACCCAGTTTCTGTAATTTTGCTGTAACTGTCAGGGGAATTGCTATAGACAGATACGGAGAAGGCCCTGTTTATGCACTTAAACTTTAAAAGGCTTAACCACTAAACACAGTCTCTTTCTCCTCCCCTCCCTCTTTACAACCCTGCATTTAAATTGCATTGAGGTAGGGGTGTGAGGTGAGGGGATGGTGATGGGAGTAACAGGTCATTGTTTCTGTCCGGATCCTGGACCAGACAGAATCCAGTTTCTGACTCCTGACTCATAAACTGAGCATCTGCCCCTGGCCAACCTCTTCTGGAAAATTTTCCTACCTGCTCTCAGGAACAAGGCAATGAGAAGAGGAGGGAAGACAGCAAGCGAGGAGCACTGCCTTTGAGCTTGTTGTGTCTTTTGCCCAGTTTAAATCTGGTTCCCATCCCAGTGTTCAAAGCACATTGGTATTTGCTTCTCACCATCTCATCTTAGAAGACTTTTCCCAAGGTGGGGGTAGCGATAGTTCTAAAGCCAGACAGGTAGAAGTGGAAGGGTTTTATATGGGTAAATACCCCAGATTTCCAAGTTAAGTGCCTTAGCTGGGAGAGCTCCCAGCTGCTGCTGACATTTCTTAGACAGGAGATCAATAAGTGGGTAGAGCTTGAAAAACAAATCATACTTTGACCTGCCCTGGGGAACCCTCGGCAACTGTCACCAGCAGAAGAGACATCCCAGAGGAGGCTGGGGGAAATGAGGGAGACACAGGTAGCATGGCTGCAACCAAGGAAGGCTGAGAAATGCACTGCTCAAGGAGATGAAATGAAGAAATGCTACCATCTCTACCCCAGTCCTTTCACAATTTTTGCTAAGTGTGTTAAGGCCCCTGACATCTGCCTTCCAAGTTAAACCAGACACTGGAAGTATACTCACAGTGTGTGGATTTCTAGCTTAAATGAGCCTGCCCTGAGCAGGGATTGCAGGTCCCAGTTCAGAAATCTGGAGAACTCTCCATAGTGAGACCTTTCTTATTTCCTGCCCCGTTGGTACCTAGAAAAAAAAAAATCAAAGATGCCTCCAAGTTCCATACATTTATGCAAAGTAATTCCCTAAATCAGACATGTATATGCATATACATACACATGCGTGCACACACACACAGAGAGAGAGAGAGAGAGAGAGAGAGAGAGAGAGAGAGAGAGCGAGAGAGAGAGAATTACTGAACTTTGTTCTGATCTGACAACTGTGATACATTTTAAAATTTTAAGTAACTTCTTTTGGAAATCTGCTGTCTTTGTCTTTCAATGGTCAGTTCAGGATGCCCTTTTTCCCCCTAGTCTTTTTTGTGATGTGACCTGAGTATGGGGAAGGAGCATGTTACATCTCATAGTGATGAAATAAAGGGATCTTTAAGAATACTGCTGTTTCCTTTTGGGAGTCCTTCATGTCTCCATGGCAACTGATATTTACAATGCCTGGTAACTGCCAACTGCTAAAGTTCATGTTGTTGACGGGAATGAACCTGTGCTGTCCTCTCCCAGAGCTGTGTGATCCTCTTTACTATCTCAGCTCCCCGATTGCTATTGACATGCTGTTCAGTCAATGGCCATGACTCTAAACTAGTCAGTTCAGTTGACCAAATCAGTTCACTTGGCTATAGGATCTATTTTTGCTCCATGGTGGCAAATCTTTCTATCAAGCTCTTTTGTTGATGGCTAACCTCAAGGATATTCTCCAGGAGACTTTGTATGTCACCGGCAATTCTCACATGCCCAGTGTAGCCCAGGACAACTCAACACTGGGAACTCTGGATCGCCCTCTGCTTTATCTGTAGCTGCTCTGGGTTACTTGCAAGGGAGCAGCGGTGCCTGGCTCCTCATAGAAGGAGAGTAGAATGACTGGATTTCAGTCATTCTCTGTAGGTAGACAACTTCTTACTTTGAAACTGGATTAGAGGACCAAAAGAACCAGGCTTTTCTGATCTGTCTGAGATTGTATTCAGGTTGCACACATTGTCTTTTTTCATCCAAGTTCCCTCATGATTTGGCTTTAATGGAAGAGACCCAACAGAGAATGAGATGTTTTCCTGTCTTAGTTTCAGGTTCTCTTCAAAGCAAAATATAGTACCATGAAATCATGGCAAAAAGCTGAATGCTGGAGAGGTGGATCCCAATGACAGAATGTAAGGAAAGGATTAATGGAAAGAGAGAGATAGGGAAGGACTAAACCTCAATATAGGATGAAGGGCAACTAACAGGGCTTCAGCTATCAAGGAAGAACAGAGAATTCTTTGTGGAATCCACTGGAAGAACAGGAGACCTGTATTCACTATCTGTCATCTGACTAAGGATAAGGATTGTCTCTGGGGATACAAATGCCCTCCCTTTTGTAATCTGTGCAAGTACACAGAACAGACAAACTCCCACCTGATTAGAGAAGGCCCAGAGACAGGAAGAAGGCAGGTATGCACAGCATGAAGAGAGTGCCCACCAGAGATGCTGCAGACATTAAAAGTGGGTGAAAGGCATGGGAAGGGTCACTGGAAGTGTCTGATATACCACTTCAAGGAGAATTTAAATAAAAAGTATTTTTTTTAGAACATATCGTTGCAGTAGTCTTAAGAGTTTTGGTCTAGCCGGGCGTGGTGGCGCACGCCTTTAATCCCAGCACTCGGGAGGCAGAGGCAGGCGGATTTCTGAGTTCGAGGCCAGCCTGGTCTACAGAGTGAGCTCCAGGACAGCCAGAGCTATAAAGAGAAACCCTGTCTCGAAAAACCAAAAAAAAAAAAAAAAAAAAAAAAAGAGTTTTGGTCTAATCTCTATGTTTTAAGGTAAAGGAGAGACTGGGGCCCTATGAAGCTTCTGTTTTCCCAAGGTCAAAGTGATTTAATCAGTCAGGATTGCAGCAGAGGTACCTGGGAGTCATGCCAGTGCTCTCTGTTCTGGATCATTACAGATCTAGTCCGTCAACAGTGGTGTCTATATTGACATGCTATGCCATTCACTGCCAAGTATAGGAATAGTATCTGCTTCCAAAGGAGTTCCAAGCTCATGATCAGTTCTATTCTTAGTTATTGGTATAGGCACTTGCTAGAAAGAGGAAGGAGTTCAGATTCTCTGTTCAATAAGATGATGTCCAGAAACCAAACGAGTACATAAAATATAGGATACCTGCTATAAATATGCATTCAGTGAACTTTGAGTGCTAATCTGACCCAGGAAGTTGTAGCAGTTGGTAGTCTCTAAGGACACTCTTCTCCCAAAAGCCCTGCCTTCTGATAATCATGTCACCGTAAAATTCTTTCTCTTTTGAGGGTATGCTAGCCTAATGACTCTTTTATAATCAAGAAAATATGATGGACTCACTAAAAAAAAAAAAATCATGGCTTCTATTCTGGATGCTTCTCTCACACTCTTACATTACTTGCTTTAGGGTAGTCAACTACCAGATCCTGAGAGAACAGTGCAGAAAGGTTAATGAGAGCGAATGAACTTAGAAGTGGACTTTTGGATCCTAAGAACAGCCATATGAGTGAACTTAGAAGAATATATCCCCTAAGTTTTGTCTTCAGATGGAACTATGACTCAAGTGACCCCTTGATTGCAGACTTCTGAGAGATGCTCAATCAGATGGCCAGTTAGGTCATACCTAGGTCCCTAATCCTCAAAGACTAATTTGCTAAATTTTATGGTAATTTTTTTAGACTGCAGTTGGAAACTAATGTCGAAGCCACTGAATTTGATGGAGGCAGTGGAAGTATGAGCAGTACATGAACTTTGGAGCACATAAGAAACCTAATTTAATGATATAAGAGCAAGAAGCAGACATTGGAAGAATGTGAGGTTGTCTCCTCAAACCCAAGGACATGGAGAGTGGAAAAAGAAATGAAAAGTTATTGAGGACCAGGTAGTGGGTTTCTTTTCTTGACTCTTGATAGTGAAGCCATTACTCTTTTATTATGGCTTACTTTTACTTTTGTTCTAATGATTGACATATTCTGTCTCCTTATTACAAGGGAAATCAGGTACCCTTGGATTCATGTTGCAATGGTTAATTTTATATATTGATTTGAATGAGCTCATGGATGCCCAGATAACTGGTAAACCATTTTGAGTTCCTCTGTCGGGGTATGCATACAATAGAACAGTATAGGCGGTGTGAAGAAGATTGCCATCACCAATGTGAACTGCTGCCTGTGGCCTGAACTACTCGATGCCCGACTATACCTGCCCTTCGGGGTTTGAGGTGAGATGGTGAGGAATAAATGAAACAGACTTTGGTAACAGGAGAGAAACACCACAACAAGCTTGACTGAACGTGCTGCAAGCTCCTTTAATACCCTCCATCCATGCCCCATTAATCCCAAGAAACCATTTCTTCTAAACAGCAATTCCCAATTGGCTGGCATTGTCTGCGTCAGCAATCCTTGGTCTCTCAGGCAGTCTTCAATTAGGTCCTCCTGCAGGAGATGTCTTTGCATTTGTGGCTTCTGGCATTTATGCAGGGGCTGCTGAACTGTTCCTCCCCCAGTGAACAAGTGTCATATAATCCATAAGGGGTCCAAATAGAAGCCCAAAAATAGAAGAAAAATGAACTGTGTACTTTGGCCAGGACATCCATTTTCTTCTATCTTAGACATATGTGCTCTAAGATCTTGGGCCTTCAGACTCATTTACCATTGGCTGCCCTGGGTCTTAGGCCTTTGGGTTTGAACTATGACTCTCCTGGGCTTCTAGCTCACAGACCACAGATCATAGGGTTTCTCAGCCCCCATAAACTTGTGAGTCAATGATTCGAGTAAAATACAGCCTATTCAAATGAATTGGGGGTGGGCTACTTCTCTCAGGATGATATTTTCTAGTTCCATCAATTTGCCTGAAAAATCCATGATGTCCTTGTTTTTAACAGCTGAGTAGTATTTCATTGTGTAGATGTACTGCATTTTCTTTATCAATTATTCAGTTGAGAGGCATCTAGCTTGTTTCCAGTTTTGGGGGTATTATGAATAAAACTGCTATGAACATAGCTGAGCAAGTGTCCCTGTGGTATAGTGGAGCGCACCTTTTAGGTATATGCTCAGGAGCTTGGTTTTGAGGTAGAGTCATTCTCAAGAAACAGCCAAATTGATTTACAAACTGGTTGTACAAGTTTGCACTCCCACCAGCAATGGAGGAGTGTTCCCCTTGCTCTGCATCCTCACCAGCATCTGCTGTCAGTTGAGTTTTTGATCTAAGCCATTCTGATGGGTGTAAGATGGAATCTCAGAGTCCTTTTGATTTGCATTTGCCTGTGAGTAAGGTTGTTGAACATTCCTTTAAGTGCTTCTCAGCCATTAGAGATTCCTCTGTTGAGAATTTGTTTAACTCTGTACACCATTTTAATTTTTTTTGGTTTGTTGGTGTCTAATTTTTTGAGTTCTTCATACATATTGGATATTAACCCTCTATGCAGACCCAGAAAGACATACATGGTACATACTCATTTATAAGTGAATATCATCCATAAAATCCAGGATAACCATGCCACAATCCACAGACCCAAAGAAGCTAAGTATAACAAGGAGGGCCCATGGGAGGATGCCTGAATCTCACTTACAAGGGTGGGATAGGGGATGGGGAGTTGAACAGATGTGGGGATCAGGTGTGGGGAGAGTGGGGATGTGGGGTGAGAGGGCTAGGAGAGAGAAGAAATTCATGGGGGTCATCTCTGGGACAAGGTGGAGTTCTGGGATGGGAAAGGCTCCTGGGAGGATATGAGGGTGACCTTAGCTGAGACTCCTACCAGCAGGGGATATAGAGACTAAAGTGGCCACCTCCTGTAGCCAGGCAGGACTTCCAGGGGAAGGACAGGGACACAAACCCACAGACAAAACCTTCAACACAAAATGTGCCCTGCCTATAAGATGTGCAGGAATAAAGATGGAGCAGAGACTGAGGGAACAGCCAACCAATGACCGGCCCATCTTGAGACCCATCCCCTGGGAGAGAGCTAACCCCTGACACTATTACTGATTCTCTGCTATGATTGCAGACAGGAGCCTAGCATAACTGTCATCTGAGAGGCTTCTCCCAGCAAGGGATGGAAACAGATCCAGAGACCCAGAGCCAAACATCAGGTGGAGCTCAGGGAGTCTTATGGAAGAGTGGAGGATAGAACTGAGCAAGTCAGAGGGGTAAGGACACCACAAGAAGACCTACACAATCAACTAACCTGGGCCCAGGGAGGCTCACAAAGACTGAACCACCAACCAAAGAATATGCATAGTGTGGACCTTGGCCCCCTACAAACATGTAGTTAATATGTAGCTTGGTCTTCATGTAGATCCCCTAACAATTGAAGTGAGAGCTGTCTCCAATGACTCCAAATGACTTTGATTCTGTTGCCTGCCTTTAGATTCTTCCCCCTAACTGCACCAGCTTGTCTAGCCTCAGTGCGAGAGGATGTACTTGGTTCTGCTTCAAGTTGATGTGTCACGGTGATTGGTATGGGGTGGGGTGAGTGTGGGGCTAACTTTCTTTGAGGCAGAAGGGAGAGAAGAGTTGGGGAAAGGGGGTGATAGGGTGGGACAGGGAGAAGAGGAAAAGGGAGCTGTGATTGGGATGTAAAGTGAATATATAAATTAATGAAAAAGTGACAAAGCTCAGTTCCTTGCACCCACGTGGTAGCTCATAACCAGCTGCAACTTCACTTCCAGGGGATCGGATCTCCCATGGGTACCAGGCATGCAGATGGTGCTTACACATGTATGCAGGCAAAGCACTCATACACATTAAATAAATGACTCTAAACATAAATAGAACCCATTTTATTCAAGTCTGTGTTATGATGTCTCCTGGAATTAGCATGTGACTGGACCACTTTCCAAATGATGGCTTAGGGCATGCTCTCATACACTATTGGTACCTGTCTTCTCTTCCTACCAAGGGCACACATAACCTCCTAAGTCTCAACCTCAACAACTCTGCTTTCTCCCAGGCACTCAGAGGTCAGACTGCCATAGGCACACCATCCAACTTAAGGAGTGGACCAATTAACCTGTTTCCCACCCTTGTGTCATTTGTACATCAGCATCTTCATCTAGTGTTTAGTTGAAACCCTGGTTTATGTCTTTCTTCATCTCAGTATAGAAGCTCATGTCACCTTTCTGTTAGTTGGAAAGAGAAATGAGTGGAAAGAGTTATCTCTGTTCAGGTCAAGCCTGAATTAGAAAGTGTGGCTTGGATTTGGAATCTGGTATGGAGGTGCCTTTCTAGGACATGGGACTTACGCAAAGACTCCAGAAAATCAAATAACCCCATGAAAAAATGGGGCTCAGAACTGAACAAAGAATTCTCACCTGAGGAATACCGAATGGCAGAGAAGCACCTGAAAAAATGTTCAACATCCTTAATCATCAGGGAAATGCAAATCAAAACAACCCTGAGATTCCACCTCACACCAGTCAGAATGGCTAAGATCAAAAATTCAGGTGACAGCAAATGCTGGCGAGGATGTGGAGAAAGAGGAACACTCCTCCATTGTTGGTGGGATTGCAAACTTGTACAACCACTCTGGAAATCAGTCTGGCGGTTCCTCAGAAAATTGGACATAGTACTACCGGAGGATCCAGCAATACCTCTCCTGGGCATATATCCAGAAGATGTCCCAACCGGTAAGAAGGACACATGCTCCACTATGTTCATAGCAGCCTTATTTATAATAGCCAGAAGCTGGAAAGAACCCAGATGCCCCTCAACAGAGGAATGGATACAGAAATTATGGTACATTTACACAATGGAGTTCTACTCAGCTATTAAAAAGAATGAATTTATGAAATTCCTAGCCAAATGGATGGACCTGGAGGGCATCATCTTGAGTGAGGTAACACAATCACAAAGGAACTCACACAATATGTATTCACTGATAAGTGGATATTAGCCCAAAACTTAGGATACCCAAAATATAAGATACAATTTGCTAAACGCATGAAACTCAAGAAGAATGAAGACCAAAGTGTGGACAATATGCCCCTTCTTAGAATTGGGAACAAAACACCCATGGAAGGAGTTACAGAGACAAAGTTTGGAGCTGTGATGAAAGGATGGACCATCTAGAGACTGCCATATCCAGGGATCCATCCCATAATCAGCTTCCAAACGCTGACACCATTGCATACACTAGCAAGATTTTGCTGAAAGGACCCAAATATAGCTGTCTCTTGTGAGACTATGCCGGGACCTAGCAAACACAGAAGTGGATGCTCACAGTCAACTATTGGATGTATCACAGGGCTCCCAATGGAGAAGCTAGAGAAAGTACCCAAGGAGCTAAAGGGATCTGCAACCCTATAGTTGGAACAACATGATGAACTAACCAGTACCCCGGAGCTCTTGTCTCTAGCTGCATATGTATCGAAAGATGGCCTAGTCGGCCATCACTGGAAAGAGAGGCCCATTGGACTTGCAAACTTTATATGCCCCAATATAGGGGAATGCCAGGGCCAAAAGAATGGGAATGGGTGGGTAGGGAAGTGGGGGGGGGTGTATGGGGGACTTTTGGGATAGCATTGGAAATGTAATTGAGGAAAATATGTAATAAAAAAATAAAATGAATTTAGAAATTAAAAAAAAAAAGAGTACCAATTGAATATGGGAGACAGGTTTTGCTTTGCTTGGCTCTCCTTTTCATCCTAACTAAAGAGCTAGGAACTCTGCTACACCTCCAGGAGAGCAGGAAGCTGTATCCTCACCAGGGATGGTGGCTTAGTTAACGTCTGTTAAGTGCTTCGAAATGAAATGTCTTCTGTCCCCAAATACTCAATCTGATTTTAGCCCTAGGTATGATATTACAGGAAATGTAATACCTAGCTCTGAAGAGGGCCTTTCTTTCTGGGAACTATGATTGCTACTTCCTTTCAGATCAAAGGACAAGATCTGGAAGAGAATACTTGGTTGGCACTGGGGGCCCTGCCCAGTGGCCAAGGATGATATAAGAGGAGCACATAGTGGGAGGAAGAGACTATGAAAGCATGAATTATGACAGGATGGAAGCAAGGGATTGGGAGCAGAGAGGAAAGAGAGAGAGTGAAGGAGGGGAGAGGGGAAGAGAAGAATAGAGGGATGAGAGGGGGAGGGATGGGAGGGAGAGACAGAGAGAGAATGTGAGAGAGGGAGGGAGAGAGAAAAAATCCAATTATTATTGGAATCACAGAGCTTTAGCTTGCCCTTATATTTTGTTATTTTTGTAAAACCTGCTGAAAGCAGATGTAATGTAGTGTTTGGAAAGATAAGCTCATCCCAGTTAAGGTGACACGGCTTTGTTATCTGTCTGCCTATTTGGTTACTGGCTTGCTTAGTTCATTGCATTTTTTTTTTTAACATTTTAAACCCAGCCAAATGTGACTCTTATTGTTTGACCAATACAGCTTTTACATTTTGCATTTGTGGCCTGACTGTCTGCTTCTCTTGTGGGAAAACAGTGGCCTTCCTCCTGTTAAATGACACGTCACTATGCCAGGCCCTTCTCGGATTATGCCCCTCTCTGTCTACCTCAGAGAGAGACCTGTCTCAGCCAGTCATTGCGCTACAGCCGTCTGTCTGTCTGTCTGTCCGGAATACACGCAGCTGGGGCTTGCTCTTCCCCCATGGTCATGCTGAGCCTGCCAAGTTGGATTCCCTTCTTTCTCTGTGGGGAAGAGGCTACAAGGCAACTCTGATATAGAGAAGATAATGAGCAGTGACAAGAGAGGGCTCCTGTCAGAGAGGATCTGACGAAGAGAAGGTGTGAGGATTGCTGAGTGCGTGTTATCCACCCTGGAAAGCTGTCAGTGCTGGTGCCAGGGGATGCGCACCCAGAGTGAGCCACAGGGTCACTCATTCATACTCTTCCTTTCTCTGTCTTTCCCTCCCTCCCTCCCTCCCTCCCTCCCTCCCTCCCTCATTTCTTCCTTCTCTCTTCTTTGCCCTCCCCATCCTCTCTCCTCTTTTCCTTCTTCACCACTTCTTTTTAAGTTTCCTTTGCGTACTCTGTGTGTGTGTGTATGTGTGTGTGTGTGTGTGTGTGTGTTTTCACATGAGAATGTACCACAGCACACATGTGAAGGCCAGAAGAAAACTTGCTGAACTAGGTTCTCTTCTTCCACCATTTGGATCCCTGGGAGAAAACTGGAGTCATTATGCTTAGTATCAAGCCCTTTTTCCTGCTGAACCATCTTGCTGGCCCCTTTACACCACCTCTCTTTCTTTTAGTATATGCTTGTTCATTCACTCTATAGCCATTAATTATAATATTTATCCATCCTATGTTCTCCCAACAAACCCATACTGAGTAGTTTCCATTTACCAGGTATTGTCCCTGGGCCTGGCCTTATGATGGTAAATAGGGCAAAGGTGTTGACGTAATGAAATCAAGCACACACCCATATTATGAACTAGTTGTACTGCTTGTCCTAACGGAGTATCACTGAGGCCCTCTGGGTGCTCAGGAGAGAAGGGTAAGATCCAGTTGAAAGGAATGTCAGAAACTTGTGTGTTTGAATGGAGCCTGAAGAGATGGAAGGAGCTTTCTCTGGAGTGATATGAGACTGAGTAGAGATGCAGCTGGCAGCAGCTTTGAGATGGGCATGGAAGATGATGCCAAGTAAGCTGATCAGGATGACTAGGGTCCAGTCAAGTGAACAGGGACAAGAGATGAGAGGGAAGGCTAGAGCTTCCCATGATGCACCACGGCCCACTACCCTACCCCCCAATGCTAAAGGCCTCTTTATGGAACTGCAAGAAGGAAGGCCACCTGGACAGTGGATAGTCTCTTTGTCTTTTCTCTTCAACAATTCAATCTAGATTAGCCAATTTTGGTGCTAATTTTCATCTAAGTATCTTTTATTCTGCAGTCAACAGGCAAAGAGAAAAATGATTAAGAGCAGTGGGTTTGGATTTGGAATTTCACCCATGAATACCCTCTTCAAAAGATCAAGGGGAGAGCCCTAACAATGGGAACTCTGAGTTTTGGCAGGCAAGAAAATACTCAGTGTTACAAATTATTATCCCCATATGTAGCCAATGCTGATAATTGCTTACTGAATATCCATTCTCCGCCCTCTTCCTGATAAACAGAGTGCTATATTACTTCCTGTGGTAATGTAGCTAAGTAACTGCAAGTTTCCCATCCCTTGTGGGCATCGGGAGGGAGTACCTGAGAACACTCCTAAACAGTCTGCTTGCTTTGGTTCTTTTCCCCCTCTTCTCCTTCCTTCTTTCAGGTTAAAATAAGTACCCTTGCAGGGGCCTGATATACTACCATGGTACTGGTGTTCCCTCTGAGGAACTTGCACCTTTCCCCAGCAAGCTAGAAACAACACAGCTCCAGGCCAAGAGTTCTCCCAAGTGTCTTAGTGGTTCTAGTTCCCTCAGTTGCTGCCTGTCTCAACTGTGATGCTTGTGGGTGTGTGGAGGGCGCGAGCCTGCCTTTTGGTCCTTTCCTCTCTTTCTGAGATGCCTCCTTCTCTCACTGCCAGAGCTTTCCTTTGCACCTTCTCCCTGCAAGCTTTGTATGAGAAATGAGAAATAACCTTCCCATTTCATAGGTGGCACTGCGCCTTCCATATTCATTCATGTTCAGCCAAGGCAGTATAAAGTGGTCCAGCTATTTTTTTTTTTAAAAAAAGGAAACCAGGCACATGGAATTGATTATAAATGTGTTCAAGGGGCTGGGAGGAGGGCTATGCTGAGGAAAGTCCTGTTGTCCCACCTGCTGGGAGTTCTGTAGGCAAAGAGCAGAGAGCTGTCGGCAGTCTTCAGGGCCTGCCTCAGCTTTTGAACAACATCTTGCCCAAAGCCATGCTCTCTTTGGAACAGTCTTTTGGCCCGCTGCCAGGTAAGTGATGGGCCCGATCTACTCTCCAGCTCCCTGTGGGGTTGGCTTTCCCAGCCCCGCATCCCAGCTCTACTCACAAATGCTAAGCCTTAATAAATAGCCAGCCTGCCAAACTACAGCTCGGTGTCAGCTTCCTGAGAACCTAACCTGTGACATGAGGTAACCCAGAAATTAGTGACTAATTACAGGAAGTCACAGACAACCCCAAGCTTGAGCTACAGAGCAGGAGGCCAGTCACAAGAGCCCAGAATCCACTTACCACTGACATGCTTGGAACATTTGACAGGGTTGGAACTGAGCCATCGCCAAAATATTCCAGAGGCCTTTCTGAATCGCACAAGTCGCTGGAGCCTGGAGCTGCCCAATGATGATTAAGATGCCCCAGAAACAGAAAAAAAGAAAAAGAAAAAAAAAGTCTTCTATCTTCTTTTCACCTTCCCAGTACACACCAGTTCTTCCAATTAACAAACCCTACCTGGAAGTCTGCTGGCAAAGTAGTCTGGGAAATTGTTTTTGTAGGATTTCAACCCTCAGTAACACATGACAGAAAGGCAGACGTAGAGCTGAAGGAACAGAGGCAGATGGCTACCAATCCGTTCTACCCTCAAGCCTTTACCTCATGACAAAAGGACAGAAGAGGCAAGGTGGACATGTGTATGCAGATGAGACCTGAGGCCAAGCTAACAATGCAGTTGCTGCCTCATGAAAGACACTGAAGTAAAGGACACAACTAAAGCTGTACCCAGGTTCCTGACCGGGCACCCAGTGAGACAATCAATGTTATGTTGCTTGAAGTTGTAAGGTTTGTGAGAATGTGCTACCCAGCAGTAGATGACTAATCCGATAAGTGATGGATGACGTGGGATGGGGACATCCAGAAAAGCATCATACAGGAAGTCTAGAATGAGGAATATTTTTTTCAAAAGGGAGCAAAAGAATAGGCATCAGAGTGGATAACAAATAATAACAGTTCCTGGGGAGTAGAAGTCTTCATTCCAGGGTCTACTGGTTAGTGTTACCAGACTATAACATTTGGGAGTGCATGGTAAGAGATGAATCCAGAAAGTCAAGAAAACGTGACAGTAGCTTTCAAAGTTCACTGGGCATTAGAATCCTAAAATTAATCAGGTGTGTGGAAGATTCTGATGCTTGTGTCCACTTGCAGAGGTTCTATTGAAGTGAATGTGGAATGCTGTGTTGACATAAGGATTTACAAAATAAAATTTTCCTCGTAGCATGGAGGAAATGCAGTGAGGTGCTTGCCTTGGGTACAAAATTTAAGAGGATAGCCCAAAACTCAGTAATTGGGCTGGGGTGGTTGCTCAGTGGTTAAGAACATCTGCTGCTTTTACAGAGATCCTGGGTTCAGTTCCCCATACCCACAGGGCAGTTCACAGCTGTTTGTAACTCCAATTCCAGGGCATCTGATGCCCCCTTCTGACCTCCATGGGTACTGCATGAGTGTGGAACACATGCACACATTCAGCCAAAAACACTCAAACACATCAAAAATTTTAAGAAAACAAACTCAAAAATTTTTCAGTAATCAAGATAAATTCTATTTGGATGCAATATTTTATGAAATCAGGATTAATGCCAAAGCTGCACAATGAGCAAATGAAAGTGTTTAAAGTAACATAGACACCTTAGATGGTTATAAGGTGCAACCAGCATTAAGAACCACCACTTTAGACCTTAAAGAAAATTGAGTAGCATCTTGAGATTTGTACTGTGCCAATGAATCTGATTTTGAGCATCAAGAAACAAAAAAAAATCATCAGATGTCTGGTTTGGAAAGTTGCTTTGGTTCCTGGGTGATAAGTGAGGAGTGACAAATGATATGATATATGGGACAGGATTTTAAGACGGGAGGGAGACAGAGCAACTGGAAAGATGCTGTACAAACCCTACCAGAAACTGATTTACTGTGGACAGACATCAATCACCACCAGGCGCGAGGTGAGAGGCAGAGTGCATCTGCAGTAGGTCAGAGCTGATTGAGCTTCCTCACAAGGGTGAACTGTACACCTTGCTTCTCCAGCTCCAGATTCAAACATGTCCCTAGCTTCTCTGTTTACATAGCAGAGACTGGCAAATGTTCCAAAGAGGAGGAAGGACAAAATGTTTATTTTGTGGTTTTCCTGTGGTTGTATGGTTGGCTTTTGGCTTTGTTTCACTGTTGTTGTTACAATTGCTTGTTAACCATGTCCCAGTATATCCACAGCTGAGGGGTTTGTTTACAAATATCAGAGAGGATCTGATGAGGAATTAGATGTGAAGAATATGGTGGGTTAAATGAAAAATGTCCCCCATAGTCTTGCACATTTGAACACATGGTCTCCAGTTGGTGACACTGAAAGGACTTTAGGACATGTGGCCTTACTAAAGGAAGTACATTATTTGAGGTGGACTTTGAAAGTCTGAATCTCTAATCTACCTCCAGTTGCCTTTCTCTTCTTCCTGCTTAAAGTTGAAAATGTGAGCTCTCAGCTTCCTGTCCTGGACATCATGCCTGTCACTTGTTTCCCTGTCTCTTCACTGCCATCAAGGGCTATTACCCCTCTAGAATTGTAGGCTCAAATTAATTCTTTCTTCAATAACTTATATATGTATATGTATATATAATGTTTCATCAAAGTAACAGAAAAGTAATTAATACAGAAGGAAGAAGGCAAAAAAAATTTTTTAAATCATAGCCCATAGATGATAGTCTGGTGGAAGTCACAAAATCCTGAAATGATAAGTTTGGGGATTAATTGACAATAACAAAAGACAGTGTGCAAGAATGCATCTATGGACACTCTCAAACTCCTATGCTTGACAACCACCTATTGGTTGAGTTAAAAGCATCTCTAGAGAGTCACAAGCCCAGAAGATTTCAATATACTTAGTAGATTTTGAGAAGCAAGCTTATTCAAATAGAAATTTGAAGACTCTATTTTCTCATCCTTTGGTCTGCGACCTTTAGGAGAGTATAGCTAGGAAGAAGCTGGAAGCATCTTTAACATGGATCTCATTCACTTGGAAATCACACATATGTTGCAAGATGAGGACTATTTGCTTACCTGGAGACCAGACTGAGGGTGTTGAAATGTGGTCTGACAATAATTTATTGGCTAGCTGAGGATAATTCATTAAATCTCTTAGTGCCGTATTTTCTTTATTTGTGAGATAATTTTAACTTCCTTTCCCATCTTAAGGTGTAATTATAAAGATAAAATGGCATAATAGATGGTACGTTTCCTCTCCCCTCAAATTTAAAAGAACTTTTTAAATGTAAAAAATGTGGTCACACTATTATGAAAGATGTATTAAAGGCATTATGCCAATTATTGGATAATCTTGAATGACCTGGTTAGACCACTATGAAGTTATTAATACCAGTGATTTTCCCTCTAGTCTAGAGAATTTTAGAAACTGGTGAGGTTTAAATTTTATACATAATAATAGACTGAAATTTTGTCTTGGTTTTCAATTCTGACTTTAGGTCTCCAGAATTCACAAAATCACTACTGGGCCTCATTCTAAGGAAATGTATTTGGTTTCCTGATAAAAGATTCCAGCGTGGCTACTTGTGTTTAAGTTCAAAGTTTCTCTAGATATATTCTCATTTAAACTAGAGGGAAACAATCTTCCTTAACTAGAGCACAGGGCCATGACCTTGCCTACATGACGGGCAGCTAATCCACTTAAAACCAGTGACTTGCTTTGTATAATTTATAAGAGCCCACGAAAAGACAGGCCTCCATAGATTAATATTTCAGCTGTCTTCCCTTCCATTTCATCCTCTGGAATTGTGGCAGCAACAATCACATGAATCATTCCTGGACTGAGTTGATATCAAACATCCAGAGCTTCATCTGCATTCGATGAAGGTCCAACTCACTCAAGGGAACTTCCGGGAGGATTTCAAATACATGGGTAATTTGCCTTTGACACCTCTTACCTCAACCAGATTGTTCTGACTTTAAGATAAAGCACCTTTAAATTCTTAAGGGGAAAAAAACCCTTTAAATTCTTATTTAGAGATGGGAAAGTGATCGTCTTCCTCATGAATCAGGCAGTCTTGGGAATATTTTTAACCAAGAGTATGGTCGAAGCATGTTATGTCTGTGAAGTTCAAGAATAGGCCATATACTATCAAGAATATTCCTCTATGTCTCTTGATAAGTTTTTTTCCCCAAGTATTCCCTTTAAGGATGTTCCTTTCAGAAGCTATGCTTTTGTTATGCTAAGAGAAAGCCAAGCAATCAGGGGAAGCCTTGCCTAAATATAGATGTTTTGGCCAATCATACTGGGCAAGCCAAGCCTTTAAATCAGCCATGCCTAGGCAGCAGGAATGTTAATAAAGAAGGATACAGATGATCTCTGTCCCCAGCCATGGACTCAAATAGCTACTTAAGTCTCCCTACTCAAGACACATTGTGAAACAGGGACATTATACTGCCATCTCAACTGTCTGTTTCTGAAATTGTAACCAGCAGAACTCATGCATATAATAAAATTGTTGTGGTCGATATCGCTGAAGTCACAGTAGCTATATGGCAATTGAGCATTAGAACACTGAATGACTTTTTCTTTTTGACTGGACTAAAGAGGACAAAGTTCTTCAAAACAGGAAGACTGTGCTGGGCCTCTGATTAAGACTCAACACAAGCCCTTGGGGGCAATGCTGTCAGGGATAACCAACTGTTGACATCACGGCAGGATGTCATCATCTACAAAGTTTATGTTTTGAAAACTGCAATAACAAGTAAAAACAATTGCCAAAAGTCTTATAATGTTTTATGTAAGTTTATGATTTTGTGTTGAGCCCTGTTCATAGCTAACTTGGGAGGCATGTGATATGTTTCTCATGGGACACATTGGGCATGCCTGCTTGATTGTTCTCTTTGTGTGGACTTCTGAGTGGAAAGGCCACTTCTGTATGCTGTCCTGTCTAGACAGGTCTTTCATGTTTCATGTGGTTAAGAAACTAATCTTTATTGAGGTCCTACTATTCTGGTATACTTCTACATGTTCAAGAAATGATGGGCCACACATTTTTCTGGAAGCTGTGTCCAGTGCAATGCATTGATCTTTTTCAAAGCTCTTTGACATCTAGTGAGATCTCTGAATCTTTTACCAGAACTGGGATTACAAATCCATTACATGTAAAAATGATTACGTTCATAAAAACCTCATATTGTATCAATTACTGAAGTATTTTTTAAATTGTGATATAGTATTGAATGTTTTTAATTAATATAATAATCAGATCTAGTAGTGAGTCTAATTATTAATTTCATGGTGTAGACAAGTAAAAATAAAACATTAGGGTATATACAAAGGCCATATCATGAAAAACATCTATGGCATCTTGATAGCAAAGTCAAAGGTATACAATGCTCTTATAGCCTATTACCTACACAGTTAATAAAAGGAAGACCTAAATTTTTCTAAGACTAAGTAAAAGCATATATACATATTCAAATTCACCAATGTTTTTAATTCTATATTCTATGTAGCTGAAGTTAAAATCCTTGTCAGACATTAATGGAATGAAAGTTCAATGTATAATAAACTGTGGTGCCTATTATGTGAATGTGTTTTCCTGAGATCGCTATAACAAATTACTGCAGACTTGGTGGTTTAAGAAGAAGGAATTTATTCTTTCTTATTTTTACCTTCAAAAGTCCTAAACTATCATTACTGGGCTGTACTCTTTTCCTTGACTCTTATGGTGGCTGGTAGCTACTGACCATTATTGATTTGTGGTCATATCTCTTTATTCTTTAAGACCAGAATTTGCAAGACTCCTCAGTCTCTTCACCTGGCCTTTTTCTCTGTGAAGCAGTTCCCCAGTTCTCTCTGGATTTTTTACTTTCTCTTTTTCTTTTTTTTTTCCATTCTCTCTCTCTCTCTCTCTCTCTCTCTCTCTCTCTCTCTCTCTCTCTCTCTCTCTCTGAAAACATACATTTAATTACATATAGAGACCATCTGGATAAGCCAGGACAATCTTCTCACTTAATATCATTAATTTAATCTTATCCATAGAAAGTAATACCTATAGACCCGAGGGATTAAGATATATTTTAAGGCTCCATTTTTATTTTCACTCTATCACAGTGACTTGGAGTCCCCATCCAATCTGAGGAGTGATGATGTGCCAATAATAGGTTTCCCGAAGAAGAGGCTTTGAGCTAATAATTTATAGAAGAGTGAAAATAAGCAGATGAAGGAAGCAGACAGGGTGGGGAGAGCACTTGAAAAAAAACACAAGGCTATAATGTCTATGTCACATTCTGGGCATAAAAGACTTCATTGTTGAAGTGCCCCTTCCAAACCTCATATTAATATGTGATTTCTACTGTGACAGCATGGGGAGGTGGTACCTTTAAAAGGTGAATGTGGGATGGGAAGAGAAAGATGGCTCAGTGTATAAGAGCACATACTGTTACTGCAAAGAATGTGAGTCCACTTTCCAGCATCCATGTCGGGCTGTTCCCAACCACCTGAAATTCCATCTCTAGGAGACTCTGATACCTCTGGCCTCTGCAGGCACCTGCACACTCATGCACTTATTCCACACACAGATACACAATCCACACAATTAGGTTGTAAGAGCACTGTCTTCATCAATGGACTAACATCCTTAATCAGAGTGTAGGTTAGTTGTGGAGGGAATGTCTTTATAGTGAGAGCTTACCCTCACGCACATTTCCCTCACTGAGCAATCTCTACTATGTTATATCATAGTAAGAAGGCATTTACTACTTTGCCAGCTCCTTGATATTGGACTTTCCAGACTCTAAAACTGTAAGAAATGACTCAATCTTTATAAATTACCCAGTCTGTGGCACTTTGTTATAGCAGCAGGAAAACAAGCAAACAATAATCAAGACAAAATACATCTGGTGGATCTTTGAACCAGGAGAGAGGTCACTGGAGGCCACTTCTGGAGCTAGCTTACTGGATTCAGTTGTTTCCTTTAGAGCGGTGAGAAGTCATAGAAAAGTGGCATGTGTTCTGTGTTGAACTCTCATAGCTATGACAGGATGCCGGAGAGGAAAAAAAGATCTAAAGCAGGAATGTTTTCTTTGGGTTTTTGGATTCAGCTCTTTCTGTCTGCTGTCCTTAGCTCTGTCAGTTCCCAGTCCATGATGAGGCAGAACTTGATGGCAGCATGAGCCCGTGGGAAAGGCACTTCGCATTGCCCAAACCACACACAAAGGGGGAGGGACCAGCCATGACAGACTCTATAGGTATTATGCCTTCCGACAAACTTCCTCCAGCTAGGCTCACCTAATGTTTTTATAACCTTCCAGTATAGCACCACCAACTGGACAGCAAACATTCCACACATGAGCCCATGGAAGGCCATCTCATCTCAAACCATAAGGTGCTCAGAGCTTGGTTTTAAACCATTCTGTATTTTTTAAAATGTTCTTAATTTTATTTTTGTATGTCTTGTTTGTGTGAGCATATGCTACATGTGCACAGGTGACCAGAGTGGCCAGAAGAGATTGTGAGATCCAATGTCGTTGGAGTTACAAATGATTGTGAGCCACCAAATGGGTGCTAGGAAAAACCTCAGGTCCTGTGGAAGAGCAGCAAATGCTCTTAAGCTCTGAGCCATTTCTCCAGCTCTGAGTCATTTCTCCAGCACCAAGATCGCCAGCCTTGTGTGAGTAAGGAGAATCACCTACGGAGTATGAGGCTTTGAGAATGAGTGCTGATGGGACCTAATTTAGAAGATGTGGCAGTATCACAAGCAGAGATGAAAAACATGTGTTTGATTAACCAGGGTTCTCTAGAGTAACAACATATAGAAATAATCAATCTCTTTCTCTCTTTCCCTTCTCCCCCCTCTCTCTGTGTATAGATAGATAGATAGATAGATAGATAGATAGATAGATAGAGTTTATTAGAATAATTTATAGCCTGTTGTGTTGTCCAGCTAATCTCACAATAGCTGCCTCTGAACTGAAAGGCCACAAGTCCAGTAGTTCTTCAGTCCACAAGGCTGGAATTCTCAGCTGGTCTTCAGTATATCTTGGAATTTCAAAGAAGTATTTTCTAATGCCAGTGAGGGAATAGACTTGCTACTAAGGTGAGGACAAACAGGCAATGAATAAACCCTCCCTTCTTACTTGTCCTTATATGGGCTTCTTACAGCAGAAGGTGTGGCCCAGGTGAGAGGTGGGCCTCTGACCACAGAATATCTGGATTAAAGGGTTGTCTTTCCACTCCAAAGTTCCAGATCAGAAGTGCATCTTCACACTTTAAGTAAAAATCTGTCACAGTTCTTCTCCATTTGGGGTTTTTAATTAATTCCAGATATAGTCAACTTGACAACCAAGAATAGCCATCACAGTTGGTATAAAGTAAATGTATTTGAAAGCAGGTAAAATCAGTGGGCGTTTTAGAAAGCCTAGCAAGTCAGGATATACTATGAGTTTCATTAGCAGTGAAAAAAAAAAATCAACCTAAGCCTGACAATAAGAAGTGAATTACACTTTATTCTATATTTAACCTAATCTTCTTGGAAGTGGTTGAAAATTTAATCTCAGTTACTAGTCATGCTGCCCCTGTTGCAAGGCAGCCCAGGCATCTGAAGGAACCAGAGAGTGTGTGCAGCACTCAGCTACTACTTCTAAAGAAAGAGTCTTCTTGTAAAGGCCTGCAGACACTCTTTAAAAGATCGAAATTATTTTTATTGATGTCTATATTTGTGGGTAGTGCTCATGTATGTAAAAGCCAAAAGAGGGCAGTAAGTGCCATGGAGCTGGGATGAGACGTGGTTGTGAGCTGCCTGGCATGGGTGCTGGGAGACAAACGTCTCTGTAAAAGCAGCAAGGGCTCTTTGCCATTGATCTATTTCTCCAGCCTGCTACATAGGCTCTTGAAGATATTATGGCTGTTAGGGACAAGCTGAGCCATAGTCCTTTGCCCTGGCTCTTAAACCAAGGCTGTTGGTATTCAATGAGGAGTTCCTTGAAATTACACAACAAGCTATGCCAATGACAGTTTCTGAGTTCTTTTATAAACAGTTTTTGCCACCAGAAACTTTGAGATAAAGACATATTAGCTGACCTTCCTATGACTTGTCATAAGAACACAAGTTTAACAACACACTCTGTTGCTTCCATGGGCATTTATTAATTTTAAAAGGAAAGCACAAATTCAGTTTATCCAACCTGCAGCCTTTTAAATCCCCCAGTCTCTATTCCAATCACCTTCCTACTTAGAATATTGAGGAAAATTTCAAATTTCCAAAGACCAAATTCTCATGGCTTGAACTTGGAGAAGCTTGTGTAGATGTTTAACCTAGGGCTGTCAATGGACACTGGCTCTAGCGTCAAACATTCTTTGGTTTTAGCCTTGTTCTGACTTAGGTTTCCCTTTAAGCCAGGAAGATGCATGTAGTACGAGGAAGAGATGAAGGAAGCACCAGGAAGAGTAAATAAGTGACTCCCAGGAAGGCCAGCAGGTAAAAAGAATAGCAAGGCAATTCTACTCTTGGCAACTTCAGCTTAAATCTACAGGGAAAATGCTGGGAGCCAGTATCGAACATATGCCTCTGAGTTATCCCATCTGAGGGGTGAGGAAGCTCAGGATATTTATTTACCAACTCTGATTAGCTATTTATCAAGGGATAGTCAGAAAGAATCCGATTTCTGGCTCTTCTGCCTGGCCACATGGGCTGCAAAGTGGGCTCTAATGACAAAAGAAAACTAATAGACTTGGAAGTGCATCTGCTGGCATTTGGCAGAGATGGCATTCTGGCATGCCCAAAATGTAAGAACAGTGGGACATGGGTGACATGCTGACAGCATCTGCTGCAGGTGTGCAGGCAGCCCATTGCAGACTATTCAATAGGTCACTCCTTTCATGGAGAAACTCTCACTTTGATGTTCACTATAGAGCAGTTATAGGGAAAGCTTCTGATGTAGAGTGAAATGTGGTCAATGGTGGGCTTTCAGTAGCCTCCCCTGAAAGGTGGTAGGGTTTCAGTTGAGCACATGTAGATTAGGAAGTCTCCATTAGACAAATGGTGGTCCCCTGCAGTTGAAACTCCAGATATATATATATATATATATATATATATATATATATATATCACAGTCTGTTTTAAATGATGCACAACAGAATATTGTAAAGCAGTTTTATTAGATGTCTGTACCCTAAAATGTCATCAGATGTGGGAGAAGAGGTCAGGTTTCATATCACAGCAGGACCTACAGGATTTGGGTCCTCATCTTCAATGTATCTCAAATATTCAGTGCCTACCTCTCTTCCACTCATTTCTCTTAAAATCTTTGAATTATAGATGTTTGCCTCTGTCTCCTTATACCCAGAGACAGACAGATAGATAAACAAATAGGCAGACAAGAGGAGAGGCAAAAGAGAAGAGGTAGAGATGAAGAGAGGAGAGAAGAACAGAATGAGAGAGAGAGAGAGGAAAAGGGAGGAATAGAAGAGAAAAGGGAGGAGAAAGGGAGAGAGATAATGAGAGGAAGAGAAAGGAGAGAAAGAGAAAATAGAATGAGAAAGAGAAAGAGTGGTGAAGAAGAAACTTAAGGGTTCTTTGGAAAGTCAGTTAGATGGTGTTTTTCTGGGGCAAAAACATGAAGAAAGTGAACGCAGGTGAAAGACTAAGGCAAACCTGTGAAGGAATGTTTTGCTGATACAGATCCAGGAGAGAGGATTTTCTGCTAAAGCAAGCCCGTGAAAGGACATGTAAGCAAGGATTCTTTGCTAGTAGCACACGTGTATTGGTCCACCTTACATTGGGTAGTTGAGCTGCATTTGTTGGGACTCCATAGAAAAACACACCAAAAACCATCTGGTGGTGTGCTGGCATTCTTGACGCTTTTGCAGACTGATTGGCAGAGTGATGTCAGCTGAGACAGATGAAGGTGCTGAGGCAAGACCTGTGGAGGATATGTGACATTTGGAGAAAGTATAAAAAGGACTCGATGGACAGTGACAGAGGCTGAGCTAGGCTTAATTATAGAGTTAGCTGTGCAAAGCTTGTAGGTCTCACATCTGTGCTTCGCTGAGAGATGTACAGCCAAGAACTTCTCCTGGTGTCCCTCCAGGTCCTTCCTGCTGCTGACTTGTGCCAAGCCTGAAGCCTGGCTGTTCCTGCTAGGTCATGCCACCACTGCTGCTAAGCAGACAACACAGATGGGAGTTGCTCCAAAGAACCTTTCTAAACAGGTCCACTCCCCCCATGTATCCTTTCCTTTTCACTGCCTCTGGTGGATGGTGGGCTACAAGGGAGGGTAAAGCATTTAAGAACCATAATTAAAAATAGACATTTGAAAAAATTAAAGTTACAGAGGGGAAAGCAAGAGAGAGGGAGAGAGAGAACCTGCCTTTGTCAGGGCAATTCCTTTTTTGATGTCTGTTATTTGGCAATGAAAAGCAAAGCCCAAAGGGGAGAGAAAATCCAAATATCAGTATATAACTTCTAATCTTTTTTTTTTCATCGCCACTCCTATACTTTTTCCACATCTACTTGTGTATATTTTGAGAAGACAAAATTGGGCCTTTTCTGTAGCAACCTTGTTTACTTGAAAACACAAAGGGACCATTTTCCAACAAGTGTTTTCTTCAGCTGCACCCCCATTGTCCATCACCAAGGCAACCCTGCAGCACACAGAGTATGAAGCCTTGAGAGCCAAAAGGGGTAAGGAAGGCAGCTTACTTGTGCAATTCTTGTGGGTTCTTCTGTAAAACTTTTGGCCTGCAGTTTACAGATCCCTTAAACCTTTCCTGCTTTGTTAAATAGTCCTTGGCTAGCCATCAGACTGAGCATGCCCAACAGAGATTGTATTTTACAATTTGAGCTTATTCTCATTGGTCATCTGGAACCATCACAAAAGCCTACTTTGTTCTACTTCTTTCTCAAGCAGACTAGATTGAGGACTCTAAATAGAAAGAAAACATTTTAGAGTGGCTCACAAGGGCAATAAAAAGAAAGGAAAGAAAGAAAGAAAGAAAGAAAGAAAGAAAGAAAGAAAGAAAGAAAGAAAGAAAGAAAGAAAGAAGAGAGAGAGAGAATAAGAAAAGAAAAAAGCCTTTTCCATTTTTCTCTCCAAGCTCTCATAAGCATCCAGTGTTTCAGGTTTGAGTCCCAGGGGAGTGAGCACATCCGTAACTAGGGCAAAGACAAGACTTGGCATCTTTCTATGTGTCTGCACTGTGGCAAGAGCCTGAGGGCAGCAACTGTTGGCACAGGAGAAATGGAGAGAACTTAGAGCCTACGGGGCAAGAAGTAGGTAGCCTCACAACAACAATGCAATGCAGCTCTTTTGGGGGGCACACAAGTACCTTCTCCTGCTGTAATCTGTAAGCCAGGTGGTGAAGCATTTTAGATCAAAGGCTGGGATGGTTCTTGTCTTAGTCAGGGTTTCTATTCCTGCACAAACATCATGACCAAGAAGAAAGTTGGGGAGGAAAGGGTTTATTCGGCTTACACTTCCATACTGCTGTTCATCACCAAGGAAGTTAGGACTGGAACTCAAGCAGGTCAGGAAGCAGGAGCTGATGCAGAGGCCATGGAGGGATGTTCTTTACTGGGCTTGCTTCCCCAGGCTTGCTCAGCCTGCTCTCTTATAGAACCCAAGACTACTAGCCCAGTGATGGTCTCACCCACAAGGGGCCTTTCCCCCTTGATCACTAATTGAGAAAATGCCTTACAGTTGGATCTCATGGAGGCATTTCCTCAACTGACGCTCCTTTCTCTGTGATAACTCCAGCCTGTGTCAAGTTGACACAAAACTAGCCAGTACAGTTCTATATTTACATTCCCAGCCCCTCTCACTGATTATGGAATGAATGGATGAACGATTATCTGATTTCTATAAAACACGAAGTTTTCCAGAAGCAACAGCTCATTTCGACCTCCAATGACCCACATGCTCAAGGTGGATTTGATATCTACCCCAGTCGCAGATTGTGCTTAACACTTACCTGGAAAACAGGCATAACCAGATACATCCCTTCATTTCCCAAGTCTAGTCTGCCACAGCCATTCAGAAAAGAGGTTTAGATCACACTTTGCTAGCTTGTCTACATCTCTATCAACTTTAGCCAAGACCCTCAGCCCAGTTAGATGCCCTACCAGTGGCATCTAAGCAATCTAAGAGCCTCACTTCCACCAACTGCCTTGTTTTACTAAATCCCCAGGTGTAATGCTGATGAAAAAAAAGATTCCAGGGACACATTTTAAAACCCCAAACCAAAGACTTCTATTAAAATTAGTATTGAGTGTCTCTGCATCAGTTTCTGCCATATGTGAACATTAAAGGCTTGCAGTGCTTCCCGGTGGAAAACATCACCATAGTCTGAATGCAATGTCCTTAGCCTGGTTGAAGCCTACATTGTCACACCTAGCTGCTACCTGACTACCATGTTCTCTATGTTGAACCTCCTTAAACTTCTCTCTCTCTTCTCTGAATACTCCTGAGACATTTCTCAGCGACATGCTTTTCCATGTTTGGATCTTCCTTTTTTTTTTTTTTTTTTCAAGGTTCAATTTTGAAGATTTTAGAGCATCTCCTTCAAGTATTATTTTTTCCATGTGCTCTCTGAAGATGTTTTTCTTCTTTTTCCCATAGTAGATTGTGGGTTTCTTGGGGGCAGGGAATAGGGAATATGACACTCCATTCTGTACTTAGCCCAGATCTTAGTATCAGGCAACCAGTAAGTATTGGTAAAGTAAATAAGTGAATCACAAAATAGAATAGATCACTGTGGCTCAATGCCATCAAAGTAGGTTTCCAGAGAAAGTGAGAACTCTTACTGAATTCTGAAACATAGAAAGGATTTAAACAAATGAAAACTTGTTGGACTATCTCATTTCACTGATGACTTTGATTATAGGGAGTCAGCATAATTGTCTTGGCAACCTTCATCCAAGAAACCCCCATATGTATCAAAATAAGTATCTTCAAGGCCTTCATTTTCCTGAGTATATAAATAGTCTGATGTCTCTAGCATAAAAATGGCCCTCACTTAGCCACAGTCAGTATGCTAGTTATTCTCCATCTCCTTTCCACTCAACCCAGCATCTATCCATTTCCACTCCTCTCGAGACAGGGTTTCTCTTTATAGCTCTGGCTGTCCTGGAGCTCACTTTGTAGACCAGGCCGGCCTCGAACTCAGAAATCCGCCTGCCTCTGCCTCCCGAGTGCTGGGATTAAAGGCGTGTGCCACCACGCCCGGCCTTCCACTCCTCTCAAACCAAGAGACATCTCCTGGGTACCTTTTCAACTTTCTGATTAGATGCTGTTTTGCAAGGCAATGGCAGGTGGTCTGAAGAGTCTCTTCCTGGCTCCATATCTTCAGTGAGGGCTGTTATTCTATTGAATTGCTGTGATAAACATCCTGGCCTCCCCATAAAATGTCTAGGTACCATTTACCAGAACCAGAGGCTATGTTAAAGATACAGTGAAAGTCGACTGTGATTGAGGATTTTGAGGTTGAAGATGTGCCCTGGATTATCTTCATGTGGACAGGACAGGGTACTCACAAAGGTCTTTATGAGAGGCAAGCAGGGGATCAAATTCTGCAGACCGTGTAGAGAGGGGAGGTCAGGCTGATTCAAGGAAAGGGCCCTTAGCCAGGAAGTGTAAGAAAGGCAAAGAAATTAATCGTCCCTGGAGCCTCTACAAGGATTGCAGCAGTGTTGTCACCTTGATTCTACCCCGGTGACACTCATTTTGGATTCTCTGGCTATAAGGTAGAGAGAAAGCTTGGATTGCTTTGAGACTCTTATTTGTTTTAATTTGTTACTGTGGTTATGAGAAAATTATAACCTCTTCTTGGATCGCTCCCATTCTGTCATTTTTCTTCATGGCTTCAGCTTCAGTTGAGTTCAGATGACTGACTCTGCCTTGTGTTCTTGCTTCCCTCCACTGCTAGCCTCTGTTTATTTGGCTCTTTTTTTCCATCTCCCACAACCACACCACAGCTCTGTGTGTTTTCTTTTCATTAAAGTCTGTTGAACTATCAGATCCAGGTCCTGTTTATTGCTAGAATTGTTTCAAACTAACCATCTGTAAGAGACATGGCACAACAATTTTTGACCTCAAGCAGGGCCCCTTCTAATCTGAAGGCACCACACAGCAAGGCCTGAGCGTCTGCTCAATAGAGTCTTATACTCCCAGAGGCAAAAATGCCTGCAAGTCTACATAGAGAAATCAGACCAAATTTGAAAGCATTTGCCTCTCTGGCAGTGAAACATAGACATAAGTCTCATTCTTCTGCGAGATTCAGGACTTGGGACCTTGGTGTTCCCCAATGGACTTGGGAACGAATTCTATGAAATGTTGAGAATTCTGTGTGCAATTGTGTGCATATGTGAATTCTCAAAGTAGGTCTCCCTCTCCCTCCTCTCCCTCCTCTCCCTCCTCTCCCTCCTCTCCCTCCTCTCCCTCCCCTGCTCAGCTGCCTTGAGTTCCCTGGTTGCTATAGAGGTGGCTACTCAGATACAGATGCTTTCTGTACACCGAGTCTCATACTTTCAGCCTACCTCAGATTTCAGAGACACCTTGGTAGGCTAGGTGAACATATGCATGGCTGGAGAACGTACGCATCTCTTACTGTGATTGTCTTACCATGATTTTATTTCCAGCTTTTCAGGCTTTTCTCTAAAGCCATGGAAACCATCTTCTTCATGTAAAAGTAGCCTAAAAGTTCAGGGTACATGCAGCTCTTAATGCTGGGAATAACTGCTCTCAGAATCTGGAGAGCAGAAGCCAGTGGATAAACACCCAATCACCAAGTCCTTACTTGATTCTTCCAAGCATAATTCTGTAGCCTTCACCAAAATCCTTACAAAGGCAGACTCCTGGCCACAATAAACCATTGCTACTCCACAATTCCATTAGCTCCATCTCTTCCCCTGTCTCACACTTGCCTCTGTCTCACTCCTGATTCCTGGGATCACTTTAAAATAAACTACCCGAGTCTATGTCTTTATAGACTCTCCTTTCCACACACACTGGCTAAGACACCAGAAGAGGTTGACAGAGACTCAAATCCAGGTTTCACATGCTGAACACCCCATCACTCACAGTGGCATGCAGACTCTTGAGCCTTTTCTACTTAATAAAAGCTTCCTTGTTCCACCTCAGATTCCACAAAGTCCACAGCTAACAGTCATTTCTCTCCAAAGAGCAAACCAGCTTTCTTTCTTCACCTTCTGGGACCCATAACAGTCAGCCATTTCTCATATTTGGGATATTTGTCTCCCAACACCCCTCCCCAGCATGCAGTGCAACACATGCAAGCTGAAGCTGGAGGAATGGAAAGAGTCCACCTTCATCCTGCAAGAGAGAAATTCCACCGGGGCCTTATTAGGCTTTCACTGCCTGCTGGCCATGCTTTCATCCAAACATTCCAGCATCTGCTGTTATTATTACCAGAACACCTCAACCACATCGAGCACATTTCATGGGTGGGAATAATGTGACAAGGAGAGGATAGGACAGGCTGAATATGTTTTCTTTTCTTTTCTTTTTTTTAAAATCTGGCTTCAGGAAGTCGGGATCACCTACTACCATATTTGTCATCAATCACCAAATAAGAAACCTCTACCAACTCTGAGCCCTTAGACCACTGTTTATTTGCTCACTGTTTTCATGGGCTAGAAAGCTGGTAGACCTCACTTTTGTCCTTCGTTCAAGGCCACACACAACACTGCATTGGAGGCATTGATTGGGCCTGAGGGTCTCATTTGGGACTTGGGAGCTTCTTCCAAGATCATTCTCCATGCAGCTAGGGAGCTCATGGTGGCTAGTTTATTCAAAGCCTGAAGCAGAAAAATCTCCGATTCCTTCTACCTCTGATATCCAGACCTTCAAAGGATTCAGCTGATTCAGTCAGACCACATGTAATTGAGGAGGGACATACCAAGCTGTAGGGCACTGGAACATCTTAGAATTTTATCTTGCAGCCATTCTGAGTAGTCTCCTTAGAGTAATAGAGGGCTGGAGTGGAGACTGCAAAACAAAACAGCAGCCGGCCTTGGTGCTATTCTCTAGTCAGTGAGTAATACTTGGTTTACTGAGAAACATTTTCCATTTTTCTTAAAGTAGCCATGAAAAGAACCCAAAGATTTAAAAAAAAAAAATCAAAATGAACTTACTTGGTGAAATTAGACAGCAAAACACACTTGGCCCCTGCTTTAGTTATTGTTCTTGTTGCTAGAATCAAATACCTGAGAAAAGGAACTTAAGGAAGGAAAGGTTTTGATTTACAGTTAAGGGAGTGCAGTTCGTCAGGGCAGTGGAGGAATGGTGGCAGAAGCCGGAAGTTGCTGGTCACGTGACATTCAGACAGAGCGTGATAGACACTGGGGCTGGGATCCCTTTCTCTGAGACCTTAGGTGCTGTCCACATTAGGATGGGTTTCCTGCCTCAATTAACTCACCCAGGAAATCTAGCCACACCTGGAGATTTGTTTCCTGGTGATCAAAAATTCTATCATGTATAGACAACCAAAAGTAATCATCATATTCCCTATATCTTTGCTATCCCCAGATCCTTAAGTCAGAAATTTGAGGCATCATTATTTTCTGCTATATAAATTAACATGATCCCTCCACTGTTAATCATTAATGCCCCATGACCCCAGTGTTGCAGGATATTTGATCACGCTGTGAACCCCAAGATTGTATTATATACTGTAAAACCCTGTTGACTTGACATGTGGCTCATCCCTTAGCACACACCTTTAATGCCTCTGGCTGGAATACAAATACACAAACAATGAAGGTAAAGTTCATTTGTAGAAGGAAGCACCCATGTTTGAAAATGATGTCTAACTGAGTAGCAGAAAAAGTGATGAGTCAGAGAAATATTAGACAGAATAGAATATGCCCAACTCTCATGAGAGGAGAGAGGGAAGGAAAGCTATTTCAGGGGCAGTGCGGTAAAAGGAGACAGTTTTTCCAGGGACAGTTATACAAAGACAGGTTGAAGAGAGAACAAGCTAGACATAGGTAAACACTGAATGAGCCAGAGACTGAAAAGGAACCAGAAGATGAAAGCAGATAACCACAGTTAGTTTGAGGCCAAGTAGAGCAATTCGGGACAGGCCAAAAGAGAAGCCAGGGACTGGTGAGATGGCTCAGTGGGTAAGAGCACTAACTGCTCTTCCGAAGGTCCTGAGTTCAAATCGCAGCAACAACATGGTGGCTCACAACCATCCGTAATGAGATCTGACGCCCTCTTCTGGTGCATCTGAAGACAGCTACAGTGTACTTACATATAATAATAAATCTTTGGGCCAGAGTGAGTGAGGCTCAAGTGAGCAGAGATCAACCACATGATTGCTCACAAGCATCTGTACAGCTACAGTGTACTCATATACATTAAATAAATAAATAAATAAATATTTTTGAGAGAGAGAGAGAGAGAGAAGCCAGATTGATTCATTTAGAGTGGAGAGGAGTTTTGAGCCAAAACAGCTGAGGTGAGTCACCCAGTCAGAGCTCAGAATGAATTAGGAAGGGGAGATCTTACTCAGAAGAAAGTCTCAGGGCCAAAAACATTCTAGGCCTAGATACGATTGTAAGTGTATAGAAGCTTCTAGAACTAGACTTAGGTTAGCAGATGAAGATAGTCTACCTCAGAGATGACAACTATTATAGGAGAATAAAAGATACCTTTATACCCATGACTGCTATAGCGACCTAGTGACCACCCTTCAGCCTCTGCTCTTGTCCTGCATACGCTATTTTAGTCACATCCGCTGTCTGAACAGGGAGATCATATTCTTGTTCTGGGGCAAGAGCTGATCTGTGGCCATCCTCTCAGACCACTCAGTCCAGATTTTTATAACAGCTTGATGGTCAATTCCCTCACCTTACTAGTTTCCTGTGGCTGCCATAACAAAGTACTACTAAGTTGGTTGAAAACAATGAAAATTCTATCACAGTTATGGGGACTTGAAGACTGAAGCCAAGGTGTTAACAGAATCATAGATTCTCTGAAATCTCTAGGAAAGCAGTTATTTTACTGGCTGGCTTCATAAAGCACTTTGATGCACAGTAGAAGAACACTTACTTAGAAACTAGGCTAGTATGGCTATCTCCAGGTAGTTATCTGCCTAGATATAGAAAAAAAAAAAGAAAAGGCTAGCCCCACAATTTAGATGATATGATATTTCCATACACAGGAAGAAGGAATTTAGAGTCCAGTATGGATATTAAATTATTCCAGTTAATGGTCTTTCTCTGACTCTCACCCATGCATTGAATATACCCACCCTCTGTATCTTTCAGAACACAGAATGAGCCATGCTTCCTCAGAAAAGTCAACCCTGCCTCCCAAACTTGGTTTACCCTCTCTTAGTCTTCATTCTCCTTCATGACAGCCTAGTAAGTAGGAGTAGTGGAAGAACCAACTTTCCTAGACTGCAAGCTCCGTGGTTTCACGGCCCATGATAGTTTTACTGGTTCCCTTTACCCCTTGCTGTATGACTATTTCTGGAAAGGTGTAAACAAAGATCTTCTTACCCCAGACCAAACACCTCAGAAATAGTCCGATCTAAGTTCAGTAAGGTGAACCAGTAAATATTGGAGATCATTTATAGATGCAGAAGGGGTTACTTAGAGGAACATGGGTGACTTAAAAGCAGATGCATCATATAAAAGTTGAACCCCAAGCATAAGTGAAGACTCAAGAAAGCTTCACCAGTACAATCATACACAGGGGCAGTCTTCTACTTTTTATGCACAGATATCTCCCAAGATCTTGTACAACTAAAAGGCGTGGCGGGGGTCGGGGCGCGGTATGTGGTGGTTTGAGTAGGAATGGCAACCATAAGCTCATAGATTTGAATGCTTGGGAACAGCAATACTGGAGGTTGGTTTTGAGGTTTCAAATGTTCAAGGCAGGCCAGTCTCTCCTCTCTCCCCCTCCTCTCTATTGATTGCTTGCTCACTCACTCTCGCTCTCTTCCTGCTGCCTGTAGATCCAGATATAGATTTCTAAGCTCCTTCCCCAGCACCATGTCTGCCTGCACACTGCCATGCTCCCTGCTATGACGATAATGAACTAAATCTCCGAAACTGTAAGCCATCCCCAATTAAACACTTTTCTTTATAAGAGTTGCCGTTGTCATGGAGTCTCTTCATGAAGTCTCTTCACAGCAACAGAAGCCCTAACTAAGACAGGGTGGTAGTTAGAATCTCTTTCTATGGGGATATATTAGCAGATACATTACTCCTAGTGTATTAATATTGTTGTTTTTCTTGTTAATTGCTATGATTCTGAGGCAACGATATTCTGTAGGTCACATCAGTCTTTGCTTCATGATGGCCAATAACTTGCCAGTCAAGGAAGAGCTAGGTTTCCCCATAACACTCCTAACCCATCACCTAGCATGGGCCTAGCAATGAGAAGATGTTCAGTAAGTTTATGTTGAATGAATGAATAAATACCTACCAAATTATTTTTCTTCCTGGACATCTTGATGAATGGCAGAGATGAGAACAGTTGGAGAGCTATAGAGCCCTGATGTTTCTGATGGATACATTTCTGATGAGTCTTTAAGTCTCTGAAAAGTGAAATGTTTCTAGACACTTTCTCTGAAATCACATTCGTATAGAAGCTAAGTGACCTCTACATGTTAGCCTCAAAGTAAGTATAATTTAGATTGTTGGGTATATCATTAGCATTTAGCAGACTTGACAGCCATTATGGATGCACCCCACCTGCATAATCAGCTTTGAACTCCCTACTTCCTGTATCCCTGGTAACACACTAATTTTATTTTAAGGAAGGTAAGACTATCACATTGCCCCTCCTTTGAATTTAAAACACTGTGTGAAGAGGAATGCATGGGAAGGAGTATCATAGTTGCCCGTTCTGAATATTTAAAATACCGCATGAAAGAGAGAAGGATAGAGTAACAGCTTTATAGTAACTTGCACCTCAGTACAACAGAAACCATTAAAGATGGCTATTTCCATTTGCAAATGCATGGCTATTTTATAGATTTTTGACTTTTTTCTTAGTTTAATTCTTTTTAAATCTATTCTTTTTCAATATTTCTGGGGAGAGGAGAAAAAGAGTTGTATCTCTGGCCCTGGGTGGTAACATGGCTATCTAGTAAAGAACAAAAACATATTATTCTTCCTTCCTTAAAGACTGTCAATCACCTGGACAGGAAACTGTCCTTCAGGAAAGCTGTCTCTTCAAGAAACATTAAGAAATATTATAAAGTCTGCCTGGTTACATGTAGGTTGACATGATGGCTTCTCTGTCTGTTGTCCACTCTCACTCTGCAAGAGTGTGACTTATACAATTTTTTCTTTGGTCATAGTCCAACCTCATCCCTGGGAATATCCCACTTTAATGAAATCTCATCCCTGGGGGTAACCCAGTGTAATGAATTCTGTCTATCTTCTTTACCGTGCTCTGTGTGTCTTGTCTGAATTTATTCAATGGAGAACTCAGGGATCAGAGAATGAAGGGAGGCCAGAGTGAGCTCCTGGTGACAAAAGATGTACTTCAGGAAATGGGAACTATAATATTTGGGCCCTTGAGGTTACTTATTATAAACCATAACTCTTTCCTTATTGTAGTTGTGAGGATAAGGGGATAAGGCACCCTAATTGTATTAGTCACTGTTCTTTTATGAAGTAATACAATGATAAAGTCAACTCTTATAAAAAACATTTAATTGGGGGCTTGCTTAAAAATTCAGAGTTGAATTCATTATCATCATGGCAGGAAGCAGGGTAGTATGTAGGCAGACATGGTGCTAGAGGAGCAGCTGAGAGTTCTACATCCTGATCTGCAGGCAGCAGAAAGAGATATTGGGCCTGACATGGACCTTTAAATCCTCAAAACCCACTCCCAGTGACACACTTACTCCAACCAGGCCCCACCTTCTAAGCCTTCTAATCCTTTCAAAGAGTTCCACTCCTTGGTGACTGAGCTTTCAAATATATGCACCTACAGAGGGTGACATTCTTATTCAAACCACCACACTATTCCTCTGGGTGAGGTCTTCAGGTTGCAGTGGCAACAGTGTTATCTGGGAACAGTTCGGGGATCAGATATTCCAGCCCTTCCTCTCCTTCCTGTGGAGTCACAATGAGAGGCTCAGACTAACAAAAGCCCCAGATCACATGAATACAAAGGAACATTTAGGAAACACTAGAGTATAGGGTAAATGGTTACTCCATGGAGTTTGTGAGTATTTACAGAATGACATTAAGAGAAGAGGAGAGGAAAGTGTGGAAAGAGGAAAAGAGTAGGGAGATATGAGTCAAAGCAGTACCTCCAAGACTTCTAACCTAGGCTTAGATGCCACATGGTGCCGCTCCAAATGTACTGTCTTGGTTTGAGGTGAGTAACCACAGGCAACCTGGATTTCAAAGGAAAGAATTAGATTTACTCTTCACTGGGAAAAGTGCAACAGACTTGTGGCTACCTTGACTTTTCCATATACTTCTCTTGAAGAATCACCAATCTCTTTGTGCTGAGGCACTCACAAGCACATGCTGGAGGACCTAGTGATGGGAGAAGGAGGTTGTTCCAATTTGTTTCCTGTTGCTATGCTAAACACCATAACCCAAAGCAACTTTGGGAGGAAAGGGTTTATTTTCGCTTACAAGTTACAGTTGATCATAAATGGAAGCTGAGGCAGGAGCCTGGAAGCAGGAACTGAATTTGTGGAAAAATGCTGCCTACTGGCTTCTTTCCAGGCCTGTTTTCAGTTACTTTTCCTATATAGTTCACATTCACCTACACAGGGATGGTACTGATGACAATGGGCCAGGCTCTCCTCCACCAGACAGCAATCAAGCAATCAAGAAAATGCTCCACAGACATCTATCTCCATAGGCCAATCTGATGCAGGCAATTCTTTAGTTGATGGTCCTTCTAGCCACATTTATCAAGCTGGTCTCAAGATTGGCAATCACAGAGGTGAATAGATTTCCTCCTCCTTACTTTGGTGGGATCTCAAGCAGATTCTTTCTTTGGTCTATCTCAGGCCGTGCCCACATTTTTGATATGATAGACTAACACTGTTACGAGAGACTGCCCAGAGGGTATTACTTTATTTTTGTGGTACTAGAGGTGGAACTCAGGGCTTATGCATGTTCTACAGGCATTCTGCTAATTCTACTGCTGTGCTACAGCTACATTCCATTGCCAGGAGTATTGTGGATGGGAAAGATCCAGGTAATCATGCAATACATCAGGGTTGGTTACAGTTGTTAATTGGAAAAGGTATGATAATAATGGGGTAGGCTATTGGATTTGCCTGCCATCAAACTCCCTAAAGGTATTATTTTAACTCAGAAGAGTGGATTACATGACAGAAGTGTCAAGAGTCATAGAAGGAGAAGACATTCTTGGCAATAAAGACTTTTATGTAGCATCTCCCTTGACCAACTTTGGGTTTGTTTTTAATGTGCTCTGCCTCCTGCTTCTTCTGGGTAAGAATAGCATCACATCCATGGCCATGTCTTTGGCTCTACTCCCATGTGCACTGCAGGAATCAGGAACCCCTAGGATTCCTCCCCAATGATTCTGAGCCTTCCCACTGGGGTTAGCATGCTCTTGCTTTTAACAGCTTGTAGTGTCAACACCATTCCTCCCATGCAGCTACTATGATAGAGTTCCTCAGCCCCCCCCCCACCAAGCCACATGGCCTTTTCACCTCCAATGTCTACCAAAGGCACTGCCACACCAACCCAACTCTGCGTGAGATACTTGGCAGCTGTACATAATTGTGGATGTCTGATCCAGTGGTGAAATGCCACACTGGACAGCTTTGTGCTGGGGCATGGGAAACACCTCTTCTGTTCCATCAAGAGGCTGGTGTCAGCACTGCCAGTTTTTCTCCATCACATCCACTATTCTACAAGTGCTGGAGAATCCCCTTGTTCTTTTATTTCTTCCTTTTCCTTTACACTAACTTAGATGCATTGTCACCTTAGTGAATGCTAGTGGTGTTGACCAGCCCCATTTGGTTTTTCTAGAACCAAAGTAGTGTCATGAGAAGTTAAAAATAAAGATTTAATCATTTGGGGTTGAATGAAAGTCCTGCCTCCACCCTCACTAACAGGATTGACTATTGTCAGTCACCTAATTCTGTGTCTTGGTTCTCTCACATGTAAAATGAAAATATTGATAGAAATTACTTTATTGGATTCTCATGAAGCTAAAATGGAATATCCCACATAATATCCCCGCTACTGTGTCTAGTGCATAGTAAGTACTCAGAAAATGTAAACTACTGGTATATTACCTTTCACTCTTATGGCGAACTCTTTCCAGGGCTCTCTTTAATCTCAAAGGACAATAGATTACTGTTTGCTCCTCTTTCCATTCCTTCTAAATATGTTAAAGCAAGTTTGTATCTTGCTATAATCATAAGTTGGGCTAAACCTGGGACAATTCCCACAGATAAAATCATTGTTCAACAATTTATATGTATTTCACATAGCATAGGTGTCAATATTGATAACTATAAGAGTCACTGTTTATTGAGTATTCCTGTGTGGTAGGTACTGGACATAAAAGAAGTTGTTTATTGTCTACCCTTGTGTCAAGCCTATGAGGTCAGTACATTACTATTTCCATTTGACAGATGGTGTGGTAGTCTATCAAGCTGTCATAACAAAATACCATAGACTGGGTGGCTTAAACCACAACAGTTTATTTCTTGTACATTTGGACACTCGGGTTCTTCTTTAAAGGGGGAGAAATTATGATGGTGGAGAAGAGAGGTGTGACAGGTGTCTTAGTCAGGGTTTCTATTCCTGCACAAACATCATGACCAAGAAGCAAGTTGGGGAGGAAAGGGTTTATTCGGCTTACACTTCCATGCTGCTGTTCATCACCAAAGGAAGTCAGGACTGGAACTCAGACAGGTCAGGGAGCAGGAGCTGATACAGAGGCCATGGAGGGATGTTCTTTACTGGCTTGCCTCCCCTGGCTTGCTCAGCCTACTCTCTTATAGAACCCAAGACTACCAGCCCAGGGATGGTCCCACCCACAAGGGGCCTTTCCCCCTTGATCACTAATTGAGAAAATGCCTTACAGTTGGATCTCATGGAGGCATTTCCTCAACTGAAGCTCCTTTCTCAGTGATAACTCCAGCTGTGTCAAGTTGACACAAAAATAGCCAGTACAACAGGTTTCAAGCAAGTCCAAAAGTTAGCAAGGCAAATTCTATTAGAGCTCAGGATCCAAGAATAATCCTCTCTCATTTGTAGCTGGATCTCCAAGTCCATTAAAGTGGCAGAGCTAAGCAAGATGTTGATGCCCACATGATTCTCTGCCAGGGACTGATTGCACAGCTCAGCTAGGCAGTGGTCTTGCTTTTTGAAGCTGAGCCAGAAGCAGATTTACTGCCTAGCCTGAGCACTCTGGACCTACGAAGAACACCATCTTTGATGATCTCTTGGTCACCTTCAGGATCATTCTTCCCTCATCTTAAAGACACATTTACAGTCAAATGGTTGTACAGTCCTAGCCTATAACATGCCATGAGCACAACAGCTTCCCTTCCTGTTGTCCTCTGCACGTGTTCACATAGGCAGTGCAAATGCTAGAACAGCCCCATGCAAGAACCCGGCTTCCTTGCAGACAGGTGATTAACTCCACAAGTTTAACCTACAATCCTTCTATCAAGCCATTTCAGTCACACCCTTTTTGCTCTCCTCGAAGCAAGCTCGCTCTCTCTCTCTCTCTCTCTCTCTCTCTCTCTCTCTCTCTCTCGATATGAACGGGCTTAGATCTTTCCAAATCCTCAAGAGCTGGTTGCTCTTAATAGCTATTTCTTCAGTCCATTTCTCAACCCCCATACTTTATAGTCATCAACTGCCCAGCAATGCTTCAGTTAATGATAGATCACCTAAGATTAAATAGAGCTGAAATTTTTCTTATCTGCTAGTGACAGAGTAGTTCAGTGAGTCATTGTTGCATTTGTGCTAACACTGGTGGAAGCAAATGTAATGAGCTTCCCAGTCTTATAAAGAACATCAGATACAGTTATGCACAATATGCAAGAAATGATAGTTTGTACTGGCTAGTTTCGTGTCAACTTGACACAAGCTGCAGTTATCACAGAGAAAGGAGCTTCAGCTGAGGAAATGCCTACATGAGATCCAGCTGTAAGGCATTTTCTCAATTAGAGATTAAGGGGGAAAGGCCCCTTGTGGATGGGACCATCCCTGGGTTGGTAGTCTTGGGTTCTATAAGACAGCAGGCTGAGCAAGCCAGCAAAGAACATTCCTCCATGGCCTCTGCATCAGCTCCTGCTTCCTGACCTGCTTGAGTTCCAGTCCTGACTTCCTTTGGTGATGAACAGCAGTATGGAAGTGTAAGCTGAATAAACCCTTTCCTCCCCAACTTGCTTCTTGGTTATGATATTTTGTCCAGGAATAGAAACCTTGATTAAGACAAATTGGTACCAGCATAGTGGGGTATTCCTATAACAACCTGACCATGTTTTGTGGAAGTCTGTGGAAGGACTTTGGAACTTTGGGCTAGAAGATCCATTCAGTGTTAAGAGCTCTGTAGGATGTTGTGTAGGAGCTTGGAAGATAATGTTGAGCGCAATGCAGAAGATGGAGGCCTGGCTTGTGAAATTTCAGAGGGAAGATTAAAGACTCTTATCAGGGCCATTGCTGTTTTGATTGTGAAGATTTTGTAGTTCTGGTTAGCTGAGGCTGAAGAATCAGCTGTAATTAACAAGATACCAGAACTACTAAAGCAAAACCTTTGCATTACTAGGACTATTGATGCTGGTTAGCTGGAGCTAAGAAATTAGTGGTGATTAAGAAGAGACCAGCATCACTGAGGTGAAATCTTCTGGGAAGCAAGCCAGTAAAGAACATCCCTCCATGGCCTCTGCATTAGCTCCTGCTTTCTAACCTGCTTGAGTTCCAGTCCTGACTACCTTGGTGATAAACAACAATATGGAAGTGTAAGCTGAATAAACCCTTTCCTCCCCAACTTACTTCTTGGTCATTATGTTTGTGCAGGAATAGAAACCCTGACTAAGACATAGTTATAATAAACACTTTTTTTCTGTGTTTATTACACTATGCTTTTAATTATCGTTTTAGACTCAGCCATTGTTCCTCTTATGCCTTCTAAACATAGTTCATTGTGAAACCCTATGACATTGAATGCCAGTAGTGAGGTCATATGTCTTATATCAACTAGGTCTCTTGAGTGCATCTACCATCTAGGTTTGTGTAAGTACCATCTATAATTTTTGCAAAAATAACAACAGCATCCAATCACACATTTCTGAGAAGGTATTCTGGTTATTAAGTAATGACAGAAAGTGCTACACATAGTCAGGAGGAACTAAGGGGCTCTTTCAACACTTTGGTTTGAGGTCTCCTCAGCTAAACATTCCCTTTCCTTCTTTGTATTTTCTACTTTCCATGTGGCACTAAGTGAAATCCAGTTATGTGTTACTCAGTAGCAAGGACTGCCTTTCCTCCAGCCTCCAATCATAGGTTGCCTATTTCCATCTGAGACCTTAGCAGGGTCACCCTTAACATCTGCTTTCCTAGCAAGAACATCAGCAATGCTCCAACCTCTACCTATTGCTAAGTGGTGAAGCTGCTTCCTCGTGTTCAGCTACCTATTTCACAAACACCCAACTTCCGTTAACAAAATCTGCATTAATTTGCTCAGACTATAATAAAATATAATAAGCTAAATGACTTAACAGAATAAATTTCTTACTACTGATTTGGAGGATAAAAGCTTCAAATCAGAATGCCATCATAGTGACATGGTGGGAGAGCTCTCTTCCTGATTTATAAATAGCTTTCTTCTCTAGGTGTCCTCATAGGGAAGGGTAAGGTAGAAAGGGAGAGGGAGTGGAAAAAAAGATGTTACTCCTTATCATGACTTTCCCAACCTCACAATCTTGTTTAAACCTAATGACTTCCTGTCTCAGTTGGGGTTTCTATTGCTATGAACAGACTCCATGACAATGGCAATTCCTATAAAGGACAACATTTAATTGGAGCTGGCTTACAGGTTCAGAGGTTCAGTTCATCATCATCATGACCAGAAACATGATAGTGTGCAGGCAGAAATGGAGCTGAAGAAGGAGCTGGGCTTGCTGTGTCTGGGTCAGCAGGCAGAAAAAAGAGAATGTCACACTGGACCTGGCTTGAGCATCTGAGATCTCAAAGACTAATCAATGACACACTTCCTCCAAAAGGGCCACACCCCCTCCAACAAGGCCAAAAGTTCTAATAATGCCATTCTCTATAACTCTATGGGAATCATTTTCTTTCAAACAACCACATTTCCCAAAGGTCCTACTGCCAATAGTATCAGATTGAGGATTAGGTAGAGCTTTACAATAAAAATTGGACAGGAGTTACAATCCACTCCATAGTGGAGTACATGAGTCTGTGTTTCATCACTACAGAGAAATCCCTCAGGCAGGATAGTTTCATATTTTTTTGAGAAAGGGTTATTTTATTTTATTAATCAGCCCCAAGGAGCTTCATTTCATGGTCACATTTCCTGGTGAGAGGTGGAGAGCAGTCATGTGTTTGCTCATGTGGGCTCTCTCCTTTTCTGCAAAGTCATCTAAACATAACCACCTCCCAGAGCCCCTTCTCTGGCCAGCACAGAGTTATATGTTATGGACATTAACATATAACTTTGAAAATGGAGCTTCAACAAGCAAAACCTTGAGGATCAGTGTAGACTATTTTCAAATTTTAATAGTAGTGAGCAGGGTTTCAGCCCAACTCTTTAGGTTCAAAACCCCAACTCCCTTCCCCTGTGTAAGACTTTCATCCCGCCCCCCCCCCATTAAAGTAGAAAATTTGGATGCCAAAGAGAAGCAAATACATGTATTATTTATTTATTTATTTATTTATTTCCTGTATATCAACTAATATGATGCTGAGTGATTTCAGACAATGGCTCCTTTTTGCTCCACAGTCTAATGACTAGCTGTAGGTTTGTTTTCTTTTAATCTTATGTAGACTCTCTTATGCAAGTATTCAACTTGCAGGGCTGGCTGCGGGGTGTGGTTTCAGAAGAAATGCCTAGATGAGCTGGGAATCTTTTTACATGTGGTCCTTTCTACACTGATGATAGCTTCTGGGGCCTGTGGTCTTGGGCCCTTGGACTGTGGAGTAGAAGCCTCTAGGAAACTGGAGCTCTAGACTCAGAAGTCCTGTAACATCATTTCTGCTACATCTTATTGAGGAAATCAAATGATAAGGTCAGCTTAGACTCATGGGAGAGAAAAACAGGCTCTACTTGAAGAATGGAGCTGTAAAAATAACATTGTTGAGTTGTGTGGGATATCATCACTGTAGGATAGGAGGAATTTGCAACCATTACTACAAACTGATAAAATCCAGACACTAGGTAGCATCTGATACATACATGTTAGAGGGGGCTCTTATTTTCACACAAAAGAACTCCAACTCACACAGGCTTGTAAAAAAAAAAAGGAAGAGAAATTAAATGTACTGGATCACTGTCCCTTTAAAGCCAAGGATCTTTCTGGCTTGCTACTAACAGTTGGTATCTTATTCTTTCCTTGCCTCAGATGAATTATATGTATAATGTTAGCTGGATGCTGGAAGCCACCTACTTACATCCACGTGAGAAGAAATTTTCTTTATAAATTCTTTTGCGGAAAATATTCAAACATCATGCCTCACTGGTTGGCTTTCAATACACATTCATTTCTAATGCAGTCACCAAGGCCAAAGGTTAGGTTTGGAATGGGAAATATACCCAAAGGGTTTGTGTTTGAATACTTAGTCATTGGCTAGTAGTGCTGTTTCAGGCAGTCTTTGATCATTTTGGACAATACGACTAGGTGACTAGGTGCCAGATGTAAGCCACTAGGGGTAAGCCTTTGAGGGTTATGGCCTGGTCCTGCTTTCTGATTCACAAAGATATGAGGATCCTTGGCCACTTACTGCCACCACCATGAAGTCCCCATGCCTTCCCCATCACAAGACATACTTGTGTCTCATGAGTCAAAATAATTTCTTCTTCTATTAAAGTCACTCCTATCAGATGTTCTATTATATCAAGAATAAAACAAACCAACATACTAGCAAGTTATAATAAATATGTTAATTGCTCATTCTCAAGCCACACATCTATAGTAATGGCTAGGAGTTCAGGGTTGTGCTGGCAAATGCTTTGAAACCAACTGTAGCACAGCTGGAAGAAAATAGATGTAACTTTTCAGTATTGGTCAAATTCAACTCTGTACAGACTTCTACCTTGACTGCTCTCAGGTACTGACAGTTTAGTGCCATTGAGAATTAAATTGGAAAGGGGTGGTACAATCAGAGTTAGTAGACATAAACATTAGCCCATCAGTACTGTAGACCATCCAAACTGGAGGACTACGAGTGAGCAAGGATGACACCCCAAACAGAAACCAGAAAATGAAGAGGGAATGGACAAACTGGATTCTTCCATTCTAATTCCCTTCCTTTCTCCCCGACCCCACCCCCAAATGGACCATGTTTAAGGAGCTCACACTTTGTCTATCATGCTGCTATTTTTTCTTCAATAATCAAAGTCAAAGGAGACAGGAAGACGGTAGATGTTGAATATGATAAAATGCTGAACTAAACCATTCGCTCAGCAGATATTCATGCTAAGTCAGTTATTTCTCAACATGATAAGTTTCCCTCCAGTCTGACCTTGTTCCTTTCCCAAACAGAGTGAAGACTAATGGTTGGTCGGAAATTGTCATTGTGGAGTCTGAAAAAAAAATGGTTTCGTAGGTTAAAAGTATTTGCCTCACAAGCATGAGGGTTTGCTTTCTGATCCCCAGGATTCCCAGGAAACCCAAGTACAGTAGAAGACATCTGTGATCCCAGTGCCAAGAAGGCAGAGTCAGGAGGATTCCTGTGGCTTGCTGGACAGTTTAACTACTGAATCTGTAAACTTCAGGTTCAGGGAGAGACATTGACTCAAAATTATGGTAAAGAGCTATTGAAGAAAACCACATGACCATTAGCTTCTGGACTCCATGATACATGTGCACACAGACATATGCAAGTGTGCTTAACACACATATCGTATACACAGAAAAGAAAATGTTATTTCAAGTGTCAACTAACAAATATAAATGCTAAATCCTCCACCCGGATTGTTTTATTTAGTCCTCAACTCGGCCTCAGGAGATAGTTGCCCCTGTGGCCTCTATTTGATAGATGTAGAACTTGAGACATTAAAAAAAAAAAAGAGGTGAATCACTTAAAGACACAGTCACACATAGCCAGTCTGTGACAATGCTTAGAAATAACCCATTATTCAGTCCCAACTTCAACTTTCTCCTATCTTCTCATTCACTATCTAGGATATCTCACCATCCCAAATATCTTCTCAGCAAATGTTTCTCAAAAGCAAGAATCCTTCAGAAATGTCTGTGGCATCAAGGGACAAATGTCACCCAAGACCTGTGTTTAGCCCAAGCTGTATCTACACACATTTGAGGATCTCTGTTGTGCGATGCATGACTGTATCATGACTTCTGGTCTTAGCCACAGGGGTTGGAACCTGACTTCTGCTCTTTCAGGTTAAGCCCCAACCATCAACTGGAGCAACACAGAATTCCAAGTAAAACATGAGATGGTCCTAGAACCTCCTGTACCATTTATTTGGCCACGACACTGTGCAGTTTGAAAATGAAAGGGTCCTGGAGGTGGAGCAGAACTGATTCAATGACTAGTGTGTGTCCAGAAAGACCTTGCTAGGACTTGGCGTCTCCCTCAGAGTAGGAAGGATGATTTGTGAATTGAGGAGTTTGTCCCAGTTGTTTGGCTGCTGACCCTTGGTCAGATGTCATTAATTATAGCAGGTCTCTGGACACCCACTCCCAAGCTTGAGTCTAGAAATAAAGATGAGCCTAACTGTAGAGCAGTGTTTTTCAATCTGTGGGTTGCAACCCCTTTGAGGATCAAATGTCCCTTTCACGGGGGTTACCCAAGGCCACCAGAAAACACAGATATTTAGATTACAATTCATAAAAGTATCAATATTACAATTATGAAGTAGCAACAAAAATAATTTTATTTGTAGAGGTCACCACAACATGAGGAACTGTATTAAAGGATCACAATACTAGGATGGTTGAGAAGCACTGCTCTGGAGAATGGGCAGGAAGACAGGAGGCAACCCACAGACATGCAGAGCAAAGACCTGAACACAGTCATGCCATCACCTTGGGTGAGCCCTGGTGCTTTGGAGCTTGGAGAATACAGGTAAGAGGAGATGACTTTCCACAACCACTCTAGGGAAATCAAACCTATTCCAGGTGAAGAAACAAATTGCCTATAGGGAGACAGGGGTAGAAGATTCTGAGCCAAGTATGGTGGAAAAAATCTGTATGCTGTATCTGTAAGCCTAAGGGAGGAAAATCAGGAGTTCTAAAGCCAGGTAGATAGATAGATAGATAGATAGATAGATAGATAGATAGATAGATAGATAGATATGTATAGATGGATAGATGATAGATGGATAGATGATGGATATATGGATAGATGGATCGATGGGTGGATGCAGCATCAGGAGGAGGGACAGAGGGAGAAGCAGCAAGAGAAAGAAGTGAGTAAAAGGCTCAGGGTAGGGTTGAAGTGGAAATATTTAAACTAAATATACTAAAGCTAAAGACTGCCCCAATCGTGGAAGCATAGGAGGGGTGGAGATCATGCAAATATATGTGAGAAGAGGATACCAGTTTCCCCAAGGTGTGTAAACAAGTTTTGGACTTTTTATTTCAACTATATGTTACCCAGGTAATCTGAGATAAAGGAAATTTAGAAGAGAAAAACACTCTGGAGAAAGGTACTGTCCAGGCCTCTGCTGGACCGCAAGGGTCCAAGTTAACTACTGGATACTTTACCTCCACTCCACCCAATGTTTTCCTCTTCTTCAACAACACAAGCCTACAAATCTGGGAGAGAGGTGATCTGAAAAAAAAAAAAAAAAAAACTGAACACTCTGAGAGATCAGTCTTGTAATACAAACTGTGAGACAGTATCTTAATAACTTAGAACAGCCATTTAGTCATTAATCCATCCTGCCCTAATACACACACACACACACACACACACACACACACACACATTGAATAGGTCAATTTCACTTGGTGCAGCTCCAGCCAGTGTTCTCATGCTTTTCCTGTCCGGAGAGGCAGCACTGACTTCAGGGTCTCTGAGCCTAGATTTTACATTGCCTGGTGCCTTACCCACCTCCACCTGTTTTCCTTGGGCTTCCTGCTCTCTAAGAAATCAGCACAAGCTCAGCTGCCTTCCCGAGCCAGATGTGACCACCAGATCCAGTAGTCATACTCCACATCTACCTCCCAGGCCCCACTGGCTGCATCTCCATCTTATTCACAAGGGTCACCTTAACTGACCTGCACCACTGTTCTCTTGATTGTGTCTAGTTGTCATTGGACTTTGATGAGGTCATTCTGTTTGTAGGTCCCTGCTTGCCATCTGAGTAGCACATTTGCAGCTGTGGTTTGTGACCTTCCTGAGAGTCTGCAAAAGAAACTAAAGCTCAGTGTACATGCACACACAGAGAGAGGCGGGGGAGGGAGGCGGGGGAGGGAGGCGGGGGCATACACTCAAAGGGGAAGAGACTGAGATGGAGAGAGCGCTGCTATTGAGAGGTTTGGAGAGTGGTACATGTATACAGATATGCTTGTGTATATAAGAAAGAAAGACAGGGGCATGGGAGGAAGGGAGGAAACTAGATGAGGAAGTATTAGGAGTAGGATGAATTGGTTAGCTGTCAGATATAAGAAAATTAAGGCCATTAGCTATTTTCGATTTTTTTTTTCTGTCATGTCAACAAGATTAGCAAGCCAAGTGCTCCGGGAGCACATTTGGGGGAGTTTTGAGTGCTCCATGAAACCTGCAAACCTCTGCTGAGGGAGATTGCCTGGAATTCTCTCCCGCCTGCCCTTTCACTGAGTAATAATAATGGCAGAATTAGAGAGCAGACAGATGCCGCGCGCACTGGTGCACAGCGCTTGGTGTTGTAGGATAATGAATGTATTTGCCACGGCTGTTTCTTAAAAATGATAAAGTTAATTTTTCTGGGACCTCCTTTATTTCTTTTTAAAGCTGAGCATCACAAAAGATGGAAGCTGAAATCATCTCTCATTCTTTCATTCACAATGGCTTCAATATGACATTTAGAAAAACAAACAAAAAAAGTGTTCCAGGGGCTCAGAACTAGGCAGAGCCGGATGTGTTCACGAAGCATCTGGCTTTCCAGTGCTTGTTACTGGCTTGTGGGTTTGCTCTGTGGGTAGACAAACAGGATCCTGGTGGAGGTGGAATATTATTATTTGTTGAAATCTCACGTGGGGAAGGTGGGAGTTTGCTGTTTTCTGGCTCAACCACCAACCATAACATGTGAATTAATAATTTTTATAGCAGCTGTCTATAATAGTAAGTCACATGCCTACTATGTCCTAGTCCACACACTAAGTGCTTCTAGTATATGATTATAAATCCTCACAGAAACTCTGCAAGATCTTAGGTTTAGCACATGAAATTGACACTTCTATAGATCAACTGTAGGTAATTTCATGAGCTTCAAATTCATTGCACTTGTTCATAGGAAAAGAGACACACTCGGCACTGTTAGGTAACTTCCATATGGCCACTCAGAAAGTCAAGGGCAAAGTCAGTGTCTCACCAGGGCATCCAAGAAATTCTACCCGTAGCTGACAGCTTGATCCCCTGAGTGTTACTCTGATCTCCAGTTACCCCCAAGGACACCGAAACTTAGAAAACAAAGTGACTCAATGCTAGGCTACACACCCAGGAAGTGGCAAAACAAAGTTCAAACCCCACGCTTAGGAAACCCTTGAAGCTCTCCCCATTTGCAAGGAAAACCCAACAATAAGAGACAGTCCCTGCAGAGTCCCAGTAGCAGCTGAGCGGGAACCGTTCCTTTGCCTTTTGGCCACCAGGCGGTTGTGCTTTGCCATTTCCAGATTTCCCAAGCGTGCTCCCTTCCAGCCCCGCCCAGAGGATTATGCTGAGCAATTCTCTCATGTCGTTCAGAAAATATTCAGTCAGAAAGTTCCATCTCTCCCTGAAGCCTGGGAACCCTTGGCAGCCAGAAACGGTGGCATTTTCGTGGAGAGTGCTTCGAGGCACTTTCTTAATTTGGATTTTCCCAGAAGTACCATCCACCAGTAAACACTCGAGGGCAAATAATTGAGTTGAAAGTCAAGTCCAGGAGTGCTGATGATGAGGTGGTAAAGTAGGGCGAAGAAAGGAAAGAACATCTATACCAAGTGTTCTCAAGTGAGTGACGACCAACCAGGGCAACAGGAGCGCAGTCCTGCTGCTCAAGACCTCAGGAGCAGTAGAGTGTGTCCTGGGCCCGAGTGAAGAAGCTGGGGGATACGATAACCAACCTCATTGGTTGAAGGATGCTTTCCAGGCTAGGAAGTGACAAGCACGGCCACCCACCCCCATCCCTGCTTTATCTGGTTTGAGGCCTGATCATGTCCAGCGTAAAGTCCTCAGGCAGAGCTTAGCAGGTGTTCACCATATACACCTGCAGAGCCCAGGGGTGAGGGTGAAGGGCAACAAATGAAGGGTGGCAACTGTCTCTGCTGCAGGCACTGGACCACTATTTGCCCTTAGGGACTTAAGTCCATGGCTTTACATTCACAGGCACTTCTAAGCTCAAGGAGATGCAGAGGAGACAGGGCATCGTGAAGCCTGAATATCAGTGCAGCTCAGTCAGCACTCTCCAAGATAGGGCTCTGGACAAATCAGGACACCCAGAATTCTTTTCACCCTCCCCCCACAAGTGTGAGAATTCCCTGTGGTCTGTTGTCTGCTCCGAGTATACAGCCGCGAAGCCTGAGCCTCTGGTCTTCCTCGAGGACAACTTCATTCTAGTGTAATGGGTCCTTCCTTGGAGGCACCGAGAAAAGGCACCTTGAGAATTTCAGGATTCTATTGGTGGTGGAATTTATTTTCCCCTCTCCCCACCTTTAATGCGCCTCTAATTCTGACTTCATTGCAGAGCCGTGAAATCAAATTAGGAAATGGGAGGAGACGAGCAACCCCTTGAAGCACAATCAACTTCTGATGGCTTCCCCAAAGCGCTAATGAAGCTGCATAGACCTCCAGTAATGGAAGGATCCCCTCCAATCCCGCGATTTGGGCTTTTTACACCCTCCCCCCCCAACCCCCCACTTTCTAAAGAGAAAAGAAGCTTGGAGCATTGGTCTGTCAGTAGTCTCCACAACGAGGTTTTGGAAAGCCTTGGTTGGTTACAGCTGAGTGGACAAAGCCTTGGGGGAGAAGGAGGCTGACTACAGGGGAGAGAACTCATGACCTTAGGCAGCAGCATCCAACCCTGAGAGGGGGCCTGTTCTGCACACACCACCAGGCTAGACATTGTGTGGGAACAAAGAGTCAGAAAGCACAGCCCCTGACCTTGTATGGCTAGCAGGCTGTTTGCTCAGAGCATTGCTACTCCATGCGATTAAAAATAGCATCTACATTACTGAAGAGCTTGTTAGAAATGCAGAATTTCAGGCCTCTTGCCCAAGACTTACTGAATCAGAATCTCAATTTTTGACAATATTCCCAGGGGAATTCTGTGGACTGCAATACTGAGATGCTCTGGTCCAAAGAATATTCCACACCTGTTCATGTGGCATAAACAATCAGGACTTCAAGCCTGTCCCATGCCACCTTTCCAGCCTCATTTCTCAGCATCCCCTGTTATCCCTTAGAGTCGTACATTTGTCTTATAGCTGTATCTTATCCTTTATTCATTCTCTCATTATTTCCTTCACTGGAGATGTCCAAATTATCCTTTCTACCTATCAAAATTTCTCTACAAGTTACAGCCAGGTACTGTACCTTGAATTCTGGGCCAAGATCCCAGTCAGAGTGTTTCCCTATTACACATTTGCCCTGACTGACATGATCATTGTGACATGTTTGCATCTAGCATCAGAGTATGAAGAATGGCTTTAGAGCCTGACCATTCTGATTTTACATCCTATTTCTACAAGTTCTGACCCATGCCTATAGATTTAAATGACTGTCTTCAATTTTTCATGTCGTCTCTCTTCTAGACTCCCTTCTTTATATGACATTGTGTGTTCTCCCACTTGATGTCCTGTGCAATATTTGTCTATCTATTGATGTTGGCTTTTCCCATGGACTACAACAAGTATTTCATGCGCCCTTTAAGCCTCAGTTTTCCCTTCCGTATCATGTGAAATCAACATATACCTCATCTCATTGTGCTGATACAAATGTAATAATGTACATGAACTGAATTCGCAGTAGGGCTAGTGGGCAAGTTATTTTAAATAATACTAATATGTCTTCCCACTAGTCTGGAGACATTTTATGGGTAAGATCTTTGTCTTACCCGTGAAATTTTTATTTTCCCCAATGTCCGCTGTGGTCCTAGCGGATAGTCATTCAACAAATGGAAATAAGCACAGAGACAGGAAGTTGCTCTTTTGTTTAGGCAGTTCTTGCCTTGTAGCGCTCTACTCAGCTTATAGTGATGAGCCCAAACTTATCACAGCATAAATGAAAGCTCTGGGATTGAGGGTCTTTTGTTCAACGTAATGGTTATGGTAGGCCTTAGGGGTATTTTGTTGAATGTTGTGTGTAGTTAAGGAATCTAATAGTGTTTTGATTTGTTTCTCAATTAGAAATGCTACACTTAGAATTTCGTGGGAAGGAGGCACTCCTCCTGCAGAGGAGGAAGTTGTGAGGAATATGGAAACCCCTGACCCCTCTGCCTTCCAACTTCAAATGCATGCCTTAAGTGAATTCTTTATCCAGTGTGGAATTTAACCTCTGAAAAACTGGCCATGGAGGTGGGAAGGAGTGATGATTGGGGCAGGACCTGGTGGCATCTGTCTCTTTAAGAAATAGAAAATGGAACCTAATTAGCATAGACTGGCTGCAATTAACATATAAGTCCCAGTTCTGGGAGTTGGAGGAAGGGAAAAGGATAGAGCTAAAACTTAATGGGGTTTTGTTAGACAAAATTAGCTTCCACAGAACAGCCATAAAAATATCTAAATTATGAGAGCCTCTTGCCATTTGCCATTAACACGAGGGGACATGCTAATATTTAGTGGCGCCATGTCCTGGAAATTAACTGCAGCAAAAGAAGCCCCAGAGGCATCCCTGTGAGCAATAAGGGCTTGTCCACTGTCTCCACTGTTACCAAACCACTTGACTAAATGTTTTACAGAAACTCAAGACCTACAAATCAGGCATGTCTCAGTGAAATGGTGCTTCCAGAAGTGTAGGGTGGCACCTTCTTGGGAGATACATAGAAAGCTCAAGTTTCTTTGTGTCATCTTCGAATGAAAGACTACTTTCATCCAGAGAAGACGTTCTGGACCTTGAATTGTAGACATTTGAAGGTGCCCTCAGGTTTTTGTATACTGCCAAACCAACTGTTTGGAATTTCCTGTAAACTCACTCCTTGCCTTCTTTAGCTGAAAGGATCAAACTATGATTCCCTTTCTTCTGTTCCTAAAAGTGGCCACTGGTCATCTAAACAGAGGAGGAATTGGTTCACTGTCTTTGACTCCTTGCTCCTTTTCTCATCAGACAAATTTGGCTGGGCCCCTTGCTCAGGTTTCCATGGTTCTTATCTGGGAGGCTGGTCCTTGCATTCGTGTCTCTTTTAGCAGCTCCCTGGCTTCCGTCCCCTCTGTAAACATTGTCCGCAGCTACAGGCCTCTGCATTAGAGTCTTCTCTTAGAAACCAGTGGCTCGTCATTTGATGATATCTACTGGCACTTATAGATATCACTCACTTCTAAAACTTTAAGTCTAGTCCGGTGTGTCTAGCTCTCAGCAGAACATCTACTATGGGAGCCCCTGCTTTCACTTCTACCCTCAAGTTCATTGCCTTTGTCTAAAAGAGACAATAAAAGATTGAATCGCTTGACATTCCTTCCCTACCTTTCATCTTCTCTTTATAGCTATAGGGAACTCATCCTAAAGGCTGATATTTCTCACCTTCCTTCATCCTGATGGAATCAGCTCCACATTAATGGTTGCAGACACTCCAGGGCAACCAGAAATTGCTCAAGGAAAAGTACTGAGTGGAGAGGAAGCATCCTGGAAGAGAAGAGATTTATAACGCTTTGCTGCAGAGTTCTCCAACCTTAGGGATCCACCAGGCCTCGCCTTATCGCCATTCTAAACTTAGGGTTGTAGGCTTTCTTCTGCATTCTTCAGGATCTCCTGCTCAAACAATTGCTCCTGCTGCCTTCAATTTTTGATGAATCATTGCATTTGCCTGCCCTTCCCAACTTTCCTTATGACATCGTTTTCTGAAAAGATCAAGCGTGACATACCTGTATCTCTGAGGCTAGGTTTCCCTACTCTATGCTTTCTCAGTCTTGATGTCTTAATACTTACCTCAGAAAATACTCCTAAGATTTTAGCTTCTCCCTTAGAGAACCTTTAGTACCTCGAAACTGGACTCATCCACTCTAAGCTCCACCTGTCTAATCTAGCAGTTCTTTCTCCCTATTTTATCACAACATTGCTCAGCCAAAGAATGTTTGAGGATTGTTGTTTGTCTTTTGCTCTTTCTAATGTGGAAGAATTCCATTTTAGTCTTGTTCAGATAAACCTGCTCCACATACAAACTTAACTATTTCCCACTGTGTCTGCCCAGCTATGGTTGTTTAACTAATCATCTTTTTTTTTTTTTTGACCAAAAACAGTGCCCATTTTGTGTATGTGGCTCCTAACTCTGTGGGTTGCTTGGGCATTGATTCTGGTCTAAGCTAGCTAGGCTAGTCTCTTCTGGGACTTGTCAATCATCTGTAGGCAGCTGGTAAGCTGTCTGGTTGGTTAAGAATGGTCTCCTATGCTTGGTAGCTGGCAAGCTACTGTCCTGGTTCTCCTCTGTGTAGCTTGTTTCATAAGTGAATTGAGGCTCATTTACATAAGTATCCCCAGGTTCCAAATACAGCCAGGACACAATTTACAAATATTAGGTAAGTCCTTTTTAAACCCCCAGATGCAGTTCATTTATTAGTAACTTGTTGGTCACTGCTGGGTGTGGTGGCATACGCCTTTAATCCCAGCACTCTGGAGGCAGAGGCAGGCAGATTTCTGAGTTCGAGGCCAGCCTGCTCTACAAAGTGAGTTCCAGGACAGCCAGGGCTATACAGAGAAACCCTGTCTCGAAAAACAAAAAAGAAAAAGAAAAAGAAAAAAAAAAGGTTCCATATTAAAGTGCTTATGTGGAAATAGATCTTTTCTCTTGTGTGTGCATGCATGAATCTGTGGTATGTATGTATATTCTCATGCCAAGTCTAGAGGTTAATGTCAAATACCTTTTCTTATCACTGTCTTCCTTATATTTGGACAAGGTTTTCATTGAACCTATGGACTACTGATGCAGCTAGACTGGCTGGACAGCAAGCCCTAGAGACTTTTCCATCTCTGCACTCCCATGCCACTATTCCAAGCACACATGTCTGCACCTGGCTTTTTATGCAGGGATTCCTCATTCTCGCAGAGCAAGCATTTTACCTAAAGAGCTACCTTTCAGTCCCTAAACCTCCTCTCTTAATGGGAGGATCCAAAATGCCACATCTCAAGGAAGCAGACGTAGAATGAATGAGGAACACATTGCCAGCATTTTCATAATGTGCCACACTCAGCATGAACTGGGAGTTGGTCCCATTAGTATTCTCTTTCTGTACAGTGCATCATGGGAATCCTCAATCCCTGCTCTTGTGCCTTTACTCAGACTCTTCTGCCCAAATGTTAGGAATGACTTTTTGACCGCTGCTCTGAGAAGCCTCTAACAATCGACTCTCTGCCATTTCATCTCTGCGCTCATCTCATTGCCTTGTTGCCATTTTCTGATCATTTCTTGAACACATGTCTGGCTTTAGAATCGAAATACAAATTCCCTGGGGAATGCTTGTCTTATCTTCAGTTATAAAAATATATTTGCACTTCTTAAATATCCCTGCATTCATGTCTAGTGCAGCGTTCAACATCTGGGAAGGGGCAAATGCTATGTGTTGGTTATTTACCAGGGAAGAAGAAAATATCTCAGGATTCCTCTAACAGCATTTCCCCTTCTTCAATCCTTTTTGAGTTAAAAATAAAAAAAGATACATGTCTGCCTTCTACACTCCTAACAAGCTGATGGGGTGAGCTGGGATTGTTTAGTGTGTTGAGCTTTCTACCTAGGTGCGAACCACAGCCCTAACAGGAAACGTTCTCACTGAGCACACTGCATTCATTCCTCTTCTCATCGGGGTTAAAACTGTCTGGTAGGAAGAGCTGAAGGAGGAAAGGTTAAATTTTGATCACACTTTCATTCCCTGGTGATTCCAAAGTCATGGTGCCTAGAAGGCTCCATCTATAGTGGAAGGAGCATGGAACAGCTGCAGCTGCATACGTGGTACCTGATCAGACAGCAGATAGCAGGACTAGAAACAGGGTCAGGCTCAATGACCTGCCCCAACTGGCTCATCTTTGACAACCATACCTCTTATCCCAAAGGTTCTACAACCTCCTAAATGGTCACCATCAGCTGGTGAACAAGTGTGCAGACATGAGCCTACATGGAATGTCTCATAATCAAATCATGACACATGAGCTCAATGGAACCAGTTTGGGTTTTCTTCGTTGGGTTTTCTTTAGGCTGCTCACCAAATGCTCACTCTTAAAGATTTTTAACCCTGAATTTGTTGGCTCAATACCACACTGTCTCACTGGCAATCCACATTTTTCTCAGTCGTGACATGCCCTTTCAGAAAATCACAAGAAAATGGCAATCCCCTAGGCTTCAACACTGACCTTCCAGTTACTATGATCTGGGACAAGATATTGGGATACCCTTTCTTGTTGGTGGTAATCTTCCCTGAGGTTACTCTCCTGTGCTGAGGGGCTGCCCCAGCCAAATGTTTGGTTACAACTTGCCTCTTTCCCAATGCCTCTACCTCAGGCAGACTGGCTGTTATCTGGACTGTCTTTATCTTTTCAGAGTTGCTTATCGAGGACCCTTTCCTTTGACATTGACACATTTGTGTCTTCTGGGTTGTTCATGAGGTCTACCCTTAAAATGCATTCAGAAACACAATAGCATCCTCTTCTTTTCCTTTCAGGGAATTTGAAGAAGAGTCTCAGAAATCCTAATCATACTCAGCTACTGACTTTGTTTATCCTGTTCTCAAAAAGAAAAAGAAAAAGAAAACCAGGCACCAAAATAACACGTAACTTCTAGAATGTTGAGTGGACATAGAATTATGGCCCAAGCTGATAGATGTTCTGCGGTCTGTGAACCTAATGTAGAGAGCTCTTTCTGATGCTATAAAATAATGTGATTCTAGAAAGATGAAGAAGGGTGGATGGGGAGTGTGTGTGTGTGTGTGTGTGTGTGTGTGTGTGTATAACAGCAGAGTTTGCAGTCTAAGAAAATCTTCAGCTGTGGGACAAGATTTGCATGCCCTTCTGTGTCACAGAGACTGGTATGTTTGCAGCACGTCGTTGGGGTGCCTGCGTCTCAAATCACTGGCTCTGTGCAGCCTTGATGAGGTGCCCAATTTACATATTCTCAATTTAATCTAAAGTAGGTACTAATTGATTACTGCTGAATGTCTGCACGCTCTGATTATCTGTTCAGATCCTGAGGGGGATGGGGAATAGCAAGGGATCTTTCTTCTATGAGTAAGACTTTGTTTTCCTTCATCCGAGGAACATTTATATGCCTTGGAAGCTCCCTCAGCCTCTCCTCACCTTCAACCCCAATTGCTGAAAATAAATACCACCCAATCCAGCACTAGTTCATTTGATGTTGTATTATAAACTACTCTTTATTCAGTTATTCAGCATTTATACAGGCAAATATTTCAGACATATCTGAGTATATGTTATTTTTATCTATCTAAAGGCAGAATTCCATAGGACTTAGGGGTTCAGGTTCTGAAGCCTATTTGCTGATAGAACCCAGACTCTGCTATTTACAAGCTGTGTAATATTGAGAAAGTTGTTTGACAATCTGCAAAATGGGATTAATAGCAGTCACACCTCCTAGAGTCAATATAAAAAGTCAATGAGTTTATACATGTATAAGAGACAACTCAGCATCAACTCACAGAATAATGCTATTCCTTCAAAGCTCTGCAGAAGGCTTAGATGAAAGAAAGTTGCAAGGATTTTGAGGAATATTCCTTCTCCAGGGAGATTTGGAGACTTTGTCCAACTTTTCTTCACCTGACCTCCATCATTTCGGTTATCAAGACTGACAAGAGGTGGATGAGCAGACTGTAGATTGTGTAACCATTGTGTATTGCTAACCAAGAGTCCTCCAAAAGGCTTATTCCTTAAGAATGAGGAGCAGAAACTAGAAAAGGGAAGCTAAATGTGTAGGTCAGTGAGCATTAGATACCAAGTGCATGCTAGGCTCTGTTGGTCTTGGTGTTCTCGGCTGAGTGACTCTATCCAACCAATAGCCTACAAAAGTTTCCTCTGATCTAAGGTATTTATTTTCCAGTTTCCTCCCATACCTGAATTGCTGATCTGATTTTCTTCTTGTTCTTGTCATTGGCATGTAGGACTGACATGACTTGGGAAATGGTTATGAGTCTGATGTACCTAACTCCATTAAGCAGTAAGCAAACACACTGTGCAGACACAGCCACAGGTGCCCTCCTACCTTCTGCTCCCTTGTAGCTCCCATCGTGCAGACAAACTTTGCCACAGTGAGACTGTTCTGCTCTGGGTGCTGGCCTTCGCTAACAGAAGTTCTCAGGGATGCTGTCTGGGCGATGTGTCAAGATCAGGCATGATGGGAACTGTTGGAACACCACGATACTGGCCCAGCCCCTGAGCCATGTCTTTGTTAACCTACTTAGGGTTGACTTGATGTTTTCAATGGAAATACCATTCCTAGATGCTCATCACTGCAGCCAGCAGAAAGAGCAGAAGAGGCATTCCTGTGTCTCTGGGACCACTTCTAAATGTATTCACAGTTTTCTAGATACTCCCTACCATGATGAGTCTGGTTTCTGGGCCTTTTAGGTAAATGAGTATTTTAGTCCATTGGATACCTTAGAAGGCTAAAGATTAACCAAAATATAACGAAGGAGAGTTAAGTGGAGTGAAGTCTTTCCATATTTCTGTCTCTAGACTTCAAGATCTTGGGAAAAGCGAGGCAAAATAGATAACCCCCCTCCCCACAAGGAGAATCCAGTGCTTGTGAAGTGGGAATTTTGACCACTCCAAATGGCATTCCCTTGAAAGAATTCAGGTAAACCAGCAGAGTAACTGTTCCAGTCACTTACTGTTGCATGGCAGCACTTTCAAGCTTAGCAATATAAAACAGCAACAAACTGAGGCCTGGAGGTCAAGAGGATCACAGGGTGCCTGCTCTCTGTTATTAATGCCTGGAGCCTCAGTTGGGAAGATCTGAATGGCCTGAGGCTGGAATCATCAAGAAGCCTCTTTGAAACACAGCTGCTGCCTCAGATAAAAGGATTTTAAAGGCAGAACCCAGGTAGGACCAGTGACAGATGTCCCACATGGCACTCCATAGCAATGAGGCTAGGTTTCTGAGAAGGAACACCCTCAAAAAAAAAAAAAAAAAACACCCATAGAGCAAGTGTCCTGAAAGACCCACATTGAAATTGCATGGTCTTTTCTAACCTAGCACAGAAGTCGGGTAGCATCATTTCCACTACAGTCTACTAGCCATGAGTAAATCACAAATGCCAACCCATATTCAGCTGAGCCCTGCTTCCTTCTATTCCGATGAAAGGCAGATCCATTGTAGAAGAAAATGAGACAGCTAAGCATGCATAAGGTGCATGTCTACGAGCCCAGTTTATAGGAGGCAGAGATAGGTATATCACTAATTTGGGGTTAGCCTTGGTTATATAGAGTTCTAAGTCATTTTGGACAACTTCATAATGTTCTGGAATATAAGACCAACCTTGCTATATTTCCCATCCTAACCAGTATTAGTGGTTAACCTCATGGGAAGCCAGAAGTTGCCTAAGTGGGAAGCTTCTTGGCCACTCTTTATCATTTTTACATGAGTAAAAATAGTATATATTCGAATCCTGCCCCATGTTGCTAGTGTGAGAATTCAATGGCATAAAGTATGTCCAACATTGGTAGAATCCCTGGCCCATTGTAAATGCTCATTAATGCCATCTTTAACTAAGACCCGAGGAGCTGATTGCTTAAGACTTAGGACACATTTCCTTAGATATACCATAGGTGAGGAGGTGGGCCATGTAATCCCCTATAAAGGTATACAACAGCCTCAGAGCTGCCAGCAGTCAATAGGGACTGCAAGGACTAAGCACTAGGCTCTAGCACTTCAGAGTTTGTAAAATGCTTCACTCCCACCCTTCCTTTAATCTTCCAAACCACTAACTCTTCAAAGCACACTGAGGCCCACTGCACAGATGAGGGTTAAAAATGTGTGGTTTACCCAAGGACAAATAGAATGGAAGGTGCAGAGCAAGGCCACGTGTCCATAGTCCCATGTCAAAGCCCCCTCAGTTTTATCAATTTTACTCATCTCAAGGACATTGTGAAGTTATCAAAGAGAAACACAATTTAATTAGAGTCTAATTAATTTGAAGTGTCCTGCAAGCCTACCAAAAAGAAGAGGAGTCAAGAGGAGGTGAAATTTCCAGTAACCACGGAATGTCATAGCTGGGCCCAAAAGGTGACCATCAACTATGAGAAAGGAAACTAAAGTTATTTCCTCTCTCCAAAGTCTTCAAAGGCATCATTTAGAATGCCCAATTTTGCTTTTTAAACTCCACAGATAACCACCGAGCTAAATGGTACCTTTTACTCTGAGCATTCAAGATTCTCTAACCCCCACTGATGTCTTAAAAACCTTTCGTTCTGTGTCTTCCTTAAGACTTCAAACAACCCTCAACAGAATGTACAAATGGGCACTGGTCAAAAGGTCAGCCAGGAAACCTTTTGCCAACTAACCTGAAAACCTGAGTTCAATTCCTGGAGTCTCCATAAAGGAATAAGAAGAGAATCCTCTGGCTTCCACACATGTGCCTTCCCCACATCATATGTGAGCACATCTGTGTGTGTGTGTGTGTGTGTGTGTGTGTGTGTGTGTGTATGTGAAAGGGGGGGAGAGGAAGAGTGACAGAGACAGAGATAGAGAAAGGAATAATAATAAGATGAAAATGCTAGGATAGCCTTTCTGGTGTTTTTGAATCTTGCCTTTCTGGTGTTTTCGAATCCTGCCTTTCTGGTGTTTTCCATTTGTGTAACAGGAGGAAAGATGGTGCTTTCATCCATTTTTGGAAACAAACCAAAGCAGCCATAAATATTCAAGCTTATAATATTGACTTAAAGCTCAGTTAGAGCCCAGGCTGCAGTCAGCTCCTGATTATCCATGTGTAGCTTATTTATAGCTAATTTTAAAACTCCAAATTCCTTCCTTCTGACTTGCAGCACACCCTGGGCTTCTCAGTGGGGGTCCACTCAGAGCGTGGAGAGGTGAGGCAGATCTCACATCTCCCTGACAGAGTATTGTCTGGCCTCTGAAATGCCCACTGACACATCTAAATCTAGCACCATGACCTAATAGCCCTCACTGAATCAATAGAAGCTCTCGTGCTGAACAGGAGCAGTCGCCTCTCTCTGCTTCCTGACTACAGATGCACTATGACCAGCTCTCCCATACTCCTGCTGTCACACCTAGAGCTGCATTCCCAAACACAAGCCCTCTCCCCACCATGGTGGACTGTACCCTCAAACTGTGAGCCCAAATAAACTATTCGTTCCTCGAGTTGCTTATGTCACAACAACCAGACGAGTGACTAATATACACAGATAATCTCTGGGCATGGGCATGGATCCTCTAAATCCCTTTTAGAAGTTTAGTCTCTATGGCTGATATAGCAAAGGCAAAGATGTAGAATTGTGTATCTGGAAGAAGTAATGCCACTACCCTCTACACTACCACACTACCGTCAATAAGGCCCCTTGAGGGAATGGTTTGGCAAGCCATGTGGTTCCTTGTTCTCCATATTTGCTCTTAGGCTTCACTACTTCTACAAGCTGGGAAATCCTCACCACCGTTACACACACCCAACCTTACAAAAGCTGTCTCTGGATTCTTTCTTACTCCTTGCCTTAAGCTTAAGACTCCAACTTCAGGCTTTTCCAACAGAAGGAAGCAGGAGCTATGTGATGGTAGCAACGGCTGTTAAATGGAGACTAAAAGACAGGCATGGGTTCTATACCTAGTGCCAACATGGAAAAGAACATCAGGTTAGAGGATGTCCTGGATTTGGACAAGAAAAGTCACTTGTGTGAACAAGGGTAAAGTCTTATACCATGGAAGAAAATGGATAGGGTCTGAGGATGTGTGGTAGTCAGGGAAAGCAGAAGACAGGGCCCTCATCTCCACCCAGGGCAAGAGTTATGGGGAAATGTTCTACTTGCTGCATGAGCTAATGTACATTGTGTTACATGGGGCAATGTTTAACGTGGTTGTCCATGTCTCAACAGGTATAGAAGCATTGATTCTATGGACCAGATTAATCAAAGGTTCAGTAGCACCGAAGTGCTGGCCTGTAAAATCAACAGGTATTTATATCATTATTTACTTGGAAAAAGGAACCTTGTAGTTTTAAGAACTTGGATGCAGTCTTTAGGACCCAGGCTGGTTTTGGTTACATAGTACCTATGTTATAGGCACAGAAAGGGAAGATCTGGAAAGTGTGATGATTCCATAGACATTAACTAAGTCCAAACAAGTAATGATCTATCTGGGAACCACCTATGCCACCAGCTAGGAACAGGTTCCCTGGAATGACCTGCACAGGAAAGAATAGCTCCCTGGTAATTCTGTCATCCAAAGAAACAGAAGGGAGGCTCCTCCCAGCCTACCTGCATGTTTATTTATATTCCCCCTCTCTGGTGACTGAGTCAGACCTCTGTCCTGTCCCTTTGGCCTGAGAAGCAACCATTCTACCTGATTCCATGTGAACAATGGTTTGAAAGTTCAACGTGGGTTTGGGATTGGGCTTTAACTAGCTATCATTTAAGTGTTTGGAAACTGGCAGTTTAAAGTAGCATATATTATTCTTTTGGTACTTTGTATGCAGTTTGAGCTGTGTAACGATGAGTCCATAAATCATAAGCTTCAAGTTTCTGTTTTCAGTTAGCCTCTTTTGAGTTCTAAGGAACAACAACAGAATCAAATTACGTCAAGCTATCACAAGGGAATACAGATACCTGTGCCTAGAAAAAAGCTTTATGAATAGGCCCTGGAAGCCACAGAGTCCTCAGAAGATTCTAAACAAATGCACAGAGCTACAATGCCCAGCATGTTCAAAGGTTCTAAATCCAGAGTATCCAAGAGGATTTGGGGGGTTCATAGATTCCCATATCAGTTCCATTCTCTCTAATATATGCTTCTCTAATATCCGCTTCTTTCTCCATGTTCCAGCTTCTGCTCACTCATGTTTCTTGATCTTTTACCATTCTGACTTGCACAAGATCTATCTTGTCCTGTGCGAGCTCACCCTTTCAGCTCCAGCTCACTTTGAAAGTGGTTCCCTTCTCTAGGTAATCTCCAAGGTTATATTTAATGGAGGGGAAGGACTATAGTTAGCTGTGGCGAGAGCTACTAGAGTCAGGCAACATCAGGTCAAGGATTAGATGGCATGGCTCAGAGGCCTATCCTAACCATGAGTCAGCTAGTCTTTGAACTAGCCAAAGACGTGACACAACCAGAGTAATTATAGAATGTATACTCCAAAAGTGAAATGTGAAGTCTTCTACTTTCAATTGCTGGTGGGGGTTGCCTAAGCTTTCATGCATTACGGGGAAATGTGAATCGCATATACGATCATCTTTCTCATACATCTGGCTGAAGCCTTTTTGTACTAAACAGCACCATCTTCTATGTTCAGTCACATGGGACAGCTGTTGCTTGTGTGTCCCTTTGGTCACCTATTATGTCTGAAACTTACAGCGAAGCAGTTTCTGGTTTTGACTTTTTATCCTTTGCTCAGGCACCATTGTTTTTTCTTCATTTTATGTTATTGTTTGTATTCATGTGGGTGTTTGTCTACATGTATGTACATGCATCACATGTGTGCCTGGTGCCCATGGAAGCCTGAAAAGAATGTTAGATTCCTTGGAACTGTAGGTACAGAAGGTTGTGAGCCACCATCTGCATGCTGGGGACTGAACATTGTTCCTCTCTGCAAGAGCTCTTGACCATTAAGCTGTCTCTCCAATCCCTCCATTTCCACCTACAATTTCTTTCTGCTTGAATTTGTGGCTGGTTGATAGGCCAATAATTTCAGTGTTATTGAATCCAGACAACAGTTGATAGTGAACTGCTTCCTTCAATAAGATTCATTCAGAAAGAGGAATTATGCAGCAAACTTCAAGTGGGAAAAAAAGTGATAAATAGTAAGAGATAGGGAAACCAACTAGAATTTAGTTGTCAGTTAAGATACTTTAGTCGTTATTTCTCTTTCACCAAAAATATTAGAAAATTACTTTTGGGTCATCTGAATCTAGGACAAGTAGATACTTTTCCTGGTAGGGCTTCGATTTGGCTTTGAAAGTCTACAGTACATAGTGGTTGTTCTAAGATGTCCTTAATCTTAGACAAGGAAAAGGAAAGCTGTGAATATCCTGATGTTTACAATTACCTTGATGAAGCCATTCACACTGCTGGAATGCTAAAACAGAAGAAAAGGATGTCATCATAGCTCTCTTCCAGTTGACTAGACTGCCATGTCACATCCATGCAGTCACTTCTTCATTGATCTGTTGAAAGTCTTCTGTAAGATCAGCAATGTGCTAGGAATATTAAAATGAAAGAGATTGTTCATTAATTTCCCATTTCTGTACATAGTTGAATTAATTAAAGAAGAGTTTTATTTTGCTTCATGCCTTCAGAGGTTTCAGTCCACAAACACTTGGATACACTGCCTGGGGATGTGGCCAAGACAATACCTTGTGGTGGGAGCACATGTGAAGGAGCCCTGATTGCCTCATGGCAACCAGGAAGCTAAGAAATAAACAGGAAAGGGCTAGATTACCAATACATGCCCCCTCATAACACGTTTCTTGCACTAGGCTCCACCTATTCAAATTTCCATCACCTCCCAATAGTACCAAGTTCAGCACCAAGCTTTTGCTGAACACTCCTGATCCGAGCTACAGCAAAGAGATATTATGGCTCACAAGAAACTTCAAATGCAAGGACCTGGACAAGCAAAAATGAATGAGGATCCCAGATCTAAGGTAATCTTAGAACATCAACCATGAGTTCAAGAGAGACTTCTCTAAGTCATCTAACTGTCCGCTCATGGAACAGTCTTGGTTGCATAGATTGTTCATCACTCTTCCTATAATACAGTTCAGGCATCATGACCTCATAAGCAGATGATTTTTGCCAAACTCCCTTAAACAAATGTTCATGTTTCAGTAATTATGTCGCATTTTCTCCAGCTTTTTCTCTTGGGACCTTCAAAAGAAGACATACCCATGGGCAAGAGGAATCTTTCCCAAAATCAGAGGTTATCTCCTTAAGGATGAGTCCTGATATAGGGAACAGGAATTTAAAGCAAAGCCCCAATCACATAAGATTCCACCTACCCTCTCCTTTGTAGATTTGAGAGATCAGAAACAAGGCAAGAAATCCAAGAAAAGAGAGGTCCAAGAAACAATTCTGTCGTTCTGAGCCCTGAGATAGGGAAAGGCAGGGTCTTCAGAGAGCGACTCATAGTTTCAGGGCAGGTCACTTGCATGGTATTCCCTGCTGACTACTCTTCACCTCCAGCCAATGTGTCCTTAGAGAATTGTCAGGAACAACTTGAATTAAAGTGTCCCTGAGCATGGTGCACATCAGCACATCCATGAGTACCACCTAAGACTTGCACTTCCAAATCGGAAAGGAAAGGAAAGGCAGTCAGAAATTAAACTTTTAAATGTGTTCTTAAATTTGAGACCCCTAGGTCTAGTCATCAGTGAGTGATTTTATGAAAATTTATTATGGATCAGCTTCCAATGATCCCCAAGAAGTGTCTTCCAGTATCAGTCTTGGGGATGCTAGATGTTATCACCTGATCTCTGCTTACAAACCTCCCATTATAATGTCTGTCCATCATGCAAGTAGTCTAGGCCAGATGGTAGCAAACTTCTTCTATAGTCAGAGAATAGATACTGACTGCTTTGTGGGCCACACAGTCTTTATCAAAGCTACTCTGTGATTGCAGCAAAAACTAGCTATAGACAATATTTTAACCATCTGGGAATGACTATGTACCCATAGAACTCTGTTTATAAAAGAAGGGGATACATAAGATTTGTCTTGTAAGCTGTATTTTACAGATACTCCCTACCCCAACCTAAGCCATAAGGGAACTCATTACTTACTGTCTCATAACATCTCATTGTATTGAAATCCTCAGCCTTGCATGAATGGATTTGTTGCCAGGAATGGAGGCTCAATGGAGTTCCTTGAGTGGCTCTCACACTTAACTCAGTATGAAAATCACAGGAAGAGTTTATTGAAACAAATGTGTGGTTATGTTCCCAGAATTTCTGACCCAGTAGATCTGAAATAAAAGACCCCAGCTTTGTATTTTTGACAGGTACCCTAGCAATACTGATGATGTCATCTAAGGATGGTTTGAGGGCCACTGCCTTCAATAAAGAGCAAGAGTCTAATGATAGCATTTATAGAGAAAGCATTCATCTTATCCATGGAGACAAGAACATGAGATCAGCTCCTTTGAACAAGATTCTAGAATCTAGAACAAGGAGGACATTTACAAGTCTGGGAATGGAGCTAACAAAGGGCTGGTTATCATGATGGTGGTGCTGTTTGTCATCTAGGTTTCTTCATTAAATGGTTTTCTAAATGTTCTAAAAATCAGGGTAGTAGATACAAATGTATAAAAAGGACTATCCATGTAAAAAGTTGGGGTGTGGCAACTAATACCCCTAATTTGTAGTGAGGGGGAGATTGGTGTCTCCCAGGACCTTGCTTGTCAGTCAGTCTAGCTGAATTGGCAAGTTCCATGTTGAGTGACAGACCCTGTCTCAGAAAACAAGATGGAGCTTGATACCTAGAAATACCCTGGTCTCCACACTCATATGCACATGTGCACACATACATCCATGTTCATGGATGTGCAAACACACACTCAAGAAAATAAAAAAATAAATAAACAAGATTAAACTGCTCAGAGTCTCAAGTCAATCCTAGAAAAGCAAGTTGACACCACACACAGATCATGCAGTGCCCAGGGTGTTATCTTTTGATAGTAAAGAACAGCTTCATAGAAACCTGTTTAACAACAGAGGTAATGTTGTATTTATTTTCATTCCTACACAGCTTAGAACAAACTTCAGGTTGTAATTAAGATTTTATGTTTGAGCCGGGCGTGGTGGCGCATGCCTTTAATCCCAGCACTTGGGAGGCAGAGGCAGGCGAATTTCTGAGTTCGAGGCAAGCCTGGTCTACAGAATGAGTTCCAGGCCAGCCAGGGCTACACAGAGAAACCCTGTCTCAAAAAAAAACCAAAAAAAAATTTTTTTTTTAATGTTTACTGGTCTCTTACAGAAAAGGGGCTTTGTTACATCCAAAAAGTCACCATCTTGACTATATTCCACAAACTCATGTGCCCCATAACTTCTAATCGTTATTGATGAAAATGATAAATTCCTATGAAACGTTGAACTGCTTCCGTTGAAAAACAAAGCATAGTGCAAACTCATTTAGGACATCCTGTGCAAGAAGCATGCATTGTTTGCTGCAAGAAGCATGCATTGTTTGCTGCAAGAAACATGCATTGTTTGCTGTTCTCTGACTGCTTTGTGCACAAATATCTTGGGTATTAAGGCTGTTTTCTTGCATCAGGAAACCTTTCCTACAGTCATGGCTCTGAGAAAAGGCAGAACAGTGATTCAGTGTAGGCCAAACTCGCTTTCTTTTCGTTGACATGTAACGCTAAAGTTTTCATTAGCTTCCCCATCTCTGATATTCACAGACTAAGTTTTATCACTGGATAAAACAATGTACATGTAATGATTAATCTGATTCTGAGCAGCAACATTACGATAGGAGCATGAGAAACTGCTTGGTTGGTTTTCATGCATATGTGTGATCTAAGAGCTATAGCTTAATAGTGTCTGACTGAGCTTGGGATCTTGTCATTAGTTCCCAACTTGTCTCCAGTTCCAGGAAAACAACGTGCCTTTCTGAGACTTCCCCCTCCTAAAGAAAATGATCTCTTGCTGGGACTCTCCACTAATACATAGATACACACAAACATGCATACATAAAAACATATATACATAATATTAATATATATGTATATAAAATGTGTATACCATACACACACACACATGGGTTTTCTATTTACTAGAACATCCTAAGAAATTTAAAGTATTAAAGGATAAACCATATACAGGTTTGCAGTGGAATTCATCATGAGTGCTAGAAGTCACCTTGGAGCTCACTGGTTTCTGTACTGAGAAGATTGAGAACCTAACTTCTGTTCAAGGGACTGCAGTGTAATGTCTCACCACTGAAGCCAAAGGCTCAACAAAATCATCAGGAATGCTGTCTCTGCAGACTGATTAGCAGTTTCTTAGGGAAACATGGGGGAAAGGTGATCAGAAGCCACTTAGGCAAGGCTTTCATAAGTGTCTTCAGCTTCTGCTAAATGAACTGTACCCTCAACAAAAGTAGTTTATGAACTTAGAGATGTTATGACTGTTTCCTCAACAGTCTCTCTTCTCCCAGCTCCCTCACTTGCTTTCAATCTATCCCTTTTCTATCTTCTCCTACATTCTTTCAAGTCTCTGGGTGCCTGTTTTGAGGCGAACTGTAGTCAACTCACTCCAGGTTTTCTTCTGGCTTCAGTTCTCTCTAAGTCTGTTTTGTTGTTGTTTTGGTTTTGGTTTGGTTTGTTTTCTGGTTTTTCACTCTTCCTTGACCTAGAAACAAATACATTAGGGCATGGTTATTTTATGAAGTTCTTTGGATTTTAATGACCTTTGTTTCAGACATTGTACATTTTGGCTCTACTCTATATCTATCTGTCTGTCTGTCTATCTATCTATCCATCTATCATCTATCTATCTACTCTTTATCATTAACATATATCATTCTATCTATCTATCTATCTATCTATCTATCATCTATCTATCTATCTATCTATCTACCTACCTACCTACCTATCTATCTACCTACCTACTTATCTATCATGTATGTATTGATTGTTTGAGATGAAGTCTCATGCAGTCCAGGCTGGCATGAAACTCCCTATGTAGCTGGCAATGGCTTTGAACTTTGGATCTCCCTGACTTCACCTCCTGAGTGCTGGAAGTACAGGTATGTGCCACCATTCCCAGTTTATGTAGTGTTGACAAATATCCAGGATGTTATTTGTGCTAGTCAAGTACTGTACCAACTGATCTAAGTCTTCAGCCCCTTTTAAATATTAGGTATACTGAGATGGCCCCTCTTCATATACCTTAAGCACACGTCCCTTAAGTTATGGAGCATTTACAGCTATAGCAGCTACTCTGAACCATTATTTGATAATTCTAACCTGTAAGCTATCTTGGGCTTTGTCTTCATTGATTTTCTTTTGGCTTGAGAATGATTCCTAGTTTCCTGGTTCTTTATACATTGAGTAATTTTTAATTGTATTCTAAACATTATAGTATGGGGACTCAGAATTCTGTTATATTCCTCCAAAGAGTGTTGTTCTTTTCAAATTGGCAAATAACTTGTTTGATTACAAGCTGCAAGCATTGTCTTTTATCCAAGTTCTTTTGTCCTGATTAGGTTTCTTTGAATGTTCCACATATTTATAGTCAAGGGATTAAATGATGCTTTTCTGTGCTTCACATCTTTTAGAATTTTGTCCTCCTTTCTAGGGGTTGTGTGGTCAGTTTGTTTCAAACTCTTTAGAATGGAAAGACTGGGTTTTCCACAGGAGGTTTAGCAATTCCTTATAGTATCAAGTGTAATTTAACAACCCCAATTAAAAGCTACAATAATACTTACAATAATACTGTGTTTTCTCTGCTTCCTGAGGTTGACTCCCTTATAGGAGGAACATATTTTCACTCTCTTTTCAGAATTTACTTGTATTTTCTTCACAATTAATAGCTATGATCCATGACAGACTTAGTCCAATAGAAGCTTACTCGGCCATACTGGGAATAGACTAGCTTGGTTTTTAAGATGATGTGAGCTCAACCTTTCCTATAGCTCCCACCAAAAGAATGCTAATTTGCATTGCAGGTCAGAGCCTTTGATTGATTTTTCTATGTGAGCCAATGACCTTCAATAGAAAGATACTGCTATAACCGAGTCGTCTGGAAGAATGTGACATAAAGCTTCATGCTATTTATTCAACAAAATTTACTGTCCTCTCATCAAGAGAAAAACATTGGCTTGCCTGTTCCAGTTTGTCTAGGGGGCATCCTTGAGCTTTGGGGGTTGGGCAGAATTGATTATTAAAAAATACCCTAGACAAAACAGAGAAAAACATAGTTAATAACTGATTCTGTATTGGCATTTATTTTATGAGTGCTTTCTTTTTTAACCCTCATGATCCCACATCATTGTCCAGTCTTTAACAGGTGAGTGAAGCGAAGCTCCACACAGGCACACAGCTGGACATTTTCACAAGGGTTTAGTTGGAATGGTATTGCAAAAAAGAAAAGAAGGAAGGAAGGAAGGAAGGAAGGAAGGAAGGAAGGAAGGAAGGAAGGGAGGGAGGGAGGGAGGGAGGGAGGAAGGAGAGAGAGAGAGAGAGAGAGAGAGAGAGAGAGAGAGAGAGAGAGAGAGAGAGAAAGAAAGAAAGAAAGAAAGAAAGAAAGAAAGAAAGAAAGAAAGAAAGAAAGAAAGAAAGAAAGAAAAACCTGGGTTGACATTTACCATGTTCTCAAAAAATAATTTTAATATTACTAATAAATAGGAAGCTCTGCATGCCACCTTTCCTCTCAGCAAAAAGGGACCGTGACTCAGTCCCGCTCCTGACTTTTGACTGACAAGGTTCTATAAAACTAAGTATAGTTTTCTATTAAGATTGAAACTTATGAGAAAAAAGCCGTGGGCTGACCCATCTTCAAAGTGTCCATTTGAGATTATTTTCTGTCAGCCAGGTGGCTAATGGGCTGTGTTAGACAATGGATAGATATTGTATTCTGTCTGGAACCATAGAATTGGAGGAAAAAAGAGCAATTCCGCATTTATTTGGCTTGTCTACTGCCCGGGAGCCCAAGCTACTAAGAACATTTATTTCATCTTAAGAAATGGATGCCACCTCCCTGTTTCAGGTGGAAAGAAAACCTCTGCTCTGGCCTTACTGTGAACAGGGATATTGGTGATGAAATATTCAGGGTGAGTCACTGTCTCCACACTGGGCAAAAATAGTGAAAGCATTTTGGAACAATTCTAAGGGAAAGTGTTCAATTCAATGGTAGGTTTATCTAATGCTGGATTTTAAAATATATATATATTGACTGCTTCATGTTTTACAGGGGGATTGCAGACAATGGAAAGTAAACCCCCTACTGAATTGAATAATGGCTCTGTTAAGAGATGAGAAGAGATGTTTAAGGCACAGTTGGAAGGAGAAAGTAATAAGGCAGAGTTAGACAACAGACCACAGTCTCAGCCTGGGCTGTCAGTTGGAGCTATTGGGAGAGCACGGGCTTTCAACCTCCAACCAGCTTGTTCATGGAAACACTACACGTGGCTGAGAGAGTGGAGCTTCCTCTTGGTTTCTAGGGTTTACTCTGTGATTGTTATTTGTTCAGAAGATGTCACCCCACCCTTCCTTAGCCTCAGCTTTTCTGTATGGCAAGGCAGTTGAATTGAGTCATCTTCTCAATGCTTTCTCCCTTTAACTGTTAAACATTCATGATTCTCTCTCCTTTCTCCTACCCAGGTTGTTCCCACTCCACCCAAGAAGCCATATGGAAAGCAAAATGCTATGGAAGTAGATGAGATACTTGAAACTTTTTAAATTAAAGTGGGAAGGGGTCAACATGGAAGTGAAAGCAGTATGTCCTCTCTTGAGTGAGAAAATGGATGGCGGGTGACAGGGGAACAGACTTTGCACGTCTCTCTGAGTGTTTTCCTGCACTTTCATGTGAAACAACAGTTAACTTTAAATATCTACAGTGAGTTCTTACAAAGAGGAGCAGGTAGCTCAAATGGTGAAGGTCAGCACCTGATGCCCAAATTCCATGGCTTTTGAATGTGCTCAAAGACAGCATCAGAAGCATGAAAAGGAACAAGCACATTTATCCCACTCATAACCCTGACAGAAGCAGGCCAGATAAGTGGTGGACATGGCTTGGATCCAACAGTCAAACAGACCTAGAGAAAAGGACACATGGTTTGGGGAAATCATTGTGTGACCTTGTGGGATAAATAGTTCAAGTTCAAAGGCCCAGAGTGCAGAGATCATGGATTCCTTTTGAACCATATGTAGTTTTCAAGTGCTGTTGGAAGGTGTGTGCAAGTGAAGGAAACATAAGTACCACAGAGAGGAGTAAGGCTGTCCATTTTATTGTTTCCCAAGGAAACGGCATAATTGACAATGTTTTTAGGAACTAACCCTTTGCCTGTCTCCAGTGTCTGGTTTTCTTGAAGGCAGATGAATCCCCTTTTCACCCATATATCCAGGACTGAATGAATCAACAGCCAGTGCCTAGAAGAATCCTGGAATGATAGAAGAAGGAAAGAGAAACAGAGGAGAAAGAGGAAAGTGAATGAATTCAGAAATAGAGTATGGGTCTTTAAGAGAAGATAATCAATTCTAATAATATGGACTATACACCGTGAGTAGTTGATAGACATATTCCATGCAGTGTACATATCATTTCATCTTCTCTTTTCTTTTCTTCTTATTCTTTTAAAAGCAAATAGATCCCAGGTTGCTCAAGCGAGGAAGTAAGAAAAGTAAAATTGAAAAACGAGGACAACCAAAGATATGTTAATGAGTGGGTTATCCCTGTAAGGAAATCAAGCACAAACCTCTAGGAGGCCTCTGAGGAAGTATGTATAACACCGGTAGGTATTAGTATCCTAAAGCTGCCATAACAGATGACCACAGAAGCAATGCCTTAAAACAGCAATATATTCTCTCCTAAGGTCTGAAGTCAGAAACCTAAAACGAACAACGTCTGTCTGTTGGCAGACTTTGTGCCTTCTGGAAAGTCTGATCAAGTAGCTATTGCAAACCTCCAGTCCAGTTCTTGGCAGTCTACAGCATGTTTCCTGACTTATAGATAACATTTCAGTTTCTCCTGTTGTCTTCACATTGTTTTCTCTGTCTCTTTTCTTCATTTTATCTTCTCTAGTAAGGACAGTTGCCATTGGATTTAAGGTCATCTCTGATCCAGGATGATCTCACCTCCAACATTTATAACTCAATTACAACTGCAATGACCCTTTTTCCAAATAAGGTCACAATCACAGTTTCCAAGTGGACTCATATTTTAGTGAGTCCCCATTCAATCAACTACAGTGACCCTTAAACATGTCTCACTGTGGAAGTAGAAATATGAGGTCCACAGCCTCTGATACTTCATTGGCTGGGTAGTCTAAGAGAGTAGCAAATCCCAAGCCTGTGAATGGGGACTGAGCAAAGCTCATTCAGTGCTAATGAAATATCTGAAGCCTGAAAAGGAGAACTGCAGGTTTTTCATGGAAGAAACAGTATAACAGTACATATTGGTAAGGACTGATAGCTCCTATTCCAGTGATCTGGTTTGTTGGGGGGAATACATGAATAAAGACATCAATAGCAACGGCATGAAATGACTGCTCCAAGTACACAGGCATGGATGTAGACAATGAAAAATCTAGGACAAGGCTGCAAAGATCATCCATGCACTGGCACAATAGCACTGACATTTGCACATTCTACTGTATGGTCTTGAGACACCACGAAGCATCGAGTGCACAGAAAGTGATTGAATACATACATGAAAAGATAGAAAATTACCCTGAAAAGACCATCCAATAAGCCCATGGAATATCTTCTTCTGATGCTCTCAGAATTTTCAGGTGAGTCTCAGACTGAGAAGTCTACAAAACGCTTAGGCATTAGAAAGGTGTTTCATGAATATCTAATATCAGTGAAGATGCTAGTCATTGAGGTGGGGACACAGACACAGTTTTAGAGAGGGATACAAAACAGCAAAAGACAATCGGCTCATTATAGTTCCAAACATATGACTTTACATTTGGGATAGAGGTCTGTAGGTTAATGGATAGGAAATAGCAGCTATCCAAAAATAATGGTGGTGTCCTGGGCAGGATTCCAGCCCTACTAGCTGACTCAAGTGCCTAGAAGAGGGATGACCCAGAGGCTTCACAGCTAATATGGACATCAGGCCTTGCCAATGTCAAAGGCACTTGGGGAGGAAATACCTGAGTCCTACAAAAGACAGAATGTCAAATTCCACTGGATAAAACGATGAGATTTTTTGCCTCTGTCAGGGCATTTGCAGAGGGTTGGCCTTTCTCTGCTTGTAGATTGGATAGTTACACAGAGGATAGAGGCCTGAACTAGCACTGTTTAAACTATATGATGGTTTTACTTAATTTAGCTGCTGATTCAAGCTTAAAGTTTCTACCATATGGTGTGTAGACAGTCATAATCCAATAATACTCTTTTGTAGTCCCAATGTAAGGAGCCTAAAAATGCATTGTTTGTGCCACATCTACAATATTGTATTAGTGGAAATACACCTCAACATGTGTAGTACTGAAACGTGGCAGATTATTTCTAGCTCCAAAACAGGTGTCTCTAAGGAATGGAAGATTTCTCTATATGAAATCAGAAAATGAAGCTCTTTATAGCTTGTGGCTGTACCAGTTTCAATACATTAGTTCCAAAGCCACTCATTGACATCAAGCTAAGTTTTTGGATAACAAGGTAGAGACTCATCATAGGCATCTGTGGTGATGATCTGAACCATGGGTGCCAAGCACTATTTATCTTCTGATCCACTGACTGTAATTTAATCATGAAGGGCTGCCTGCCTGCAACTGTACCATACCATACCATACCATACCATACCATACCATACCATACCATACCATACCATACCATTCTATTATACTGCATTCGATGGCTTAGGTAGGAGGGAGAAGAGAAAGGTAACTATCTATTCATCAGTAGGACTTAAAAGGCATAGTTCATCTATGTTCCATGTAGGATTGGCTACACTTGTACACATGGTTGTATCAGCCAGTTATAGGCTGTAAAGTCCAAGGCAGCCTCACTAACATGTTCGCAGCCTTGGTGCTGGCTGTGAACTTGGAATCTTGGTCTTCCTTGGTGTGGCTGCATTTTTGTAATTTTCCTTAATAACTGGGTGACCTGAACTTCTTCAAATAGTGATTCAAGGCAGCAAGAGAAGATGCAAAATTTTAAAATCTTCGCTTGGAGTCGACACTGTGTCACTTCCATCGCATTCTGGTGGCGAAAAAACGTCATGAGTCGACCCTGATTTAAGGAAAGGGAAAACAGACTCTCTTAATGAGAGGAATGTAATTGTCACTGCTATAACAAAATCTCACAAATGGAATGACTTATTGACAACAGACATTGATTTCTTCACCATTCTACAGACAGGGTAATCCAGGATCAAGGCATAAGGAGATTTTGCCATCTGATAAGAATTTATTCCTCATAGATTACGCCTTTTCCCTATGTTCTCACATCATAACAAAGAGGACAGAGCTCTTCTTGTTAGTTTTCCATTGCTAATGCATAATACTCAAGGCCTAATATAAAGAAAGGAGCTGTTGGTATTGCATAATAAAGGCAAATATTTCATTGGATGAACATTTGAGGGTCTCATGGAGAGTGGCATCTTGGCAAGAAGCAGATAAAAGAGGGAGAGATCACATTGTGAGACAGGAAGCCAGAAAGGGGGTGGGGGAAGCACACACTTTATCATTTATAACAACTTACAACATGGTAGCTAGGTGGGAGTTTCTACCAAAAAGTATGTTAATTCCTTTATGAGAGTGACACCCACAATGGTCCAATGGCCTTCTATGAGGGGCTGACCCTCATACTGCTTTACTTAGGAAGGAATCTTCAGCATATAAACTCAGAAGGAACAAACCATATCTAAATTATAGTTGAGCACTCTCAGGCACTCAGTGTGTGTGTGTGTGTGTGTGTGTGTGTGTGTGTGTGTGTGTGTGTGTGTCTGTGTGTGTGTGTCTGTGTGTGTGTGTGTCTGTGTGTGTGACTTGTGTCTGCTCTTTGTTTGAGACACATGCTCTTCATTGTCTGGGACTTCAAGTAAGCTTAGCTAACTACCAATAGAGCCACAGGAATAGGAGTCTGCCTTAACACCCTCCCATTTTACATCTTTGAGATCACAAGGGTGCCCCATCATCTTCTCTTAACATGGGTTCTGGGGGTCAAATTTAAGCCCCTTTACTTATGAAGCAACTGCTTTACCAACTAAGCCATCTCCCTACTACCTTAGGCCTTGCTATAAGAACATTAGCCGCATCCAATCTAATGATTTCCTGATGACTCACCCCTTAATATCATCACATTGGAGGCTAGATTTCATCATATAAAATTGAAGAAGGCACAGACATTTAGATCATAGCAGCCTTACACATGCAGTATGGGAGGACAGACATTGTCCTTATTCTTCCTTGTAATTTGCAGACTACTTTGTTCATCTTTCCTGCCTCTAAAACACTCAGCTATTCTCATATATCACTCTCCATCTTCTCTTGGTGCTATTTTAGGCTATCTGAGAAACTGACACCAAATCAAGACCAAAAGTTGAAGAAACTCACTACAGAAAGTATGGAGAAAAAGTAGACACTTCATTCCTCCTTAGAATAGGGAGCAAAATACCCATGAAAGGAGTTACAGAGACAAAGTTTAGAGCCAAGACGAAAGGATGGACCATCCAGAGACTACCCCACCCGGGGATCCATCCCATAATCAGCCACCAAACCCAGACACTATTGCATATTCCAGCAAGATTTTGCTGAAAGGATCCTGATAGAGCTGTCTCTTGTGAGGCTATGTCAGTGCCTGGCAAATACAGAAGTGGATTCTCACAGTCATCTATTGGATGGAACACAGGGCTGACACCATTGCATACAGTACCCTGATATAGCTCTCTTATGAGGCTATGCCGGGGCCTAGCAAACACAGAAGTGGAGGCTCACAGTCAGCTATTGGATGGATCACAGGGCCCCCAATGGAGGAGCTAGAGAGAGTACCCAAGGAGCTAAAGGGGTCTGCAACCCTATAGGTGGAACAACAATATGAACTAACCAGTACCTCTAGAGCTCGTGTCTCTAGCTGCATATGTAGCAGAAGATGGCCTAGTTGGCCATCATTGGGAAGAGAGGCCCCTAGGTCTTACAAACTTTATATACCCCAGTACAGGGAAATGCCAGGGCCAAGAAGTGGGAGTGGGTGGGTAGGGGAACAGGGCAGGGGGAGGGTATAGGGAACTTTCAGGGTAACATTTGAAATGTAAATAAAGAAATCTAATAAAAAAGTGGTGAAGGGGCTAGAGAAGGCAGACATTTTTTTTCTACTCATGATGTGGGTCTAACTCTGGGAAAATGAAGATGGTGTATAGAAAAAAAGGCATTAGTGAGTGTCTAAGAAACTTTAGGCAAAACTTGTGAGGCATCCTCAAGCCAAAGCTGTGGGTCAGGAGAGCTCCACAATTCATCTGATGACATCTGCCTTAGGATCCTTGCAGTGCTCTGTCCAGCTGGTAAGGGTGTAGATACAAGAGTGATAGATTTCTAGGCACAGCATCTGGTCCTGTCAATCAACTGCATTCCCAACAGTTATGGGTCTGGACAGGACATTCTCATGACTGCCACAGTCTTCTTGTCAGAGTCATCTTTCACCTTCTATTCACCCCCTCCACACACACAATCTGGCACGGAAGACATGATTCCCAAGATCCGTCTTTATTTTCAGATGCAACTTTCTCAACTCTTAACTATTTCGACATACATATAAAGAGCCTTCAGTCTGGCCTCACATCTCTTTGACAAAGAGAAGTTCCTCTGATCTTTACCAACTCATCTGAGCTTCCCTTTGCCGAGGGTGCATTAACAGGAACTGCTCCATTAGCAAACCTTACTTTCCTCCTGCACACATTCCCACTTGCTGTCAACCAGCTTTTTCGGGTGCTCTGATGTAGTCTACTTCTGCTCTCCCAGTCCAATCACTGTACTACCACTTCACCACACCCCCATGCCCTTCTTTCCTCCCCTTTCCACTTTTGCCCCCAAGAGTACACTATCTATTCCCATACCACTCCTCTTGCGTGCTGTTGACCGCTCCTGTGTTCTCTCAACTCCATTATTATTATTAGTGTTATTTTGCTTGGCCTTGATAAGCATGCTCAGCCTTGTTGAATTCCAGCCTCCCACCTCTTCCATCCCAGCTGCTAAGCAGCTAAAAGTGGCTTCTGGAAAACACTCAACCATCACTGACTGTTCTCACTTGAAATTGATGACGCAGACCTCAAGTGGTCCATCAGTGCAGCCAGGCAATTCTACCCCATTTCCCGGCACAATTCACTTTCCCCTGTCTATGAGATGATACTTCCATAGTGTTTTTCACCTTTCCACCACCGCCAGCTATTTCATCTCTTCCTTCTTCTCAGCAGATGAACCTCTATGTTTATATGATTTTTTTCTTTATTCTTAACAATCTCATACATATAAACAATGAAATAAGATTGTATCTACCACCTCGTTTCCTACTCTTAGGCCTCTTCTCATACTCCAATATACTTCCCTCCCAATTTAGTGCCTTTTTGTTGTTTATTTATTTTTTGCTATATCTTGAAGTCCAATTAACACTGCCCATACATGCCTGAGTTTGGGGATGATCTCCGAGAGAAACCCATCACTGAGAACACTAAATAAATAATCACCTCCCCAGCAGTTATCAAGTGAGAAGACCTCCTTGGGAAGGGGTGAAGCCTGGACATCCTTCCCCTCATCTCTGCAGGAATTGTGGGGTGCGGGGGTCTTGTGCAGATAGCTGCAAGCCTCTCTGAGTTCATGAGTGTCATCCCCAGGTCATGCCCAGGAGACAGCAGTGCCTGTTTCTCTTCCCTGGCACCTAAGCTCTTAGATTCTGTCTGACTCCTATACCACGATGTTTCCTAAGCCGTGTGTGTGAGTGTGTGTGTGTGTGTGTGTGTGTGTATGTGTGTGTGTGTGTGTGTGTGTGTGTGTGTGTGTATGTGTGTGTTAAACACTAACTTCTTTCTTAATTCCCTGAGAAAGAAAAGAGAAAAAATGACAAGAGAAGTTCCCTCCTCTCTTAGCTCCTTTACCAATGGCCTCTATCAATACTGGCCAGCTCTACCTGTCTTCCTGACAAAATCACTACACTTGGAGCTCTTCTGAAGGAGGTCAACCATTCCACATGAAAAAAAATGCAGCTCTTGCCCTGCTTCTCATTTTCCTCGTGGTTAACGCCCCTCTCTCCTGCTTCTTCCATTTCACTCTCCTCACTAGATCAATTCTATCAGCATAACAATATACTGTGACTCTTACCATTATTTTAAAAAGGCAAAGCAAAATCTTCACTGAGCACAAGCTCTACTACTACTTTCTTCCCTCTCATTTTTGGTAAAGTGCCTTTGGTCTGCATCTGTCACCTCTACCACCTCTTCCCCACCTTGAACTCCTCTGGTCTCTAGTGCACTGTTAGAAAGTGAGAGCTGGGTCTCCAGCCCTATGAGAGGCCTGTGCTAAACACTTCCCAATGTCCAGGAATGCTCCTAGCAGATCCTTCTAACCCCCAGTGGCTCCTCAAGGGAGTAAAATACACAGACTAGTATGTTTAGTTTGGGGGCTGGGTAGATCCAGGGTTTCTATGTCCACATAGGGTCCCCTAAAAAGACATTATGAGTCTCCATATTACCTGAAACATTTTTTTGGACTCATGTCTGAAGACTCATCCTTCTCTCTACTAATTCAAAGAGCCTGCTGGGTTCTCTCTCTCTCTCTCTCTCTCTCTCTCTCTCTCTCTCTCTCTCTCTCTCCTTCCCTCCCTCCCTCCCTTCCTCCCTTTAGTGGCCTGTTTTGTTTTGTTTTCCTCAATCCCAAGACTCTAAAGAACAGCACTGATCCCACCTAGCTTTGGTGCCAACTTCTGCCTGGGATGCTGTCATTTCTCTTTGAAATAGGAAGAGGACTCTCTTTTGGAAGTGGTCTTTCCAACTGTGGGACATGGAAAAAGAAGTAGGAAGAACTAGCAAATTGGCTCATTTAAAAACTCTTTGTTAATCAACTATTCTGTTAGGTTTGAGATGTAAGAGGAAAGAAGCAAAATTGTGTCTATATGGGTCTTACAGACTATCTATAGCTTTTACTTATCTGTTAACCAGTCAGCCATATCTTGCATTTAGATTTTACCTCTCTGTCTGTGGTTACACATAATATGATATTTTTTTTCTTAAAAGAGCAGCTCAAGCTAAGTAAAGTTTCCTATGTGAAATGTCCTAAATTAGCTACATTCTATGCTAAGGCCCCTCTCCTCAAGCCTCAAACTCATTTTCACATTTTTAGATATTGGTAATTACCCTTCAGTGAAAAAGGCCCATTCTGTGCTGAGCACAAATGCTCCATGATTTTCAGCTCCATATGATCTTGCAAATGTTACTCAATAGCCATCTTGTGAATCATAGAGCCATTAATATTAGCTCTGAGTCACCATTCAAGAATTTCTGGTTCAGGAAGATTGAAAAAAAAATGTCTTGAAGCCAGTCAGATAACTCGTGTTTAAACTGTAACTTTAGTTCAGATTTCTGGACTCAGAGTGAACCATGTTACAGCTATACTATCCATAGAGACTATTGCATAGTAGAGATCCAATAAAAATAACAGCATCAGCCAAGGTTTGTCTCTGTGGTTATACTGATTACACTGTGGTACTTTTTTGGCATTGTGATGACCACTGAGAGTGGTCTGCATCTGCCTCTTTTCATTCACTTCAACTCAGAATGGTGGCAGAATGAAGATGGCCACATGGAGCTCAATCCATAGATGAATCGTGTGATATTTCTCTTTATTACCCAGTCATCTTTGTAGTTTATTTTCAACTTCTGATCACATAGTTTTGTTATTCAAGAGTGAAATTCTAGTAGTATTTACTTATGAGACCCTTGACAATTGTTTTCTAACTGTTGCATACATCATGAAATTCATAATTCATTTTTAATCATGGTATACTTAGATATTCAGTTCTGAGCTGCATGTAATTTGTACTACCAATAGACCTAGCCCCTGCATAACTGTATTCTCCAAAAGATAATTTCTTGATTCTTCAGCATCTCCCCATACTTGATGCAGAAACAATAACCTCTAGGGGGAGCTCAAGTCTTCTGTCTCATACCACTGGGGTAGAAATGAACAAAGGGTAAGAAGCTCATTATGGGGCTGGTGGCCTTCGACTGTGTCTACCCTAGAGGTCAGAGGGCTCTTGCATGTGCATGATGGGGGCCCTTCTGACCTTTTCTTGGAATGAATCATTTGAGAATTCTACCAGGCAGCTGATGCGTGGTGGGGGGTCTTTTCATAGTTAAGAATCCAGGAGGAGCTGTGTGAAACAGAGGAAAAGTTGTGGCCATACAGTGATATGGACCATAGGCCAGGAGAGTCCTGTGGCTTGCTACCTCCATCTCTGCTCTCCAGAACGATGGATTCCATAAGAGATATATTGCATGAGTCGTGGAGTGAAATCTACACAATATTATGAATTGCAGGGACACTCAACTGAAGGACTCTCTCAGCTGGACTCTCAAAGAAATCTAATATGGTAGCATGTGGGCACAGTAAGCTAGCTGTGTGGACTTGAGGACTAGGAGATTCAGATCGGTTCTTCATTAGTAACACAACATAAACTAACACAGAAATCCAATTTGGGGCACAGAAAAGATATGCCAAGAGAGCATGCATGATAGAAACATAAATGTAAGTGTGTTTATGCAAATGTGCCACAGCACTTATACATTAAGGAAAGTTCTGAAGTTCCAAAGTTCCAAATGGTATGGGGGAAAGCCGAACTACAATGTGCCCAGCCAAATGGATGAACGGAGCACCGTGCCACACAGCGAGTCCTGCCCTGAAAGTTCAAGGAACTGAACTCTCAGGCTATCACTGAGGACCTCTTGGGCTCAGTGTATCTTTGGGCAAGAAGTCTATTTAGTTGCTAGGGAAAGGGACAGAAATCAAATCTTCAGCCTCTCTGACCTTCATTTGAATTCTTGTGGAACTACCCAAAGACAAGACTTGGAGGTTAAGAGACTCAGTTAGGGAAGAAAGAGAGGAGGTGAGATTCATGAAAGGATCACCTCTCACAGCTATGGGGAATCAGTCTTGTGAGTGGCTGAGCACCAAAACACATGAGTCACAGCTTAGCATGGGCACACTGGAGAACTCATAAAACTACACCCCTTAGTTATTGAGCAACAGACATCCCAAGGGAACAAAAGTTTTCAGGAATCTCACACTCACTACAAACATGGGCAAGGTGGCTCTAAGTGCCTGGAGATCTTTGAGGAGAGCAGGTGTGGGCCGTTAGAAGTACAGCACAATGATGCTGGAGGGCCCAAGGAAATAGTAAAAGGCTATGTATGTATCCAACAGGCCATGGTGTTTGCTACTTTCTAAGGGCATGGCAGTCGCACTGATGTGGGTATTACTTCTGATCTGATACAAATGCACAAGAATAAGACTTCATAAGTCCTGTCCTTGGCCCAATCTATTGCTGCAGAGACTTAATACAATAGAACTTAAATTCCCAGAATACCATGATTCGAAAGAGGGCAACATGGAGACCTTTTATAGGATGGAAATTCCAACTTCAAAAGTCTAGAAATAATGGCCCCAAAGCCTCTCACAAATGAAGTGGAATCTTTTCAAACTGAAGTAGGTTTGGGACTAAAGACAGTAAAAATATTTCTGAAATGAAGGGATAAATCTAGCTATGCACAGATGCAGCACAATGCCATCATAAAAAATCCACTTTTGTCCATGCCACAGCCCTGAACCTCCCGTGCACTAGATCAGAGACCCTGATAAATCTGGGCTGCTAGAAATGCCAACCAGCTCATATGTTTTCAGTGAGCAATGACAGGGAGCCAAATTGCTTTATTCCGATTAGGGAAGGACCTCTGACTGTAAAATATACTGTGTGAAAAAAAATATTGAGTTTTAGTTCGCTGACACATCAATTTAAGAGAGTTATAGCTCTCACATGGAGGCCAAGCAGGTATCTCTCCACATGTATGTGCAATAAAAATTAATTGTGGCCTTTTGTACAGGGTGCTGTTCTACTTGTGGGATCAGAGAGTTACCCACATGGCACATCCAGTGGCAAGTCATGATACCAAGGGTGTTTGCTCTTCTCTGGAAAACTTCAGAACAAACCAACTCCAAAATCCATGAATGAGTTTTGTGTACGAACTTTCTGGATTCAAAAAGATACGTATCCATGTTAGACTCACCATTTCCTAAAGAATTTTATACTTCTCTTTTGTGGGGTTGTGCAGTTAGAATCCCGACAAGAAAATAGAAACTTCTACAAGTCTTTCAAATTGATACAGGAAATTGACTACACAGAAAATAGAAGAGAGACAAAGTGAAGCAGAGAATGAGACAATGCAGAGATTGATGGCAGCCAGAAACTGCTACCAACTTGAGTGGGCAGAACATAAGAACGGAGTGGAACAGTTGGGTCCAAGGTCTGGAACTTGAACCAGCGTAAACAGTGGCCAAGGAAAGAGAAAAGAATCCCTTGTGGGAGCTGGAGATGCCATAGGATGCCGAGGCTGAGAGGATGATGGAAGGACCCTGACTTCTCCATTCATTCTGCTCTGCAACCTTCCACCACTGCCTCTCATTGACCAAACTAAGCTAGAAGACAAAGTGTTAAGGGAATCTGGAAGCTTCATTGTTTTGCAATACAAGAAATAGAAAGGAAATGGTGAAAAGTGGAGCTTAAAATAAGAGGACATTTGATAGTTGAGTATACATGTGACGCTACCTTAGTGTCTCGCATTGAGAAGGAAGAGGAGTTAGTTAGCCTGGTGTTCAAGTCCAAGTAGAGTGTAGACCATCTTCAGGTTGAGTGTTGTATTTGACTGGGATGCAACAGTGGCAGGCCCCTTCAGAAAAGGCTTCTGGGTGGACAATAGATATGCCACACATTATAAGGACTCATATCTTACTGGGACTAGAGACAGCACACACTTGCTTCCTGGTGAATTTTTCTGTTTAAATTGTATCGTCTTCATTACTGATGCCAGGAGAGTAGGCTCACAGATTTGAGGAAGAATGGACTCTAATAAGAAGAAAGAACCCCACCGCTTTTTTCAAAAGTAGATGACAAGGCAAGAGAAGGAAGTCAACACGTAGAGTCAATGAAGTTCCAGGATCTGGCTCAGCAGAGGAGGAAAGCAATGAGGAAACTAAAAGCTAAGGGGATAGTATTCCATCTATTATTCACTCTCTCTCAGTGGTGCTCATGCACCATCATGGAAAAATCAAAGCAGAAAATTATAGGGGCATTGCATGGGTAGGCAGAGTTAACTTTGGATTCATCCTAGCTCTTACACAGTATGGGATCAATTCAGATGTTCTCAAAGCCCCCAGTATAGCATAGGTAACAGCTGGACTGAGATCTCCAGACAGATGTTGGGCATCTCCAGAAGGTAAGGAAAAGCACCACCACCACCACCACCAATGGCCCAAAGGAAGGAAAGGAAAATGAACGAGAATCATAACTGTTTAGTTAAAAGCTGAGTGGGGTTACAACACCAGTAAGATGGTAGATGCTGTTGTCTGAATGTGTTCTCCTTCCCTACAAATTCAGCATCCTAGTGGATAGAATTGGGGCCCTTATGAGAGGATCCCCACATGTGAAGATACAATAAAAAGCTGGCTGTATATGAAACTATCCCTCAAAGGGCATCTGACCTTCCAGCGCCATGGTCTTGGATTTCCAGCCTTCAGAATTGTGCAGAATAGATTTCTGTTCCTCATACATCACCTACATATAGTATTTTTGTCATGGCAACCCACAAAGTCTAAGATAGATGATGTACTGGCTAGATTTGTGTGTTAACTTGACAGGCTGGAGTTATCACAGAGAAATGAGCCTCGTTTGAGGAAATGCCCCCATGAGATCCACCTGTAAGGCATTTTCTCAATTAGTGATCAAGGGTGGGAGGGCCCAGTTCATTGTGGGTGGTACCATCTCTGGGCTGGTAATCTTGAGTTCTATAAGAAAGCAAGCTGAGCAAGCCAGTTAGGAACATCCCTCCATAGCCTCTGCATCAGCTCCTGCTTGAACTTTCTTTGGTGATGAACAGCAATGTGAGAGTGTAAGCTCAATAAATCCTTTCCTCCCCAACTTGCTTCTTGGTTATAATCTTTGTGCAGGAATGCAAACTCTGACTAAGACAGATGGCAAGGATAGGAGGGCCAGGGTGGGAGACTTTATGCCCTACTCATGCAAGGAGGACAGGCATAAATATCACCCATCACAAGTTTTAGTGGAAAATGCCAATGCAGAACACTAGATGATGCACATACACACACACACACACACACACACACACACACACACACACACGAAGCTTGTCAGCCACCAGAGTTAGGGTTCTTGATTCAAAGTGCTTAAATTTAAAAACCTACTATGATATGTATCAGAAGATGGCCTAGTCGGCCATCACTGGAAAGAGAGGCCCATTGGTCTTGCAAACTTTATATGCCTTAGTACAGGGGAACGCAAGGGCCAAGAAGTGGGAGTGGGTGGGTAGGGGAGTGGGGTGGAAGGGTATGGGGGACTTTTGGGATAGCACTGGAAATGTAAATGAATAAAATATCTAATTAAAAAACAACCTACTATGACTTCATCCAAATGTTGAACATCATGGAGTCTCTATCTGTATTCTAGTTCTTGTATGCTGGTCCGCACTAGAATGTTAAAGAGTAGGGAAAGATGTATTAAGGTATTGAATTTTGGGGATCATTTGACTACAAAAGGATATTGCATAACTCCCCTCCCCTCTTGTACCTGCCTCATACAGTTATTATAAAGATAACTAGATTTTTTTAAAAAATAACTAGAAAAACCTATTCAAAAGCACTTTTTAAAACTTTTTCTTAATTAGGTATTTTCTTCATTTACATTTCCAATGCTATCCCAAAAGTCCCTCATACCCTCACCCTCACCCCCCTACCAACCCACTCCCACTTCTTGGCCCTGGCATTCCCCTGTACTGAGGCATATAAAGTTTGCAAGACTAATGGGCCTCTCTTTCCACTGATGGCCGATTAGGCCATCTTCTGATACCTATGCAGCTAGAGACATGAGCTCCGGGGGTTACTGGTTAGTTCCTATTGTTGTTCTACCTATAGGGTTGCAGACCCCTTTAGCTTCTTGGGTACTTTCTCTAGCTCCTCCATTGGGGGTCCTGTGATCCATCCAATAGCTGACTGTGAGCCTCCACTTCTGTGTTTGCTAGGCTCCAGCATAGCCTCACAAGAGACAGCTCTATCAGGGTCCTTTCAGCAAAATCTTGCTAGTGTATGCAATGGTGTCAGTGTTTGGAAGCTGATTATGGGATGGATCCCCGAGTATGGCAGTTTCTAGATGGTCTATCCTTTCGTCACAGCTCCAAACATTGTCTCTGTAACTCCTTCCATGGGTGTTTTGTTCCCAATTCTAAGAAGGGGCAAAATGTCCACACTTTGGTCTTCATTCTTCTTGAGTTTCATGTGTTTTACAAATTGTCTCTTGTATCTTGGGTATTCTAAGTTTCTGGGCTAATATTCACTTATCAGTGAGTACATATCATGTGAGGTTTTTTTGTGATTGGGTTACCTCACTCATGATGATGCCCTCCAGGTCCATCCATTTGGCTAGGAATTTCATAAATTCATTCTTTTTAATAGCTGAGTAGTACTCCATTGTGTAAATGTACCACATTTTCTGTATCCATTCCTCTGTTGAGGGGCATCTGGGCTCTTTCCAGCTTCTGGCTATTATAAATAAGGCTGCTATGAACATAGTGGAGCATGTGTCCTTCTTACCAGTTGGAACATCTTCTGGATATATGCCCAGGAGAGGTATTGCAGGATCCTTTGGTAGTACTATGTCCAATTTTCTGAAGAACCGCCAGACTGATTTCCAGAGTGGTTGTACAAGTTTGCAATCCCACCAACAATGGAGGTCCAAAGCACTTTTAAAAGCTCTAAAGTATAAAGTTGTTTTACAGATGAAATCAATTTCTCCCAGAATGGAAAGCACTGTTTAGGACTGAATTCATATGTCATCCCAAACTTCACATGATGTAATCTAATCTCCATTGTTTGCAAATGTGGGAGGTAGTTAGGGCATAAGGCTAATACCCAAAGGAATAGGATTAGTGCCCTGTAGGTGCCCTACATAGTACCTTATAAGAAACAAAGTTCAGGCTCATTTTTGTGGCACTTCCTATGGGTAGGTTGTGACAAGCTGAAGCTGAATATCTCCTTCCCAACCTCCAGCTGACAGGAACTCAGTGAAATGGACAAGGAATACAAGCTTCGTACTTTCTAGGAGAAGAGCATGGCCATGAAATTAGTACAGATGCTCTGATGCTCTGGGTGAAGAGTGGAAGGGTTATGTGGTCCAAGTGAGTGGTGGGAATGACAAACAAGGTTTTCCCATGATGCAAGGGGTCTTCACAACAGCCTGCTGTCAAGTAAGGGGCATTCTTGTTATAAATCAAAAAAAAAAAAAAAAAAAAAAAAACCTAGCAGAAAGAAGTGGAAGTCTGTTCAGGATGCATTCTGGATGGCAGTCTGAGTGTTCTCAACTTGTTCATTGTGTTAAAAAAAGAGAGAGGAGGCTATTCTTGGATTGACAGATACTACTGGGCTTCAGTGGTTCAGGACCAAGAGCAAGTAGAATCTAAAATCTTCTGTCTCTCTAAACAAGATGAGGTCCACCAATATGCTGTCAGAAAGCCCTTTAAATAGAGGGTAATGTCGCGTCCAACTCGACCAGCAAGGAAAACGCAACCACCGGTTCTTCTTAAAGCAGTTTACTCAGGCAGCTTCTCTCTTCAAATCCCCCGCACCTCGGGGTACAAGCGTTTTTATCCACTCAAGCCACAACCACGCCTCAACCAATCACCACAGGTCACATCACCTCACCAGGCAGGCTTGCTCAGCCAATTAGGGATTAAGGGCGAGCCATCCACCAAATATGGGCATGTTTACTGCCTGGCATAGATTTCTGGCTGGCTGACCAGGGAGTCCAGAATGGCTTCCCACAGGGTAAGAAGGCCAGGACCAAACCATCCAAGATTTTGTGTCATGTTAATCCACATGTCCTACAACACGGACACTGACATATTGCCCTGGAGAAATAAGGTGCTAATTAGGACAGCTATCCCCTTGCAAGGAAGGGGAGAAGAGGATGAGAGGGAAATGTCCCACCTCTCACCTAGAATATGCTAAACTTTGGCCAAGAGAATGAAGGATGCCAACAAAAAATGCCAGAAACAGATTACCAAGAGACATAGGTTGTTCTTGGTGAGGGGCTTCTACTTCTAAGTCTGTGTCCAGTCAAAAATAGGTTTTTAAGAAGAGCAAATAAATAATCAGACTTCGAGAAAAAAGAAAAAAAAGATTTGGAAGATGAAGAGGAAAGAGGGACCAATGTAGAATAGACATAGAAGGCAAAGCGAGGTGGGAGACTAAGGTAGGGTTTTAGGATAAGGAAGGTGTCCATTGAAGAAGCCAGAAAGAAATAAAGGATAAGGTGGAATAATGAGCCAAACAAGTCCTGCTTTCCCAGGAGCTGCCTTAACTATCTCAACCTAAATAACAAGAGCAAGCACCTAGTGCTATCTGTGAGTCACACATCAATTTAAGTGTTTTGTGCTCTCAAGGTGATCTTTAGGGTGGTAAAGCACTGTTATTGTCCCCTTAAAAGATGCCGAACATCACTTGCCCAAGGTTTTAGAGCTAATAGTGGAAAAGCTGGGACTTGAACCTGGGAGGTCTTACTCTGGAGGCTATTCTCCTGATCACTAAATTATACTCCTACTCAAGTTAATAGAATTAAAACCAACAAACACTTTGAGGGGAACTTTGTGCGAGGCGTTATGGAAGTTGGAAAGATGGATGAAGGATACCATCTTTACTCTTTCTTGAGGAATTTCTGCTATAATGAAGACCAGCCAGGCAATGCTGGGAGGGAGCTTGAGACAGCTGGTCAGAGCACCCAAGGCAGGCAGGTAGCAGCCATGAAATTGATTCCCAGAAAGCGTAGCTGCAGGCATCTAGCTTGGCTTGGGGATCAGACTGCTGTCCTGGATGATCAAATGCAACAGAGACCTAAGACTGCAGGGATGAAGGTGAGAGGCTGGGACAGGATGAATTATTGACATTGACACTCAGAAGGAGACTAAGGCTGGAAACCATTACATCCTTTAGGGATGATTTCTTAGCATGTATTACATCTCTCTCCCAACCCAAAAGATTGACTCATTTGCACTCATGAGTCAAGAATATTTTGCTTTCAGGCAACAGAAACTCCACTCAAGCCAGTTTAAGAAGGAAAAAAGACACCAAAGTTTATCCTCAGTAAAGGTTATTTCTGGGTGTTTAAACAATAGTTCATTTTCTATATAAGTATCAGAATAATTTTTTCAGCTCTTGAGAATTTTCACATAATCTATATAGCCACATGGTAGTCATCAGTACTTCCATATACAATGTAAGATTTGTGTGTGTGTGTGTGTGTGTGTGTGAGAGAGAGATGTATCTCCAACAAACTAATGTACTTGAAGACCTTATTCCCAGTTGGTGACACTATTTTGGAAGTTATGGAGGCTTTGGGACATAGGACCTTAGTTGGTAGAAGTGGGTTACTAGATGTGAGTCTTCTGATTCCAGCTGAGTCGTCTGCTTCCTGACTGTCAAGAAGTGACCAATTGTCTCACATTCCCACAAATAGCTACGAACCCATTCATACAGCTATGCTGTCCATACAGATGTCTTCTGAAACCATGAATGAAGTTAAGTTCTACCTTCAAAAAAATGGTTTCTTTTAGCCACGTCTAAGAAGAATTCGTACTGTTGACCTTATTTTCCTTCCTTTATGTCCTCTGCCTCCCCAAATCTGTCCAGGGAAGCCCATCAAGTCCCCATATGCACATTAAGCATGGGTCCTGGGTTCCAACACAGTCTATGGAGGGCAGAAGCTTTCTGTCAATCTTGGCTTGTATTCCCCATCACATGTGGCCTACTCTGGTGTCAGACCCTGGGCATATCCTTGGGCTGGCTAGGAGGTAGGAAATCTCCTGGTTCTGACCTCCAGGCTTCAGGATCAAATATCTGACAGTAGGCTATTTCCATGGCCCCACAGCCCTAGTTGGTGTAATTACATGATAACAGCAGGCTTGGTGGTTTATCTAACTCACCTGTCTCTGTCCTTTCCTTCCTACTGGAAATCCAGTTTTATGTGGGAGCAGCACGCTATCCTCAGGAATGGGACAACAGTTTGTGTAGGCCAATTACAACAATTTCCTTCTCCATTTTCCTCAGCCTCCAAGTCCTGAATGTCACTAGGGCCTAATTCATTCCAGCCAAGAAGATGGAAGACCATGATGGAGAATACTCTGGAAATGCTTTTCTTTCCTCATGTAAGTTTAGGCAAGGTTTGCCTGGTGCTCCTCTCATTTTCTCCATGTCTGAATGTAAGCTAGATATATATGGCTTTATCTTGACTCATAGCTTCAGAACCCGGAATTTCTATACAGACAAAACTGAGTTATCATCTTTACTCCCAATCTTCTCTTTGCACAGGTTTCTTTACTACACCCAGGCAAAGTCAACAGCCACGCCTCACCACCTGACCCCCAATCAATCACTGGGTTTTCATCATCTGACATTTTCAGTATCTCTTGAATCAGTTTCCTCTCCATCTCCAATGCTACTCCCTTAGATCAGATCTGCTCTTGCCTCACCTTGATTGCTGCAGTGCCTCCTGACTTCGAGCTACCTCCCCTCTGAACTCTTCAATCAGTCCTCCAAATGTGAGCCCAGGGCTGCATTTCTAAAATGCACATCTGATCAGGACATTTCCCTGCCTAAAATCCTACGTTGTCTTCCAACCTTGGAGGGGAGACCCCTCAGAGCTACCATTTCACAGGCCCATTGAGTATGGCCCTCTTGTGTTTACATCCCTCATCCCCCAAAGGGACCTCCCACTGCTAGATGTATCAAAACTAGGAGCTAGAGAAAGTACCCAAGGAGCTAAAGGGATCTGCAATCCTATAGGTGGAACATTATGAACTAACCAGTAACCCGGAGCTCTTGACTCTAGCTGCATATGTATCAAAAGATGGCCTAGTCGGCCATCACTGGAAAGAGAGGTCCATTGGACTTGCAAACTTTATATGCCCCAGTACAGGGGAAAGCCAGGGCCAAAAAGTGGGAGTGGGTGAGTAGGGGAGTGGGGGGGAGGGTATGGGGGACTTTTGGGATAGCATTGGAAATGTAAATGAGGAAAATACCTAATAAAAATATTTTTTAAATTTTTTTTAAAAAACTGTAGTCTTGGAATTGTCTCTGCCTTCTGGTGCTATGCCTTCATCCTGAGTTCTCCCTACTCTCAGATTCCTCTTCAATCAGTCCTTTCTGTCCTTTAAAGTTTAGCTCATCAGTTGCCCATTTTCCTCAGGAAGCCTTTCTCTCCTCCTTTCCTCTTCTGTCCTCTTTTCTGTGTCTTCATTACAGTAGAGCCTTCCATGCTGACCTGTAATCTCTAGTCATCTCTAGCTATTTTATGGCTAATGCTCATTTAGATTTACTCGCATGTTTACCCAGGTTCATCACTCATCCTTGCTTTTCGTCTCTTACAGCTGCCTTCTGGGTTTCATTTCTAAGTTTCATCTCTGAAGTAAATCCTCTAGTAATTCTTCCAGTTAGGATCATAAGTGTAAATTCTTTCAGACTTTGTTCTAAAACGTCTATATTTATTTTACTCTCACTTTCTTTTTACTTTTTGTTATGAAAATTCAAATATAAAGGAAAGTAGAAAAACTAATATAGCAAATGTGCATGCTCTCCCATCTGGATTTAACAATTGTTAACATATGTCATGTTCGCCTCATCTGCTTTTTTCCTAAGGTACTTTAAAATAGATTCCAGGCATCCTCGTATTTTATCCTGTGCAGAATCATTTTCTTTTGGCCCTGCCACTTTCCCTCTCCTCCTATTTTCTTGAGTATGTGAAATCTCTGGCTCTCAGTTAGATTTGGACTATGGGATGATCCAACAGAAGATCAAATGAGTCCAGACTTGGCAGTAACTGGTTTTCTCACTGAAGCCCACAGCTTCTGTCAGGACACCATCTATAGCTATAGACACCACTCTTGAAATTCTAGTAACTGCTCCATCCTCTGTCCCTTAAGACCCTGGTGACTGGAAACACATGCAGCTCTGGTGTGCTTCGGAATACTTTATTGGTTTCCCTACACTCTGACTATACTCTATAAATAGTCTCTCTTATTAAACCCTCCTGTAGCATCTCACCTGGCCCGGAATTATATACATCCTTAAGTACAGTCATATATCATGCAAAAAAATGCCAACAACAAATACATATTCCATGGTCCCAGAAGATTATCATAGAGGTGAAATTGTTTATAATAGAGATACCTAAACACTTATATTTATCGTGGCACTATTCACAATAGGCAAGTTTCAGAGTCAGATAAGGTGTCCTTCAGTGGATGAATGGATCAGGAAGCTGGTAGCTATACATAATGGAAAATTATTCAACGATAAAGAAGAAAGAAATCATGTTTTTGGGGAAAGAGTCCAAACTGCAGATCATCTTGTTACCAGAAATAAGCCAGACTCAGAAAACAAATATCACCTGTTTTCTCTCATATGTGCAATCTGGATTTTTTTTTTATAAGTTGAAGGGCACTAAATTGGAAAGAGAAATGGATTCAACAGTGGGGAGGGAGAGAGAGAGAGAGAGAGAAAGAGAAAGAGAGAGAGAGAGAGAGAGAGAGAGAGAGAGAGAGAGAGAGAGAGAGAGGAGAGAGAGAGGTAGTAAGGGATAAATATAATCAAAGTATATCATATATGTATGGCAATGCCATGATGAGATACATAATGTATTGCTATAAATATATGCTAAAGGTGGCTAGAGACATGGCTCAATGTTAAGAGACTTTATTGTTCTTCCAGAGGACCTACATCCCATTCCCAGCACCCACATGGCAGCTCAAAACTGTTTCTAGCTCCAGTTCCAGGGGACCTGACTTCTATGGACACCAGACATGCACTTGGCACACATTCCTGAATGCTGGCAAACACTTATACATATAAAATAAAATAAATAAATCTTTAAAAATACAGTATAATAAAGTAGCCCAAACTTAACTTTTATTAGCTACCAACGTCTTCTCCATCATACTGTCATCATGCAATCCATTGCTTATGCTTCTGGGGACATAAGAGTAAATAGGCCCACGACTACCAGTCGCACAAAATTACACAATTCTGGGTCAATACTTACTGATGTAAGAAGTAGGTACAGTACTCAATTTTGTGTTTACTATATGGTTGTTTCTTTAATTAATTTAAGGTGTACTCCTTCTCTTTGTAAAAAGGAAGTTTGCTGAAAAACAAGATGTCTTGTTACTCTGGCAACAGCTTCATATGTCTTCTTGTGTTTACTGAGTCTCTTGACTGCATGAAAAGGTCACATGCAATCAGTGATTGTCCGATCTGACCTGGGTTTATGTGGTTACACACCATGTGTTTTTATGATGGTAAAGTTGCATCAGAATCTCTTTCCCATATCGTATCCCTATCAATAAGTGATACGTGGCTCTACTTCAGTGCGCATCTCTTAAAACGATTTTAAAACTTTTAGTGTGATTTTATATAATAAAAACAAAACATGATCATATTGCCATTATCACACAAATTAACAAAATTAAGAGTAATTCTTTAACACTCCAGCTTTTTTTTTCATTTTTTTCCTTAAAAGTGAATTTTTGTTTGTTTGTTTTTGAGTTTTTGCTCAAATCAGAACACAATCCAAGGAGCACATACTGCTTTTGTTTATTTCTTTGAAATCCCACAGAATTTGGAAGTCTCCCTATTCTTTTTTTCATGTTAAAGACACTTGAAAAGTATACTTCATAGGCGATGTTGTCTATTTCATAACACCTATAAGCATTTTGTGGCTTGGGAAATTCTTTTATTTAAAAAGTTGTTTGAATTCAGGAACCACGGGGTTAAGAATTCTTACAGAGACTTTTTACTTACTATTTATAGCCCTAAGAAAAGAGAAGAGGACACTTGCCACTATCAAAGACTAATGACAAGCTCTCAGATGAAAGCTAACCTTTTGTCACCCTGATAATATGCATTAGGCAGCATTCTGTTACTGGAACAAATATCTGTGATAATACACTGATCAAGGAGAAAGATTCATTTTGGCTCACAGTTTTGGAAGTTACAGTCCCTGATTGGATGATCTCATTCTTTGAAGGCCAAAAGTACATCATACTGAGGAACATATAACAGGGCTAAGCTGCTCAACTTACCGCACAGGGATGTAAAGAAAAGGAGGAAGAGGAATGGTCAGGTGGCTTCTTTGGTAAAGTGCTTACAGAACAAGCATGAGAACCTGAGTTCAAATTTCCTGTAAAAGCCAGGCATGGGGAAGGCAGAGACAGCTGAATCCCTGGTGCTCATTGGTCAGCCAGCCTAGCACACTAATGAGCCCCAGCATCAGTAAAAGACACTGTCTCACAAACCAAAGAGGAAAGTTATCAAGGAATATAGCTGACATAGACCTCTGCTATCCATAATTACATGTACACACACATCCTAGCGAGCCACATCCCAGTATGTTACATACATACATACATATAAATATATGAATATATATGGTACATATATGTTTATATATGTGTATATATGGATGTACGCACACATATATTCATATGCCTGTGCATGTCCATATACACATACACATCACAGAAAGAGGAAAGATGTCAGAGATATAAAGAAACTGGATCTCATGATTTTCTTCCAGGGCAGCCTCTGCCCCGTAAAATCCCAGATCTCCTACCTGGCCCCACCTCAAATTTCATTCAAACACTAGTTTGATACCTTCCATTTTAATGAGGCCCCCAAAGCACTTTCTGACTCCACACCTCTGCTTATATGTTGACCTCAACTGCCTAAGGCCTGTAGTCTTTCTGACAGACACCCTGGATGGTACAGTATCAATTCATGAGTTTATTATTCTGGTTTAACTTTTTTATTTGATTCTGGCACCTCAGGAGTTTCATTTCCAGTTTGTACTAATTTTTGTAATATTATATTGCTACATGTCCCCCAAATGTCTAGGTGCTATTGTTATTATCTGCTTAATTTATTCTCCCCATGTCTAGGCCTTAAGCACTTTGAGGGCATCATCTATGACAGATTCAATTCCATAGTCCCCAAATCTGGCAGAGAGTGGGTACAAAGTAAATATGTTTTTTTTTACATGTTTGAGTGAGTAAATTCAATTGTAAAATGTGAAGTTCCAGGTTTTCCTAGGCATGCCTTTTACAATTAGTATTGGCTTGTGTGAATTTTTTTGGTTAATGTCCCTTGACCCAGTCTATTATAAACTCTCTATGTTTCTATCTGTTTTTTGTATATCTTAGAAAAAAAAGTCCCCTCCACATATTTATTAAGCACATCCTATTGTCTTCTTCTTTAATGTTTCCTTATCATTTATTTGGGTATCGGAATGTAACAGTTTATTTTATTTAGTCTAAAACATAATACCCTGTAATTCTATCTGTAAGGGAAAGAAACCCACTTGAACTAGATCATGGTTTGTGCATATACAGATCTCTCTTTCTGTCTTGAAAAGAGCAAGGAATGCGAACACAGAATGAAAATTGAGAACAGAGGAACCCATCCCATCTCTTAGGCACTGTAGTGGTTTGAACAAGAATTGCCCCATCAGTTCATATATTTGGAAGCTTGGCCTACAGTTGGAAATCCTGTGAGATGTCACCTTATGGGAGGAAGGTACATCCCTAGGGGTGAGCTTTGAAAGCTTAAGCCCTCATCCTACCTGCAGTTTTCTCTCTCTGCTTAGTGCTTATGGTGTGAAGATATGATCTGGCGACTCCCTGTTCCAGCTGCAGTGCCTCCACTCTGTCATCATGGAGTGTTATCCCATAGGAACCATATACCAAAAATAATTTTCCTTAAGTTATCTGTTTACAATATTTTATCACAGCAACAGAAAAATAACCAATAAATAGGGGACACATAGCTTCTTTAATTCAAGGAGTTTTTTTCAATCCATTATGTATAACCTAGCAGAAGCATTCACTTCCAAATCTACATTACCCTGGCAGGTTTCTTTGTTGACTGCAGATGGAAACAAAACTACTCCTTTTGCTTTACGTTTCCTAAAGAGGGGCTCTGGTTGGTTTAGCACAACTTACCAATGCAGTTTACACTACCGTTTTAAGAAAGGTGACCCATTCAACCTTAAGCTGCAAAGTAGGCTGCGGCTGATTTGGCTTGATGTGGGCCTAGTGGGGCCCACACAAGTAGGATTGGCCAGGTCACCAATGCTGTCTGCCACAATGACGATAGAAGTTGGGGGAAGCAACATGGACTTAGAAAATGAACGCTGAATGAAAGGATGAACATGTCTACAAGAAAATCAGGAATGATGAGGAATGATTCAGCAGGAAGCCTTAAATGAAGATCACAGACCAGTCTACAGAAAGATTGAAAAGGGGTCACCTAACTGAATTAAGACATCACCTAACGCTATTGACTCTTGCGGACCCCATGTCCACCCAGGAGACTCCAAGGTCCGTGTATTTTTGTTCCTCTAAAAGCTGGAATCAGACACCGACATAGAATCAGAGACTATCTAGCAAAAGATGGTGCTTTTGAGGCTATTATGGGGTCTACTTCACTTGGTTTCATATTGTTGTTATGAGTCTAATTGTCTGTCTCCCTCAATAAATGTTACAAGCCTTGAGTGCCAGAAATGTGTCTCCTATGGCATCTACATCTCTAAAGCACCAAACAAACACCTGTAATGTTCATATTTTTATATGGTATCAAATCCTGGCATAGTCCTTACTAGCTGTATGCCTTTAACCAGCTCAACCACAGTGTGCCTCATCTCTGGACAGGTCACACAGTACCTACTGCATATGATCATCAAGAGCATCAGCTAGATAATGAACAGCAAAAAAATTTTGAACAGTTCCTGACATGCTGTAAGCTCTTAAGAAATGTCAGCCATTATGAATGGGTGCTCCTTTTAGACTGAATTGACTTTGGAAAGGCTTCTAGGGTGTCTAATGCATGTTCTTTGTGTTGTTTTGTTGTTTATCTGCCCCAGTGGGAAAGCAGTGACTGTGTAGTTGCTTGACTCCTGTGGGTATTGGGAAATCAATTTTGAGGACAGAAGCTGTGTCCAGTAAAGTCCACGTGTCCAGTCAAGTCCCAGACACAATTACTGTCACTGAGGTTTCATTGACCTAGAACAGAACCCAACCTGTTCCAGTCTGGGTGTGTATCTCCATGATGCCTGGGAGCTGAGTGCCTTTATACCAGGGAGCATAACATGAACTCCCCTGCAACTCACTTACTCACAAAACGTGGTGCATGCTGCCTGCTGCCTGCCCTTGCTCTTGTTACTCTTGTTGAGTCCTGGTTCCCCAGAGTCTCTTTTGCCCTGTTCCCAGACACCCGTCTACCCACCATCAATAATCTTTCATCTCTTAGCTTGCCTCTCTCTCTCTCTGCCTTCCCAGGTGACCAATAACTCCCCTGGTATAACTTTCATGTGACTAGGAAATAGGAAAGAACATGTACTCCCCCACCAAGTTATATGTGTGCATTTTACAAGAGCTGTTGGAAGATGCCCTGCCTTTATCTTACTCAGAGGAACAAATCCCATGATGTGCATTTGTCTTAGTTTCTTTCTTTAGGAAGCAGAACCTAAGACCAAGACTTGGGCATGGGGCATTCATTTGACAAGTGGTCCCTAGAACCCAGAAGCCTGTAGCAGAGTGGGAGAAAGAAAGGTGGTATAAGCATAAGGGACTGCCATAGGCACTTAGAACTTGTTCTGCTATGGCACAGTACACAGAATGCTTCTGGATTTTTCCACCTGAAAGAAGAGAAGCAGGCTCATTTACCCCTGGTTTCTGTCTTCACTAGTTGAAAATTGAGCCTGTAGGTGATAACTTTGCATTTCTAAGTCATGGTTCTTCTGTGGCCAAGGAAGATACTGCCTTTCCAGAGAGGTCCTAATGTGAAAGTAGAAAGATCCAACACTGGAGCTAGGATGCTGCCAGCTCCAAATACACATGAGTTTGCAGGAAACAGAGCCACTAAACAAAGTATGCCAGAGCAGGCAATTTTGCCCCTGGGTGTCTGATAGCACATAGAAGGTTACGTTGGACATGATGGGCTTCAGCACTGAAGAGAAAGGAACTATGGATGAGACACTTGCTGAAGTAGCTGGGGAGTTAGGCTGGAAGAACCTGTTTCCATCCATCACCATTTCCTTTACTGATATTTTTTTTGCCATCACTTTCTCAAATGACAGTAGAGTCCCTAGCCTGTACCAGACACAGCTCCAACCTCCCTGGGTGTCCTGAAGCCTATTTTCAATAGGGTACAACTAACACAAGACAGCCATCCTACCGTGTCACAGATTTTGCCTGAATTCTGAGCTCTTACATATGCAGACTCCAGGGCGGGTGGGCTATGTTTTCCCATCTATTCTCACCCCAAATCAACTGACAGCCAGGTGACAGAAACAGGAACAGCAGGGGCATTCACGGAGGTTCTATCTGTACTCCTCATCTTTCTGCCTCTTTGGATGATCCAAGAAAGCACAGCTTCTAACAGGAGCTTGGATCTAAGCTTGATGGCAGGTCCTGTTATCAGTCTGAGCGACCTCAAGCTGGGTGACTGAAAACTGACATGTCTTCTATTTATTTTTAAAATTTGTAACTGTGGAAATTAGCCTTAGAAGTTGTAGACCCATTACTATTAGCTTTATCGTCCTCCTAAGACATAGCCTGAGGCATCTTCCAGATTGAATCCTATTGTGCTTTGCAATAAACCCATAATTGATAATGCCACGGAGCTTTAATATGGATGGAGAAATGAAATCTAGAAAGTAAATACATTCAGAATTTTGCTAGCAGGCTGAATTTAAAACTGATTTCCTGAACCTACCAGGATTATTCCCCCCTCGATAATGATTTAATTTGAGTGAGCCACCCTGAGAGCTCTTGGGGGTGTGAGGAGGGAGGACAAGGGTAGCCTGGCTTCTCACGGGGGCCCCTTAAAGAACTTTATCCTGCATTTTGCACCTGTAAGTTTGTGAAGATAAAATTAAACCTGAAAATTATACATGATAGACCAGTAAATAACGGAGGCACCCGGGCCCTGGCTGTTGCTTCAGCGTTCTGATGCAATCACCTGTCACTGACACTCTCAGCAGAGGGATGCAGATTCAAATCGTTTCTGCAGAAGAGCAATTATTCTGTGTCCCTACATGAGATGGGCAGCAGCAGGGAGGGATCAGAGAAAAAAGGGAGCTACCTTCCCGTCTTCTGACCCACAAAGAACTGCCTGGGCTGTAGGTGCTGGGCAAGCCTCCATAGGTGGTCCCTATGACAGTCTTCCAGGAAAGCAATACCCTGCTGGACCCCTGAGGAAATCCATTTCACTCGCTCCTAGTAGACTTGCAGGGAGACAGGAAAAGTAGGACCAGTTTGTCCTTCCTCTGGGTCTCATTTCATCAAAGAGTAGTTGGGCATTCAGCTAGCCACTGGGCAAGATTTTGTGATAAGAAGTATGGATTCTGTGACCAAGCTGCCAGGTTCAGGTATCAGCTTCATTACTTGCTAATGGTGTGACCTTGAGCCAATTATGTCATCTCTCTCTGGACTTCTTCATTTTAAGAGCGCTGTGTGGATGGCTCTTCTGCTCAGGCTGCTGAGTGAGCTGGGGAAAAGCAGCCAGGGAGGTTGTCAGGCTGTGTGTTCTTAGGATCAATGTTCCCGTGACAACAAACACAAGTCTCACCAAGGGAAACGTCTCAACGGACTCTTCCTCAAGAGCAGCCTCTTGGCACTGGGCTTACACAGAATTGGGGTGCTGAGGGTGGCCCTGTCTTGATCAGTCCTTGTGTTCTTGACTCTCTTGAACTGACCCATTTCTGAAGGGCGCTGCAAGCAGCCCTTGAAGAGTAGGTAGAGAAGAGTTATTGCATTCCTCGGCTGGGGGAGGCATCCGTTTCCATTGCAGAGAATCAATGCAGGGGACGACTTCCCAAGTTTGCGCAGCTTAATGCACATACAGTGCTCAAAGCAGTGTCAGAACAGAGTAGGTGCTGTGGAAGTGTTAGGTATTTTTATTGTGAAGCACTTTGACTTCTCCCCATTTACAGGACCCTTGCAGCTGGCAAAAACTGTATAGGCAATTTTATGGGGCATGTGCAAAAAGGGTGTGAGAGGGGATGCTGAGAAGTGCAAGGCTTTTGTTCTGGGTTCAGCCAGCCCTACATTGCTTTTCCATACTCATTGTGAAGGAAAGCAGGCTTCTTGTCTGGAAGAGGGAACACCCACTAACAAGAGATGGCACACTTCCTGGTGGCTAGCTCTTAGTAAAACAACCGAGCAGGCAAAGAGGACAAATTGATATTCTAGAGACATCATAGCAAAGTACTACTGAGCAGTGGTTTAAAGAACAGAAATGGATTTTCCCATACTCTAGAAGTTTGAAATCATGATGCCAGCCAAAGTGCTTCCTCCTGAGACCTCTCTCCCCCTTGGCTCACAGGTAACCACCTTCTTTCAGAGTTCTTGCATGATCTTTTGTTAGCATGCACATCCCTAGTGCCTCTCCAAATGTCTGGACTCCCTCTTTGGGTTTAGGAATCAACATTAGCAGCCTTACCTTCATTTGTTCACATCTTCAAAGACCCTACGTCCCAACATGGATATTCTAAGGTTAGTGCTTCAAAGCAAGAGTATTGGAGAGAGTCATCACTTCATTTCTTCCCATGAGGCCTGTCCTCACACTCTCAGCTTTTCTTCCTTACTACATTCCATTCCTTTCTATCTCCTAGCCATATACTCATCACGTTCCTCATTTCTGCATCCCTAGCCCCATGAAAGTTGATCTTTTTATCATCCCATCTCCTCTGTACTACCTATGCTACATGCTTACTTTGCTTATGGCTGAAAACTAAATAATATGAAGGTATAAATGGCTGAATAAACTATACTAAATCTTTACAATAATGACATTTCTCAGGTTGGTAATTTAATGGAGGGTTGGGTAAGTTTTGTGGGTAGAAGGATGGTAAGACACTGTAGAGACCTGGTAAGGGCTTTTACTTACTGGCTAAGTCATCTGGCCCCAAGGTCTTCACACATTTTATGGGGTATATGAATCCTCTGAGGACCTTGTTAGAATATAGATTACCATTTAGGAGGTCTAGGTAGAACATGGCATCCTGAATTTTTAATCAGAACCAGTACATGTCAATACTACTGGCCAAAGTAATCCTTTGAGGAGCAAAGGTCTAGACAACATGCATTTAGTTGAGGATGATCCCAGGTGTTCAGTTCTCACTGGCTCCAGGTGCATTTTGAATTGTGAAGCCCCTCACACTTTGGGGACTACAGCGGCTACACAATCTATATTCCATACAGGATGGAGGTAAGAGAGAGGGCAAACTTGGGCTGAGATGAGCTGAGGCGAGGAGTAAAAGACATAATCTCTCAACTGAGGAGGTCGTAGGGAGTACTTAATGCATGTGAAAAGAGAGAAGAGCATGGAAGTTTCCAAATGCCACATGGACTCAGACCAGGTGTGAACACCACATCATGAATCTGTATGCTCTGTTGTCAAAGCTGGGATCAGTGGCAGAACAGAGGATGCAGTAAAGCAGACCAACCACCCATGACCTGAAATGGGTGGGTGGTCTGGGCAGTGAGGGTGGGCCAGCTGAATTGAAAGGCCATAAGGAGATAGCTATTTTCCATGTGACCACCATATTGTGAAGGATGTTGTAACCAGGCTACAGCTATTACCAAATAATTTATTTGATCTCCCACTTTCATTCAACAAAGAACTGTAAAACAGTGGATTGGGGCTTGTAATCAACACAGCCTGAAGTGTTTCCCCTGTTTTTGCCAAAAAGAATATAACTCCAGCTCAAAACCATGATATTTGACTTGTGAGTTGTCTGGTAAATTTCTTAAAGATGAGAAAAACTGAATTCCATTCAATAGGAATGAATCAAACCTCTGCTTTGAGGGAGGCAGGGACTACGGAAGACTCTAGAAGGGACTGACTGATGAGCAGCACAGGTCTTCTGCTTTTAAGACTCCTGGTATAGACTGGTGTTCTGGTTTGCTTTTCTGTCGATGTGGTGAAATAATAACCAAAATACAATTTTGGATGGAAGTGAATCATTTCATCTTGCAGGTCACAGTCTATCATCTATGGAAGTCTAGGCAGAAACCAGGAGATGGGAACTGGTGTGGAGATCACAGAAGAATATAGACCACTGGCTTGCTTGCTTATATACAACCAAAGAACACCTTCCTAGTCGTGGCATCACTGACACCTCCCTGTGTTAATCATTAATCAAGAAAATGCCCACAGACCAATCTGATGGAGGCAATTCTTCAATTGAGGTTTCTTCTTCCCATATGACTCAGTTTCTGCCAAGTTGACAAAAGCTAAACAGCTTGAGTTGATATTGAACCTGCCTCCAACCACATGACTCAGGACCCACGACCCTTTGATGAGACTTTCTATTTTTGTCTAAGTTTTTCTTGACAGCAAGCTAACATTTAACTCTTCGAGCATGCATTCACCTATCTCTCACCCACATTCATATAGATAGAGACTGCCCTAATCAATCCACTGAGTGACAAGCTATCTGATAAAATTACCATGAAGGAGGAAAAATTTAATTGTGCTCATGGTTTCAGAGATTTCAACCCATGATTAGATGTCTTACTGCTTTCAGACATAGCCATTGTGGTTAAAGGACATGGTGTAAGAAAGGAGCTTACCTTATGGTGGCCATGAAGCAAGGAGAGAGGAAGGGCCATGAAGTAGGGAGAGAGCAGGGAGAGAGGAATAAGATAGGTCCTTTAAAGGCATACTTTGAGTGAAATACTTCCTCCAGTCAAGGCCCCACATCCTAATAATCCAAATCAGCTATGCATCAAGAGATGAATCCATTCTTTGTTAGCAACCTCAAAATACAATCACTTCTAAACAGGGTTACTAACAGGAGACCAATCCTTCAACACATGAACCTTTGTAGGTGAACTTTCACATCCAAGGTCCAGCACCATTCAACCGCCTACTTGGTCAACTTCATTCATCCATCTACATCCATCGTCCTCTTTCACTCCCTTTCTATTTTCATTAGATATCCATTGACATGCTTTTCTCAGATCACTAGCCACCAACCACTCATCCCTCCCACCCACCAACACAACTTGCCTCTAACTCATCAGCACACTTATTGTCTTGGCTAGTTTTTTGTCAACTTAACACAAACTACAGTCATCTGGAAAGAGGAGACCTCGACTGAGAAAATTCTCCAAACATCTTTAGGCAAATCTGTGAGATCATTTTCTTGATTAGTGATTGATATGCAAAAGCTCAGCTCTCTGGAGCCACCTCCACATCTGGGCAGGTTGTCCTGGTTTGTATATGCCAGCTCATTAAGCAAGTCAAAAGGAGCAAATGAGTAACACGAACTCCCCCATAGTCTGTGATACAGTTCTGACCACCAGATTTCTACCATGAATTCCAGCCTTCCTTTTCCTTTAAGATGGATAGCAATGTGGAAGTGTAACTCAAATAAACCCTTTCCTCTCCAAGTTGCTTTTGCTCATGGTGTTTATTACAACACAGAAATCAATCCAGACACTCGTCTTTCCACCCATCAATCCGTGTGGCCAGTGATCTAACCCATGCTTCCATCCACATACCAACTTCTTAGCACCCATCCATCTATTTGTATATCAATTTTATTCTTTTCTCCTTTATTGAGATTTACATTAGTAAGTCCTAGACCATAGCCTCTCACTATTCACAATTTAATATATGAAAATAATAGCATATGATAAATACTTTATTGGGGAAACAGGACAGAAATAATTAATTAACAAACAGGTGGCATTGGAAGAAGGATTGGCAAAGAGAGAGGGCTTTTTAACCTGGATCGGGAAGATGTCAGTTATTTTTGGCAGAGGGAACAGTCTATGTGAGGGTTTGCCAGTGTAAAGGAGAACTCTTCTGTTTATTTGGGAAATAGTCATGAGAAGCTAGTACCTATGGTGTTGGAAATAGTGGACAGGCTGGCACAGAGAAGGCTGAATGGATTATCTGGAACTTTCTTTGAAAAAGACCTTTTGTCCCATATCATGAAGGTTAGACTTCATTCCAAAAGCCAGAGTTAATAAAATGCCGTCATCTTGATTTGTGCTTTGGAATACTCTCTGGCACCAGTCATTAAGCTGAGACAGAGGAAGGAGACCAGAGGCAGAAAAACCAGTTAGAAGGCTATTGAATTAGTCTAGATAAGAGATGACAGGGATCTGGCTGTAGGGGTAGAAAAGAGATGACAAAATTTGAAAACGATTTAGGTGGTTGAGTCACTTACATTAGTGGAACTGAGGTTTCTCAGGGTTGACAGTGAGGAGACTTGCTGAGATGGGGACCTGTGTTAGTATTAGATGATATAGCACAGGAGGGGAAAAGAGAGGCAATCAGCTAGGGATGGCCCAGGTGACACTCAGGTACATCAGGAATACTGGATACAGGCGGGCATTCAATGCAGATATCAGATGAAGGGTCATTGAATGGTTTGGGCATGTATATAAGCAAGAAAGGGATACAGAAAGTAAAGAAGGACAAAAGAGAATGCTAGATAACATGAGTCCTTAGAGTAACAACAGAGAATATCCATCAATGAACACTGAGAAAGGACAATCCAAAACCATGAGGACACGGTCATGGAAGTCCCAGATGTCAAGAAAAAAGTGGCTTTTCATAAACATCATCCCTACTGTGTACCCTGTTCTTGATGGTATTTGACTTTTTAGTGTGATATTGGTTTTGATTTATTAAAAAGTTTGAAAACTACCTATTCCAATGTACCCTCACTCCAGTTTCCACAGTTTTAACGACTTACATAAGCATGCTGTACTTATTAGCACCAGGAAACTAGTATCAGTACAGTGCTGCTAACCAATTGAATTCCCTTAACTAAGTCAACTACCTAAATTCATGCATATTTACCATCTTTTCTACAAGTGTCCCTTTCTATGTGGTCTGGGATCTAATGCTTGATCTTTTGCTGTATCTAGCTGTGTCTCTTTAGTCTCTTCTAATCATTGATAAGAGGAATGTGAAGAAAAATGAATGTCCCAAGTCAAAAGATGAAGACAAGCTGGGCAGTGGTGGCACATGCCTTTAATCCCAGCACTCGGGAGGCAGAGGCAGGTAGATTTCTGGGTTTGAGGCCAGCCCAGTCTACAGAGTGAGTTCCAGGACAACCAGGGCATGTAGAGAAACCATGTCTCAAAACAAAACAAAACAAAACAAAACAAAAAGATGAAGACAAAGAAGGGGCATGCATCAAGATCCCATTAACTTTTTAATTGCTGAGATCTCTTCCAATGTTTCTTATTCTTGTTGCATAATGAATTGACCCAAAGTTTGGTGCTTTAAAACAATAATCATACGAGGCCAGAGTGGTAGTGGCACAACATTTAATGCCAGCACTTGGGAGGCAGAGGCAGGTGGATCTCTGTGAGTTTGAGTCCAGCCTGGTCTATAGAGTGAGTTCTAGGACATACAAGGCTACACAGAGAGACCCTGTCTCAAAAAGACAAACAAAAACAAAGACCCAACAATCATTTCCTTGTCTTTTATTGCTTAGAACAAGGCATGTCAGAGATAATTTATGTCCACTCTACATTCTCAGGATCTCAGCAAAAGGGTTAAAACTCTGGGTTTAGAATCACCCAGAAACATTGTCACTACCTTGTCTCGCAGTTGATACTACTTCTTGGCTGAAACATTTGTTGGGCTATTAGCTAGGTATGAACTTGTGGTCTCTCTGTGTGGCTACTGGGTTGTTTCAAAGTATCAGGACTCAATTCTATCAGCTAATATCTCAGAATGTGAAAGCTGCATTGTCTTTAATGGAGTAGCCTGGGAAGTCACATATTAATACTTCTGCCAGTCAAGACCAGAGGATATAAATTCCATCTTGATGAAAGAAGTGTCAGTTTCCAGTTATAAGAAGAGCAGTAGGATAGGGATGCTGTGGGTATCTAATGTACTATAAAGTCTTCAGTCTTCAGGGATGCTGTGGGTCAAAGTCCTACTAAGAAGCCACAGATTAAGAACAACAGGAAAATGGAGATACCCCACTGCAGGTTGTTTTTGAAACTCAGTTGGTATTATAAGGACACAGAGCACATGGAAGAGGGAGCAAAGGAAAATATTTATGTTGGAGAGATGGTTTAAATATATAGGGAAGGTTAGAGCAAAGAGATTAAGGAAAGCAAGAATTGATGAAACAAGTTCTTGGAGAAAAACCAAGAGGGACAGTATCACACAGTTACTAAAACAACAGGCCCTTGAACCAGACAGTCAGGGGTCAAGCCCTTCCTCTGTCAGTCTCTACTGAGTGGTTTTGGCCAAGTTACTTCTTCCTATTTCTATTTCCCCAATTCTACAGTGAAAGAAGCTACCTAGCAAACCATTTAGAGTTGTTCTCAGTCTTCAATAAATTAAGGCGTTGGAGCTGTGGCTTGTAGAGAGGAAATTGCTTAGGCACATTAGCTGCATGTGGCTAACAGTGAGAGGAAGGGAAGTGCTAGTCTGAATAAAGAAAGGAGAGTTTCTTGTTAAGAAAAGAGGATGCTTTTCTTCTGAGAAAGGATGGAAAATGGAAAAGGGTAATGCTAAAAGGGAAGGTGCAAGCTAGAGAATTTGTATATTAGCTTGCCCTGTTTTTACCATTGAGTTAGGGGAGTATGCCAGTCGATCAGGACTGAAAGAACTGTAGGTGAGCTGGAGGTTTGGGGAGGGAAGGTAGTTCATTAGCAGACACTTCAAGAAAAGGAACATATTGGGAAGGGATATATGGTGCAGAGCCAGGGAACATCCTAGGAAGGATTAGAGGTGGCCCCTCCTTGGCAATTGTTCTGCTGAGGTGACTGACTCTCCTTCTTGTGCACTATGATGGTTAATCCTGAATGTCAACCTGGCTGGATAGGAAGTACCTAGGAGATTATACTTCTGGCTGTGTCTGTGAGGGAAGGCACTTCCAAAGACTGTTGACAAAGAGAGAAAGACCTGCCCTGGATGTAGATGGCCCTTTCCCACAGGCTGAGGGCTCTGATGGAATTAAAGAAGAAAAAGGAGAGCATTGGCAAATGCAAGTATTCTCCTTGTTTCCTGGCAACAGTGATGTGACCTCTGCTCCACTGGTCCCTTGCCACTATCATGATGGACTGGACCCCCTGAAATCATGAATGAAATAAATCCTTCCTATTTTTATAGAATTTGACTTAGATATTTTGTTACAATGGTTAAAAAAAAAAAAACCTGAATACACAGGTACAGTACAGAGCTCTCAGGCAGGGTGGCCAGGCATCGGGAAGCAGAAAGTACATGTCTGATGTGCAAAATACTAAAGATACTGGCAATGCCATGAAGCTAGTGACTAGCAATGTGATCCAAGACACTGCAAGTAGAGAGAAGAGAAACCATTGACTGGGGAGTAAAGGAGAGCCATTGGCTGGGTAGATATGCCTTAGATAAGATGAATAAGAAAGGGAGATGATAGAAGACAGTGAAAACATTTCTGAGCTCACAGCCATTCACTCATACAGAACCTGACTGGAGAAAATCTGACCCTTGATTATCCTTTGGAGTTCTGCCTCTACCTACATCATAACTGGCACTTTCCATGATGCTTTTTACCTACTCAGCATCTGTGTGACAGACAGACAGACTGAGACAAAGACACACACTACATGATATGTGTGTGTGTCCATGTGCCAGTGCATGCACACATACACATAGCCTTATTTACTTCAGTCCGCTAGTCCTTGTGTTGCTATGGAGAGAGAAAGGCTAGCATGAATTTGGGAAGCAATCATAGAGACCCAGTTCCAAAAAATACTGAGCTTTTGAGTGACTTAGGGCACTTTGGTGCTTCTGGAATTTCACATCTCGATGTGTGAAATGGAGAGAGAGAGAGAGTTGTTTCCCACAGTCTTTTCACCTGGTATATCTTGCCTTGGTGGTGCAGATGGTGGTGTTGATATAAAAACAACCTGAAAGCAGAGCAAGCCGGAAAAAAAACAAGGAAGCTCACATTCATTAAGAAAAGCATTTCCCTCACAAAAATTAACTGTTGATTTTTGCCAGTATCTGACTGAAGAAGAGAGAACAGGAAGTGAAAAACAACATTACTTGGGTTCAGAGCATTCTCTGTGCCCCACAGAGCTCAGTGACTGTCTGACAGTGGCTTCTTTGCATTATGGGATAATAACTGCAGTCATGGAAGAGCTCATTTTTTGAGAGCTTACTATGCTCTGGGCGCAATGGCAAGCGGGCTTCTGCACTTTCCCATTTATTCCTTACAATATGTAAGTGTTATAATTATTTATCAGGGGAACTTAAGTATCAGATTACAAGATCATGAAGTAAGTGATATGAGAGTTGGAACCCAAGACTATTCTGTTCTCGAACTCCGTGTTTATTATAAGTGTAGCATGAGGAAATTTTGGAAAAGAAGACAAATCCCCCCAAAGTGGCACTCTGACACTGTTTGGATATGTTTTCGCTTGCCTCTTGTCGTGTTTTAATTTGTGTGTGTTTGTGAGTATGAATCTATATAATTATCACGTTCTGCTTTGAGCGAATTTTCCTCCCCTTTCCAGTTAGCATTATACAGCTTTCCTCTTCCCCTGGCACTATCCAGTCTTCCCAATCATTATGTTGAAAAGATTCATAAGCTTTCATCTGGTAAACGTGCCACAATTTATTCTATCAGTCCCTTGTAGCTGAAAGTCGAGATTTGGGTATTTGCCATGACATTGTCATGCATACAGTGTTTGCCAGATTTATGATCATGTCTTTAGACTAGATTTCTTTGGATAGAGGTGGAATTGCTGAGTCTATGCATGTGAACATTTTTATAGATCTTAATTTGTATTTACCAAGTGCTTTCCCAACATCGCTGTATTAATTGACATCCTTGTAAGCAATAATTTTACCACGCCTTTAGCAGCAACTAGGTAAGTTTTTAGGTGATTTTATTGGAGGAAATGGCACCTCATTATTTTAATTTGCAATTATTTTCTTACTAATGAGGCATGACATTCTTCAGCATGTCTGTGAACTCGCTGGGCTTCCTCTCTGCTGAATTATCTGCTCTTGCTCTTTGCCCATTGAGATATTAGCCATCAACTACTTTTGCTTTTTCACATTGTTTTAATGTCTGGAGAAGAGGGACATTCACTGTGGGGATTTATAAAGATTGTGCATATATGCATCATATATGTACGCAAATAGTTTAAACTACAGACAGGTACAAAATTCAACTTATTGGATCTGAGATCAGATCCCCAGCAGCCACATTAAAAACAAACAAACAAACAAACCCTGTACTTACCAGTAGCTTCAGCAATTGGGAAGCAAAGACCAGAGGGTACGAGGGCTTACTACCCAGCCAATCCATTCACATTGAGAGCTCAGGTTCAAAGAAACTCTGTTCAAGTAGAGAGCAACTACAGAAGATACCCAACACCAACCTCTGGCTTTCATGAACCTGTTCTCTCTCTCTCTCTCCCTCTCTCTCTCTCTCTCTCTCTCTCTCTCTCTCTCTCTCTCTCATGTGCACACACAGCACATGCACACGCTCATACATGCATGTGTTAATGTGAAGAACTAAACTGGTTTGTCTTTTCTTGTGTTTTCTGTTGTTTCATCATATAGAAAGTTAATGTCCTTAAAGAAGCCTTCTACATTTCCTTCTGGTTTTCTTACTACATGCCTCTTTTCAAATTCTCTTTAACCCATGAGATACTTATTTTATGGATACAGGTGAAAGGGGATCAGGAATGGCTGACTTGAAACGAGACCCCCTCCCCCTTGCATCCATAGCTTGAAAGCTGACATTCAAGGGCAATACAATGACAGCAAACAGAAAGCAACAGTAGCGGGTAATGTTATCAATTGGAGAAAGTTTCTTTTTCTTTTTCTTGTTCAGCTGAATGAAGTGAACTCAAAGAAGAGAAGGCATGAACAGATCAACAAAGCTATCTCTTCCAGACATTCTCATCGAATCAAGAACCCACTGAGATAGTAGGAGAGCCCATAGAATAGCTTTTAGTCCTCCCTTTCTACAGTTCTGTGACTCATTGACACCATTGTCCAATTTAGGAGACCTTCTGGTCCCTTACCCTTGCCCTTTGCTTCTCCTGCTATCCTCTGACATCTTTCTAGCATTCCTCACTCTCCTTTCTTGGCTCTGCCTCTTCAATACTTATCATTCTTAGCTTTAGTTCAACTACCCTGCTCTCCCCATGTTTTTATCTCGAGTGAGCTCACATGGGCTCATGGCTTCAGTTACCACACACGTGTGGCCATCCCCTCTTCTTTTGTTTTGTTTTGTGCTTTGGTTTTTTTGTTTTGTTTTGTTTTGTTTTTTCATTTTGGTGGTGGTGGTGGGGGGGGTCAATGTGTCTTATAGCTCAGGCTAGCTTCAAACTTACTACGTACCTTGAACTCCTGATCCTCATGCTTCATCAGAACTTAAAAACTAGTCAGGAAAGTAAAACTCCACTCACCAGCCTATCAACATGACCATCAAAAGAGTGTATTTAGTTCCTCTCCCTTAGATACTCCCTTAGATACTCATGGAAGGGCCCCATTTTCTACCTGCGTAACACAGTCACTTCCCAGCCCTCTTTTCATTTGACTCCCTTCAAATGCCACCACCTTAAAGAAATCTCTCTTGGTTGCATTCACATGCCACCTTCTTGCATTCCTGCAACTGCAGACAGTTGCAAGACTCTTATCATTGCAGGGTTGAGCCATGTGCAGGTGTGTGTGTGTGTGTGTGTGTGTGTGTGTGTGTATGTATGTCTGTACTGTCCCTTGCAATATATACATGGTCTTTTGGTATTGAGCCCTTGGCTGTCTCCCATTCTTATTTGTTTTGCCGCACCCTACATACTCCATACAGTACTTACGTAAACTGTTGCTCCTTCGCCTCCCTATGATGTCATGCATGCTGTTCTTTCTGCTTGAAATGCCACCCCTGATCCCTGTAGTCATTATTCCCAAGTCTTTGGCTGTGTAAGCAAGTCTTTTTGGTTTTGCTGGAACATGCCTGGATAGGCTCCTCTTGACAGTAGATAAGAGCCAGATCCTACCAGCTGGCCCCTTTCTCATCCTCTTGAGATTGATCTCCAGGAACACTCCTATAATGTTCTGCGAGAGTCATTCTAATGACAGTGATGTTTGATCTAAATACGGGCCAGAAACCTGGAGAACATCTTTTTTAGGGTTTATTTGAAGGCTGTCAACTTGTAAGAAAGCCAAAAGGAAAGTACAATTTGATTTCCGTTTTGTTTTGGTTTTTTGTTTTAATGAAAACTCACGTGTTTTATTCTTTACACTTGGATGCTCCTTAGTATTCTTTGTGAGATTCTCTCTCCAGGGTGGCTTAGCTGAGCTGTGTGGCTCTCCAGTAAGCTGTGGGGCTAGACCTTCATTTGCATACATAATCAGAACTGCCTGTCTGTACTATTCTCCCCAGAAGGCAGCTTACTATGCAGAAGGTTCAGGTCACCAGGTTAAATGTAAATGGCAACTTCTGGGATGGGTGGGCACATGGCTGCTCAAAACAACACGGTTACTGAATACCAGTCAAATCCCCATATGGCTCACTTGGGTCAGCAGGCTTTGTGTCCTCAGACACTCGCACCTGGTTCATTTATGGGGCACTTACTATGTAGCAGGGATGCTTTGGGTGCTGAGAGCACTGTCTTAGTTTGGCTATCCTAAAAGGAACTCCTCCAGACAAAGTCTAAGACCTGGATAGTTGACTAAGAATACCTAGGAAACACACACACAAGGAATAGAGGGAAATTATTCAGTGAGGGAAGAAAAGCCAGTGGCAGGCACTTTCATAAGCAGGTTACTGCTATGGGCAACTGGGGCAGACTCTCCCTAAGGACACTCTAAGGCACCATGTACAACATGCTGGGAATCCTCTCAACAGAAGACTGAACGCCTGGGGCATCAATCTACTGACTCTCATCCCTAAGGACATTAACTCCTTGGTCCCAGAGGTATTAACTCTACTGCACTTCAGAATTATGTCTCTCTACTTGAAGCTAAGCTCCTAAGGTTCCAAGAAAACCCCGAGGCACAGAAGCTGCAAGAGGCAATCGGTTGAGGTAGAAAGTTGTCAGTGTGCTCTGAACCACCGCTTGGGATTTTAGTTAACTCTGGTGAGCTCAAGAGATATGAGCTGAGGTTATACAGATAGGGCATCCACGGGATCTGTGACAGATGGAAAAATGAAATAGTCACAGTCCCGCCTTCCTTGGAGAAGTCAATGTCACATGGGGAAAGACAAACAGGCCAAGAACCTTATCATCAGATGGTAGGATAAGTCCTGGTTCTGAGCTACTCACAGCCTGCATGGGATGTGGGATTCAGACTGAGTTGGGAAAGTGGAATATGAGTGATATCCCAGAGATTTGGGGTGATCCTCAAAGGCTATGCACAGGGAAAGGAGCAATGAAATTTGGGGAGCTCTGAGCCTGCAAGGCTTGTGTGTAGTAAAGCAGAGGCTGCCTGCTGTAGGCAAAGCATTGGCTATTTTCTAGGGAGCAATGGGATATTTCACAGAGTGTTAATGGCAGCTAGATTGTACAGGAGTATGGTCCACCCAAAGGGAGCATTCCCATGTCAGTCTCCAGACGGCAATGGGCAGGGGTTAGGTGGATGGTGCATCCGTGTCATGTTCTGAGCTTTAGAATGCTCATTCAGCATAGCTTGCCAGGTGGGTTGGATGGTGAGTGGTGAATTGGAGCCCAAGGATCATGATTAGGAGCTATGCCAGTTAATCTCTGGTCAGGAAACAGATGGCACTCTCAAAAGGAGTGGAAGAGTTCCCAGACATCAGAGAGTTTCATGGCTTGAAGAGATGACCACTCAACAGAACCCGGGACCTTGGGTAGAGGAAAACATCCAGGAGCAACCTCAGCCTACACAGAGCAGAACCCTGACCGTTTCCCCTTTCCACCTTCTCAACTCCTGCCAGAAATTTTCATTGGTTAATATTTATTTAGAAGCTAAATGGCAGGGCTTCCCAATTGATACATCCCACAAAGACTGGGCTTTTGGAGCTCAGGGTCTAGGTTGGGGAGAACTGTTGCAATTGGCAAGGCCAGAGGTGACAGCAGGTGACTTCTCTGTGTAGACCATGAAGTTGGAAGAGCCTGATGGAGGCCCTATTGATGAAGGTGGGAAGTGATCTAAAATCATGCTTAAATACCACTGAAGAATAGTTTCTTGGGTATGTGCCTTGTTCTAATGAACATATCTGAGTGGGTTTCTTGGTTCACCTTCTGTTGCTATAATAAAATGTCTGAGATGAGGTAATTGAAGAGGAGGAGGGAAGGGGAGGAGAGAAGGAGGAGGGGGAAGAAGAAGATTATTTACTTCACAACTGTGGAGTCCAGAAGTCCAAGATTGAGTGACTGTATCTGGAAAGGACTATATTGTGATATAGTATGATATGGCAGTAGACGGAAGGGCAATCAGTTGTATGCAGATGAGATAAAACATGGACAAGAAGCTGGAGACATGGATCAGCAGTTAAGAATATGTATTGCTCTTGAAAAAAGAAAGATTAAAGTTTATCTCCAGGTTGTGAGGTTCCTCACAAACTCTCGGTAACTAGCTGTAACTTCAGCTCCCAGGGATCTGAAGCCATCTTCTGACCTCTCTGGACACTTGCATTGTAGTTCACATCACACAGAGACACATACACATAGTATGTAAACAAAAATAAATAATTTAAAAAAAAAAAAAATATATATATATATATATATAAGAAGGTCAGCGTGGATGCATGGCAACTGGCTCTTACAATAACTAATTAAGTCAGAATGCCTGTCACTCCTTAACTGTCCCATTACCTTCATATTAGGAACCAAATCTCAACATAGATTTTCGAGGGGTAACACTCTACTCAACTCATAGCAAGGGGTGAAGCTTTGTCTGTCATCAGCCTTTAACTTCAACATTAAAAAGGTCATCGGTAGAAAGCAAAAGCAAAGTCTGAATGACTCTTTTGGGGAAGGGGTCTTGTGGAGAGGGATGGGGTTTAGGTCCTTACAGGGCCATGTAGGATGTTGGGAACAGCAAAAGCCACTGGAAGGGCGGGCAGAGAGAACATCTGTGGGGACAAAGGCTAAGAAAAGAATTTCTTTCTTTTACTGTAGATAATAGAAATTTCAAGGACCTTGCCATTGTAAATTAGTCCTCTCTATCTCATGTTGGCAGATGCCAGAGAGAAAAGTCTAGCCTTGGCTGCCTATACAAGGTCTGATCATATGCAAGGGTCTATAGGATTAGCTTCATAGAAGTGTTGCTGTGTGCACTCACAGTACTTCCTGCCAAGTATAAGCATTTCATAAAGACAGTTCTCCAAACTGAGTGGCTTAAGCAAAAGGATATTCATGACTATATGTTCCTGGAAGCCAGGAGCCCCAAAGCAAGGTATTGGAAAGGCTGTGTAGCCTCTAGAGGCACTAGAGACAATCATGCCAAGCCTCTGTCTTGGCTTCTGAGAGTTCTTTGGCTTCTGATAGCATAATTTGCTGTGTGAATGCAATTGATGTCTGACTTCACCCCCACTGCTCGAGCTCATGTATATATGCGTGTGTGTGTGTGTGTGTGTGTGTGTGTGTGTGTGTGTGTGTGTGAGTGAGTGGAGGTTAGAGGATAACTACAATAATCATAATCATTCTGGCACTATCCACCTTCTTTTCTAAGACAGGTTTTCTTACTGGCCTGAAAGTCACCAAGTAGGTTAGGCTGGCTGGCTGGAGACCCCTGGGGGTATAGCTGTCCCTGCCAGTGTGTGCTGGGTTTAAATGCATGTACTGCCATGCTCTGAGCTTTTGGTTTGTTTTTTTAATTTTGTTTTGTTCTGTGTGTTGGTTCGAAGGATCAAATTCCTATCCTCATGTTTGAAGGTGTGGTCATTTGAATAATGGCCCCTATAGACTCATATATTTAAACTCTTAGTCTCCAGTTGGTGGTATTCTTTGGGAAGGATTAGAAGGAGTGGCCCTGTTAGAGGAGGCACGTCACTGGAGACAGGCAGGCCTTGAAATTTCAATAAGCCTACACCATTCTCAGTTAGCGCTCTGTCTTGTGTTGGTAGATCAAGATGTAGATTCTCAGCTACTGTTTGAGCACCATGCAAGCCTGGCTGCCTGGTGCCATTTGCCCTGACACGATAATCATTGACTCTAACCTACAATTGTGTACCCCAAATTGAATGCATTCTTTTATAAGCTGCCTTGCTCATGGCAGTTTACCACATTAATAGAAACGTAGGTAAGACACAAGGAAAATACTTGACCAGTAGCCTATTTTCCTAGTCCTAAACTCTTCCAAGAATACCAGTCATTTCAGATGTGGGCCCACACGAGTGAATTCAACTTGATCATCTAAAAAGTCCTTGCTTCAAAATAAGACCACATTTTAAGGAATTCAAGATGAGAATACATTTTGGGGAGGGATGGTAATATTTCCCAGCAATCACATGGAGAGGATATGTTTTTTTCCTTGCTAGATCAATCTTTGGATGGACCCACAGGGTTAGAGTTGACAGACCCACAGTTTAGGTAATTAGCAGAGTGACCCTCCCAAATGTGTGGGTGGACAGCAGTAAACAGAAGAGGTGTCCTTCCTCAATGGTATCAAGGGAATTTTACAAATAGGTAGAAAATACTGGCCTATAGATTCACTATTGAACTTTGGATACCTGGAAATCACCATTATGACTCAAAAATCTATTAAGAATCAAACATATAAGTTCAATGACCCCACCCTGAAAGGCAGACCAAAGTTTATAGTACTATCATTAGTTTGGGAGTGGTCGAGGAGGCAGAATGAGGGGAACTGAATTGTTCAAAAGGGAAGAAAACCATTGAAAACTGTTAGTGCACTGAGCATAGTCTCCTGGGAGACCTACCAGGGACACTGGCAGAATATAAAATATGCCACTGTGTCAGTCTTAATAGTTTAGGAGCTAGGGAGATGACTTGGTCAATGAAGTGCTTCCAGAAAAGCATGAAGACTTTAGTTTGGATCCCCAGCAAGCATGTCAAAAGGCAGGTATGGGCAGTATGCATCTCTAATCTCAGTGCTGGGGAGAGCACAGATGACAGACCCCTGGATCTCACTAGCTAGCCAGTCTAGCCAGGTTCCCTGGGAGACTTTGCCTCAAAACAACAACAACAACAAAATCATTAAGTGACTGAGGAAGACACTGGAACGTTGACCTCTATACATATGCTAACCCACATGCATTTCATACATCCCACATGCATGTTATACATCCCACATCCATGTCATACATCCCACATGCATGCTCAAGCACATGCATTCATAAACCATGCACACACACACACACACACACACACCCCTCAATGGAACTTTATTCTATCTCTCTGGCCTTCCAGTGAAGAAAGATGCCTCTGGCTCAAGAGCAGAGTCCATCAGAAGGACGCCGGATGAGAAATAGACTAATTACAGTTAATTTGTTGGGTGAGTAGAGGGGTAGTAACAAATCACTCAGACCTCCTAATGGCCTCAAGGTGTGACACTTGAAACTCTCCATAAAGCTACCAAGTGCCTAATACATTCCTCTATTTCTGATAAGGAGGGCAGCTTTTCCCTTGAGTGGGGGAGTTTGAAAACCTCCTGAAATTGATAAATTAGTAAATGGCTTATCCAAGATCTGAACCTGTTGTTAAATGATTTTAAGCCTTAACCACAAAATTTGATACTGCCTGACTAATACATGTTTTTTTTTTTCTTATCTTACTCTTAAAAGATGGGATTTTGTTTCAGAGTTTGGTCCCAAGCTAATGTTGACATAAAGCAGAAACACACAATGGCTTTGGCAGAAAGCTTTGTGAATAGAAGGTTAGTTCTTTCAGAGTTTCTCTGTGTGGTCTTCTAAGCTTAAGCTTTTTTTTTTCTTTTTCTTTTTTCTTTTTTAAGATGAAGCAGGTGAGAGGGAAAGGCCTCTGCTTAAAACACCTACTTCCTACTGGAAGCAAGGTGGAAAGTCTGGACAGATCCCCACAGCAGCCACACCCAAGATCTATTGGGCGATGATGTAGTTCCCAGTTTCTGAGGCCTCTCCCTTTTCCAGAATTACTGAAGTCTGTCCCTTTCCAGCTGTTCACAAGGCCTGGGGCGACAGGGAGACCCTGCAGAGGGGCCGCTTAAGTCTTCCTGTCACCTACTGCTGCGATGAGATTCTCCCCCGGTTGGCTTGGAGTGACAGTGATAGATTAAACGCACCAATTAAATTAGATCCTATTTTAAAGAGCTTGAGCGGGATTTACTTTTAATTATAGTGCTGTGCTCGCTGATGAGGTATTGTCGAGGACTTAACAATTGGTTGATTGTGCATCCGAGTATTCCGAGAGCAGTTGCTGGGAGAGCATGCGACTGCTTTCTTTCTAAGGAGCTTCTTGGGATAAGACAGGAAGGAGGAAGGAGGTAGGGGGAGGGGAGTGATGTCCTATCTCCACTGAGAATCCATCTCTCTTCCCCTTGTTTTCTGCATTATGAGTCCCATGTTACTTGGAGATTTAATGAGCACAGCATGGAGTAGAGAAATGGGCCAGAGGCCTCCAAGTTGAGCTGACTTGGGGCTCCTTCCCTCCTCTGTCCCACTTTGCTGCCATCCTCCCTAGGCTTAGGTAAGAAACCTGCCCTGCCAGAACCCGAGTTTCCTGTCAGTGATTCACTGCTTCATTAATTCATGCAGCATTTATCAAGGTTCTGGAATGTACCAATGTTGTTTTAGGCGCTGAGGGTAGAGTGATAAACAAATCAGAATTCCTTCTCCTCATAGGCACATGCTCTAGTGGAGGGAGGCAAGGAAGGGCAGAAATAACCAGAGATGCTCTATGACAGCAGGAATGTAGGTTATAAGGCAAAGGAAAATGAGGTGAAGGGGGTTATGTTTCCACAGAGGTTAGGGGAGGTCTCGATGAGAGGGTCATTGAGCATGAACTAAAAGCAAGCGGGGAACTGAGTTATGTGATTATCTGGAAGAAGAACAAAGTGAGCTCGTTGCTACCCAATTGAGCTGCCTCACAACCAACAGAGCCTGGTTCACATGACCACCTATCTCTGCCTTAAGGCAGACAGGCCTTTGAGCTTTAGGAATAGACCTTTGTGGGGCTCTGTCCTTAAAGGTGCTGACCCACACATATCTCCAGCTCAGTAGACAATCTGGTATACACTTACTGGTACACATGAGTGATGGCTGCTGTGGTCACTCAAAGGACACTCTAGTACCCAACTCTTTGTTATAATGAAAGCAGAGAAAAGTTGAGGAGGGGGAAAAGTCCACAGCACACACTTAAGCATTCATATGTGTACATGAAAGTACTTTGAAACATGAATCCAAACACATGTGTTTTGGTCCCTGCTCTACCTAAGATCAGATGAAGCCAAACTTTGCACCATAGTTTGTTTTTTTTTTTTTTTCTCTTCTGCAAAATGTAAGGAAGCATTGGCGATGTGCAAGGGGTTATGTACAAGACTTTGAAAACTATGAAATAAAGGGAAAATAGGGGAAAAGTTAGGATGATGTCAGAGATGCTCTCAGCCTTAACTATTGAGCAGTTGAGAACAATTTCTAGAAACACGTGTCATAACCTTAGAAGGTACTGCCCCATGGCTATGGTGGCAGAAGATTTGGGTTTCCAGAAGCACACATGGTTTCTTTGGGAAGAAATCTGAGAAAACATTAGTGAGGAGCATGGGAAGATGAAACAGGACATTGCTAAGTCACTTGCTGCTTTGATCCCCAAGAGCTGAAGCCTATTGGGTCTACCTGAGACTCAGAAAGTCTGTTGGTCAGTGGCTGAGGGTATCTCTACTGAGGTGGGAAAAGGGTTACCCACACTGGTGCTCTGGCCCTGAGCACCCACACTGGTACACTTTACTTCTTAGTAAAGCTCTGTGATAAAGGAGTTGGTTTGAGGCAAAGGTAAAGGGACTGTTGGCTAGAAGTTGGTCCATGCCATGTCACTAACACAAAAGATCTGACATGGCTGGAGAAATGGCTCAAAACCAAAAAAAAAAAAAAAAAAAAAAAAAAAAAAAAAACCCAAAACAAACAAACAAAAAAAACCTTAAACCACTTGCCAAGCAAACAAAAGTACTAGAGTTTGGATGTCCCAAACCCACATGCATGCTGGGTAGGCATGGTTGTCATTGGCAATCATGCCTTAGAAGGCAGAGGCAAGAGCTCTCTGGAACAAGCTGACTAGTGAGACTGGCCACATCAATGCGATCTGAGTTTTATTGAGAGAACCTGCTCAAAGAATAAGGCAGAAGGACTAGCATTTGTGTGCATTAACATTGGGCCACTAGCCATCTGCATGTACATGTGCATGCACATTCATATCCACATGCGTACCCATACATTTGTGAACATGTATGCAGACACATATAGGAAAGAAACTAACAAAGACTGTGTATGAAGTAAAGAGAGTGTCCTGGTTAGCTTTGATCAACTCAACACAAACTAGAATCATATGGGAAGAGGAAAACTCAATTGAGGAATTGCCTCCATCAGATTGGCCTGTGGGTATGTCTGTTGGGCATTTTCCTAATGATGATTGCTGTGGGAGGATCCATCCTACTATGGGCAGTACCACCCCTAGGCCAAAGGTGCTGGGTTGTATAAAGAATCAAATTAAGGAAGCCATGAAAAGCATATGCCGTAAGCCATAAACCACAGTCTCTAGCTCAATTCCTGGCTCTAGGCTCCAGCCTTGAGCTCCTGCTCTGACTTTCCTTCACGATGGACTGTAAGCTATAAACTTAAACCCTTTCATCTCCATGTTGCTATTGGTTGTGGTGTTTATCACAACAATGGAAAGCAAGCTAGAACAGAGAGGTTTATTTAGGCTCATGGTTGTAGATGTTAGTGTCTAAAACTGGGTAGCCCCATTAGTTATACCAACAGTGAGGGAAGCAGGCACATAATAGCAAGAAGGTCTGTCTGGAAGACATTCAGGAGATGCTCATGTCTCCAACTGAGAAGCATAGGGGTAGGTTACAGCCACATTGACATAAGGACCTCCCTTTAGGCTTCACCTCTTAAAGGTGCACACTGCCTCCCAATATCTCCATAATGGGAACCACTCTTTTACTTATGGACTTTTAAGGGACACTCATCCAAACTATAGCAAGAGGTAGGTTTCGAATGGCTAACTGAGGTGCCTATTAACATAGCAAAGTAAATGTTGGCCATCAAGTTCTCCCAGCATCCCTCAGTCCCTACCTGGCTACTGGATCCTTCTGGCTGGCATACCCTACCCCCTATCCTAAACCTCTCCAGGCCATGGACTGTGCCTGACTTTTCATTCCACCAGCTTCTCGGATTGCTATATAATCCAGCCATTTTGGTTATGCAGACCTTTAAGCCTTTTGGCCACCACTCTTGGTCTTCTGCCTCTCCCCTTTTTTCTTGCCCTCTCCTCACATTCACTAAAGTGGGATGGGCAAGGGCATATGAGCAGTATATTGACAATACCTACTATGTTCCTTAGAACAAGGGACCAGTCCTGTCCCACATCAGCTTTACAGGCAAGAGGACTCAAACTCTGGCCTCAGACACATGCCAGAGAAGTCTACCCTTCAGCAGCAGGTGGCAGCTTTGCTCTCTAACCTGAGGTCTGTATATGTATGCTCAGGCCCCACACAGATGTAGTGAAGATGAGAACTAAGAAGTAGAAAGCCAGTTGAGGGTTTCGAAAGAACTTGAGACCCCCAGAGAATTGATTTTCAGGGAAGGCACCATGTGCTCAGCCCCTCAAATGAGCTTGGCAGATGGGAATGTCTTTCTGTGATGCCCCTTCAGTGGATGTCATTCTCTGACTGACAAGAGAATGGCTGGCACTATTACCATAGCAACCAATAGCAGCCCACCCAAAGACCCTTCTACTGACAGAAAAGATGGAGCACAAACCAGAACTCAGGAATTCCACCTCAACAGACGACAACCAGAGCCAGAGGTAGGTGGCTTTTCTTCCTCTTGACACTGTAATTATTACCCTGATCCTATGCATGTACTCATACAAGTACTTGGGTGGCACACACACACACACACACACACACACACACACACACACCACCCATAGCTGGTTGGGCCTGGGAAAACAACTGTCACAATGTTGTGCTGACTAGCTGGGTAAGCAGGAACAAGTGGGTGTCTCTGTTTTCCCCTGTATGTAATGATTCAGATGGTACCAGTTCCATGGCCTCCACCGTGGGAGGAGGCAAGAGCTGACGCAAGAGCGTCTGGGAGGCATTTGGAGCATCTTGAAAGAAGTTGCTGAAAATTCCTGTTATGAAATGCAAAAGTCTTCCTTTCCTTTTCACTTGAAACCTTTTGGAGTTTTTAAATTGCAGTTAAGGTCTTCCCAATCAGCAGTTCTTCTGAGACCACGAAGCAAGCAGAGTCGCTGACCACAAAGTGAAGGGAAAAATAAAATGTGAATTCAAACCATTTCCTAACTTGCGGCCAGATTCCAGTTTGGACTTTAAAAGCTTCCTCTCTGGTCAGCTTCCTGCACTGAAGCAGCATCCCCCACCACCACCACCACCTCCCCAACCCCTGCCTCCCACCGCTACCACCAGCAATGCTCACTTAGCTCTGAGAGACTGTGTATTCCTTGCTATTAGAGATTGAAAACAGGAAATGAAGGGGCCTATGGGGGGATGGGAAAGCTTAAAACAACTTCAGAGGACAAGCTGATGAAGTCATAGATCGTATCGCCCTGCCTTTTCCATGTCGGGTTTCTTTAAAGATAAGGTAGTGACTCAAAATGGGCTGCCTTTTTTTTTTTTCAAGATGGAAGCAAAGGAGGATTTTCTTTAATATCCTCTTCCCTCCCAGTGTTTCCAAAGATAACCAGATGAGAGAAGTGACTCGATCCACGTGCATGTAAAATGCGATTACAGGACAATTTCCCCATTGTGGTCCCTGAGGGCTGAGGCAGAGGGGAAAGCAGGGGGAGGCAGGAGATGAAGAGGAGGCCAGTAGCCACTAGGCCTTGCATTGTTGATGAGAGTTCTGTTAAGGCCCTACTCCAGCTATAGGGAAATTTGTGACCAATGGCTGGTATGCAACTAAATGAGATGTTGTGGCCTAAATCAAGTGAATGATGGGGCCTGACAGGAGCAGGAAGAAAGGGGAATATGCTGCATATTCAGGACCTGTCTGTGAGATGGGAGGCAATGCCATCAAAATACCAACATGTAGACATTCCACCATTGCAGGTGCCCAGACAGTGCCAGGCCAGGCTGTACTGTCAGATGAAGAGTGGCTTGTAAGAGTCCAGGAGACCAACGTGAAGTGGGGTCCAAGAGGGAAGGCAGGCATCCCAGCCAGGCACTCCCCTGGTGAAGGAGTAACCCCTGATGCAGATGCTGAGAGGAGCAGTTAAAGGAGAAGGGAGGGACCTGGGAGGGCTCTATGGGAGCAAAGATCTAGGACCCCCAGCAAGGGGACCCACAGACTTCAGTTCAAATCTGATTCTGCTACAGACCTGTTCCCTAAGCCTCAATTTTCTTTCCCACAGAAGTGGCCCCTGCCTATAGTGTAGGATTGATATGGAGTGGGAAGAGCACAGAGCTTTGCTTTTTTCAAAAGTGCTCGAGGCTGTGAGCTGTGTAAGGGGGCCATAAGGAGGTATTTATGAAGTGCCAGCAGAATGGTATTGGGGGAGGGGGAGCCTGCCAAGTTAAAGGAAATACACAAAAGTAGAGCTAAGCTTATTTATGAAACAGCGTCTCTGGCCTTTTGGTGAACCTGGAGAACAATTTCCATCTGGCAAGGCAAAACGGTGGTGAGCGAGAGATTGGGGGCTTGTGAACTCTTTAGGGCAGCTTACTTGGAAAGGGGGCCCCTTGCCTCTCATGAGAAGTAGACACCTGGCCCTGGCCCTGCCCCACCCTGCCAAGGGTGATGGATGTGGGTCAGAACCTACAGAGGCCAGGTTTCTTCTCTCTTGAGGCAGTCAGGGAAGAGGAACTTGCAGGGAATTAAGTAAAGAGAAGAGATCTGTGTGGTGAGGGGGCAGGAGAGGCAGTGAAAACACAGCAGGGATTGGGAGGAGGGGATTGCACGGTGCACAACCTGTATACTGTCCAGAGTCCAAGAGTGAGAATGTGAGCAGAAACAGATTAGATAAGAGCAAAGAAAGGTGACCCGCGGGGGAAAGGAGAAAGGAACATTGGATCATTGTCCCTGAGTTATTTCCATGCCCAGCCTAAAAGAACAGGAGGAGGGGCTATTGCCTTTTTTTTTTTTCTGCTAGAGTCTATCTCCTTGTCTTGAAGGAATGAACCAGAAGCAATGGACTTTAATCCATGGGTGAGGGAGTCAGTAAATGCACTTGCTGTCTTCTCCTCAACCCTAGTCCCATGTCCTGTGTCTTTCCTTAAGGGATCATTTGAAAAGAAGTACCTTGCTAATATAAAACCCTTCCCTCTGTATTCCCACATCCCATGCTACTACGTCCCAAACCCCAGAAGTTGTCATACCCTCCAAAGGATGACCTCTGGGAGAGGCATTTTAATGGGTTTTCACAAAGGAACTTTGGAACAGTCTGAGATTTCCAGTGGGCACTGGGAGCCAGACTCCTCTGAGTGGGAGTCAGGAGTCTGTGAGTCTTTGTATCCAGCTCACAAATTCTGTGTCTCTACTCTCCATGATCATGATGGGGGTGGGGAAGGTGTCACCCTGGGCTTCAGACTCTTGGCCAGTGATCCTCAGCCTTGACTGTTCATGAAAGAAGCTGAGATCCATGATGACAGTCCCTAAGTGAGGGACCCAGACTTCTTTACTTCTTAAAAGCTCCTCCACATAATTTTAGCAAACAAGGTTGATCACTACTATTGTAAGGGCTTAAGGGACTAAACAATATACGTCATCTCTCTGGACAGCAGTTTAGCTTAGAGAAACAAGGGAGTAGGATTCAGTAATTTGCCTGTTCTACTCTTCAGTCCCTCTGAGTGAGCATCAGTACAGGCTTGCTCATGAACACATAGGCAGTCTTCATGCACACACCGACCTAGAGTTTAGGTTATGAGCACTCTGAGAAAGGCTTATGTACTGGGGTGGGGTGGGGTGTTGCTTCCCAGCTGGAGGTACTGTTAAGAAGGTTCTGGAAGTTTTTAAGAGGCAGAGTTTAGCTAGAGGAAGTGAGTTACTGGAGACATGTCCTTGAGGACTAGCTCTTGTGTCACCCTTATCCTGGAGACCATGAAATGAGTATGTCTGCTTATCCATGGCCTTCAAACATTCTGTTCCGGTTCACCACACCCGGATGCAATGGTGCCAGGCAAGCACAGACCGAAGCCTCTAAAACTATGAGCCAATGTAGTAATTCTTCCCTTTAAGTTTTCACCCACCTATTTGTCATGGAGAAGAGAAACGAATACCATCCATTCTCCACTCCCTTCTACCAGAAATACACAAGGTGAGAGAAGGCTTCCCAGGTGAGGACTGAGTCAGAGTTGGCCAGGCTCAGGGGTGGGCACAGAGAGAACAAAAGAGAAATGCCAGATTCTGTCATTCTTTACTGCCTCTCCTCCATACCTGCAGACCAAGTCATGTTAACCATTCCCTGTGAACATTTGTGCTCATCTGCCTTCTGTGCATCAAAAGGATCCCTGACTTCCACATGGGAAGCAATGCCTCCTCTGCAGCCAGGCTCGAAGCAAACCCATCCGACTTCAGATTGTGGGTGCCATCTACATTGCTTTAAGCCAATCAGAACTGTTCCTATGTCTGTTCCTGGCCATATTTGAGTTTCCAGCCTTCTGACACCCGACTGGGACCTTTGGGAGGCAAGCAACAGAGAGAACAGAACACTCACCCTCCTTCTTCTGGAACTCCTAAAAGATTTCTTCTTCTATTGATGGATGAAGGAAGAAAGCCAAGCCATCTACTACCTTCAGGAGCGGTGTGCCTATCAGTGGTCCCACACTGTGGGATTCACTGCCTCTGAAATGATTTTTACTGTCCTGGTTTTCAAAGAAGGGCTCCAGAGTGGAGAAGGAGAATGGCTGGGGAACCATTCAGAAAGCAATTTTCGTCAGAGCCACGATGTATAGTGGAGAGTTCAATGGCATTCTCTCAGGTTTCCTCTTAGGTTGAATTTCCTCCTAGGTTCTGGCTTGGAAGGTAGGTGCCAGTCATTTCCCTGGGTGCCTATCATGGCCATTTGTGAAGTGAGTGAAGGAATGCCAGAGGAGAGAGTTGAAAGCACCTTAAAGCAAAGCCAGCGAGGGGGTCACCATGGAACAATCTATAAGTAACTGCAGGAGGAAGAATCGAGGTGTTGGCTATAGGGAGAGGGGTGTGTGAACTGAGCGGAGCAAACTACATCTCAGTGGATGAGTAGGTGGATCACAGCCATGTCTCGACAAGAAACATAGAAATGGGGCCAGAGTAAATGCATACAAGCCTAACGAAAGCGCCATACATTTCTCTGAAGGGACCAGGGCACATGCAACTCATGATATTGTTACTGGGGGCCTTTTCTGTTCCTCATCATCTTTGTTCTCTGACAATGTCATATATGTCTACAATTCAGCCTTCTCTTATTTAGACTCCAGCCCAGTGCAGGACAAAATATATTATTTGACAACTTAGCCTGAAGTATGTGTCTCTCAATGTTCTACCTCCTTGAATTCCAATCTTTCATCTTGCAACATATCTTTTCTAACATCTGCTGCATCCCTTTTCTGTTTGTCTCCATCACATAATAAGTCAAAAAGGCATTTGAGCTCACTTGGTCAAGGAGCCTGCAAATCCAAGGAACGCTTTTTCAGTTATGGTCCAGTTCCCATCACTCAGCAAACAGTTCTCAAATGCACTGAGAAACGTGGTCCAGAGTACTCACTGCAGCTTGATTGGGTGCAGCCAAAGCAGAAGTAACCTATGTCCATTGAGAGCAAAGTAGAGAAAAGAACCAGGGCATATACATATGCATGGCATAGCAAAGGAGTAGCAGCGTGTATCTGTCTCACACAGATCGTGCTGAGTAAAAGGAGCCAGATATCAAAGAGTCCACAGGCATCTATTGATGCACATGCTTCAGAAGCAGACAAAGGGAAAATGTGGTATTAGGGAAAGATGTGCTGAGTTCAGGGAAGGATGTGAGTGGAAGAAGGCACCAAGGAGACCTTGGGGCTTCAGAGATAGGTCTTTACCAGAGTGATTCTTGCTCTGTAGTAATTCTCTGAGCTAAAATGTTCGTGGACTATGCACCTTTCTGTGTGTGTGTGTGTGTGTGTGTGTGTGTGTGTGTGTGTGTGTGTGTGCGTGCGTGCGTGCATGTCTATTCGCATGTGTATAATGTCAGTAATATCATCACCCACAAAGAAGGAAAATGCTGAAATTGTCTGGTCTAAGACATGCGTGGTGTGGAGGGTGAGAGGCGGGAGGGGAAGAAAAACAACTCAGGAGTTTCCCTTGTCTGTGGTGGTCCAAGGCTACAGGAAGCCTGGGTTCCTCAGGCTTTATATATGTGTGTGTAGGGGGGTATAAGTATGCACGTATGTTCATGCACATGTAGGTGTGTGTGTATGTGTGTGGAGACCAGAGGTCAATGATGGATATCTTCCTCAGCCACTCTGTAAATGACTTTTGAGACAAAGTCTCTCATTAGACTTTGAGTTGCTGATTCAGCTAGGCTAGCAGGCCAGAGAATTCCAAAAATTTCCTTATCTCTGCTTCCCCAACACAAGGATTACAGGTATGTAGTGACATATCAAGCTTTTGATATAGGTGCTGGGAATTTGAACTCGGGCTTTTATGTTTGCACAGCAAGCACTTTACTTACTGAGCCATCCTCCAGCCCCTAAACTCACTTTTTAAATTGTCAGTACAGTAGATAACAGTAGGTAGGCAATGTCCCCAGAGCACACGTGAAGTTTCAGAGGGCTGGGTCAAGTCAAGTGTCCAACTCAGCTAGCTCACCATTGTAGTCTCCTCTTTTCCTCTTTATGGATCAACACTGGGTCCTTGCCTCCTGAATCTCATGATGCCCTTAGTCCATCAGGGTGCTCTAAAATCATCCATCCCCCATCAAAAAGTTACAATCTTTCTCCTTTGAGATTTCTTGCTCCCAACGAACATTTGCCAAACATACATTAAGTTCTTCCTCTAGGGTCTTCAAAAATGGGCAGTCTTTGCTGATCCTTCTCTACAGCACGTGGCCCAATTTATCTCAGAGACACTAAAATGTCTGGCTTCAGTGATGATTTCCTCGCAGACAAAAATATCTGCTCCCTGGGAATATTAGGCCCTCTCTGCTAGACATGAAGCAGCTGCTAACTCTTAAAGATTCCACCATCTTCATCTACAACTCTCTGCTTCCATCCTCCACAAGGCAGAATTTCCACTACAAAGATCAAATGCTTTGCTTCTTTGCTCCCACTGGTAGTGCATTGCCCGATCTCGTACATCATGCTAACAATGTTAAACAAACGAATGATGAGCACATCCACAATCACCCCATAGCTTAGCTGCTCACAATTTCTAGAGGTGTGGCAGGAGTAGAAAGCTACATTTTGTTGAAGAATTTGAGCAGTAGAGGAGGGGTAAGGGGGATGGTTAAAGGAAGGGTAGAGACAAGAGAAAGAAGGTGTTTATAGAAACAAGGACTGAGGAGGAACAGGGAGAAGGTCAAAGGAAGATGGGGGAAAAGAAGGTGAGGATAGGAAAAGAGGATGCTCATACAAAAAGGGAAGGTAAGAAGGAAGAGCAGGTAGGAAAGGGTGGGACAGGGAAAGAAGGTGATGGCTGTTGTGTGTTGCTGTCTTTAGCTACTTTGTGGGTTCTTCTTTCTCCCACCCTTCTCCATCATTTTTCTTCTACCCTTTCAACTCCTACCACTAGTAGAGAGAAAAGGAAAGAGAAAAGAGACCCCTTAATAAAGTCAGAGGCTGGAAAGGGGGAACATTATTGACTATTTCCTGCTGATTGTGAACTTCAAGTTCCTTGGGGCAAGTTTCATCTTCACAGTCAGAATATCTAATTTGTTCTTTTTGTCTCTTTGTGCATGACTACTTGACAAACCCCAACTAACAATAATCAACCAACAATCCATGGACAACCATGAACCCTGCCTACTGGGAATCTAGCATTTATAAACCCTCTGAAAGCTTCCCAGAATTCTAAATATGACAGTCGCAGAAACTATCTGCAACTGGCAAATTAAGCCTCTGCTAGAGCACGAGGCAAATCATATTCAGCTGCAGTGAACATTCTGAAGCAGCCCCATAGTCCACACCTGGGATTAAAATGAATACATAGTGTTACAATATTTCTATGATTTTTAAAGGGACTAAAATTCCAAAATTGTCACTACAGTTAAGAAAGAAAAATCAAGCCAAGAGCATACAGTTCATGGGCTTCCGTCGTAGTTATCCTTAAACAACGATTCTTGTTTGACCTACAAGAGTACAAAACCTTCAAAGCAAGCCAAATTCTATTACTGAGGTGAAACATGTCTCCACATGGAGGAGCAGGGTCACATAAGTCCAAAATTTTGCTCTCCAGTTGAAAGATACTACAGTTCAAATGATCTAATCCCTAAGTCAGGAAGATTACAGATTTACTGTGCAATTAGTGTCTATCAGCCCACCCAAACAAACTCCCCTTCACACATTCACACTTGCTCTCTCAGATCACACTGACATAGAGCTTTGATGGTTGACAAGAGACTGTTGGTAGGAAGTGACCAATGAGCTTTGCATTAGGACAAGACCTCTGCTTGAGCATCTAGGAACAGAAAACTGGAGAAGACCATCCGTTCCTCACCATACTGCTATCATCTCTTTTCCTTTCCTGGACCTAGATTCACAAGCACTTCCTAGATGCTCAAGCCGAGGTCTATATCCCTTGTCCTCATGTAAGCCTCATTACTCACTTTCTACCAACAGTCTCTTGTCAGCCAGGAGCTAGTTAGGACATTACTAGCCTATTGACAGGTACAAAGCTGTCCAGTTTTTTAATTACAGTAAAGCTAACTCTGGTGTCACAGTATGCAATTTTATTTCTTTTTCGGGAAAAGTGCAGTTTAAGGCAGATGCTTGTTACTTTGCCCAACTGTAACCAAACTATCTGAGGAAACACCTTAAGGGAAGAAGGATAATTTGGGGCTCAGAGTTTCAAAAGGTTGAGTTCATGATTGTTTGATTTGGGCAGAACTTCATGATGGTATGAAGGTAGAAGAAGCTCTTCAACTCATGCCAATCAGAAGGCAGAGAGCAGGAAAGGTACTTAGGGGTCTTGTATGAACTTCAAAGATTTATTCCCAATGATCTAGTTCCTCCAAGCAATAACCTAGATCCAGAATCTCTCAAAGTAGCATCACCAGTTGAGAACCAAACCTTCAACACATGTGCCTGTGGGAGACATTTCAGATTCAAACCATAATGTGGTAGAAGGGCCTTAGCTTTACACAGTCACTGAGGGTTCCAAACCAGTGGGAGCTCTGTTTCTTTGACAGCAGAAATTCTAACTTAATTGACTGAACATGGGACATGGGCATAGAATTTTGTTTTAAGCTTTTCTGGTGTCACTAGTGGGAAGCCATGCTGAGACTGTTAAGTCCCCTAACATCACTCTATTAAATTAATGTCCAACCAACAGAGATGAGCAATGGAAGAAATTGATCCAAAGACCATGTGAAAAGTAAGTATGAGGCAAACATGAAAGTTCTCAACATCACTTTTGACTATATCTAATCAACCCAAAGTCAGTTGTATGGTCATACTTTACCCCAAGGGCAACTGGGAAATGTAGCCTAGATGAATGTCCAGGACTAAAGTAAAATGTGTTTAATGGATATTTAGCTAGTATCTCCACATTTTAAACTATTTTTGTCTCTGAAATAGAATCTTAAACTTTGTGAACCTTAAACTTTGATAAAGTATCTCATTTTTATTATTTATTATTAAATGACAGATAATCTCATATGTTTATGGGCTACAATGTGATGTTTTGATCTATGTCTATAGTATAAAACGAGTCAGTCAAGCTAATTAACATATCTATCACCTCTCCAATTTATCATCTTATGTGATGAGAATGTCAACCATCTCTTTTAATAATTTTGAAATATACAATGTTTTTATTAACTGTAGTCAGGATGCAGTGTGACACATTACCAAAAGCTATGCCTCCAGTTTGACTGAAACTTTGTACCCTTTGATCAGCGTCTTTTCATTCCCTGTACCCTCCTCTTCCTCCTAGCCTTTAGTAACTATCTTTCTTCTTCTCTTTCTATAAGATTATCTTTTAAAGATTGCACATACAGATGAAATTGTCTCTATTTTTAAATGAAAAGAGATATGGAATATGAAGGAGTGAGCACTCTAGAAGTCCTTATTTATAGCAGGACCCTTCCTGAGACTGACTGCTTAGTAATGTTATAATGTTCCCTCGCCTTTAAGATGAGACAGGTTATAGTTGTAAAACTGGTGAATATTTGAAGGGACATGGCAGAACTGGTTTAAAAAAAAAAGCATTACCTAGACCAGGAGAGAGGCAATATTGCTTAGCAGACCAAAGCTCAGGAAATAAAAGGGAGAAACAAAGGTAGAAGAGTAAGAATAGGAATGGCCAGGGCTTCAAATGTCAGTGAGACCCACATCACGAACTCTTGATGAGGCCATCAAAATTGTGCACAGGTTCATGGGAGGAAATGCTAACTGAATGGATTCATGGATCTGACAGACAACCTTGATGTGATGGTTATGAAAGAGAAAATATGTATGGGCCTATAGAAAGAAGGGCAACAAAATGATTCCATGCCACAGTTGGTCCACTTTGATTAACCATTGAGTTTCTGAAGTGCTTACATCAGGAACCTGAAAGTATTCAGAAAGCTTTAGCAGCTAAGTACTGAGCCAAACTTATGACCGGACTAGATAGCCTTTTTTTGTTTTTGCATCTGAAAGCAGGCTTATTGGAACTCCTTGAAGAGATCCAGAGATGTCCAGTCTCTGGAGAGCTCTATGAGAACTGACTTTAAAGGTGGGATACCCTCAGTTGGACAAGCATCTTAGTTTAGCCCACAGTAACAAATTATCTCAAAGTAGAATAATAAAGAAGAAATCTTTGTTTCTCGTGCTTTTAATGCCTGGACAGCCAAGAGCACGGTGCCAATTTGGTCAGATTCTTGGTAAAGGCACTTTTGCTGATTCACAAATGGTTACTTCTTGCTCTGTATTCTATAGAAGATGGTGGAGAGCCAAAGAGAGAGAAAGACAGAGAGAGAGAGGGAGAGGGAGAGGGAGAGGGAGAGGGAGAGGGAGAGGGAGAGGGAGAGGGAGAGGGAGAGGGAGAGGGAGAGGGAGAGGGAGAGGGAGAGGGAGAGGGAGAGGGAGAGGGAGAGGGAGAGGGAGAGGGATTCTAATTTCTCTCTCTCTCTCTCTCTTTTTTTTTTTTTTGGTTTTTTGAGACAGGATTTCTCTGTGTACTTTGGCTGTCCTAGAGCTCACTCTGTAGACCAGGCTGGCCTCGAACTCAGAAATCCGCCTGCCTCTGCCTCCCAAGTACTGGGATTAAAGACGTGCGCCACCACCGCCCGGCCTCTTTCTTTTCTTGTGGTGCTAGGGACCGACCCCAGGACCTTGCTCGCCGTGTGCAAATGCTCTTTCTTTTCGTATAAGGGTATTGTTAACTATCAGAACTCTACCCTCAGGTCCTCATAAAAATCTAGATCGTTTTTGGAAAGGAAGAAAGGTGCACATAGGAATTAGACAGTGCTATGCCCCCTTCTCCCCAAGTCCAGGAATAGGTATCAAACAGAAACAAAAGCAGGAATGAGAAAGGGAAATGGGGCTGGTGAGACTAAGAGGTTTGTGGCCATATCATTTTCCTTCTTACCGGATTGAGATGAACAGCCAGAAAAGTGCAGAAATGACAAATGTGCAGTTTCACAAGATTTTACAAACTCAACATATCTGACTTCACATGTTTAGTTATTTGTATGGCTGCACCTCAACCACGAATTTGTAGCAGACCCATGTTCTCTCTGTAGCGACAAAGCACCCAATATGAACAGCATGGAGAGAAAAGTCCTCTGCCACACAGTTGTGAGGGGTTCTGTCCATGGTTGCTGGACCCCTACACTTCAATATAACAGCAGAAGTACACAACAAAAGGGTTCCTTCCCTTCATAACAGACCAGAAGCAGACTGAGAAAGGGACTGGGGATGCGGTGTAACCTCCAGTGACCTGCTTCTTCCAGCTGGGCCTCATCAACTAATGTTTCCAGAGCCTCTGCAAATAGCACTACCAGCTGTGGACCAAGCAAGCATTCCTAATAGAGAAGTTTAGGGAACACTTCAGATCCAATCGGTAAGCACCGTGATCCCAGATATCATCTCGCACTCTCTCACTTTTCCTACTTATGGCCAGCAGTGACCCGAGTACTGCTGTCCTGTTGTCTAACAGCATATGTTAATTCTACAGGATTCAGAATGCTACATCAGTGGAGTCATACAGTACGTATTCCTTCATGTGTGACTGCTCTCGCTCAAGACTGTTTGTGAGAGTCATCTGTATCGTTGCATCTAATTGGAGGTTGTTGGTTCCCATTGCTGATACTGTTCTATTGTGTGACTCTGACATGCCTTATTTATCTCTTCTCCTGAAGATAGGCATTTGAATTGTTTCCAGGTTTTTCTTCGTTTTCTTTGTCTTCCTTTTTTTTTTAACTATTATGACTATTTTTATATGTTTTCTCTTCACAAACCTAGGCATGTGTTTCAGTTGAGTAGCGACGTGGGAGTGGAGTAGATAGATCAAGGGGAACATGTGCCTTCACTCTCATAAGATGCTTGCAAACGGCCTGTTTAATGATATACCTTTGAGTCACGTTTGGGAGTCAGTGGGGTTGCCTACTTAGCAAACTACACATCCCAGTCGCAAAACTAGAAAAGGGACAGTCCCAGGACAATCTGTCTCTGCAGTTTTGAGAGACCTGCAGTTTTGGATCCCTGGCCATTCCCTGCAAGGCCTAACTATGGGAGGAAAGTGGCTCCCATTTGAGGATTTCAGGGACCTTCTTGCAAGAACATGCATTCTAGGAAGTAGAGAAGCTTCCAATATCCGGTCAACTAAAATGCATAAGCTAGCAGCACCCTTTCCTAGCAATGATGGCTTCCTAAGCAACTACCTCTGTCTCAGCTCATCTTTTGTGATATGTGACTATTCTCCCCAACCTTCCTGAGACCTCCTTACACAAGTCAGTTGAAATTGAAACTCTTTGGCAGGTCCCTGAACTGCACAGCTAGAAAATTACATGCCATGCACATCTGCAGCAGCAAGGAACATAAGGCATTCGAGGGGAGATTTATTGCGTCCCTTCCCTCCTCCTTTTGGAAGGTTTCTGGATGCCGTTCCCTGTGTATAGCATGTGCCTCCGGCTTATCACTACGGTAAGTATAAAAGCAATTAATTTTCCCCCTTTTGGAAAGCGGAAGTTTTAACCGCACTTGAATACCATTTGCATTTCTGATTTCTATCAAGTTCACACTTCCAGCAAAGAGAGTCCTGCTGATATAATTTGTTTTTTTTTAATTGCATATTCTCTGGCAGGAAGCTGTTTCTTTTGCCTCTAAAACACGTACACAGAGAGCTCTGAGCATTTGATCTCTGCTGCAGGTCCACTCGCTGTGATTCTTGGCATGGGGAAGGCCAGGCCAGGCGTGGGAATTCAGAGCAGGACTCACCTGAATTTTCATCCCAGTGGCCACATATGTTGAGCTTGTGCAAAGCAGCTTCCCTCTGTGGGAAGGGTCAGCAGATGCCAAGAGCTGCATCTTTGTCACTGACTAGTATTTGCCCCTTCCTTCCAGTCAGAGACATTGTATAAAGCGAGAACAGGCTGATTTCTTGCTTGCTGCCATCCACTAGCAGCTTTTCTACTTGGTTGCCAGCTCATTATTTGTCCTTACAGACAGGGGACACTAGGGGAACTTGTGAGCTGGGGAATTCCTTCTCTTATAGGTGAGGAGACTATGGCCAATTGCATCCAGGTAACAGATCCTTCATCCCACTTTACAGCGAAGGCACCATGCCATAGAAGGAGTATATTCCCCTGCCTTTCAGGTAAAGCAAGGCATGGAACTTTCTTCTGCTGATGGCAGGGCCTTGGGCCTTTCCCCTCCTTCATGGTGCCTCTGATATCATATAAGACAGTTGTCTCCCACCATTGGAGCTGATAGGACAGAATACTTGAGACTGAGTCTTGTAGAAAAACTGGAAACTAGTTCTCTTAGAGCTCTGAAAACTGAGAATTCCAAAATGGAAGTTCTAACCTCTGTTGTGTGCTTCTGTCATGGCAGAAGAAAGAAAGGCAAGAGAGGGAAATTGTCCTCATATGGCAGAACAGCAACAGCAGCAGCAGCAGCAACAACAGCAACAGCAAAAGCAGTGAACTCACTGCCATGAGCACTTAGGAGAGGAGCATGAGTCCACTCATGAAAGCAGAGCCCCTGACCTACATGCTCCTCAGAGGGCCCCAGCTCCCAGCACTGCCGGTTAGGGGCTATGGTTTCTAGTCTGGCAATTTAGGAAAGGGCTGGACATTTAAACCATAACACCTACCTGGCCTGTTGGTCTAAGGTGGTGCAGGATTCTTTCTGACACCAGAACCCTGAAGCCCAGGTATGATTTTCCCATCATATTCTGGCCATCCACCAGATGTGTGGCACTACTTGTTATCGCTGTGTTATTGCTGATACTTTGAGTGCTGGTTTTGCTGCCAAAGCCTAACCCTTACAGATAGGGCAGCCCAGAGAGAGGTTGTGGCTTCGCTGCTTTTCACACACCTGGCTTTTTGTGCCAAAAGCAAGATTAGAACCTGTGGCCCTGTCCTCTGCCCTACAGGAGTTATCCCAAGATTTTCACACACATGTGAAAGACACCATTTGGTTGTAGGTCTTGCAGCTTTTAGGAAATATAGCTTGTAAAAAACTCGTTGAGAGAAAACAGATGAAACTTTACATGGCTCCGGGGATTAATAATGTAACGGGGATTGTTCCACTTCTGCTTTGAAGTGAATCTGAACTGGCTGTTCCACCCCCTCTCCTCCTCCTCTCCCACAGCTGTGGAGTTCCCCAGGAGGAAGGCTTTAATGGCTTGGGAGCTGCTCCAAATAGTATCTGCAAGAACCGGAGCTGGAGTAACCCTGGAGACCAACCATGACTGAAGCTGGGATCTGGCCCTTTCCTAGACAAGCAGGAAGCCCAAGCCCAACCCCAGCACTCGCAGACGCATGGCAGCCCAGGCAAGAAGCACACATAAGATGCTGAAGGGATTATCCGCCCCATACCATGCCTCTCTGCCTCCAGAGAGGGGAAACCCATCTACAAAAGCTCGCCTGCGTGTACTCAGGAGCTGCAGACTATGATGAGATGAAGTTAGGGAAGCAAAGAGCCACTGCCATCACCCCCTGAAAAACACCCCTATAAACCTTTCTAAGACTCACAAATTGACTCGGGCCTCCTTGGCCTACAGATATTGCTGGCTATTGGATGCTGACAGTATTTAAGCCTGTTGTATTCTTACTGACAAGTGTGGTCTGTATCTACATAACTCTGGAGCTTGTACCACAGTAAAGAACAGTGGTTTTAGTTTGACTTTGTTTTGTTTGGTTATAGGGTCTTACGTAGCCCAGGCTAGCATTGAACTTCATAGATACTTGAGGATGACTTTCAAGTCTTGATCCTCCTGCCTCTACCTCTCAAGTGCTAGAATTACATGTGAAAGTCTCAGCATACTGTCATACACTCATAGGTTTCAGATCGAGTAAGAGGAAAAACCACCTGCTGCCATATGATTAGAGATATATTAGGTTTCATCAAGCTAGGTACTGGTGGTGCATGCCTTAACTGCAGTACTTGAGGAGGCAGATACATTTGTGGGTTTGAAGCCAGCCTGGTCTATATAGCAAATTCCAAGCCATCCAGGGCTACATAGAGAGCCCTTGTCTCAAAAACAAATAAAGATTTGGTCAAGTGATGTCTCTGTTCCATATTATACATGCAAATGACTGGGAAAAGATGTTGTCAGTTTTCCTTGTTACATGCCCAGTTCATAGCACAGCCCTAGACACATAAGGGGCATCACTATATAGGTGAATGAATGAATTTGAGGATAAATAAACACAGCTGTTCTGGGAGAGAGTCCACAGGTGGCATTTTTGCATAACTGGCCACCATGGTTCAGCATATCAGATCTGGGCCTATGGGCCCCTTGGCATCTGGTGAAGGTCCCTCTGTTCCTCTCCATGGCACCATGCCATCCTAAACTTGTCTCAACAAGTAGTCACTGCTGAGCTGACATCTCTATCACCCTGGCCTCCCTGGTGACTATTGGCTACAGAGGACACTGGGGACTGTGGCAGTCTGAGCAAGTAATCACGCTTTCTTGCCCAGTCCCAACCCCCAATTTGCTGGCAGAAGTTGGTATGCTGGCAGCATCTGCTCCTGTTTGGAACCAAAGCTGCTCGTTGTCATTCTTGATGCCAGCTGGGAGCAGAGCAAAGTCACCAATGCATAGGAGAGTCCAGACCCTCAGGGGCCACCGACTGCCTGGGATGGAACAGAGAGTCTGGCAGGACATGTCTAGTAAAAGAAGCCCATGGGCATTACCCTTCAGCGCTGCTAGAACAGGTTGTCTGAGGCCAGTTCAGGGAGAACAAAGGAAACAAAAACAACCTCCTCCTTTCCCATGTTTCTCACTCCCCTTGTCTAAGGCTACTGCATGAGATAGACTGAGACTAGCGCAAGCAGCCAGTTAGATTTGGGAGATGGTCCTGCAAAGCAGAGGTGAGGTTGCTTAGAGACTGAGGCGGGTCAGGGAGGGAAGTCAATTTGGACTGCACTAAACTCAAGAAGAACGAAGACCAAAGTGTGGACACTGTGCCCCTTCTTGGAATTGGGAACAAAACACCCATGGAAAGAGTTACAGAGATAAAGTTTGGAGCTGTGAAGAAAGGAGGGACCATCTAAAGACTGCCATATCCAGGGATCCATCCCATAATCAGCTTCCAAACGCTGACACCATTGCATACACTAGCAAGATTCTGCTGAAAGGACCCAGATATAGCTGTCTCTTGTGAGACAATGCCGGGGCCTAGCAAACACAGAAGTGGATGCTCACAGTCAGCTATTGGATGGATCACAGGGCCCCCAATGGAGGAGCTAGAGAAAGTACCCAAGGAGCTAAAGGGAACTGCAACCCCATAGGTGGATCATTATTATGAACTAACCAGTACCCCAGAGCTCTTGTCTCTAGCTGCATTTGTATCAAAAGATGGCCTAGTAGGCCATCACTGGAAAGAGAGGCCCATTGGACTTGCCAACTTTATATGCCCCAGTACAGGGGAATGCCAGGGCCAAGGGGTGGGGGTGGGTGGGTGGGGGACTGGGGGGGTGTATTGGGGACTTTTTGGATAGCATTGGAAATGTAATTGAGGAAATTACCTAATTAAAAAAAAGAGCTGTAGACATTTTCTGGGGCTCAGGCATTTGTTCCTTGGATGAGTAGAATATTTACTTCTATATCTTGTCCCCCGGTACAAATGTGTTGCCCTTGACCTATATATTTCCTTGCATTTCCAAATTGTGCCTGTGTTGAGCTAAGTAAGCTTCCAGGGTGCCGGAACCAGCCCTCAAGTGGGCAAGCTGAGAGACACAGGTCCTAGAAGGGGAGGAGATGCAGTACCCACAGAGCTGTCCAGTTAGAAGCTTTGAGTGAGAGACCATGGGTGTGGCCTCAACACATTCTGTATATATATTTACAAATGGCCTAGAAATAGAAGATGTGGATTCCAGGTCTCTTGCACTTAATTGTAAGATCTTTCATGTCAACTCAACCTCATTTTTGTCCACTCAGAAAAAAAAAAGCGAGGGGGAATTCTGTCCATGAAACATTGAAGGATTGCTTGGGGGAATCAGATTACAACAGAGAAGCAAATTCACAGTGTTTTATGTTAATATAATATTCCGGTCCTTTAACTTGTCCAAAAAGCTACTGCATTGCTTTCCTGTCAATATACTCTCCATGGAGAGTTTCCAAGGCTACAAGCTGTCAAAGGCCCTTGAAAAACTAAAAGTACAGTACACTTTCAGATGGGAATATGTCAATGAGTCCACCTGAAATAGGCTCCTGATGTTCCTCCAGGTAAATTGGGCCTCGTGCAAAGAAAGATTATCATGATCTCATTCAAAGAATTCTTCCTATACTTGACTGACCCTACCTAAGCCTCAATTACTCATCCCTCCTCTTCTCAACCTCCTCCCCCACAGAGCCCCCATCTCCTCAGGGGGATACTAACAAGTGTTCTGCCTCCTCAGATCCTACTCATGCTAGTTAGGGTAATGCTGGCTGATGTAACTTATAGACCGTCACAAGTCTGGGCTTATCAATGATAAAAACAAATGGTTTCATTCTTATGTGACAAGCTGACACCTAGAACCTAATTGTGTTGAATACATCTGCCAATTCAGTGATCCAAGAGCCTAGGTGCCTTCTACTGCACACCATCATCATCTTCAACCTGAAGTTCTTTATCGGAGTTCCCAATTTTCAGTCAATTGGAATGGGACAAGAATGTGAAAGATCAAACATCAGAATACGGACAAAGTCGTGAGCGACTGCATGCATGCTACCAGTCTACTAGAACTCAGTTGCCATGGCCATCTTTAGCTACAAAGGAATCTGAGAATGGTACACTACCTTAGTGACCAGGGAAAATAGAAACTAGCATTGGTGACTGGATAGTAACACTGCCCTAACCTTAAAATTCCTATGATCAATCGTTTGAGCTATGATCAATTATTAGAGTTTGGATGCTCAATGTCTCCCTAATGTTCTTATGCTGGTTGTCAGGCTATGGTGCTGCTGGGAAGGGCTGGAACCCTCAGAATGTGGAGGGTAGTGAGAAAGTTATGTCACTGAGGTCATGTCCTTCAAGGAGCTACTGTAACTGCAGCCTCCACCCCATGTCTGCTTACCAGCTTCCATGAGCTCTGCTTTAACACATATTCCCTCCCCTATGCTGCTCTGCCTTGCCACAATCCCAGAGCAAGAGAACCCATCAGTCATTGAGTGAAATCTCTAAAACTGGGAGGTATCTAACCTTTTGACACTGTGGTAAGGTGTCATGTCCAAATGTGTTGAATAAGATTCATAGCTGTCTTGGGGCACATGTGGTCTATGGTCTCACAGATTGGCCATGTCTCTATAAAACAGTCATCCAAACTACATCCTTCCTCATCTTGAGTTGATGATCTCAAATACTTTGTAATAATAACCAAAACATCAAATAACACATCAAAGAAGAGCTGAATTGGATCACATGGGAGTTCAACAAACCAGAAAGCACTTCCAGACACCGGGTCAAGTCAAGGGGCCAAAACAATAAGTCAACAGTCAAACAAATAAGCAAACAAAACACATCACAAAACAAAGCAAGCAAGCAAACAAACAAAAACGGAAGAACACACAGAGATCATAGCCAGTAACTCACTATTGCCTGCACACTGTCCCTTCTACAGTGCTGAAATATATAACATTTTCCCAAAAGCTATGGGTTGACCTGCTTCTGTGTCTTTGCCTATATTGCTTTTACCCAGTGCCTTTCCCAGTTTCATTTAGCTGGTCCACCATATGTCTGCCCCAGTAAACCCACTCTCCTGATATTCAGGCCTTTGGAAAGTCCACACCCTTCAATTGGGTCTGGTGCCACAGCTAGGTTTAATCAACAGAATGCAGTGGTGGTGGCAAGTGGTGGTTCCAGGCCTAACTCCAAAGACCACTTAAGAGCTTCTACTCTGGTGTTCCTGGGATTCTGAGTCTCCAATTAAGACGTTTGGCTGCCTTTCTCTAAAAAAAAAAAAAAAACACATGACATCACTGTGTGGAGAGGCAAAGAGACTCTAAGACCACTTGGAGAAAGAAAAGCTCAGATGAATCCAGTTTCCAGAAAAAATTGCCAGCTGAATTTAGCTAAAGAGGGATTACCAAAAGGGCCAGCCGAAAAGTCACCCGGCTGACCTCAGCCTTGACTGGAGAAGGATTAGCAAACAAAATGCTGCTTCAAGCCACTAATTTAGGGTGATTTGTTAGGCAGCAATAGAAACATGAGGTAACGTCCTTGTCCTTCAAGTTCTGTGCCGGGCTTGAACATAATCTTCTACTTCTTTCCTCTAATTCTCTATCCTCCTTGCTTTGGTTTGAATATAAAATGACCCCATAAGCTAATGTTTGAATGCTTGGTCTTCAACCGAGAGTATTATAATGGGGAGTTTGTGGAATCTTAGAGGGCCCACCAGGCAGATATAGGACACTAGAAGATGGCCTTGAGGATTATGACTCAGCCCCATTTTGCTCTCTGCTTCCTGAATTGTCAAGATGTGAACATGCCAGAAGCTCCTGTTTTCACATACTATGCCACTCTGCCATGTTAACTTGCTTCTGTATAGCATTTTCATCACAAAAAGTAACGAATACAGTTCTCCTAGCATGGCTAGGAACCTTTTCATTTGATGCTTCTCTCAGATCCCATAGAATCCTAAACACACATCTGCTTTGCCAGTTCTCACTTTGGATCCATCATTAACATTCCCATCCCTTTGCCTGGAAGGACTAAACAGTTATTATGCACTTGAACCAAGCCTTGTTCCTTTCTGTGTTGTCCATGCTAAATGCATAAGTAGTGGGTGCTTCAAAATACTTTCTGAAGCAATCAATCACTGTTTCTAATTGGTTCACAAACAGAAATATGGGTTTCATCTAAGAGAGAGAGAGAGCACAAAGGAATAAGAAGGTGTGTTTTCCACCTAAAAATTCATAAATATGATTCAGAGCAGGTCTGTGTGAGGGAACTGTGTTGGGTAATTAGATTCACTTCTCTCAAACTCTAGTTGAAGCTTCTTCTATGTGGAGATATTGACAAGCTAAGAACCACATTTTGAAGATGTCCTTAGAACAAGGGTTCTGCCAACCTGCTGTAATCCTGAGTGATTTGAAAGAGGAAAGAGAGACAGGATCCACCTGGCTAAAGCAATTGACATAGCCAGGTGGACTAGCCACGACTGCTGGCAGTGGACCCCAGTCTGTCTAGTCATAAGTTTCTAATAGGTGTATGTGATAAGGTAGGCAGTGAGAACAAAAGTTATCTGATCTCTGGGTTATAACTATGTAGAGAAAGATGTTGCAAGATCCTGCAGAACTGAAAATTCCAATGACCTTTGTTTAATGATTGCTGAGAGGCCTGGCGATCAAGTACAAGAGAAGCTTTAAACAAGAAAGAGTATGGCTGAAAGATATGATAGCCTCTTATAACAAGGAGAGCCATCCAGAGGATGTCTTGGGGGAGGAGTCCTGATAGCAAGGCCCATATATTTGCAACTCAAGGCTTCAACTCAACATAGTGTCTTGAGTTGTTGAACAACATGAATACAGTACCAGAGGCTGAGCAGAGAAACTCTGTACCTAGACAAGAGTAATAAATTGAAGCCAGGCTCCAATTCCCAAAATGGGGTGTGGTGTGTTTCTCACGATCTAGTCAGCCACATTTTACAATATGGCACTCATAAGGATTGAAGTGAGGCATGTTGGCTTGTCAATAACGTATTTCCCCCCAGGGACAGAAAGTACAATGGAATCCAATCCATTTTTCTGACTACAGGGAAGGGGAGAGAAAAGGAGCAGGGAAGCTGCTGATTCACTCTGATCCCTGCCTGCATGGGACGCTTGTGTGTAAACACTGAAAACTCCACAATGGCATCGTGATTGAATGAAAGCAGGACCTTTCACATTCAAAATACCTGGGTTCGAGTCTCATCTCCATCATTTCCACATTATTTAACTGAAGATACATTAATTATGCACACTGAGTCTCAATTTCACGTTAAGAAATGGAGACACAAATATTATTTCCCTCATAAGGTTACTGCCATGACAAAATGCAGTATAATCTTTGGTAGTGCAAAATGCCTGGCACAAAGTAAATGCTTAAAACTGATAGCCACTCACCCAGTGGAGGGTAGAAAATAATCAAAAGCCAGTGTGAAGCAATTTACTCGTATTGTTAGCATTTGAAATTTTGTGAATGATATAAAAGGGATACTTAGATAAAATTAAGATGTATCCACAATACCGTCAAGAAAAGAGCGATATACTTATTTCCAGTGATTGACAACAGGAAAATATTTTAATATTATTTATTAAGGTTGACAATGTACTAGATTGTGTCTTAAGTACTTCATCTACAAGAAATCACTGCGTCTTCTTAGCAATGCTGCACAGTAGACACTGCTGTTAGCCTCACTTACACATGAAGAGATTCAGGGCTCAGAAAGACTAAACAACTTGCTCTGGGTCGCACAGCTAGTAGGATGCTAAGTTCTAACTTGAGCCCAACCATTCTGGCTAAGCAGCAACCACCATTCTCATAAAAACATCTCTCCTTTGCAGAACATTCCAGGAAGACTGCAAGACCAGAACTTATTTGTAAGCAGGAATTGTTCTGTTATTAAAGAACTTACAAGGGGGACTGGAAAAAAGAAATATATTGTGCGTGCAAGTAAATATTTACATACACCAAAATATTTATGTCCATATATGTGAGTACTGCTTTCCGCAGGGGGAGAGGAAAATGTGTAAATATTTACTCACTGGAAATAGCTGACAAGTCGTTAGGAAATAAGAATATTGATGATGTGCATTGCTTCTGTGTTGTCCAATTGTTTCATCTGGAGTCCATGCACTCATTTCCAAGGTGGACAAGCAATGGTCTTGAAATTGCAAATTCAGGGCTGCTTTGGGAGATCCCTAATGTGGACATGAAACCAATCCCTAAGCAAAGTAAGCCCCACTTGTCCTAAACGCTTATTTTCTAAAAGGCCTTGCTTCTTTCCTGGAAGAATAACTCTAAGACAAAAACTGAAAGCTCTGTCTTTATGACCCAAGCCCCATGCTGTGGGTTCTGGCTGGGATGCACGCTCTGGGAGGTACTTCGGGGCCAACAGTTGGAAGTTATTAGGAAGCAGGTCAAATACTGAATTGGCTGAATAAGTACCCAGATTGGTGATGACCCCCAGACAGAGCCAAAGACTGGAAAATTTTCAAGGATTTTTTTCCATGCATCAAGTGGAATTATGAAAGAAATTATAACAAAAAGAAACTCCAATGTTTGTGTTTATATATCTATATTTCTCTCTCTCTCTCTCTCTCTCTCTCTCTCTCTCTCTCTCTCTCTCTCTCTCTCTCCCTCTCCCTCTCCCTCTCCCTCTCCCTCTCCCTCTCCCTCTCCCTCTCCCTCTCCCTCTCCCTCTCCCTCTCTCTCTCTCTCTCTCTCTCTCTCTCTCTCTCTCTCTCTCTCTCTCTCTCTGTGTGTGTGTGTGTGTGTATAAACTCAGATTTGTAATATAGAATACTGACCTAGTATGTTGGTACAGTCTCATGCCATGCCATTGTGTTTGGTCCTTTTTTGTCAGGAGTTCTTTATAAACTAGATTTGCCATAGCTGGAAATAAAAGAAAAACTTCCGTGCACTTTATGTAACTGACAAAGGATTCATTGTCTTACATGATGAGGAGTTTCAGAGTGCAAGTGGACTGGGGTTGGTAATTCAGTGATCTGTACTTGGTGTCCAGCTCTCTCTTCCTTTCATCTCTCCTTGTGTGTCTGTGCTGTTTTGTCTTATCCTTGGCAAGATCGTCTTATGGTGGCAAGGATGAAGTTCATCTGCAGAAAGCGAGCACAAAGTCAGAGAGAAAATAGGAGAGGTTTGAAATCTTTACTCATCATTTTTAATGTTGAAATCTCTTTCAGAAGCTTTCCCAAAGACATGTCTTGTCATAGCACTGGTCAGAGTTAAATCATATGCCCACATCACAAGCAAAGGGAATGGAACCACATCAGCTAATATATAGGGATCACTAGCTGTCTACCTTGTTAGTTCAGAACTGGGACCTACTTCCTTTGCAGCATGCATCCTCACTAAACAAGAGAAAGCCCATAATAGGATCAGGGTTTTCAGGAAAGGATGAAGAAGGTAAGTAGTCAGTAATGAGGCAGGTGACAGGATCCTCTGCATCCCATGAGAACAAGGAAAGCAAGCTTGGAGAAGGAGTGGCATTGCCTTTGGACTCTGCTCCAGCTGTCACTCACACTCACTGTCATTCCTTCTTTGCCATGCCCACTTTAAGTATCTAAGTGCTATGGCTTTGCTGTTACCAGAGCAGCTGGTTGTGTGGGCACAGTTGATATTTTCCACCAAGCACTCTTCTCCATTTCCTGTCTAGACTATTTAGAAAGGGCCACTTGTGAAAATCCCTTTGTAGGCATTGCTCACCTGCCACTGTCTTGAGGTATCCTCACTTCTCACTCCTGAAGTACTGTCAGATGCCATATTTACCATAGCATGGAGGCCTGCTCAGCGGAACACCTCTACACTAGGCAATAAGAGTCAAGAGGACTATGGTTCCCTTGCTATTGTTTGCTGCATTTGTTTGCCCTTGTCCCTTAAGCTGGTTCCTATACTGTGATTCTGGCTGTTCAATGCTCCCTCCCTCTCTCAAGTTCAGAGTCACTAGCTCCCAGCCCATTCAGCTCCTAGAAAATACCTAGTCTTTTCACTTCAATATAGTATCTCCAACACTTATTTGTTTCTCCAGCCTTCTATGAAACTTTGCCCCAGACAAAAGTGTATATCTGCTTCATTCCCCTTTCTTCAGAGATCACCCCCACCCTCCACCTCCACACACCAGTTAGGTGTTTGTTTTCCATCAGGTTATATCATATGAAGGTCAGTTTCCTTGTTCTATTTGTGAGTTTCCAAAAGATAGAGTCTACACATCTACACGGGCTCTTCTAGGCCTGGTGAAGACCAAAGTATGCTTAGCATGGTATTTGCCATCCTCTGCAGGAGAGCTATAGACATGAATTTGTATGTGCTTTTGTAATGAGATTTTCATAAGCTTTTGTTTATTGGCTAATGAAGGAGGAAAGAGATTTATTCATGTTTGTTTTGTTTATGTGTTTGCTTTCTTTGCTTGTTTAATTTATTTTAATGCTCAGGCAGTAGGAGAGTAGAGCTAAGAGAGACAAGGAAGTGGAGAACAGGCGATCTGCCAAAGACTGCTGGTGGCCTTCCTAAATGTCCTAACCATTCTACCTCTTTTTCTTATTAATGGAACATTTGTTTTCTTCGGAGTGGCAATATGCCCAGCTAGAATCCACACATCCCAGCTGCCTTGTAGCTAAAGACAGCTGCATGTCGTGGCTCTGATCACTAAGATACAAGTAAATGGTGGTGTGTAACGTCTTCAGGAAAGCCTGTGTGGTGCTTTTGTGATGCCGAGGTTTAGGAATGTACAGCTTGTGGCCTCACTTGTTGAGAATACTGCTGACAGCCTTTGGTGTTAACACCTATACGGTTGCCTTGGCTAAAGAAATCACCTACTTATTGGCCTTCAATGACCAGTCAGCATGGAGTCTATATAGCTAACCCCTCCCCCCACGCTCTAAATGTCCAATGAAGTTGGGATGGACTCATGGCCCTACGTTCCCCTCTGCACAATCACACTTCTTCTCACACCCTTCTGTCGGCCTTCATCTTGACAACACTCCCCTCAACACACTATTCTTCTCTGAAGAGTCTGAATCCTTGGGAAGCCAACCCACAACAGCTCTGGAAAGGGCAAGACTCATTCAATTTACAACATCTGTCTTTGGCATCCCCTATTTTTCCTACCTGGAGCACAGATGCTAGTTGTACAGATGGCAGAGAGCCATCTTGTGACCATAAAAAAATAATAAAAGCAAATGCTTCTGGATGGAAGGCACCCACTAAGGAGCTTGGGAGCACTCAAAAAAACACAAAAGAGCACCTTCTGAATCCCACTGCAGTATGGAACTCCAGACATTCCTGCACTGGTCAACTACCTCTGGATTTCTTAGTCCACAAAAACTAAAACATCACACTTTGGCAAAACCACCATTAAGTACTGCAAACATACTTCTATGTAACATAGCCATCAACAGCACTTAATAGTTCAGTTCTGAGACCTTGTGAAAAAGATATTCACCTACTTAGCAGTCCACAAATGAGCTATATGCTCCTACTCTCATTTCTAGGTCTATGTTGGGCAACAGCAATTATATTAAAGAGAACAGACCACGCTTCTGCTCTCATAGTGCTTATATGCATGCAGTGGAAAGACATGGATAGGGTATGCTATTGTGCTTGGGGTTTGCTAGGTTTGCAGTAAAAAAATCACTGGAGAAAAGGGGCTCCAAGTGACTTTATAAATGATACTTTTGGGTGTCACAAAGGTAATTGCAAGTTGACAAGAGTGACAATGGAGATGCCATGGAGGACGGCACGTGAGACTACATGAAAACTTGGGATGTGATGGTGACAGTGAAAATGGAAAAGAGTACATGGACTTGAGTTTTCTGAGGTAAGGCCAGCAGGACAGACCGGTGAACAGCAAACTCCAGATTCTAGAGACTAGAATGAGTTCTCTGCCCTTGAATAAAACTCCATAAGTGTCTGGATAGTATCTGGTCAAAACTGAGAGCATTTACCAATATAGGACAATCCACATGGTATGGACCATGAAGAGTTCTATTGTTTTAAGTTTGCCATGTCTCTCCGATGGTCAAGAGCTAATCTGGACCATCAGCTAATTTGGAGGTTATGAAAATGTGAAACTAAGATCTCTTGCTGTAGGAAGCAAAATGGATTTAAGAGATGAGAATTTACACTTCGCAATGAGACCACATTATCACTAGTCAAGACGCTGATTGTTCCAAAGGCTCATTCCTACAAGCTATGGGGAGTGCTCTGGCAGGTAACTTTGGCTGAGGGACTTCCTAGCACAAGCATAGACATTTTCTAGAACTGCTCTGCTGTAGTCTGAGACTCTTCCAACCCATTTTCTATTCTCCTGCCCATTTCCCCTTCTCCTCCAGCCCTGTCTCTTCTGTGGCTTCAGGCCCCCTTTACAGTCTCGAGGCACATTTTTCCTGCTTCCACCTCCTGGGTTGCTTGTTACACTTCACAGGTATTTTCCTCCAAGAAACTTCCTGTATATCTAATCCAGTATGTTTCTTAAAGGACTCAACAAAGCACCACTAGGAGGAGGATAGTGAGCCTGGTCGAGGAGAGAGGTCTGAGTTGAATTGCTGATAAAAATCTGAACTATAGGTGGTTCTAAATACTAAGTCATGAGCCTAGGTGACATCACCTAGAAAGTATGGGGACAGATAAATGTAGAAGATTATGTTGAGACTAAATTCTGAGGTTATCTTTATTGCAGTTGTATAGAGGACACAGAAAAAAATCAGATCGGGGGCATGGAAACAGAAAGGGGGCTTCAATTAGAATTCCTAGCTTAAGTTGATTGTACGTGATACATTTCAATCTCATTTTCATACGTGGATGTCATGTGCTTTGCTCATATTCACCCTATTGTTCTCTCTTATACCTCCCCTCCACACTTGTCATCTTTCTCTTCCTAAAGAGTCCTCCCTCTGCTCTCATATTTCATATACATTTTAAAGGGTAGAGTCCAGAGTCCATGTATCAGATAAAACATGTGATATTTATCTTTGAGAGTCCAGCTTATTTGTTTAACATAATGATCTCCAGTTGTATTTTCCTATAGATGACACAATTTCCTTTTTCTTAATGATAGGATGAAACCCTATTGAATAAGACTACAATGTGTTATTTATGCATTCATCTGCTGAAAGTTCTCTAGTCTGGTTCTATGTCTTCAATATTATGACTACGGCAGCAATAAGCATGGGCACACTAGCATCTCTGTGGTCTGAGGACTTAGATATTAAGGAAAGGTACATCTGGGTCATATATTAGCTCCAGTTTTAGGATCAGAGGAAATTTCACACTGACTGCCATACTGGATGCCCTAAGTTACGTCCCAACTAGCAGTATATGTTGGCTTCTTTTCCTGATACACCTTCACCATCACTTCTTGTTTATCTCTTTGATGATGGCTGTTCTGACTGGAGGAGGATGGGACGTCAGTATAGTTTTGATGCCCATTTCTCTGACATTTAAGTGCCTTGAGCATTTTTCATATGTTTATTGGCCATTTGTACATCTTACTTTGAGACCTGCCCGTCTAATTCACTTGCTTATTTATGGATTTCATGATTTGATTTTGGGGTGTCTAATGTTTTTAATTTTAATATATTCTAAGGAGTGTGTCAACTCCTGTCAGGCACACAGCTGAGAAATGTTTTCTCTTGTTCTACAGGATATCTCTTCGCTCTGGTACTTGTTTCCCTCACTGTACAAAAGTACTTTTAAGAACCAGGAAATGCTTCTCCAAGTACCAACAGGAGGAATCACTGGGAGAGAGTCCATTGAATTTGGCACTGACACAGAAGGAAGAGAAGGCAAATAAGTGTATTGCTCCAGTGTTAAAAATATCCCTGTTATTATTTCACCTTCTTAAGAAAGAACAAGATGAAAGAACACACTTGCAAGTAAGGAGTGGGAAAATTGTAAATTTTCAGCAAGAGGAGAAATTGGGAAGTAGCTTTATCTAAGGGCAGATAACAAGCTTCAAAGGCAAACTTGCCATATGGTTAGCATGCCTTTTGGATGTTCGTGGTCATCTGCTTTAAATGAAATCTTCAGTCCATTTGGATAAAGACCCACACGAGAAAAGCTGATTTCATAGCAAGAGTACATGCAATGACAGCAAGTGGAGCTAACCAAGAGCCAAGAGATAAACAGTCCCCAAGTGTTGGGCTCTCTCTCTTTCTCCATCTGTCTTCATTATCACAGAGCTCAATGTAACTGTGGTACCCTGGAAGTTCAAATCTGGAACTGCCAGGAAGTAAGTACTTTGTGGTAGAACTGTGGGTGTAACCACAGCTCTCTGGGGAACCTGTCTTTTATGAAGCCCTGGGACAAAGGTCAATAGTTTCTGGTGATGTCCTTCCAAGATGCCAAGGTTAGAAAACTTGATTGTACTTGTTCCAAGACAGTCAAGGCTTTCTCTGCAAATCCCTAGAAACACCAAGAGGAAGCTTTGTGATCCTATAACCTCATTTCCTTACTTCGTATTACAACTTAAATATTGAGATGATTGATTCTAGGCAAGTTGGAAAGGTCCATAATATCCTGGGAATTGGACTAACATTTGAGATGATAGACTTATCTAAAGCAGATTTCCCTCTCTAATATAAATAGCTGAGCTTCAGCCAATCAGTTGAGGGTCTCCATAGAACAAAACAACAACCAAGCAAGAGGGAATTCTTTCCAGAAAATGAGCTAGCTTGTGGGTTTTCAGCTTGCCAACCTACCTTGTACATTTGGGAATTTTCAGCCTCCTTGGCTATTCAAAAAAATTGTTTAAAATAAATCAGTCTCTCTCTGTTTCTCTCTCAATCCCTACCTTTCTATTTTTGCCTGAAGTCTCTACACGCATACATACATACATACATACACACACACACACACACACACACACACACACCACATACACCATACAAACACCACACATACACATACTCTTTTTTCTTTCCAGAGAGCTAGAACATATATATGTATATATGTGTGTATGTGTCTGTGTGTATTTATGTGTGTGTGTGTGTGTGTGTGTGTGTATGTGTGTGTGCTATTCTAATTCTTTGGAAAGCAGAAAAATGTATAGAAAGAAACTTCTACAAACAGAAACACCACACACACACACACACACACACACACACACACATACTCACACATACACCCCGACATGTGTACCCTCTGTCACATGCAAACTAAATGAATGTAAATTTGAAAAAATATTTAAAACAATATCTAACACACCAAATCCATGGAAACTCGTGGCAGTGAGGTTCTTTGCAATAAGATATACCACCCACCACCAAACTAGTGCCATCTTCGGCTGCATTCATAAACATACAGTATCACATCTGAGTTTGCATTATCAGCTCCATAGCACTCTGTGGCTGAGACAACATTAAAGTACATATTGTGTGCTTTTGTGAGCTAGTGAAGGTTCTGAAACTCCAGAATTCTAGATTTTTTTTTTAAGGCAAACATTTAATTGGGGGTGGCTTACAGTTTCAGAGGTTTTTTTTTTTTTTTTTTTTTTTTTTTTTTTTTCCATTATCGTCATAGCAGGAAGCATGGTAGCATGCAGGCAGACCTGCTGGAGAAAGCTGAGATTACTACATCTTGATCTGACTTCAGCCAAGAGTAACTGAAACTTCCACACGGGGCAGAGCTTCAAAGCCCACTACTTCAGTGACATACTTCCTCTAACAAGGCCACATCTACTCCAATAAGACCACACCTCCTAATAATGCCACTCAATGGGCCAAGCATATTCAAACCACCACATTCCTTGACCTACATAGGCTTATTCAAACACATGAGACTATAGCAACCATACCTAGGCATAGAATAATGCAAAATAAATTTAGTCCAACTTCAAAAGTCCCATAGTCTATAACAATCTCAAAAATGCCAAAAGTTCTATTACCATCACTATGTGTCTTAATCTCTGACCCCAGCTTTGTCTGTTTGTTTGTTTGTTTGTTTGTTTGTTTGTTTTGTTTTTAACTTAGTTGACATTCCCGAAAATTCTAGGTTTTGCATTGCTGCCTATGTTCTTGCAAAAGAAGCTAGACTTTGGAGACCATATCTGGTCTACATGAGTTTGTATGCTTTTTATTTTAATGAAAAAGCGGAATCTAGTGTTTTATAGACCTTGTAAGCATAAGGCTTTGTCTGAACCTGGAGGGAATCCGCTTCCTTGCTCCTATCTCCTTTGGTTTTCACTGACATTAGCTTCAGTATCTGGTAGTCTTTTCCTTTGCAGAAGTGTGCTGGACTGACTTTCTCTTAATCTCAGTACTCTTCAAGACTGGTTCTACTTCTTATCCATCTCCCTTGTCTCTTATGATAGCCCTCATCCGAAACAGCATAGGTAAATTCGGCCAGCCTTGTCTTCTTGCTCCATCTCTTTAGCAAGAGTCAGAGCAGATGTCTCAGTTTCATTGTGTTGCTATAACAAAACTCATGTAGGTGAGTAACGCATAGAGAAAAAAGTTGTTTGTCTCCTGATTCAGGTGGCTGGAAAGTCCAAACAGCTTGGCAGATGTTTGGCAAGGACCCCCTTGGCTGTGTTGTCACAACACAGCAGAGAAGTAGAAAGGAAAATGGCCACATGCCCAATGGATGTGTGTGTGAACAAGGAAGAGACCAGGACAGGCTCAGCTCATTCTTTTGTAATAGTCTATTTGTGGGTGAATTATCCCAGACTTTTGAGAACTATATTAACCCTTTCGGAGAGTGGTTTGCCCATTATTTAATCATTTCTTTGGGAACCACCAACTGTTACACTGGGGACATGCTGCCTTCTCATGAAGCTTTGGAGGATGCTCAAACTCTTGGCAAACCTAAGCAAGGGCAGAAATGTCAACATCCCCCCCTACAGAGTAGCTGTCCTGGGTTTAACATGCAGATCATTCAGTGGAATTCCAGATTGGCTGACTGCAAATAGCTGGGCTCTGTGGTAAGAAAACCATGATGCACGGAATTCCTGGCTTTCTATATTTAAAGAAAGATAGTCCTAGGATTTCTCTGAAATACATTGGGGACATTGGGCTCCATTTCCAAAATTCAGCTGTGGTTTTATGTCAAGACAATTCAATCTGAAAGGCTCTCTAAGGCCACGCTGAAAGGGAGAAGCCTCAATAGTTATTGAGATGGGCTAATCATGCCTGCTTTAATCAAATCAGAGAGCAGTCCCACTCCAGAGGAAAATGATTATGTCTGTGTATTTATGTGGCAGATACTTTTCTCCTGTCCAAAGGAACCTAAGATTTGCCTGCTATAACAGCAACTGCTCTAGAGCATGGGTACATAGACATCCTGGAAAAACAGGAGTATATCTCCATGCAGCATAGGGACTATAGCAGAACGGGTTAAATAGATCTTGATCCCTGGAGAATCTAATTCTCAGCCATTCTGCCTGTTCCAAATCAAGAATGAGGAGGCACAGAAAAGGTTTGACACAGGCCAGGATCTCACAGGCTTCTTAACTTGGAGTTTTCTGTTACATCCCCAAAGAATAACATGTCCTGGTTTCCACTCACAGTTACGAATGAGGCATGACGTTGACAAATAGACCCCACCTCCCCACTCAGTCCAGAACACCATTATATGGGCTTCAAAATACTCAGAAACTGAGAATGGGATGGCATCTCAATTCTTGATGTGAATGCTACTGCCATGGCTCCCAAAGATGATATCACCACCAGTGGAGACAACCATCTTGGCTCTTTGTATTGGCAAAACACTCTAACACATTTCCTACTTAGAATCAGAATGTTAGCTCTGGAAGAAATCTTAAAGATCTATCTAGTCTGGGGTTTCTCAACACAAACGCTGCTAGAGGGAGAAGCTCTAAATTCCCCACAAAGGATCAATTAAAATTATATAGATGTAATACACATTTATTAAAGTTTTTTAATAAAACAGTAGAACCCCTTTTAAACGCTCATTCATTTCTTTTTCCATTGCAGTGAAATGTTAGTTCATATTACAGACATTTTATTTTAAAATGAATTTTATAGATTTTAAGGCATGGAGGTTTTCGGTGACAAAAAAATGGTAATCCAAACCATTGTCCTGAAGCAGTGCCAACTTAATGTCAGAAGTCTATTTCAATCTTTCCTGATCCCTCTATTCACAGAGTCAAGACGAACACTGGCATCTCTGGACACCTACACTAACAATAAAGCCATTGGGTCACGAGTCAGTATACAAAGAGGTGCAGTGTCAGGAAAGTTCACTGCTCCATTCAGCTTCTAATGATTTGTATTCACCCCCTGGTGTAATTCGTCATATGCACGCTCAGCTTATTCACACCTCTGGTGTCCAATTTCCATCATTAGTATGGAGTAGCAGTGAAAATGTAATGCAGTACACTTGAAAAACCTGCCTAACCTTGGCCTTTACCACAAATACACCTGTCTTTTGCTTCACAAGTAATCTGAAGGTGGGTGGTTGCAGGGTCCACTAAACTGCTTAAGAAAACCAGCAAACACTTTCCAATTCCATAATCCTCAGCCTAACGCCTTTATTCTCGCTTTTGCTGCCTCGTGATCTGAAGCTTCAGAGATCACTCATCCTTGCTAATATCCAACACTGGAAGCAGGGAAAGGAAACTGGGCTCTATTTTGTGTGTGTGTGTGGGGGGGCTGCTGTCTTATACAAGTTAGTACTTCGCAGTATCCCTCTACTGTGAATTTTCTTACATCTATTTGTTCAGAACCATGTCACACGGTACCAGTCAATTGTGAAGGAAGCAGGATTACTCTAGTTGCCTTGGTGTAAGCACGATTTATCCCCGGAGCTCGCATACATTGCTACTGAGCAAACTATGGTTCTGCTACCAAGGAACGAAGGAAAACAGCCTTTGTCTAAACAACTAACTCCGCCCTGCCCTGCACCTGCCATGAAAATGAGGACGTTCCTTCCTGAAAGAACAGCCGGGAGCTGGTGCCCTGCTTTCTTTCAACACTGGGAAGCCATGAGTCACCTGTGTCTAAAAACACCAAAAGTACCTGTCAGCTGGCACATCGTCTGCAAGAGCTTCTTAAGGTACGCCAGAGCACGTCAGAGCAGAGACAGCAATAGTTGAAGCCAGGGGCCACTGTCTTCCCTGTAATAAAAAAGCTGTCCCTCTGTTCTTCCCCACCACCTTTGAAAGAGGGTGTGTCTGTACTTTGGAGATGATGTCTCCACACTTACACAGCACATATCACAGTAATGCAGAAACTCTTGGCTCTGAAAAACTGTTCCTTCTGAACACATCGCCATTTGCCCTCATGCTGGTCAGTTTTATTGTCAACTCAATACACACTAGGATCATCTGGGAGGAGGAAACTTCAAAAATGAATAAACACTTCCTTCCATCAGATTGGCCTTCAGGCAAGCCTGTTGGGCATTTTCTTGATTAATGATTAGTATAGGAGTGCCCATCCCACTCTGGTTGGTGACACCCTAGGCAAATGGCCCTGAGTTGTATAAGAGAGCAATCTGAACAAGCCAGGGAGAGCAAGCCAGTAAGCAATTCTCCTCAGTGGGCGTGGCAGAACGATTGAGTGGCAAGCTCCATCCAGGTGTAAACAGTAAAACCCTTAAGGCTGGGGGAGGGGAGGCTACACTCCATAATCTCTTTAGTTCCTGCCTCTAGGTTCCTGTCTTCTCCCTTTGGGTTAGATCTGAACTGTAAGTGGAAATAAACCCTTTCCTCCCCAAGATACTTTAGGTCACAGTGTTTAGTAAAACAACCCAAAGCAAACTACGACAGACAGGCCTCCAGGATAGATGCCCAGGCACATGCACCCACAAATTTCTGTGTCTAGTGCTGGGCTTAGTCTAAAACCTCTCCCTCTCAGAAGAGACCCCGTACTGCTCCACCAGTAAACTAAGAAGGGCATAAAACTCTCTTTGCTTAAATGCAGGCTAGAAACACACACACACACAGAGAAAGAGAGAGAGAGAGAGAGAGAGAGAGAGAGAGAGAGAGAGAGATGGTGGCAGCCTCCTCTGCAGTCTGCCAAGAGAGCCATCAAGCTGTCCTGTGGTCCTAAGTTACACCAAAGCCCAAGTCCCATGGCTGCCTTGGTATTGATGGTGTCCTTGTGGCTAGGGCCATTTCCTGTATTCGATTGAGATCTAGCAATAGAGCACACCCAAAGGACTATACTTTGTGCTTCCTTTGCCTCTGTCCAAATACGCAAGTGTCCTTATTACAGCCACACATGCAGCCACTGTCTCCGGCTCATTCTCAGATGTCCTTGGGGTACAGGAATCAGATATAGCTGAGAGACTTTGTCAAAAGCCAAGAAGATAACTATGTCTGTGCCCTTTCTCAGCTCTGCCTTTAAATTGAGGAAGGCTAATACTCCCCTGAATCCTTTAGGGCTATAAGCTATGCTTCTGTGTCCTTCTTCCTTCTCCTCCTCCTGTTTCTTTCTCTCCTCCCCCTCCTCCCAATTGTCCTCCCTCCTTCCTTCCCACCTCTACTCTCCCCTAATGCCTCTGAGAAGCTTTGACAAACAAGAACCAAGGTCAGGAAAATGCTACTGGTTAGAGTAAGAATTCAGCTGTCCATGCTCCCCCACCCACCCACCCACCCCCACCTTCCCCACACCCTGCCAGCCGCCAGGTGTCTAGATTGCAATGTAGACAGGAGATGGATGCTGGTTTTTGTCTGTTCACTTGAGCGAGGCCCCATCACCATCTATGTGTGAGGGGATGAACAGGAACACCTGTCAAATTCCATGCAGAGGGCAGAGTGTGAAGAGCGTGCCCTCTAGATCCCAGTGGGTCTGCTTTTACTGCCCAAGAGCCCTGGGAGGTAACAACTGGAGCTGCCTGGCTACACGCACACTGGAGCTTTACCTTGCTCTCCTTGAGTGTCTGCTGCGCAGAACTACGGGAATTCAGAGGCCACATGCACAGGCTGCTGTTTCCAGCTGCTCGGGAGCCTGAGGACTGTGCTGGCTCAGCCTGCTGGCTAGCAAACCTCTGAAACCCTCCTGTCTTTATCTCCCTAGAGTTGTGATTGCAGGCATATGCTGCCACGCCCAGCTTTTTAGGCGAGTTCTGGGAAATCTGAACTCGATTCGCTGCAAGCACTTTACCCACCGAGCTGTCTCATGTCCCCAGCCCCTGAGTGTACTCTCACAAAAGAGGTCAGGCAAGGACTCTGCTCTAGAGAGATTTGTGGCTTGGTGCCAGAATCCTGAACAATTTAAGTGGGCGAAGGAAACAGCTCTCAAACCAGTGTCAGACAGAAGAATGGTGCCTGCTCTGGTCTGACACAGTTGGTCCTCACCAAAGCTCATGCTGAAGCTTGGTACCTAACAGAGAAGCGTCAGGCAGATAGTGGGATTCAAATCATACTCCTTAGACTCGGGAAGATTCTCCAACCATGATTTTGTCCTCATAACAGCACAGAGCTATAAAGTGAAGCAGCTCCTTTATCTCCTTTCTTTTCTTCCTTTGTTGTACACATGCTTCTCCCATATATACTCACTTTCCCTCTCATGAAATTATGTAGCAAGAAGATCCTGATGCTATGTATCCTCCATTACCCAGAGCCTACTCAAATCCTTCTTCCCTTTATAAATTACCCGGACTCTGGTAGTTTGTTGCAGTAACAGAAAACAAACAAAAACCCTGCAAAAAAGCCTAACTTGCTTACCACTGGTTTGAAGTGACTCTGACTCATGCTCTCCAGTGCCTCTCACAGGACTCTGCAGCACTAGCTGCAGTGGTCCACAGTAGTCAGGGACTTTCCAGGCACCTCTTAGCTGGCCCTGCAGTGAGAGATCTGCATTTGAGAGGCAGAAAAGAACTCCGAAATCAAGAGCTATTCATCTCAGGAGGAAATGAAAACGTCCTGCATTTAAAAGATTTGTACAAGTCCTCCAATCAGTTCAGCAGAGCTTGGATTAGATCTCTCCATTACAAAAGACCTCAAAACAAAGCAGCACTCTGACTATTTCCTGAGCCCCCAGCCAAGCTCGCCTTTTGAATGCCTCATTTCCTTCCCACAGCCATCCTGGGAAGATGGTTCTTTGGGCCTCTCCTCCAGTGAGGAGCTCAGAAATCCATCCTGCAGCCTGAGAATTTATTCAAGGTCACACAGTCTGTGAGATCCAAACCTGAGTTTGTCCATATCTAAGCTCATATCTCAGCACAAGGAAAGATGAGTTTCTTGAATGCCAAGATTACTAGCACCATGGGATGGTGCTGATCCATAGGTAGGACTGCTGGAAATTCTAAGAGAGGGACAATGTTTATATTACTTTCTAGGGAACTTGGTTCTAGTCTTCTTACTACACAACAGCCAAGAGACCAGTATAAAAGCTTTGAGGTCAGTATAAGAAAGAGGATGGAGAAGAGGATGAAAGAGGAGGAGAAGAGGGAGGGGGAAGAGGAGAAGGAAGAGGGAAAGAGGCAGCAGCAGAAGAATGGAAAGCAAAAAGCTAAGAGAAATTGAGTAAATAATCCACTGAATAGATTTAAAAGCGCTCTGAATTTTGCAGCCTGTCATGGCAGAAACACAGGCTCCACTTCTCATGCTATGAGGTGGTCTTCATGGGAATTTCCTCCCAAACCAGGCAACTGAGTTGCAGGGTGTGAGAATGGTTTTCACAAGGGAGCCTCTCCCCCTCCTAAATACATGTTCTTTTACTGTACTGGTAAAGAATTCTCCAAGTGAGGAACTGCCAAAGAAACAATTACAAGGTCTAAAGCAGACTGTCAGGGCCTGTGGGGGCAAGAAAGGCGGGCATGGTGAGTTGCCCTGGGGTCAAGGTTTCAGTACAGTACAACAGTACAAAGGAGAGATCCAAGGAGAAAGGGGAGCTTTAAGCAACAGCAAGAGAAGAAAATTAAATAGAAGTATGTGGAGATTGGAGAGAGGACGAGAGAGAGAGAGAGAGAGAGAGAGAGAGAGAGAGAGAGAGAGAGAGAGAGAGAGAGAGAATGAATGAGCAAGCTGCCTGGGTCCTAGAGAGAAGACTTAATGGACTTGGCCAACCCCACAGGGAGCTCTGGAACTAGAATATTCTTTTGGAATTGGGTGGAAATGGTGAAGCTTTTTAAATCCTCCATGAATCACTTCCTGTATACGAAAAGCACCAGGAAGAACTGATGGAGTATCTTCTTCTAAGGCTACTATGGTGTTCCCAGCAGTCTTGAAGGCAAGTCAGAGTGCTTTGTCAGTATGTCTATCAAAATGCATCTGTGTGAACATATCTGTGTCTGAGCATGCGTATTTGGCAAGTATGTGAATTATGGCAACTGTTCTCACAATTGGAATTGGGCTCCATTGCTGAGTTGTCACACAAACCAGTGAAGTCCATCTTTTTACTGCCTCTGCCAGCGCAAGGAGGATATATACCTCAGAGAAACTGTGAGCACCAGGTCTGCCCACAGAGACACTGAGAGGTGGAGTGCAGAGCCACTCACCAGTAGCTGGCAGGTCAGGAGCCTGAGAGGCAGACTGAGACCAGCTTGGAGAAGCAAAGGGCAGGAACAGTGACATAGGAAGAGATCTTGGAGTGATGGCTAGTGATTATTGTCAGCAGGACAGAATCTGGAGTCGCTAGGGAGATGGGCCTCTGAGGGATTATCTTGATTATGTTAATTGATGTGTAAAAACCCATCTTAATTATGGGCTGGACCATTCCCCAAGCAGGAACAAATGGACTGTATAAGGTGGGAAAGAGCTTCACATACTCCTCCTGTCTATCTACTTTTTTAATAGACTTTTATTAGATATTTTCTTTATTTACATTTCAAATGTTATCCCCTTTCCTAGTTTCCTCTCCGAAAATCCTTTATTGCCTCCCCCTTCCCCATGCTCCCCAACCTACCCACTCCTGCTTCCTGGCCCTAGCATTCCCTTATACTGGGGCATAGAACCTTCACAAGACCAAGGGTCTCTCCTCCCATTGATGACTGACTAGGCCATCCTCTACTACATATATACCCAGAAGATGCTCCAACTTATAATAAAGATACATGCTCCACTATGTTCATAGCAGCTTTATTTATAATAGCCAGAAGCTGGAAAGAACCCAGATGTCCCTCAACAGAGGAATGGATACAGAAAATGTGGTACATTTACACAATGGAGTACTACTCAGCTATTAAAAAGAATGAATTTATGAATTTTTTAGACAAATGGATGCATCTGGAGGCTATTATCCTGAGTGAGGTAACCCAATCACAAAAGAACACACATAATATGCACTCACTGATGAGTGGACATTAGCCCTGAAGCTCAGAATACCCAAGATACAATTTGCAAAACACATGAAGCTCAAGAATAAGGAAGACCAAAATATGGACACTTCATTCCTTCCTAGAAGGGGGAACAAAATACCCATGGAAAGAGTTACAGAGACAAAGTGTGGAGCATAGACTGAAGGAATGACCATCCAGAGACTGCCCCACCTGGGGATCCATCCCATAAACAACCACCAAACCCAGACACTATTGCAGATGCCAACAAGAGCTTGCTGACAGGAGACTGATATAGCTGTCTCCCGAGAGGCTGACATATACAGAAGTGGATGCTCACAATCATCCATTGGATGGAGCACATGGTCCCCAATGAAGTAGCTAGAGAAAGTACACAAGGTGCTGAAGAGGATTGCAACCCCATAGGAGGAACAACAATATGAACTAACCAGTACCCCTAGAGTTCCCTGGGACTAAACCACCAACCAAAGATAGCACATGGTGGGACTCGTGTCTATCTGATTTTTTTTACTGTAGATTTGATGTAACCAGCCTGGAGAACGCTTTTCCACTCCACTGAGACTTCCCTGCCCTGAGGAGAGCTGTGTGAACCTCTTCCTTAATCTCTTGCTTTTGTCTAGGTGTTTTGACACAGCAGCAGGAACAAACAAACAAAATAACAAGAAAATACTAAAACACATGACTAGAGACTGAAACTCTGAGATGAAATGAAATGGAAGAGGGGGATGATTGACACTGAGCAAAATATGAATCAGACAACCAACAAGCCAACCACACACACACACACACACTTTTTCACACACACACACACACACACTGAGGCACAGAGACAAACAGAAGAAGCAAAAAGAGGTAAAGGCAGGTGGAAAGAGACTGAACAAATATAAACATAAGCAAAGAGATACAGAGCAGAAGGGTAGGTAGATAGGAAAGAGTAATGAAAAAGAAGATGACAGAGAAAGACCAAGAGGGGATGTAAAGGGTCGTCGAGGAGGGAGACTGAAGGAGAAAAGGAAGAACTTGGGAGGGCTAGGCACTGCTAGGAGTTCATTAATGTGAAGGAAACAGACTATCCCTCAGAACCCCTTGGCCCAATGAAAACATTTCTTTAGAAATTTCATGTTTGTTTGTTTGTTTGTTGTCATCAAATCCTAGTGACTGTACTAAGTTATTTCTGACAAGAATGGCAGACATAAGCTTCCATCCAGGTCTCTAGAGCAAAGAGGAAAACAGGTGGGTTGAGGGAGGCTTCTGTGACCTCTTGGAAGTCATGGTGATCAGGCCTGTGTTCCATCTCTGCCACAGACTCCTGGAGCTTCTTCCCACACAGTTCTCCTACACACACTTCTCCAGCCCCAGACTTCCCAGAACACTCACCTGAACATACAAACTACTCATGTAACAACTGTCTGAGATGCAGAGCATTCCAATGCCAGTGAGGTGTGAGGCCAGCCTGACAAGACTCCTCACAGTGGTCTGCCATAAAGGAAAATCACTGTTTCTGCAGATAGACTACAAGATGACAAGGAATGGAGCAGAGAAAGGAAATGAAGACGGACCCCCAGTAAGCCTGACCAGATAATAGGAAGTGAGCAAGATATACTCATAAAGCAGACAAAACACTGAAGTCCAGGAAAAGGCTTTAAGATACCGGGAGTGAGGGAGAAGCGCATGCACAGAGTTACCATCTGAAAATGCAGTGTAGTTGTGAGGATAACATGCTATGACCCTTAGGGAAGTAAGGAAAATAGCTCTGCTATTCTATGCAACTATAGTGAGCTAGACCAAGCCAGACCCAGCAGCTGGGAATGAATTAGGTGGTGTGTGTGTCCAGGGCATACTTGTCTTCTTCCTGAGAGATGCTTTCTGATGACTCAGTGAAGTCTAAAGCTACATAGAAGAGGAATTCAAGACAGGGGCCTGCTGCTCTGTCAACTACATCACTGAGGTTGTGGGTGGTCAAAGATGGGGAAGGAATGGCATTCATTCCACAAGGATCCAAGCCTGTTCTTTCTGTGCAAAGTTCCAAATGTGCTCACCGTGTATTAGCCTCTTGCCCTACTTCTGACCCCACTTACCAACACGTTTTGTCTGTGTCCAGTGTAGCCCTAGTTCCATTGGCCACCATGGGGATCAGGCCTGTGTTCCTTCCCTGCAGCAGACTCCTGGAGCCTCCTCACACCTAGTTTTCCCAAGCACATTTGGAGAACACAACAGATGAGTACCTCTGCCCAGCTCTGCCTGCAAACGCAGCACACACTCTGGAGAAGTCACGTGTACTACTTAATGTTTGTTAAAACTGACATATCCAAAACCGAGGATCCACGATTTACATAGGCCTATGGGCCACTTGAGCATCTTGTTAAAATTCAGGCATAAAAAAATCAAAAACCAAAAAACAAAACAAAACAAAAAATCCTCTGGGAAAGGCAAAGGATTCAAAACCTCAGACTTGTTCCTGAGTGATGCAGATCCGACTGGTCCATGGACCACATTGAATAGCAAAGGGCTTATCTACTACAATATACCTGGACCTATTCCTACACACCTATCTCTTTACTGTTACAAATGCAGGGACCACATACAAGGGCTGCCACATACAGCAGGCAAGAATAGTGGACTTAGCGTTTGTGTCAAGAAAGCAACATGTTATAACGGAGAGAAGTGCCTTTGGATCTAAACCATCCTAATCTCTTGTTCTCCTTCTACCATGTACAAACAATTTGGTCTTATTTAAATTCACTTGAGTGTCTGGCTCCCAGATGCCTAATTTGTAAAATGGACACATTAGACATTGCAGGGTCGTGGGAGAGAATGCAAAGGAAGGAAGTTACAGGTGAGTCTGGCTAAGCCTGTGACTCTTATTTTGACCCCTGCTACCTTCACCTTCTTTAAATGCCAGTACATAATATCTGAATCATGTGCTTAGCAATCAATCCTATCCTGATGACACATGCCACCTGTAGACTCTATGTAAAATTTTATGTGTCCTGGTGATCGTTACTGGATTATAAGTTTGTTGTCAAATTTTTTTGATATAGTCATTTTGAATTTAACTATTGCCCACTAAGGACAAATTTCATGAACAAGTGAATGGATAGATGGACGAATTAATGAGCTGGGTGGATGATTTTGTGTTGGAGAGTTGAATGGACAAATGGATATATGAGCAGAAGAATGAGTAGGTTGGTGGGTAGATAGATGGGTTTATGAATTTATGGATCCAAGCACGGAAGGGGAAGCATAACATAGGAATGTGTTGATCCTACTCTAACTGTCCTGTGAAGCATGCTTCTTGGTAAATTTGTAGCACTTGGCTCAATCTTTCTTAAGCCATTAGTCCCCTCAAGTCAAGGTGAGAGCTACAAGCCAAGCTGTTGGTAAGTTGCCTGGTGGTCAGAGAGGACATTAGTTATGGAAGTCTCAGCCAAGAATGACACCTCTACTAAGTCATGTGAAAGAATCATATATCAAACTGTGGTTTTCCCATCCTGGCAGGAATGAGAGAGTCCCAGCTCCTACCACATTGCTTTGGATATGGAACAAGAACTATGAGATTGCCACTGCACAGGCGAGGCTAGTGTCTGTTTATAAAGAAGAGTTTCTAGCTAATTACTGGCTGTTGAAAAAATGACCCACCCACCAGGAGAATTGTTGCTTGTATCCCATGAGTGCTCTGGGACCAAGCTTTTTCTCCCATAACAGACCTGGTTCCAAGGACCAGGCCTACTATTAAATCTGTCCTTACTAGAGAAATCAATCAATCCATTTCAGCAGAAAAAAAAAAAAGCTTCCTATTCAGATGTGAGTTCAATGAACAGCTAACTGGATATACCAAGGAGGGTGAATTTGTTCCTGGAGCCTTAGGGGAATGATACTCCTGCTCACTGGAAAAACATGTGTCTTTGGGATGAGGATTCAAGATGACATTTACCAGCCTGTTGCACTCACTTTCCAGCTTTTTGGTTTTTATTACTAATTGTTACAGCATCACATTTTCTCTCTTTGATTTTGGGCAATTCCCTTGACTTTATGAGAGAGTCCAGACTTTGATCCGGCAGCCCTGGAGAACAATTGGTCTTGGGGGTCTCATCTTTCTTCTCAATGCTTTAAGCTAGCTTCTTCCTGGTTTCTATCCAAGGAAGGATCGTCAGCTTTCCCAGCTCTTAAATGAGGGGGCCTGTCAAGATGATAGCCTCCTTCCAGCTCTGTGGGTCCATACATTAAGAGGCTTCTGTTTTCAATGCAGATATCCATCAAGTGTCTCCTCCACATATTGAGGCTGAAGCATGAGAAAGATATCACTGAGTAGGCATGAGAATGTGAGAATTTGAAAAAGAAGGATAAAGCCACTAGGTTTAAAAGTCATAGAACATTCAAATAACAACAAAGTTTGGAGGTCTCCAGAGCTACTCAACTCCTTCATGCTATAAACAAAGAAACTACAAGGAACGAATGTGCTCTTGCCTTTTGTTCCTCCTTGAATAAAATAGGTGATTAGACAGATATTGCAAAAATACCATTCATATTAAAAAGTTGTGTAGTGGTTGCACTTAAAGAAATTCATGTTTGGTATCTCATCCTGGGTTACCATGTGTGATAAACTTTTCCATATCCTCCTTGCCCAATGAGCTACATACACCTCATAGCATTTACTTCTTTAAGGACCAACTTTTATACTGGCTGTGTGATGGCTTTAGTAGATGTAACACTCGCAATTGTGACACAAGCAGAAACCTACTCATAGTTTTCCCATCGATCTGTCACTACTTCTCCTCTTATACACTGACTACTGGACATTCCCTCTCAGAGCCTAGTTACCATACTGGAAGAAGACCAAGACATCTGAAAGAGGATCAGGGCTCTCAACCATAGCCCCAGCTGAGCTCCTAGTAGAAGGGCAGCACCAGATTGCTAGCACATGGGGGCACCATCTTGGGAGTGACTCCTCCCTACAAACTGCCCTGATGAATCTTCCCAGAAAATGCAGACAAGCCTTTTGCATCAAATATAGCTAAAAGTGCATAATCACCAGCAAATAAATGTCTGCTGTTTTTTTGAAGCCACAAACATTTAAGGTGGATAGACACACAGCAATAGATAACTGGTACACCACAGCCACACTCAAAGGAATGTTTTCTACTTGAGCTTGACAGTATTCCTAATGGAGTTCTCTATACTCTCTCATGGCATTTCTTCTCTGGGTTCAACTGAGTGCTTCAATCCTGTTGTTTTGGGGACTAGCACCTAAACAGCTTCCAAATTCCACCTCTGCCATAATAATAGACAGTTTGGTTCTCTGTGCATGTGTCTTTGTGAACATAAGTTTATTTTCTTTCCCTAAATAAATCCCTTTTTGCATAGATAAATAAGGGCTGATGAGCTAGAAAGTGCTGATTTTGGAATAGGCCCTATAGTTTGCTTGCTTATCAGGTGCTATGGGCTTTGAATGCATCAAGGTCCCAAACCTAAAGGTTAATGTTTTGACACGGAAAATCCATCAGTCAGAGGGTGAGGACGAGGGGACAGTTTGCATTAATTATGTCTGACTCTTAATTTGAATCAATGAAAATGCCAGAATGACAGAGGTGTTTGGACTGAATTATAATTAGCAAGACTGATACGGGGCTGAACAAAGAGGCATAGGGAGGACGACAACTGTGTCTGACAGTAGGGAAGAGGCTGGCAAGGCAGAGCTGCAGTCAGAGAGGCAAGCAAGGTAAAGAGCCTTGGCCAGAGTGAGAGGCAGCTGAGAGGGAAAGGCTCCAAAGGCCAGGCAAGGCAGGGAATAGAGCTTGGAGGGACATGGTCTCTCAAGAAGTCTTAGAATGGCAGAGCTATCTAATCTAGAAATGGTTGGGAAACGGACCAAGGTGTGGATGCTGTCTCATGTCAGGACTTGTCTCATTTCTGGGACAAATGTGTTCCTTGGATTGTTTTATATCATCAGCCTCAGTGAACCAATTTCCTCTGCAGAAAGATGAAGTAAATCTCAGAGACTGGAGGGGCTTTGGCCAAAGTCACACACTCGCTGAGAGGCCGAGGTCATGGGATATATATGTCTTCTATCCCTATCTCACCCCAAATTTGACATTGACCCAGGTCCCAGTATTTGAAATATACATACACATTAATTTTCCTGATATATTTCAACCCTTTAGTGGGGGCAGGATATGGTAGAGAAAAAGACAGAATGGGTTGAGAGCTGAATGGTGGTCACATGACTAGACTACGACTTAACAATAGGTGCAAGGGGTAGGCAGCTGGCCTATTGTAAGGAGTGACAAAACTAGGGGAATTTGCTCTAAATGCTTGCTTAAATTTTTACCAGAAAGTCATTTATTCAGACTAAACATTTCAGTCCTTCTATGGTCCTTTTAAATTATGATTTCACCATATATTTTTATTTGTGTCCATGTACACATTAGGGGACTGTGGGGGAATATTCTTTTTTAAAAAAATTTTATTAGATATTTTCTTCATTTACATTTCAAATGCTATACCCAAAGCCCCCTATACCATCCCACCCCCTGACCTGCTCCCTAACCCACCTATTCCTGCTTCCTACCTCTGGCATTCTCCTGTACTGGGGCATATGATATTTGCAATATCAAGGGCCTCTCCTCCCATTGATAGCCGACTAGGCCATCCTCTGCTACATATGCAACTAGAGACACAGCTCTGAGGAGTACTGGTTAGTTCATGTTGTTGTTCCTCCTATAGGGTCCCAGACCCCTTTAGCTCCTTGGGTACTTACTTTCTCTAGCTCCTTCATTAGGGGCCCTGTGATCCATCCAATAGATGACTGTGAGCATCCACTTCTGTATTTGCCAGGCCCCGGCATAGTCTCACAAGAGAGAGCTATATCAGGGTCCTGTCAGCAAAATCTAGAAAAATTTCATCATATCAAGAAGAAACCATGAACATGTAGGTCTTTTCAGATTGTAAAAATCTAAGAGAAAGAGTTCCCATAAGAGGAGGATATAACCAGGTGGACTTGGTGACCTGCCTACAATTCCAAATGTGGGAGGCTAAGACAGAATCTCCAGAGCAAGGTGGCTAGTAAGACTATATTGGTGAGCTCTGGCTTGGATTGAGAGATCTCATCTTAGTAAATAAGTTAGAAGACTGATCAAGGGTGAGTCTAGATCTCAACTTCAGGCCTTTATGTGTGTGGCCACACAGGACACAGGAGCACATGCAAACATTCACTCACACAATCTCACACACATGAAAATGAGAAAAGATAAAAAGGACATATTCAGTAAGGTGAGCTGTTTCCTAATATGGGCATTTCTGCACTGAACACCAGAGTTCAGTGGCTACCAGTGATATCATAAAGTATGTTGTAACAAAGCCCTCTCAAGGATAACTTCATAGGTGGGTGAGAAGGTTGGTTATTTGGAGAGCCTCGGGCCAACAGAGAGGGCCAGCTGAGCCAAAACCTCCACGCAAACATCATGGCCAGGAAAATGCAAAGGCGAAGAAGACAGAAAAGAACCTGCTCCCAGAGAGGTGAGCTTACTGTTAGCCTTGTAGATCGTTTCCTACGAGAGGAAAATCATTCCAGACGCCTGAGCTCTTCTGCACTTGTACTCCTCAAGAGTGTGCTCGAGTACGTAACATCGAACATCCTTGAACTGGCTGGTGAGGTGGCCCACAGCACTGGCAGGAAGTGCATAGCTCCAGAGGATGTACATCTGGTGGTACAGAGCAACGAACAGCTCCACCAACTCTTCAAACCAGGTGGCACATCAGTGAATGAGCCACCAGAACCTGATGACAACTGATGATGCCTGGGTCTCAAGAGTCTGGAGGTTCACCACACCTTCGGCCTCCCCCTGCCCCAGGGTCCTTCTAGCTGGGGGAGCAAATCACATATGCTAATAAAGCATTGAGATTGAACCCCATTGATCCTGGCTCCTTTTGTTTCTTCATTTTGAGCTAGAGGTTGCTATGAACCACCCGGGAGGGTGATGGTGGGTTTGAAGCTGTCGTTAATGTGGGGAACTTGATTTCCAGAGGAAATTTCTAATAGGGACCATGTAGGCAGTCGTCTTGGTGGGAGGAGGTGGTGATGTGTAAGCACTTTTTGGCCCAGTGGCAGTGGGAGGATTTGGCTAAGGTAGAGGGCAGAGAAGCTGTCCCGGTAGTCTGTGAGCCCACAGGCCTTGGAAGGCCAGGAATTTGGCTTCAGCCTCCCAGGCACATTGGATTCCCAATGAGATGCTGCTAACTGGAGATGGGTGGATTGAAGACATGGACTGTGGTAGGAAAGTCTTCCTTGGAGGTTAGGTCTCAGGTTAGAAGATGATGACTGTGGGGTGGGGGAGACCATGTATGGCATAATGTTGGCGTGAGGTTCAAGGGTCAGGAGTCTTCCCTCAGCACTGAGCAATGATGGTGAAACCAGAAGAGAAAAGCTGGAAGAAGACCCCATGGGAAGACCAGCAGGCTCGACTAACTAGAACCCCGAGATCTCTCAGATACTGAACCACCAACCAGACAGCATACACTAGCTGGTCCCAGGCCCCAAACACATAGAGCAGAGGACTGCCTGCTCTGGACTCAGTGAGAGAAGATGCACCTAACCCTTGAGAGACTTGGAGCCCCAGGGAGTAGGGAGATCTAGTGTAGTAGGGACATCTACTTGGAGATAGGAGAGGAAGTATGGGATGAGGAACAGTCAGAGGGCAGTCCTAAAGGGGGATAACGACTGGACTGTAAAAAAAAAAAAAGATTAAAAAATAATAAAAATATACAAAATAGAAACTATAGGTGGTTTTCCTTTTTAATTTTTAGAATGTCTGCCTCATTACAAAAGGATTTATACAAGAATTAGTAGGTATATAGTGCTATGAGGCTGTGTAGATATATGCTTCTATAGTCTTTTCTTTTTTTCTTTCCTCCTCTTTCTCCTCCTCTTCCTTCTCCTCTACTTCCTCTTCTTAGGTTTTGAAACAGGGTCTCTCTACAGAGTCCTGGCTGTCCTGACTCACTCCATAGACCAGGCTGACCTTGAACTCACAGAGATCTGACCACCTCTGTCTTTGAGTGCTAGAATGCGCCCTCTGTCTTAGGCACACTGGTCATCTAAATAACAGTAGTGGAGAAATGCTACTGTCTAACTGCCTTGTAATTCAAGCAAGTCTAAATAGTTACATAGTATTAACTAACTTATTTATGAACATCTTCAGCGCTGTTCTCAGAAGGGAGCTCTGGGTTTTCAGTGATAGGATATGTCATAAAACAGTGCAGGACCTGTCATCAGAGGCTGAACCTAGGTTTTAGAGAGTTTTCATGTATTATGTATAAACACGACCCCTAATGTTTCACAGAACATATATGGGATAACTGACACTCAGGAGCTGCTCCAACTTAGCACTGGGGCCCCTGCCTCTAAATGTCCACATTTGGAGTGTTCACTTTTCATCAGCTCCTAGGCTTCTGCCGCTGCTGGCCTTTTAGACAGAACTTCTCAGAGGCTGTCCAGTCAGCTTTCATAACAGAATCAGAAGAGTTTAGTTTCAGGTCCTAGGGTACCACTTTCTTTTCATGTGATCTTGACCACTTTTGTTTCCTCTGAACAGTGGCATCTTTCTCCTTCCCTGCACACACATGCTCAGGCTACTTTTCTTTCTTGTTTTAAGGCATATTTATTAGATATTTTCTTCATTTACATTTCAAATGCTATCCCCAAAGTCTCCTATATCCTCCCCACCCACCTTGCTCCCTAACCCACACACTCCTGCTTCCTGGCCCTGGCATTCCCCTGTACTGGGCATATGATCTTTGCAATACCAAGGGCCTCTCCTCCCATTGATGGCCTACTCTGCTATATATGCAACTAGAGACACAGTTCTGGGGGGAGGTACTGGTTAGATCATATTATTGTTCCTCCTGTAGGGTCACAGACCCCTTTAGCTCCTTGGGTACTTACTTTCTCTAGCTCCTTCATTGGGTGCCCTGTGTTCCATCCAAGAGATGACTGTGAGCATCCACTTCTGTATTTGCCAGGCACTGGCATAGCCTCACAAGAGAGAACTATATCAGGATCCTGTCAGCAAAATCTAGAAACATTTCATCATGTCAAGAAGAAACCATGAACATGTAGGTCTTGTCAGATTGTAAAAATCAAAGAGAAAGAGTTCCCATAAGAGGAGGATATAACCAGGTGGGCTTTGGTGGCCTGCCTACAATTCCAGTTGTGGGAGGCTAAGACAGAATCTCCAGAGCAAGGTGGCTAGTAAGACTATATTGGTGAGCTCTGGCTTGGATTGAGAGATCTCATCTTAGTAAATAAGATAGAAGACTGATCAAGGGTGAGTCTAGATCTCAACTTCAGGCCTTTATGTGTGTGGCCACACAGGACACAGGAGCACATGCAAACATTCACTCACACAGTCACACACACATGAAAATGAGAAAAGATAAAAAGGACATATTCAGTAAGGTGAGCTGTTTCCTAATATGGGCATTTCTGCACTGAACACCAGAGTTCAGTGGCTACCAGTGATATGATAAAGTATGTTGTAACAAAGTCCTCTCAAGGATAACTTCATAGGTGGGTGAGAAGGTTGGTTATTTGGAGAGCCTCGAGCCAACAGAGAGGGCCAGCTGAGCCAAAACCTCCACGCAAACATCATGGCCAGGAAAATGCAAAGGCGAAGAAGACTGAACATAACCTGCTCCAAGAGAGCTGAGCTTCAATTTCCTGTTAGCCTTGTAGATCGTTTCCTTTGAGAGGGAAACTATTCCAGACACCTGAGCTCTTCTGCACTTGTATTCCTCACGGATATGCTCCAGTACTTAACATTGAACATTCTTGAACTGGCTGGTGAGGAGGCCCACAGCACTGGCAGGAAGCGCATAGCTCCAGAAGATGTACGTCTGGTGGTACAGAGCAAGGACCAGCTCTACCAACTCTTCAAACCAGGTGATACATCAGTGTTTGAGCCACCGGAACCTGATGACAACTGATGACCAAGGGCCTCATGTGTGGGAGAATATTCTTGTGGAGGCCAGAAGACACTGTGGAATACTCTGGAGCTGATTGTGAGCCACCAAATGTGCCAAGAATTGAACTAAGGTCTCTGGAAAAGCACTGTGTTCTCTTATATGCTGAGCTATCTCTCCAGCCACTCCTTTTCATATTTATTTATTTATTTATTTATTTATTTATTTATTTATTTGTATGAGAGACACAGAGAAAGACAGAGCCAGAGACAGAGAGACAGACACAGAGACAGAGACAGAATGCCATGTAGATACAGGTCAGAAGAAGGTGGTGGATCCCTTGGAACTAGAGTTACAGATGATTGTGAGCCACTGGATATCAGTGCTGTTGACTGAACCCAGATCCTTTGAAAGAGCATAAGAGCATCAAGTGTTCTTAACCAGTGATCTACTTCCTCAACTTCCTTTCTATGGGCTAATATAATATAATATGATATAACACACACACACACACACACACACACACATATATATATATATATATATATATATATATATATATATATATTCCAAAAGGTATTATGAAAGTAACTCCTTTTCATCTTACTATAAATGAACATAATCAACGCATTTACTCTCACAGGCACATATAGGGCAAATCCTAATCCCAAAGCAGGGCCTGAAGCCTTGCATTTTCTAGGGGGCTAGAGACATACAATAACAACCGAGTTGATGCCCTTCATGGAGCGCTCTGTTCCAGGCCCATTTGAACCCAATTCTTCTTCTCATAGTGTTCTCTCCAGAGCGAGAAGCCCCATACCTTCCCAAAGTCACCCAGCAAGAGCGGGTGAAGAGAGAGGACAGTGCCAGATCTGCCTGCTTCTCAAGCACGAGCGCTTTCAAGAACCCTGCCTGTGGCCTCACAGCAATGCACCCGGGTAAGTGGACACAACTGAAAGCAGTGGGTCCAGGTGAAGGGATGGAACGAGGGCATCAGATATCATTTAGGATGGGGCAGGTGTTATAAACCAAGCGACAATTTGAGGCAAAAGCCCAGGAAGATGAAAGCATAATGTTTTCAGGAAACTGTAAGGAGTCCATCATGACCAAAGCCAAGAACTTGAAAGAAATCTGCTCACAAAAGCAAGCTCTGTAGGCGGGCAGGGCCCAGTTCTCCCAGAGCGCTGCGAACAAAATCTGGATTTTATCCTGAGCTTGGCACAAATCTTTGGCCAATGTTAAGCATAAGAGCTTTGGCAAGGACAGAGCTTTGAAGTCTGGGACTCCTAGAGCACACTGCTTAGGAGCACAGGCCCTGGGGTCAGATCTGGATTCCATCCTGCTTCATGCTACAGAAGTCATTCATTTTTCTCTTGCCTGCTGGAATGTAAGCTCTCTGAGGTCAGCACCCCCTCTTCTTGATCTCTGCTGTAGGCAAAGAAATCACTAGCTTACCATAGAATGTTAAGGAAACACAGTGACTATTTCCCCAAAGCCATCCTTATTTTTTCTGGACATACACCAAGAAGGAGGTGATAGTCCCACCCCTTTTTGTAGGTATATGTGGCCATGCATTAAAGTTTCCTCAGTAGGATGCAGGATGTGTGTGTGTGTGTGTGTATGTGTGTGTGTGTGTACATTGCCACACATTGCTTTTGGAGCTGCTTGCTTATTTTACCTTTTTACAAGCTAGAACCCAAGTGTGGTCCCAGTCTGGCTTTGACCCTTTAGATGAGCACAATAAAATGGCAGACGGCAAAGTACAAAAACACAGGGTCCTGGATTTCAGAATAACCACCTACAAAGCTAAGCTACTGACCTGAGGGCTTTCTCAAGGAGAACAAATAAGGTAAGTCTGCTGAGCCATAGTGCTAGAGGGGCTTTACGTTACAGTGGCTAGTCTTTACTAGTACTGACTTAGTGAACAGCCTCTGAATGAAGTGTATGCAAATGTTGTCAGGGTCTTGTTTTGCTTGTCCAGCCTGACAATACCTTAAGTGCAGGGGCTTATGTTTGTCTACTGTCCTGAAAGCACCTAGATTGGTGGCAGGCTTGTGTTGAATTGAATTAAAGGCAATAAACTCAACTCTGACTAGACAAGTCTCCCTAGGCCTATCTCAGGAGTCTGCTTTGCCAAAATGAGAGGATTGTCTCTTCCAGACTAACAATAGTTAGAGTTTGAAGCTCTTTGGACAAGAAGGAGCTGCTAACGGAAGGAAAAGGAGGAGGCGGCACCACAAAGGTAAAATCCTCTTGGGTGACCCTAGGAAATTTGCAGAATTACAGCTGCCAGAGCTCAAGATTTGCACCACCACGGCTAAAAAAGTCACAGGGGAGAAAGGGGACCCCTCTCTGCGGAGAGAAGCACGCTAGCACTAGTAATGCATCAAATTTAACAACATTGCCACAGACATCCCCAAATCCTGTGCTCCTGAGAACTCGTTAGTTACATCGGATGTGACATATGGGTGGGTAAGAGAGTCTGGAGCCTAGAGTCCTGTAATTAACCAATAGCAATCAGGAGTGAGGGCAATTCCAGGGGAACTGTAATTGTCTGGAAGTTCTGGGTGCCTGCAGGCTGAGCCGCAGGCCAGAAACCCAGCCAGCTCTGTCCCCAGGAATCACAAAGAGCCAAGGTCATGGTTGCCATTTTAAAAGGGGTCCTTTCTCAGAAAGCTTGAGATCACAGCAGATTGCAGCAAGTGAGAATTTCCTCTGATGTATGAGTTTGCATCTGGCTGGCACGAGCCTGCTGGTCCTGGGGACATTCCCACAGAACCATGCAGTTAATGTACAACCTGCTGGGACTCCAGGAAGTAAATGGTACCAGGTCTGGATGACGAGTGTCATAGGCTGTCAAGCCAACTCCAAATTCTCTCATTGACAAGGATTTACTAGATGATTAGTATATACCAAGCTAGAAGGGAGTAGCTAGATATTTAGACTCTTTTGTTTTGGTGGTGGTGGTGATGGTAGTGTTCATTTGTTTGTTGTTTGGTTTCGGTTGGTTGGGTTGGGTTGGTGTTTTGTTTTGTTTGTTTGTTTGTTTGTGTTTGTGTTTGTTTTGAGGCAGAGGTTTACCAGAGAGCCCTGGGTGGCCTGGAATTCATGGCAATCTTCCTGCCTTAGCCTCCCAGAAAACATCTGTTGTTGATGTTGTTCATTGTATAAGATGGTGGCTTTCATAATGGCATCCTTGTTCAGGGATTCACGTACTTCTCCTCTGGTACCCTCTTCTGGACTCTTGCCCTGCAGCAAATAGTCCTCCTACTTTCCTGACCTGCATGTGTATGTACAATCTAGGTTGAACCTATGAGAGAATGAATGTGGATCGTTCTCTCTCTTTAGAGTCTGTTTTTTTTTTTTAAATAAGATGATCTCCAATCGTAACTATTTCATGAAAATAGCACTGTGTGTGTGTGTATGTGTGTGTGTAAGAGAGAGAGAGATCACATGCTGAGTGTTTGAGAGTTTCATACATTCATATAATGTGTTTTGAACAAATACACCCCTTCCCTTCCTTTCCATTTGTCCCATGTCCCCTTCCTTACTCCACCCATTTATCCCATGCTCCCTTCCTTACTTCCGCACTCCCAATTTCATGTGCTCTGTTTGCTTTTGAAATCTACTGAGTCCACTTGGTGCTACCTATATGTTCACGGGTGTAGAACCATCTACTGGAATATAGTCATGTGCCCTCAGCCACATGCCTACAGAACACTGGTTCTCCTTCCCTTAGCAGCCATCAATTGCAGATAGCTTCTTGTGTTCATTTTCCATTTCTCTATCGGTAGGCATCCAGACTGATTACATATCTTGGCTATTATGAAGAAAGAGTACCAAAATAAACATGTGTCTCTTTGAGCAGTTGTCTCTGGCATGACTTAGATCCCTTTGGCTATATTTAGGAAGTATTTTTAAATGTTTGACAAGAAAAGAAAAGCAAATGTTGCTTTCACTTTTCCGTGGTACTAGGGATCAAATCTAGGACATTACCAGGCAGGTACTCTACCAGTGAGCTACATCCCAGCTCCTACTCCTAGGGTCTGATTGAATTGTCCAGTTGCCTTACCCCCCACATAACTGAGATTGCAGGCATAAGCTACCAGGCCCAGCTTAACGTAGCTATCACATCGGTGGCTGTTATAAAACCCTTGAGAGTGTACAGCCTTCTTCGTGGTATAGCCCATGGGATCTAGAACTTACTCCCCTGTCTAAAAAGCAGAGATGGAGAAAGAAGAGGTGGAGTCTGGGAGGCAAGACAGTGAGAGGGATGGAAGGAAGCACAATAGACAGGGATCAGCAGAGGCAGGAGCTACCAGTAGGGCTAGGGGAGGGCACTGAGCTCATGGGACTAAGGATTTGGTTAATGTCAAAGGACAGGCAAGTTCAAAGAGATGTGCCAAAGGGACCATGAATGGGTTGCCTGCAAAAACTGTTGTTTTGGGTGTTAATAAACTGACAAGACTGTTGTGTGGCTCTGGAGACTGTAAATTGTCTTTAGAGGGGTGGGAGGTTTTTCCCCCTCTGTAAAGCTGTAGAAAAATACCTTTAGCATCTTGCTGAAGTTCTCTGCTTGGCAAGCTCCTCTTCCCTGATAAAGTGAAATAAACAAGTGCTCACTAGGCATCTCTCTGAATCATCACAAATTCCAAAAAAGAACACTCTGTATTAATGAAGTAGATTTTTAAATTTACTCTTCTAAGTGGAGATGGAAGTTGAGCAGCCCTTGTTTGCCTAGGCAATACAGCAAGGAGCACCAAACATTCTAGGCTGTAGTCAGATCTGTAATACCCTTGAGGAGTTAAATGCCCAAAAAGAAAAAAAGACAACCTCGTTCTGGGTCTGTGGACATCTAAAGAAAGCATCAAGCATTCACTTAAACTTGACGAGGTGAAATCCTGGTTCCTGTCCCAAGGTTGTGCCTTTGGGAAGCAGAGGTGTAGTCTATAATGCAAGATTGTTGGACAGGTATACCTGTGGGTGGATAGAGCTTGACAGGGGTGGAGGCTGCCAGTAGGGAGAGAGGAAAGCAAGGAACTGTTGCTGTATTTGACTAACGCAGCAAGGTATTCGGTAGCAGGATTGCCTGCAGAAAGGCTTGTATTAGGCAGAAATAGCTGAGTCTTCACATGGGCTTGCCTGAGCGTGCGTACACACACACACACACACACACACACACACACACACACACACACACACCACTTAGATGCAGCACTAGGACCACCCAGAAGAATGCATGACCAGGGGCCAGACAGCTCTCAGTAACAAAGATGCTTCACCAGAGGAGCTGACAGCTGCAGCCTGTCTGTAGACCATGCTCCTCACAGCTGGACAGCAAAACCCTTCCTTGAAGAAGGATCCAGGCAGTAGGTCTCTGTCTATCACAGCTCCAGAGGCAAAATTGGCTGTGTGCTGCCCAGGGCTTCTCAGCTGCTGGTAACCTCCGGGACTGCCCATTCCACCTGCTCTGGCAGGCGGCAGATGAGCTTTGTGCAGAACTACTGGAGACGTTGCCTGCCTCTTCCTGTGCAGTCCCTGCCCCTTCCATCACTTTGTAGATGTGGTTGCTTTCTCTAGTTCGTTGAAAAACACAATCAAATGCCAACTCACTACTGAAGATATTGAGGCTGAACTGAGATAGCACAGACCAGTCTGCTCTCAAATAGCTTACATTCTAAGGTAGAACATGTGGTTGAGCTCTCAGCAAAACCAATTGCTTTATCTTAGGTTCGACCAACAAATGAAAAGGGTACTTGAAATGCTCTGAACGTGCTGTCTACTAACTTGCTAGAGAGATCACCAATGCCTATTATTTAGAGGGAATTCTTGCTGGGGCCAAGCACTGTTCTAAGAAGGCCATCAATGTTAAGGTCATCACTCGCTGTGAGCCTATGAGGGAGGTTCTAGTCCTATCTTTACATTGAGGGTTAGACAGACTGAGTCACTGATGTATCATGACTCAGTTAATCTCTAGTGAAGGAAACTTCATCTCATATAGTCTAGCTTCTTCAGAATGTGTGGATTTTGTCTGCCTACTGTGCTATCTCTCCCAGTTGCCTGGTACACCTAAATTACTTCTTGGGGCCTCTTCAGATGGGCAGGAAGACGCTGGAGGGCTTGTGTGGGGAAGACACTGGAGGAAGAGGAAGACTTGGAAAGGTAAGTAGGTGGCATGAGATTAAAAGGACTCTACAAGCAAGAAGATATCATGGAGGAGGTTTGTAAAAAGTATATACACACGTACACATATATATATATATATATATATATATATATATATATATATTCATATATATGCATAGATAGATAGATAGATAGATAGATAGATAGATAATTAGCCAGGGTCTGGAAAGACAGCTCAGTTAAGAGTACTGACGCCCAGCATCCACATGGCAGTTTACAATATCTGTAATTCCAGGTCGAGGGGATGAATTAAACATGCCCTTCTGGCCTTCAGACAGACATACATGCAGGTAAAATACTTATATACATAAAATAATATTTTCTATAAAAGAAAATATTAGCAAGAAGCCTTATAGGTTAGGTTTTGAGTGCCAGTGGTTTATTTGTGATCCCATTCTAATAACCATCAAGAGGAGCTGTGGTAGAAGATAAACAGGATGGGATAGTACAGATGCTAGATGCTAGATTACCTGTCCCTCTGGGGAGTTCTGGGGGACAGGCTAGAATGGGCTCCAGTTATCCCACTCTAGGGCCAGGACAGATGGGGCATTAATCCACTGTATTAATCCTATCCGGCAGCAGCAAAGGTTTCTCCAAGGGTTACAGGGCTGACTTCACCCTTCCTCCACCTGCCCTGTGCACAAGAAGGACACTCTTATGCCAGAGTAAAGCATACCAGCCAAAGCCTGCAGGTGGAAAGGCAGGTGCTGACAGCAAGGTATCTAATAGACATGCACAAAAATGCCTAATCCCACAGAGATATGGTCAGGATATTAGCAGGCTGGGCCAGGACACATTCTGGAAGTGGTGCAGAGAATAGGCATCATAGCAGCCTGCACACACACACACACACACACACACACACACACACACTCTCTCTCTCTCTCTCTCCTCCTAATCCCCAAAGTCTAGAATTGTGTTACTTCTCATGACAGAAAGGATGTTGCAGGTAGATGAAGTTACCAATCTTAGGGTGGGGAGAGTATCCTAGATTATCAGAGGGGATCCAGTTGAATCCAGGAGCCAATAGCCAGTGTCATTAGGAGCATGTGATGTTGGAAGCAGAGAGGGTGATGTGAAGAAAGGGACATGAACTATGCCATGCAAGTGGTCTCTGGAAGCGGGGAAAGGCCACATTGTAGAGCCAGAACCTTTCAGAACCTCAAAAACCCAGGTTTCCCGGTACCTTAACAGAAGCTTTAGTGAGACTGAATTTCAGTGCCTGCCTCCAAGAACCGTAATACTAAATGTGTGTTGTTGTTAGTCACCAAACCCACAGTCATCTGTTACAGGAACTCCTGAAAAGCCCATACAGCCCTCTTCCACTGAGCCACTGTGTGAGCTCTCAAGCAGAGAGTTCATCTTTTTTCTTGGCATGTTGGATCTGTGCACTGCTTAAACTTGGACTGTTCTTGGCAGGACCACATAACAATCACTTGCAGTTGATGACAAAGGCCTTGCCTCCATGTTTTTGAGGAAACTGAGGTTCAGGGCGTCGCCAAAGGGATTTTCCCAGGCTGCTCAGAACACTGGCAAAGGAGGCAGCTCTTCCTCCGGGCACCACCTGCTCTGCTCCTGCCTCTGGATGTTGTAGACCTTCTCACGCAGGAGCAAGTCTGTGACTTCCAGGACTTTCTCTCCTCTCTGTCTGGGGATGAGAAGCTGCTCTGATGTTTCCACTAGAACAAAAGCCACACCTTTCGGAGCCCTGGACTTGGTCCAGGGAGAAGATACAAGAGCTACTCTCAGTCCACCTGCTTCCTTGTCTTATATTTATTGACCTTCTTAATCCATCAGAGTGCAGAGGACTTTTACCGTATGATGAGAAGGGTGCATTTTACCCTAGGTTAGTGATAGAAGAGAAAGAGATGATCAAAGCTCTGATACAAGGTAACTGGGTGAACTTGGCCAATGACCTATCTTTCAATCCTTGATAAGACCATTACCTCTAGCTTGCCCTTCCCCAAACAAAACAGGGGCAAGAGAAAGTTAGATCACCTGTGTGTAGGATCACTCAAGCAAAAGTTCCTGTCATAATATCCTAATTACCATCTATTAGGGTGCCTGAACTTCTGTACTAGGCATCAGTCTTTATGGGGAGGATCTTCTGGCTCTGAAGGCCCTCTATAATTGTGATTTGAATGTCAAATGTCAATCCCCACTTGGTGGCGAAATTTGATAGGGTCATGGAACCTTTAGAAGGTCGAACCGAACCTAGCTTGAGGAAGTACATCATTGGGAGAACTTGAAGTTCTATAGTGTAGCTCCAGTTCCTCTTCATATTCTCTCTCTCTCTCTCTCTCTCTCTCTCTCTCTCTCTCTCTCTCTCTCTCTCCCTCCCTCCCTCCCTCCCTCCTTCTTTCCCTCCCACCCTCTGCCTCCCTTTCTTCCTTACTTCAAGGCAGAAGCCTTATGCTCATGTTGTAGTGCCTTGCCCCCCTCCCACCATGATAACTGATAACTGATAATTGGCTTTCACTTAGATATTTTATCACAGTGCCAGAAAAGTAACTAATACACTCACGGAAGGGAAAAGCCCTAGGCAGCAGCTATACCTGGAATTCTGATGAACTGTCACTCTAACTCAGGATTACTGCATATTTTCTGTGTCCTCTGCCTGAGTTTAGGGCATATATAGAAAGGGCCCTCCTTGAGTAGGAAGATGATCAGAGAGTCCTGAGGAAGTGAGACAGGGAGATGCCAAGGAAAGAAAATAGTGTTCGTTCTGTCTCTTGCTTTTGTCCTGAGCTAGTTTTCTGCTACAGGTCTGAGCTCACTGACATGTCTCATCAGCCAGCAGTCTCTTCCCAGTGTTCATCTCTGTCTGGCATAGCCTAACAAGAAACCAATTTGAAAGCCCAAATGCCATTTTACCAAAAATGTTGACATATTTGACTGAGTTCAGGGATGGACTGAATGATAAAATGTCTCAGTAGATCTGGATCCCTTTCCCTGTATTTGTGAACTAGACAAAGCCAACTGTGGAAAACATGTTTGATTGGTACCACAGCTGAGAATTTAGAGGAATCAGAGTCTGAGGTCAAGTTCCTTGCTAGTACTGTAGAGAGCAGGTGGTCCCATGTCAGCTCTCTTGGAATGAGAGGAGAGAGAAGGAAGGAAGGGAAGGAAGGATAGTGAAGGCTGAAGATGTATAGTATACAACACAGTCACTCTGGAAACCTTCAAGGACACTGCAAAAAAATCCTTCATATAGAGTCACCATTTAGAAGTGGAGGCTCAATACCAATCCCTCCTGGCCAATTATGTCAATTTTATTTGTCATAAGAACATGGAATGGGGTGATAACTCTACACACATCTAGGCCATGATCCAAAACATCTTTGTAAGTCTCTAAAGAAACCAAGGCCTCTGTGGCCCAGACCTGATGCTAAAAAACATTGCAGTGGGTAAGATAAAGTCAAACTGAAGCTCAGTGGTCAGGAGGAGTTGGTTTTCAGAGAGGAAGGCAGCATGATCAGAAAGCATAAACAGTCAGAAGTGAGAGTAAGGATCACTGGGGCTCAGCTAAATGATGCCGCTGCTTAAGCTTGGACTGTGAACTACTTCCCAAAACAAAACAGAATGGACTTAAGGATTAGTCCATCTGAACTCATCTCATACTGGCGCAAAGCCAAAAGGGCCAAGTATCCTCCTCCATTGACTCCCTAAATTATCATATGCTGCTAGAATGTTCTGGAGTTTAGCATCTTAACCACCTGTGCAGATTGTCTGTCATATCCAGAAGAAGGCTCAGCAAGTTTGCATGTGAAGAAAATAACCACTGAGCTTGAGGGCAGCACAGCTTCAAGGTAGCAGAGCACACTCTGAAAATGGCTGCCTTTCTCCGTGAGAGCCAGCAGAGTAATGCCAGCAATAAGTGCTCTTGTATTTCTGTCTGTGTGCTTCAACTAAATCTATTAACATGACAGCATGCTATAGAAAACCATATAAAGAATGATGCAAAGAGCAGAGCCAAAGCACCGCAGTCACACCAAGCAAAGCCCTGCTAGATGGACTGATAAAAAGCTGTATGATCTAGCCTAGCCATGATGTTCAAGGCTAGTCAGCTGCCCCACAGATGACTGTAGATGCAGGAACATGTGTGTCCAGCTCACAGTCACTGACAATGACACACTTGGGAAGGAAATAAATGTGTATTGTTATGGGCCACTGAGATATTGTCGAGATTTTGTTACACAGCATGATTATGGCAATAGCAGACAGATATAACTCTCCCAAGCCCAAGATAAATTCCTGCTCTGTGAGTTTGTAATGTCTCTCTCGGTATCAGAGTTTCTTATTTTCCTCATTCTTTCAAAAACACGTATCACCTTCCAAACTTGACTACAATCTCCTGAGTGTCCAGGTTTATCCCTCTGTTTCCTTCATGAGTATTTAGAAGCATAATGGTAGACCTCCAAGCTGCAGGTGTGACTTCTAAGCCCTCGTGGATTTCCAATGCCACAGCTCCTTTCAGAGTCTTACAACATGAGAATTAGAAATGGATTAAGATAGCACAAGAACCATCCCCTCCTTTTACGAATAAGCCAACAGAGGCTATGAGAGGTTCAATTACTATTCATAGCCACATGGCTGGCTGAAAGCAAAGCTAGACCTGTTTGCCAGGTCTCTTGGCTATGAGTCCAGTTCTTTGTTCCCCCGAGGTGACATTAGCTCCCTAACTGATTAGCAAGGCCTACCCAATACCAGCGTGATGAAAACTCTGGCACGAAAGCAGAAGACTCATTATGAACTAGCTATATTTTCCAGGAGGAAGAATGGAGAGTTACCATCACCATTACTCCTGGTGATTATAGATTAGCCCATTGATTTATATTTAACATAAAGATAACACTTTATTTATTTCATCTTTGTCTCATTCCTAGTTAGAAGAACACTTTCAAACCTCCAGAGGCTCTTATGGACTCCCTTCCATGAACATAGACTAGGGTTTTTATTGCTGTGAACAGACACCATGACCACAGCAACTCTTATAAAGGAAAACATTTAATTGGGGCTGGCTTACAGTTTCAGAGTCCATTATCATCATGGTGAGAAACATAATAACAGTATACAGGCAGACATGGTGCTATGAAGGAGCTGAGAGTTCTACATCTGAATCTACACCTGAATCTACAGGCAAGAAGAGAGAGTGCCACACTGGTCATAGCTTGAGCATGTAAGACCTCAATACCACCCACACCCAACATGACACACTTCCTCCATCAAAGCCACACCCACTTCAACAAGGCCACACATCCTAAATGTATCATTCCTATTGGCCAAACATTCAAACATATGAGTCTGGGGGGGGGGGCATTCCTATTCAAATTACCACACTGTGACAAAATGCCTGACAGAAGAAGCTTAAGAAAGGAAAGGTTGGGCAGGGCTCATGGTTTCTGGGGATTTAGGCCCATCATGGCAGAAAAGGCACTGACTGTGGAGATGGTTCTACCTATAGTAATGAGATGTGCAAAGGAGGCTAACTCACAATGTGATCATAAAGACTCAGAACCAGATGACAAAAGAGTGAAGTCCTAATTCCCAAATACTCACCCATGATGAACCAACTCAACCAGCTATACTCCACTTCCTCTCAGAGCAGTGCTACCAACTGGGGACCATATCTTCAAATACTGGAGTCCTTGGCAGCCATTTCAGTTTTGAGCTATAGCACTAAGATATTCCTTTTTCATGGACCAGGAAGTATTTTTAAAGCCTCTAGTGTTATCTTTCACCCAAAAGAAAGCTTATGGTATGAAAAGTCAAAAGAAAGAATCATATACAGAAATCAGTAGGTCACAGTAGCATGAAGACTTGTAAGTTGGAAGAACTAGTTGTTGCCTCTTGCTTGTCTCACCCACCCCAAAAAAAACCCTGGATTCTCCTTGCTCTGATTATTGTCATTCTTCCCCCAGATTAACTTAAGACAGCACAGTTGACCCTATAGAGCCTTAGGAAGTGGGCAGCAGAACTTTCTGGGCAGCCATAGATAGCTGATGGGGAAACTTTCATGAGAATAAAAGGAAATAAAGGTGGGGCTGGAGAGATGGCTTCCAGGTCAAGGGCACTGGCTGGTTTCCAGAGGACTAAGTTTAGTTCCAGAGGATCTAATACCCTTTACTGCCCTCTGTGGACACTTCATACATGTAGCACATACATATAGGCAAAACATCCACACACCTGAAATAATAAATAAATAAATAAATAAATAAATAAATAAATAAATAAATATTTTTGATAGAGAAGAAATGCAGACTACATTTGCAGTTCTTCCTTCCTAAGAAGAGTAGAGTCCTTTTCCAGAATCCTGTACTTGTGTCAACTGATGTTACTTTTTCAAGACAGTCCTCCCAGATGCTTAAGATAGCGTCAGGAGCACCTTCTCATGCCCCTTATATTCGATTGAGTCTGAGATTCATCACTTTTAAGAATTACCAATATGTTAGGTATACCAATCAGAAAAAAAAATGTCACTGTTCAATAACACAAGGCTTTCATGGCTCTTGGGATTTTTATTGTGTGGTTCATTATTAAAAGAGCACTTTTAAATGTATTTAGACAGATTTGTATGATATAGCACTCTCATGAAAAGGAAAATACACTCAAAATTAACTGGTGGAGGTAATCATCCTTAACTTCCTTTGTATGTGGGCAGAATTCTCCTTGGAGGGCAAGAAGGAGGGAAAAGGAAATGATTGCCTAATGGGCACAAAGTCACAGCCGGAGAGTAGAAATACATTTTGGTATTTTATTACACAGAAGGGTGACTACAGTCAACAGTGTCATCTTGTATAATTCAAAACAGCCAGAAGAAAGGATTTAGAATGCTCGCACCAACAAGAAATGATAAGCACCTGAGATGATGGAGAAGCACAATATCCCGAGTTGATCATTACACAAGGTATGAAGCTCCCAAACACTGCCTCATACCCAACAAAGATGTGCAATTATCAACTGTCCATTTAAGACGCCAATCCATCAATCTAAATGTTTAAAAATGTGAGTGTTTGGAATAGATTTGTGACTCAGAGTCTTCAGGCCCATGTCTCCACTGCCAAGTTGTGTCTCCTCACCAAGTCGTATCTTCCCTCACCTATCTTTCTCTCCACCGCAGGCCTCAGTCACTATTGCACACCAGGCAGCTGCTCCATTCACTGTCAGAAAAGAGTTTTACAGAAAAAGTGGTGCCTAGTCCCACCGAAGTCTCCTCAGATGGGAGCAACTCTAGTGATTTTTTTTTTATCCCCAACTTCTCAAGGCAGATTTTGAAGCTCAGTACTGGGAAGCCTCTTGCTAGAGTTGTTCTGGCAAAGCAGCCTGCAGAGCTGGGACAATGACCCAGAGAGTGTGGTTGCCAGTAAAATGTTTCTTCTGTAGACCTGACATTCATTCATCTCTTGTGCACAGAAGAACATAGAACAGGCTGGTTTTTACAGCATGCATATGGCAGGGTGACAGACCAAGGTAGGAGGCACACAATCTGCCACTTCCAAGTCATGGGAACTTGGGCTAGTGGCACCACTCACTCAGCTCTCAGTTTTCTCATCTGTTATTAAAAGGAAGCCCTCAGTCGCCTTTTTCAGTGCTCTCTCTTGTGGAAGGCCAGGAAGCTATTCTTGTGGATGAGGAAAACACAGTGCCCAGAATATAGTGAACAGAGGGTAACTACGATCTGTGGCTTCTATTGTAACTCAAGCCAAAGCTTCTGATTCAGGTATGTAGAAATGCCAGCATCTAACCCCAGGATCCTCTACATGCCTCTATGCATGAGAAGACAAAGGCATACCTGATAGATGCTATGACAGAAGTGCCCATTGCTACTGTAACTAGGCAGGGTCCTTTAAATTTAACTAAAGCTGTGTGTCATCTCAAGGTCAGGGTGCCACATTACAAAGATAAGCAAAACAGTCAAGAGTGGAGTGGATTGCTATTGGGGAGGGGTATGTTTAGCAAGAAGACATGGCCTAGCCCTGTAAACCAAGCACAGAGGTCTGTGAGTATCAGGTATCTCCTTGCTTGCTTAGTGGCTTGTTCACATTGACTACATAATTAGAATAGAGAAAAGTAGCTGTCTGAGTCATATTTGGTGGGAGAATGGAAGCAATGAAAGAGTTCCAGCAAGGAGGTGTCTTGCTTGACAGCACTGTTGCTGGGCATAACGTCTTGGCAGCATATGTGGGCATCGCACACTGTGAAGGGACAGTTAGGAGGTCATTTCCTGCCTTGGCAGGAAGTGTTGAGTGATAATCTAGGGTTGGACTTGTGGGACAGTCAGTTTGAGCCACGTTGTACAAGGACAACTGTGGTGGCAAGAAACACCAAAGAACAAGGGGAGGAAGTTGATGAATAAGGGCTTCTTTCTTCTGGGTCTGAAAGCCTGGGAACATGGGAAGATGAAGAGCATGCTCCCCAAAGTGTGGCTCCAGACACTTGAGAGAGAGCTTTGTTTGGTAATAAAGTACCCAGAGAGAGGGGTGCCAGTCAAAGAAAAGGACTCAGGACCTAAGAAAAGAGAAGACCTTCTATACATGGAGCTCAGGGTTTCTTCTCTTCTCTTCTCTTCTCTTCTCTTCTCTTCTCTTCTCTTCTCTTCTCTTCTCTTCTCTTCTCTTCTCTTCTCTTCTCTTCTCTTCTCTTCTCTTCTCTTCTCTTCCCTTCTCTTCTCTTCTCTTCTCTCCTCTCCTCTCCTCTCCTCTCCTCTCCTCTCCTCTCCTCTCCTCTCCTCTCCTCTCCTCTCCTCCTCCACCTCCACCTCCACCTCCACCTCCTCCTCCTCCTCCTCCTCCTCCTCCTCCTCCTCCTCCTCCTCTTCTTCTTCTTCTTCTTCTTCTTCTTCTTCTTCTTCTTCTTCCTCTTCTTCTTCTTCTTCTTTCTCTCTCTCTCTCTCTCTCTCTCTCTCTCTCTCTCTCTCTCTCTCTCTCTCTCTCTCTCTCTCTCTCTCCAGGGTTTCTTTGTTTACATCTTCAGCCCTGGATGTCCCAGAACTCACTTTGAAGAAAAGGCTAGACTTCAGTTCACAGAGATTGGCCTGCCTCTGCCACCTGAGTGCTGAGATTAAAGGGGGTGGGTTCTTAAGTCCATCAATAACATCACAATCTCATGTAGTCTCCACACTTCCTAGGGATACAGTGCATAAAGAGTAGTGTCTATTCTCCCATTAAGGTTCCCACAAAACTTCTTTATCATCTTCACTTAAATTGCCCTCCTTAGCATGAAGGGAATTTGCTTAAATTAAACATATGTCCTTTGCCCCCATTCTATTCACATGGGGTCCTTTGATCATGTGTAGAAGTCTGTAGAAGACATATGCACACACATATAAGTGGAGCCTCTGTTTTCAAAGGTAGTCTCTATTTAAGTGAGATCCACTTTAAAAGTCATAATTTGGAGCCATTCCAGGGCTACCTCATAACCAATACAAGACGGGCTTTATCTCTTCATATAGATAAATATTTTAAGAATTTTGTCAAATGGAAAGTGTCATGGCTTGAAGGAGGGAAATCAATATGGATTTGGTTTATGAAAGAAAGCAGGCAAGTGAGAGCAACAGAAAGAAATGGGAAGGGAGATCCAGGCAAAGAGAACACAGGAGCAAAGACACAGGTGACAACACTGCTAGCATGCAGAGAGAGGCACACCAGAGTGATGAGGGTTGTGTTCAACTGCAAGTGAAAGAAATATCAAGGAGCAATACTTAAATAAATAGGTGTTAGTTTCATGGAGCCCAAAACATAAAACTTGACAGTTGCTGGTATTGACTCAAAGATGTCAGATGTGGCATTTCTGACACTTTTGTAGCCTTTCCTTCATGTTGATTCCAAGAAGGTTGCTTAGCTTTGACCATCACATCAGCACCCTCATTTAAGATGAAAGAGGGAAGATGAATTATGTCAGCCTTTGAGTTTGAAATCCCTCTGAAAATAGAATTCAAACCAATGACTTGGATTCTGAGAGTTCAGTTACTAACTAAACTTTGGAAGCATTAGGAGGAAGCAAGAAGAGTAACAGAGGTCAGACCTGTGCTATGGTCCTTTAATCGCAACTATTCAGGTGCCTGAAGCTGAGGGATTTTTGAATTCAAGGCCTGCCTAGGCTAGAGAATGAGTTCAAAGCCATCATCATAACCCAATGAAGTCCTGTCTCAAAATAAGAAAGTGAAAGTGGGAGAACACTTGCTGAGGGTTTGGGAGAAGTGGTGAAGAAGCAGGAGGAGGAAGCGGTGGTAGCAGCAGAGGAGTGGATGAGGGAAAGGATGAGGAGGCATAAGAAGAAGAGACGAAAACAGGAGGAAAAGATGAAGGAAGAGATGGAAAAGGTGGAGGAGGTGGTGGAGGATGAAGAGGAATGCAGGAGGAGATGGAGGACCAGGAAAAGATAGAGATAGGAAAACAGTGGTTAGAGAAGGACGAGCTAGAAGAGGAGTATGGGTGGAGAGAGGAAGGTAGAGTGGATAGAACACACTATGAATGTGTGACAAGGAGGTTCCCACCTCGAGCAACAGGGACTTCATTACACCTTGGCTTCCTGAGATGAATACACAATGCCTTCCAGACTTTTGATCCTGAAAAGCAGGTGGCTGAAACATCTGGCCCCTGTCCCCTGTCCTCCATTAGCTAAGTGTTAATAGCAATGCAAGCATCTCTACTTTGGGTGTTGCTTTCATTTGCCAGCGGGCTCCTGGTGTGCTACTGAAGCCCGAGGAACAGATAGAAGGACAGAACATTGTTTGATCTTGAGGTCAGATGTTTTCAGCATGGAGAGATTCTGAAAAGCATCATTTGCCCATCCTAATGGCAGCAGAAATCAGAGGGGGCTATGGGTGTGGAATATAGAGCAGCATGGTAATCTGTCTCACCAGCCAGACTTCAGCAGCTACCTAGATTGGTTACTGCTAGCTGTAAGAGAGGATGAGAGAGCTGAACTTACCCTTTACCAACCTTAGGGAAAGAAGCAAGGCTGGGAAAATCAAGTAAAAGAGGGCTGTGAATGGAATGAAACCTTATACAGTTTCAGATTCTTGGAGGATGCAGTAGCTCAAGTCGTCTACTATGATCATCTCCTCACTTTATCAATGAGATGGCAAGTGAATCCTGAGCTGGGAATGCTCAGCCAGTGCTGCAGTCTGGAGTAGAGCTGGGGCTCGCAGCAAGCCTTTTGAGTCAGCAGCCCTTTCCAATCTCACCATAATAACCCTCTCCGGCTGTGGAAGAATGTCCTGGCTGGAACTCTGTTTTTACAAAATGAAAGGAAGGAAAGAAAGAAAGTGCCCACATTGCCAAGGTGAGCTCTGTTGTCATGAGATCTGGAACAATGAACCTGGGCATTTGGACTTGGTCTGGGGGGCCATGGGGAGCCATTGTAGAGTCTTAAACAGGAGCATGGCAATTTGGGCTGCTTGTAGGTAGATATTATATAAATAGAAGGGCTTATTTCTCTGTTGATTAGTGCTGCCGATTCAGCCAAGAGAAAATGGAGTTCTGGACAGGCCCACACCTCCAGTGGTGACTGCAGGTGCTGTCAAAGGAAGGTGCCGGCTGCTGTCTGACATTCTCAAAAGGCCCCTGCTCTCCCGAGACCAGCTTGATGCTTATTGCTAATAACAAGGCTGGCAGCCGGCTGCAGCTTTCACTCAAAACTCTCCAGCTCTCAGTAATCAAAGCCAGGCCGGGTTGTTCCTTGGCCCTAGACTGCAGAAGGAATTTCCTTTATTTTTTTGAACATGGAGTGAATAAAAAGAAGTACACGTTGTTTTATAGGGCAAGTGGGGCGGCAATTTGAAGGAGGCATTTTAGACATCTCTTTGGAATTAACATCGGGACTCATTTAAGGTTTGGAGTGTTAATAAAGATGAGATGTATTTATTTTTCCCTGGGTTCACATTTAGGAATCCCTGGGCAGCATTCTGGAATTGATCTGTACTGGTTCAAATTTCACGCAGCCCCCTTTCCATTTTCCACGTTTATTTCCTCACCCCTGCTTTAGCCTGACTTGCACCTCATATTAACCTGGAGTAATGCCACAGCCAAGGATGCAGAGCCAGGCACTATTGGTACCCACAAGTACTGCTCATCAGATTGAAACAGCTCAGAAAAAAAAAAAAAAAGGTCTTCTTACCTAGAGAATCTGGTTTGAAAATTGGACATTAAGTTACACTTCTAATTGAAATGAATTTGATTCAGAACAGTCCCCAATGATCCCAGCCCACATCATAAAAACCACCATTGGCAAATTGGCACCATTCAACCTTGGCTCCAACAGGCTAAGGAGCAAAAGAAGATGTAAACTGAATCTGTGGTTGTTTTTATCTTCAGATAGACAGGCTGGGGCAGCTTCCAGAGGGGGAATTCATGGGTCAGATTACATCATTTTCTTGGCGTCCTGGGAGGCAGTGTGGTATGGAAGCTTGTCGGGAGATGGAGTCTACTCTTGTTTCTGACAGCAGTTGACATTTATGTCTTTTGTTAACTCCTTTTGGATATTTTACATGTATCCTCCTCTGTAAAGAAAGGATGATGGCATCAGTGTGAATCAGGCACTGATAGTTCATTCAATTGCCTAAAACCATCTCTTGGAAACCAGGAATCATAGTGGCTTGGCTGGTGTCCATTCTACCAGCTGGCCTCGAAAGGACAAGATGCCCGTCTTCCTGTGAAAAGTGCTCATGAGGTTAGATGAGCGCAAAGCAAAGCGCCATGGCAGAATCAAAAGAATACTTCCAGCTTTCCAGGCAGATCACCTTTAGTATTCATCCCATGGGCTGTGTGAAGGTGCAGATGTCTGGAAGATGGCTCTGGACCTGGGCTAATGCATCATGAGTGACTTGGGGCTGGGATTTGCTCCTAAGCGCATTGAAAAAAAAAAAAGATTGAGAGCTTTGCAAAATTTACTCTAATTGATGCGTGGGCTGGAGAGCACTAAAATACTGGTTATAAAAAGCAAGACTTCAGTCAGTAAAAGGGAGGCCAAGGGAGCTTACATTAGTAGAGCATCCATTGGAAATAGAAAGCAGGAGCCAGGTTCTACATGTCCTCAGTGTTTATGGAGGGACAATTGGAAGAATCTAGTAACAGGCAGGAGAGAGGAGTGGTGGACAGGGATGTATCAAAGCCAAGTATATATGTAGAGGGATTTGTCATTTGCTGAGATGGTAAATATTGGTAGAAAAGTAAGCAAAGTGGGAGTGAAAAGTCCAGAGCCTACTGGCCATTGTATGGAGTTGGAGCTGAGGACTGGTGCGGTTCGCATCATAAACATTTTGAAGCCATCATAATGCCAAAAGGATAAGAAACTCAAGAAGCTGGTCTCCTGCAAAGACTCTAGGCCATGTGGCCACATCTTATTCCAGCTCCACCAACCTTCTAAAACCAATGTGTATTCCTTTCTCCCTTCCTTCCTTCCTTCCTTCCTTCCTTCCTTCCTTCCTTCCTTCCTTCCTTCCTTCCGGGAAATATTGGGTAGAAAGGAGACAAAGCATGCTCAGGACATTATCTTCCCTGCTCTCAATATTTTGGGGACTTCAGAATCCTTTCACTCCCTCATCCCATCCTTAGCTTTCATCCTTGTATTACACAGATTTCTGTTACTACAACAAATACCTAAGATAATCTGCTTATACCGAAGAGAGGCTTGAACTGGGAAGATGGCTCCATTGGTAAAGTGTTTGCCATTCAACCATGAGAACCTGAGTTCAGATCCCCCAAACCCATATTTTTAAAAATAGGCATGGTGGCACATACCTGTACCCCCCAGCATTTGGGGGAAGAACAGAAAGAGACAGATTCCTGAAGCTCATTGGCCAGCCAGCCTACCAAAATCAATGACTTTCAGGCTCAGTAAGAGATGCTCCTCAAAACACAAAGGTAGAGAGTGATTGAGGAAAAATGGCCAGTGTCAACCTCTGGCTCTATGTGCAAGTGCACATACATTTGAACATACATTTGTACCCACATTAGCAAGTACACACAAACACCATGACAAAAGCTATTTTTAGTCACCATCTCAGAACATTTAGCCCATTGGGCCTGTACTGAGGCTACACATCATGGCAGTAGGATATGTTGGAACAAATGACTCATGCCATGGTAGCCAGGAAACAGAATGGAGACCACAAGGTTCACACAAATCCCTTTTGAGGGCATGCCCCCAGGGGTCTAAAACCTTTCAGTAGCCCTCACACTTAAAAAGTTCCAGAGTCTCTCAATAGTGCTGTAGGCTAGGAACAAAACCTCCACTACATAGGCCTTTAGCAGACATCTCAGATCCAGACTTTAGTACCCTGCACCCTGCATACCATTGTCTGAAGAGTTTTTCTAGTAGTGGATGTTTCTTTCCACTCTTGCAAACAAGACTCTCTAATCTGGAACAAGCTGCTTCAGAAGAAGCACTGGTGCCTGGACTAGGACAGGAGAACTTGGCAAAGCATCTCCTTAGTTCATCTATGTCTAGGGCACACCCTGTAAAACACCCTACCCCCTAATATCTAGCCTACGCATCATAGGTATGCAGCTCAAGTATGTTGACTAGAAGAGGTCATGTTATCATGTGATGGCTCAGTCAGTATGTCTGCCACATACCTCATTTCTTTGATTTTACCTTTCAACAGAGTTGAAAACGAGCTGTCAATTATCTTCCAGGTAAACACTTGTCTGATGAGAGTTTTACATACAGACATTGCTCACTGGAGAGTGAGAAGCATGGAAGGAGCATCTTTAGTTTCTGTATAAAACAAGACAATAGTCCCAGTATTGCATAGTTTGCAGCTAAGTTGCTCTGAAGAACATTGAACTAAACAGAGGGTGGAGCTAGACACCTTTGACCTACCATTCCAATGGAAGTCTTTGTTGTTGGGTAGAAAAATAATAATTTCTTTCATTTGGCCTCAGATATGACATTTTGAAAGAGAATATTCATGCTTGTAAACCTTGAGATAATTGATTTATGGGCAATACATAGTGAACTGGCAGTCTATCCAAATTTTGCTTTTTGTACCTCTTTGCTAGTAGTTCATTGGTTATCTTGATTGTGTGTTCCTTATGCCTGCATAGGTTCCTTGGCTAGGATGTCAGAAATGGTCATAGGGCCTGCCCAGAGCCTGTAGATGCTAAACATTCTTCCCTAACACTATCATGATCATTTATAGGTCCATCATGTTATTTCATGTTCTGAGAGATTCTGGTGTAGAGTGACATACAGCCAAGAAACACACTTAGGAGGCATTCACGTGTCCAGAAGTGTTCAACTTGTACACTGTCTATTGCCCAGTCAATTCTTGCCTAGAGCTATTTTCTTCCCATCATTCATCTAAGCTCTCAATAGTATCCAAGTTCCCCTTTGTCCCAAGGTAGTCAAGAGTCAGTTTGTGTCACTTACTGCCACTACAACTTACAAACTGGATATAGACAATCTTTGAAAGAGGTACTAGCTCATCCCCAACCCCCAATTTCACCGAAGAAGAGGATTAATTAGTACCAGCCTTCTTTCTTCACCTATCATTGGGCCAGTCTACTGAGGATTCATCCCTGAGCCACTAATGAAGTTTGTAACTGTCAGAAAACAATGCAAATAAATAAGAGCCACATCTGCTGAACACCATCATCGGGTCAAACTGTGGGTAAATAAATGCTTGCTTCAAGGAGAAGGGAAATCCTAAGGTAAGGAGTGACAGGGTTTTGTTTGCATAAACCCAGCAAGGTATTATGGGTAGGATATTAATTAAACCATGCTCCTGGGCTCACAGAGCCCCAGCTCAATGGCTTCAGCTTGTTGACAAACTGAATGCATGGCCCCTAGAGAAAGCCCTAACATTTTGATGAACAGGGTTTGTTGGGGGTGATGTTTCCTAACTAGCAATTTAATATACTCTTTGACGTTTTAGTTGAGCAACTTGGAAAAAAATACCAATAAAAGAGAGGGACAAACATCAAATATTCAAAGATGAAACTTTCATTGAATCTTGGGCCACTGGAATTGTTTCAAGGGAAGAATTCAGTGTACCCCCAGACCCTGCCTCTGGCCTTCATTCTGTGACCCTCATCTTTCCTCCTCAGCACCCACATATCTTATAGAACCTCTCTGAATAGTGTTGATGCTGCCTCAGGTTGAAATGAAGTTTTAGTGATCTGAGAGTGTGCCCAGAACCTCTGAAATATTTCCCTTTTGCTCCTTCTTCCTCTTTGAAGGCATTAACTTGATGGCAGGTGTAATCTTCATGGAAAAGGTTCTTAGGCAGGAGAAAATAAAAGACCCCACCATATCTGGAGTGAAATATTCGTCATTATTAGACCTTTAGAGGCCTTCAGACATGCTCAGTCTTTGAGAGACACTGACTGGGTAGATTCAAGCCCCTTGTAATTGACTAATGACCCTATCTACCAACGCCACCATTCCCATCTTCTCTTGCACTACGTGGCCTCTTTCAGCTCAGAATTTCGTGCATCACCAGAGAACTACAAAGCCTCTTTTATCTGAGAATATGCAGACAAATATGAACTAATTAATGCTTCAACTAGCCCCACCCCCCTAGGACTGTGCAGTTGTCCTATGCCCCATGAGCTTCCCAGGTATTCCTTGATGTATCCCTTGATAACTAGGGCCCTGTGTCAGAGGTCTCCCTTTTTGGCCTCCTCCTCCACGGTGGCCACAGCAACTCTCAGCTTCATCTTCAAAATCTCTCTCAACTCCACCCACCTTATGCCATTGCCGCTCCTTCAAACTGTCTCCTCACCTTGACCAGGAATCCAGACTCTCACTTCTACTCTTGTCCCATGTAGTCTATCATCCAATTCTCCACCTAGCAGTCAGAGACCAATCTGGAGAAGTGAATTCTTGAGTAAAGGCCCGCATGTAAGTCATTTACTGTAAGACACTCCCTGATACCATCATCCTCCATGATGCTCCTTTGCTTTTGGTCTTTCAAACACCAAGAGCTCTCCAGACTCATAACCTCTGTACATGTTATTTTCTATTTTAACACTTGGACCAGCTAGTACCACCTTGTGTGACTAGTCCCATCCACACGTTCACATCTGAAGCATCATCCCAAGCCTCTGAGCTTTAGAGTGGTTTGTTACATAATGTTTTCACAGCAGCTAAGACGGCATCTATTTTTAACCAGCATGGATTTAGTTTGGAGATCACCCTTCTCCATTCTCCATCACAGGATTCCAATGAATTCTAATCCCACCCCAGCTCCAGATCTAGCCAATTAGAGCATCCCATGCATCCTCCTGGCCAGAAGAGCTGGATTATATTCAGTGTGTTATTCAAGCTACATCAATAAGATGTCCTCCCAGTGAAGTTCTGATCTCCTAGAACATAAGACCACAGCTGCTACAGGAAAACAAGATCCAAGTTAAGAACTAGTAAGAACCAGACATGATGGCTTACACCTAAAATTCCATCACCCAGAAGGCTGAGCAATGAGGCTTACCAGAAGTTTGAGGTTGTCTGGGATACGTCATAACATCCTGGCAAACCTGTGCTACAAATTAGCCTGTCTAAAAAAAATTATGGAATCACTTAGAAAGGCAAAAGCAAGGTACTGAAGTCATGAGACCAACTCTAGGTACCTGGATCAGCCACTCCTCAACAACTTCTTGAAGTTCTCTACATTGTGTGTATGACAGGGGCACACACACAGGCATGTGTGTATGTGTTCACATTTACATGTGTGCAAATGTGCATGTGTGCACATACATGTAAAAGTCAAATTCAGTCTCAGCTGTCATTTCTCAGAAGCTCTACACCTTGTGTTTTGAGGCAGGATCTCTCCATAGCCTAGCACTCACTGATTTAACTAGGCTGGCTGGCCAGTCAGCCTCAGGGATCTTCACTCCCTCAGTGCTTGGATTACAAGTGTGCATAGCAATATCTAGCTATTTTTCACGTGTTCTGGGCGCCAAACTTGGGTCCTCATGTAGTTTCCCTACCCTGCACTGTCCCAGGCTTTCTAATTTCAAAAAACACAGTCTCAATTTTAACTTGGGTTTTAATTGACTGTGACCCCACATCTCCTAGTTTCTGTCCTGACATTGTTCTCCATCTTCAGCTGTGTACACCCTGATCAACTCCTTCTCTTCATTCTTACCTTCTTCTTTTCACCCTTCTGAGTCTGTGGCCTTATCTTTCAGGTCTTCTCTATTTTTCCCCACTTCCTAAGAATTAAATAAGGATCAAGCATGGAATCCCAAGTGTGACCACTTTGCATGTCTCCTATGAACAAGCTAGAACATCAAGGTAAGGAAAAGGCAGGGAGGGCCTATGACAAGATCTGAAGCTGGCATGGAAATGAAGTCAGTGCTCTGTACCACTGCATTGTAAATCAAATTACTGAGTTGTAAGATCTAGCAAGAAACTCATCTTCCAAAAAATGTCAACAGGCACAATGTGCCCTGTACTACAGAGTGTTTAACTTGTTTGTATCAGATATGGTTGTTTCAAGGTAAACTGGGTGAAGTTTCCAATAATCACTATTTTCCAGTGCATCTTAGAGTTCATGTTGTTGATCAAGCAATGTTAGCCTATTTTTTCATCAAGGAAAAGACATGGCAAGCAGTCTCCTTGCATTTTAAACAAAGGGAATGAATAAGCAAATGCATGAATGGGTAGGTGAATGTTTTCAAGAAAATTAATAAGTAGAGAGGTTTGAGTGACCACTTTTCTTTTATAGAAATCATTCATGGAGTCCCAGTATTGAGATGATCCTGCTTTAGTTGTAAATAATTCTAGAATTCCTACTTTGAAAAGCTATCTTTGTAACTTGTACAGCCTCATGTTGGGTAGCTTCATAAGACATGCTGCTCTGTTGAGGATTTTAAGACTCAGCATCACTTTCTTAGTGTTTGAGGCCTCTTAATTTTAAAAATAAATGTATTACTTTTCATATATAGGTTTTTATCTGCATAAATGTCTGTGCAGTACATGTAGACAGTGACCATGGAGGACAGAAGAGAGTGTCCCTTAGGACTAGAGTTACAGACAGTTGTGAGGCTGTATATGGGTTTGGAGACTTGAACCCAGAACATCTGATCATTTCTCCAGACCCTCCTCCATTTTTCTTGCCTCCCATTTTCTTTTCTCGTGCCTTTGTGAGACAGAGTCTTATGTGGCCCAGGATGACCTGAACTCAGTATGCAGTTGAAGCTGGCTTTGTATTTCTGATCCTTCTACCTCCATCTCACAAGCACTGTCACTTATAGGCCTGTCCCACCATGGCCATCTTGGATTATGGGCTTTAGTCACAGATTAATTCATGGTGGCAGATGTCATCCAAGCCCTTACTGATCGAATTGTTGCTTTCAAACAGAATATGAGTTTAGCCTACTCTGACAATCTTCTGCTAGATATCACTGATATTCTTAAACATAATGGTGTAAAGTTGTTCTGTTTCTAGTGATCCATTTCTCAACCTGACATGGTCTGTGATCTACCACTTGTTTCTTCCAAACCACTCTGGCCATACAAGAGGTACATAGGGAATGTCATGAAGAAGTAATGATTCCACTTCTGGGTTGGAGCTATAAAAGGAGAAGATGAGCCTGGATTCTTGTTGCACCACAAAGTAGTGCTCAAATAAAGTTGAGAACACAGGAGCCAGACATAGGTGATGCCTTCTGTGGATACTTGGGGTGATCTAAAGAATGAAATAAGTAAGGGTTAAATGCAATTCAAATCCAATTCAAAGGTTCTAGAGTCCATATTAATATGAGGAAAGCTCAAAAAACAGAGAAAAGACAGCTCTTTCTTATACAGAATACCAGCCAAAAGGGAGAAGAAATGACACGTTGCAGACAGTCCCTATTTTCTAGCCATCAAAGGTCCCATTCATCTAAGAATCCTGAGTGGAAAACCAAAACAACTGTCTGAGTTGACCAGGGGCCCTAATAGTCACACAGTATCAGAGCATCTCCACACAATTATTCATGATGGAAGAAATACATGGTGACTTTGATGTGGCAGACACTTCCTAACCAAGCAGTCAGGTATGACACCAATAATGGGCACACTGACACCGTGTTCCTGCTGATGAGTTTCACTAAGAAGCCTCTGACCAATGACCTCAACCTGAGAATAACAATGAACTGTGAACAAATTGACCTGACCTTGAGGGCTAGTCTCCAAGGTAGCAAATTCAGGGTCCTCCAAAACCATCATGAAAATCTGGAACTTGTCATAGAACAAATGAAACTGAAGAGGTGGATAAGTCAATACAGTCTTAGTTCCTGGATTGGATATGGTGTCAGGAACAACCAAAAATTGCTTTTTAAGATGAGACATCATGGGGCAAGTGGCAAATTTTATATACAGACTATAAAGTAAGTGAGATTGTATGAAGGGTAGAGGTTCTGATTGTGGCCATGATCCTGTCTTTTTTTTGCAGGAGATACATACTGGAGAATTTAGGGCAGAGTATTCTGATATATGCAACCCATTCCTATCATTTTAATTACTATACTAGTACATCTATGCATTTATGATGTCCTTATGTGTTGTGTGCATGATATCTGATATAGGCATAGAATGATTAAGGCAATGGAGCAAAATGTTGGTCATTGGTATATTCAGGAAAATAGTATGTGGCATTTCATTCTGCTTCTGACAGATTTCCTTTTGTTTGGAATTTACACACACACACTTAAAAGCTTCTCATTAAGCAAAGGCAGGCCACCCCTTTAAGGCAGGCAATGACCTGCTAACAACTTATATGTGCCCTGACCACTATGCAAGCCACTAGCCACATTTGTGACTAGATTTAAGCCAAAAATGAGTTGAAATTGCATATAATTTAACACTCACTTCCTGGAGGTCTCTGGCCATCCCCACAGACAGATCTCTTGGCCAGGGCTGAGTGGGAAAGAACACCATCTGATCTGCCTTTGCCATTTCCAGATGACCTTCGGCAGGTTGCTCTGTGTCTGCAACCTTCCTCTTCCGTCGAGCTATGATGATAATCACAGTTACCTTGCAGGGATTTTGTGGGAGAGCTAGTTTCGACAGCCAGTGGGGGGAAGGGAAGGAGATGCTGAAGACACATTTGTGCTCTACTCCTTGTGTGAAGTCAGTCCCCGACTCCTCTTATGTTCATCATAGGGATAGGGATCAGGGTGTTGCAACTACTGCCCTCTTGGTCATAACTGTTTCTTATCCACCAGGTGACATAAGCGTGTATGCCAAACCCTATAGAATAAACAAAGTTGTTAAGATAATGAGCCAAGCATGTTGTGGCAGCCACTGGTGACCTGATTTTCTTCATTGATGTTTCACATTTTAATAATTGTTTAGAAAGGCCTGGCATAGAGCCCATCTCTGCCCGGGTTAGTGTACATATCCCTTCACCCTCCTTCACAACACAGGGATGTGCCTATCTTGATATCACTTGAGATACGCTTCTGTCTACAAGCCCCCAATAAAGTATACCCTGTTCGGTCTTTACTCTGTCTGGCACTTTCTTGGGTGTCATGGCACCTTCTGCCACTGGTGGCCTGTTCTACACTAGGTCCAATTTTCTTGCAATGCTGAAGAGCTGTCCCAGCATTCAAATGAAGCAGACTCCCTTCTTGGTTTCCCACCAGCTGCTGCTCCCATCACATCACGGCCATATTGTTTTTACAGCTCTTATTCAGGGCAGAGTCCCCAGCCCCATCTTGTCTGTTTCTGCCATCTGGCTTAGGGCTTCTGTTAGTAATATCCAGGCCCAGCCCTCTGCTTCTTGCTGTTATTATGTCCACCCAGCTCCTATGTCTACTCTGGCTCAGCTCCTAGGAAACTCAGTTGCCCTTCACCCCAACCTTTCTGAAATTCCATTAGGGCCCATGGAATGTACGGCAACTGTGCAGCACACCAGAGAGATCAGGATTTATCCCTATAATAGCTAAATTCCTAACCCTCCTTTCCTCCCTGCCTACTTATGGCACAGTGTATTGTTCAAAGACACCGACACCGCAGCATCACATTCTAATCTACCCTGTATGTTCTCTGACAACAGGAAGTTCATACTCACTCTTCTAGAAAGATGTGTGAACAGCTTCCCTTTGCTGTTAGCAGTTAGATGATCATGGTGGAGGTGATGCTGTATGATTTCTGAGGTCATTAAAATAAAAAAGCCAAGGTGGCACCTGGTCTTATGGGCTGTTCATGTTTGGAGCTCAACTCCCATGTCCTGAGGAAGCCCAGGTCACCCAGGAAAGCCGCATGTAGGGGTGATGGTTCCCACTGTTCCCCAGCAGACAACCACTATCAACTGGCAGGCATGTGATTAAACGAGACTTCAGATTATTTCAGTCCCAAGCCTTCAAGCTGCCCCAACTGATGCTTTGTAGAACAGAGAAAAGCTGTCCCCACTGAGCTCAGCTCAGATGGCTGCTTTGTGAGCAAAATTAATGGTGTCATTACTCTATGCTGCTACAAACACTGCCTAATCAGACCACACTGCCACTTTCACTTTGCTGCTAGATACATGTCCATAGCAGGGCACTACAGGGTGATCCTGCCTGCTGGTCTCCACACCTTAATATCTTACAGACCTCAGGAGCCTCGTTGTGTGTGGTCTCCTCAGACTGCAAGGCTTCAGTTTAGAGTGCCCATGGCAAGACTCTGACCTGACGCTTGGCATACTGAGATGTTTCTCTTCCCTTTGGGATGGAGTTTTGCCTATACCAAACTTATCCCTTCCCAAGAAGGTACATGCTTTTCCCTTCATCAGGGCCTTGCTGTCAGCTGGGATGCTGAGAGAGACATGAGCATGCACTTGAAAAAGGTCCCAAAATAGTTAACCTGACACATAGACCATAAAGGCTGTTGACTTGATTACAGAATCATATAGTGGAGGGCACCAGAAGAGGAGAGTGGCATGTCATGAAGGGAGAGGGGGAGAGGAAGAGAGAGATCACACCTGCTTGACTATGTTCGAAGAGTACTTTAGATGCTTTTCTGTTCGGAATTGAGGATGGAACCCCAGGGCCTTTCCCATGCTAGACAAGTAGTCTATATTGAATGATTCGCCCAGCCTTTTATAAATTCTGTATTTATAAATTCTTTATCTCACCAAGTTACCCCGGCTTGTCTAGAACTCCTTCTTTAGGCCAGGTACACCTTGAATTGCAGTCCTCTCACCCCAGTCCTCCAAGTAGCTAGGATTCTAAACCTGCACCACCATAGTCAGCTTGTACATGTTGCTGACATACTGTCAGATGGACAAGTGACAGGTGGAGAAGTCCAGCTACATTGCCTGGCTAAGATCTATTTATAGATATGGATATATTGATACAGATCTGTTCTCTCCAGATGCAAAAAGAATATTTTCTTTCCCTTTCATTTCATCTCCACATGTTCAAGTCACCTACAAGAAACCCACCCCTATCTGTGAAGGTTCCTCCCCTACATGAAATCTGTAGTAATTATATCATTTCTGGCAATGAGTCCATCCTCATAATGAACTGGATCTATCTAGATCATCCACCACTTCTACTCTGGTGAAGTAGTCTCATTCCTATTCTTTGTCTTGGCAATCGTTAATGATGCTATGGTTGGTTTACAGTTGGTAGAAGGTCTTCACATTGCTGTGTCTATCTAGCCCATATTCTCTAAAAATGGTTCACCTCAAACACAGGGCTTGCTACAGACACATGACTCCACTTTCCCGACCATAGCCAAGTTGCCCAGGGACAAACACATGTTAATACTGAGCAAGAGTCTCTCTTCAAATATGAGTGGAAGCCAGGTGAGGTGGCACACATATGTAACAACATAGTCCCAGCACTTGGAACCCTGAAGGAAAAGAATTCCAAGTTTGAAGCTAAGTTAGGCTACATAGTGAGACTCTGTCTTATCAATCAACAACAACAACAACAGCAACACAGAGACACACACTCACAGACACATAAATAATATATGTGAGTGGAGACATCTTTCAATTTGGTCAGTTGTTGGACTGCATTAATGAGAGTGTTCAACATGGGAAGTTGTATGCTGGAAGAGACAACTTTAATATCCTGACTGTTTCTGAGGGACCACAATATAGCCCTCAGTAGCTACTTAAAAAGTTGGTACAAATTATTTTCTCTTGTGATGGACTGTGACAATAGATATTACCAGTATGCCCATGGCTTGTCAAATAGTCCATTTGACTTATTTGGATCCCTAGGAAGCAGATCCTGATGGTAATTGGATTGTTTCTAAAAGATCTATATGGGATGAGATATTAGTTGGGGTTCTCCAGAGACAGGGAGCCAATAAGATGTATGTTGTTGGCAGATGAAGAACTAGATGGAGGTGAAGATGGAGTTGAAGGTAAATGTGGAAATGAAGATGGAAATAGAGACTAGAAATGGAAGCAAATCTAGGAATAGAGATGGAGATGGTGATGGAGACAGGGATGCAGATGGAGATGGTGATGGAGACAGGGATGCAGATGGAGATGATGTGGGAAAGACAGAGATGGATACAGATATGGAGCTGAAGATAGATTTCCTTTTAAGGAACTGGCTCTTACATTTGAGTATCCTCTCAAGTACAGAATCTTATGGACTACAGTTTCAAGATGTTGCAATCTCAAGTGTGAAAGCAGTCTACAACTTATTTCTTCCTTTTTCCTGGACCTTAGGCTCCGTTAGGGTCTTCAGAGGATTGGATGATTCTAATACCCATTACAGAAGACAGGCTACTTTACACAGTCAACTGATAAAATTCTAATATCATCCAAAAGGGTGGGAGAACCCTTCACAAAAACATCTACGGTTATATTTGACCCAAACTGGACTAGCCAAGCTGATATAGAAAATTAACTGTCACCAGAAAGGGACAAGGGGAAAGAGGCAGCCACAAATTGGCTTCTTGTTTAGACAGTTCTCTTCTAAGAATCTTGGTGGAATACCACTAGGGAAATCAAGACTGCATGAAAGATACACCTTAGTCCTTTCTACCTGAGAAGCAGCAGAGCAAGAGAGTGTTGTTGTAGACATAGAAACAATGGATATGCATCAGATGGGTTCCCTAAAAAGCAGGGAATTTGGCTAGAATAGAATATGGGCAGGAACTGAGTACAGAAATCAGAAAACAGAACCAGAGGCTGGAAGAGAAGCTATGGAAACCAGGAATTCCCTGAGGTCTTTGATGCAAGCTTGAGTCCTCCAGGACTCCTGAGCATCCAACAAATGCCTTCTAGCACTGCAGAGCTGTGACTTTCAAGTCCCATTTATTGAACTAGGTGTTCTCTGGCCATGTTATGTTGACCATGTCAGTGGGCTTTGCTTCAGGAATGCACTGGTTCTCAGGCCATAAAGACCAGGAGAGGGAAACAGTTGGAGAGATATATGCTGCAAGCTTAGTATAAAACAGGGCTTCAGTATGGCTCTGAACTTGCATATGTTAGTGTTGGGGCACATACCAGTGGTACCCCGTAGGCACCCTAAACATTCTCCACACTGTGTAAGGCATCTTGACTCTCATGCCCATCAAAGCAGGCAGAATTACAGAAAGCCCACCATGTTTTGGTGATGATATGGAGAGAGCAAAGTTCTTATGCACTGTGAGTGAACTGGAAAACTGGGACAGCTTTTCGAGAAAGCAACCTGATTTGGCTTGGTGACATTTTGTTAGAACAGACCCTAGTATCTAGTGACTACCCCATCCCAGATTCAGAAGCCAGAGGAATTGTCTCATGCACAGGCCTGGGGGGGGCATTTTTAAAAGGATTCTCACCACAGACCTGTTGGTAGTAACAACTGAGAGGACAGCTGGCTTTGACATGGGTTTCTATCCTTAGGGAAGCAGATGGGGAAAGCACAGTGGGTACATCTTCTAGCTTTATTTCTATCGCTGTAATAAAATATGCAATGAAAAGCAACAAAGGAGAGGAAGAGGTTCCTTTAGCTTACAGTTCTGTTATGCCATATCACTTTGGAGAAGTCAAGGCAGGAACTCAAGCAGCAATCAGACCATATCCATAGTTAAGAGTACAGAGAAGTGAATGTACCCATCTTGTCTGCTAGCTTTCTTCACTCTTGTCCAGTTCAGGACCCAGCCAAGAGAATGGTGTCACTCACAACAGGCTGGGTTTTCTTGTATCAATTAAGAGTCAAGATGATCTCCACAGACATGCCCACCGGGCCAATCTGATCTAGACAGTTCCTCAATTAAGACTCTCCTCCCAGGTGATTCCAGGTTGGAGCAAGTTGACATTTAAAATTAACCATCAGAGTGTACCCTATGAAATATTCAAGGATAAGAAGCCACGCACAAGACCAACTTCAGCAGATGACAGATCTTTGTGACACTGCACTGAATAGAAAAAAGGAAGGAAAACTAATGAGATATATAACAAGATACTAGCTATAAAAAAAAAAAAGTAAAATCCCACTCAGCATGCGGTATTGTACTATACAGATGTGTGCATGTATAGTACATGTGCTATGATGACTGTGGGGAGGAGAACAAAAGCAAAACCTGGGGATGGCGTGGGTAAGGGCGACGAGAGGAAATAAAAGGCAGGCAGGCGTTTACACGCAACAACTTTCATCATGTGCTATCACTGGGAACTATAATCACCCCTGCACTACCTGCCTTACCTGAAGGTATAAATAGATAGTTTCTGGTTTTTGTTTTATTGAGATAGGATCTTCCTACCTAGGCAGGGATAGCCTCAATCTCATGACAACACTCATGCCTTCTCCTCCCAAATGCCAAGATTACAGGCATGTGCCACCATGCCAGGTTTAAATGGATGTTTTTGAAGTAAGTGATGTGCTTGCAACACAGCAGGTATTCACAATACTGCTGCTAAGAATGTGGTGACTGGACAGTTGAGCAATTGCCCATAACCCTGCTGGCTAACCACATCCTGCGGAAACCAGAAGGCAGAAAAGCTACTTTCTCTACCCCATGGCAGATAACTAGAGAGATAGGGAGTAGCAAGTGGACTCTGTTCTTTTAGATAGGACAGATCCCTAATTCATTTTTGTTAACCTCTGCCTGCAATTGAACATGCCCACAGTTGTTAGTAGATCTTGAGGTTTATCACCAAGAGAAAGTGTGGTTATTTTTGCAGTACTTTATAGTTGTTGCAGGTATCATGAAATATGCTTAGCACCACTTGGAAATTATGATAGTTATTAGAGCTGCCACTGAATCATATTTAAGGCATTAATAATTGTGCATTTATCACATTTCTGATTTTTAATATTTTTATAAGCATATTTTAATATCTTTGGCTTCCTTTGTGATTCTGTATTTTATTGCACACGTTTAAGCTATTATTTTCTGAGGATACATCTGTAATCTTTACCAGCTCCTAGAGACAGCACAGCATAGCTGTGAAGGTGAAGGTGAAGAGCTCCCATCCCAAAGACAGGCCTCTCTCACTTCTTCCTTAAAACAAGACTCTGGGAACACACAACCAGGAATTCTATCATGCTGTCCTCACTGGCCAAGAATGAGCTCAAGGGTGACCCCAGTACTGGTGTCGTCCAGGGGGGCCAGAGCCACAGTGTCTGGTGCCACTCAGCCCTGGGAGGCCACACAGGAGAAGAGGAACAAAGAAAAGGATGGAAGATGGAAGAGGGTAAGGGAGAAGAGAGAAATGGGAAGATCATTTGCCTGTCTTCTTCTCATCACTGAATTGAACTTTACTTTTAATAAAAGTATTATTAATAGAAATGGCATGCTCACTACTTTGCATTTACAGGATACTCAGAGACATGGTCCCAGTAATTATTTGAGCTGTGCCAAGGATGAATGCTCTCTATTACTGAATATGATAGGATCCTCATGCCCCATTTCTGAGGTACCCTTTCCCCAGGCTGTGGAGCCGCATAATCTCTGTTTCTTCTTTGTGTCTCTTTGCAACCAACCTCAATGAGGACAAGAGCTCCCACTCTGAACCATGGACATCGAACTCTGGTGGTGAGAAAGATTCTGCTCCCATACTTGCAAGGACTGCACTAGCCAACAACCCCAGAGACCAGGCTTTCTCCCCACGTCCAGTCCTCCAGACCTATGTATGCTTCCTTATGGGTCTCCCTGAGGATGACTCTGACCTTCTGCAGGGTTTGAGTCTACTCCCTTTACTTTGAAAATGCAAGGAAGACATTAAGAACACAGTAGGAACCAGAGCTTGGGAAAAGAGGGCAGCCCTGCAGGTATGTGAGAGCAGAGAGTGACTACTTCCACTTCACACAGGCAAAATAGGCCTTCTGAGTTTTTGAAACACTCGGTGAGTATAGAGCTGCAGACTCTTGTTTTTGAGAATGAGGGAGGAAACCAAAAGAATCCAGAAGGTGGGGGTGGGTTTGGGACCCTGATAATATCTGCTATAGATATCATACTGAGGAACTATCTGCTACTGCTCCTTGATTTAAAGATCTTATCTCAGTCTCCCTTTCTCTGCAAGTGTCTAGGTTTCTCACAGGGTTGCAAAGCAAAGGTCTATGTGAACCAAATGCAGTTCTTAAATATATTTGTTTAGGTCCAATGTCTTTGAGGGGGACATGGCCATGTGTGCTCCTGTGTGTGCACATCACAGGCCAATGCTGAGGACCTTCCTTAATTGTGTCCCACTTTCTTTTTCAACACAGGGACTCTCGCTGGACCTAGAACTCAACAACTTGGCTAGGCTATCTGGACAGTAGACTCGGGATCCATCTGTCTCCACCTCCCAGACACTGTGATTATAGGCATTCAACCACCACGCTCAGGTTGGGAGAGTGCTAGGAATCAGAACTCAGGTCCTCATGGTCAAGCAAGAAGTACTTCACCAACTAAGCCATTTCCCCAGAATCCCCCAAAAGGCTTTTTAAAAGATTCTCTTGTATAGCCAGTGTCCCAGCTTCACACTGTTCCATTTTAAATGTTTTTTCTCTAGAAAGATATGTTTGGCAACACTGGACCCCCAAACTAAATGATTCCTAATGTCATATAGTTCTGGGAATCTAGAAACTTCCCATTTTCTGTCCAAGTAAACTGGCCTAGGTGGGACACCATTTATAGTCCCTTGGAAGACTCTTTTTATCCCCCCCCACACACTTTTAAAAAGCTTTGGGGATTTTAAATGCTGCTTTGAGAAGAGATATCCCATTTTGTTTGGTTTTATACAGAACAATACAGTGCCCTGCCTCTTCCCATGGCTGGGGAATAATGGGGTTGCTTCAGAAGACCGGGTTGCCTGTCCTGCCAAGGTGGTAGAGACTTGATATTTTAGCATCAGCTGGCAGACCACCTGCTTCTGAGAAAGACCTAGCCATCTGTTTCCTGGTTACACTGAGGGAGCATCTTTCTCCTGGCACATCTACCCCCAGACTCAAGCCCAGAGACATTTTGTAACCTAAGAACGGCTCTCCTCTGTGCCATACACAGAACTCCCAGATTCCTCCTCCCTCTCCTACACTCTCCATCAGTTCCTTGCTGATGGTGGCCCAGCGGGAGATGAATGGGCTGGCTACCTCCAGCTTAAAGAATTGCTCAGGCTTCTGGGTTCCAGCCAACTCCCTGGAGGCCACTGACTGTGCCCATCAAGCAAAGTGGGACTTGAGAGCTCTCAGCCCATTGCTGAGAGACCCTGGGAGTTGACAGCTGACGACCCAGGCTGGCCCTGATTGCCAATCTAGACTGCATGGTGAAATATCCCTTCCTCAAAGATCCCCTCAAACACAGCTGTGATTAGTCTAGGCGACCAGACCTTCCAGAAAAAAGAAAAAAGAAAAACCTCACTGATTTCAAATTGTAATGAGAAAGCCAGTATAACAGGGTGGAATGTGAATCTAGGGTCTAAGTGAATTCCCCCACCCCACCCCCATGCATAAAATAAGGACTAAGAGAAGATAGCCAAGAAGGAACCCTGAATTAATGAATGAATCTGAATTATTGACAGGATACTTACCTTATTTCTTTTATGAATAGAAGGTATACTCTTAAGCTGATTCTTATCCATTTGATTTCTTGACTCAGCTGGGGGTTGCCTTTCCAAAAATAATTGAGGATGTAGCTCTGATAATCAAATTGCTGGGAATGTGTAAGCCAGGTTCTCTCCATCACTAGCTGTGTGACCTTGGGCAGACCTTGACCTCTCTGTGTCTCAAAATCATCACCTCCAAAATAGAAAGAATGCTAAAACTGCCCTCACAGAATTGCTTTGAAGACGGAGACATGTACGTAAAGCACTTCAGACAGTACCATGCTGAGAGTTAGAACTCAATTAAATGTTATACATTATCACAAGATTATTCAGTCTGTTTTTTTTTTCTTTCAACAATGGTGCCTATGTTGACATCTGCTGGTTCTCTGCAACAAAAAATAAATCCTAATTTCTGAACAGTGGGCTCTGAATGAATATGTTCTTACTAGCCAGCCTCTAGTGCTTACTACAGTAAATCTGATAAGATATTATGAAGGTGTGCCCTCAGGGAACCAAAGCCCACCTGGGGCAGCAGACCCAAGGTAGAGGGCAGGACCAGGAGCCTTGGTCATGGAGCCCAGCCGATGGACTTTGTGTATTTAGCTGGCCAGCTGGCATCTCCCTGCTCCTTCACAGGTGAAGGTGAAATGGCAGAATCCAATTTTTTGTCACCTTGTGAAATTATGAGACTCCATTCGGCTTGCGTTTGTATCATCAGAGCACGCCAGCCACGTGGGGTAATTGCTGTTGCTGGGTTACTCCTTGTAAGTTCAAACAACTTCACGTGCTGAATGCCAATGGATTTGCCGTGACCTGAGTAAATTAAAGCAATGCTTCCTGCCTGGGGAGGCTTTGCTGCGCTTCAGTCCATCTGTTTCTGATGAAGGTAATACGGCAGGAAAGAGGGAAATGAGAACACCGTGCGGGCAGCCTCGCTGACACTCCAGTCCTCTCTTCCTGTCCTCCTCGCCTCCCTACTTCCCTGCTTCCTTTTCCCGCCTTCCTCCATCTCGTCTTCGCCCCTCATTTCCTTCTGGCCTCTTCTCCTGCCTTCCTACCTTCTTTTTCTCACACCTGACTCCTCTCCATGTTCCCCTTCTTCCTTATCTGTTTCTCTTTCCTCGTCCCCTTTTCCCTTTCCTCATTCTCTCTCTCTCTCTCTCTCTCTCTCTCTCTCTCTCTCTCTCTCCTTTCCTTCTCCCCCCTCTCTTCCCTCTTTCTCTGTCCCCCTTCTTTTCTCCTCTCCTGATTTTTTCCCTCTTCTCTGTTTTCTGTCATGTCCTGGCTCAGAGTAGGGATGCAGCTCAGGGCCTTTCTGTGTTCCTGGATGCCCTCTCCATGTGTACACAAGTCTGAGAGTCCCGAATCCAAACACCAGAAAGCCAGGTGATTTGGGGCTCACTGGAAGAAGGGATCTGACAAATTTGCTCCAGGTCAAATCTCTTAAGATGCAAAGGTAAAGTCAGCCTCTTTCCTTAAAGGTTAACTTTCCCATTTTAATTGCATCCTGTGGAGGTTTTCTTGACCTGGGCTCTCCAGGTTGCCTGACATCCTTCCTGTCTCACTAATGCTGTGTCTCCCACAACCATTTACTTTCTCCAGCTTCAGGGGCCTGGAGCACCAAGAAACCCAACACTAACACACCAGGCAACTGTGAGCCTGCAGTGATGGGAAAACCCAGGAAGTTCTCAGAGCCTTTTACCAAACAAGGCAGATACTTGGTCTGGGTACTACCATTGGGTAGCAAAGTACCCGAACCCTGAAAACAAATATTAGCATGTCTCAGAACTGAGAATTGAGTAGACTCAGCTTTGAAGGTCTCACTTGGGATATCTCAAGCTAACCTGGTGAAGTGGTGGCAGGGGTTGGAATCCACTGGAGGTTCAACTGAATGGGCTGTCCAAGGTGGATTCCGCACAGTGATGGTCCCCATTGCTCACTGATGGCTAGCAGGTTGGCAGAGACTCACTCTGGAGCACTTCTACAGGACCTCTGGTGTGTCTCAGGCACAGTGACTGAGTTCTGAGAGTGTCCTTGGAGGGAGATGAAAAGGCTGGCCCTCTCAGAAACACATGCATAAGAAGAGTCCCAAGAGGCACGGAGACAGAAGCTGCCTGGCCTTTTAGGAGCTGGCTTAGGCATTACTGTGTCATTTTTCTCTGTACACAGTTGGTCAAAACAGTTGCAAGCCTGCCACGTTCCAGGGGAGAAGACATAGATGCTACCCCTCAATGGAAGAGTGCCAAAGAATCGAAAAACTGCTACAGTGTTGTTTGAAAACAAGAAATTAATTTTATTTAACTTGAAAGTCCTGATTATGCCAAAACGCCAGCCTGCCTGGTTAGTGGGAGAGTGGCGGAGAAGGGAGGGGGGAGTGGCGGATGTGAAGGAAGCAGTGAGGGGGTGCCATGATGCATTTTCTAATTTTCAGTGGTCCTTCTAAGGGTTGAGTCGCTCAACATAAATGTATCCAAGAGGGAAATTACAACAACAGAACAGTGTTTCCAACAGAAATCTGATGCTCTAACTTTGCTCCACAGAACCCACACTGGAAGGAAGGGCTGACACTTCAGTGGTAATCTCTACACGTGTACTGACATTCTCTTACTCTCATTCTCACACAGTAATAACAAATACACTTTAAAAATTAAAACCCACTTAGTACTGAGTTTTAGTATCTCTCAAAAAGTCATGTATAGGAGTGGAGTTTCTCTATTCCCTGAAGGCAACCACAGCCTGGTAGTAATGTACTGTTTCTTTTTCTTTCTTCCTTTTTTAATTTTAATTTTTATTTATATTTTGTGTGCATTGGTGTTTTGCCTGCATGTGTATCTGTGTGAATTTGTCAGATTCCCTGGAGCTGGAGTTACAGATAGTTATAACTTCCCATGTGGGTATTGGAAATTAAACCCCTGTCCTCTGAAAGAGCAGCCAGTGCTCTTGACTGCTGAGCCATCTCTCCAGACCCTGCCATGTACCCTTTCAATAGGACTGACATATACCTACTTTCAGCAATTCCTACCCATCCCTATTTCTTCCTGTGATGATTTAAATGAAGATTCCCTCTTCCTGGCCCACTGCCCTGGGCTCACAAGGAGTAGTACTATTAGGAGGTGTGGCCTTATTGGAGTAGGTGTGGTTTTGTTGGAGGAAGTGTGTCACTGGGGTGGGCTTTAAGGTTTCAAAAGCTTAAACCAGGCCCAGTCTCCCCTCTCCCCTCTCCCCTCTCCCCTCTCCCCTCTCCCCTCTCCCCTCTCCCCTCTCCCCTCTCCCCTCTCCCCTCTCCCCTCTCCCCTCTCCCCTCTCCCCTCTCCCCTCTCCCCTCTCCCCTCTCCCCTCTCCCCTCTCCCCTCTCCCCTCTCCCCTCCCTGTGGATCAAGATGTAGAACTCTCAGCTCCTTTTCCTGCACCGTATCTGCTTGCATGCAGCCATGTTCCCCACCATGATGATAATGGACTAAACCTCTAAACTGTAAGCCAGCAAAAATGAAATGTTTTCCTTTATAAGAGTTATTCACAGCAATAGAAACTCTAACTAAGACACCTTTAGAACGGGAGGGTTCATATTCATAGGCATTTTCTAGCTAGCTATTATTAGGCTAGATAGCTTCCTGGTTCATTACCCTCCACCTCTTGATTTTGACTTGGTTTTAGTCAGGAAAAACAAACAAAGAAACAAAACCCCCACTGTTCTTGGTTTCGTGTTCTTGTCAAAAGTGGGAGAATACAAAACCTGACCATATGTCAACACAAATGGTAAGAGGCAGTTTAAGGGCATCAAACCTTCCTATGTTTTTCTAACATAGGATCTGTATTGACTCTTCTCACATCCCTGCCTTGTCATCTTTCCTGCTCTCTGCTCTCTCCTCTTCCTCCTCTCTTCTTTTTAGTCCTCTCTTTCTTTTCCCTCCTCCTTCTAATAGTTAGAAGAGCTGATTGGTTCTTGTTAATAACCCTGAGTTGGTTTCATTTTCACTCTTAATACTATTACTTGAGCTAAATTACAAGTTTTTCCTCTCCTGCTGTTTATCTTTTTACATGACAACCAATAAAATAAAAACTCTTGGAGCAGTAACTATTGCTTTTGGTCCATCAAATGCCTTGCAAGTCCTCTGGGACCAGTCTTAACTGTTTTCCCAAGTGGTGTCTGTGATTGGTCTCTCCAGGAAGAGATCCATTGCCAGAGCAGCCCTGGACCTCCACAGCCCTGTTTATGTTCTAAGCCAGAAGAGGATCTCTTCTTTCAACTAGTTCATATAGAACAATGGGTCATCAACGTCTTCTTACTGAAAACTCTACCATGTTCATGGTGTGGGGGGAGGCTAGCATTTGGCTACAGAGAAAAGCCAGTCACGCATTTGTGATTTTTTTCTGCCCCACCCAGCCAACATGTCCAGCTCCTCTGATGGTCACATGCCCTTAATTTATCTGGTATAGTAACCCTGCAAAAATACCCATGTCCTTTAGAGCAAGCCACAGTCTTCAGATAATGTGAAACTCTGGGTTCACAGGAGTAAGAAGGTTCCTTTCCAAGGGAGCCTCCGCATATGCCAGCCTTCAGCAGCCCTGGGGAAAACAAAGACAGTGATCTGCCACAGTGGTCCAGACCTCTAGTAGTAAAACAGATGGAGCCTGTGAGAGATTTCAGATGAAAGGGCCCTGCCTGAGCCCTTCATGAGCATGTAGAAGAGCCAAGGTGGAGAGGAGTGTTGAGTAGGCTGCTTCACAAGCTCCCAGCAAGAAAGCTGATATTTGAACAGGAAATGTCCCTTCAAGATCTCTCTGTGGGAACAGGATAACACATGGCTATACTCCTAGCACTGGGAAGGCTAAGGCAAGAGAATAATGAGTTTGAGGCCAGCCTGAGCTACATATTGAGACTCTGTCAAAATGAAACAAGAAGGAACGTCTCTGAAACTCTTGTTTGTTTAGATTTGTTTACTTTGATTTTATGTGTGTGTGAGTGTTTTGCCTGAATGCACACACCTGTGCACCATGTGTGTTCAGAGTCAACAAAGACCAGAGGGGGCATCAGATCCCCAGAGACTAGAATTATGGATGGATGGTTATCAGCTGCCAGGTGGGTGCTGGGGACAAAAACCCAGGTTTGATTCTATGAGAGCAGCCAGTGCTCTTAACACCGAGCAACCTCCTCTCTCTGTCTTTCTGTGTGTGTACGCGCGAGCACGAGCATGTATGCACATGCTTAGTATATGTTTGTGCATATGTCTTGAAATGTAGATCTGTATCTATAGATGGGTACACACATACATTTCATGCCTACATGTGAATATGCATGTTCTTTCACTCATATTTGTACACACATGTGTCTGTATACTGGTGTTTTTGTTCATATACCATAACAAATCGCAGAGGACTTTAACAGGGAAGTGGGAAGGCCACATGGAACCCTTTCTACTTAGACCTCTCCACCATTAAATGCCTGCTAGCATAGGCCACCATAAAAATCAAAGAGTCACATCAAGTTTCATGTTTTGTCACTTTTCCTGGGGAGGGATAAACAAGTGTCTATTCACCCTAGATAGGACATCAATGATAGGTCAAAGAAATAATTCCATTCAAGTCTAACTTAGTGAACCAGTGAGCTTATTGGGGTCGTAGGAGTATAAGCATGGGTGACTCAAAGGCTGCTGCAGTATTGAAAAGCCCACTCCAGCATAGGCAGTGATTCATGCATGCTATATCCCAGAACGTTGCTGCATAAATGTGCAGGCATCTAGGCCAGTCAGAGCATCTCCTGTCCGCAGTGTATATAACCTTGGTAACTGGACTTGTGGATCTTACAGCTTTGAGGAACTTCTCTGAGTCCTACAGCTTCCTTCCTCCCCCCAGGAAGGTATGTTTCCCTTCAGAGCAAATGGCTTCATATGTCCATATGCCCATCACTGAATGAGGCTGTCATCAAGGCAGCTACTAAGACTTATAGCACTCTGCCATAAGAGGTCCTTGGGGACAGCTATGGTCTATGGCACCCCACCCATCCCTGCTCATATCCCTCCAAGCCTTTGTGCTGAGACCACAAGACTGGGCATTGTTTAACTTTAAAACACAAAGAGCCCTTAAATTGTGAAATTAACCAAGAAGGAAATCATTTGACATGAACAATCTGGACCAAATAAATACCCTATGTTCTCTGAGCTTCAGAGATGTCCTTGAAGGACGAAAGGCCATGTAGCTGGTGAACAGATGCATGCAAAACCAGCCTATTAGACTCACTGGAATGGGCAGGATACTAATATAAAACAGAGACTTTTCCAACAGCTGCCCTTATACCTGTAACACACACACACACACAGAGAGAGAGAGAGAGAGAGAGAGAGAGAGCTCCTGTACCTTCTAGAAGCCTTTGGGAGATTCAGTGGCCTAGTCTGATCCCCTTTGACCTACCCCAAGAGTAGGGGACCTGGCAACAGAGAAAACAATTGGCCCTTTTACTGTTCTGTCTGTCACTCCTGTGTTCCTCTCCTTAGCCATTTCTGGGTCTTTCCTCTTTGCTTGCGTCCCTGACACACTGGAGTGTGGGAGGGAGAGAAAATACAGGCATACTCTACCAGGCCCCATGATGTCATTGTTGGCTCGCTCAGGGTGAATGCTCTTTCATGGGGGGATATTTCTGGATGCTTTGGAGGCATCCAACACCTGTACTGTTTCCCACAAACGCGGACTGAGACATTCCCCCATTGCATTGCTTTGGTGCTTCCCTGAGTTACCCGAAGACTCTATAACAACAGAGCAGCCCTGGGCTCCTGGATTTTTAGTGCCCTAGGGTAAGCAGCACCACAAGTCTGCAGCTCAGAGTTCATGTCTCTAGAGGGCACTGCCACATGCCCCACTAGAGGCTCTCAAGATGCAGAGGGAAGGATTTCCCCCTGGCCACCCTGACTGGCTGGCAGCAGGCATGTGATGGCAACTGGAGCCTGGGAGCAGCCAGAGAAATACCCTCCTGGCTTTCCTACAACACACTCGTGTGGCTCCCTCATATTCCCAGGCAGCTACTTTCATAAGGTAACCGGGGGGAGCACTCAGGGAGATGCTCATACAGCAATTTCTCACCAACCATCCTGTCTAGAGAGCTCAAGTGTCAAGAATAGGTCTGAGGTTGAAAGTGCAGCCAGAGGTTTCAGTCCTGAACCCTGACACATCGCAGTTGTGTGTCTTGGGCAACAATGAAATTCTCTGTATGCCTCTCTTGTCCACAGAATGAAATGTCCCAGAGCTTTCCCTGCCAGTCTGCTGTGAGCATTAAATGAGTTATTACAGCACTGTGGAATCGTGGCAGCTGGTACACGTGTGTGGGATTCCTCCATCTCTGTTACTATATAATAAGTGTGTGGTAACCATTTACCTTGACCTATAAGGATGAGGTCAGATATATGGAACCTGAAAGTGGGGAGCTTGCAGCTCAGCTTCGGGTGCCATTTCAAATTCTCACTCAAGGAAATTCCTAACTTGACACTTTTTTGATTTTTTGTTTTTGCTTTTCATTCTTTGCATGTTGGTTTTGTTTTATTTTGTTTTTCCAGTGTTACTGAGGCATAGTAACAGGTGTATGTACAGTATACAAAGCATTTTGCTCTTTCTGTACATTGTGAAATAATTATGATAAACTAGTTAACTGACCCATCTTTTCACATGCTTGCCTCTTGTACATGGTAGAGAACAGTCAAGAAAGATGTAGTACAGCCCACTATAGTCAGCTGCAGGCACCTGACATCACTGAACCTTTATATTTGCTAGTCAGTATCGCCCCAAGTCTCCAGGCTCCAGCCTCTGGCAGCCACCATTCTGCTCAATGCCTGTAAGTATACCATGTCTTTCAATTCACATGATATAAGATCATGGAATATTTTTCTTTTGGACTTGCTTCACTCAAAAAAAAAAAAAAAACAAAAAACTGTTCACCTCATGTTTTCCATGTTCACATGTTACAAATTATAATCTTGTGTGTGTGTGAAATAGTTAACCTTCATTGTCGGTTTGGTTTGGATGAGAGCACCTTAGGAGGTTGCAAAAGTGTATCTCTGGGTGTGTCTATGAGGATGTTTCTAGAGAGGATTAAATAAGTAAAAAAGACTCACCCTGAATGTGGGTAGTCCCGGTGAATAAGCTGTTGCCCCAGATAGAGAGAAAGAAGAAGATACTAACTAACAAAGACACTCTTCCTCCTGACCCCCATCATGGGAGCACCTCTCAAACTGTGAGCCAAAATAACTATTTTCTTTCTGGAGTTCTTTGACTCAGTTATTTTGTCATATGATGAAGAGTCAGGCAAGTGTGTGTGTGTGTGTGTGTGTGTGTGTGTGTGTGTGTGTGTGTGTCTGTGTGTATCATTTATCCATTTATGAATAGTTAAGTGGATTCTACTTTTTTTTTTTAAAAAAAAGATTTATTTATTATATGTAAGTACACTGTAGCTGTCTTCAGACACTCCAGAAGAGGGCGCCAGATCTTGTTACGGATGGTTGTGAGCCACCATGTGGTTGCTGGGATTTGAACTCTGGACCTTCGGAAGAGCAGTCGGGTGCTCTTACCCACTGAGCCATCTCACCAGCCCGGATTCTACTTCTTGAACAGTGCTGCAATGAATGTCAGAAAGAAGATAACTCGTCAACACACTGATACCATTTATTTTAGATATGTCCCCACAATGGCATGGCATTGCTGAATGTATCCCAGTTGTTTTTGGCTTTTGAGGCCTATATTGTCAGGGTCATATATCCCCAACCACTACTGAGAAAAACTCCTTCCTTGGGTCAGTGTTGGATAGCAGCAGCTCCCTTATGCTTACTTGGAGTGGTTCTACGACTTTGTGTTTTACATTAGGTGTTTCATCTATTTGCAGTTGGTTTTTGGATGTTGTGTGAGACAAGGGTCCAGTTTCTTTCTTCTGCATGTACACATCTAGTCTTCAAAACAGAGTTCATTGAAGAAATTGTCAATTTTCTGTTGTGTATACTTTTGCCATATTCATGCTGGAAATGGCTTTCTCTGCTTTTTCCAAGGTAATCTGCATTTAATGTGGAAGCCATGAGAGAATGCTGGCCATAACCCCCCTCTTCCCTCCCTGCACTGGAAAATATTCTGGACATCTGATAGTCTATAAGACCAGGTACACTCTTCCCAGGTAGTTCTCTTCTTATGACTAAGCACAGTGGGTCCCCTAGAGTTGGGCCACTACTCTGACTTATGACTTCTCTGATGGGCAGTTTTTCCCCTGGTCTCCACTGGCCTGAAGAGACGTTTTCGAAGTGATGCTTTTCAGCTGAGGTGTATTCCATCCTTCCCTCTGCTTCCACAGGTCTTGGACGGACAACCTCTGTTTGCTCCATTTATCTTTTTGCAGGTTTCTAGCCCCATCTAGGTGTCTGCTTCTAGGAGGACAAGAACTGGCATACATAACCATAAAGTCTCAACAACGCAGTAGGTGTTTTCCAGATATCCTCCCCTGAGTTCTTGCCAGCTGCATGAGGGAGCCACTGAGGTCTGTGCCTTTGCTTACCTCCCCAACTACCATGCAACAGCCTTGACAACAGCACTTCTGTTCTGCTATGCAAATTTGTTTTCTCTCTCTACTGAATTCCCTGAAGGTAAGAACAGAAATTATCTTATCTCTAAACCAGGTATTGGGCAGTTCAGCTGGATCATGCATGATACTCTGGGTCATACATCCCCCTCCTATGTCTCTGTTTCTCTCTGTCTCTATGTACCTATCTCTCGTGTCTCTCTCCCTTCCCCCTCTATCTCTGCACATAATACAATTCTAATTGTTTTTGTGCACACTTACAGTTTGTTGAAAAATAAATGTCTGGAAATGCAACTTACTGGTGGAACTCTTCTGTAACATCTACAAGGCCTTGAGTTCAATCCTCAGCATCACAAGAAAACAACAACAGCAAAGGCCATCATGGGTTGGGAATGTTGTTTGGTGTTTAAAGCGCTTGCCTAGTATGCACCAAGCTTAGGGTTACATCCCCTGTACCAAATAAACTGATTGTGGTGGCACATGCCTATAATCCCAGCATGCTTTAGAGGTAAGGGGAAAGGGATCAGAAATTCAAGGTCAACCTCAGCTACATAGGAAGTTCAAAGCTAGGTTGAGCTTCATGAGACATTGTAGAAGGAAAGAAAGAAAAAAGAAAGAAAGAAAGAAAGAAAGAAAGAAAGAAAGAAAGAAAGAAAGAAAGAAAGAAAGAAAGGGAAAGAAAGAGAGAGAGGAAGGAAGGAAGGAAGGAAGAAAGAAAGAAAGAAAGAAAGAAAGAAAGAAAGAAAGAAAGAAAGAAGAAAGAAAGAGAGAAAGAAAGAAAGAGAGAAAGAAAGGAAGGAAGGAAGAAAGAAAGGAAAAGGAGAAAAGAAAGGAAGGAAGAGGGAGGGGAGAGAGGGGGAGAGAGACAGGAAGAGAGAGCTAGAGAGAGAAAAGAAAAGGTAGGAAACTAAGCACAGGACTGAAAAATGTGGCTCGAAATGAACATAAGCACTAGAGAAACTTCTCAGAATCAAGAAAGAAAAGAGAAAGGGGGAAGATTTAAAGGGCAATTTCCACATTGTTCTTGGATTTCCAAAGCCTGGATTCTGTGGCCTGGCCATAATTCTTAAGTTTCATGAACCAAAACACATGCAACTCAGTCTTTTGAAAAACTCCGTTTCTGGTTTTAATGAAAACCCATCATTTTCCTCACAAATGAAAGAATGAAAGATGCTGAGAAAATGGAATCTGCTTTAGGGCAAGTTAGTTCCCAACCCTCCTGGGCCACCTTTCTTAATCAGATATTGTATGGTTTCAGAAAAACCAAAGCCTCCAGACTTAGTAAACGAAAAGGGGTATCAAGTCAGGAAATGGGGGGAGTTTGGAGGCCCCGGGGGGCACACAGCACAAGCAAGTCTCCAGAGAAACAGCAGCCAAACTCTGCTAGGTGAAGGCATCAGGGCCTCCTCACCTACTTGGGCAAATGTTCTAGCCCATACTTCTGGAAGGTACAACACTCCTGGTACAAAATGCTAGCTAGCTTTTCCTCAAATCCAACAAACTTCAACTCCCTACACTCCCAAGTGACAAAATGTGGAGGGCCCTGTTTGGGTCTGCTCTCCATACCCTTTGGCTCTTAGCTATGGCCAGAAGGAAGGTGTGATCTCAGAACTCCTGGGAGAAGATGAGTAATGTGTAGGCACCTGCTGTAGCCCTGGAGCCACACAGTGACTGACCAGTCAAACCTGGGACTCGTTGGATCTCTGAGCTACTGTGAAGACTAGAAAGCAAAGCCTCTCACAAGCTCTTCTGTGCTACTCATTCCTCGCTCACAGCAGACCATACTAAGTGGCAGCTGAACTTTCTGTCCCTGCAGTGCCTGTACAGATTCGTCTCACCCCTGTCATCTCCCGAGGTTATTTAAGGCAGCCCCTACAGCACATTCTGCCTTGTATTTAGCAACACCATGAGCTCTGAACAATAACAACAAAAAGACACTACATTGAAACTTTTTAAGGCAAATTCTTCTTTAATTCCCTAATAACAAAAATCATTCAAAGCCACTTTACTGAAGGAAAATAAATATCTATGCACACACTTAGATAATTTATCCCAAATGCCTTTTTAACAACATTTCTCAATTAAACGTTCAGCAGAGATGATATAAACTCTTTAGCATTTCATCCAGTTTTGTTTTGTTTTTAAGTGAAACATTTGGAAATGTTCGGAAGTCAGGATAAAAGTTACTGCAGGATCAGACACTTGCCCAAAAGGGAAGACTACATAGAGGTCAAAGCCACATCTCTCTGGATTTGCTGGCATTTAACTAGATGCAAAATGTCAGCATGGAAAAATGGCCTGTTCAACGCAAATATGAACAAGAGAAGACGGTGTCAGCACACAAATGGAGTTTTTGCCAGGGAAGGCATTTCCAGCCCGAGTCAGGGAACTTGTTTGCTTATCCATGCTAACCCTCTTCACTGGGGATGAGTGAAGAGAGCACATTCTTCATGGACGAGAAGGCTGACCTGGAGGCCATGAAGCAAGACTATCACTGTCCTGAGTCATAAGCACAGCCTAGTCTGTTCCAAGCTATACTCCATTGCTGCCTAGGATGTTGTCCATATATAATCAGAGACACCGTCACTTAGCAATGTTAATTTGATTAAGGCATAAAAATCGGCAAGTATTTTTCTTCTCCCCCCCACCCCCCGTCAATTTCTCCACACTAAGAAGATATTCGTGGTAACTTAAATGACGTTTAAGGTCCTTGTCCTTCCTTTTCTAGGACAGATTTTCCTGCTGGTCCCTTCCCTGCCTTTTCCATATTCAGTGTAATCTTTCCCTGGAGTCAGAAGCTCACCCATCAAACAGGATGACAGGTATATGTTAGTGCTGTTTTCTTAGTTTCCAATGGCCTTGGTACCTCAGCACAGAGAAAGATGACATCTATGGAAATCCCGGTGGTCCTATGACCCAAACTGTGCACCCCTGTCCTCTGATGTGGCACTTCAGTGAATCCACTGCTGCTGCAGCAGAATCTCAGCCCGGCAGCCTCAGAAAGCTGATATTCCTGAGGATGACTGACTGACTCAGACATTTCAACAGACACATCCCCCCCACCAGCCTGGATGACAGCATTTGAAAGTCACATTCTTTGTCTTGGAGTCAATGAGATGGGCACCTACATCTTCTCCTGGGGCTTGGGGTTTAGAATGAAATCTGGATTCATTGGAACATCCAAGAACATCTTGGAGTGACTGTCAGTGACTTAGCAAGTTGCAGGCAAATGCTCACCTCTCCTTGGAAAGCAGGTAGGACCCAAGGGCAGCTGGCCTGGCCAGAGAGAGCATCAGCTGGTAATGTCAACTTCCATACTTAGTCAGACACACTGGCACTTAGCAATGTTAATTTTGTCAAGACTAGAAAGAACGTAGAAAAACAAATATTTTCATTAAGACAGACCCTCGGCTCCCTTGTTTTCTGGTGTCTGAGGCAAACTGGATGTTCTTATCATTATGGTTGTCTCCAAAGAAAACTTTTTTGTTCCTCTTCCTATTTCAAATCTGTCTAGGCCTAAGTCCCTCACATACAGCCTGACCACTAGGTCATGAACCTGTTTGATTTCCTGATAGAGGGTAGGGGACCTGAGGTACACATTTAAGTGCAAGTAATTTGCACAGGAAGTGATTCCAGAAAATAGCAGTAAGAAGTGGGGATATCAGACCAGGAAAGGGAGCATATCACTAAAAGGCCACAGAAGTGTAAACATGCCATAATTGTGGACATATGTCAACATCCCAGCCTATTCTACCTTCAATATCAGGAGGCTATGGTGAATGCCAAGCATTTACAGGTGGGCATAACAGCATGCGCTACCATAAATGCTTGGCATTTTCATCTGCTCCAAGTGGCGAGAGAACAGTACCTCGTACTTGATTTATAGCGTGGTGTTCAGATGCTGATCAACCAGAAGATATGACAAATGTGTGCCCTTTCTCTTTGTTTGTCATACCCTTCCCTTTTTTCCTTTGCAAACTGCCCATGGAAGTCATCTTCACTCTTTACCTTTGTGACTCGGCTCAACTAATTGACCCAGGCTAGCACCTGAGCCAAGACCAGCCTATCCAAATGCTCCCCCCAGAGCACCGAAAGGTAGAAATGAATGGGTTGTCTCAAGTGACCTGAGATTTAAGATGTGAGGTTGATGAGCTCTTGAAGGCCAATTCCACCTCACTGGAGGATGCCTGAGTGGAAGGGAAGAAGATAAGAGAGGACCCTTGTGGTCCCTCTGCTCCTCCCATTGCTCCACTTTCCTGGGATTCTGCTGTCTAATGACTTTTTCTTACAACCCAAAGGCTCCTGATTAATATAGTTAGTGTGAGAGGGAGCAGAGTGATTAGCACAGCGTGACTCCTTCAGAAGCAGGATCCCTGCCCCCATGATTAGTTAACAGGTGACATGCAGAGAGTCTGCAGAGGAAGCCCATCGGGGAACAAGGGAGGCAGATGTGAGTAGAAGGGGAATTCTGGCTATGCTTGCCTTCTGAGCCTGTCTTCCATCCAGCAGCCTTGGCAAATATGCAGGGCCTTCAGGGATGAGATAATCCTTCAGAGTTGCCCAAGGTTAAGCAAAAGGCAAGGCCTTTGTAGCCACGAACATCCAGACTTTGAATGCAGGCTGACCCAGGAAAGGAGCAGATTTCTATGAGGCATCTCTTTTCAGTGGTGGCAAGCCATTCAGGGACATGCAGAGGCTATGGGCTTTCTGTAGGAGCCCTTTCGGCAGCTGAGAGAACCAGTCCTCTGGGGCTGCAAGAGAACCCAGGTAGCATATCACAACATCTACCACATGGCCTTTAAGGATTCTGTCATGGAATGGCAACCTCTGACTTAGCTGGGAATGGGGCCAGATCAAGAGGTTTATGCTAGTCTAGGCTGCTACATCATCAGACCTTGTTTCAAAATAATAGTGACTACCAAAGCAACAACCTGTAACTGGAGGGTCAGTGCTTTGTGCTCTGTGGACATTCACTTCATTCGTTCCTCCTTTCTAGAATGTTCCATGGCTGACTGCCCCCTTTTGTTTTTACTGTCTTTTGTGGTTTGTACCTGAAATGCTCCCTACAGGCTGAGGTGTTAACACACTTGATCCCATCTTGGTGGCTAGAAGGGGCTAAAACCTTTAGGAGGTGGATCTAAGCTGGAGGAAGCAAGTCATGGAAGATGTGACTTTGAAAAGTATACCTGCCTACCAGGTTGATTTCTCTCTATCATTTTCTTTCCCTCCTCCATCTCCCCTCCCATACTATCCCCTCTTCACCTTCTCTCTTCCCCTTTCCCATCTCCACAGTTCTCTCCCTCTCGGTCTGCTCCCGTGGCCTGTCCCTCTCTCTCCTTCCCATCTACCATGAAAGAAAGATACTGTTCCTCCACACATCCTTACGGCCAAACTCTCAGGACCAAGCCCTCTGAAACTAAGAGTTACAAGAAGTCTTTCCTCTTTCAGGTTCTTCGCTGAAGTATTTTGGTCATGGCTAAGCAAAAAGTAACTAATATGTGTTTCTCAAATACAGTGTGAAACAAGAGATTTAATTTGTTGATTAAGCATTGCTTAACTTTCAATCATATTCCAGGTCTGAATCCCAGGGCACACAGCCATTTAGCTTAGAGTTGCATTTTGGAGCCCATTTACTCACCGATCAACCAAGCTCTTCACTAGGTGGAACGTTGCCCTGTAGATAACCAATCAAGTCCATTTTGTTTCCACCATGCCAGGCTGAGAGTGAGGGCAACCCTTAGCCACTATTTGCCGGGGCAGGGAGCTCCACAATTGCTTTTTCTTGTAGTCCAGCTTTTTCCTCTGGGCTTAACATGACCACCTCAAAGCCATTTTGAAGTAGAGATGCACTGGACTGGTAGCCATGGTAACTAATTGAACAAAACAATACAGAACTATCTAGGTCTGCGGTCCTGGTAATGGAGCTTTTGAGATGCTAGCCATTGCTCCTGCCTGCCTCCCCCTAGCTGCAAGTAAGATACTAGAATATATAGGAAGTACAAGGTTAAGGAGAAGGAAGACTCTATGGTGTAGCTTTGATAAGGTTGTCATCTGTGAAGGGGTGGGACTTTGCAGTAATGCTTCTGTCTTAGGGTCACCCATGCTCCTATAAGTAACCCATTGCCCATATTCTGTAAGTAAACCCAACAAACTCACTGACTGTCCAAGCTGGACTTTGCTGTAATGGTTATTTTGCTCTGTTTACAGTGGCCTATCTGTAGTGAAAAGACATTTGTACACAGCTGTAAGCATACATTATTTTGCAACCTACTTTTAATAAGGGCTCAACCTCTCTTCTTGCCCACCACCCAGCAGAGGTAGTAGAAGAGAAAAGTTATTAGGATGTGGGGGAAGTGGACCTGTTCAGCAATAGTTCTTTGGTGGCAAGCTCAATCTCCTTTCTCAAGAGTTCAGTCCTGTAGCAAACACCAAATACAATTCAGCAGCTACATTTCAGTCCTTTTAGCAAACAGACACCAGGCACGAACCAGCAACTATAGTTCAATTCAATCCTGAGAAAACCACCAGGCTCACCAATCAGCCTGAGGTGAGGTCATGGGAAGTGGCAAGCTGCCACAGGAACCTCACGAGTAGTTCTTGGGCGAGTTTCTCTCAGTGGGGGTGTTATTACAAGCTCAACAGCACTATGTAAGGCACACCAAAACATACACTCCTGCTGTTAGTGAAGAATAAGGAGGCCAAACAAATCAGACCAGGGCTCAGTGCTTGTTCCCCAGTCTCTGTGGGGTCATATTTATTCTCCTTCATCAAGCATCCTTTCACGTGTCTGCCATAGCAAAGCATCCTTTCACCTGTGTCTGCTTCAGGAAAACAGTCTTTCACGTGTTTGCTTTAGCAAGACATCCTTTCACCTGTATGCCCCAGCAAAACATCATTTGACATACCTTTCCAAAGAACTAGAAGTTTCCACTTCACACAGCTCTTCAGGAAAGCTTAATAAAACACCTCTGTAGATGGACAGCTCTGACAGTTCCTTCACAGCCTGAGAAGAACCATCTGATTCCTCCGGCTCTCTCAGCATACCCCACTTGACTTGCTCCAGACATACACAGTGACGTGCTCCAGACCCTCTATGCCCTAGGGTGCTCAAGAATCATTTCTTGAATGAAGATTAACCTGCTGTCTCTGGAGTTGATCTCAGGTGAATCCATAGTCCCAGCTGGGGTGAACATTATGCCAGGTCTCCATCTGTTTTGAGAAGATGGAAGGGCATGCCTACCCTTTGGGGAGAAACTGCAAGGATTTAATGAGATGTTTCTGCAGTTGAGGCCACGGATGATCTGTTGATATGGTCCAAAGAGTTGTAGGCCGTGTAATGTCTTTCTGTACCATCAATTCTGCACCTCGTACCAACTCAGCAAACTGGTATGAATTCAGTCTATTGGCACGGACCCTGAAAAAGAAAGTGGTTTTTTCAGTGCTTAGAAAGGAAAAAAAAACCTTCAAGCAGTCTCAACAGAGTCTGAGATCATAACCTTGTGGTCAGTATCTTTGAGGACTGGACTGGGATGGAGGACAGCTATAGGTATATGGTTCCAGCCTCCAATGTCCTTGTCAGTGTCCTAAATGGCAGCATGGAGATGCTTAACTCTCTCCTGCTCCATCTTTGCATTTCTCTTTGCCATAAAAAAAAAATTCCCAAAGCACAACTGAAGCAGAGACAAAGAGGCTTCAGAATGGAAAGACTTGAGTGCAAGTCCATTATGACAATGACACAGCATATTTCAACTAAGTTCCCATCCCTGATTCCGACACACTGAAAGTAGGAATACCAATGAAAGAGCATGCAGAGGCTGGACTTAGGCCTTCCCACACATATGTAGAAGATATAGCACATGGTCTCCATGTGGGTCCCCTAACAAGTGGAGCAGGCCCTGACTGATTCTGTTGCCTTCCTTTCGATCCCTTTCCCCTAGCTTGGCTGCCTTGTCTGGCCTCAGCAGGAGAGGATGTGCCTAGTCCTGTTGTTTCTTGATGTGCCAGAGCAGATTGGTACCCAGGAGGAAGCCTTCCCTTCTCAGAGAAGAAGGGGAGTGAGGAAGGGGTATGCAAGTAGGTTTGGGAGGGAAGCAGGGAGAGGGCCATGATCAGGATGTAAAATGAATAAATAAAGAGTGGAAGGAAGTAGGAATAGCTGGCCTGATAAGATGGCTCAGTGGGTAAAGGTATGTATTCCACAAGCCTTGCTGGCTTAAGTTCAATCCTCAGAACCCATGTAAAAGAGCCAGATGTGATAACACATGTTTCTAATACCAACACAGCTACAGCAAGGTAGAGATAGGAGAATTGTCCACAAGCTTGAAGGTCAGTTAGTCTGAAGACAGCAGCACAGTGTCTCTGCCTCAAACAGTGGAAGGAGGGAACTAGCTCCTGAAACTTAACCTCTGACCTTCACACAGTCTGTGGTATGCACACACACACACACACACACACACACACACCAATAAGAAAGAATAGTGTCAGTTAATTATTACCACTAGTAATTATGCTGTGCAACAAATAAACCCAACACTCAGTAGCATGCAAGGATTAGCATTTCTGCACTCATGCATCTGCAAATTGAATAGGCTTGTTCTGCTCCCTGGGTCTTGTTCTAGGGCCCTAGACAGAGACGCAGCAACCCCGAGGTGTGTGTTCTTGTTGAGGATGGAAAAGCACAAAAGAGCAAATTATATTGTGTAGAGTCTCTCTGCCCTAGATTTGAAACAGACACACACGGTTATCGCTACGGTCAGTTTATCAGTGGAACCATGTTAAGTGCCAAGACTTTCATCAATGAGACCAAGTTTGCTCTTCCCAAAATGGCTTAGAATGAGGAAGCAGATTATTGTGTGAGAATTTACTGCATGGCATAAGGAAACTATCCTTTAGTTAAATGAGTTGAGAAAATGCTATATGGGGGAAAAGGGAGGAGCTGCGGAATGCAGAGCACTCACTTTGCTTGTGGGAGGCTCTCCGTTCCACCCCAGCACCAAGAAAGAAATTGAAAAAATTTTAAAGGTGAAAAAGAGTTGAGGTACTGAACTTGGAAATTTATGAATGAAAAGCCACTCAAAGACTTTCAATCACACGCCTGTTCTGAATCCCATGTAAGGTTTTCTACATGTGAGGTTTTCTGACATCTTTCTACCAGGCCAGTAGCTTTCCACTGAAGCCACATCAAGATCATTTGCTGTAGATCATAAGCAACTGCCCTGATCTCTCTGAGCTCCAGGTGTCTGGATCGTGTGACTAGAAATAGGGATAACCTCAGTGGTTGAGTTGGTTGTCAAAGAAGGTAGGATACATCCGGTGTTGGAGGACATGAGGAAGTGGAGAGAGACCTTCATTCATCCAAGTAAGCCAGAAAGAGAGCTCCCTCATCAGAAGACAGGTGGATCCAGGCTACTAGGCTACACAGTAGGAAGGGCAGTAAGACAGGTATAAAAAAGAGAAAGTCCCCTGCACTTAGACTGTCAACACAAACAGATGCATTCCGCAGGGGAATCTCAATGGATAACAGTGTTGTGCTGGGGGTGCATTCCTCTACAAGAAAACTTTAGCACTCAAGCATAAAGTGGCACCGCTAGAATTTGGCAGTGACATTTTGAAGAATGATCTTGCGTGACAGCTCCCTGGACAATTGTTTGGCTTTACAGCTCATAGTAGTGTCCCCCCCCCCCCCGCAGTCCTGGAGCAGAAGACTACGGGGCAGAAAGTCATGGCTAGCCTTGCTGGCTTAAGTTCGATCCTCAGAACCCATGTAAACCAGGCAGATATGATAACACGTGTCTCTAATACTGCTACATCAAGATGAGAGGTAGAGATGGGAGAATTGTCCACAAGCTTGAAGGCCAGTTAGACTGAAGACGACAGCACAGTGTCTCTGCCTCAAAGGGTGGAAGGAGAGAAGCAGCTCAGTGGATAACTGTGCTGTGCTGGGGGTGTCCCTTTGTTTCTGTCTTGCCCCCACCCAAGCTGATGTGAGGTCTGGTCCTCTTTGCCCTTGTCTTGCCAGAAAACAGACCCATTCTTTCCTCTATAAACAATGAAACATCACACCAGAGTCATTAGCATAAGGACACAGAGGCCAGAGCAAAGTTCAGCAGCAATCTTGATTCTTCTCAGGTGTGAGTGAGGAGGCCACAGCCCCTGGATCTGTCTGCTTCCCTTTAGTCACACATGTGGTTTTTATTTCTGAGGGGAAAAGAGTCCAGGTGCTGTTCTCCAAAGCCTACTCCATCTTGCCTGGGCAGGCTCCTCATTGCCTAGGTTTGCAGGAGTGCCAGAGAAAGGACGACTTCCAGCATCTTCCACTGCCATGGCAACAAACAAAAGGGCCTTGCTCTAATCCTGTCTTCTTCTTCTTCTTCTTCTTCTTCTTCTTCTTCTTCTTCTTCTTCTTCTTCTTCTTCTTCTTCTTCTTCTTCTTCTTCTTCTTCCCAAAACACTGCAACATTTGTCCTCTGTGTTTCTCAAGGTTGTGTCTCCTTTCTTTATCTGCAACTTAGGTGAATCTCCAAGTTGTTTATTTTCAAACCACCCCACTGCTACATCTTGGAGTAGAAAGATTTTGTTACTTTTTCTTGTTGCTGAGACAATATACCTATCAAAAGCAATTTAAGGAAGGGTTTGTTGGGGCTCACAGTTTGAGGGTACAGTCCATGATGATGGGGAAGTCACAACAGCAGGAGCATGAGGCAGTTGGTCATACTGCATCCACTCAGGAAGAAGATAGAGATGAATGCTGGTACTTAGCTTGCCTCTCCTTATTTTGCCCACAAAATGGAGACAATTGGGACTGGTCTTCCATCACTAACCCAGCATCAACAACTAACCACACCAACTAACCCAATCCAGAAACTACCTCACAGACATACAGAGGCTTGTCTCCTAGAGGATTCTGGATCCTATCAAGTTGATAGCCAGTATTAACTGTCAGCTATCCTCACCCCGAATCTCAGGAACATGTCTCTGATGTCTGGGATTAGGGGTTGTCCCAATATGTTGTCCTTAGGTTTTTGCTTTCAGACATTTTAAGACACTCAGACACCACATTTATTCCTTTGGTGAAATATCTTGAGAGGGAAATGAAATGCCAAGAAGGCCTTCAAATGAAAAGATCTCATTATGGAAAACAAGTCACAATGATGTATTTATCTTGTGGAAGGAAATATTGAGTGAAAAGTAGTTTTTTTGATCTTCCAGTGATGGCAAAGCAATAGCCTGTTCTTTTATGGTCTATCAAATTGCTATAACCACAGCCTCAGCAAAGAAGTATCTGGATCTATGGCCCTAGTTCTGCTGCTTGATCAAGTTGCTTAATCTCATATGCCTCAGTTTCCTCCCATATCCTGTGTTAAACACCAAAAGGCTATGTGGGATAGTCAGCTTTCCACCACAGCGACAAAATCCCTGAGGTAATAAACCTTAAAAATGGAAAGGTTCATTCTGCTTCCCAGTTTTAGAGGTTTCTATCCATGGTCACTTATCCTTGTTGCCATGGAGTCTACATTGAAGCAGCATCACGGTTTGTAGCACATGGCAGAGGAAGCCCATTTATGTCTTATTAGCCAGGAAGTGAAAAAGCCAGGGTCCATGTCTTCTCTGAGTACACTTCCCAAGTGTACCCAAAGACCTCCTACAAGGTACCACCTTTCAAAGGTTCCATCACCTTCCAATAAGTCTCAGGGCTGGTGACCAAGCCTTTGACACACAGTCCCTTGGGAGGATAATCAGGGTAGAAACTCTAGCTCCACTTTATGCTATGGTTCTGACACTGGAAGGAGGCAAGATTTGAACAGTTTTGCAATAGTATCTGCCTGGTTCAAGGTAAGCACCAAATATTTGTGAAATGAAGCTTTCAAGAGAAAAGCTACTAGGGCTGTGGAGATGGATCAGTCAGTAAAGTGCTTGTTTCATAAACATAGTGACCTGAGTTTGGGTCTCCAGCATCCATAGAAACAGCTGGGGATGGTAGTGTATATCTAATCTCTGTGCTGATGATGAGGAAACAATAAGATCCCTGGAGTTTATTGGCTGAGGATGAGACAGTGCACTCCAGGTTCAGAGAGAGACCCTGTCTTGAAACATAATGTAGAGAATGACCAAGGAAGGCATGCAGCATTAACACATAGCACACATATACATGCATCTATCTCTCTCTCTCTCTCTCTCTCTCTCTCTCTCTCACACACACACACACACACACACACACACAGAGAGAGAGGGGGGGGGTTGCCTTGAGGAAATGTGTCTGAACTCAGGAAGATAGCGAGCCTTCCTATGTGTTGGTGCTGTTCATTGACCTTCCCCATCTCCCCGTTCCCCATATGCTTGCCTCTGTGCCCTCTCATGGGAGCCTTTATAGATTTCACTTCTTTCGTTTACAAGGGAAAAGGAAAACCAAACCAAACAAAACACACAATTCCAAGAAAGAGAGCAGAAGCTCTGAGCTATAACTGCAAAGAAAATGGAAAGTCCAAAAATGAATCTCTAAGTGTAGAATCTGTGGCTGCTGGTGACAGGATTGCTCTGTGGGACAGAGTAGACAGGGCTGAGCAGGACAGGAAAAGAGGACAGAGGATCAATCTAAAAAAAATCCCTCCACACAGGCAGCTGCCAAGTGGACCTACCTGAAATGCCTGTCCCCACAGCACACAAGAAAATATGCTTCCCCAGAGCAAATGCACTCTGAATGGAAGCCCACACATGCCCTGGACTGATTCTTCCAATTATGGAAAAGGCCCCCAAACCTCCTCTGATTGGCACACCACAAAAGCTGCATCCCCGCAATAATGATGATGATAATGGCATGGGTAATGGCCGCGACGCAGCTGTTACTCAGCCTCCTGCATCCTCACAGCCTCCCGGGGGATTGGCACTGTGCTAAGAATAGTCCTAGTACCAGAGTAAACTGCACAAGGTGGGACCCTGCCTGCCAAACACACTGCTAAGGGTGGAGGGTGAGAGGAGAGAGATACAAAACCAGGCCCCTAAATGGGTGGGTGGGTGGGTTGGGGTCTGAGACTCGTGGTGTTTTGGGCTGCCAACGACTGGAATATGAGCCAGGGAGAAATTTCTAAACTGTGGTCCTCTGACCAAGCCCAGCATGAAAGCCTACCTGGGCCCTGACTCCTCATGGCTGTCACCACTTAGATCAGAGAGAGGAGTCAGCCACACAGCAGGGGAAGTGTCATACTGTTCACGTGGGATTAGCAAAGAGTGATGGAAAATGTCACAGAAGCCTGGTTGAAGATGAGAAGTGGACAGCTCAGGGCTGAAGAGTGGGAAACGTTACAGAACCCATAGACACCATGCTTTTAGCATTGTCAAGACCGTCGTGGTCACTACTGGGTGACTTGCATAGGGCAAAAGCACACGAGCTGTCATGTGCTTTAACAACAGTATGCAGCCAAATCTGAGACCTTTCCATCACCTCCGAAAGTGTCCTTGAGCACCTGTCCAGCTGACCACCACCCATGGAAAGCAGCCAAGATTCGGTGGACTGTCAGCACACAGTGGAGCGCTTTAGCTGCTGTAGAACTCCATGACAATGGTCTACTCCCACCCAGCAGAATACCTCAGGAATTTGTTTCCCCACTACTGAGTAGCCTTGTCCTCTGTGGCTACAGCCCAGTTGGTTTGTTCACGTCTTGTGTTAGTCAGCTTCCTATTGCTGGGACAAAATCCCGAGGACAAACAACTGGAAGGAGGAAAGGTTCCTCGGGCTCACAGCTTGGGAGAGTGCAGCTCCATTCATTGCTTGTAGGCTTCTGGCGAGAGAGAAGCTGTGAATCAAGAACAAGGTGACCTTACCTCATAGCAGAAAGAAGGGAGGGGGATAGAGGGAGGGAAGGAAGGAGGGGGGAGAAAAAGAGGGATGAAATCTACCCTTTGAAGACATACTCTTGGTTGAGCACCAGAACCCCTCTCCAAGTTTCCGACGCCATCACACACCTTTCAACAGTACCGCCAACTGGGAGAACATTCCAGACCCAAAGTATAATACCTGTTGGTGGCAAGTGTTGTGTTTTGTAAAAGGACAGTGAGGAAGAGGTGTGCTTGGTGGAGGCTTGGTATGGTGTGGGGGAAGGGGGTGCCACACTATGGTGTAGTATAGAATAGAGTTTATTTAGGACATGAGGAGGGGAGTTGAGAGGGTAGTAGAGACAGAGGAAGGCAGAGAGAGAGGGAGAGAGAGAGGGAGAGGGAGAAAGGAGGAGGATGGCCATTAGCACATTGAGAGAGAGTCGGGGAATAGGGAGAGAGGGGGAAGAAAGTCAGGGAACAAAGGCAAGAGGAGAAGAAAAGAGAGCAAGAGAGGGGAGGGGGCAAGCAGCCCCTTTTATCCTGAGTCAGGCACACCTGGCTATTACCAGTCACTGGGGGGTGGAGCCTAGAAGGAATGCCAACCGAAAGTCATTTAGGTTGTTTGAAATTTGGACCCGTGATGCAAAGGGCTGTTATGACCATCTGTGTAGATATAGATTTTCGTTGCTTTTGAGTAAGTCCTCAGACACTGGGGATGCTGAGCGTATCGTAGGTCTGTGCTTGACTTCCAAAGTGCGCTTACAGTTGCAGCCTCTTTTCCAGGTGGCTCATCTACCAGAGCATCCATAGGACTTCTACCTCTTGGTTTTATGTAGCTGCTCAAGCTCCAGCTCCAGCCATCAGGCCCAAATCCTAATCCCCAATCAGGAAACTGAAGGAAATGGTGGGCTTCGTTACCTTGGTTAACAGCTTTTAGAAGCTTCTAGACAATAAACCTTCTGTAAGTTCTCTCATAGTCACACCTAGCAGCAAAATACAATATAATGAATCATCTTTATTTTGGAGATCAATGCACCTAACGCCAAATTGGGGACTTTCTATTGAGGGCAGTAGAGGTTGAGAGCAGGTGGCCAGGAATGTGGCAGAGAACGTATGTGTTTTACTCACAGACCTTTCTCCAGATCCTCTCTTGGGCTTCAGTTCAGTGTATGCTTGATAAATAGTAAATCTTACAGGAAGTAGAGGGAGCGAGAAAAGCGAGAAAGCCCCGACACTTGAGAAAGTCTTCCAAGATGATTAGGCTCGCCTGGCAGATGTGTCGCTCAATCAACTATCACTGATCCTCTGCTTCTGATGGTATTTCAAAACACATCTTTGATGCAATTAAATGCCATTTTGTAAATGGCTGAGGGAGTTCAGTGGTGCCACAGGTGAGACCCTCCGGCTTTCTTCTACGATGGAGAGGGGGGTCTGAGAATTTGGGTGTTTGTTGTAAATGAGGGTGTGTGTGTTCTCATCAGCACATGTACACAGGAAGCAGTCAGAGAGCCTCTACCTGTTAAGAATCTGCAATTAGTGTAGTGATAAAGGCCACATCATTACATGCTTGTCTCCTAGACCCAAGTACTTGAGGGGAGAGGGAAGAAAAGAGCCATCAAAGTGTGGTGGCCGGGAACTTTGGCGCCAGGCCTGGCCCTTTGCAGCCAGTCATCCCCTTGGCAAATGAGGGGGTCATCCGGTTATGTTATTTTATAGTACAAAAGCAGATACGGTCTGCTGCCTCAGCTCAGCCCTGATAATTTTGTTTTCGTGGTGAGTTTGCCATCATGCCATTAGGTTTTTATCTCTGCTGCCAAGGAGAGGCAGGCAGGCCTGGCGAGCAAGGGTCTGCTTTTCATTAGCCTGTGGCCCGAGGGCACTGGAAGCTGAGCCAGCCATTCAGGGAACCAGCACTCCTTTGAACCAGGCTAGAACAGTTCACATCCAGGTTACCAGAGCTGGAAAGACCCCAGTCAGCATCTCCTTCAGTCTCCTGTGCCTTCTGCCTGTAGAGCATCCTCAGTCCCATCCAGGAGCCTCTTGATGTTGTACCCTCAGCAGCCAACTGTCAGGAAATGGGACAACCAAGAAAATGCATTTCAGGATGTAGCTCACTTGGGAGAATGCTTACTTAGTCTGCAAGAAGCCCTTTGTTCATCCTCCCTAGCAAGACATAAGGCAGCTGTGGCAGTCTATAATCAAAGCACTTGGGAGGCAAAAGGATTAGAAGTTCAAAGTCATCCTTGGCTACATAGCGAGTCTGAAGCCAGTCTGGGTTACATGAGACTCTGTCGGAAGGAAGGAAGGAAGGAAGGAAGGAAGGAAGGAAGGAAGGAAGGAAGGAAGAAAGGGAAGGAGGGAGAGAGGGAGGGAGGGAGGGAGGGAGGGAGGGAGGGAGGAAGAAAGGGAAACCTGCTAACATGGCCAACCCATCCTGCTTCCAGGGACTTATAGTAGGTTTCTGTCCTCAAAGAAAAGTAGTGAGTGCAGTGAAATGTATAGCAAGGAGCTGGAGGAAGATGTTGTGGCCTGGGTAGGGGAGGGTGGAGGGTGAGAGGGTTTCAGCCCAGAAGTACCTGGTACATTGCAAGTCATTCTGTCAAATGTTCCATGAAACAAACAAACAAAAAAAGTCAAGTAGCAAGCCATCGGGAGGACAGACTTTGCAGCATAGCCTTTAAACGGTGCAGTAGCTAATGGCAGTGTCAGGAAAAGCCCCAGCTGTTTGTGGTTCTGGCTCAGTCCTCTCTGTCAAGAGTTGTCTCAGCCAGCTCAAAGTAGTCCTGGCCAGCTTTCCATATTGCATCCATCAGAGATGCCACACAGGTCCTGTATTCAGTGTGGCCTGCTGGCCTGAGGGAAAGACTGAGATAAAGGATCTGGAGCCAGAGAATCAGCTTCTCTGCTTTTCCCCCAGCCTTCCTCACCCCCCTCCATGCTCAAGATCCAGCCATCACTGAGTACGATTTATAAGCACGGAAATCCCCTTAATCCCTGAGATATGTGGTGTATTTCACCCAAGACTTCTGAGAGCTGTGTCCTCCCTCTCCACACAAACTGAATTCTAACACGCGCATAGAATATTGATTCCAGGCCCGTGGAATCCTAAAGTCCAAGTTCCTGTGAAACACCTCCATCCATGACGAATTGGCATGTCACTTCAGCATGTCCCAACAGCCAGGACACATGAGCCCCTCCAACCACCTCAGGCGAGCACTAAGCACTCCTATCTCCATTCTGTGACTTTCTATTCCTCTCAGGGCCTGCATGCCATTCTTTCTTGTATTGCCTTGGATCCAGGTGTCTACCTGGCTTTTTAAAATCCCCCTGCTGCTGGCCGAACCACAGCCAGGCAGCCGTTTTCAAAATGTCATCAGCCATTAGCTCGGAGCAGGGATGAATTATGCGTGCCACTATTACCAGGTGCGTTGCACACAGGGACTTGCAGAAGCAGGCTGCCTCATACAGTTCCAAGTCCAAAACCCTGTCCAGGGATGTCTTAAGATCACCAACCTCAGCTTCAAGAGACCCCATGAAAGCCCTGCACCCAGGACCACAGCACACTAACTACCCACATTTCCTCAGGACAGATGGGAGTGAAGCCCGGAGCTGTAAGGTTTATTAGTTGGGGTCACACAGCTTTTGAGTGATGGAAACATACTTGTGCTCAGGCTCTGTCTGCATTTTATCACATCATCACATGGAAGAAGTTCCAGTGTGTTGCCTGCACAGTCTGAATTACAGGTCACTACAGTCTCGGCAGATGCAGGAACCCCACTTCTAACCATGGTCCAGCTGTAGCTCCTCGATGTCAAGTCACCTGGGCAAAGACACTGGCCTACAGCATTAGAAGGAGAGTGAACTCTGAAGCCTAGAGTGCTGTAGGCACTTAATGAGCATCCATAACCTGCCAGGTTTGAGGACACCCAGTTAACTATGATACAGTCATTGCCATCAAAAAAAAAAAAATCTGTCATATGGGACAGACTGTAAGACATGTGACTGTATATTCCAGAGTATACAATATGACATTACCAGTGTAGCCAGCTCTGTGTTATTATAATAACTCATGACACCGGATTCTTATGAAATAAATGAAAGTTGGTCTGGGTTCGTGGTTCTAGAGATTCAAGTTCAAGGTTGGACTATACAGTGCTATAGGTTTGGGCCTCTGAGAGGGGTGGCACATCATGGCAGGAGTGTGTGTTAGAGTGAATTCAGGAAAAAAGGAGAAACAAAGGGGTTTGGGTTTAATCATACCTTTTGAGTGCACAATCCACTATCTTAAGGGCCTCCCAGTAGGCTCTATCTCATAAAAGCTCTACAGTACCTCCCAATACTACTGCTCCACTTGGAGAACACTACTCATACTTGAGCCACATCGCTAAGTTGTTCGATGATGATAGGGAGAAAAGGAGACTCAGGCATCAGAAGTCCCAGAGAACCTCTGCCCCAGGCTATGCTCTTCATAGCTGGGATGGAGGACACCCTGCTGCAAGCACCGTGAAGTTTTAGCTACGCTAAATTGCAACCCATCTTCCAACTCAGTTCTTTCTCATGCAGTTTTCATCTGTGTGAGGAGTGCACATGTATATGCTAGTGCCTAGATGCAAATGTGCTTGCTTATGTGGAGACCAGAGGTCAACCTTGAGTCCTGTTCTTCAGGAACTATCACCTTGTTTTGAGACGTGATCTCTCACTATGCCTTGGAGCTCACCAAGTAGATTATATTGGTTGATCAGCTAGCTCCAGAAATCCTTCTGCCTCTACCTTTCCAGTGTCTGGCATCAGAAATGTGCACCAGCACATCTGGTTTTATATACGGGTGCATGCTTATATAGCAAGAAGTTTGCTGGCTGACTAATTTCCCCTGGCCATGAACTTTCTGTAGCTATTGATATGCCCAGAACTACCCATCCAATAAAGTGGCTGCTGGTGCCTAGCCTTGCTGAACACTTGGAATGTGACTCGTGAGAGTTGAGGAACTGAGTTTGTCATTCAAACAATTCTTAATTTGTGTTTCCAGTTACAAATGGGCTTCCGTATAGGCTGAGATGGGAATATACCATTACCCTGGCCAAGGACTGGCAGAGCAGCAATGGAGTGGGTTGTGCCAGAAAATTCTACAACGTGAATAAGCAAAGGACTGAAAGCACTCACTCCACAGTCCTCCAAGGATACCCTCATCCTGAGGTTCCAAAAATGGTTCCATGGTCCCCAGATTCACGTGGACACATGGGATCAGGTTCCATCACCTCCTGACACCATGGTCTCCCCTGAAGAGGCCTAGAAATAGATTCTCAGAGACACCCGATCCCCGTTGCCTACTCTTTTCAAAGGTGACTTTCTCCCATGAATGTGTCACCATGGAAATGAGTCTCTGTCACTGAAGATGAGTAGGAATCCACTTTCAGTAAGAGCAGCTCTCTCAGCTCTGGAGTGGGGAGATGGGGTGCATAATAACCCAGGACGAGAACTCTGGGACAGCATTGCCTCTGTGGATTCCTTCCTTTCTTAAAAGTTTATCAGTATACATTAATTATGCTTAATAATGGATTTCATGATGACATTTCATACACATCTATAATGTATTTTGAACATATTCATCCTGCATTGTCTCTCTCTCTCTCTCTTGTTCCCATCCCTCCCTGCTAATCTTCTTTCTTTCCATAACTAGTCCCCCTCCTACTTTCATGTAATTTTTGACCCAATTAATTTGATTAATGCTGCTTACAAGAACATGGGTGAGGAGTTATTTATAGGAGCATAGACATATTATCAATGGCTACCTTGCTGAAGAAAATTTCTCCCTCTCTTACAGCATTCATTAACTGCCAGTAGATGCTTAGGGAGGAGTTGGGCTTGGTGAGCTCTGCCCCCTTAGCCAGTAGTAAGTGTCTATACATCCACAGGGCAAGGTGGAGACTTACGATCCTCTCCTACCTCCACGGGGGGGGGTTGGGGGGGATACTGCTGAGAGTGTGTGGTGGTTTGAATGAGAATGGCCCCCAAAGGTTCATGAGCTTGAATACTTGGTCCCATATTGGAGGAACTGTTTGGGAAGAATAAGAAGGTGTGGCTTTGTTGGAGGAGGTGTGACACTGGGGAGAAGTTTGAGGTTTCAAAGGACACCATTCCCAGTTTCTCTCTTCCTCATGGTGCTGTTTCAAGATATAAGGTCTCAGCTACTGCTCCAGCACCATGCCTGTCTACCTGCTACAATGTTCCTCACCACAGTAGTCATGGACTCTCTGAAATTATGCCTTAAATGAACTTTCTCCTGTAAGTTGCCATGGTCATGATGTCTTATCATAGCAATAGAAAATTCGTCCCCCAAAACTCTTCGATGGAATGTTGGTGGGGTGTTAACATTTCATCTCCATATTGACCACATCAGGAGACCTAGAGCAATCAGTTCCAACAGCCATGACTTTTCTTTGTCTCTATGTGTTCATGGGGGAGTCAGAGAAATAGAATACATATGAATGAAGGTAAAAATACAGCACCACTGATACCCTGATCAAACCACCAACCAAATGTCTGGATAGTGTCCTCATGGGTTTTTCTGCCCATATCAGTGCTTATTTGATGTCTACCCATATTTCCAATGAGCATGCACAATAATGGCCACATCTTCACATATGCTTAACACATATTTGCTCGTATTCACCCCCATTACCCTATCTTTCCCCCTTCCCCCCATGAATTAGTCCTCATTACCCTAGAGTGTTCCAAATACTTTCATGTCATATAGTTTTTAAAGTCTAAATTCAGCACAAAGGGAAAACATGGCATTTGTCTTTCATTGATATCATTACTGATACCTAACAGATAATACTAAGACTATTCTAAAAAGCCAGGTGAAGTGACAAAGATTTTAACACCAGCACTCATGGGGTAGATGAACGTGGATCTCTGGGAGTTGGAGGCCAATTTGATCTACATAATGAGTTCCAGGCCAGCTTGGAAATTAATTAATTAATTAACATTTCTTTCTTTGAATGAGAATGGCCCCCAATGGTTCATGAGCTTGAATACTTGGTCCCATGTTGGAGGAACTGTTTGGGAAGAATTAGAAGGTATGGCTTTGTTGGCTTTATTCCTTTCTCTGAAAGAAATAATAATTAAAAAGAAAGGGCATTATGAAACTGCCTCTGTACAGCCCAGTGTGAAGATGCCTAAGATCTGGTGCTAGGGTGTGTTTTGTTATCAGTAGAGGGGACCAGGAACAAGTGTGAAAAGCAAGCTGTATCATTAGGAAAAATGAAGAGAAAGCAGTACTTTAGTAGCATGATTTATACTCCTGGATCAGCCTTTACCTGCAGCCCACATTTCTGCTCAATTTTTTTGGTTACATGAATCATAAATTCTACAGTAGCTTAAGTTGGTTTTCTGTCACTTAGCATCAAAAGCATCCTAATTAATATATGTTGCAAACATAATCATAGTGTGGAGAACTGAATGGATCTTAGCACCTTCTTAGATATATTGAAACTGACATGTCTTAAGAATCTTCTTGTTTGGACTCTGCAAAGACTGTCTTCTTTCTATTGAGAGTCATTTCTTGGTTGTTTCATGATTCAGTGGATCTATTTATAAACTCCATGCAAATGCAAATTCAGTCCTTTAGCTCAATCCAGCTTTTCTTGGCATTTAAAATAGTACCTGACCCTTCAGTAGCCTATAAATATTTAGTATCTACCTGCTTGCTTACATGAATAAATGAATGAATGAATGAATGAATGAATGATACATTGATTGATTGTTTGATTGATTGACTAATTAATTGAATAAATGAATATGAACACAGATTCAGTGACCTTCCCCAAATTAATAGCAAGTATTGGAATGACATGATGGAAAATCCCTAGTTTGAATGTGGTGGTTCAAGACTGTGATGTCAGTACTTGGAAGGCTGAGGAGGAGAATCACAGCTCCAAGATCCAAGGGCCAACTTATGCTACAAAGTGGGATCCTGACAAAATAGGTAAGTAGGTAGATAGATAGATAGATAGATAGATAGATAGATAGATAGATAGATAAGAGAAAATATGTTTAAATTATGGGGAAGAAGGGAAAGAGCCAATGTTACCTATGACCCTTGCCTGAGCTGGACACAGCTTGCATTATTTATTACAATCCTACCTTATTACATGTGAACACCTTACAACTCCTACCCCCACACACAGGATGCTTAGAAGTAGGGATGATTGCTGCCACTTTCCAGATGAGAAAACTTGAAGTACAGAGATTCAAACAACCTCTTAAAGATGGCAATAGCTGTGTGACAGACAGGGCACAGCTCAGTTAAAGGAGTCCTGGGATGGGGACTCTGCTGCTGAATTGATGGTATTGAGAGCAAGAATCTAGGAAGTTAAGAAAGCAAGGCTCTAGGTATATCCATGAGGACATTTCCAGGCAGGATTAACTAAGGGAGAAAGACACCCCCCCCAACAGGCTCCTGGGCATAAGTGCTTGTGGGAGCTGACCACACACATCAGCCTAGTCTAAGAGGGCTTTGTGTGAGCTCTATGGCCAGCCAATTTCCCTCCCCCTTGTTTCCTATTTTAGCTTAGAGCTTCAGAGGCCATGATCTAAAAGATTCCGTCCCTTGCCTTTACTGTTAATGCACACTGCATCAGCATAACCACCCCCCAATTAATCTTCAACTTCTGAGACCATCTATGTGGAAGACACGCACATCCATACACACACGGGAGTACATGATGCTGGCACAGTACATTATGAACTGGCCCTGATGCTTCTGTGCCTGTGAGCACATGGCAGAACTGTATGACAGAAAAGGCTTGTTCGCTAAGGAGCAAAGAGAGGAAGGATGGATGGGAGTTCTGGTATTCTCTTCAAGGGCATCTCCTCAGGAACCTAACTTTCTCTTGCAAGGCCCCCACCTCCTAACATTTTTCCTGCCTCTCTAAAGTACCAAGTCTGTCAGGGGACTAAGCTTTCAACATATGACATTTGGACTTTTATGGTTCAAAACCATAGCAACTCGGAGGGGCCTTGAGAATGGCACGGAGCCTTGTAGGGGTCAACATGACACATTGATTAACCTGCTTGGTGACTTCACAAAAAGCTTTCAACTTTCCAGGCCTTGGCATTGTCTCTGTAGACTGGGGAGAAATGGATCTCAGATAGCCTAGGCTACCTCATTCTACAGCACTAAAGTCGAATCTTCTAGACAGGAGAGAATGCTGTGAATGGGGGTGCTCAGTCCTAGGGCCTGGGATCTGACTAGAACTGTCTGGTGAAGGGCACCCACAGTTTGAGAGGGCTGCTCCAGGCCTCACCCTGGCCTGGTTTTCAGGCTGCTAATTCTGTATGCTAGAAAGAATATGGAAAGATGGTAGATGGTGGGAGGGAGAGTAGGCTGGCTGCACAGGTTTCACAGACAGACTCATGTAGGCAGAGATGACTGCTGGGCCCTCCCCACTTTGGGGAGGGAGGGAAGGAGGGAGGGAGAGAGAGAGAGAGAGAGAGAGAGAGAGAGAGAGAGAGAGAGAGAGAGAGAGAGAGAGAGAGAGAATTTTATCTTTCTCTGGTCATGTGGGTCGGGGAGGGAGAAGGTAAGCATTAAAAAGAAAGATCTCTAGCCTTTGTGTTTTCTGTCTGTGCCCCAGAATGTCCTGCAAAGGGCAGAACCAGGGCTACCTTTGAAGATGGCAGCTGGGTTCTCTGTGAACAGGGGTGACTTCTGACTCCTCACAGCCTCTAAAAATAATCTGAGTGTGGGTGCTCTAAATCGGGAACAAAGACGACACAAAGGGTTAATGAGAGGATTCCCTTTGATGTTGCTTTGCGTGAGCACAGAGCAGGATGGAAGAAACTGTCCAGAGGAAGAAAAGCACTAGAGGCTGGCTTCTAGTCCCCATTCGAGGCCAGCCAATTTCTTTCCCACATTCGCAGAGGGTACCTCATGCCCTGTTCTCTGGACCATGGGCATCACATGCTCTGTGCTCTGTTTATGATTTTGCTGTCGGTTTATGTCATTAAAGTCTATGACCACAGCCACATGCCAGAAAGTGGGAACAAAAGTTACTTTCACTAACCCATACATTCCTCGCCCAGTGGACCAGAGGCCTAAACCCTTGGCAATGTCAGACCCCAGGACCCAAATTCTTAACCATCATCACTCCTCATATTTGCAAATAGAAGACATAAGAAGTGAAACATTATCTAGAGCCTTCTAGCCAAGGTATAGACTTAGAGTTGACACAATCCAGCACTTGTTTCCTCTGACTGTTAAAGGAGCCACCACTCCAAAGAAGCTAGCTGTTGTGGTCTCAAGTGAATGAACTCAGAGATATCTGCTCCATACCCCACCAGTCTTCACACTGAGTCACACATCCTGGGTGACTGAGCTCCCACCTCTATCTGTTTGTGATCCCGTAAGTGCAGACTGGGTATGTGAAGATGTGTCTTCCAGGGGGCAAAGGATGTCTCTTGCAGAGAAGGGTCTCAGAGCAATGTGTGAAAGAGCTAACAAACAAGGGAACTCATAGCTCCTCCCCCTTCTTCAGTTCTTCTGTGTTCATGAAATCATCAGCTCAAACATGCACCCTCATTTAAAGGCTCCCCTGAAACACTGATGTTATCACATCCCAGGTGATGGATTGATCAAGGGTTGATGTCTTCTAGGTCTGACTCATTGCTGTTGTCATACCCGAAGATTACAAAAGAAAGAGTCTTAAAAAGAATTTTTTAGCTTGCCATCTATTTCTCTGATAAATACTGTGACCAGAAGCAATGTGTGTGGGGAAAGGGTTTATTTTGGCTTCCAGCTGATGCCTGTTAGGAAGGGAAGTTAAGGTAGGAGCTCAAGGCAGGAACTGAAGCAGAGACTGTGGAGGCTTGCTGCTTACTGGCTTGCTCCTCGAGGCTTGCCCGGTGGACTTTCTTAACCAACCCATGAACCCATGGCTCAAGGATGGTGCCACCCACAGTGAACTGGGCCCTCCTCCACCAATTATATATACATCAAGAAAAATGTCTCCACAGGCTTGCCCACAAGTCAATTTGATGGGCACATTTTTCTCAATTGAAGTTCCTCTCCCTAGATAATCCTAGCAGGTTGCCAAAAAAAAAAAGGAAAAAAAATCATCTTCAAACATCAATAGTTTCTGGACCAGCCTTCTCTTTTCCCACATGCACAAATTAGAGGCCACTCAAATCAGACTATTTGACCAAATTTCCCCCATATACCTGCTGAACTCCCACATCACTCATCTTCTAACTTCTACCAGATTTCTTCTTCCTCAACTAGACTCTGTCATACTAGATGAGCACAGAGACTCGGAAATGAGGCCCCACCTCCAGGTTGTAGAAAGCACAGTCCACTGTGGAATTCCTAGCTTTTGCTTGCTAGGGGAAAAGAATCTATCTTGGTACCATCCATTATGCATTCTGAGTTGCACAATGAGTTTGTCCTGAGACATATTTATGCCCAAGAATATTATGTATTCTCTTTATATACCATGCAAGGTTAAATTTTTTGAAAATTTATATTTGCTTTTTATCACCTAGACATATAAGTGATTTATAACCAGGCCTGATGGATTGGAATCAGATGGCAAAGCCCAGATTAACCCCATGGATCCTGTGGCCATTGGTCTGTTCTTGCTCTTGATGATCTTTGCACCTGAGTGAATGCATTCGCCACTTTCCTTTTCAGATAAATATGCAGGTGGGGATCGTTTCTGCAATGCAGACACTTCCTCTTTCTGCTTTAAGTTCATCCGGCAATTTTTTTTAAAAAGACAGACATATTGAAACAGTCATACACTGAATAATTCATGTGGAAAAATTTGGGGGAAAGCTAAATAGAGGTGACTTGTGGTATATTCGTACTCACTGGTGTTACAAGATGGAGACGTTCTGTATTACATAATTGGTATTCACCAAAAAAATGCCTCCTTCATGAGGCCTCTTGTGCCTAGGCCCTCAGTCACTCAACCAGCCACGGTCCTCTTTCGGGAGTGACAAGTGCTCAGGATCTGGGTGTCATGGTATATTTGTAATCCCAGAACTTGGGAGACAGGCAGGAGGATGGCAGGAGGCCAACCTAAGCTACATATGAAGATGGTATATTTAAAATAAATAAATGAATAAATAGCACAGGGCTTGTGAGATGGCTTCATAGGTAAAGGAAGCCTGGGGCCTTGAGATGGCTTCATAGGTAAAGGAGTTTGATGCTTAGAACATATATAAAGATGGACAGAGACAACTGACACCAAAACACTGTCCTCTGTCACCTACATGCTGTCACATGCTGTCTCTGTCTGTTTCTGCCTCTATCTCTTTAACTCTCTCTCTCTCTCTCTCCCTCTTTCTCATGCTTAATAATAACATAATACTTATTTGAAAAATAGCTTAATGTTGACAGATGTATTATCATGTCAACTGAGATGGCCCAGGAGGCTGTGACACACCATGTCTTGACTCACAACTCCACCATACATCTACAGGCTTGAGTGTAAGCACTCATACCAGCCATAGGTGTGATCTGTCACCCTCAATTGTATGCTAGACCCAAAGAGGTTCTTTATGTGCAAATCCCTGGCCAAGGGTGGTCCTACACACGACACAGCATCTACCCAGGTGCAAAAGCCAGCCAGAGGATGAATCATTATTATTTTTTTAATCAAGTAACAGGCCCAGGTGTAGCAGCAGCCCAGCTTTCTAATATCACTGTGGCTTTGATAAATATGTCCCACTCCTTGATAACTTTTCCAAATCCTTTAATATCCTGCAGCTCAGTCCCTGATGTCTGGCTGTCGCAAAAATGTGTGAAGGGAGACCAAATGTCAATAAAATCTCCCCGCCTGCCTCAACCCGGTACATAATCAGCTCCAAAGTAAATAAATGGTAAGTTAGTTATCTGCGGCAGGGAGGCAGACAGGCAGGCAGGCAGGCAGGCAGGCAGGCAGGCAAGTAGGGAGACCCTTTTGCTTATCGGGCTCTCCTTTTGGCCTTCCTACCCTGCTGACCAAACCCTCTTCCTGCTCCAGGCTCTTCTCAGGGAGACTTCCCCACTTCACCGCCATTTTTCTTTCCTTCTTTGGTCCTTCCCCTCTGAGGGACAGCCAGCTCTACTTTTCTGAAATGTTATCCGCTTTTTGCTTTGCTCTCCTCAACTCCATTAAATCACCTTTCATCACACTAAATACAGGTCTTCAGGGTGGTCAGAGAGCTGCGCTCTGAGGGATGATGTTATAATGAGGGCGAGGTGTATGAAAAAATCACTTTTCAGCTCAATCCTGGCAGGCCAGGAGAAGGGGGGTGCTAAAGAGGGCTAGCTAGAGACTAGAGTCAGGATCTTCAGGAGGAGACTCATTCATTCATTCATCAGATACCTATGTGTGTCCTTCTTCTTGTTACCCTCTGAGAATACACCCACCAACAAAACCCTCTGTCCCCTCACGGAGCTTCCAGGAATCGGAACGAATGGAAGCCTGGTGAAAAGCACGCTGATGAGGCCACTGATGTGAAGAGTCCCTGGGAGTCTCTGCCTGCAGATGACTCCTGTTCTGGGTCCAAAGTGTAGCCTTCTTCCAAGAGATAGTCTTTCTTTTGAGTAAAACCAGAAACACCCCTCCCCACGGAGCCACTGCCCTTGGAAGGGATTAGCTGTTATCATTCCTCAACACCTGAGTATAAGTTTGTTTATTGGCTCCTTTTCCTGCATAGCTAGGGGGACCTGGAGTAAAGATGGGGGTGGGGGGTGGAAGAACCGGCAAAGGACAAAAAAATCCTGGGAAAGTTAGAAATAAGGAAGACTTGGGACAGTTTGTGCCAGCAGAGCCCCCTTGGGCCAAGTCTCTGACCTGGTCCTTCTGAACCAGGGTTCTATTTGAGAATCAGAAAGCTCCTGCCCAGGACCTTACCACTAAACAGTCCAGACATGTCAACGGTAGTGTTTATGGAAAAAGCCAAAGGAGTGTTAAGTTTCTCCAAGCTCAGAGGGAACAAGAACTTTTCCTCTTATTACTTAACCTTAACTGTCATTGGTCATTGACTGGGACCTGTAAGCAGGCTTCTTATTAAAGGGCTATCCATTTGCTGCCAGGGAGATCCATTCCAGGACTAGAATCTGGAGCCAAGTAGAAAGAGTGGATACTTCCAGAGCTGGGTACAAGGTAGTATTTTAATTTTGAAAATATTAATTTTATGGCATACTGAAGTCTATAAGATGCAAGATCTTCCAAATTACCCTGAGGACTTATCTGACTTCTGGGGGTGGAGTATTAAGAAATACTCAAAATGGTGCTGAAATAGACAGGCAATGATATTAGTTCATTTTGTGTGATTATGAGGAAAGACTTGAGGCTGGGCCAGGAAAATGACTTAGCAGGAAAAGGCACAAGCTTCAGAAGCTATAAACGTGTGGATTCCATCTCCCAACAAACAAACAAACAAACAAAGTGATGTGGTGAGATGAATCTATAACTCAAGCACCCCTGCGAGGTGGGACAAGGTGCAGACAAGGTGCATTTCCCAGAAGCAGGAGGGGCAGCTAGCCTAGAGTACACAGCATAGAAAGACCCAAACTCAACAAGATGAAAGGAGCAAAAGGACTCTGGAAAGTGCTCCTCTGACCTCCCAACACATGCCACAGCACATGTGCATGTGCATACACACAATAAATAAATAGACAATTTTTTTTTTGAATAACTGAGACTGGGCACTTCATAAATAGAATTATTTAGCTCACAGTTTTGGAGGTTCCAGGCCCACTCTTGGCAAACTCATCTCTGCTGAGGGCCTCCATGTAAATGGTGTCTACATGATAGGAGCACATGCAGAAGGGAGTACACAGTGGCTCAGGGCACCACATGGTGCTGAGTTCTGCATTAGTTACTTTTCTTATTTTTACATTGTTGTTTGAGGAGACACTGTCAATGGTGCTTTGATTGAGAATGTCCCCCATAGGCTCATATGTTTGAATGTTTAGACTCTAGTTTGTGGAACTATCTGGGAAGGATTAAGAGGTGTGGCCTTGCTCAAGGAGGTCTGACCCTGAGGATGAATTTTAAGGTTTCAAAAGCCCAGAACATTCCTGTTCTATTTACCTGTCTCTGTCTCATACTTGTAGAACAGGATGTAAAGACTAACTGCTGCGCTAGTGCCATGCCTGCCTTCTTGCTGACATCCTGCCTGCCTGCTGACATTACCTGCCATGATAGTCATGGTCTCTAAGCTTATGAAATTGTATACAAGGCCCCAACAACTCTTTATATATTACCTTGGTCATGGTGTCTATTCATAGCAATAGAAAAGTAACTAAAACACAGTTTATCATGAAAAATAAGGTGTGACAATAAGAGCTGCCCTAGCAATGGTGACAGGAACAAGAGAAGCTGGCTACATTGCATCCATGGCCAAGAAGCAGAGAGAGGCAAATGCTGGTTCTCAGCTCACTTTCTCCTTTGTGTTTAGTGTGGAGCCCCATCCCACAGAATGATGCCATCTATAACCCTACCTTACGTACTCCTCTCTGGAAACACCCTCATATGCATGTCCAGAGATGTGTCTCCTAGGTGATTCTCAATTCAGTCATGTTGACAGTCAAGTTCAACTACCACAAGTGACTAGGCTTCCTCTTTCCATAACAACCCTTTCTCATAAAAACTAACCAGTATCTTGAGAGAACTATATGAACCCTATACAAGGGGGCCACATTTTCAACCGTCTAATTACCTCCCACTAAATGTTACACACCTCTTATCACTACCATCCAGATGACCAACCCTGTAATATACAAACCTTTGAGAACATGGTCAAACATTGCCACTTAATACATACTGTATATTGCCATTTGATACATACTAATCTGATAGGAGAAAATTGAACATGTTGTTCCATTTTTGTTTTATCAGAAATCTCTACCACCCATGTCATTAACAATTTAAACAACAAATAGCAATGGAGTTAAGTACAGGAGAATGAAGAAGAGACAAAGAACAGAGCTACTTCATTTTCAAGAAGAATTCAGACAAATTGTAAAGAAGCCAGGACTCACTTTGATCAGATATAAAGTATTTTCTAATTTAGAATCTCAAATTAATAAATGGCCTTCAAGTTTCCAGTAAAGCTTGGCCTCAGAGTAGGAGCAGATCAAGGGTACAGCCATAAGACTCCTTGAATTCAGAGCCTGGTACCTAATTAATGTGCATGTTTTCTAGGAATCTGAACGGTTAGATCCCATTTTCCAAGCCTACAGCCTGTGTTCTCAGTACCCATACCCAGCCCTGATATACACTGTAACCAAAAGTGATGGGACTGAGTAATCTGCCTGTAGTCAAACAGCTATTTCTAGGATGCTATTGAATAGGAGTAAAAAGAACAAAAAACAGATCCCAGTGTCTCGTAGACACTTAATGCAACCTTGCTTCTGGATTCTGTAACAGGCAATAATGCTGCCTAACAAATTATCCCCAATATTTAGGAATTTAATACAATCATTGTTTTCCTATGTTCCAAGATTCTGTGATTCAGGAATTCAGACAGAACACAGTCAGTCAGTCTCTGGTCTAGGAGGTTTGAATTTTTTTTTGTCTGTACACTCAACATCTAGGGAGACTTGCAACTGGGGATTGGGAGGTAGACTCATCAATTATGTGTTTTACTTCTGGCTCAGGAAGACTCCAGGACTGCCAGACAGACACACCTCTACAGGAGAAAGACCAAGAAGCTTGAGTGTCCTCTCCTCACAGTGGCATAAGAAGAGGTAGACTTTGGCATGCTTTGGAGAGGAGATGCCCTCCCCAAAAGGCTTCGTCACCATTTGATGATATTGTTTTGGGGGTGCTTGAAGCTTTAGGTGATGGGGCTTAGCTACAGGAAGTAGGTCACTTGAAGCACGCCCTAAACAATATTCGTGTCTGTTGGTTTTCATTTGTTTGATTTGTTTTGGTTGTTGTTGTTGTTGAGACAAGGTCTTACCATGCAGCTCTGGATCCCTTGAGCTCAGTGTATAGACTAGGTTGGCCTCTCAGAGATCTTTCTGCCTCTGCCTCCTGAATATTGGGATGAAAGGCATGAGCCACCATGCCTCCTCCTTGAAGGACAGCTCATCCCTGCTTTCATATTCCCTCATTTCCTCTTCTCCACCACCCATCTCTCTGTCTTCCCTGCCCAGCGCATAGTAAACAGCCTCAGCTCCATGCTCCAGTCACTGTGATTTCCTCACCTAGCTCACGCTCAAGGTAATGGCAACAGCCAACCTCGGACCAAAATCTCTAAAATTGTGAGCCAAAATAAAACATCCCCCTCATTTAACTACCCTCATTATTTCTCTCACATATTTGTCACAGGAGCAAACATCTTCCTACTGCCAACTATTGAAATAGTGTCTTCAGGCTTTCACAGGTCTCTAGTTATGAAGGTATGCAACTAACTGTGAGTTCAGCCTGGGCCCAGGCAATATCCCATTAGTTACAAATTGGGGAAGAGCAGATTTGAAGAACCGTTTATTCCCCTACCTGATCTCCCTTAAGTAGGGCAGGCACCAGACCCAGAGGAGGTCTAACCACCAACTGGGACATCTAGTCTGTCACAGAAGCATCCCTAAAGATAAATTGGTCACAATTTTGGAGAAAAACGTATTGGATTTCAAGATGTACTGACTCAAGTGAAAGAAGGAGTGAAAGAGGGGGAGAAGAGAGAGAAAAGATGTAGAGGGGATGGGGCCTTCTTCAGACTGAGCAGGCAGACAGTAGAAAATAAAGATGCCCACACTGGAAAGAGCAAGCAAGCAAGGCCCCTACAGAGCAAGGTCTACCAATGGTGGCAGGGAGGCTGGGAACCACAGAGAAATGATTCCAGGCATAAAACAGCGCACCCATGTGTTTTAAATCTAAACAAAAGCATTACATGTGCATGTAAAAGTGGTGTCAGAAAAAGAACAGATTTGCCTGGCTGCCTTGATTGCCCTATAAATGAATGCTTTGGACCGTTACTTGTAGCTTTGACGTCCCTGTAAGAGACTTTCTTGGAAGCACAGTATAGGGAGTGCTCAATATCAGCTAGAATATTGGCAAGTCTTAGCTTCCCGCTGTCCAAAAGCGAGTCTGTATGACTCCAGTGAAGCAAAGGGAGTGGAGGGCAATGGCTTCCTGACCTTAGACCATGGGAGCAGCAAAAATGCATGCAGAAGGGGCAGATGACTCTATCATCTTTAACGGGCTACTTAATTCCTGCTGGCAAAATAAAAGAGCCACCAGTGACATGCCCCAGGCAGCAGATGGCATCGTGGACAGCTTTATTGAAAGGGAGGGAGTCTGAGTCTGAATTGCCCTAACAGCCAACCAGAAACAAAGAAATGAATACATTCATGTTTCTTTGGGACATGCAAAATAAAACAAAACAAAACAAAACACCAGTAGTGGAGTGGAAAAGTGAGACCAAGACAAGAAGGCAGCCAATATAGGGCTTGTCATCAAGTCAGTTGTTGGGGTTGGCAACAAGAACATATTCCCAGCAAGAAAAGTGCTTCACAATGTCTCAGGGTGAAGGACCCAGTTGGCCAGTGGTATCAATCCACCACAAATGGGTCCTTTCACACATATAAATCTATAATGACACCATCATGTACTATTGCTAGGAATGTTTGTATACGTAGACATTCCCCTGGGTACCAGTCTTGAAATGTACAAGCAATCAATATGCCATAGCACACAGCATGTGTGGGGATCTTGCTTTGACTGTCACCAGCACAGAATACACACTCCAAATTCTCCTCCACACAGAGCTGGGTCTTCTCCATTCCAGCCTGTACTCGGTATTGATTGAATATATGCTTCTCTCCTCTCCATGGACAGGCTTTCTAGAAAATCATCAAAGAAATGAACACCCTGGCAATTGGGAAGCAGCCTGAACATGCTAAAGGGACGAAGCACAATTCCAGTAGTATTAGAGGCAGAGGATCCCACCCTGTCCTTTTCCTAATGCCTCCCCCAAGTTAGCAAGGCTCCAGGGCTTGAAGCAAGAAAAAGTGGAGGCCAGATGCAAGTGGAAGCGCGCTCCAGACAAGTCAGAACATCACTCTGGGTACTTTTAACAAGAAACAACAGTGAACAAACGGTACTTTCTCTGCTCTGCCTGACACTCCAAGTCAACTCTCTTGGAAAAGCACCCAGACACTGTTCAAAAGCATGCGCAACCACCTCAGCCCTGCTGTCAGCTCTCATAAGACAATGAATATCTTCACTGGCCTTGGCTTGTAGTGCTGTTAGATTTGTGCCCGCCTGTAGCTTCCTAACCTCACCATTACCTTCTTGCCTCTTCCACGGGCTTATTTCATGTGGTGCCAGGCAGAGCTTTCAGGCTGTGTGAGAAACTCTAGGCCGGCTAGATAGAGTTCACAGTGAAAAGAGGGAAGTGTTCAAGAGTCTGTAGTACAACTGGGAGAGAGGTGCCCTCTGGAGAAGCAGGACTCCCCTGGCCCCTCCACAACATTCCTTCAGGCTGGCTTCATTTAGGGCATAGGGGACAATGAGGGCCCAAATGACAATAGCAAGAATGAATTACCTGCAGACGCCAGCTGCAGTGTAACCTTGTGCTATGCCCTTTCAAATCACTATTTCATGGCTCAGGGATTGTTTGTGTCTTGTCCTGGGAACCAGTGTCTGAGTCCCAGAGGAGAACTGTCCTGAGAAGTGTGTTACAGGAACCGAGGTCACACTACCTGTGTCTGGATGCTAGATCTTTCACTTCTGAGGCAAGTGACCGTGTGCCTCAATTTCCTAATCTGGAAAATGGGTTTCTAGCTACCTGATAGAGTTCTTAGTGTATTCACTGCACTAATATATATGATTTTCTCAGAGCAAGAGAGGGCACAGAAGTAGTACTTAGACGGTCCTGAATATGCAGCAGCCAGCAAAGCACCCTGGACATCGTCTAGGGAAGTGACCAGAAAGAGGTTCATTGAGCCGCCTGCAAAGCATAATGTCACCCCTGTCATACAGACAGCAGCTGAAGAAAGGAGTGTGACTAAACTCTTCCATTTTCAGCTACTGATTCTGTGATGACATGCAGTCCCCAGGCCAAAGGCTTCCACCAACCATGTCATTGCTGTCACCAATACTGTTGCTGCTGCTACTGCTGCCGCTTCTATGGCCAGTAGGCTTTCCACTCAGAGGACCCACCCCAAAATCATTCTCACTCCCCTTAGCCTTCTTAGGTAATGCCTCTCCCCCATCACCTACAACACTGTCTATATAACGTGCTCAAACAGCAGGGATGGGAATGGAGCAAACCAATCCAAGATTGAGCTATGTCAAGTGTCTCAGAATCCAGGCCTCTGTAATCACTTCCAGTTCCCTAATTAGTGTACCCTTGTTTACAGGTCTGGTTCAGGTTGCCAAAAAAAAAATGTGAACTTCAGATAAACAATGAATCTTTTTGGTATCAGCACCCCCCTCCAATATTGCATAGAATGTATACTAAAACATGTCTTTATCTAAAATTCAAATGTCAACAGGCATCTTGTATGTGTATATAAAATTTAACAAACCCTGTCCAGGGTCACTGAAGGGTCTCTATTATCAGAAAAGCTTGGAGTTCTGCTTTTCCAGTTTAGGGGGTTCCTGGAAAACAACTTGAAAAAGGACTTTTGACAGGGCTTTGACTGGGAGGTTCCCTCAAAGAGAGGCACAACCACAAATCAGAGAAGGGGGGTTCAGAAAAGGAAGAAAAGCCATCCACAGACACAGGACAGAGGAGACTGTATCTGTGGGCACCTGGGGCTTGATCCCTGAAGGGAGCCACCTAGAAATCATATGGAACATACCTTGGAATTGGGCTTAGGTTCTTCTTTTGATAGTGTTCCAGTCTTACAACATCATTTAATCACCATCAAATGGTCCAACTCCAAATCTCATGGCATTAGGGTGAGAACCACAAAGAATCTCAGGTGGAGGCTGTCAAGATGGCTCACCAAGTATGAGTCAGGTCCTCAGAATCCACAGGAGAGAGGGAGATAATGGACTTGTGTAGGTTGTTTCCTGATCTCTATCCACATGCTATAACATGTACATACCCATACACATGCACACCATCCCCATACCCCACCCCCACAAGACAATAAATAAATGTAAAAAAAAAAAAGGCAAAGAAGTGAATTTCAGGGGGTTATCTATCACTTGAGCATTTTTTATAACTCCAGGTTGTCCCAAAGCCATGAACTCGTCTACACTTCCAAGTGCTTCATTGAGCATGCCCAGGCACTGTTAGGCATGAAAAGCTAGCAGCAGCACTTGGACTGGAAAGCATGGACCACAGCTGCAGGTAAAGCAGTTGAGCATCTGAGCCCAAAGAGTCCACTGTGGCTCATCCAGAGCACCTGCTTCATTTTCGTTTACCTCAGGTTGACCCCGTACTTATAGGATGGGAAAGACTTGCTCACTGGGCATCTGTGGCCTGCTGCCAAATCAGATGAGAGTGTGGGGGAGAAAGGGTGTTTAAATATACTAGGCTTTACAGAAATAGAAGACACGGTCAACATTTTTTAATTATGAAATGAAGGAATGGGGAGGGAAAAAATGTACTGGTTAGTAAGCACATAGAATAGCATATCTAAGGACAAAAAATGACTTTGCTGTATTCACTTTGTTCCAGGCCCTCTTCTAGAGACAAAGAATCTGTATTGAGCCAAACATTCCAATTTCTTGTCTTCATGGAACTTGTAGTTTAAGTGGGCAGGGAAATATAAAAGTTTGTAAGATACTATAGACAACAACAGCCCAAGCCACGGGGGGGTGGGGGGGGAAGGTTGGGGAGTGTGACAGGAGCAGTTTTTAATAGGTCAGAGAAAGTATCACATGAAGATGACTTTAAAGTATACCTGAAAGGGAGAGGAGAGAGAGAGAGAGTGGCAGGGGCTCCTAGCTGAGTGTGTGTCTGGCCTTGTCTAGAGGCAAAGGCCTGGCCTACTGTGAAAAGCACAGGGAAGCTTTGGTAACTGGTATCCAAGTGGGTTATAGAAAAGATTTTTATGGGGGCAGGGTGGGGGTGTTTGGGTGGACCACGGGGATGGCTTAGCTGTCTTTGGGATGAGTAAGGGCCATTGAAAGGCATCAAAGAAGCCAGGCATGGTGGCGCACGCCTTTAATCCCAGCACTCGGGAGGCGGAGGCAGGTGGATTTCTGAGTTCGAGGCCAGCCTGGTCTACAAAGTGAGCTCCAGGACAGCCAGGGCTATACAGAGAAACCCTGACTCGAAAAACCAAAAAAAAAAAAAAAAAAGAAAGGCATCAAAGGGCTCAATGGTTCATGGTATAAAGGAGAATCTTAGTGGCCTGCTTAAGAACAAGGGGTCTGCTCCCTGGGTCTGGCAAGCAGGCCTATCATACCATCTACTTGGCAGGCTGGGACAAGAGGACTACAAGTTCACAGTCTTTCTAGAATACAGAGTGAGTTCACTGTCAGCTTGGACAGTGTAGTGAGTCCAGGAGACCATCTCAAGTCAAAGTGAAAGGGGCGGGGCTTGGAATATAGTTCAGTCATATAGTGGAATATAGTTCATTTGCCTGACATACCTGAGTCCCTGAATTCACTCCCTACTGTCAGAAGGAAGGACGGAAGGAAGGAAGGAAGGAAGGAAGGAAGGAAGGAAGGAAGGAAGGAAGGAAGGAAAGAAGGAAGGAAGGAAGGAAGGAAGGAAGGAAGGAAGGAAGGAAGGAAGGCAGGCAGGCAGGCAGGCAGGCAGGCAGGCAGGCAGGCAGGAAGGAAGGAAGGAAGGAAGGAAGGAAGGAAGGAAGGAAGGAAGGAAGGAAAGTCTAAAGCCCAGTCCATGGTGATACACACAGGCAATCCCAATATGCTGGTAACTAAGGCAGGACTATGGGTCCTGGGTCAGTCTGAGTTTCAGAGTGAAGCCCTGTCTCCAAACACTAGGCTTGAGCAGGTGGGACAGAACTAGGACCACAACAACAGGATGGGTGGAAAGTGACCAAATTCAGAAAGTGTGGACTTTTTGAAGGTATTGCCAGCAGAGTTTGCAGCCAGGATGGATGAGAGAGAGAGAGAGAAGTGGAGGAGGCTGAATGTTGTTAGGCTTTAGACCTGAGAGGCAGACAGAAGGAGCTGCCAAATGAGAGATTCAGAAGGGTGTGGGTAGACCAAGCAGGAGCAGGGCTGAGGATAAGATAGACATTGCTGTCTAGGGCACTGCAGAAATGGTATTCAATACTATGACACTGGTAGGGAGGGGAGGTGGACAGAGAAGATGTACAATGCAATGACCCAAGAGCCTGTGCCTTGCAAGCCACTATGACAGGCTCAGTTACACCACCACCCAAGTCCCCCTAATAACAGCAAAAATTGGTCTCAGGGGTGCAAACTCTGAGGGTCTTTTTGCTTGTATTCAGTGGCCTTTCCCTGCTCCCAGTACAGAGAAAGCTGAACCTAGGCTTCCAGCGACTCCTTGTCACATTTAATGTACTACTACCTAGGTTTTAGGCCTGGCATCTGCCCTCCTCTCTTATACTCTGTCTTTAAGTCTTCCTCCAAGAACCTTAGAGCCCCAGATTGTGTGTATCTATCCCAGGTGCTCTCTGGTTCCCACACAGTTCTCAGCCCACCATCTATGAGTCTCTATCTAGCATCTGTCTCAATTCACCCATCATAGACTCCATAGTGCCCACTCCTCAAACTGTGTCTGTTTGTGACCGGCATGTTCTGTTGGCCAGCAGGTTCCATCCATCTAAGGCAAGCCCTAGAAGTTTTCTATCAAGCACATGTTCTTTCCTCCCACTTGACCAACCCCAAAGTAGCCCAGTATTAAAAAAAGAAAAAGAGCCAGTGTGTAGAGCACACTTGACTGTGAAGAAGCCCAGATCTCTCTCTCTCCCTCTCCCTCTCCCTCTCCCTCTCCCTCTCCCTCTCCCTCTCCCTCTCCCTCTCCCTCTCCCTCTCCCTCTCCCTCTCCCTCTCCCTCTCCCTCTCCCTCTCCCTCTCCCTCTCCCTCTCCCTCTCCCTCCCCCTCCCCCTCCCCCTCCCCCTCCCCCTCCCCCTCCCCCTCCCCCTCCCCCTCCCCCTCCCCCTCCCTCTCCCCCCTCTCTTGCTCTCCCTCTGCCTCTGTCTCTGTGTCTCTGTCTGTCTCTGTCTCTGTCTGTCTCTCTGTCTCTGTCTCTGTCTCTCTCTCTCTCTCACACACACACACACACCACCACCACCACCACCACCACCACCACCACCATCATCCTTTGCAGCTGAACCCATTGCTGAGCCACTGAGCTGTCAACAGCTCTTGGGCATCGTGAGTGAAGAGGCAAAAATGCATTTGCACATGCCTTCTCTTCTTACCACTCTGAGGCAGCAAGGGCCCTTAACAACGGATTAGAACTCCTCCCTTCCTAGAGAGTAAATAAAAGCTCATCTGGAGGGGTGATGCAGGGAGGTTGGAGAGTGCTGGGGGCTTCCCTTAACCCAGCATCCTCTTCCCTCATTGGAGGTGGCCTCAGAGGTTTTAGAGGAAGGCAGTGCCGTAACTCATGAGATTAAAACATGCCCGCTTCTCCTCAGACATGTATTCTATATGAAAATGTGGTTTATGGGCATCAGGTCCACAAATCTAAAGCCCAAGCAATTCTACCTGTGACCATCAGTCATGAAAGTACACTCCCGGAGAATAAGAATTTACACGACCACTGTTAGCCCATAACCAGCGCCAGAGCATCCTCCCCCAGGAGCCAGGTCTCCCTGACAACAACTATCCGCCCCATTTTTACTGGCTGGTACCCAGGCTAGTGGCAATGACTCTCAAATGTGAGTATTTATCATGAGACGTTTTCAAGGCTCATCTCTTCTGGTTTGGAGAGAGGGTACTGGATGATGAAGAATGAGGCAAAAAGGGGCGAGTTCTGTTTCTACTCCTCCCCAGCCATGCAGCTCAGCAACTTTGCTCTCTCTATGTCCAGTTCTGCCTTGGTTGCCCATCCTGAGAACCTGAGTTTCATTCAGCACAATGTAGCGGTGAGGATCTCAAGCTCTGAACAAGTTACTCAATCTCTCTGTGTATCAATTTCCTCTGTGATATAGAATGACCATGGCACAGCCTCATAGCAATGCTATGAGAATTAAAGAGGTTAATATTGTATGAAGCCCAGAGCAGTGCCTTCTATATAACTGCCCAGTGAGGCAGACACTTACTGGGTACCGTGTTCTCTTCCTAGGGCTGCTGGAATCAAGTATTATACAGTCTGTGGCTCACAAAATCAGTGTGCTGTCTTACAGCTCTGGAGAACAGAAAGCTGACACCAAGGGGGTCCACAGAGCCACAGAGTGCATCTCTTCACTGTCTCTCTCCTAATCTGTGGCAGCTTTGTAGCCATCTCTGCTGATCTTTTGGCTCAAAGATACATCATCCCAATCTCTGCCTTCATATCCACATGTAGATTCCTATGGTATGTGGTCTTTGGGGGCTCAAATTTCTCATTTTTATAAGGACAACAGACATATTGCATTAGGTATATGCCTAATGCCCTCTTTTTCATGTGATAGCATTTGCAATGATGCTATATCTAAGTGAAGTCACATTCTGGGGCACTTGGAGTTAAGATTTCAGCCCGTTTTTCTGAGGCAATACAGTTCCTTGTATGACCAGGGCCTTCTAACAGCTTCTGCATGGTGTCAAGAACACAGGCACTAATGAGATGCGGTCATACTTGCATGACTTCACACTGGAATGTGGGAAACAGACTTGCATTCATGAAACAGGAAATACAGTACCAGAAAAAGGTATAAAATGCAATGACAAAAGGCACACGGGCAGTGGGGGGATAGCACCATAAGAGGGAACTTCAAATGGTTTTAGGTATTTGCTGAACTTCAAAGGATGGATTGGATTGCCATTCCCCAAATGAGTATCACCCCACCCTGTCACCACCCTCCTTTGACCTACAAGAGGCTGAGACTGTGTGCCATTTTCTTGAAGCTCAAGCCCTTGGTGTGGCTGTAGTGTCAGGTAAGACTCAGCAAAGAGACATCCACAAACATCTCTCAGACTAATTCAAAATGGCCTTGGCTTCCAAGTTAAGGATTTCTCTTGTCATCCTGTAAGTACTTTTCTTAGGTCAAGGTCCACAGAGGCAAACAAGGGTTCTTGGGGAAAAGGGTTTTATTTTAGAAAGGATCACCAGGAAAAAACAGCAAAGATATAGAGAAGGGGCAAACTCAAACCAATGGACCTTACTAAGCAAGAACTCTCAGGGAGTGTATTTTGCCTGATCCTACAGGGAAACTCTGGAGTCTCTGTAAGTCTCACCTCAGAGATATCCAGGTTAAAGGAAGGGAGGTAGAGGAGGGTGCAGCATCTCCACGTGTCAGTCCCTGAATCTGTCAGTCGCAGAGCTGTCTCAGACACTTAAGGCTGTCACCATTCTGTGGTTCAAATAAAGTAGTTTTGGCTTTCAAGAAACCAGCTGCCAAGAGTAAAGGCATGCCAGGAGTCAATGTCCACCCAGACAGCAAAGAGATCATATGGTAGGTTGCTTCTGGTGTTTCTTGAGGAGGGAAGAAGATTAAGAGATCTGACCTCCAAGTCAAAAAAATCTGATAACTGTGTAAACGAAGGAGACAGCAGGAACACAAGCTAGTAGTGAAGCTATGGCAATGGTCCAAGCCAGAGCTACTGGAAACCCAAACTAGGACGGGAGGAGGAGAAGCTGGAGAGGAGGGGAATTAGAAAGGCATTTATAAACATTTATGGCTGTGCTGTAGTTTAGGTTTCTCCGTGTGTGGTACTCATTTATACCAGGCAAACACTCTATCATACATTCCAACCCTCTCTTTACTTTCTTTTCTTCTTGTGTCAGCCTGTATTACACAATGAGTTTCATTCTGATGCTTTCCATACAAGCATATAATGTATTCTGATCATATTACCCCATTGCCCTCTCGTGTCTGCCTCCCACTTCTGCCGATTCCCTTCATCTCCCCAACTAACCCTCCTTCTATTTCCATGTCTTGTTTGTGTGTGAACCAATGATTTAATTAAGGGTCACTTACAGGCACACAGGTGAGGGATTCTTTAAAAGACCATGATCGCCTTAGAACTGGCTGCACCACAGAAGAAAATCCATCTTCCTCATCCAGTAAACATGAATTGCTTATGAGTTTGGGAGGGGTGGTGCCATGAACCCTTCCCTACTCCATGATGAACTGTTAATGGGCCCAATACTGTGCAGGACTTTGGAGGCAAACCACAGTAGATGGGAGTCCACAGATGCTACAACCCTACCCACTTTCCTCCAGCTTTTACGTTCTTGATTCTTCTTCCTTGGTGTTCCCTGAGCCTTGAGTAATAGACATGTCCCATTTATGGCCTGATGACTCAAAAGTCAGTTATTCTCAGCACTCTGGTCAACTATGAATGTCTGCACTAACTACCACACACTACAGAGGCAAACTTTGCAGACAGAGGCCGGGAGTAGCTCTAATATTACCCAAGTTGTCCAGGCTGGCCTTGAAGTGAATCTGTGCTCCCAGGAAGTCCTTGAATTTACAATCCTGCCTCGGCACCCTGACTATAAGTGTATGCTTCCATACCATAGCATAATTTGATTCTTAAATTTTCCACAGAAGCCCATTGGTTGGAGGCTAAGTCTCCAAAGAGACACCACTGGCAGGCGGTAGAACTGTTGAGAGTTAAGGCCTCAGGGAAAGGCTTTAAGCCATTGCCAGTATGGTCTTGAAGAGGAAGATGGCTTCCCAATGATATCCTCTTCTTCTTGGCATCTTGCACGCAAGGTAAGAAGCTTTGTTCCACTGTATGTTTCAGCCTCGATGTGCAACCTCACCACAAGCCCAAAGCAAAGACACCTCCCAGTTATGGAGTAAAACACCCAAAGCCATGTGCCAAAGAAAGCCTTTCTCTTGCCCTCTATGCACACATATGTACATAAATACACATACAACACAATACACATGCAGTACACATGTATGGAGATAGAGACAGAGAGTGTAATTAGAAATTCATCTCCGAGGCCAAAGTCCAGGAATTTAAATGATATTCTAGATAATTCTGATGTACCCTTAAGTTTGAGAACCACCAATACATGGAAGTTGAATGAAGTTGGTGAAGAGAATATGGCAAATGCCTACAAAGGAGGTCAGTCGGAGTGGAACACAGGGTAGTCGGTCACAAATGGGAAGAATGTGCAGGTGGCGACAAGAAAAGAATAAAGATATGAGGCATTTGACTGACTCAGTTATGACTGACAACCATGAACAAACTGGTCAGCTAAGTGCCCAGTGTCAAATCCACAGTTTCTTTTGGAACACAAAATCGCCACCTGGATCATACTTTTTAACCTAAGTCCCTCCCAGCATTTGACAGAGAACTGACTTTTCATGGCTATGGGAACCAGTGTGAAAACAGCCATCAAATACATCATGAGAAACTTACTTCTGTGATTTTAGAGACTGGTAAGGAGGGAGGCAAAGTGAGCTTGCTTTATAGATCTTGCCATAGAACACCACCGTCTAATTCCTCCTGTCCAGGACTGGGGCTCTAGCATGGTAATAGAGAACTTGCCTATCTCCTCCCTAAAAGTCTAGCATCAGAAAAGCTAACAAAATTAAAAACAAAAAATAAATAAAATAGTACTTTGTAATGTCCAATCTCAAATGGCTTTCTTTTGTTCTTTGCTTTCTTATCTGTTTTGTTTTATGTTGCTGTTGTTTGGGGTATGTTTCATTTGATTTGATATGGGGGTCTCTTGTAGCCCAAATTGGCCTTGAACATGAGAAGCATCAAGGATGACCTTGCGCTCCCATCTTCCTGCCTCTACCTCCTAAGTACTGAATTCACAGATGTGGGACACTACACTAGATTTTATGCAATTCTGATGATCAAATCCAGGGACTCATTCATATATGTGAAACAAGCACTCTGGCAGATGAGCCACATTCCTAGCCCAGGCTTTGTCCCTGGGGACATAACCATCACTTATCAGGACTGTCTCCTGTAGTTCTGGGACCAGAGTAGGTGGCATTCCTGTGGTTTCATTCAAAAGCTGCAGTTATCATGACAATTCCCTCATTGGCTTGTTGGGTGGCGAAGGCTATAGTTAGCCACACTTCAGCAGGGACTTCTGTCCAGAACACTGAGGACCAGAATGGGTCTCTATGGAATCTGGGCTTTTCATAAGCATGACAACTGAAATCCAGGAACCAGGTCTTGTGTGTGAGACAGGTAAAAGTTCAATGGTCTTTTTGTAACTAGCTTCAGAGGTTACATAGCATCACTTCCACCTGTGATCTAATGCTGGACTCTATCATAAGCCCACGAGGAAGAATATCTGGAATTAAGGTCAGGGGATTAGCTCATTCAGTACTGTTTGTCTCACATACAAAAGTTCGAGAGACAGCCCTAAGGCCCACTTACATTCAAAGGGAGGGGGACACAGACTCCATCTTTGAATGGGGGTGAAATCAGTTCCTGGAAGAGTATGCAGGGCAAAAACTATTATTTCAGCCATTTGTGCAGCATACAATCTGCCATAGTAAATAAATCCTCAGTGGTCAACCCAGCTATGACCTTGCTGAGTCTGGCATGTAAGCTCCAGCCCATCTCAAATTACCCACAACTGGGCTGATCTGTTATTCCTGCAATCTTCCTTCTGGGATTGGGGCATGAATAGTAAAAGTTCTCATTACTTTACAGCTTAACAGGCCTCTATAGCCAGAAAAACTATCCCTGGTCCATCTAGAAGACCTGGAAATCCCCCAAGAAAAGCCGCTTCTGCCTCTAGGAGTTATGCTTGGGAAGGGTATGGTCACCACAGGGACAAAGGGAATTGATCAACGGCCAGAATTACATCACTCCCTCTCTTTGCTCATTTTTCATTGCTGTTGTTCTTTTTCCTGTGTTTAATTTCTCTCCTTCCTTACCCTCCCGTAGGACCTCCCCCTTGGAGATGGGGTTGGGGGGATTGATTGATTGGTGCTGAAAGCAGGGAGGTTGCAAGTAGAGAGAGATCACCTTACCCCGGAGATAGTTTCCATGGCAACAGGGACAGGTTGGTGGGAGGGGCGGGCAGATAAGGGCCCCACTTTGGGCTTCAGTGCACAATGGAGGTGAAGGCTCTAGTGTTTGTATGGAGAGAGGAAGAATATTCTTGTGCAGCTGGCTTAGGAGTGGGAACAAGAGTGGAGAGCACTTTGAAGCTCTTTCTGTCCTCTGCCCCTTGCTCTCCTACCTCACCAGACAGCAACCTAGGCAACAACATCTGTTTGTTCACCTGGTCTGCCTCCTTTCACGACCCCCCCTCCGTTTGCCACATTTCCCTCCCCCATCTCCTCCTCTCTCTTCTTGCTTCTTTAGCCCCTGCCAAGCTTCTAACCTGAGAGAATCAATTCCCCTCCCACAATTGGGGGGGGGGCAGAACAGATCACTGAACACTATTCTAGCCTGGGTCAGGGTTTCAGGCCCACCGTGCTGCTTGCATATTGGCCTTCCTCTAAACTGGTTCCTTGATGGGGGCCATAGATAGTATCCGGAGGGTGAAGTGTGTTATTAGTGATCTCTGAATGCTAACACACCCTAAGTATTCAGCATTCAACAGCTGGAAAGCTCATGACAGGCTTCAGCACTGCCACCCTGGCACTTGCCCCTTAACATCACATAGACTCTTAGCCCATAGCTGTGACCTTGTTCCTTTTTCTCATCTAGACAGACCTCAGACTCGGGAACCTCAACACACTTCTAGACAACCTGTGCAGCTTCTGGGTTTCAGTGTGACCGAGTAACAGTGTAGAGCTGTCTCATCCTACAATGTGTCTGCATGGAAATGTAGGGAAGAAATAAAATAGAAGCTCACTAGCCTGGGCAGAATTCCACATCAGTTCAACCCAAGAGCCAGAGGCAAGACTCAGGATTATTCCAGCCTGGACCTTAAGAGCCTTTTCAGTGCTGAAGGGAGTGTAGGGCTAAAGATCATTTCTTTTTCCTCATCATGTTAAAGGCTGAAGTGCCACAGAATCTAGAAGCTTCCCACATACCTAAAGAACGCAGCCTCTCACATACCTAAAGAATAGGAAGCAGGGTCTTCCAGTAGTGTTGTTCATAACAGCCTAAATGCCCAGCAGCTGATAAATGGATGAACAAAACTGGTCTGTCTATGGAATGGAGTACTAGTCAGCTATGAAAAGGAATAGAATTTGCATCCATGCTACCATTCAGATGACCTTTCACAATGTGATGCTAAGGTCCAGCCGAAAAGTGTTTGCCATGCAAGCCTGACAACCCGGAATCCTCACAAAGGTGAAAGGAAAGGACTCACTTTACAAAATTGTCCTCCGACTTCCACATGTGCATCCTGCCATGTGCACCCTGCTCCCCAAGGACAGAGTAATCAATAAAGCAAAACACAATAGGAAGTGAAAGTCATTAACCATTCTGCTTATGGGCAATGCAATTCTATGGAAACTTGTTTCATTTTGCCCAGGATGGGTGGGTGGCAGAGCGGAAGGACCACTCGTTAGTATGGAGTTTCCCTTAAGGAGTGATTGTTACAAACTTCAATAATACATAGTGGTGGCACTTGCAGTGCCCATGAGATAAACTTAAGGCCACCAAACTGTACTTTGTAAGGGTCAATTTTACATGCAACCTAACCGAAGTTGTTTTGATTGGTTTGGTTTTGAGACAGTCTCAAAATATGCCAGGCTGCTCTCAAACTCCCTGCACTGTAAAAGATGACTTTGACCATCTGATCTTCCTCTGTCCTCCTAGGATTGCAGCTACAGTGCATGACCACCCTACTGGGGATGGAACCTCTAGCTTTGTTCATACTAGGTTAGTGCTCTACCAACTGAGCCACATTCTCCGGCCCCTGAACAAGTTTGACAATGCAACTGGTAATAATAGTGAAGCACTCAGTACCAAGGGTACCAGCACCAAGAAGTCGCCACCACTGAGAGTGACTAAGCCATCCTAGTTTACCATGGGGCTGTGAACTTCAGTACTGAAGTTTTAACACCCAAGAGATTTCAAATTCACTTTCCCTGCCCAGAAACCTGGCTGTAGGAACTAAATCAGGCTTTCAAGTGGCTCTGATCTGCTGCATGGTGAGCCTGTCTCGGGATCACATGGAATAATAATCACACTAATGACAGCCAGAGAGCAGAGAGCACTTCCCATGGTCCTGGCACTCTTACTGTCCAGGGCTTCCAACATGCACTCGAGCCTCCAGGGAACTATTAAGTATACAGGATGTGGGGGAGGGACTGAGATACCACATTCCTAATGAACCCTGGGAGTGACAATGACAAAGGTCACTGCCCACACTTTGAACACCACCCCCTTCCCATGCCCTTCACATATGAGAACGCTCCTAACTTACCTCTATAATCCTTTGAGGTGAAAATCATTTGTAAACTCAATGTCCAGACAAGGCAGGAGGTAGGCGGAGGGCCTGCGACTGGCCCAAGGTCTTCTAATTAGAACCCAAGGCAGTGGAGCCACCGAGGCCATAGCTATAACAAGTATCCTTTCAGCTGAGGAGAGCAGAGAGCGTATGCACGAAGCATTTGGACTCAAGCCTGCCACTGAGTAACTTTTCTCAAAATAGTAGCCCGTGTTGTCATGATTTCCATTAGAAGGCCCTGCGTCTTGAGAAAATGGCTCATTTCAGAATCCTCACTAGACCAGTGGCCTTTAATGTCCTTCCAGGTGACCTAATCTTCAGGCAGGCAAGCAGTAATCGTCCTTAGGAGGTTACAGCCAGCATTTTCCTCTTCTAGTCTTTGCTTTGCATGGCGTTGTTTGGATTCCCCAGGAGCACTTCTCGCTCCCGACTCTGCTTTCCCAAAGGGTTTGCTTTCTGTAACTCGGACTCTTCTAGACCCACAAAGCTGTCTGTCTCCTATTCTCCCATAACTTTAGTACCTGCAGGCCAAGAAGGACAACCTACTCCAGTTTATACCAACCATAGAGAATCCAGAGCTATCATAAGTGCCTCTGTGCCTCTTAAGCCTCAGTTTCCCACTCTGTATAGTGGGCATGCCAGTACCTTATCTAGACACCTTGTATTTGTAATCAGACCATTGAAGAACAGTCGGTCCCCACCCCTGTAATGATTAGAAAACTACTGCAGGTCTGTAGCACAGCAGATCTGGAGTTTCTCAGCATAGGTAGCTCCATAAGAACAGGAATCCTGTTAGTGATGACTGTGAGCAGGCTGTGGGAGGACAAACAGCACCCTGAGAAAGGGGAAAAGGCAGAATGACAGGCTCAATCCTAGGGTTGATCTCGGCCAAGAAAATATTTGGGTTTAGAGAATGGAGGAAGTTTCCCAGGCCAGGACAATAACAGCCCCCAGCTGTCACCCTATCTTGTGAGCCCCTGTTCAGTGTCTCTGGGACTGGGAGTGGCTGAGAGGTGGGGGGGGGGGAGTTGTGGGAGGGAGGAAACTAGGAAGAGACAGACAGATGGAAGAATTTCCATAGGAAAGGGCTGCTCTAAATAGGACAGAGCTGGAGAGGACTTTGAGGAAGCAGCCTTCTCCTTCTCAGCAGGAGGAGAGCCCCTAGAGTCTTTTGGCTCTCCCTCCCCCACCCTGCGGCCCTCTGCAGGTCTCCTTGAATCCATATGTGGGTTTTGGCTCTGCTCACAGGCAGGGGATTTGAGGAGCGGTTGTGTGATTTGTACAGCTGTCATTAGGGTAATTGCACGATATTTTCCCAAATTTCTCCTGCAGCTTCAGGCTTGCTTTCCAAACTTCCTGCCTGCCCGTTAACATGGGCTCTGGCGAGAGGAGCTGGCTCGGAGCCTTCCCAGCAGCTGCTAACAGCACCCAAGGGCAGTCTTCTCAAGTATTCCCATGGGACCAGGCACCAGGGGTTGAGAAGAGCGACCCAAAGACTGAAGGGTAGCAGCTCCTTAAAAGTCACATTAGTGGACGCTGCTGATCATCCTTGATTCCACTTCCTTTCCCAGAATGGAAAGAGACCCAAATTAGCCCATGCCCTAGAGAAAGCAACGAAACCTTCTTAAGACACCAGAGTTTGGAAAGTTCCTTTGTTGGATGTACTGCAAGAAGGATGATGGACTGAAAGCAGGCATCTCATTTCCCAGCTCCCTCCCAAACCAGCACTGCTCACACTTGGCACGGCTCTCAAGCTGGCTAATGACCATGCCCAGAGAGCTGCTGTAAAAATCAGGGAGCTGTGAGGGTCTGATGGGGGTGGGGAGGTCAGGGTGGGGTTGACAGTATTTCCTACAAACTCAAAGTCATTTGGACCCAATGGTGAAGGACTGCTTCTACCCATTCTCAGGTGAAGCTGTCCATCCTCTTTACACTGCTCTGGCAAGTATTTAATCTTCTGGACTGACTCCTTTGGCCTGTTAAAATATGCGCTCGTGAGCAGGAGACATAGTTCAGAGGGTAAAGAGCATGGCCTGCAAGGCTGATGGCCTGAGTTTCATTTCAGGAAGAGATTACAAAGGGGGAAGAAGAGAACAGACTCCACAAGCTGCCCTCTAACCACCATGCACATGCTGTGGTACATCCATGCCCACATTCATACATCATACACACACACACACGAGCATGCATGCACATGTGTGCACATTCACACACATACAAACATACACTAATAATAGTAAGTAATAATAGTAAGTAAATTAACAAATAAATATAATGGCTACCCACACAGACATGCACACAAGGATATAAGCAAGCATGTATAAACATGTACATACCAAAAAGCAAGAAAATACCTTCTCTTTGCTGCTTGTGTAGGGTGGGGGGAACTGGGGAAGAGAAAAGGAAAGTCTGAAATTATGAACCTATGAATGAATAGAAAAAAATGCTAGGAAGCCCAATATAGCGCAGGAACAATTTTTCCTAGTGGATTCTCTAGGTTAGAACAGCCAAGGAGATGACAGACTGATGGGCTGGCACTCAGCCTCGGGGGCCATGTTCCTTCTGACCCGCTGGCTGGGGAGGGGGATGCACCCTGGAGAGCCTCGTCACTTAGCATCGCGTCTGCTCCGACATGATGCCTCCGAGTAATGTAATTTATATTTCATGCACAATTGAAGCAGCTAATGGTGTAATTCTCCAAGGGGGAAACAAGTTGTTATAGTGTTAATTACATTGCAGGCGTGTTGCCTCTCCTTTGCCCCCCCCCCTTCCACTGTTCCAAGGGAAGTTACCAGGTAGCAACTGAGTGGGTGTCCAAGAAGGTTGCTTTGTCAGGCTCCAGGATGTCAGGGCTGAGCAGAGGCAAGAGAGCCATGGATCTTTCCACTCCCTTCATCCCTCTGGTAGTGATGCACTCGGCTTATATTGCCCAGTGGCCTGGACTTCCTGGCCCCTGAGTAGTCATATAATCTTGCTGAGTTGCAGAACCTCATCTGCATTCCCTGGGATACTGCTTGGAAGGGCACAGTACAGATGATTGTGTGAGAAGGGAAGCAGAGAATGGTCAGAACAAACCAAACACAGACTGGATGTCAGCAGCAGCGGATGCAGCCATGGGTGGCCGCTGATGTCAGAGTGAGAATCCTGGCTGTGCCTCACACAAGGTAAGCAGCCCTCGATTGAATTGCCTCCCGATGAATCCCTTTTCCAAAACTGCGGAATATTTTAATTATTGTATGTGTATGTGTGTGTGCACATATTGCATGTATGTGTGTGTGTGCAAGTGTGGGGAGAGCTGTTACAGAGGACAATCTCAGGTGTCATTGTCTGGAGCACAATCTACCTCCTTTGAAACAGGGTTTTTTGCAGTTCACCAGGTACTCAACATTGGCTGGGCAGTGAGCCTCCGGGATTGTCCTGTAACCACCTCCCTATGGCTGGGCTTAGAAAGGTAGGCCACTACGCCTGGCAAGTTTACATGAGTTCTAGGGATGGAGTTCAGGTTGTCAAGCTTTTAAGGCAAACACTTTTCCAGCTGAGCCATCCCATAGTCCCAGAATGGGGCTGATATATTAGCAGACTTGGGTGAGTATTCATTGTATCAGGAAGTACACACTGTGGAGAACACTGGTGCATAGCTGGGTAAGTGCAAGCTATTACAGTAAGAGAGAAGGAATGGAGTTAATTTGTCATAAGTTCTGGCACTTTCTGTGACGTGATAGAGAAGTCCATATTATTCTACATTTGTGGAAGCCAAATTGGCTAAAAGAGAATAAATGTTTTGTTTTCTAAAAAGGAAAAAAAAATAGGAGAAAAGCAGATTTCTCAAGAATTATGAGACCATAAAGTTGAGGATGTTTTCTACAAAGAAATTTAAGTTGACTATTAGAGAGACTTAAAAAAAAAAAGGAGGGAGGAACAGGTGGATTAGGAGAGAGAATCATAGAATCACTACATGTGTAAACCAGGCCAAACAAATTTTATAACTTTTTTTGTGTGTTTTTTAGTTGAGAAATAAGACTGTGCTGCCTGGTGGAGGTGAGAGAAGTTATGTGGATTCTTAATCTAAGCAAGCATTTTTCAAGAGCCCACAGCTTTCCTTTATAGAAAACACCAAAATGGGCTAGCTAGTACTATAATTTGCTGAGTCATAGCTAGTTGAATGAGTGTATGCATGCGTTATATGGGTTTGATCACTTCTGGTACCCACTCTTGCATTAGTCAGGGTGGACTAACTATTCTAACTCCTACAACTAGTGGCCTAAACAGTAAAGGTTTTTGCTTACACACCCACAACACATTACCAGCAAGAAGGGCCTGGTTTTCCCATGGTCATCTCTCCACGGGGGTCTTTCCGTCATAAGATGCTGCCACTCTCAACATATGACTGAGAAGGTTTGTGGAAGTCAAGGGTGGCAATGCTAGGTATCATCTCATCTCCAGTCACATGCCACTGATCAGAATTCAGTCACATGGGAACAAGAGGGGCTGACCAATGAGATCTAGTCAGTGAGTATTGGCAGTGTCTTCTACAAGTGTCCCTCTCCACTGATGCCAGTCTTCCGGGAACTCTGGAGTGACAAGCCAGACTCCTCTCCATCTGTCCTGAGCATCATTTTCCCCAGTGACTCCGATGAATATATACAATGGGCCAGATTATAACTGTGGTTCAACCATTTTCCCAAGTTCACCCTCTCCCCTCCACGTTAATGATTCTCTAGCTTGCTTTCCCACAGTTCCTGAGTGGAGAAGAGAGACAGCAGACTCTTGTAGGCAATGTGATCCCAGCTTAAAGTGTGGACTTTTCAAATCCCCTTCCCTGCTTAGTAGCCAGGTGCAGTGTGGACTTGGCTGGCTTTAGACAGCAAGAAAAGTTTGTTCAGCAAGTTTCCAGGTAAGACAAAGCCGGAAAGAAAAGCTATTAAGATGGATGAAAAATTAAGCCTCAAAAGCCTTTTGCCGAACTTAGTCAAGAAAATTAAATTGCACATGTCTGGGACCCAGCAGGGGCCATTCGCATGCTCTGAAAATTTAACTGAAGTGGCTCTAAGGGCTGACTGCAAAGGTGGAGGCGGTGTTGAGGTGTTGGAGTCAGGAGGAAGCATCCAGCAGCTTTTAACAAGCTCCGCCCTGAGTCAGCCCTGGGAGCAAGCGGCTTTGCCCCCATTCAGCAAGGCAACTATGAGAAACCGACCGCTGGACAGGACAGGAGCTGTGTATACAGAAATGCTACTACTGTTATCGAACTTGGGGGATCACAGCCTGTGCCCCAAGTCAGATCTGGCCACCTGTCTTCACTAAGCTGATTAAAGGAACCAAATTAAAAGTGGAAAGCAAGAAAGGATTTATTCAGTGTGCCCACATTCAGAAGAGGGACAAAGAGATCCAGCAGGGAAACCCCCAAGTCAGCCTTTGGGGTTCTTAAGTGAGATCAAAGTTTAAATAGAAGGCCAAGGATTTGCACATCTAAGCAGTCCCAGCCAAGGTGCGATCCCGCCCACCATTGACCCATCATTCATTGTCTGGGCTTCAGCTGCATCCTGTAAGGAAGTCTGACACTGTGTGAAAACTCTTTCTGGGAGACAGTTCATCCCTCTGTGTGGTGCCTTTCCCTCTTCCCAGCAGGAGATTCCTGGGGAAATTCCCATTTCTTTGGGACCCACTGTTTCAACAGTCTGATAATCAGATTGAAAGACACAACAGGGCTCTCTAGAACATCTTCCTTTCTGCCAAGTCAGTTACACAAACACTGCCAATGTTATGAGTTAGAAAGAGAGATTTGAGATGATTCAGACACCCAGCCTCATGCTGCTCCCTCCCTCTTTAAACTCTTGTGGGTGCTTCTCATTGGTCACAACCGACTAAGAACCAGAGGACCTGGGAACCTACCAGGTCATATAATCCTCACAAAGCAGCTAGAACAGAGTGCTGAGCAGATAGCGAGGAGGGATATAATGATAATAATAATGTAATAGCAAGAACTAGAAGAAATACAGCAAGCTAGCGGGGGGGGGGGTACCCAACAGGCTTGTATGGCTTGAACAATGAAAGCCTACCTTTTGCATTCAATACCTAGGACTCACATCCATGGAACAAAAGAGATGCCATAGCGTGTGTTTGTAATCCCAGAACTCCTCCACAAGCATATAGACCACATCCAGTGTGATATTCTCCCCCAGCCTCCTCTCTCTCTCATTCCCCCACAACACACATTTTTAAGCTAAAAATTAAACAAAAGTCAGTAGGTCAGTTGCATAAAAATGAACAAGACACATTTTGAAAAGCTGCAGAAGGGGTCTAGTGCTATGGCTCAGTGAGAAATGTGCAAACATCAGGCCCTGCGTTCAGATTGCTATCGTCCGTGTAAAAAGCCAGGAGCAGTAATCCACTGACAGCCAGAGATGGCTGGGGCTTGCTGGCCAGCCAACCCCATCAGTGAGCTCCAGCTTCAGTGAGAGGGTCTGTCTCATTAACTAAGTTAGAGAGCAATTGAGGAAGGCATAGGACATAGGCCCCTGGCCTTCACAGGCACAAGCAGGGCATGCGTGCGCGCGCACACACACACACACACACACACACACACACACACAACTTAGAACGAACAGTGATTGAAGAGAAGCTGCCTCAAGGAAAAAGACTATACCTTCTCTAAGTAGTTCCAGTGCAGGCAGGCAGAATTCCCCTTTACAATATCCCTCCCTCCCTGAAACACCCACAACTGTCTGACCACTCACCAAGTCCTGTGGCAAAAAAGTGACTCTTCACAGACTGTTCCTTCCATTACAGCTGTCTGCTTGCTTGACCATCGTTCCCTCAAATTGAAGGGAAATCTGTTCCTTACTGGAGTTTTAAGATGAAACCAGATGCTCCAGTAGCCCCATCAGGCTAGACTCAGCTACACATTTCAATACACTAATTAAAAGGGTGAGATAAGGGGGGGGTGGCATTAGAGTAAGGAGATGGTAGAATACATCGGATAGGAGCCGAGAGAGGGTGAATACTGGGGGTGCAATGGTCTAAGAACATAGGAGGTAGGCAGACAGGGAAGAGGAAGAAGAGGCAAGCAAACTTAAACCCAGTACTCAGGAGGCCGAGGCAGGTGGATCTCTTGAGTTCGAGGCCAGCCTGGTCTACAGAGTGAGTTCCAGGACAGCAAGGGCTACACAGAGAAACTCTCTTAAAAATCCAAAAAGATTCGAGAGAGAGAGAGAGAGAGAGAGAGAGAGAGAGAGAGTTTGTATGATAGCTTACATGGATGGATAATGGTTCTCCTAGTGGCCCTGGGTTATTAAATAAAAATCCTTATGTATAGGGTATCTGTTGTGTTTTATACAAAGATAAGGAGAGAAGAAAAATGTTTGGTAGATGTATAGTCAGGTGTGGAGATAGGGGATGCCTCTGCAGGCTCATGCTGAGGCATTCCTTCCCCCTGAGGGACAGCATATGATGGTATAGTATAGAACAGAGTTTATTTAGGGCATGGGGAGGGGAGTTGAGGGAGTAGAAACAGCAAAAGGGAGAGAGAGGGGGGAGGGGAGGGGAGGGGAGGGGAGGGGAGGGGAGGGGAGGGGAGGGGAGGGGAGGGGAGGGGAGGGGAGGAGAGGAGAGGAGAGGAGAGGAGAGGAGAGGAGAGGAGAGGAGAGGAGAGGAGAGGAGAGGAGAGGAGAGGAGAGGAGAGGAGAGGAGAGGAGAGGAGAGGAGGAGAGGAAAGGCTGGCCATGAGCACGTGGAGAGAGGGGGAGAATGGAGAGAGGGGGAAGCAGGAGCAAGAGCAAGAAGGCAAGAGAGAGGAGGGGGCAAGCAGCCCTTTTTAGTCAGTCAGGCACACCTGGCAGTTGCCAGGTAACTGTGAGAGTCCCCACCTCCAAGGCTCAGAGAACATCCGTGGAGATGAGATGGATGGAGTGTAAGAGCCAGAAGATGAGAAGATGTGCAGCAAAAAGCCTTTATACTAATAAACTCACTGAAGCTGTGGCCCTCTGCACAAGACCTGTACAAGATTGGGCCCATTTACATTTCCTCCTGAAGGAGAGAATGGTCCACGAGGCGCCGGAGCTCCCCGAGGGATTATTGGCAACTCAGAGTTGCTAGAGGAGGCAGTGATGCTTTCTTTAGTGGAACAGCCACAAGGAGTTGCCCTTGCTACTGTAAATAACATCCCACCCATGCTTGGCAAGAAATTACAATCCCACTCGGTGGGCTACACACAGAAAGAAGACAGGAAAATAGGAAGGGGAATGGTGGTAAAGAAGTTTCCAAGTTGGAGTGAGATGAGAGTAGGTGGAAGGTGAAAATGACTAGAACTCATTATGTGAATGTATGAGTCTGTCAGATACTCTTTAAAATTGTAAGCAATAATAATTCATTAATTAAACTCTTTTTAATGAGTGTGCTGGAAAGTTTTATGTCAACTTGACCCAAGCTAAAGTTATCGGAAAGGAGATGTCCTCCATGAAATCCAGATGGACAGCATTTTCTCAATTCATGATTGATGGGGGAAGGCCCAGCCCATTGCCTCATCTGTGTTTGTAGTCCTTAATTTCATTAAAAAAGCAATCTGAGCAAGCCATGAGGAACAAGCCAGTAAGCAGCCCCCTCCATGGCCTCTGCATCAGCTCCTGCCTCCAGGTTCCTGCCCTGCCTGAGTTCCTGTCCTGACTTCCTTCAATGATGAACAATGATATGGAAGTATAAACTGAATACACCCCTTCCTCCCCAACTTGATCATGGTGTTTCACTGCAGCAGCAGAAACCCAAAATAAGACAACAAGAGACCTGAGTAAGGGCTGGGGATATAGCTCAGTGGTCATACTGGTTGTCTGGCATACACAATGCCCTGGGATCAATCCTCAGCATAATATAAACCAGATATAGTGGTGTATACCTGTAACCTTAGCACTTAGAAGATAGAGGCAAAAGGATCAGAAGTTCAAGGTCACCCTCAGCTTCAGATTAAGTTTGATGCCAGTGTGGCTTGCATGGGACCCTGTCTCAAAAGAAAGAGACCAGGCAGGGTATGGTGGAACACACCTTTAATTTCATCACTTGGGTAGGATCTCTGTGAGCATGAGGCCAGCTTGGTCTATATAGCAAGTTCCAGGACAGCTAGAGCTAAATATTGAGACTCTACTCTTAAAGGAGAGAGGAGAGTAAAAGAAGGTGAAAAGCACAAAGAGGAGATTAGGTCAATATGACCTTGTTGGTGAGCACAGTTGGAAAAGCAACAAAGTTCAGTGATAGAGCAGTTGCCTAGCATGTTTGAGACACTAAGTCTAATTCCTCGCACTGTTTAAAAAATGGGGAGTGTCTAGTGCTGTCAAGCCTGTCTTTAAAGAACTCACATAAAGTAAAGAATCTACAGCAGGAGACTACCTCTAGCCTTCCTGTCTTTATTTTGCAAGTAGCAGTACAAGCCCAGGTGTGGTCTGATTACTACTGTCTCTCTCTTGGTTCTGTAAGGTGGTCTGAAGTTCTTATTACTTGAGGGGATGATCTAGTTCCCCAGAGATACAGCTTTGCATTTAAAGATAATTTTCCTCATTTCTGGGTGGACCTTCAGCTTGCTGCTGCACAGGGGGTGGCTTCGTCCCTCCATCATAAAGGTGTTTATCACTCTTGTAGTTGCTGGAATCCAAAGTGACTTCAGGTTTAGGGCAATGCCTAGAGGTCTTGAGGTGCCTTGTGTGGGGGTCTTGAACAGGTATAAAAGCTCACAGCAAGGTAACCTGCACAAAAGCCTCTCACCAGGGCACCCCTGTGCCTAATTCTTGGGTAGTAGATGCATATAGTATTCTTTGGGAGGAACGTCAAGATTTGAAGGAATGTTGAGCTCCCAGAGGGCCATGAAAACCTCTGTAGAAATCTAGAGAGAGGAAAGTATGTCTAAGTGGAAATGGGGTGCCTACCATGCAGTGTTAAAGTCTGAAACTACCCAGGTATAAGTCTGGGTGATGTATGCTTGCTCTGAACCCTTTTCCTAGTGATTCTGCTGGGGGTGCTTTGAAGAGCCAAGGGGCTAATTGATTCGTAAGGAGCTCAGGGCACTTAACTGTTGTCTGTCTGATTCCACAGCCAGAGGCCCTGAATCAAGGATTCCTAGGAAATGACTTGCTACACAGCCTTGACTGGCCCCAAACTCACTATATAGCTCAAGCTGGCTTTGAATTTACAACAGTTCTCCTGCTTCTGCCTCTTGAATGCTGCTATTACAGTCACGCAGCACCACGCCACTGATAAATGCCCTCGCCAACCCCCAGGAGGACAAAGAACGTAGGGCTGGGGGCCTCAGGGGAAGACCAGGCTCAAAAAAAAGTCTGACGTAAGTGTAGTTCCACAGTTGATAACATAGAGACAGAGGCGGCCAAACATAAATGCCATATTCACCAGGAGCATGAAAGTTGAAGCACACCCTTGCAGACAGACAGCAGTTATTGGCCCTTTGCAACTTGAAGGCAGCAGAAGTCCTCAAGCTCTGTTGCTCCAGGCCAGCAAAAGAAGCTGTGGCAGTCCCCTGAGAAAGAGAAAGCTGTCCTACAGAAAGCCCCGAGGCTGAGATCCATCGCTAAAGGCAGCTAGCAGCAGGCATACTGGAAAATAGGAAAAGGGTGTTGCACAAAGAAGATCCTGGAGGCCAGAATTGCTTAGGAAACTTGTTCCCTGCCCTCAACCTAGAGGTCTATCTCTCCCGTAACATCCCTCCGGCTGCTGCTCCAGGCCTGGGATGTCATGGAGAGCTAGATCTCTCTGTCTTCAAGGCGTGCTGCTTCTCTCCCACTCACCCCCTCGTCCACTTAGGTTTGCATTTGGCCTTCAGCATCCTCCGAGGCTGCTATAAAATGTAAGACCTATAAGCCCCTCAGGTCTGCAGGATTTCACAAAAGGTGTTTGAGATGGGAGTCACGCCACCAATAAAGGCACCCCCTGATTTTCTAACTTGTACTTCTTCTTTTGTTTTGTTTTCCTTCCCTTTCTACATTTTTCCATCCTTTCAGTTCATGAACACACACTGTCTGCGATTCCATCACAAATTCCCATCTCCATGTTCCATAGGGCTCTGGCAATTGTGGCAATGGGGGTGGTCTGTGGGACATGGCAGAACTCATGTAAATTGTCTGAAGTTTTTAGATGGTTTCTGACTTTTGCTTTAGAGGTAGGTGTAGGAGGGGAGCAAAAGACATCACAGGATCCAGGTGGCCAATGTCCCAGAGATCCCCTAGCTGTACACTTGGGGTGCCCACAGAACAGCCCTTGCAGTCCAGATGGATATGTTATGGACAAAATGTCTATGGTACCAAATATATACACTGAAGTCTAACCCACAGGATGCTTTTATGTGCTGCAGCCTTTGGGTAGCAATTCAGTTTACATGAGACCCTGAGTGTAGGTCCATGTGATGGTATTGGTAGTGAAGAAGAAGAGGGAGAGGGGAGAGGAGGAAAAGGAAAAAGGAGAAGGAGGAACTAGAAGGAGGGGAAAGAGGGAGAAAGAAAAAAAGGGAGAAAGAGGTGCTGCATATACATACTTGTTATGCACAAGTATATTATGTTCATATGTAGGTATGTCCGGAATTCTGCTCTATTACTCTCTGCATTATCCATTTGAGATAAGGTCTCTAACTGAACTTCGAATCTGCCTGGCAGACAGCAAGTGAGCATTAAGATATAGATCTTTGGGTGGGTGCTGGGATCCAAGCTCAGGTTCACACACTCACACACACAGCAAGTGCTCTTACGGAGGTGGTCTAAGGGGAGTACTACCTCTCTCTGCTGTGTCTTCTGTGCCTGTGAAATAGAGGCAACAACAGGACCTCCTTCATAGGGTTGTAAGGATTTGATGAGTTATGAAGCATATATAGAGTCATGTCTGACACATACCTAAATACTAGGTGAATACACTATAGTTCATAGGGTAGTTAGGCTTGTCATTAAGTAGGGTGGCCTCGATGGTGTGGAGCATTAGCAGGATCAAAGTGGGGTCACTAATGCCAAACTCTACCAAATGAAACCAGGTAGTTATGGAAAAGGGGCTCTCCCACATTAATATGACTTACAGAAGTTATGCAAAAAAAAAAATTCCTCAAAATCCCCAGTATCTCAGATAAGCCACAGTTGGAAAGTAACATCCGTAATCATGGTTGTCTCCAACAATAAGCTCACACCAACTCCTGAAACAAAGGTACCAAGAACCAGTTATTTTTTATTTGCAGATAGTAGACACAGACTTCTTTTCCTTCTGCAAGGCTTCCCCTTGTACCAACCCTCTTGGATAAACCTATGGTCCACCATAGCACACATACTTGGAGGAAAAGTTTGAGAAGATAGTTTGAGAAGGTAGGGAACAGTTAGCCAGTGGTATGAAGCCACACCCAATCTTCCTAAGCTAGATGCCCAGAACCTTTGTATCCACATCCAGGACTTCCCATCCCCACCCCAGGATCCCATAGCTGGTAACAAAGAACTGGCCTTTCCTGTTGTTTTTCCCCTTGGGTAGATAGCTCAGAGGCTTAGGATGCAATTCCTAAGGCCCCCGCCTGACACCATATGTTTATAGCACTCCAACCCTGCCTACCCAGTTTCCCTTTCCTCTGGATCAGGCTCTAGGAAACACTTCCTAAAACACCCCCCTCAATGTGAACCCTCATCTAAGGGTTCGCTGGAGAAGCTCCCCTCAACGTTTATTTTTATAGAAAAGAGAACAGAACAAGAGTTTCGCATCATCCGAATCCAGTATCAGGCAGCTACTGAGCGCTCTTGAGTCGGATCATTAAAGGAGGCAGGAGGTAAGGATACAATTCCCGCAGCAGGGAAATGGACTGCAACAGAGCATCCCCTGGAGGCTTGGCTTCTGGGGAGTGTGCATATGTATGTTTCCAACCTGCACAAAGAGCCAAGCCATGAGGCAGCAGACCACAGAGAAAACCTTGGTGAAAATAGACCGTGTAGCTGGGAGGAGAGTCTGTCCATTCTGACTGCAGTGTGGGCCTTGCTAGCTACCTGGCTGGGAACACCTTCAGGGCAGGGAAGATGGAGTGGAGCCCAAGGTGCTAATGGGACCAAGAAAAGGAAAGCAGTTCAACATAATTGTGCCAGGTTCAAAAACTCCTATGTGTGCCTGGGAAGCCAGGCGTTACCTGGAGTCCTGGAAAGAGAGAAACTGAGAGGAAGGCAGACAGGGGAGAGGGAAGGAGGCAAAATGAAGAAGCAGGGGTCAGACACAAAGAGGCGTTTAAAGAGATACAGAGATTGAAAAGGAGATAGTCTGAGAAACAGAAGCAGGGTAAAAAACAAGAAAAATATGAGGTAGACTGAGGACGGTGAGGAGAAAGCTTGACAGAAGCAGATGCTAAAATATGCTCTTGGAAAAACAGGAAGTCCCCCAGATGTGAGAACTGTGGCAAAACCCCAGCCCTACCCCCCCCCCCCCAAAGAGTGTTTAGCCAGAGTCTAACAAAATCTTCATGGCCCTGGAGGCCAAGCCCAGCCCTCTGCCCAGCTGCTTCATGCCACAAAGCACTGCTAGGCCTAGCCTAGTTCCACCCTCCCTGACCTCACACTCCTCTCACCAGAGTCAAGCAGGGGCTTCCATCCCCTTGATGGGCAAAGGAAGCACAGCCCGCCCTCCCTCCCTGGAGCAGAAAAGGCCTCCTTAGCAGCAGGGTTAGCCCCAGAGAGGGCCGGGTAGGCTAGGCACTGTCAGGGAACTTGTTTTCCAGGGAGCGGAAGCTGTTCAGATATGCCATGAGCAATTGCCACTCTCCTCACCTCCCCCAGCAAATTATTCTGCTGGAGTTTCTCCCAGCATTCGGAGCTGTGCTGCTGTAAATGCCAGAAATCATGTACATTAAGCCTGGAGTGACGGCGGGCTTATGGATGGATTTACCTTCAAACAGAGGCCGCTGAGGCACCCAGCGTGGGGGGCGGCACTTTATAGATGCTGCTCTCTGCTTGCCGAGGCCTTAAGCGGTCGAGTTGGCCATGTAATCAATTTCTCATGTAGGCCTGGCTCTGGGCCATGTGCTCCCAGGCAGAGCTTTGGGACACAGCCCCTGTACCTACATTCCTGGGGTCCTGGTCCACTCCCCTTTGGAGAGGAACTTTTCCCATCTGTCTGAGGTGCAGGCTGCTGGAGGCTGGAGAATGTTAACACTAAGCAACAATGCCTGGGAGGTCTGAGGTCTTTACAAAGCCCTTTCCCAGGGTTTCTTGCAACCCTCAACCCTAACTTGCTGCTCTAAGCATGGCCTCCTACCTTTAATCCCTTCTCATTTCCAAATCTGAATTAGAAGTTTCCCTAGGCTGTTCTGCCCTGAACCATCTTGTCCTCCCCCTCCAACCTCATCCCTAATATATGCTAATGCTCCTCTCCTCTGGGAACAGAGGCCCCGAGTCACAGTGTACAGTGTTTGCTGTTTCTCCCAAACGAGTACTTCTCTACTCCTCTGTCTCCCCATCCCTCTTAAGCCTAGTCAGCCCACCCCTCACCATCTCCCTTCAGCTCTAATTTCCCAAGATTCCTGCTGCATGAAAGTCTCCACTCTGCCCTCTAGCTAGTGATATGTGGCTTTGTCCTAAGCAGCTAAGTGTCCCGGGTGTACGTAGCAGGAATACAGGCTGGCTCATGGATCCCCTCTCATACTCTGTAGTTTCCAGATAATATCTTAGAGTCCACAGCCGTTCTTGTGAGGTGACTTCGACACTATTAATGGAGAAGTGAAGTCTGGGTTCCCCTAACCCTAAGTCTAACTGTAGCAAGAGTAAGCCTATATGACTTTCAATATCTGGTCATAAAAGACAATATGGCTTCTGGCTGGTTCAGTAGACTGCTCAGAATAGGAGCTCCCATGGGCTATGTCTCACTATATGAGGTCCTCAAGTTGTGACAAAGCCCAAAACAGTCGGTGCTAAAAGAGTACTCAGAGGGCCTGAGGGAAACGCTCAGCCAGTTTCTTTCCCCAGGTACTGCAGCCCCAGCTCCCTTCTAAGCAGCCACTGTCAGAGGTCCCTGCAGAGCCCATACAATTTCTGACACACAGAAAGCGGCGGGAGATAATACAATGGCTGGTTTTGTTTCAGACTGCTAAACTGTGTGGTGATTTGTCACACAACAACAGGGAATCAGAAGAGCTTTCATGTCCACAAAACCAGTTTTCAAAGGTTAATGAGTCTTAATACAGTAAAAAATACAATAAGACATACGGTAATGCCAAAACAAGGCGCAACAATCCAATCTTTCTTTAATCATCAAAAGGCATTTGCAGCGTTGCAGAGCACAGCGTGTTGAGTATCAATTCTCATTGCATGGCGTCCGGGGATCAGAGAGAGGTGTCTAAGCCTCCACAGCTCCCAGGCCCTGCATGGGTTCATTCACAGCCCCGCACCCTGGAAAACACACGTGACCACGATTGTCTGGCCACTTCACTCCTAGGAAGAAAAGAACAAGCAGAAAGCACGGAGGCAGAATTTGTTCCCCAAAGCAATTCCCAAGCATCTTCCATTCCAACATTTCCCAACCTTTCTGGTGCCAAGAACTGTGTCCTCCACCAGCCTAAGGCATTTAGGTAGTTGATGGTCAGGGACGTGGGGCTCCTTCCTTTTTCTTCCAGACCTAAGGGCTGCATTTCTCCGTGGTCTAAACAGTGTGCTGAGAGGTTTGCAAGCCTTCACTCCTTCTTAGGTTCTGTTTCAACTTTTTCTTCTCACTCAAGCTAAAGGACCTGCCGCTGAGCGGCAGGCTGACTGACAGCAGAGCCCATGGTCTGCAGGTGGAGAGCATCAGGAGTGGCAGGGTGTTATCTGAAGCAGCTTACTGGGCTTTGCTATGACCTTGTTTTACCTATCTGTAAAATGGCGCCGGTTGGGAAGGCTTTCTTCAGGAGGCAATGTTAGGGTTAAATGACTTAGTATAGTAAAGAGCTTAGAGAAACACCTGCTGGGTTCAGGTACTCCGGAAGTACCACCCACCACTGATCACTGCTATTGTCTTGGGATTCTAGGCTACTGGCTTTAGCAAGTCCTGTTTAAAATGTTATCGGTGGTCTGTGAGATAGAAAATTTACCTTTCTTTCCTTACCTCTCCTCAGCCTCAGCTCTGCACATGCTCGCACGCACACCCACACCTACACTCAATAATTGGTCCTTGTTTGCCACAGGCCACACCACGGTAATGCATTAGTGAGGGAGGAACAAGCCGCTTTATCTTCCTCTCCAGGCAGAAGCCTGTGTGGGGAAGATGGATGTGGAGCATCCGCCTGCATTGTCAGAAGAAAACACACATCAGGGAGGGCTCCACAGTCCCCGGAGAAGCAGATCAGGGACTGTCCCTGCAGCCCTGCCCTCTTGAGTCCTGGAAGACCTCAGAGGCCAGTCCTGTGGGTTGCTGCTACTACTGCCCCTCGTCTTAAGCTCCAATTCTCAGTGCCTGTGGCTTCTGCCAGCCCCTGGCCTCAGCTGGCTGTTGAGTCTGCTGCAGGCTTGCTGCCGTGGACATGGTCTCCAAGGGGACAAACACAGTACATGTCAGGCAGAGGAGCGGGGACAGGCGGGAGCCACGGTGATGGAAGACACACACAGCAATGCCTTCCAGGAGCAAAATGAACCTTTACTCAGATTCTTGTCTCGTGGCAAATCTGACCCCAAGGTGGCTCTGCTGGACCAAGGCTGTCCCTGAGTGAGTTAATCCAGGAAAGCCCTGCTGTCTACACACAACCAGAAAGACCTCAAAGGCCCAGCGGGCCACGCCACTAGGACACTCACCATGCAGGACATTTACAGCTGGCATTGAAAGATCCTGGAGGTCCATTGCCAAAATAGATTAATGTCACAATAGGGGAGTATTTAGGAAAGAGATGAATCAATCTCGTTTGGAGGGGTACATTTAGCCAAATAAAACCAAATGCTTTATCACTGGATTCGTTTCCCAGGGTTGGGTTGGGTTGTGAGTCATTTGACACGTATTTATGGAGTGACAACTACAGGCTAGGCACTGCAATTGGCTTGAGTCCTCCTCGTTCCCTTAAAGTTCTATGTCTAGTCCTCTTCCAAAAGGCAACTTATTGGGAGGTAATTGTACTGAAAGTTGGAGCAGCTGTGAGAACCTGCCTTTCGGGCTTCCAGCATCAGGAGACAAGACAGTGAGCTCCCAGGGGCCCAGCTGCAAGGCTCTGAAATCTACACTGCCTCCTAGATTAAAACTATGTAGCTCCCACTGAATGTGCTAAGCTTATAACAGTGTGTGGCACTGTGCAAAGACAAGTCTGCCTAAAGGAACCAGAGTCTTCTAACAGCTGGCTTTGGGTTGACCCAAGTCTCTAAGACTTGCTGAACCTTCTGTAGAAAGCACAGTAGTGTCGGACGCTGTACCCTCTCTTTATCGCTCAAGTACAATACTGCTTTTTGGCTCACCCAGCCTTCCCCAACTCCCGTGCTATTTTCCTTAATCAAATCCATGCCCATTCACTGCTACCCCTGTGTCTGTCTCTCTCCTCCATCTGCAAAGACTGTTTCGATGGAACATCCTGTTGCTTTTAGCCAGGGACTCTTGAAGAGGATTGCCCTGTTATCTACTGGACCCTTTGAAGACCCCCGAGGTGGCCCATTTATTAAGAGCCTCTTCATGTACTTTGGATCTCCCTGATGGCTTCTAGAAACTGTAACAACTTACAACATTCCCAAGGCTCCTGACTCTGGTTGCTTTCAGCAGATGTTGCTGACCCATGGTGGGGAGATACTTGACATCAAACTCTCCCATCATGTTTCAAGAGCCTTTGATTTATTAATATAATTAACAACTATTGCCCAGTGCAAAGCTTCCTCCTCACATCGCTTCGTCTAGTGCCTGACTCTGTGCACGCATTCCACCAGTGAGGGAAGCAGTCCCCACCACTCAGTCATCCAAGCAGAGAGCAGATGCCCTTCTCTAAATGACAGTTCTATTGCTTGCTCACCCTCTGTAGCCCCTCCTCCTTCATGAATCCGAATCAAGACATTTGCAGGCAGAACACAAAGATCAGATCTCAGAAAGTGCAAGCAGTTTCCCAAAGACAACTGCTGCCCAGGTTGAAAAATTCCAGGCACATGGCGTAGTAACAAAGTCCAGCTTGGCCAGGCCTTGAAGATGATGTATTCAACTCCTCTTTTTAATCCTATCCTGTTTTACGCTCCCCCAAGCCATTTCTTTCCTATGTGTGTCTCAGCCTCGTGGTACTTGAAAAACAAGGCCTCTGGGCTCTCATCCAGGACACATCCTAGGCTTCCTCTGACCCTCTGAGCCTGATCCATCTTCCCCAGCCCCCACATGAGGAAATGTTCTCTCTAGCTCACTTGGAGATGCGGCTCTACATACTAAACAGAAAGCCGCCCTCCGGCTGGCTGGCTGGCCAGGGACCTCACGCGAGTTGCTTGGCATCTGCAATCTTCAATTCCCTCATCTGTAAAACAGGGTCACTGGGAGGATTAAAGGGAAGAATGAATGTGAAAGTGACCGTAAATCCTCACTACCCGAAGTATGGTCCTTGGGCCTAAAGCTGCACCCCCACCCCCGGGGTGACTGTTTCCCCCTAAGTGAGTCTCAGATACCACACAGTTGGACAAGCTTTGCTTTCAGAGTTTTAGGGAGCACAGAGCTCTTCTCTCTGCTGTATTCAGTTGCTACTTCTCCTTTGTGCAATTACGCTGTCAGCACTCCCCAAACACCATTTCCACTGCCTCAGCAAAAAGGCTGGGGCAGAGGGTGAACTTGACAATATGCATATACTTGGAGGGGAGCCACTTATCATAGCTTCATGGTCAAGGATCATGGTGCCCCTCCCACCAGGTGAGAAGAAAGGACTGGAAATGGACACAGGGGTGTGAGCAGGAATACAAACAGTATATCCCCCTCTGGTTTCAGGCACTGCTGGATGGTAAACTGCCCCCATGCCATGTTCTTGCTGTACATTGCAATCAAGGCAGTGCTTTCTCTCTCTCTCTCTCTCTCTCTCTCTCTCTCTCTCTCTCTCTCTCTGTGTGTGTGTGTGTGTGTGTGTGTGTGTGTGTGTGTGTGTAAAAAGCCAATAACAATTCATTAGTTGTGTATAAACAAGGGATGCCTTTCCTTGAGAGAAAGTGAAGGAACCACAGGACTAACGAGAAAAAAAAAAGGGGGAAGGTACTAAGAGGGACAGGCATCCTTTTTCTGTGACTTCCAAGGGGGAGATAGGCATAAAGAAAACCCGCAAACACACTTGAAGCAAAGAAAGACTGGTCATTCTGGCTTCAAAGGTAAGTAGCAGTAACCCAATGCTAGCCAGGCCACAAGCTACCTAGACTATTCCGGGAAGTCTATGCTACCTGGGTAACTTCAGGCTGTACACTAGCTATTTTTCTCATTGCTGTGAAGGTACCTGGCAGCATCAACTTAATGAAAGATGGAATTTTATTGACTCATGGTTTCAGGGGTGTCAATCCATCACAGCATGGAGGGCATAGCGGGATGGAACATCTCCCACCGTGGGAGCCAGGAAGCTGAGAAAAGGAGTGCTCCTTTCTCCTCTCCCCATTTTTATGCTGTCCAACCCCAATCCATGAGATGGTGCTGCACACATTCAGCATGGGTCTTAGCCACTCAGTTAATCTCTGGAAATCTTCATAGACATACCCACAGTGTGCCTCTGTCTCCTAGGTGACTCCAAATCCAGCCAGGTTAAGAGTGAAGATTATTTATCACAGAGCCATATGCTTAGAGATGACTAGTTAAAGCAAACATCTATTTGTTTGCCGCCCACCCCCCCAGTAGTCCAAGAAACCCTCTTTTCAGTTGGGCACATGTTCCTCCCTTCCAGTAAAGAAGATTTCTTTCAACCTCAGTTTGCATCCAGGTTTGACCATGTGACCAGTTCTAAGCAATAGGATGTAAACAGAGGCAATGGCTGGGGAAAGTGTCTTGGAAAGGGAGGAGTGCATCTTTCTTTGCCCCTTCCTCCTTCTTGCCTTCAAATGAGGATCTATGATGGGCAATTCAAGCATGGACACTGAACCATGAGGTAACTTTGACACTAAAAGCCATGTGTGCAGAGTAATAAGACAAAGGAACCTAAGGGTCTTACATTCACACCTGACAATCCTGATGTCAGCTGTCCTTACGTCCTGGAAATTCCAGCTTCCCATACTTTTATGGAAGAAATCAGTTTTCAGTCGATGCAGATCATTTTGGAGTTTTCATTGCTCATTCATTTCATTGCTGCTGCTTATACCCAACATGGGGCCTGCATTGAGGTTCTCCAGTATGCAGAGTTTGGCATGGAAATTGGCTGGGAAGATTTTAGAGTGGTTTAAGCTCAAGGTCAATGTGTGAGCTGAAGTGATGGGAGATCAAGCACAAGAGAAATTGAATGGTAACCTGGTCACAGCTATGACTTTGGTAGAGCCCACAGTGACCTCCAAAGTGGAAATGGCCCTTTAAAGTTCTTTTGAATTAAGCAAGAGGTCTGAGCCTCTGGACCATCCGATCTTCAGCTTTTTCAGCTGTGAACTAGGCATGTTACTGATCTTGAGCTTGTCATCAGCATAAGAAGCAATGTGGATGAACACAGTCACATCTAGCCTGGGAAAGACTGGAGAACTTAGGCTGTGATCTCTGGGGCCCACATCACTATTTCAACTAAGTGCCCTGCCTTGTGCATCCTTAAGCAGTTAAGGCCAGCTAGCTAGCTTGGTAGGTAAGAATGTTTGGTATGCAAGCTTGATGACCTGAGTTCTATGCCAAGAATTTACATAATGGTGGAAGGAAAGAAAAGACTCCTCAGTGTCCTCTGAACTCCACACATGTGTTGTGGTATGAATATTCACATATGTAACACACACACACACATACACCACTCATACTGATGACAACAAATTAAATTAAAAAACAATTGACTCTCGCTTTTCTAGAACCTTCTCTCACAGAATCTTCGACTGAGAGACCTCAGTTGTGTCTTCAGTGTTTTCAGAGTCTTCTCTTCTTCATCCATCACATCTCTTATCACATTGAGCTTGACTGTTTTCCTAGGCCTGGAAATTCCACCATAATCTCTACCTGCCCCAGTATCCGACACAGTGCCTGACACAAGGAAAATGGCCAGTGTCTGACTGGGAAATGGACCAGGCTGATTCCTCATGATGTGGATAGGACAAACTATTCACCCCAGGCCAAGAAGCACAGCTGTGTAGCTCAATCTTATCATCACTTATTAGGACCTCCGTGGGCCTCAGCATCCTCACCCACAGAATGGGAATAATAATACAAATGAGTCTGTTGTGTTGGTTTAGACTATGTAAACCATGGTATATTGTAGTGTTAGAGAAGGGAGACAGGTTTCCTTAGTGGAGTCTAAGTCTGTAACTCTGTGGGATTGTTTTCAATGCAGAACATTCTGGCTACAGTGTTCTGCCAAATTAAGCAGGCACCAAAGTGTGGGCCCAGGGACAATTTGCTGCATCCCAAGGGTAGTCCTAATGCCAGCTTCTCCAGTCTGGAAATGCAAACTGTTTGGTCATTCAGGCCAGCAGGTATAGGCTCCCCAGAGAATTCCAGCCCTGGAGGCAGAGATGATGAGACAGAGCAGTTGGTTATGGGATGGTAGCCATTTCAGAGCATGGCTGCCAAGGTGAGGAGGTGCCGCGTGGCACAGACAGGATTTGGAGATAGGGCTAAAAAATTTTCCAGAACAGCTAGGAAAGGCAAGAAAGAACTTGTGCTTTCTAACTGTCTCAAGCATGCTCAGAGGAGAGGTCTGACATAAATCTGGAGGGCATCCATAATATGTCTACACTGGTCTGACTCAGATTCAAAATACCCTGGCCTGGAAAACAAGCAAGGTATCGATAATACATATAAAAGAGAGAAGGGTACAATAGGTAAGAACTAGCCTTCCTGTACTCAAATCTTGTCTCCAAATCTGGTTCCCTGTGCCAGTTCAGTCAAATGATTTTTCTGTGCCTTGATTTATCCAGTTCTGTGAACTGGGCATGGTGATAATTCTCACATCACAAGTTTGTAAATTCTCATGGACAATGTAAGAAGCCTCTACTACTTGGTAACAGTCCAGGGGTAGGGACCGGAAGTTGTGATCAGATGTGATGGGAGGCCATTTGAGATTCCATCAATAATAATGATGCACAGGGTCCTGACATACAAGAGATCAGTGCCTTTGGATATGGGCTTTGCCCCATAGAAAATAAAATAATGTGTGGCTGAATATAGCCAAAACACAGTGAGGAGACACTCAAGAAGGAATGGCCTCCAACTCTGAACAGGTAGGGAAATACAACTCAAACTAGCTCAGATTGTGTGTCTCTCTCTGTGTGTGTATTCACGTGTAAACATATGTACATATGTGCATGTGGAGGCCCAGTGGATTACGGAGAATCTCCCCTGATTGCTCTTCACCTTCTTTTCTGGGATGGGGGTCTCAAAAGAACTCACTAAATAGGCCAGCTTGGCTGGTTAGCAAGCTCCAGGGATTCTACAGTCCCCTCCTGTCCAGCACTGGAATTACAGTCATGTGCTACCACCAAGCCATTATTTTCCATGGGTCTTGGGACTTGAAAGCAGCTCCTCATGTTTACACAACAATTACATTACCCACTGAGCCATCTCCCCATCCTTGGCTCAGACTTTTTTTTAAAGGACATTTAATGTTCAGTTATTTATTGAGAGAGGGAGAGGATAAGGGAAGGAAGAAGAGATTGGGGTGGAGGTTATTGGACGATATCCAGAAGTTGGTTCTTTCCCTCTACAAAACAGCAGTTCAGTTCTCCTCTTCCACCATGAGGATCTGAGAAACAGACCTCGAGTCATCTGGCTTAACAGAAAATACCTTTGCCGACCAAGCCATCTCTTGCCTCTAGCTCAGATTTTCAAGGAAATTATTTATGTAGAATTACCTATCGTTAACCAATAGCAAAAAAAAAGGTAGTTGACTTCAGGCGTGGGTAAACCTAGTCACTTAGCACAGGTGGTGACAAGAAACTTCCAACAATTTACCAGTAAAGCATCTGTGATAGAATAGACACTTTCCCTGAGAAGTTCCAGAAAGTTCCGCAGGGCCACTACCACCTGCTTGGAATTGTCCAGTTTGGGTCTGGCTCACCTCAGAACCTCAAAAATGTGACTGACATCATTTAAACCACACCAGCTGGAGAGATGCTTTGTTTTGTTTTGTTTCTGAAAGAAAATGATGAAGATGAGGCACAGCTAGCAACTGAGCAGGCACATGAACGAAAGCCCCTTCACTGAGAATCAGGGCTTGAGCCCATTCACTCTCAATAATACTTCTGTTTGAATCAGGACCATCATTTTTTTCCCAAAGCCACACACTGTGTCTTTGAGTTTCTTAAGTCATTTAGATCAATATTAGTCAGAGAGAAAATGACGAGACAAAGGCCTGGAGGTAGAGTAGGCACACAGCAGAAGAGTTCTCCAAAAGGCTGTATGCAGGAGGGATCAAAGGTCAAAAGTTAGGTTGAGCATGTAGCTCAGTGACAGATTGCTTGGCTAGTGTGCCTAAGGCCCTGGATTTTGTTACCCAGAATCACTGCCACTAAATAAAAAAGGTCAAGAGGCTTGGTAGGCGTAAAGGCTGTGGCAGGGGTACTGTTCTTTGAAGTCCTCAAAAAAGTCTCTAGGTGACATGGCAGGTGGGTCAAAGTGAAAGTCAGTGTATGGGCTAGCACAGAAATAGGCTGGTGTATTTCTGGGAACTGGGTGGAAGTAGGTGATAAAGGACTCTGATGATTCTCAGCACTGGCAGAAATGATGGCAACAGAAATGAAGGAGCATTTAGGCAAGGGGAACCTTGATTTCACTCAGTTCAACTGAAAGTGACCACAGGCTGAGGCCAGAGCTGTGGATCCCAGGATCCTGGAGGTACAGAGAGAAAGGAGGAAGGTTGGGAACCGGATGTGGATACCTATAGGGGATGAAGTAAGGGATGTGACTTGAAAACAGACCCAAAATGCTCTGCTGAACTCAAGATAGTTCATTTCGCTAAAGGCCGTGCTGAGGAGCAGGGGCAAAGGACAAAAGGGGACTTGCAGCAGAGTTAAGGTTTTCTAGGTCCTCAGAAAAAGACAACTGGTGGGCTTCCTGATGTGAAAAGGACTGAAGACCCCGGCTTACATAACTGCAAGGAGCATATTGTAAGTTAGCAGAATTCACACTCACCCTAGAGAAGGGGCCAGAAGTTTTGTTTAAGGTCCTGAAGGGAACGAAAGGGGAGGATAATGAAAGAGGAAATGGAGCTATGGTGTGCCACACACAGCTTGTACATACATACTACCGGCTTGAGAGAAAAGAAAGAGGAATTGTTTCCGTTCACAGAATATTCCTTAGAGAATCCATCCAGGCGTCATTTTCTCCAACAGACGTTTCCCACCTGCTCACATGTACCTGTGTGTCTGCGTGCACGTGCAAAGTCACATTTACACAGAGTCACACTCACACGGGTGTGTACATACAGAGGCATATTGTCACCACGGGGACTGAACTGCTTGGCTCACATTACACTATCAAAGGACACAACAGTGTTGGAGGGAAGCCACAGACCTACCCTGGTGGCTTTATCTGCAGCCATTCCTTGTGGAGAACCTATAGTTCTCCCCGCTGGCGGGCCTGAGCAGAAGTTGTCTGCAGATGTCAGTGTTAATGCCTTGATAAACAGGGAGCTTGCTGGAGTGCAGCCTTCAGCTCCTGGAGCTGTGGGTAATGACAGGCCACTGGGGGAGCCAAAGACAGTTGCCACTGCTCCTGCCTGTCCTCGGAGCTTCTTAAACAGCAGTATACATTTAAAAGCTTGAATATGCTTTCTTGGGAATCATTGTGTCTTAGAAATTCTGAGAATGCCAGCAGATTTCACAGCTCCCTGGCCAGTGACCTTCTACAGGCCAGGGAAGAGCAGCCTTTCTGCCTTCCAGGCCACAGCTTCACCTTGCCTTCCCCTGCTGTGGAGCCACTGGGGGCCTGTTTGAAGAAGCTTCAGGGCTAATTTACGGTTGACTGGCAGCTGTGGGAGAAAGAGCTTAGAAGAGACTCTTTAGACTTCCAAGGGAAGAATTTTCTAGATGCCCTAAACTGACCCAGAAGCCACAACCTCTTTTTTTTCTGCCATAAGCTGAACCTTAAGCCTTCCATTGCCAAAAGACAGCGTGGGGGTGGGGCGGAGGGCACTTCTCTCAAGGCTGGTTCTAGAGCCATGAGCTGGCAAAGGTCTGGGGACAACCAGCTATGGAATTGAAGCAAGAGTGGCCCAGGTCCAGGAGGCACCCGAAAGCCAGAGCTGGTTGGGTCCTTCAGTGAGAAGCCAAGCTGAAAGTTGACCTCACTATGTCCTCACTGTGTCAACCCAGCCTGACAGGGCACCGGGCCTGGAAACATGGCCGCAGGCAGTATTCTCCTTGGATGTGGAGGGCAGTTACACGGGTGGTTAAATTCAGTGCATTGGCCACAGGCCAGCCTTCCGGCTTGGCAATTACACACCGTCTACCTCTGCCTCTCCTGCTGCCCGGTCACCTCCCTGTCAGGCAGCTTTAAAGCCACTCTCCTCTTCCTGTCAGCAAATGTTTGCATGTGGCGTTGCTGGGCGACAGTTAAGCAGGACTTGCATTTTCCTGGCCCCTGAGCCCCTGAGGGAGCCTTCCTTCTGCAGATGTTGTAAGCACTCTGGGTTACTGCTACCATGTAAGCCCCAGGACCAGCTATGTCTTGCTCCTGGAGAAGGCGGTCATCATGGCTACCTGATCCTCTCTAGGAGACTAGAAGCTGGATCTAGCTCTTTCTCATGTTCTAGGCTTCAGGGAGGACTGTCTTACTAGCAGAGATACATCTGGGTAAATGGAGACTCATTTCTGCCAGATGTTTTACAATGACAGTAGCCATAATGCAGCCCTCAAGTGAAGGTGTGTGCACTTCTGTTCATGGAAACTTGGACAACAGGTTGGATCATTAAGCATTTGATAAACAGTAAATTGAGGAAGATGCCCAAGATGGGCAGTGAACTTGGATTCCAAGCTGGGTTCTGTCAACAGCAGCAGTGTAGCCTAATGCTGTCTCCAAGGGCCTGTAACATGAGGTGGTACCAAGCCCCACAGTGTTTAAAAAGGCCATAAGACCTTATGGACCAAGCCATATGGGTGGAAAAGTAATTAGTTAAGAAAATGAATTGAGTCAGGGACAGGAAAGGAGTTAACATAGACAGGACAAAGAATCTATGAGGCAATGCCACTTGACTTTATTTGGTGGTGGGTGGAGGGATAGTTTGGGGCAGTGGTGTCCACTGGGGAGAGAAGACACTGAAGAATGCAAATGATAGCAGTTGAGTCAATGAAGGTGGCAGGCTCGGGGTATGAAAGCAACAAAAAGCAGGTCTTCAAGACCACCTAAGTCTGAGCCCAGTGTGTTTTTCTGGGGCAGAGGTTCTGTTTATATTTCTATAGGAAAAGAAGCACTATGGGTTCTTCCCAAGTTGATAAAAATCAGCCATGTCAAAGGCAGATCCCCTAAATTCCCTGACAAAAGACAACAAGAAGAGGGAGATCTGCCATGATGGGAGAAGTCAGCAGAAAGACGCCACACCCAAGAATCTGCAAGATAGAGAGCATAGGAGCAGGGAGAGAACGACCCCCCCCAAGACGACAGCCCCCCCCCAACCGGGTCTAGGACAACAAAGATAAAATTCAGATCTTAATAAGGAATACCTTGGGAACACCAAAGGAAGGTAGAAGTGGAGGTTAGGAAGTGGCCCAGCCGTTGAACTGTTTAAGGCATATAAAAATAGAAAGGCTGTGTGTGTGTGTCTTTCATTTGGGAACCCAGAACACTGGGGCGGGCAGAATTAATTGAGGAGAATTAATTGAGCAGGGCTACATCTGTCCTCTTCCAGCTGTGTGAGTTTGAGGAAGTTGCTTGAGCTTTCTGAGCACCATCCATTTAGCTCATTCAACCCCAGTGCTCGCCTGACAATTCCTGAGAGGGGTGCACTCGGCCTAGTGCCACACAGTTGCTTCCTCATGAATTAAAACTTCTCTCTGCCTTGAGCAAGGAGACTTCCATGTTGAAAAAAAAAAAAAGGCAGAATTCCCTGGAGTACAATGGCTCTAAGAGCCAGGGACAATGGAAATAAATGACCACGAGCTTATGAAGTGGGCAGAGCAGCCAGGGAAGATATGGTAGTCAGAATGCTTGTGCTTCCTGGCGATACAAAGTGTCAGAACTCAAAGTCCCATGAGCAACAAGAGGCATTCAATGACAGCTAGGAAACAGGGACCGGAACGCTGAAATACATGAGCACTCCTCTGCACTCAGAGGTGATTGGGACATAGCAAGACCACATGAGGACTCCAGACCCATTGACAGGGACAGGCAGAGGTTTCTAAGAGTTGAAGGCCCCAGAAGCAACCCACCACTGATGAGTCAGGAAGTTAATAGAGAAAGGATCCAGATCCCCCCACTCTTGTATGAGCATCCTAACTGTTTTGCCTATCACTCAGAGTTCCTGAGCCTTGAAAAAATAGCTGATATGAACTTTTCCTGCCTTGCATATGTGTGCTTCCTGGGGCCATCTCACAAAGAAAGTGCATGCTGTCAAATCCTTTTCTAGGAGTCAGTTTCAGTGAACTCAAACCAACACAAATAGTGAGGCTTCAAGTCTGGCTAGCTCTAGGCTTGTATCCAAGGAATATGTACTTTAGTGTTCAACTCCCTCTTCTACATATTCCCATCTTACGTGAAGATAAGACAAATCCAGTGTTTTCAGACAGACAGATGTTGTGTTTCATCCCCAGGTGGGCATCTTCTATCACAAGAACTGGAAAAAGAGAAGATAAAAAGTCACAAGGTTAAAAAAGGTTAAAATGGTTAAATTGGGCAGAAGAACACAGGGCTTTCTCATTACTGAGTATGCTATAGTGCACCTACAATCCCAGTCCTCAGCAGGGAGACACAGGAAGATCGGGAATACAGTGATATCCTTGATTACATAGTGAGCCTGAGGCCAGTCTGGGCTATATGACGCTTGATCCAAGGAAGAGAAAGAGGAAGGGGGTGGGGGGGGGAGAAGAAGGAGGAGGAAAAATGTAGAAATCTTCTCCCTTGACATCTGGCTTATAGATAGATAGATAGATAGATAGATAGATAGATAGATAGATAGATATAGGGCTAGGAGATTCCAGAATGAGGTAGACATGTTTGGGCAGGGAAGGAAATTTTGTCCTGTGGTCATAATGCTATTTCTGGCAGTGTGACTGCCTATCTAACTGATCATGGTCCTGTGAGATTCTATTTTCTAGCAATGCCATAGTGCTTTTAGTTCACATAAGCACACAGAGATGACATTATCTAACATCTCAGTTCTCAGAAGTGCTCCCAGCATTAAGTGACTCATTTACAGAAAAACAATGCAATGACCGCCTGAGGGACAGTCTTGAAAATGCAGGTGTCTGTGTGTATTTGGAGGCAAAGCTGGTTCATTGAAGCCATGGGAAAGAAGACCTACATATGGTCTCCTTAATGGGTGGGGGTGGGGTGGAAAGCAGAGACTCTGGAAATGGGGAATCTGCCCTTTAAAGGTGTGTCACTGACGTGGCTGCATAGTTCAATTTGTCTATGACTCTCCCAGTCAAATCACTGAACACCCTGTATCCTGGGAAAATGTGTGCAGGGGACCCTGGAGTGGTTGATCACTCTGAGCAGCTCTTGCCTTGAATTCCCAGAGCACTGACTCGGTATACTGATTCTGTCCAGTGCAGGACAGCCCAAGTCCAAGGAGCAATCTACAAGAACTGTGGGCCCAAGCCTTGTCATTGGAACACCTGCAATCTATCAACACTTTAAATACCACAGCAACTAGCTGGCAAGCACACCCACCCTGTCTCCCTGCCCCACACCCACCTGTATCCTGAAATTCTTCCTTTACCAGTTTTTCTTTCAGGAGTACATAGGCATACACTGTCGACATACATACACCAAGGGCTTGCTGCACACCATCTATAGCACCCAAAACTCCATAGCACCATATTTAATCACTAATAGAACAGTGAGAGGGGAAAATTTAGAGGGGACAGGGGACATGTAACCGGTGGCACATGTCACAGTTTACGAAAAGCAGTGAAGGGTTGGGGGAAATGGCTTAGCAGGGAAAATGTCTTCTGCACAAGACTAAGGACCTGTGTTCAGATCCCCAGGACCTACATAAAAAGCCAAGTATGATGGCTATTGTCTGTAACTGACACGTGGGGTGGATAGAGACAGGAAGATGCTAAGGCCTCATTGGCTGGCCAATCTAGCCAATCAGTGATTTCCAGGTTCAGTGAGGAAACCATGTCTCAAACAACCCAACAAACCAGAAGGTGGAAAGAGATAGAGGAAGACACCTGGCACTCACATACACGGACCAGCGCACATATGAATATATCAAATGAAAGGCGCACGCATTCATGGAAATAAAACAAATGATTACATTCCAGTGGCTATTCTATGATCTTGATAGTCTATGTGTCTACAGAAGCAGAGAGACGAGCAACGAGCACAAAAGCTTGGCTGCAGAGGCTACACAGGAGGGGAGCAAGTCCAACTGGAGGGCTGTGGGGCAGGGATACAGGGCAGGAAAGGTGTTCGATGAAAGGTGGATTTGGCATCTAGTTACCATTGTGAGTAACTGATGCTTAATGCTGCTAGACTCCTTAAGACAATGTCTCAAAGAAAGCCAGGCAAGTGTAAGGGAGCCAGGACCATGGTGCCTTGGCTCCTAAGCCCTTTGAAACTTTGGGCCTTCCCTCTCTTTAGGAAAAACAATGGTTGCAGGCCCGACTAGTTAGAGGCTCACTGAAACTGTCAGCCTCCAGGGATGCCTGCCAAGTATCAAGAGCATCTGCCAAATGTAACTGCACTGGTGTATTGCCTAACTGTGGATCTGATGGGGAAGGTGGGAGAAATGTGTGTCTGGGCACGATAATCATTGCAGAGTCTATACTACCAATAAAAGGGTCAGAGATGTTTTGCTTGTTAAGAGCAGTTTCTACTCCTATGGAAGACAAAAGTCCAGTTCCCAGAGCCCACTTGGTGGCTCACAACTACCCATAATTCTAGTTCCAAGAGATCAAACGCCTCTTTCCTGGCCTCTAAGGGAACCAGGCATGAATGCACATGATGCATACACATACATGCAGGCAAAGCATTTGTACATATTAAATAAAAATAAAGAAGTCTTCTAAAAAATAAATTAACAATCAAAAATACAGGATAGTAGTGACATAAACCAGTGCCATAGTGGTTTGTTGTCATTTTCAAGTGTTCTACTGGCAGGGCAGTAGAGTTCTTTACACTGGCATCACTGTAAGTCATGCACTGGGTCACAGCACTGCCACAGCTGGGACATCACTAAGTGACAGGAACTTTCAGCTCCATTGGAATCTTAAGAAACAAATGTCGTCGAAACATTTTGTTGTCAAGCAAGGCATGTGGCTTGTAGCTGTACTGTGATGGCTCCCTGCCCACAGGGTTTAAGTGGGTAAGACAAGAATAAAGGATAGAAAAGGGTAGCTGCGGAGCAGTGGCTTGTGGACGACAGCAAGCTGTGGGCATCTCACTCCACAGGCTGAAGGGTTTTTTCCAAACAAGCATTTCCTTTGTAGTTGATTCTCATCACTTAAAGCTAAAGACAGAACAAATCATCTCCTAGACAAGGAGATGAAATAAGTCCGTTCTCTGCATCTGAAAACCTTCAGGCCTGAGAAATGGCAGAGTTCAAAGTCTCTGGATATTAGAAAGGTAAGGCTTGGCGAGTGGATGGGGAGATGGCTCCGTCGGTAAAGCACTTGTGGCACGCACATAGAAAGGCATGTGCACCAACCATAATCCCAGCACTAAGGACAAAGAGACAGGAGGACCCCTGGGTCTGGGGCAAGTTGTGGCCTCAGTGAGAGACCTGTGTTAAAAGACATAATGTGGAAGGCCCAGCAAGGTGGCTCACTGGGTTAAGGGACCCACTACCAAGTCTGATGACCTGAGTTGAATCCTGGTACTCACATAATAGAAGGACAGAACAAACTCTGGAAGTGGTATTTTTGTGCCAAGTCACAAGAACAGTCACACAAAGCAAGATAACAATGCTAAAAAGTCTCACCCAATCTGCCATTCAAACCAGGTTTTGTTGCTAATTCCACTGGTGCTGAATTTGCAGAAACCCTGAGAGATTCCATTGTGGACAAGCAAGTGTGGGTCACTAGTAAGGAAAGGAGATTCCCCCTAAGAGCACATTGCCTTCTTCAGGGACACAGTGACCAGACATGAAGAGCTACTTAAGCCCAGAACAGTTTTCTGTGTCACTGTTCACACATTATGGACAGCCATATGTGCAAATTTCCATTTCTATTTAGCAGTGGGAGGCCATGATATGGTTTAGATGTGTGCCCACCCCCCACCCCCGCACTTCCTCACAAAGTTCACTTCAAACAAGCTTAGTTAAGTCAAGGTGAAGGTGATCTGGGATGCTGTGAACCTTTAAGAATTAGAGATTAGTGGGAAGGTTTTGAGTCATTGAAGGTTGTCTTAGGAAGTGAGACACTAGAAGTTCACCGGCTTTCTGATTTGTCCCATGATCTAGTCCTCACACATTTATGAGATGGTGTCACCAAGAGCACCTTCACAAGAAGACCAATGTGATACCATTGAGCCTCACTGTGAGCCAAACAAAAGTCTTTATAAAATTAGCCTGCCTTGGCTACTTTACTGTAGCAACAACAAACCGGTTAATGTAGGTGGGGCCCTAGAATCTGCCTTTCTAACACACTGCTGGGTGAGGCAGTTGCCTCTTCCTCTCAGACTTCATTTTGAGTCATAACACCCTAAAGGCACTACAACTGAAGTGCATCTCCATGAATCAGCCATGACAACCACAGAAGGTATGTCAAATTGTCCTAGAAACTGCCAAGGTTCTTTGGCTAAGTACCCAGATGGAGAACCTGAGTGGGCAGGACTATGATACTGAAGAAGAACACAGACAAAACCAGCCATATCTCTTTGGACCATGGAGAGGTATGACAGAAGGACCAGGACCTGATGGAAAGACTGCATCAGAGGAAAGGGTCCATATCTGTGTGTGTCTGCTTACTGCTATTCTGCCACCTGGTTTTCAGGAGGTCCCAACCATACAGATGACAAGGAGCATCTGAACCAGGATCCAGGAGGCTGAAGCTGTGTTCATCCTCAGCAGCGAGAGTTGTTTTGTTTGGTTTGTTTGTTTTGTTTTGCTTTGTTTTGTTTTGTTTTAAGTGTCACATTCCTCCATCAGAAGTGTCGTAGTGCCCTGAGTACAGGCCTCTTGCTTCTCTGTTCTTCTGACTGTTTGCAGCAGTCTGAGGGAGAAGAGCTAACAAGAGGCCACACTGAGAGCAGAAGCAATGAGCACAGGTTCTGTCCAGAACAATCTGGCAGCAGTAGGCTGGTGATAAAAAGCTCATTGGCTGGATGTGGTCATAGACATCAAAGTCACAGTTACTTCCTGGGGTGGATATTAATGGGAGAGAAGCATGACTAAGCCTTCTGCGTGTGTTAAGGGAGCAGTGGTTGTATAGGTATGTACTATATAAAAAGCTACCAAGCTATGCACTTAAGCTTCCTGAGCTTGGACCACACAGTTGGCCTAGTTCAATTAAAACTGGAAAGAAATTTAAATGAAGCCAAATGAGAGGAGTGAGTAGGCAAGCCAATCCCCAGGACCTCCCAGAGCACTGTCCAGAAGGCTATTAAATCCCATGTGAATGCCATCTGCCTGGGGGCTACAAAAGGAGACTACCTCTGCTCTGACCAACCTAGCTAGATAACGAGAATCTAGAGCCACTGCCCACGTGATGATTAAGCAGCTGAGATGTGTGCAAAGATGTCCTGTAATTTTCCAGCCACATAAGCTGTTTAGGGGAAAAGGTATTTCTGCAAAAAGTCCTCCATCAGACATAGCAGACCCATCCTGCTGCCCTCCCCCAATCGCAGAAGACTTCTTTGAAGCATTTATGTGCCTACCTTTTTTTTCTGAGCCACCTCATCTGTACTTCCTCATTCCCTGCTTTCCTAGTTGCTTGAGGCATGTCCTACACTCAGGAGTCTAGCTGAGGAATACGTCTTTCTTAAATAAAAGTTGGTTTGAGAACATAGGTCTTCCTTAAGAAAGTGGTTACCCCCTCCCCATATTCCTGGCTGGAGAAATAACTGGTGAGTGGGCATGTAGCAACCTGCATAGGCTGGGAGGACAAGGAAGTCATTTGGTGGTGATGACAAATTGACGGGCTGGAAGGTACCCTTGTCCTTGATGATTTCAATAAGGCTTTTACACCGCATATTTAACCTAAACAAAGAACTTTCTGTCTTATTTAACTTCAATAATTCTGGATGCTCCCCCTTTCTGATATAGCCAAATCTTACCCCCAAACAGGTTCCTTTTGCCAGCTGGGAATGGCAACCTAAATTTCTCACAGGACAGCACACAGTAGGCCTCTAATGGCTATACATCCTGGATGGTAAGGCAGGAAGAGAGACAGTTGCTTGGCAAAAATGGCTTCAGAAGTGACCAAATGCAAGCAAGTACAGGCCATCACCATATCCTCACCCTTGCAGTGTGACTTTCTTTCTTTTGGAGCCCTAAGGTAACCATGTGAACCAGCCCAGGGCAGCCTAGAAGAGAATGGGAAGGTTTGTAGCTGACATTTGGCTACTTCATGGGTTCTTCTTTCTTCTATCCTTCTCCACCCCTCTTTTCGTTTACCATTTCACCCCCTAACACTAGATAGGAGAGGGAAAAGGGCGCAATGTTATCATTTCTGATTGGGGGAATCTAGTTCCTTGGGGCAGGTTTGGCCTTTGGATATTTAATTTTCTTCTTCTTCTTCTTCTTCTTCTTCTTCTTCTTCTTCTTCTTCTTCTTCTTCTTCTTCTTCTTCTTCTTCTTCTTCTTCTTCTTCCCCTTCTCATTCCCCTCCCCCTCCCCTCCTACCCCTCCCTCCTCCTTCTAGTTTTTTCTTTGTGCACAACTACTTAACAAACTATAAACAATAGCAACCAACCAACCAACCAACAACAATCTGTCCTCCCTCTTGAGGCTCTAGCATTTATCTATCCTCTGAAAAGTCCCCAGAATTCCAAACTTCATACAATCACATAAACTATCTGCCACTGGCAAAATCATGCTCCTGCTAGAGCACGAGGCAAATCATAGTCAGCTGCTGTAGCAGCCCCATATCCCACACCTGGGATTAAAATGAAAATATATTCCTGTTACACTTCTATACTTTTCAAAGAAACCAAAAATTCTCACTACATGCATTCATCACCCAAAATTCTCTAGAGAAACAGATCCAGAATATAGGCATCAATGTATTAGATTGGCTTACACATATGCCAGCCATGGATCAGCCAGTTGCATGTGGCTCAACACAGAATTATAAATGGACTTGCAACATTATAAGCTTCTTTTTTCTGAAACTACATTTTGTAACCCCCTCAGCAACAGATTTTGTAGATAACGATGGAGTGTCCAAAGGTTAGATGAGCCTTAGAGAGTCTGGGTACTGCCATAATAGTTGACTATGACCAGGAGAGCTCAGGGAATCAGAAACTGCTCAGACCAAGAAACTGGGAGCCTTGATGCAAGGGAGACCAATGAAATTAACTTAGCCGGGGGCTGGATGCCTGGAAGCTCCCTAGAAAGTCAAGTCCCCAAATACCAGCTGAAAGGCTGAAGACATGAAAGTGTGACACCCACAGGTGATGGTAGCAGCGAACCAAGGGAACTCAGGAAGAATAGAGCTTACTACCGAAGGTAGTTTCTCCTTCCACTTTTTATTCTTTCTGGACCACAGCTATTGGACAGTGGATCCCATTCAGGGTAAGGCTTCTGCATGTTGTCTGCCAACCTCCAAGCCAGTCCTCTCTGGAAACTCACCCTATAGACACACCTATAAAAGTTCTCTGCCAGTCAAGCTGATGCCAACAGTAACTATCACACCACAGTGAAAGCCCAGCTATGGACAGATGTGTGAGTAAGCCTCATGAAGACCTGTAAAGCCTAAGCCAGAAGAACCACTGGTCTTGGGGTAGTTTGAGGATGGCAAGAGCTAATTGATATGGGAAGGTCAAAGTTCACACTATCTTACACAGGCAATAGCACAATGGAAGGATTATAGCACAAAACAGTCTAGCTCTATGTCCTCCCTAGTATTCCTCCTTTTGTCCATAGCTCTCTCCCAATGTGCTTCATAGTCCAGTCAGACAACTCAGCTCATTGTACCCCATAATTCACAGGAACATGGGAGAGTGTGATCAGCCACTGCTCCACCCTACCATAATGAGCAGTGAGTGGGACTTGCAAGTCACCCCAAAGACAGCCATGTCAGCATGGCTTTCAGAGGGTCAAGAACAGCTTTAGCACCACAGGCCAGGAGGGGGAGGAGCAGAGGCAGAGGAAAGCACACAGCTCTCGGAGCTAGTTGGTGTTTTTAATACATGCAAGACATACAGAGAGACTGGTGAGTCTTTTCTATTTTAAAAACGTGTGCTTAGCATATTCATGCTATCGTTTCAATGCATGCACTGAATAGAGTCCTAGCATTAGGGACGGTGATCTCCTTTGCTATTTTGACACCCCTTGCACTATCTGCAGCCTGTGTGCAGGTGGGCTTCATGCATGACTAGAGACCTGAAGTCTGGCAGGGAGGGGTTTTGATCAGACATGACTGGCCTCCAAATGCTGTCTGATCTCAAGTAAATTGTCCTCAAGAAGTGCATAGGTGAGGGAGGGACCTGTGGGGAGCCCAGTGCAGAGTACTGGCACCCTGCTCTTGAAAAGATGGGGTGTGGGAACCTGGGAGCATTGCCAGCTCCCTCCCGAGGAGTTGGTCAGCCTGTGGAGTGCAATGAGCTGCAGAGTTCACTTTGCAGAAAACACTGACTTAGTTGTGACATGTGGCTTTGCCTCTGTCCTACAAAAAAGCCCCTTGCAGTTGCTTCCTGGCTCTCTCCCTACCCCAGACTATCTCCATCTTAATTGTCCATAATATGGAAATGAGATTCTCTTTATTATGTAGTATGTTTGTTGAATACAGTTTTATGTCCCTTGGTCTTCCTTTTTAAAGTGGATAAGCTGAACACTTTATGGTTTTCTTTCCAAATATGTTTTTTACATTGCAGCAGTCAGTAGTCATAAGGACCTTTCACAGATAATTCCTGCTCTCTCTTTGGCCATATCTGGATTGGATGTCCCTACCTATTTTGTGCCTAGTAGCTCTGTTACTTGTTTATGCCAATGAAATATGAGCACTTCTTGGCAAGGGCTGAGAGTTGAGTAAAGTTCCACAGAGGCAAAGGTTTTCTTAGTCTGGATTCTGGGGACAGCAGTGAGAGGATTCCTCCTATCACCCCGGCGGGAACATGAGGGAGAACTGAGCTTACTCTCCTAAGGTAGGGTGCCTTCATATCCCCACCCCACACAGCAAAGTCTTACCTGCTTTGGACTGATGGAATCACTTTACCACACAGCATTGTTAACAGTCTGAATGGGAAATGTGGTCCCCAACTGGTGCTGCCATTTTGGAAGGTTCTGGAACCTATGGAATATGGCTCTCTGCTTCCTGACCTGAAAAGATGTGAATAAGCCACATTCTTCTGCCACTCCAGTCACCATGTCTTCCCCAACATGAAGAACTGTATTCCCTGAACAGTGAGCCAAAAGGGCCCTTTCCTCCCTTAAGTTGGTTCTCCCCGGTATTTTTTCATAGGGAGAAGTTAACTGATACTCTCTCTCAGAGTCTCCCCTCTAGTGAATCCCATCTACAGTAAGGCTCAAATTGTTATCTATACTTTTGCTTTTCTCTGCAAGAGGGGTTGGGGCCCCTTGGGATATCTAATGGATTGAGGAGCGCCCTTTATTCAAACATGCAAGCACGCACATGGAGGATTTTGCATACAGTTGTAATTATGTGCATGTTCCTGTGTACATGTAAACATGTGGACAAACTCAGGTAGCATGATGCTCCTCTATCACTGTCATTCCTCCTGCTTTGGTTGGGGGAAGGCTGTTTGGTTTTCAGACAACATCTCTTACCAGATAAGATCAAACAAAAAAGAGTAACCTAGCTGGCTAGCCAGGAATCCATCCGTTGTCTACCTAGGATTACAGACCATGACATACTCTGCTTTTTCCCCATGGGTTCTGAACATTGAAGCCCTGTCCCCACGCTTTCAGGAAGAGTGCTTTACCAACTTGGCCATCTCCTTCACACCTCCTGCATTCTCAAAACAGATGTGTGACCATCACCACTTCTTTTTTTTATTAGATATTTTCTTTATTTGCATTTCAAATATTATCCCCTTTCCTAGTTTCCCCTCTGAAAACCCCCTATCCCATCCCCTCTCCCCCTGCTCCCCAACCCACCCACTCATGCTTCCCTGTCCTGACATTCCCCTACACTGGGGCATGAGCCTTCACAGGACCAAAGGCCTCTTCTCCCATTGATGCCCAACAAGGCCATCCTACATATGTGGCTGGAGTCATAGGTCCCTCCATATGTACCGTTTGGTTGGTGGTTTAGTCCCTGGGAGCTCTGGGGGTACTGGTTAGTTCATATTGTTGTTTCTCCTATGGGGCTGCAAACCCCTTCAGCTCCTTCAGTCCTTTCTCTAGCTCCTCCATTGGGGAACTTTCCTGAACAGAACACCAATTCCTTATGCTCTAAGATCAAGAATTAACAAATGGGACCTCATAAAATTACAAAGCTTCTGTAAGGCAAAGGACACTGGCAATAGGACAAAATGGCAACCAAAAGATTGGGAAAAGATCTTTACCAACCCTACACCTGATAGAGGACTAATATCATATATATATATATATATATATATATATATATATATATATCAAGAAGTTAGACTCCAGAGAACTATCACCACTTCTACTAGGCAACTATAGCTGCCAGTGGAGGGTGACACTACTTCTTGCCCCCTTGACTTGTCCTCTGTCCCCTCATTCCCAGCACCATTGCCAGCACATAATTCTGCCCTCAAACATTCTTGCTGCATTCTTTGAATTGCTGGTGTCTTGGTAGTCACTGGATTGAGACTTCCACAGAATTTCCCCATGGAGAATTATCAATATGGCCACCAGTGTCCTCAGCAGCAGACAGGGTTTTGAATACTTCTGGAGTCAAATCTCAGGAAGCCCTTGCAGGATAGAGGTGGAACTAAGGAGTGGCTGGGACTTTGAAGGAACTACAACTACAAAGCCCTTGACTTTGACCTCTGAAGCTTGATTTCCTAGACCTATTTTGCTAATACCCTTCCCTGATCTGTGAGACTACATGACACATCCTACTTGAAGAAGAACACATTAGATCTTAATTGCTATAGCTTTTGCCCCATCTTTCCATCATAGTCACCAAAGCCAAAGAATTTTCTAAACTAGGGCTTTGTATTGTCTCATTGGTGCGGGGGTGGGGGGTCGGGGGGAGGAGTTACATTCAGGAAAGCACTTCTAGACAGCCAGGAAGAATTAGCCAGTGCCCATGAAGCCAGAAACTGAAGCAGGACACTAAACCAGCTTCATGCAGCAGCTCCCATAAGGAACAGCTTTAGTGACAGATGAGTGAGAGAAATTGTCTACAAAGAGAGCTGGCATCTTGGAAAAGGGAATCTCTTATTAGAGTGTGTGGGCAGTTAGGGGAAGGAAGGTTAGATTTTTTTATTCCTAAAAAGAAAAAAAAAACACTCATGGAATATAAAATTAGTCATAGCCCCTTGATACGAGGACCAGAAATCAAAGTCACATGGTGCCTGATTTTACCTAAACACACAGGCTTTCTGCGTCCTGGGGCTATGTCCAGAAGTCTGACAGATGAGGGCGAGTTCTTTCCCTCCAACTGGGTAAGGAGGCACCTCCCTCCCAGAAAGAGGCCAGATGCCAATGGGGACATCATCCCTCCCTTCATTCAGCAGGCTTTGTCTGGAGATTGGAAAACAGCTAGCTGGTGTATTTTGAGGGATCAAATAATTAGTTTTCTTGGAATCTCGTTTTAGATTTTAATTCTTAGTCTTGGAGCCAAACAAGAGAAGCAGAAATTTCTATCTGTGGCTGGAGGGATTCCGTTTCAGCACACGACAAAAGGCCCTGCTTGGGAGGCAGCTTTCTGTGCATGAATCTAATTATTCCAGCTGGGTTGTACCAACACGTAGGCAATCAAAACCTACTTTCACTTGCTATTTTATTCTTTATTTACCAGTTCTATAAATACTATGATGGCTGTGCTTTTATATCAGGGTGGGGAGGTAGTAGCAGCAGCTGCTTGAAGCCGTGGGTCATATGCCGATTTAGAGGTGGGGGGGTCAATGGGCCTGCCACCCTCACGTTTCTGGTGAGCATCGACTGTATTTGTTGGTCTACTGTAGTCACTGGGTCCTCAAGTATGGCCACCAGTCTCCTGTCTGCCACAGAAGGATAGAGTAGCTTCATCATGCTCTCTTTCTTTATGGGTTGAGAATTTCCAGCAAGGATAGCTAAGGCTGGCAAGGCAATGAAGCAAACCACTGTGGAAAGTCCCGGATGGAGGTGAGGATTGAGGGCAGATAGTTCTGATCAAGGCTAGCATAATTAGGAGCAGCACCTGGAAAGTGTGAGCTCTGGTAGCTGATGCCTTGTTGATCTCTGCTTGAGCTCTGGACGCCACTAAAGGGTGAAGTACCATGGAGCTAGATTTTGATGCAGTATTAGGGTGAAGCTGATCAAAGTTAGAGCTGTTGAGAAATTAATTGGTCAGTTATGAGGAAGACCTACCTCAGGGGTATCTACAGAGCAGTCATGGGAAAGGACTCCCAGACCCATGCAAGGTTATTTTTGATGTTTGTGGACCTTTGACTATCCAAAGGACAGATGCGTGCTCCCTGAGATTTCTGTCACCTTTCTTAAAGGGAGAACAGTTCCTCTGTCTATGGTGACCAGAGATGCTTTTGCTAGTTTACAGAGGCACATGAGCAAGGATCAGTGCTGTAGTCTAGATCTTGAATGTGGTGAAGGATGGCTTGGTACCCTGTAGTAAAATTGAGAATTTGTGGAAAATTGAAGAGGTGAGGCCTAGTGGGAAGAAGTTAGGCCATTGTGAGTATGCTCTTAAAGGGGTCACTAGGTCTTCAATATGCCTCTGCTGTCAGTTATTCTACATCAGCCTCCTTATGAGTGGCTTAGCCTTTCTACAATTCTTTTCTCCTTTAGAAAACCCTGCTTTATTGATGCCCTTCAGGGATACCAGTGGCACACATCAGTGACACAGAAGTGAGCCTCTGTCTAGAACCTCTTGGCTGACCTAAATTTCAGTGTTTTAAATATTGCTGCAAGGAAAAGAACAGATCGTGTTTTGGGGGTTTCTATTGTTGTGATGAACTCCATGACCAAAGGCAGCTTGGAGAGGAAAGGGCTTATTTCGCTGTAGTCCATCATGCAGTCATGGCAGGAGCAGGGAGGCGGGAACTGAAGCAGAGGCAGGCCATGGAGGAATGCTGCTTATTGGCTTGCTCTCATATAGCTTACTCTGTCAGCTTTCTTATACAACCCAGGACCACCTGCCTACCAGGGTTGCCACTTCACACAGTTAAGAAAAGCCCCAAGACTCACCTAGAGACCAGTCTAATAGAGGCATTTTCTCAGTTAAGGTTCCTCTTCGCAGACAACTTTAGCTTGTGTCAGGGTGCCAAAAAAACCCAAAAAAACAAAAAAACAAAAACAACAACAACAAAAAGCTAATCAGGACAGACCCCAGCCAGTGGCCTAGGCCCTCTAACCCCTTCAGTTCTCACAGAATTGTCATGGTGACCTTCGCACCCTTTGAGTCACCAGTCCTTTGATACAAGCCTACCTCAAAGATGTCACTCTTAGGGAAAGTTGATCAACTGACTTCTAAGAGTGCCATACCAAGTGAAGGTGGGATGAGGGTCAGGTACAAAGTACAGACTCATAGTTCTTCACAGCACTACAAAACTGAGTTGACTGCAAATTGTCTCCACCTTTTTTTCCTTGCTGGAACTGAGTAAACGAGACCAGAGAAAAGTATTAAAAATGGCTTTTGGATCTAGAGACTGCAAAGTCCAAGATCATTGTGTTAGTCTCTGAGGGTCTTCTTGCTGTCTTGAAACATAGTAGAGGCCTCAAAGGCAGGTTAAGTCAAGCATGTCAACTCAGGTCCCTCTTCCTCTTGACTTAAAGCCGCCAATGCTGTCACTAGAACTCTCCCATTAAGAGCTTATGGGTTAATCACATTTTTTTGTCACTGTGGCAGAAGTAACTTCCACAGTTTCAATGGAGGAAGGCTTTCTTTAGGCCAATATAGCCAGAGGTTTTAGTCCCTAGTCAGCCGGTGTCATTGCTCTGAGCTGTAGGGAGGTTTTAGTGGGGGAGAGATACTCACCTCATGGCAGCTGGGAATCAGAACATGAAAAGAGAAAGAAGAGACCCATGAAATGACAGACTCTTTCAGGACATACCTCGGTGGCCCTCTTCCACCAACTAGAACCCACCTCCTAATAGCACATCTGCCTTTGAACGCATCAATGAGTTAATTCATTGATGAACTTAGCATGCTCCAGATCCAATCACTTCTGAACCCTCTTGATTCAAGAACCAAGCCTAAAGGTTGATGAGATAGCTCTATCAGTAAGGGGGATTTTTTAGCAAGCATAAAGATGTGAGTTCTATCCCAAGCACCCACATGCATGCTTTGTGATTTTATCTTTGGGGCGGCAAAGACAGATAGATCCCTGGAATTCACTGGCCAGTCAGCTTCGCCAAATTGTTGAGCTCCAGGTCTCAGTGAGAGAGACCTTGCTGCAAAAAAAGAAGATGAGGTTAAGGAGATGGTTCGGTGGGTAAAGTACTTGCCACGCAAGCTTGTGGACCTGAGTTTAGATCATATGTACCCACATAAAAGACAAATGTGGTGGCACACATCTGAAACCCCAGCACTGGGGTGTAGAGAAAGGCAGATCCCTGAGGCTTGCTGGCCAGCCAGTGTGATTGAAATTATGAGTTTCAAGTTCAGTGAGAGACCTGTCCTCAGATAACAGCAATAACAATAATACTAAGAGCAACAACAATAATAATGGGAATAATGTGGAGAAGCAATTGAGGAAAATAACTGCATTGGTGAGCACACATGTGCATGCGCGCACGCATGCACGCGCGCGCGCACACACACACACACACCACAGAGGGCAAGAGGGAGGGAGGGAGAGAGGGAAAGAGAGAGAGACAGAGACAGAGAGAGACAGAGAGAGACAGAGAGAGAGACAGAGAGAGAGAGAGACAAAGAGACAGACAGAGAGAGAACCAAGCTTATAACATGATCCTTTGCCGACATTTTCCTAGCCAAATCATAACACATCCCACATGTCCCACCTCTCAATTCTACAAGCATATGGGTTTGGGTGGGACTTGCTACCCTCTTCATAACAATTAAATGTTGGCATGTGAACTGGGGTGGGGGCACATTCAAACAATAGCAACAATGCCTTAAACTGGAAAGATTATACATTAAAATATGTGTTCTAGTTATTTTTGCAAAATGAAGGAATATGACTTTCCTTGCTGAAGCGGAGAGTCTGTGGCAGCCTTGGGGACTTGGTTGTCCTAGTCGCCAGCTTTCTACAAGCCCAGTGCTCCCCTATTATTCTCTGCCACTGGGACCAGATCTTGGTCACCATAAATTATTTTCTTTCATTTTGTGGCTCTGGTGTGACACCATGAAGATGAGAGTGAAATATTTCTTATACCCAGGTGTGGAAAAGACAGGGAGGGGGGCTTTAAAGCTGGGTGGGCATGCACATCTTGATATAAAGGGTATATTCTCCTCATAGAAATTCTCTTCAGAGTGTGCATGCATGCACAATATCACAAAACCCAGGAGATCATTATTTTTAAAAGTATGTTTGTGTGGTGTTGTGTGTGTGTATCTGTGTGCCTGTGTGGTGTGTGGTGTTGTGTGTGGTATGGTGTGACTGTGTGGTGTGTGGTATGTGTGTGGTATGGTGTGACTGTGTGGTGGGTGGTATGTGTGTGATATGGTGTGACTGTGTGGTATGTGTGTGGTGTGTCTGTGTGGTATGATATATGGGGTATGTATGTGCATGGTGTGGTGTTTCTGTCTGTGTAGTGTGATGTGATGTGATGTGATGTGATGTGATGTGATGTGATGTGATGTGTGTGTGTGTGTATGTAAATCCGAGGTCAAACTCAAGTGTCATTCCTCAGAAATCATCCACCTTGTTTTTTGAGCAAGATCTCTCACGTGGATCAGGCACTCACCAATTCAACTAGACTGAGGACTTTCCTGTTGCCACCTCCCCAGCATAGAGGTCACAAGTGTTTGTCATCATGGCCAGCTCATAGTAGACACATGCCTAGGTCATCTCCCTATCACTCACTCCCTATTATTTTGAAGCCAGCCTGCTTATTCCTGACCTGAATTTTAGGAGAGATTTGTTATAATCCCAGCATGGAAGGAGGAGGTGGAGGAGGAGAAAGAGGAGGAAGAGGAGGAGGAGGGGGGAGGAGTTGGAGGAGGAAGAGGAGGAGGGGAGGAGGGAGGAGGAGGAGTTTTTTTCAGATTAAAATGAAATATGAATGGGTTCTCAGGCTCTTGCATCTTCAGCAGGACTTTGCAGCAGAAACCTGAGAGACTCTGCAAAATGTCACTTCCCACTTCTAAGAGCATGTATGGTCATCCCTGCTTATACAATCAAGCCCGAGCCTCTCCACTGCTAGCAAAATCCCTCCTTGGAGCTGCATTCTCCCAGCTGCAAGGCTGTTTGGGCCTGGTCCCAACTGAACACCCTGCCAGCACCTTATTAGCCACATGTACTCTTTAGATCTTGGAACTGGCTTCCCCTCCCATCCTAAAGGCTTGTCCTTAGGAGGCTGAGGACTAGCCCAGCAAGAGCATTCAGGAAGCACAGCTCAGGCACACCGGAAGAGAGAGAGAGAGAGAGAGAGAGAGAGAGAGAGAGAGAGAGAGAGAGAGAGAGAGAGAGAGAGAGAGAGAGAGAGAGAGCCATTGGAGAGCCAGGGCACTGCAGATAGAATATTTAAACCTAGCATTGGAAATAGTTGTTCTGGGTACCAGTAAACAGAAAGTTAACTAGGTTAGACTGCTTGGGAGGTTTTTGTTTGTTTGTTTTGTTTAATCAATGCAGGATCAAACCACATAATTTCAGTGGTAATTACTTGAGGGGGAAAAATATCCTTGAAACTCAGAGGCAATAAAATGTCATTGACCCGGAAATACAAAGACAGCTGTAGGCAGTGGGGCAGCCTGGAGCACCAGGCAGAATGCCAGGAAGCAGAGAAGAGGGCTGTTAGTAGATAAGTGTCTTGGGAAAAGATAAGAACCCATATAAACTTTATGGAAAATGGGGAACTCTGTCTGCCACCAGGGTTGTCACAGGAATTCTCTCTATTCTTCTTTCAGCATGTTACTTTCATCTGCTAACAAACTCCTACTCACCAGCTGTGCCCAGTTGGATAGCCTCTCTCCTGAGAAAGCTGCCCCCATTCATTTCCCTTCTCCTGTCCTGAAACTTGTTGCCTTTCTGAAGGCACCTTTCCCCCACCCCTCAAGTTCAGAGCAGAAGGAACGTTATTGAGTGAAGGTCCTCCCTTCTCAAGTTCCATGTGTTCACAAATCTCCAGAGATCCACTTATATTCCTTTTTTGTGTGTAGGTGTGATTAAAGTAAAAACGAAGAGAACAACAAAACTTGTCTCAGGACTGGGAAAATGCCTTAGTAAGTAAAGTGCTGTGTTCAGATTCCCAACACCCATGGAACAAGCCAGGAGTAGCAGCACATGCCTGTAACCCAGCACTAGGCACTGGCTGGCCAGGCGGAGGCTTGCCCACAAGCTCAAGCACACACACACACACACACAGAGACAGAGACAGAGAGACAGAGAGACAGAGAGACTACTGGGGCAACAGTAGGAGCAGCACAAAAAGCCAGTTCTCCTCTGCTTTGGACTATATACTTTGGACTTTAAGAACAAATTTGTCCCAGCTCCACTTCAGTTGACCCTACCCCTAGAAGGCCGCTAGCCCTGATTTCTAGAAAAGCAGACTGGGCTCAGTTCCAAGCATCTTGGTTGTGCAGTATAGGAATATCCGCCAGCTGTAAGGCCATTGTCATTTATGCCCAGCTGTGAGGCCGCCGCCATTACTGGCTCCTGCTGTCTGTTGGTTGCACATCTCCTTGCTAGCAGCCCTATGAATGTTAGCACCTCGGCTTCTCCTGGCAATCTGTTTCTCAGAGGCTGAGAATCGTTTCCTCCCTCTGGAGGTACGCAGAACTTGATGTTGGGCCTTGTGCTTCTTGTTTCTGGCACTGCTTAATATCATCAGAATATAATTCAAATCTCAACTCAGGTCATCATTCTTTTGCAGCAGGCACGTTATCTGATGAGCCATCTCCCTAGCCCCAGGCATTTTTTTTTTTTGAGGAAAAAAAGAATCCCTAGCCCCTGTGTAGAAGCCAAGCATGGGAATGTACACCTGTTACCCTAAGGCGGGTCAAGGGCTCATCTTCTGACTTTGAATCTGGCCATGAGAATCGCTTTGACTAGAAGAATGTGGTGCAAAAACGGCAGCGTGTCAGTTACAAGGAGAAAGCTCGAAGTGTCTGTCAGCTCTCTTGAGCTTTCTGTCTTTTATTATAAGATCATAGCCCAAGCACTCATTGCTAATCCACCATGCGTTGGTCTTGGGTTGAATCTGCGTGGGGGCAAAGGTGAATCCGAACTGAGGGCTGAACTCCAATCTAGTTCATCGTGAAATGAAGCCAACCTTTTAGATCTGGGAGTTGTGAAATAGAAGTTTGCAGTAGAGAGACATGGGAGCTTGGGGGTGGTTTTTCACCCAGTACAATTGCATGAAAGCACCAACCATTACACCGTGCTTAAATAACATCTTAGAGGCTAAACCAATGGGGAGTGGATGGGGGAATGTCAACCTCATTCTCTAGACTATCATCTCAGCTCTGACTACAATTGACATTAGAATGGCCCCCTGCTAGTCCAGGCAGATATGCTCCAAGACATCCTGTGAATGCCTAAAACGGTAAGTAGTACTAAATTATAACAAAATTAAATGTAAAATGTGATGAATTGTTTATGTCTCGAGTTTTCTACTCAATATATTTCTATTGTGATTGATTGCAGGTAATTTCAAATCTGTGGCTAAAGAGGGACTGCTGGTTCGTACTTAGTGATCTGCATCGTGGACACCCCAAGCCGGCAGCAGCCACCTCATTCTGGGAACTTACTAGAAATGCAAAGTATTGGGCTGCTTCTGCCAGATCTGCCTCAGAAAGCCTGGAGGTGGGGCCAGCCACCTGCAATTGCACACAGCATGCAGGTGCTCTTGCTGCGCATAGGAGATGGAGAACCACCCCCAGAAAGCTCTGAACCACACCAGCTGCCTTCATTACCTTCTAGAATGCAGGCACAAGAGAATGTGAAATGATGGTGCCCAATTAACTGACTGTGCCGACTATCTCCAGCACTGCTGCTGCACCCCTTCATTGTAGGCACCCTGTGGCTTTCCATTCAGGCACAGAACTGTCTGGTCCAATAGATCTCAACACCAGCTGCAAAAGGAACTCCGTGTGTGTGTGTGTGTGTGTGTGTGTGTGTGTGTGTGTGTAAGAATGCCTGGGACTGGGGTTATGGCATGCTGTACAAGTAAGATGACCCAAGTTCAGATCCCTTGCCCCCAGGTAGAAGCCTAGCATGGCAATATGCACCTGTCACCCTAGAACAGTCCAAGGAGGCAAAGAGCAAATCAAGAGTAGAACTGAGAAGAAAATCCCAGTCAAAAGGAGGTGGTTAGAAATAGAACTGATAGTCCTAGGCAGGTTGCAAGAGCAAGCAAACAAAAATCCTGGGTGGCTAATTACATGTGAGCTTCAGGCAAAGCTGGTAGCTCAGTCCATGAGAGAGCACTTGCTAGCATAAGTGAAGCCCTGAGTCTTGTGCTGCCCCTGTCCAAGATAGATAGATAGGTAGATAGGTAGGTAAGTAAGTAGGTAGGTAGGTAGATAGGTAGGTAGATAGATAGATAGATAGATAGATAGATAGATAGATAGATTTAAATTTGAATTTCAGGTAAATAGAAAATCTGTGTGTGAGAGAGAAAGAGACAGAGAGAATTTCCATGCCTTATTGGGGACATACTTATACTTACAAAATTATTTATGTATCTGAAATACAAGTGTAACTGGCCAGATTTCAGCTGGCACCTCAGCCTAAAGGCATCTGGTGCAGTATTAACCACTACTTAGCCAAAGATAAAGCATGGTGGCCCACACAGGTGACGGTGCAAGCCTAACTCCTCTGCAGAGCATAGACTACCTAAGGAAGCAAGGTTGCCTCACGCCCCCTCTTCCAGCAGTGGGAAGCTTGGCTCAGAGCAAAGCTGGAGGTTTCAAAGGTAGTAGAGAAGCTGAATGAAACATATCCTTGGCCCACGTGGAGCCTCATACGCATTAGACTAGAGCTAAGTGCTACCCAGCAGTGCCCTACCTGACTCCTGGAGTGAAAATGATGCCCAGAGGCCCAGGCTGACAGCACGCTTGTTTCCAATCTGCTGGTGCCCTTAAAGCAGCCTGGGCCTCCAGACCTAAACTGCCTTGTCACTTGGTCAGCCTGACCCTTTCATTAAGTATTTTTGAGTCCTCTCACCGCTCTTTAAATAATGAAAAGGAGGCTCTGATAGTCCTGGAAGCTGTCCCAATGGCTGGCAGGTACTGAAAATAGGTTGGGATTGATTGATTGTGGTTATAACCAGTAGGCCCCACCATGCCCCCTCCCGTCTATGCATAATATAAAATATACAAACGGCAGACAGGGAGCCAAGCCAGGACTCTTTACTTTGATTTGCGATCAGCTCCTTTGAAATCCAATGTATTTGGAAGACTCTGAGAATGAATATGATCCTGTTTCATAACACTGCTGTCTCCCAGGATTCCCTGGGACCTCTGGGGCTAAGAAGGCAGATGCTAAGCCTGTGCAACCTTTGAGCCTTTATGGGGGTGAAACAGAGGAAAAGGAGGAGGCAGAGGACAATTCCAATTTCTTGTGAAATTAACACATGTACAGGGATAGGTGAGCATGTCTCAGGAGGTCTCATGCATAATTATTTTTTAAATGAATTAAGACATGGTAGAATTTTTTTTAAATGCCTCTTGAATGTTCCAAATGTTCTTAAGGTCCTGAAGTATTTTTTTTTTTAAATAGACTTCCGTGAAGAAAGAACTCTGGTTGGGGTTTTTGTCTTGTGGCTCACTCTGACCTCAAAATTAGCCAAAGAATACCTTAAACTTCCCAATCCTCCTGTCTACCCATCCTGAGTGCTGGCATTACAGGCATACATGCATGCAGTGCTGGGGGTTGAACTTGGGGTCCTATCCATGCCAGGTGTGATGGTTTAAGTGAGAATGGTCCCTGTAGGCTCATATATTTGAATGTCTGGTTCCCAGTTGGTGAAATTGTTTGGGAAGGATTAGGAGGAGCAGTCTTGTTAAAGGGGGCATACCACTAGGGGTGGTCTTTGAGGTTTCAAAAGCCCAGTTAGCTTGATCTCTCCCCTTACCCCCACCATGTGCACGTGTACATTCTCTCTCTCCCTCTCCCTCTCCCTCTCCCTCTCCCTCTCCCTCTCCCTCTCCCTCTCCCTCTCCCTCTCCCTCTCCCTCTCCCCTCCCCCTCCCCCTCTCCCCCCCTCTCCCCCTCCCCCTCTCCCTCTCCCTCTCCCTCTCCCTCTCCCTCTCCCTTCTGTCCAGCTGGTTGTCTGAACATAGAAGCTCTCAGCTAGTGCTCCAGTACCTGCTGCCATGCTCCCCGCCATGTTTCCCATAGACTCAGTTTCTCTCAACAAGCCCCCAATTACATGTTTTCTTTTACAAATCTGCCTTGGCCATGGTGTCTTTTCACAGCAATAGAACAGGGACTAAGACCCTAGGCAAGCAGTTTATCAAATGAGCTCCATCTCTTGCCCCTAGGTATTTCATTTCAAAAGCATAAATACTCAAGAATCATGAGGTATAGCAAGGTTCTACAATCAATAAGCAAGTGAAGTTGGTGTACCAGGTTGGTTTCTCTCCAGAAGCAGACTGAGAGAGAATTATACTGTGAAGAGGATATCTCAGGAAGCCAGGGGCTTAGAGAAGTAAAACAGGGAAACAAAGAGAAGCAATTGTTGTTCTTGGCTTTCTGTTGCCATAACAAAATACCCGAAGACAGATTATTTTAAAAGAAGAAAAGGAATAGACATTTGTGTAGGTCATGTTGCTGGAGTCTGGAAAGCCTAAGATCATGACACTGGAATCTTCTGGGCACCTGGTGAGGACTTTCCTTCTCTATCATCATTGGTAGAGGGTATCTTGTGGTTAGACACAGGAAGGGTGCTAGCTCTGCTCTCTCTTCTTCTATAGAAAAAGCCACAAAGCTCATAACATGGGCCCCATCTTCATAACCTCATCCAGGGATCATGACTTTCAGTAGTTCACACTTCCAAATACCACTAACATAGAAATCTGGGAATTAACTTCCCAACACAGGAAGCTTTGGAGTACACAATCAACCCTTGCAATAACAGGGCATGTATTATGGAACAACAGAGGGCAATAAAGCAGAAAGCAGTATAAAACAGCTCTGAAACAATCTTTGTTAAAGAATTAGTCATTGTCTTCTTGAATTCCAAACTACACTTGAATATACCCCTACTACATTTGAATATACTATAAACAAGAGTTACTGGAAAAAAATACAAATCACCTGAGCCCCAATTCTTTATTATTCAATTTAAGAAATCTATAACCACCTTATAAAATTAATACAGATGGTCTCAAATGCTTACTCTCAGTTTTTTGTACTTATTGCAAAGTGATTAGAAACAAGGGATGAAGAGATTGCTTAGTTGTTAAAGTGACTATTTTGCAAACATAAGGATCCAAGTTCAATCCCCCAACCCCTGTGTAAAAGGCATTTTGAAATGCATGCCTATGATCTCAGTGCTAGGAACAGAGACAGGTGAGTCTCAGGCTTGTTAGTCAGTCTATCTAGCCAAACTGATGATTTCCAAGATTGATAATAGACCCTCCCTCAGAAAATAACATGGAAAGAGGTTGAGGAAGATGCTTAACTGTCTGTCTTAGCCCTCCACACACATACACCTATGCACACATGCATACACATCCTAATTCCTAGCCTGGCACTAAGCAAGCTTACACTTAGGGATGTGTGCCCCAATGAGTCCACCTGAGGGTAGCAGGAGCTAGCTCAATATGTGAGTTGGGGTTTCTTCCCAGGGAGGGGCACTACTTCTCTTCTTTTGAAACTCTAAGAAAGCCCTTGCACAAGGGAGTAGGGGCTGAGGAACACTCTGGACCTAGGTGGTAACAGCCAACGGGATCTGCATAGGGCAGCCATAGTACATCTAGAGAAGCCAAGATACTAGGGAACGCTGCTGGGTGAGAAACGGTACTTACCTCATCCCTGGCTCCAGAAGGACACCTGCCAATTGGGACACAAAAAGAGGTGATTTCAGTTGCAGGCAGGAGACCCAGCTGAGCTCTTGGCTGCTGGTCCTTTATCTGCTGGGGACTGCAGGAAAGGGCTGGAGATTTAGGCAAAGCTAGGAGCTGTGACAGAATCTCCCAGCTTGAACCTGCAGAGTGACCCTGTGCATCTCTGTTTCCTCATCCATAAAATGGAGACTTTGACCTGTGCCCTACTTCCCTCCCAGGGCTGATGTAAGGATCAAGGCGGATGAAAGCCGAGACAAAAGTTTTTGAAAAGTTGAAAGTCTTTCGTGGCTGTCAACTTGAAGAGGGACTAATTACCCAGAGGTGAATTTTCTGGAACCCTTGGCTCTCAGAACACAGACCCCGACCCCAATCGTGGCTTTGAAAGGTCTCTGATTAAATTCGATGCGTGATCCTGGTTTGGAGCCTGCATCAAAAGACTAACAATGTTCTAAAGCGTATGATTGGGGCAAATGGCGATATTCAATAAGGTCTGCATAGTCAGTGGCAGTATTAAATCAGTGTCAGACTTACTGCATTTGGTCATTGTACTGTAGCTACATAGAAGAATGCACATGCTCCCAAGAGGTCAGAGCAAAATCATTTAGAATTTAAATGTTGTGTTGACTACAATTTAGGAGACTATCTAAGGTTTTGTCACATTTAAACAATCAGAATCATACCCAAACATCCCAAGTCGGAAACCCCTTTCATACTAAACTCATACTAAATGTAGCACAAGTGGAAAATCCCACACCTTGGCCTCCTGTGATGGTTCAGAATCAAAATGCAATTGCAAGGCTGGGTTGTGGCTCATGTGGCAGTATGATTGCCTAACATGCAAGAAGTTCTAGGCTTGGAGTGGATGCCTGGATTCCTAGCCCTCAGGAGGTAGAAGGATCCAAGTTCAGGGTTATACTTGCTACACAGTAAATGTGAGGCCAACCTAGGCTACCTGAGACCTTGTCTCAGGGGGAAAAAAGCACAAAATTATTGTATGCAATGCCCTTCAGGCTATGTATATAAGGTATATATGATGCATATTGAATTTTGCATTTAGACTTGGGTCTCCTTCAGAAGATATCCCATTGTACAGATAAAAATGTGACAAAATTCCTCAAATCTGAAATGAGAATCCCTTTTGGCTTCAGCCTATAGTAACAATAATAAGCGTGAGTGGGTGTGGTGAGTCCATGCATTCAGAAAGAAAACATGACTCAGGAAAGTTGCAATTGTTGGACACTAATGATTTGTATGTATATGAACACACATATAAACAGATACATGGCACACAGGCACACACACATATATATACACACGTGTGAGCACACACTCACTGTTTAGGTAACTTTCTATAAGTTTCCTATTTTTTTCTAAATATAAATGTCTTTAAAATATCAGTTACCTCAAGTGGGAATGGGGATTTTAAAAGCTCAAAGGGAGCAAGTGACAGTGGCTCTAGCCTTTAATTCCAGCAAGCAGGAGGCAGAGGCAGAGGCAGGTAGATCTCTGATTTTGAAACCAGCCTGGTCTACAGAGTGAGTTCCAGGACAGCTGGGGCTACATAGAGAAACCCTATCTTGAAAAGGCCAAAACAACCAAAAGCCAAAAAGCCAAAACACACACACACACACACACAAAACCAAAATACAAAAAAAACAAGGCCACATGCCTAATTCTTCAGAAACTGTTTCACCAACTAGGGACCAAGAATTCAAGCATATGAGCCTATGGGGGGTCATTCTCATTCAAACCACCACACCAGATAAGGAATGGAAAGGTAGAAAAATCTTCCATTCCTTTTATGACTTGTCTGAAGAGTGAAATTGTCAACCATGTAATCAAACTTCTTTGATATTTTCAGTATTGGAGCCAGATTTGGTTTGTCCTTCAGTTTCTTGCAGCCAAAAACTATCCTCATATCACTGGGAGAGTGCATTGATTGATTGTCAACTTGACAGAATCCAAAGTCACCTGGGAGCAGGAGCCTCCAGGCATGCTCGTGAGGGATTATCTAGATTAGCTTAACTGAAGTAGGAAGACTCAGACTAAATAAGAGCAGCAGCATTGTCTGGGCTGGGGCCCCCACAGTGCATAAAAGGGAGGAAACAAGGTAGGTGCAAGCCTTCATCACTCTCTGTTGGACTTCAGAGGCTTCCTCAAAGTGGGCAGACCCTGTGACAACTCCCTATGCACATGATGGACCATACCCTGGAACTGAGCCAAAGGAGACCCTTCCTTCCTCCTGTAGCTTTGGTGAGAGTCTTTTATTGTCACAGCAACAGGAAAAGTAACTCTGACAGACAGCATTGCTCTTTTGGAATAACCAATTTCTGTAAAAGCCTGTGTTGTGCCTCACTGTGGGGAGGACAGTAGAGCTGAGGGGACCTTGAAAGTAGAGCCGAGTTCTTGAAAGAAGCAGGCCAACTTAAAAGAGTTTTAATACGGCAAGATTTTCACCAGGTAATCCTGGTTATAATTTTTTTGTGAACTTGACACAAGCTAGAATTATCTGGAAAGAGGGAACTTCAGCTAAGACAATACTACCATCAGATTGGCCTGTTGCAAATCTGTGGCAAATTTTCTTGATAAATGAGCAGGTGGCCCTGGGTTGTATAAAAAGTAGGCCCAGGGGCTGGAGAGATAGCTAAGAGCACTGACTGCTCTTCCAAAGGACCTGAGTTCACTTCCCAGCAACCACATGGTGGCTCACAACCATCTGTAATGAGATCTGAGGTGACACACCCTCTTCTGGTGTGTCTCAAGATAGCTACAGTGTACTCGTATACATTAAAATAAATAAGAGAGAGAGAGAATGAGAGAGAGAGAGAGATACAGGCTCTCCACTCCATGACTTCCCCAGAGTGAGAGTACCATTGCTTTCTTCATTTCTACAGCATCTGAATCCTTGAAGCCCTCCAAAAGCATTCTTCCAAGTCCCTTGGTGAGGAAGTCATGTTTCTAATGGTGTTCAATCCCACGGTCTCTGGTCTGAGCCACCTGGCTGGCCCTTTCCACAGTATTCTCTCCTTCAAACTAGCCCCCTCTTAGAGGTAAATGGGGATTCCTCTCTTCTTCCCAGGAGGTTGCCCACCCCCAACTCAGTTCCTATCCACAAGCCATGGCCCACCTTTGCTCCCATACAAATACAGTCCAACCCCATAAAAGCATGACAACAACAACAAATGTAGCCACTTTTCTGCATCGGTGAACTTCGGCTAAAATTATATCATATAAGTCACAAAGACTCTGGATTTTTTCAGGAAATAGCAGAACACATCTGTAGAAGTCCCCTGTGGTATCTTGGAAGTCATTCTTATTTCTCTCTTGTGGGTGAAACTTGGCTCATGGTTCTACTGTGTTTTCAGAATCAGTGATTTCAGTCTCCTCTCTAATCATGGGAGAGAATTCATCTGCAGCCAGCTGAGGCCTGCCTCAGGGCATGGGAGAGAGATCTGCAGGGCCAAATGTGGAAAAGACTGCTGAAATGTGCCTGTGAGATGCCTCAGCAGGTGAAGTCAAATGCTACAAAGCCTGATGACATGAGTTCGATTCCTAGAACTCATGGAAGGATGGAAGAGAAAAATTGACTTCACAAAGTTGTCCCTAACCACCCACCTTCATAGCCATACACATCACCCATCCATCTACAATAATAATAAATAGAATTTTAAGGAGAAAAAAGAGAGGACAGAAACAGGTATCCAGCCACCTCTTTGGGTGGGGGGACCATTAAAGTACTCCTTCTCTGGTGTCTACTACCCAAATCCCATTGAAAAACAGAAGCAAACTGCTGGGCATGGTGGCGTAGGTCTTTAATCCCAGCACTTGGGAGGCAGAGGCAGGTGGATTTCTGAGTTCGAGGCCAGCCTGGTCTACAAAGTGAGTTCCAGGACAGCCAAGGCTACACAGAGAACCCCTGTCTCAAAAAAAAAAAAAAAAAAAAAAGAAAGAAAGAAAGGAAGGAAGGAAGGAAGGAAGGAAGGAAGGAAGGAAGGAAGAAAAAGAAAAACAGAAGCAAAAGTGGAGCATAGTGGTTCAGACAGATTTTCAGCTTGACTTTCTTCTATTTCAGAGGCTGAAATTTACAGATTTCTGTCCCCAGGATCCTCTGTAATCAGAGGTTAGGCACACGATCTTTGTTCCACCAATCCATCACACTGTAAGATCTGGATTCCACTCGGAACTATGTGCAGCAGCAGACCTACAAGTGACAGCAGTCTTCTAACAGAAGGGACTGAAACATTCCAGCTGGGACCTCCGAGACTGAGCTTATTCTCTTGTCTAATGTTCTAGGCCAAGGTCAGGGTGCTTTTAGGAAGCCAGTTCACTTGTTGCAGGTGTGCATTCCTTGTTGTGATCCTGGCTATGCTGCCCTGGCTCCAAAGCAGCCACAGCCAGATGTTTGGCCCTCCCTATGGCTCATTAGCCATTTAATATTCTTTAATAAATCTCTTTCTGCTTAAACTATCTCAAGTGAATGCTTTTGTTTGAGAGCAAGAACATTAAGCTATTGGAGAAGGAACTGAAATAATCTCTCAAATTAAAAAAAAAGGATAAAACTAATATATTTGGGGAATATAAAAGTTTTGACCTACAATCCAGCAACCTCCCTTGTGACCATCCCCAATAAGTTACTCCCTAAAAGCAACCACAGCTTAGATTCTTATCCCTGCAGATAAATTTTGTAGGAGAACCTCATATAAATTGAAGATATCAGACATCATATTCTCTTTAATATCCAACTTCTACTTTGAACATTTTTTCCAAGAGATTCATCCATAGGCTTTCCTTTTTGTTGCTGTGTAATATTCTGGTTTGTTTCCATATCTTTATGTCATTTGATACTTGGGATTGTGTCAAGTTTGGGGAGCATTATGAATCACTCTTCTATTCTGGATATCCCCTGGCAACTATACCTATAGGTGGAATAGCTTGCCTTATGTTTTTTGACTTTTTAGTGATTCTTTGCAAGTTTCACGGCTCTCCATTCAAAATTATTTATTTATCGGTCAATTTTGACTTCGCGTTAGTGGCTAAACTAATCTGATTCCTAGCAACAGCAGACAGAGCAAAAGGCCTAAGGAAATATCTCTGTTGGAAAACCCCAGAAAAGTCCCCAACTACCAAAAGGGATCTTTGCTACCAGTGAAAGTGAGTGAGGCCAATTTGAAGTGCGGGTCAGCAGGTTTTCTTTCAAGGATTTGGAGCTCAACAGGCTCAGGGAGAAACCCTTGCAACCTCTAGTTCTTGGCTTTACTGGAGAACAAATGCACCCAAACAAGGACAGTGTTGTCTACGGTCCTACCAAGTCCAAACACAATGACACAGAATGTCATTAGTCATTATTTTCTGCTCCTTTTATTTGCCCAATTTTCAGCTTTCAATTATGATACGTTCAACCAGAACCTTATAGAAATGGTCTCCTACTAAAGAAGAGAAGACCCCAGTTCATTCAAGAAAGTCCTAACATTGGATGGGCCTGGGTGTCATTCCTTATCAGGAGTGGAGCAAAGCTGATTAAACACTGATTAAACTCCTCTTTGGGTTTTTTGTTTGTTTGTTTTAGTGTGTGTATATGTGTGGGTGAGAATACAATAGCATACATGTGTAGGTTTGAGGATAACTTTCAGAAATCTGTTTTCTCCTTCCATCATATGGGTTCCAGGGATCAAGCTGGGGTCACCAAGTACCTTTTCCTATTAAGACATCTTGCTCTCCCTTGATTACATTTTTCAAGGCAAAGTTTTCTCAACTGGGAAATAGGAATAATATTGACACCTACTTCAAAATATCAGTTCCATGAAGTGATAGCCCAGCTCTGGGATCTATTTAACTGTTAATGCAGGTGTTGGTTTATTTTTGACATCAACACTATTGTTAAGAACCTTGGTGATCCTGAGCAAATAGTACTGACACCGACCATCCACCTCCTACCTATCCAGTTCTACCTCACCTGGTCACGTGATTATCTTCATCTCCACCATTCCCATTCCTTGTTCAACTCAGTTGGAAGCTAAATACTTGGTCATCTATGGTTCTGATGAACATGGTCTAGCTTGCTTTCTCAACTCAGAATCTCATCTGGAACACTTTCAAGATCAGGGTCCCAATCTGCTTGCAGTAGCTGGTGTACATGCTATGGGTTAGGATAGGACTCAAACAATTCAATACAATAGTCCCCCAAACCCTACTCAACCAGAAGAATATCTACAGACAGACACAATACATAAGTCATAAGGATATCAGAAATAGATTGGGGTTTTCTCTCTACAAAGACTAAGATAGCAAAAACTCACTCAACATCTTACTGGATGTTGTAATGATTTTTTTCATGAGGAGTTAGAAACAAATGTCTATTTACCCTAGATCGACATGATCCCGGGATGACCAAAGAAACAATTCCACATAAGTTTAGCTTAGTAAGCCAATGAGTTTATTCAGGTTACTTATGGCAACATGGGTGAGGGGTTATTTATAGGAGCTTCAATGAGTCAGCCAACTGAATCACCAAAGTGCCCACCACCTCAGCATGGGTAATGGCTCATGAAAACTCCATCCTTAGAGCATTCTGCCAAACTGGGAAGGCAGCTCCCACTGAAGAGTCTCCTCTCTCAAGGTAATTTCTTATTGCTTATTTAACCAAAGGAAAGATACATCTCTTGAAGGTTCTTGTAACTTTCTTGTGAAGTTGGGGGCAGGGGGGATCACCATACCTTCCTTCCAGGGATCATGAAGAAATAGCTATACAATGCTGGTTGTGATGAAACATACCTAAAATCTTAGAACTTGGGAGGCCAAGGAAGGGTTATTTTGAGTTTAAAATCAAGACCCATCTCTTTCAAAAACAGGACAACAAAAGGAAACAAAATGAAACTGTATTCACTTCCCACATAATGTATTGCAAAAGTATACTCAGATGGGCTCATCTCACTCTGATCATTTTTCTCCTTTCTCATCCTAATGTGTAAGTGATATAAGATGGTATATCCATCTCTTCTGATTTAACAAGATGCTGGATGCTGAGTAACCAATAATGAAGAGAGGTTTATTAAACTAACAATATGAAGGTCAACAAGCATGAGACCAGTTCCTTCTGGACTGGGGGGGGGGTCCCCTTAACTCTATCACCTAGTGGCAGATAGCCTCATAAGAGGGTTATGGAAAACAGATTTTTTAATAAAGAGATAGGAATCCAGGAAAAAGCAGTTACTTGTCTTGCTTTGTATAGCAACCTTCTCCAGAGGACTGACTAGGTTCCCCTGAGAACTAAACTCTTTCCTTTTGAGAACAATGACTTGGCCCCTGTAACCTTCCTTACTTTTCACTAAGTCCCACTCCTTAAAAGCTCCATCACCTCCCATATTGCTTCCCTGGGGATCAAGCTTCCAGCATGTATAACTTGGGGCATGTGCTCCAACCAAATATGAACTTCCCTGGACCCATTCCTCAACTCTTAATAATTGTCAATGATGATCAATGTTTTGAAGTCTCACTGACTTCTGTTCCTATACAATTCTAAAGCAAAGCCCAGACATCAACTCACTTCCTCCATAAGGATTTCGATATAATTCTAGAAAGAATACTCTACTTAATATAGCCACAATACTGTTTTCACACCACCATATTAACCATCAACCAACAAACATATCATGTTCAAAAATCAAGCCCCATTAAACTATCATAAAAATGCTTATGACACAGACATATTTGGACCCACAGCCAAGTAAACTTGGGATTGTCTCTTCATATGGACAGCTGTTATTCTTTCTTGTTTTTCTGGCCATCTATCTCTCTTGGGGTGATGGCATCCTAGTTTAAAATTCCTACCCCAAATGTGCACATGTTCACTTTGCTGAGACCACTTTAAACAGTATGATGATGGGATAGAAGGAGGAGGCTGGGCTTAGCTGTCCTAATTGTAACCCATCAGACAGCTATGTGTTAGGGTTCAAACTGTCAACATATCATAAATGTCTCAGACATATCCACAGCAGGTGAGGGTGGGCTGGGACCAGTTTGGTTTGATTTGGTTAGGGTTTTGTTTTTGGTTTTGGTTTTGTTTTTGTTGTTTGTTGTTTGTTTTTGTTTTTTGTCCAAGACAGGTTTTCTAGTCCTGGCTGTCCTGGACCTCACTCTGTAGATCAGGCTGGCCTCAAACTCACAGAGATCTGTCTGCTTCTGCCTCCCCAGTGCTGGAATTAAAGGCATATGCCACCACTGCCCAACTCATGACTAGTTATTTTTTATAGCAACCTCTAGGGACTAGTGTGTGTTTGGGATCTCTCCGATTTGTGAATTCACCATGCACTGTGCTACCACAGAGAAAGCTAAGAACAGAAGGTTCTGGAATGTACTCTAAGCCTCCAACTGACTTTTCCGATGCAATCAACCTTCCCCTTTCCCACGACTTTGACTTTGCCCAGAGTCCCCAGGTCAGCAGGCTCTCTCAAAGGCCCTTTGTGCCTAGGTTTGTATACTGGTCAGCCAAAGCTACTCCAAAGGCCTCCCAAGTTCAGAAACATCCCTTAGATAGGAAAGGTGCTCAGGAAGAAATTAGGGGGTCTCCGATGCTTCAGCACCCCAGGTGCCATAGTGAAAGCCGAGTTTCTGAATCCATCAACACATTCTCTCTAGTTACTATGAAGTCTCTTAATTGCTGCTTTTATTTTTTTTAAGATGGCCATACTCCTGCACAGGTATGTCTAAATTTCTTCCTATCGCTTCTCATTCTTTTATCTCTGATGCTTCAAATCTGCATTTAAAAAACAAAATCTCTTAGTTGGGCCAGCAAGATGGCTCAGCAGGTAAAAGTGTGTGTTGCCAAACCTCATGGCCTATGTTCATCCCGCGGGACCAACGTGGTGGGAGAAGAGACCTGACTCTTACAAGGTGTCCTCTGACCACCACGTGTGTGCCATAGGACTTGAGGGCATACACAGAAATTTAAAGCTCTAAAGAAACTGCAACTCAGCTTCATATGGACTCACCCTGAAATTCTTCGCCACAGCAAAATCAAGAATCAGGTTGCACCTGAGTGGAGGCCCCTATAGACTCAAAGGCACAGGCTCTCTGGGTTATAAACAGTATCATGGAGCAGGGTTGCCATCCCATGTTGCCACAGACAATGGAAGTGTGTTTCAAGAAACTAGGTCCCCTTTGGGTTCTGAAACCTTTTGGAAATACATACACCAGATAAATCTATTGCTACTCAAAATGTGGTCCGAGGACAGACAGCACTGGCATGCTGGCTGCAAGCGGGAACCTCAGGCCACACCCTCAACACAGAAGCACACTAAACCAGAATGTGCCTGTTAACAAGACCCCTGGGGATTTCTGGGCATGTCAGTGTCTGAGAAGCGTGGGAGCCAGGCCAAATTTCTGAGCAAAGGGGTTGCTTGGCTCCATGTCCATGCAAGGAAAACTCACTTCTGCGCTTCTTCACGCTGCGAAGGCAGGGCCAGGCACAACTGGCCACCTCCTAATCATGACTAATGGGTCTCAGAATGGAAAATGAGGCTCTTCTCTGCCTGTGCCCCAGGGCATAGAGCCCAGCCCCCACCCCTCACCCCGCCTCCCGACACCCAACAGCCCCCTCGGAGATCTCTGTTCATGGAGAACTTGCTTTTAAATGAGAGTCAATGGACCAGGTCGCGAATCTGTCAGACGCAGGAATTTCTGGTGCTCGTGACTGTTGTAATTAAAATCATCCGAGTTGACTAAATTGGCCGAAAAGGAAGCAGGCCCACATGACTGCCGTTCAAAGGGGAGCAAAATAGCTCCTAATTTGTTAATTAAAATTATGAATGCGCTCCACGCAGAATGGCTGTGCGTTAAATTCTATTCAGATTCCATTAGAAAACAAATAAGCTCTGGGTCCTGATTAGAGGACCCCAGTTACCCCAAATCTGTATGGATTTCGTGGGGGCTTTTTTCAGAGAACAAATTTAGAGCTTGCAAAGACCTTGCCGAGAAGTCAAATTCCTGGGGAGATTTCTCTGTAAATCAATCTGGTAATTAGAAAAACAGGCCAATAGATTAGATCCGCTCTCTGTTTCTATTTCTTCGTCAGGCTGATGAGCTTGCTTCAAAGAACGCATGTTGCCAGAGCCCTGGGTGACATTGTTCCTCCCTACTCGGAATTCAGTGCTGAGGAAACTAGTGCCTTCCACTCAGGAGGGAGGGGAAGGATAGGCAAAAAGAAGAAGGGAAGATAGAAGAGAGGCAAAAAAGAAAAGGGAGAAGAGGGAGGGGAGGAGGGGCCAAGCTGATTGCAGTGAAGGGGAGACGGAAGCCACTTCGATTTCTGCTTGGTCCGTCCATCATCAGCCACTACTTTTTCATGTAACTGTCTCAGTTGGGTTTTCTATTGCTGTGATAAAACACCGACCAAAAGCAACTTGAGAAGGAACGGGTTTATTTCTACACCATGATCCATCATCAAAGGAAATCAGGGCAGGAACCTGGAGTCAAGAACTGGTACTGAGGCCATGAAGGGATGCTGCTTACTGGCTTGCTCCCATGGCTTGCTAAGCCTGCTCTCTTATAGAAGCCAAGCCCCGGGGTGGCCCTGGCCAGAGGACGCTGGATCTTTCACACAACCATTGGGCCACAGCACCCCTACAGGCCCCTGGCCAGAGGAAGCTGGATCTTTCACACCAACCATTGGGCCACAGCACCCCTACAGGCTTGCCCACAGGACAATCTATTAGGGGATATTCTCTCAACTGAGGTTCCTCTTCCAAAATGACTCTAGTTTGGGTCAAGTTGTCATAAGATTAACCAGAAGGGTTATTGAAATGAGGTCTTATGAAGCAGCCCAGGCTAGCCTCAAATTCTTTATATAGCCAAGGATGACCTTAAACTTCTGATCCTCTTACCTCTACCTCCTGAGTGCTGGGATTACAGGCATGTACAACTATGTCTCATTTATGTGGTGCTAGGGATCCAACCCAGGACTTCATGCATGCTAGGCAGTTACTCTACCATCTGAGCTACATCTCAAGTCTCTTCCATCAATTAGAATTCCTGCTATTGCACCACTAAACAATTGAGCCTCAGTTTCTTTCTGAGGGAATAAAGGTCAGGCTGTAGCTCTCCAGCAGCCTTGCCAGCCCTGAGGTTCTGCAGCTGCTCAGGACCTCAAGTACCTCACTCAAGTTCTCTACCACAGCCCACTCAGTGGCCGTTTTTAGGTTCATGATAGCCTGAGGCCAGCTTGGAAAGCCTCTCTCAAGAGAAACCAAATTTATCTCAGCCTCCATCCAGCTTCACCTTCCCCAAGTCCCTCTGGGGTTTCTAGCAAACCAGAGTCCCTGTTCCCTGTTCTCCTTCCATAGTGTCTGCTCATCTCTCAAGCTGGGGACAGGATAGGAGCAGTGAGTCTTGGCAGAACAATTGGCCTGGCCATGGCAGTCCACCAAAGGCTTCTACCATGGTGCTACTTACCACACTTGGCAAGGAGAGAAACTGCCATAGCCCTTTGGTCTCACTCCCCTCGGATGGACCTGTCCTGGGGGATGCTGTCCAACCGAGCCAGGTCACACCCAGGGCAGCAGTACCAAGCCGGGGCAGAGCAAGGGCAGCAGTAGCAGCTTCAGAGCAGCAGGCAGCATCTGCAGGGAGTATTCTTCTAAAGCAGCTGCCCAGGCCATGTCAGGATGTATTTATTTTACAGACTCTGGGCCTGTGTCCTTTCAAGGTGTGCAAGCTGTGGCTTTGTCCGTGTTTGAATGAATAATTATGTTAACACCATTTTAAATGGGTCATCAGAAAAGGAGCTGTCTCTGTCTGCTCTTTTCCACCAGCCTTGATGCTGAGGAGCACCAGGGTCAAAGGCACACACTTGGAGGCGAGCCACCGGGTTCAAACTGCAGCTCTAACCATTTTCCATTGAGATGACGCCACCCCCACCAAGTACTTACTGGAGCCAAGGCTGCCACTGCCTGCTGCGTGCACTTGCACTTGTTGGCTATTCCTTTGTAAGCTGCCAAGTTCTTACTGGAAGAACCTGCTGGAAACCCTCGGGCTCTCTCACTCAAGTCGTGGGAGCAACCTCTACTTTACACTGGTTAGAAAAGGGGTGGAGGGGGGACAGATTTCAGTCTGAGGAGCATTCCAGCCAACTGGGGCTCCTTTAAAATGGGGGTAGGAAAGCCTGATGTGTATTCCCTCTTCTTTCCCATCATGTCCCAGTAAGAGTAAGTTCCAGTTGCCTGCAAGAATGACCTACTTTCTCTCCCTTCTCCATTCCTTCCTGCCCCCACTTCCTACTGGCATTTCTCTGAGGCCAACATTTTTCATTTTACCATGTGCACTCAGGTCCTGATGCAGACTATGGGTTTCTGCAGAAACCCAACCTAAGTCTATTTCCAATTGATGTAACTACCCATGCAGCTATCTTGTCCTTTGCCTATAGGAATAGAAATGAGGGCTGAATGGAAGGGAGCCCCCAGCATGTGGCTCGGCACCTGATACACACTGCTTTGGAGCTGCTGAGATGGCTCAATGGGTAGAAAGAAGTGCTTACTCCAGAAGCCTGAAAAACCAGAGTTTGATGCCTGGATCCCATTTTTCAAACCAAATGTGGAGGTGCACAACTATAATCCCAGAAGTCCTACAGCAAGGCAAGAGGTGGAGGCTGCAGAGTCTGTTACAAGTTCAGGGCCAGCTAGTCTGTAGTAGGAAGCACGAACAACTCTACCTCCGTAAAGTGGAAGGTGAAAGCCAACCCTTGACAGCTGTCGGCTGACATGCACATCTCCCGTCCCCCAGCCAATTAACTAGTTGATAACTTTGCAAAAATCTCATTAGTACACATAAAAAATAGAAGACATGGGTTGGAAGGATGGCTCCGTGGTTAAGAACACTCACTGGTTGCTCTTCCAGAGGACCCGGGTTCAAGTCCCAATGCCCACATGGCTGCTCACACCTGTCTGTAACTTCTATCCCATGGAATCCAATGCAGACAGATATGCAAGAAAAACATCAATGCACATAAAAATAAAAAAGAATTAAAGAATTATCAGGGAAAAAATTTAATGTAGAAGACATTGTTCTATTTTCAAAACCCTCCTGGTAGAGTCCTTCCAATATGCTTCATGGCTCTTCTTCGCTATTCATTTGTTTAAAATTCACTCATAAAATGGGGAAAAGATTTTAGGTGACTTCAAAAATCTTCTAAGTCCAATCTCTCCTAGTGGCTTGGCCTTTGGGGAAGAGCATGTCTAGACGCCATGCTTTTTCCTCTGAAGGGGAATGTGATGGTCCCCGCTCATCGACACAGGCATACCCCCCCCACACACACACACATACACATACACTCGTGTCGATGAGCAGGGACCATCACATCCCCCTTCCTCCCTGGACAACCACACACTGGAAACACATAGAAACAAAATCCTCAAGGGCACTGCTAACTTATATAGAGTCTCATTGGCCTTCTCGAACTTTCCCTGCAAACTTAGCAAATGACACAGCCCAAGCAAGCTTTCCTGTGTGTACAATGAATTCCCCTCCTTCACTCAGAGCCTCTTCTCCTAACCCTTAGCCTTTGTGGGTGAGGCAGGCCATCAAGCCCGGTGGAACTAGAAGGTCGCTCATTCTCATTCACCCTCTCAGTAACACCTCTTGTCATCCAACAAACCACCCAACATTGAGAAATTGTTTCTCTCAGGGTCTTATGGGCTGACTTGACAGCTGGGGTCACACCCACAGAGGAAATCAGTAGAGGTCTAATTATGGCTAGAATAGCCATGGTGACTTCACTCAGAGTCACACTAGATGTCAGTGTTGCTGACTCTGAACGCAGGGGTTGTTGTTCTCTTTCATGTGAGTCCTCTACATGGTTAGCCTGGGCTCGTGGGACAGCAGGGCAACTACATAGCAAATGGAGCACCTCTAGAGGAAAAACTCCAGTGTGCTCCATTTTTCCACCACGTACTGTTTTTCCCATGGCAGGCAATGTGCACCAACCTGCAGAATCAGAGACTACGAGACTGCATAAGGAGTTTCTGAGAATTGTATTTCACTGAAGGCACCAAGGTAACAGGCTAGCCCAAAGGCCCAGCTTCCCAAGACCTCCTCAGTCAGTCAGTCACACAACATCAACATCCTGAGAAATGTAATTCAAGAAACTAAAGCCATTCCATCACCATCTCCCCACATATCCTTTCCTAGGGAGGCTGACCATCCAGCATCACACACCAGATGAAGAAGCTTCGAAGGGACCAAACACCAACTCCAAAGACCTCAAGAGGGTGAGGTGATTGGTTCATACCACTTACAAGCTTAGGGATAGTTGATTTCAGAAATAGTTTACTCAGAGGGGAGGGGACAGATGTGACCTTGTTAAGGTCCATCCTTTCTCTCATCTCTCTTTCACTTGCTGGCTCTCCTTTCCCGTGTTGGTGCCCATTGTCAGGAAGGCTTCTCTGAAGATAATCCCAGTGACAGTTGGACACTCCATCCCTGAGACAAAAATAGAGCTTCAGCATGGGAGGCAGAGGCAGGCACAGCTCTGTGTGGTCCGGGCCAGCCTAGTCTACAAAGCAAGTTCCAGGACAGTTTGGCCCATACAGAGAAACCCTGTCTTGAAAAAAAGTAAGTAAGTAAGTAAATAAATAAATAAATAAATAAATAAAATTTAAAAATGCATCCTTGTTCAAGAAGCTCATCCAATCACCATCCTAGAAATAGTGCCCACTGGCAGGCTTCTGTCAAGTGCCAGTCCTGTGAACAAGTCACTGGGTTTGGGCTCTACTGATGCTTCAAATCCTGTGATTTCCCCAGCACTGAGTATATGGACATCCATCCAAAGCATCTCATGGCCTGAAATGGATGGGAATGCATTTCTCCGTGATAATTGAGATGTTATTACTAGATAAAGAGAAGAACAAAACATAAGCTTCTACTAGGGTCTTAAAATGAATAGCATTGTGACAAGGCTCCTCTTCCTGGTCTCTCTGCTCCTTGTTTGTGCTCCCACCTGCGGCATGCTTCTGACCCTTTCTGTGTTCTTCTTACAGAGGATCATTTAAGAAGCAAAGCTCAAATTAGGAAATTTTCCATTTGCCAATAACCCATACTCTAAATTCAATGGTAAAGAAGATAAACAAGCATTTAGAATAAATAGTGCCCAATTGTTTTGCTGTAGTCATAATTACCTTTATTGTTGGGTGATTTCAAATGTGTTATCCAGTCATTTTTCAGATCTCCCATTAACAAGAATTAATTCTCCTCAGGGTTGGAGAGATGGGTCAGTCTGTAAGATGCTTGCCTTGCGAGCATGAACGCCCCCATTCAATTTCCCAAAGCCACGTTTTAAAAGAAAATTTAAGTGTGGTGTCACACTGTTGTAATGTTAGAGCTGGGGAGGAGACTGGTGGAGCCCTGGGCTTTGCTGACTGGCCAGCTTACCCACATCAGGGAGCTCCAAGCCAAAAACAAAAAAACAAGGGGCACAGTTTCTGAGAAATGACACCCAAGATCATCAGAAACCCTTCCTCCATTCATGCGTGTATACACCCAGCACACATCTGTATGTGCATTTGCACACCCACCCACAGAGAATTAATTCTCCTCAGCATATCTTTCTAATGACAGAGAATAGAATTTAACTACATGAAAGGATGATTGCTAAAAATTAGGGGCATTTCCTGATGGCTTCCATGGACTTTGTGGCCATAGTTCCAAGAACTGTTGTCTCAAATCAAGCAGAATTGGAGTGCATTTGACCTCAGTGACCAGTCCCTGAGTGTCAAGGACACCGTGACCTCTTCTAACTGGTGATCAACAACATCCTGATCCCTTGGAACAGGATGAAAAATAAAGAAAAAGTAAAGAAGGTGTGAGTTTATTACAAAGTCACAAAAGATCGTAGATGCTGTTAGCAGAGACATTCCAACCAAAGAGTCCACCTAGAAAAATCTAGAAATAGAGTGGTCCTTCTGAGTGGATGTTCATTGGGCTGAAATGGCCATGAAATAAGAGTCATTAGACATTAGCCTTTCCAGAAAAATTTTAGAGTCTCTATCTCAGACTCCCCTGAAAACACTGAAGGCCTAGCACCACATCCATAGCCTGTATCAGCCTGTCCTTCACCATAAGGGACCCGGGGGGGGCACATACTAGCCCCATTTCAAGTGCCACCACAGGCACCTATCCTGAGAGAAAGGAAACAAGATACATAGCAGAACCAGCACTGGAGACTGCATTCCTAAATGCCATGAATGCTGTGCCATCTCCTGCCATGTTTGAACTTTGGAGAAACAAAGTAGTGCTATGCCGTGGGCTTTCACCCTTCTTCATTTAGAGAAGGGCAAGGGACTCACTTAGGCTCCCTTTGGAAGTATGAGTCACCACTGAGGCATGCCATCCCACCAAGCAATATGAAATAGGCCTTCTGTGTGTAAGGATGAAAATGGAGAGCTGCCAGACCCACGTGGGCCTCCTTAAAGCCAGCATGAAAGGGGGGTTTGTGAGTTAAAGGTCTGGGCCCAGTTGCAGATAATCAAAGTCTGTTGCCTGACAGGGTAATGGCAGTCCTTTGGGGTTATGGGCACAAAGGATGGGTGGCTGGATCCCTAGGAGCCACAGGGGGCAGGAGGAACAGCTAGGAGAGAACTCCAGGCCACAGAGTGGTGGAGGGGCTTCTTTGCTGTAGAAGTGGTTTGGTGAGCCAGTAAATGGTCTGTGGATGTGGAGAGCAGGCACTGTGCAATTCCCTGGAGCAGCAGCTGCCTTCCTATGGACTATTCTGAGGATCTGCACACAGTACCCTCACACCACCACAGCTGGATCCCACCCAGTCCTGTGTACTATATGGCCCACAAGGAGCTGAACTTTCTAGTGTCCCTGGAAGCCCTAGACTGGTTCCTCTCCCACCCCAGGGCCAGAAGTCCCACTCCTTCCCTTGCCTTACCCTGCTTCCAGCAAATCTGGCTTCCTGGATTTGGTGGGCTTGTCCACCCCCACTCCAACAAAAAGTTCTCTTGGCAGTTTCCCCCGACAATCTTTTAATGGGATAAGGCTTTTTATTTCACAGTATAGAGATGATGTTTGAATTGCAAATAACCCCAGGGGAGGCAACTCCTTTATCTGAATTCACACCGAGGTATAAAGGACAATGAAAAAAAAAGAGAATAGTCTAAAGAAAAAAAGGAATGGGCACTGGTATGTATTAAAGAGTTTATAATTTTGTGAAGGCTTGGCCCTGATTAATACTTATAGGCATGCTTTAACTCATGGTTCTCAATGCTTGCTAAACCCTACAGTTCTCTGGAGAGTGTAAAATAATAGTGGGTCCTGGGCCGTAGCCAAGACAGGTTCAGTCAGGGGCTCTGGGACTTTATACATGAGAACTGGTAGAGTTGTAAATTCTATTCTAGAGGACAAACCGGGTTCATGTATTAGTCAGTTCTTGCTGCGATACTCCTGAGTAATAAACAAACCTTCAACTCTCAGTAGCCTCCAACAGGAAACATTTGGCTTTCTCACACACAGATCGGCAGGTCGGCTGCAATTTAGCTGATTTCAGCCAAGCTCAGTTGGACTCAGCTCTAAACTGTAAATGTGGTTCAGATCCACGAAACACATCTTATCCAGACAACTGTACAAGGCAAGTGCTGCATGGGGTGATAGGTGGAGCATAGGAGGTCCAGTCAGATCATGCAAAGCACATAGAAACACTCCACTCACACCACACATACATTCCATTGGCTTCAGAGAGTCTTGCAGTCAAGTCAGCATGGACAGGGTAATAAATATATCTGTCACTGTGGAGAAAAAAACAACCAGTAACATGGTGTCCTCGTTCTTTTTCTGTTGCTGTGACAACACACTGACCAAAACCAAGTTGGGGCATGAAAGAATTTATTTGGCTTAGCACTGTCCATCACTGAGGGAAGTCAGGGCAGGGGCAGAAATAGGAACTTGGAGGTAGGAACTGAAACAGAGGAAAACTGAGGCTGCTTTCTTATAGAATCCAGGACCACCTGCCTAGGGATGGTACCACCCACAATGAACTGGGCCCTCCCACATCAATTAAGAAAATCTCCACCCAGACATACCTATTAGGCCAACCTGATGGAGGTAGGCATTTTCCCAATTGATGTTCTTTCTTCCCAGTTGACCCTAGCCTATGCCAAGTTGAAAAACAAACAAACAAACAAAAGAACAAACATTAAAACCTTACCAGCACCCATGGCAGAAAGCTATGGGTGTTTCTATCATTCTCTCAGATAGGAAGCCAGAAACAATAATCTGATCTGTCAAAGTTGAGAACTGTTATCTTGTAGCCTAAGGGTTGATTATTCTTTCAAATGATGTTAATAAAGGATGGTGTCGTTTATGGGGTTCAGGTTCCCTACTTAGCTACACAGGCATTAATGGCTTTCATGTCAAGTTATCCTAAGTATTAAATGGGGGTGGTAATTCCTCACCAGCCTATCTTAACGAACTGTGGAATAGAACTGCATGTGTGGTATGCATGGTGCCTTCTGCCTAGACTCAGTCAGAACAATCATTGCAGTATGTAACAAAGTTGAATGAAGTCCAAGGACAGCTGGGTATAATTGTACACATCTGTAATCTTAGTACTCAAGAGGTAGAGGCAAGTAGGATCATGAGTTCAAGGCCGGTCTGGGCTTTGTAAAGAGACTCTGTTTCAAAATATAAAATAAAACAAAAGCCCAAGGTCTGAGGATAGAGCTCATTGGTAGAGTTGCTGGGCATGGCTAATACATACAAGTCTCTAGGTTTGGAGAGAGAGAGAGAGAGAGAGAGAGAGAGAGAGAGAGAGAGAGAGAGAGAGAGAGAGAGAGAGAGCAGAGTTACAAATAATACTGTGGGTACTTTTCTGTGTGTCATTGGAAATTACTGAAGGGAAGCAGAGATGCTTCACAGACCCAAGGCAGTGCCATGAGCCATCATGTCCCATCTGGGAAAACCTAGAAACCCATTATGGGTCCTCACTTTTCCATCCAGAGACCATGACCTGAAACGGATAATTCTTTTTTTTTAAAAGATTTATTTTTAAACTCTCTCTCTCTCTCTCTCTCTCTCTCTCTCTCTCTCTCTCTCTGTGTGTGTGTGTGTGTGTGTGTGTGTATGTTGATGTGTGCTGGTTTCCATACATTGAACCCCCTGGAGCTAGTGTTACGGGCAGTTGTAAGCCATCCAATGCTTAGAATTAAACTTGGGCCCTCCTGAAAAGCAATAGGCACTCTGAATCACTGAGCCACCTCTTTGACTCCAAGCAGCAGATTCTTAAGAACCATAGCATCTGCATCACCTCTGAGGTCCCCTTGCCATCTCCTAGCTGCTGGTGACATTGCAAAGAAGAGTTGCTTTCACCCAGTGACAGCCACACCCACTGGCAGCAAACTTCTAATGCAGAGCCCTGCTGGAGTCCAAGGCCCTGTCTGGAGCAATCTGTCCACCCAGTCTCATGCGCTCACCTCACAGTAGTGAATCCTATACTCCCCCTCTGGTTAATTTCCAATCAGTCTTCCTGGCACTCCTGCCACGCCCCTCCTCCCCCCCCCCCCAGCTTTGGACAAAGCAAGAGGCATTGCCACCAGTTCTCAGCCACAGACCACAGGTCATTGGCATGTGTAGTAGACAACTATGTCACATTCGATGTTATATTCAGTCAAGAAAAGGTCTTCTCTGTTACACTGACTGCAGCTGCAACTCAAGGTGGGGTCCCCAGAATGCCCCCTCCCTGCTGTTTGTGCTGTGAGTGCATGTGCACGTGTGTATTTGTGTGGCTGGAGTGAATAAATGTTTAAATCAGTGTGTCAGTTATAATTAGAGCAGCTCTCCCTTCTTCATTGCAGAACGGTTCCTTCATGCTTAACGCCTGGAATGTCATTTTCCACTGTGAAATCCTTATTCTTCAAGGCCTAGTGCCAAAGTCGGCTTCTGATGCACTTCCCCCACTCACTTGCATCCCCATCCCCCATCAGAGAAGCTGCCTTTCTCTCAGCTGACCAGGCCACTTAGAGGCAGCTTTGTGAATGGTACTCACTACCCTTAGCATCTGTCCCCCATTTCCTCTATGTCCTTGGAGGCAAGGACGGTGCCCTGTTCTTCCCCTTCTGTATTGGTCACAGGGTGTGATTAATCCCAGATGAATGAATGAAAAATGAGGCTGGAAGAAAAGCAGTGAATTGTAGCCAGCAAAGGCATCCTAACAGCATGGGGTAGGGGACTTGCTTGCCTGAATTTTCCTGAAGCCCTAAGACTCACAGCATGCAGAAAGGAAACAAATGCCCCCCCTTCTTTCCCATCATTCCCACATGAAGGCTCTGCACTGCTAGTGGTACAGGCTATCTGGCTTTACTAGGACTCCAGAAAGCACCGGAGAACAACCATCCCCACCACACCCCACCATGAAGAAGGAGCACCTCCAAACCTTCAACCCTGCCCCCTCACTCTTCCTAGTCTGGTTGCCTCCAAGGCCAGTGACAGTGTGTTTGGGATGTGGCCACCTTAGATTGATGTGTTATTGGAAATGATCAAGTTAGGACACACTGATATGTCTCTGGGGCTGGTGACATGGAGAAAGCCACCGATTTTCACTTGAAATAGATCCAAGCCCTAAGGTGCACCTTACCAAGAGTGCTTCCCCCTTCTGACTGTAGTCCACTTGCAGCCTCCTCACATTCTTGTGAGGGCCTCAAAAAATGACACTAAGTCAGGGGGAGCAAGGGAGGGCCAGATTGTTCCAAATTCTTTCTTCAAAGTATGCCTCCTGACCTCGAAGGGGCTTTGAAACAGCGAAACAGTGTTTGGAAACCTTATTTTTTGAAATGCCCTCCCTAGTTCTCCCTCACCCAGAAAATGGAAGAACCACACATTCCTATCCTAAACTTCAGCGAGCCACTGTGAAAGGGCCACCCCGCCCCTTAGCACGACATGCAGCAAGCTGGAGAAACGTTCCTCCCTACCCCTCTTTACTATACAAAGCTCTGCTCCACACACACCCTCAGGAGGGGTGGGGCACCGGGTTCTGGGCCTGCATTCCCCAGGGGAGAAATAATTGGCCTGTCTATAGAGCATCAGGATTCAAATAAAGCTTTAAAAACCCACGCAGCCCTGCAAATTCTATAACTGTGGATTCACAGATGATGGTCCAACACACACACACACACACACACACACACACACACACACACACACACACATTGTGTAGCTCTGAAGAAGGTTCTCTCTCTCTCTCTCTCTCTCTCTCTCTCTCTCTCTCTCTCTCTCTCTCTTTGTTCCACAGATCCACCTGACTCAAATAAGCCCAATCTCATTTGAACTGGAGGCAATCAGAGTGGAAAAGACCCTGTTCCTGTTGGTGGAGATCCAAACTGTCACCATTTGGCATCCCGACACTCTCCGATGTCCCCATCAGCTGTTCAGGGTCAGCCAGGGGGAGGGGGACTCTTCCAGCCAACACATTGGAGATTTCATTAATGAGCAAAGCCTCCCGGATGAGCGACCTCACGTAGGCCACCCCACCCCAGCTCTCTCACCTCCCCCCTCCCCACTGCTACACAAACAGGCTCCCAGCGACTAGATTGGATTCAGATCTTGTAGATGAAGAAATTCAGATACGACAGCCGCGCCTCGCCAGACCCCAAGCGAGGGCCGAGCCCCGCACGGCAGCTGGGCTGCCTCGGTAATAACCACTCGTAATATCTGACAGAACCCACGCTGGTCATATCCGATCCTGCCACATGAAAAGAAGCATTACGCCGGCCTCTCGGGGGCCGGGGCTAGGGGAGAGCTGCGGCACAAATCAGAAACGTTTGCCACGAAGCCGCTATTCAAGGGCTGGAAAATCAACAGGGGCTGCTTTCCTAACATCCTGGGAGATGCTATTATCCTCCCGGCAGCGCAGCTCACAGAACGCAGCGAGGCCGGCTTAACCCGAATTCGCTGAGAGGTTGGCATTTCTGAGCTCAGAGGCCTTGGATGGGTGGGAACAAAAGCCCACACTGGTTGTGGGAGAGAGCCACAGGACTCCACAGCAGTAACATTCAAAATATTTAACAACTGGGACAGCCTGGACTGCGGCCATTCAATAGGAGCCGAGACTTGGGATTTTCCAGTTGTGTCAGGCAGACCAGTTGGAGGACATAGGTACCTGGGGGCAAAGATGGAGGAGTATTTCAACATTGCAGATACTGGTAGGATTAGTGATCCAAATCCCAGTCCCAAAACCCTTCCTGAACTAGGCTCCATACCCCTGCTGGCTCACAATACCTCATTCTTTGGTGTGTAGGACAGCCACAAGTTGGCTACCTGTCCCAAGCCAAAAGCTTCTGACAGAGGCCCATGTCTTGGCGGAGACTGGCTTAGATGGCCCGGTTTTCTAAGACCCATGGCTCACAAAACCGAGACTCCTGGTGTTGAGTGCCCCTCCATTCTCGTGCTGTCCACCCATCTTTACCTTTATTGCTATAGCATCATCGCAGCCAAAAAGAAAAGGCTACGTCACCCCCCCACCACTCCAGCCTCATGCTAATAGTCCTGTCTTCCATCTAGCTTAGCCTCATGAAGTCACAAGGAGCCATCACCACCAGGAGACATGAGATCCCAAGGCCTTGCTCTTTTGGTACAAAGCTACTTAACCCATCTCAACAAGGTTTGGTGACCTCCACACATCGGTCACTTTTGTTTTAAACCATCACATTTGGAGATTGTAAATTGCTATGCGCAAAGACATAAGTCACATTACCTGGAATTGTGTGGACTGAAATAGAAATACAGTGGACTTCATGCCTGTGTCATATTTTCCTACTGAATAATCAGACTGGCAAGACTCCTCTCTGCCTCAGTTTACTCATCAAGGACATGGGATGGATGTGCATCCTGCCTATATCTCAGGGTTGGGGGGGAAGACCAAAGGCCATAGATGATAGTGTCCTCCCTAGTCTGTAAAAGCAACACTCCAAATGAGCCTATAAGTAGCCCCATCCCCTTTCATGGTTAAAATACCCTCACTGTCAAGTCTGCCTCCAAAACAGCCTTCTGTGCTCTCGAGGCGGGAGGCGGGAGGCGGGGGGCGGGGGGCGGGGGGCGGGGGCAGGGGGCAGGGGGCACGGAGGGAGGCATACTCTTGCCCAGCATTGCCAGAGTGCAATGTTCTGAAGCCCAAACCATCATCCCTAGCACTTGTTTGGGCAAGGACCCACCACTGCAAGACAACCTCGTCACCTCAGCATTTCTATAAAAAGATTGCTCAGGCTTTAGAGCCTGGCTGACAGACAAGGCTGGGAGTGTGTGTGTGTGTGTGTGTGTGTGTGTGTGTGTACATGCACATGTGCAGAAATGCTCTCCTAACAGCTGACCTCAGCTTAGAATCCATATTTACCCTAAAGTCTCCAGTTCTGCTGGCAGAAGAGGAATGGATTCAAGTTAGAGAGAGAAAGAGAAGGAGAGAGAGAGAGAGAGAGAGAGAGAGAGAGAGAGAGAGAGAACTATGCTCTGAAGAATAGGACTGGGCAGAGATGTCTGCGGAGCTGATCTGTAGCTTTGAGCAGCCAACACAATGGACCTCTGGGTGGGCTCAGAGAGCCCCCCTCCCTAGCCCCCGACCTCCTGCCCGTGACACAGATAAGGACCTAGAGGACTGCTCCAAGCTGCTTCGTGTGCCCCGGGCCAGCCGGCAGCGAGGCCAGCCTGGTGTGAGTGGCAGCAAAGATAAACGGCGGTCGCACGGGCATTGAATGCCCCAACACAAAAGGCCGCCTCTCCCCGAGTCCCTCTGAGGCCCAGATGGTCAGGGAAGCCCTTTCCCGCCTCACAAAGAGGATCGCTGCGTGTCTTTTTCTTTTAAAATGGAATAAAAAAAAGCCATTGCTCACAAAGGACCTGGATGAAAAATAAACCCTTAAAAAAAAAAAAAAAAAAAAAAAAAAAAAAAAAAAAAAAAACAGCCTCTCCTCGCTCAGCAGCCCGGCATTTCTTCCGACTGTCAGACTTAGCAGATTGCTTTCTGGAAAGGATCCAATTGGCAAGACCTGCCGCTGTGCAAATGAAATTTTAAAACCCCGCTCCTTGTTGCACTCAAAGAGCTTTTCTCTCTCTGCTTGTTCTACACGGCCTCGTAGAATTATTCTCTTGTCTCTCGTTGTATCGGAAACTAATATTCCCCCGCTTTCCCACCCCACATGAGGGGTCCTCACCCCAGCTGGGGATTTGGGTAATCAGGGACGGCTGGAGCACCACTCCAGACCCCACGTTCATTCCCCACCTGGGCTCCATCTCACAGAATCACCTACTAATTAGGAGAAAGCCTCGCTCCTGAAGAGAATAAACACTCCTGAGATGCCTGCCTCCCCTCCTGGTTCCCCTGCTCCCCCTGCTTCAATAATGAGATAAGTGTTTGGGGGATGCGGGAGACAGGATATCGGGGACGTTCTTCACACACAAGGTTTGACACCCGTCAAGCCTGTGACACCAGCTCTGTTTGGCTGCCATACCCCTGGTGAAAAGTCAGCAGGAAAAAAATAGCCACAGGACTTGTCTGCTTTTGACAAGCTGCCTTAGCGCGTGATGAACTTGTAGAGGCAAGGCAAACCAGATGCATCAGAATTGTCCTGGGTCTGGGAGCCTGAGTTCGAATTCTTTTTTTTTTTTTTTTTTTTTTTTTTTTTGGTTTTTCGAGACAGGGTTTCTCTGTGTAGCCCTGGCTGTCCTGGCACTCACTTTGTAGACCAGGCTGGCCTCGAACTCAGAAATCCGCCTGCCTCTGCCTCCCGAGTGCTGGGATTAAAGGCGTGCGCCACCACGCCCGGCTCTGAGTTCGAATTCTAAGGCCGCCCCAATAACAGTGTTCCAGGTATGTGTCAATGTGGCCCTTTCCTTGGTGCTGGCGCCATCCTCAAACTCATTCCTGGGACTGTAAGCTAGGCAATCAAAAAGGAAAACATTGTGCCATGGACCAGTTCCATGTTTTGTGCATATTTTAAGTATGTCTACGAGGTTTTGAGTCTTAGAATCTTTGTCTCCACTGTAGCAGTGTGGGGGTGATGGAACATTTAAGAGGTGGAACCAAGTAGGAAGTGCTAAAGTCATCGGAAGCACTGCTTTCCAAAGAGGTTAAGGTGGTATGTGTGGGATCCTTGGCTCTCTCAAGGATGAATGATGTAAGTCTAACAACCCCTGAATGGGGCCCCTTTTTTCTGGGCATGGTGGTACATGCCTTTAATCTTATCACTTTGGGGGGGGGGCAGAAGCAGGTAGATCTTTTGAGTTTCAAGCCAGTAAGTTTCAGAACACCTGGGGGGCTATATAGAAAGTCTCTGTCTCCAAAAGAAAAAAAAACAATGTGGTCTTTTCCTCCCTTTCCTACTCCCACCAGGATACCATGAAATCTTCACCACAGCCAATGTGATGTTAGTACTGTGCCCTTCCATTCCCAGAACTTTGAACGGAGTAGACCTCCGCTGTTTGTAAAGCTGGCCTGCCTGAGGTATTTCATTATAGCAACAGAACACAGGTGACGACAGATAGATTTCCTTACCAGCCTGCATGCTTCACTCCTTCCTGTAATCATACTTTTTGCAATGAGACTTCGGAGCCCTTCTCCTTAGGGAGCAGAGTTCATTTCCCTAGCCTTTAGTTTGGATTTAAATACTTGACCTCCTTTGGCCCATGAAGTGAGGTAGGTAGGACAATGAGCTGATCCCAATCTTAGTCCCCAGGAGACATGGTTACTTACACTCATCCTCTTGGATTTCTGTCATCTCCTGGCAGAAGGTTCCTCTGAGTGGCTGCTTCCCGTATATCTGAGCACCAAATAGACATATACAGAGCAAAGCCAAACCATAAAATTCTTTTAGGGTAATGATACCCCCTTCTCCCGTGGTTGGTTGCCTATATTCAATAGTCTTGGTGGTGGGGCAGCAACCCTAAAAATGTCTTATAGGCCACAGCCATGCCCCTATTTCCCTATTTAGGCCAAGAGCATTCATACTTCATTATGAATTCATTGACTACAGATTTACTGAGCATCTGATGTATAAAGGAATCTTAACCCAAACGAAATGTGGAGCTCCGGGCAAAAACAATGCTACCCTCTGGTAAGGGATGTAGGGATCCAGAGAGGAGATGTCTTCCTTTAAAAAGAGGACTTCCATAACACTATATCAGGGAGCTGGAGAAGGATTGGAAAAGAAAGCTATCTAAATATTCAGTTGTTCCCTTGGTAATTAAACCCTGATTTCCTCAGTCATAAGGTGTCGTTCACCAAGTTAATAAGGAAGAGGAGAGAGAAGGGGAGAGGAAGATGAGGAAGAAAAGAGAAAAGGGTAAGGACGAAAAGGAGAAAGGAAAGGGTAAGAAGGGGGAAGGCAAAAAAAAAAAAAGGAAGGAAAGGCAGGCAGGGAAGAGGAGTAAGGAACAAAGAAGAGGGAAGAAGGAAGAGAAGACAGGTAGAGTACCATATTAAGAGAATTCATCAAGTATAAGCAATGGCACTCTAACTTCAGAGACAGTACCATAGGGAAGAAAAGCAGGTATCACAGGACCAGGGAAAAACCACTGGAGGTTGTGCTCAAAGCTCAGAGCACTTACTGTTTGTTGAGAATTCAAAACCTATTAACCCAACCTTGCTGGCCAAAGCACAAATTTAAAAGCTCGGGAAAGTCCTAGTGTTGCACATCTGTAATCATAACACTCAAGAGCCAGAGGCAGCCATAGCTCTGTGTGTTTCATGCTATCCAGGACTACATAATGAGACCCTGTCTGAGAGGGAGACAGAGAGAGAGAGAGAGAGAGAGAGAGAGAGAGAGAGAGAGAGAGAGAGAGAGAGAGAGAGAGAGAGAAGAAGAAGAAGAAGAAGAAGAAGAAGAAGAAGAAGAAGAAGAAGAAGAAGAAGGAGGAGGAGGAGGAGGAGGAGGAGGAGGAGGAGGAGGAGGAGGAGGAGGAGGAGGAGGAGGAGGGAAAGGATGCTAATAATATTTGTTTTGTTGATTCACAAGATTTAGCCCAAGTCTCCAGCTGATATGACATGTCCCAAATGGGCCACCAATAGTTCTCCCAAAGTATTCTCTTCACAAGAAGGGACCACTGCAGTCATGCAGATCAGTGGGGTCAGCTGCTGGAACCACCTGTAAACCAGGCCATCAGAATTCTCCATTGCTGCAGTCCAAATGCTTCATCTGTTGGACAGGCCACAGATGACTCTGCAGCCCAAGGGCCCCTGGGAAAGTGAGACCAGGCTAATTAAGTCTTGTACCCAGAGCAGCAACTCCTACCCCTATGAGAAGCTCTGATGGGCCACAGAGTTGAAGTGACAGCAAAATGGCAGGCTAAGTCTAAATAGGCATCAGGATTCAAACTCACTAAGCTGGAGCAGGACACACAGCCTGTAGTGAGGACAGGAGCCAGATTACTTTGACTTTGGGAAGATAAATGAAACCTGTGGAGGGGAACAGCCCCAGTCCATGCTCCAGCAAGACTTTATGGTAGATGCCATCAAGAGCTCTGAGACCTGAACAGAAAGGGCCAGTGGCATCTGGAGGCCAGAATGGGGCAGCAGGGCATCCTCACCAGGCGCTCTAAATCCCAGATGCAAGCTTGAGAGGACTTTGTCCTGGCAAACCTTTTGGCTGTGACTATTTTACTGAGCTGGTTACTCTACTGTCTACAAAATGAGTCAGGACTGGACTGTGGAAGTAGAGCTCACCATCCATCGGAGGCCAGGGTTGATCTATTCTTCCAGATTACAAACTCAGGTTTCTGCAACCCTGCAAGCCTTTGTCAAAAATTGAGTACCATGCCCTTTAATTCATTCCCTTGGCGTTTCCAGGGGGTAAGCCCTTCTCCATCCACCATTATGATCCCCAAATGAGATTCTCTAATAGAACCCACCTTAGCAACGTCTATTGCTGTGATAAACACCATAACCAAAAACAACTTGGGGAAAAAAGGGTATATTTCATCTTCAACTTTCACACTCCATCACTGAGGGAAGTTGGGACAGGGATCTGAAGGCAGAAACCAGTGCAGAGGCCATAGAAGAGTGATGCTTACTGGTTTGCTCCTTGCTGGATTGCTCAGTCTGCTTTCTTACACATCTCAGAACCACCGGCCCCTTCCTACCTCAATCATTAACCAAGAAAATGCCCTATAGATTTGCCAACAATCTGATGGAGGAATTTTTTTTTCAATTGAGATTTCTCTTCCCAGATAACTGTAGCTTGTGTCAAGTTTAAAACAAATAGCAAACAAATACACAACAACAACGACAACACACCAGCTCAACCCATGATGGCCAGCGTTCCCACTCCACTTTGGTCTTAGATCCAAAGAGTTAAGATCTACCTGGGGCCTGATTTTCTAATATCATCCTTGTCGTTCCTGTAAGACAATGACAAGCATCAAAAAGCATGTATAGCTTTCTAATATAACCCTGGTCTAATTAAAGACTGAAGACCGAAAAGTATTAGGGCAACAACTCTGGGGCTGAAGAGACAGGTCAGTAGTTAACAGGAACACTTACTGCACCACCATGAGTTCTGATCCCAGGACCCATGTAATAAGCCCAATGTGATCTCATGCACCCCTGGAAACTCAGCAAGATGGGAAGCAGAGGCTAGAGGATCATTGTGCATACTGCCTGTGAGCCCAACTGAAAAACAGGAGCTACAGAGAGACCCTGCCTCAAAGGAATAAAGAGTGACAGAGAGGAAGATGTTGATGCCCTTCTCTGACCTTAATGCATGTATACTTATAATATACATGTACATATACACATATGTACATAAACATACTACATTCACACAAACAAAGGAAAAAAGAAAAGGAGGGAGGGACGGAGGGAGGGACAGAGGGAGGGAGGGAGAAAAAACAGTCTGTTTCATTCTTCTATGTGCATCAGGGTGCCTTGCTGAAGCTGAGCAATGCCAACCAGTACACCTGTCATCTCCTGACACAGCGCGGTATGCTGTGTACCTCCCTGGGGTATGACAGAACAATCTGTTCTATTTTGTAGATGGGGGAGGATCCTTTAGCTCATGTCAATCAAGGTATTTCCCCAAAGGCATTTATTTGATGGTCCTTGCCAAGTGACACACAGTAGACAATGACGTGAATGTGCCCAGGGAAGGGGAGCAAAATTGAAGGCCAGGACAGCATCTGCATCTTCTTGAGTGGATCAGCATCCCAGTACTGGCTTCCCACACATGCAAGTCTTGGGTGGAGCATGCTGGTACTGGCATTGCTAGAACATGATGGCTGTGTACAGCTCTGAAAGCTGATATCCATAGGCAGCTTCATGGATATTCCTAGCCAGGCCGGGCTTGTGGCAGAGATGGGCAAGATATTTGGCCACTAAAAGGTCCAGATAGAAGCTAGATATTTTTTTCCTGCTTGTATTAGTAGGTGCTTTCCTTAGAAAGGAAGCCAATAGGAGAGAGATGATAGAGAAATGGGAAGGTAAATAACAGAAAATAGATGATACATACATACATACATACATACATACATACATACATACATAGGTGGGAAGGCACTAATAAGGGATAATAAATAAGCATATAGATTTTTGATAGATTATAAAAATCTTTCTGATAATGTACTAGCCTATGTGATTATAAAGTTGACCTATCCTACCATGTGAAATGTAGAGATCTGTGAAAATCAGTGGTATAGTCAAAGACCTAAAAATTGGAAAGGAGGTGGCTGGTCTAGACTTCAAAGAATGTGAAGGGTCCCCCAAGAACCAGGAACACTGAGGTCAGGAGAAACTTCATGAACCAGCTCAACAGTTAGGCAGAGGGCATTTAAATCCACCTGTAATCTCTTTTGGATTCTTCAACCCCTCAGTGAATGAGATGGTGCCCCCTCACTTTAGGGAGGATCCACTGCTGACCAGACCATAGTCTGATCAAGTTGATGCATAAATGAACCATCATGCTTGTGAAGCTAGCTACTTTGGTAGTGAGAAGGAAGAGGCAAGGAGCTTTGTTGGCAATCTCTGGCTATCCTGGGCATCAGTCACATCTGGATGGTAGAGACAGAACAGTTTTTATTTCTTTACATCTCTCAAAGTGAGGAAGGCATTCCTGAGCTAATCTAGGTCTGAAAAGGCCAAGGAACCCTACCATCTTAATTGGAAGAAATAAAGCAAGGTATCATTCAGGTAAATACCAACACCTGTCAAAAGATCATTCATGGTTACACCAGAGGAGGACTATAGGCCCCAAGGACTCATACTGAAACTTTCTGAAAAGTATCTAGAGGATACTCTTTATGTTATAGGCCACTTGAATCCTTTAGATCATTTACCTATTCATATTGAGTACCAATCATGTACTAAGCACCATCTTTTTTTTCTGAGAGAGGCAGGGGCAGGGTAAGAGTCAGTGGCCAGCTAGCTGCAGAGAACAGAATCCACTTAAGCTATCAGAGCCAAAGGTATTAATTACAGAATCTTCAGTAGTACTGTACAGCTGATTCCTTCACACTGCAGTGGGATTGGGCTGCTAATGGAGGCTCTGCACTGGTTAAAGACTCCCCTATGGTCAAGCAGCCACTATCCTTGACCATTAGCCACACTGTCTCTGTTAAGTCCACCCAACAAAACACTTAATTACTCTACACAGTGGAGTGATTCCAGTCAACAACCATGTGATTTAGCCCCTGAGGACCACTGGAGTCACCAACTCAGTCCACATGTTGCCTAAGACAGTTTTCTGTATTGTTCACAAATGGTTAAACAAACTCAGTCCCCAGCTTACATTTAAAAAAAAAAAAAAGGAAAGTAGATGTCTAGTTATCTAACTGACCACAGAATTGCCTAGAAGCTGCAGCAGGGGAGGTGATGAGGGAGTGCTTGGGGTGTGGATGAAGAAATACTTGCCTGGGAAAATGGATGAAGCCTTCCATAGAGCCTATGGCATGTCCATAGGCTAAGAAGGTAGAACATGTGGCTGAAACCTCTGGGGATGAAAAATCCACTGGAACTTGGGGAAGCAATTAGAATATAGGCAATGTATCAAAACACGGAGGCTGCCACAGCTGGCTGCAGGTGAGCTTTCCTGATGATAACTGCCCATGAAAGCACCCAGTAGAGGCACAACCAAAGACAGAAAGGACCAGGTACACTACTATTTAGTTCAAAACTGCCAAGCACTCAGCACTGGTTAAAATATTTTTCATCAATTTTATTGCATCCATTACAATACTTTGCTCTTAGTGTCCCTGTTTCAGATGTGCTAACTGAGGCATGGAACAATTAAGTAGAAGACACCCCACCCCATATAGGCCAGTAGTGATCAAAGTTTCCAACAGAGTCTATATTGGGTTTAGCATGTCAACCCCTCCCCCCCCCATGTTTTACTACCCTGCAACAAAAGCCTTTGAATGTCATGGAGAGAAGCTTATGGAAGTGTTGTTGAGTCTATAGAAATAGGCAAGACTAGAAATACACTAAAGGATTTTGGAACAAGACTACATACATGCTGCCTCTCTTTCCCTGTGTTCTCCTTGCCAGAGCACAGGATCTAAATTTAAAGATTACAGCACCTGTAGCTCTATTCCTCAGGACTTATGTGGCTGTGCAGCAAGCTAGACGTGGCAAGAAGATGCATGGTGTAACAGTATTGGTGGGTGGGACCTCTGGGAGGTGATCAAGCCATAAAAGCTCTGCCCTCATGAATGAACTACGTGTCCTTATGAAAAAGACCACTCAGAACTGGGGAGTGGTTAAGAGCACTGATAGCTCTTCCAGCGGTCCTGAGTTCAAGTCCCAGCAACCATGTGGTGGCTCACAAGCATCTTTAATAGAATCCAATGCCTTCTTCTTGTGTGTCTGAAGACAGCTACAGTGTACTCACATACATTAAATAAATAGAAAGAAAGAAAGTAAAGTAGAAGAAAAAGAGTACTCAACCTCCCATAGCATTGGCCGGAATGTACATCAGTACAATCATTATAAAGAATGCAGAGACTCCTCACAAAATTCCCAGTAGCTACTGCGTGGTAAGCTGTGCCCCACAGTTTGTAAATATGCAAAGGTGATGACACCAAAGACACATCAACATGCCCATGGTTATTGTTAGTGAGACCCTAGTCACAATAGGTAAGATATGGAATCAACCCAAGAATGTACATCCATGGATGAACTAATAAGGAAAATTCCACACATATATGCATGTGGACATACACACACACACACAGAAAGAAAGAGAGAGAAATATTATTCATCCATGAAGAATAAAACCCTGTCATTTGAAGTGGGAGACATTCTATTAAGTGAAAAAACCTAGACACAGCAAGATAAATATTACATGTGCTCTCTCATGTGAAAGCTAAAAATAAACCTGAATGTAGGATAGTGATTACTAGAGGTTGGGAAAGGGGAAATGGATAAAAAGAGGCTAGATTTAATCAGAACATAGTGTAAGCATGTACTGAAATATCACACTGAATCTCATTATTATGTGCAATTAATACACATCAATCAAATTATTTTAGAAATGTAGAAGACTAGAGAACTCCCATCCCTTCCACTACAGAAGGACAGAGGATACAATAAGAATCCACCATCTGCAAATCAGGAATTGAGGCCTACCTGTCCAGACAGCACATCTCTCTGCACCTTCATTTGAACTCCCCAGGCTCCAGAGCTGAGAGGAAATTTCTGTTGCTTATCTATTTCCCAATGTGGGGTTGCTGTGAACTAACAAAGAAGAAGGGTACCGAGCATTGAGAGTGTTGCTGTTAAGAATGGGTACTCTAACGATGGGGAACTGGGTGGCAGCAGTATCTTCAGAACTGGAAGGATATTTGAGGTTCATACTAGAAAAAGCCTACATTCCTGAAAAAAATGAAATGGGGACCCAAGGTTTTGATGTCACTCTGGTGAAGGCACAGGAAAAAAAGAGGACACAATCCATGGAGAGTGCCCAAGCAATTATAAGCAGTGTGTTAGAAAAATGGGTGGTAAATGCCATTCTCCCAAGGGCAGGAACAAAACGGGGGCCATGTTATTGGATGATAGAGCAAAGGCAGTCCTTGTTACAAAGCAGCCAAAAGGTTGGCGGTTGGTCATTGGATGAACACAGCTCATGTTCTTGTGTTGTGTGAAGTAGAACTGGACAGTGGTGAACTTTGCTACTTCCCTGAGTGATTGCTACACAAAATGTGGAAGAGGTAGCCTGCTTCCTCATGATAGCTTGACTTAAAATGGTTAGACAAAAAGTTTTGGGCCATTGAGGTTTGGAAATTTTCCTGTTCCAAAACGGAAATGAAATTCTGTAGTTAGCAGTGACCAGCAAGATGATGACCAAGAACCCAGTGAGATCAAGTGTGAATGTGAGCTCAGGCTTACTTGGCCTTCCATCAGAAGCTGCGTGCTATTCTTTGGCACAAGACAGCAAGGCCTCTAAAGGCTATATAATGGCTACTTACAAGGAAAAGGAGGGCATCACCTCACTTTTGACAGGCTAGATTATTTCCACCCAGAGTTCTCAGACAGGGAATATCACCTTAGAGCCACAGCCCTTCCTGGAAAAAGGACAGGGATAATAGAGTCAGTGCTCAGTAGGCCAAGATCAGTCATCATAGTGCCCTTATAAGGAAAGACCCTATAGAGTTACCTCACCCCCATCTAGCAGGTGCAGTCACGGAAAGACTAGAAAGCAGTGCAAAGATTACAAATAATACAAATTTGTTTCTTATACTTCTAGTGGATAGGTCATCCAAATTCAAGGACTCTTACCAGACACTGAATCTTCTATCACCTTGACCTTGGACTTTCTAGCCTCCAAAACTAGAAGAAAGAAATTTGCATTATTAGTAATCTTTCCAGTTTCTGGTACTTTGTTATAGCAGTCCAAACAGATCATGATCATGTGGCAGATAGTACTTTTCAGTAGTAACCACAAAAACGTATGCATCTCATCCCCCATCCTCATCTGGCACTGTGACAGATGCTCTTTTCAAAGAAGCAGCTTCCTCTGGAGTCTACATAGGGATGATAATTACTATGACTGGTTCATTCTAGAGCAGGTGCTGAGATGGGCTTTCAAAGGCCAGGTCATAAAACAGGATCCAGCTTCCACTTGGCTTCTCTCTTTCTCAGAAGCTCATTCTGAGAACCTAAGTCCCATACTGTGAGTAAACCCAAATGGCCCATGCAGAGTCCAACAGAAAAGGGAGAGCCAAGGCCTCCAGTCACCAGCCAGGGTTGGCTGCCTGAGACCTGAGTATATCTACTCTCAGGTATCCCCATATACCAAACTTCAAACCTTCAGCCCAAGACCCGGATATTGGGGGCAGAAGCAAGCCATCCTGACATGACATATGCAGTGTTTGATCTGTACAAACTGGAGTGTAAGAAATTTTTAATCCACTAAGCATGGGTGAGGATGGCAGGGTTGAATAGGATTAGGTTAGTTTGAGACTGATCTGTCCCAAAAAGGACAATCCAACAAGATTAACAACTCTGTATCATCTTCCCTACCACTGCCACCTCACTTAGAGGTCCCTAAAGGCGCTTCCAGTACCACACAGCCAATTGCTATATAATCATAGTAGTTTCTCAAATTCTCAAATAGTGTTGGGTTGTGTTGGGTTCAGTTGAGTTGGGTATAGTTGTGTTGTCTTATATAGCATTAGGTGAAGTTAGATTTAGTTGGTTCATGTAAGGCTGATTTAGGTCGAATTGAATAAAGTTGATATTGCTCTGTCCCTAAGAGGACAGCTCTGGAAAGTTATCTTCTGTTTTATACTCATGACTGTACACATCTTTCTTAGCACCATCACCTGACCCACAGGCATGACTGATGCCTTCTCAGGAATGTTTTTCCAAAGAAGCCTGTTAGGAAACCAAAGCCCAGGCTGAGGGGATGGTGTTAATTTATAGCCACATCTTTTGTTCTGATGATAAACTCAAGACATGACTGATGACCATCCAGAGCCCAAGGCCAAGAAGGCAGCCTTCTTTTCTCCCACCGACCACTAATACCCAAGAGCTAATTTGCCACATTCAAAGACCTTAGTGTCTATAGACAGACAGATGGGCACATGCGCATGCACACACACACACACACACACACACACACACACACACACACACACTAAAAAAGAGTGGTATGGCCAAGAATCAAGTATCTGCAGTTATCCATTCTGATACTCACATGTGTACGCTGGGCCTCTATAGAGCTCATGTAGATGTTTTGAGTATCCTGTAGCTGTTTCCAACTTCATAGCCACTGACATTGGGGAAAAAAAACCCAACAACAACAACCCTCTTAACAATGGCTAGCTTAGAGGTCAGTCCAGCCCAGCCTTGTAGACAGATGGCACATTAATGGTAGCATAGACTATGACACTGCTGTTTAGAATCTTGACATTTCCCCACCACCGCCACATATACAGCTTCTGTGCTGCTAAAGTCCACCTGTCCATGGACTTGCTCCAGCAACTGATGCCAGAAGCACCACTCACAATTGTGCACTTGTGAGCGAAATCATGAACTCCTTTTAGAAATTGCTTTTGGCTTTGGAGCTGAGATGCCACTAAGTAGCTGTGTGACTTTGGGCTAATTGTGTGAACTTTCAAAGCCTCATGCTCCCTCAGAATAAAATATGTCTGGCACATGTTTCTAAGGGTTCACGAATGGATTAAATGAGATGATAAGGCATGCTTGATGAGTGACATGGCACCATGCCCTGTTCATTTAGGATTTGCTCCTTCAGTCTTGAAACCTGTGTGATCCGCCTCTCACTGAGAACCTAAGTGGGCTCTAAGAAATGGACTGCTTGGTTGGGATCAGTCCTAACTGTATTGGAAGAACTTCAAACAAAGGAATCATTGATTGGAATATAAAAATGTCTTAAAACAGATTTGCTTTGTTTTGTTCTTTGTTGTTGTTTGTTTGTTTGTTTGTTTGTTTGTTTTGATGTTTTGTTTTGTTAGAATAGGAATTGCATGTGGTGGGCTAGAGATATGGTTCAGCAATTAAGAGCATTGACTACTCTTCCAGAGGTCCTGAGTTCAATTCCCAGAAAACACATGGTGGCTCACAACCATCTGTAATGAGATCTGATATCCTCTTCTGGTGTGTCTGAAGACAGCTACAGTGGACTCATAAATAAAATAAATAAATTTTTAAAAAGTTAAAAGAGGAATTGCATGTGACATTGGAAAGACAAATCAACCTTCATTTTCATTTTCAAGATGGCAGCATGGAAGGAGCATTAACTTTTCTTTTTGTTTTGTTTGTTTGTTTGTTTGTTTGTTTGTTTGTTTTTGAGATAGGGTTTCTCTGTGTAGCCCTGAATGTCCTGGAACTCACTTTGTAGACCAGGCTGGCCTTGAACTCAGAAATCTGCCTGCCTCTGCCTCTCAAGTGCTGGGATTAAAGACGTGCACCACCACCACCCAGCTAGGAGCATTAACTTAAGAGGAGAGCTACCCAGACTGCACCTTTTGAAATGGGAGTGTGTGGTTTTTCAGTATCTCCCTGTTGCCCAAGGGACATAATCTAAAGTCTTCACCAAGGCTAAAGAGACTTGCAGGAAGTAGCTCCAGCTATGAGCCCAATGTCCACACCCTTCTCTCTGCCCTTCTTCATCTCACTGCAGGCCTCATGACCAATTTGAAGGCCTTAAATTTGCCTCAGGGGTCTTTGCACTGCTGCTTCATTGACCTGGAATGCTTTCCCCATCTAACTATGCAGACTTCGGATTTCACTTCTTCTAACCTCTGCCCAAATGGCCTCCCCTATCACCTTTCCAGTTAATGGGTTATTTTCCTTCTGAGTGTTCACACTTTTACCTTGACATCTGGAGTAGTACCTGACACATAGAGGTGCACAGTGAGTATTACCCATGAGCAAATGGGATCAATTCATTGAACAACTCATTTTAGTTCTATATGTATCCCAAAGCTCCTTCATGATCTGAACTTGGATCACTTATCTATCCCATTTATATTCCACAACCACACACACACACACACACACTCACTCACACTCATATACTAACACATGCAAATATACAAAAACACAGATAGAATACACAAGCACACAGATGAATAGACACACTTACAGAACATACTAAAGCAGGCATGAAGACAGAGACACATACCTATACATAGATATCACTACAAGTACAAGTATATACATTAGCATATTGGTTGACACATGCCCAGGCCTAACAGAATAGGTACATGTACATGCACGTGTTCTCTCTCTCTCTCTCTCTCTCTCTCTCTCTCTCTCTCTCTCTCTCTCTCTCTCTCCCTCCCTACCTCCCTCCTTCCCCCTCTCTCTACCTATCCCTATCCATCTATCCACCTCTCTATCTATCCATCTATCTATCTGCCTATCTATCTATCTATCTATCTATCTATCTATCTATCTATCTATCCATCTATCTATCTGACATATGCACTTCCTTTTGGACAGCCACATGGGCACATGTCACTCATGCCCCTCTCCAGGCCATTTCCACTTTCAATGGCATTCTCTCCACCCGGTGTTCTCTCCTGGATTATTATCACCTGGGTGACAGCTCTGTTGATCTCCTCAGAGAGTCAGGGCAATGTGGTGAGGAACATAGATTCTGGGCACATAAGACTTGAGTTCACAGTTCAGCTTTTCTGTTTGCCACTTGTACAAGCTGAAAAAAGTTAGGTAACATTTCTGTGCCCCAGCTTCTTTCCCAGTTAACTGGGATGGTGTTAAAGAGCACCTAACTTATAGTCATTTTGAGGACTGGGTGAGTTCTAAGAGTTGTCTGGCTTACAAGGAAGATGACTTAACTCTTGTTGTTATATTCTTCCCATACATAAGATTATGTGAGGCAGCTCTCTCAGCTCTTCCTTAGCATTCAACACAGCCATCTGTATGCACAGGTATGGCTAAAGTATATATATTCACCATTTCCCCACACACAACCAGGGCTGGTGGCTGTAGAAAGACTCTACCTAATCAGAACCCCGAGTCCAAGGTATTCAACAAGTATTTTTTTAATATGCTAATGCCCTTGGGCTGAGCCATTTAGTGGTGCTAGAATATTACTTTCTCTTCTGTAAGGTGAGATCATTGGACCGGAAGTTTTCTAAGGTCCTTCCAGGTCAAACGTTCTGTGATTCAATTCCATGTTAAAAAAAAAAAAAAAAAAAAAAAAAAAAAAAAAAAAAAGCTTCTTCCCTTATTATACCAGAACCATAATCAGTTTCTTTGTGAAAGCTCTTTCAACTCTCCCAGCTCTTTTCCAAAGGAACTTCAGAAAATGATGAACGTCAAGGGTCCTTGGAAATGAGTTCAGTCCTGATCTCTCACTGTGGAGGGGACCTGAGACCCAGACAATGGAGGAAGACTTGCTCAAGGTCACTCTGCAAGCTAATGGAAGAACCAGAACCACAATCCGAGGGTCATGACTCACTAGATTATTTTTTTTTCTGCACAAAAGTATGATTTGGAGAGACTTCTTTAGCAAAGGTATAATAGTGAAAAATGGATGGAAATTTGCGAGAGGATGAATCATCTCTGTAAAGCATCACTCAGGGCTTCTGCTCTTACAAATATGGAAAAATAACACCAGCTAACTGGTTCCAGGAATCCTTGCCAATGGCTGGGCACTGCATCAAACACTTGACATACTTTTTTCACTTAAACTCTCGGATGATGCCATGGGGAAAAATCAACCCATTTTTCAGGTAAGAAAACTGAAAAGCTTAACCAAGAAAAGTAAATTTCCCAAGCATATCTAGACAGTTCAGTGGTAAGATGAGATGCTGAACCTAAGGGGATAGGATCTCAGCTATAAGTATAACAGGCATACATGCCCTGCTCCTGGCCTCTGAAATGAAGTCAACATTCCTGGGCTGACTGGAACATTTAATAGAAACAAGTCCATAAGAAAAAGTGTAGGCTTAGCATTTCCATGTGCTATTTCCTTTTCTTTTCCCTGTTCTTCTTTCCAGTGACTATTGCTCTGCAGACAAAATGCATGTGCTATAGACAAAATGTCAGAGAAGTTGATTATAGTAAATACTAATTGTCTAAGTCAGCTACTTCCCAGTAACGAAATCCATCTCACTATTCAGCAGTATATGGCCATTAGTGTTGTCTCCATGCTCCAGGTCTGAGAGTCAGCTGCATTTCTGGAACTCAGCTGGCCTAATATGAACTGGACCCAGACCTTCTCACACATCTAACTTTTCCAACACCAACTGGCACTCTAGGATAGGCTACCAATGGAAATGTTTGCAGTGTAGGCTGAGAACTAATTGGTAGGTTGTCAAGTCTGTCTACTTTCCAGGCCACATCAAGTTGCACAGTCAAACCCTGCAGTGGTGATACGGGAAGTAGACCCATCTCAGTAGAGAATTGGAAATGGCTATAGATAGAGGGAAGGGGAGACTAACCGGAAACAGTTGTACAACCTGCCACAGGGATTATTCAAAATGTAACAAGAGGAACTGGAGTTGGAGGTCAGTTGGTAGAGCACTTGCCTAACACATAGCAAATCTGGGAGTTAATCACCAGCCATGCATAAACCAAGTGCAGTAGTGCAGACCTGTAACCTCAGAGCTGATGAGGTAGAGACAGAAGGATCAAAAACTCCAGGTCACTCTCATTTGCAGTGTTCAAGGCTAGCCTGAGATGTATGAAACACTGATGAAAACAAGAATAAAACCAATTAGTGAGCTAGGACCAACCCATTATTTGGGAGGAGGAGAAGTGGTACTTTCTTTATTTCAAATCCACAGGATTTTCCAGATCATTGTTTTGAAGGTAGGCCCGAAATTCTCCGGGATGACTGAGGAATGCAGGAAAACTTCTAGGCTAGCCAGGAGGCATGGAAGTGAGCAGTCTTCTGTAAACCGCCATCATGGCCATGAAATCTGAGACATATACAGCTTGCAGCCTGAGAGAGCAATGGCCCAAACCAATTCATGGTGGCAGGGGCATCCACAGAAAATAGAGGGCATTTAGAGACAGTCCAGATGCCTTCATGTAGGAAGGCCAGATGCCCATGCCACTTTAATAGTATACACAAATATACAGGCACAAGCACAGGAACGTGCATGTGCAGGCGTGCACACATACATACATACATACACACACACAGAGGGTGGGGGCAGACAGACACAGACAGAAATAAAGACAGAGACAGACAGAGAGAGAGACAAAGAGACAGGAAGCTTCTTTGGTTCCTCTTTGCCCCTTTTCCCTCTGCAGCTAGCAGGGACCCAGTTTTATCTATGCAGGTCTGTAAAATGAAATCAGGGGCGAGGAGCTCTTATGCCCTCAAGATGTGTTGTCCTTCTTCTCACTGCCTCCCATCTGCATAGACAAAGATATTTTCCTCTTTTTTCTCTCTCCTTAGACCATCCCCCGAAGGGAGTTACAGGCAGGCCTAAAGGATACATGGAATGGAGTGTTTCTGGCTGAATAATCTGGATCCCTTTGCAAACAGGCTTTCCTGAACCCACCCCAGCCTCATCACTGACAAGCCTAGAGATCTCAAAGCTTTGATCTTCTCCTGAAAAAAAAAATGGTCCTAATGGCACACAGTCCTCAGACGATGGGAACTCAGTCCTGTGGCTATCTTGAGCAGGCAATGCTCAGGCCCAATGTTTAACTATACAAGCACAATCTTCCGGAAGCCTTCCACCTCAGCCCTGCCAAGGTACAGCATTGTTGACAAGCCCCATAAGGCACTGTATTCATTCATCCATGCAAACAGTCATCTAATAATTTTTGTTAGTGACCTGCCTAGTGCCTAGCAGCAGTTCTGATAGAGCAGAACTATCAGGAAATGTAGATTATAAGCCATGTCTCAAGCACCTCTCAGTCTACCTGAGGATCAATGTCTTTAGGACTAGCACGATCAATTAGAGACAGTATAGGTCTGGAAGCTCCTGGGCCAACTTTTGCCCAGGAAAAGAAGTTGGCCTGTCCTATTATTTAGAACCAGCCTGAGCTGAGACATGCCCAGCCTAATGACAGTGGTTCAGAGCCTGTCTAACCATGTAGGTGAGTCATTCTTTCTTAGTTGTTTCTGTGAGACAATTATTTCTGTTACTTGGCACTAAAACTCAGCTTTCTGTGATATCTGTATTCTTGGAACATTTCTATGCAGCTGTCAATCTTCTGTGAGCCTCCTATTCCTTGAGTAAGACGTTTGTGTTCCACCAGAGGCTCCTCAGATAAGATCTTATGTGGGCTCCATGGGAAGATGTGATGGTCACTGCATTTGAGAAAGTTCAGGAAGGCAAGAGTCAAAGTTTGCATCACTGACAGACATCAAGAAGCCTTAAAGAAGATGGTATGTACCATGCCATGCATATGCAAAAGTTGAGAGAGCACTAGACATTCCCAGAGTCTCTTAATCAAGAGACTCAGTCCTGCCCAAGGAACATTTCCTAACACAGGCATTCCTTAGAGAACACTTCAGGGAAAACAGCACTAAAAATGAATGAATTATTGAATGAATGAATGAATGAATGAATGAACAAATTAATAAAAAGAAAGGAAGGAAAAATAATGAAAGAAGGAAGAAAGGGAGGAAGGAAGGGGAGAGAGGGAAAGAAAGAAAAAGAAAGAGAAAAAAGAAAGAGAAGAAAGAAAGAAAGGAAGGAAGGAAGGAAGGAAGGAAGGAAGGAAGGAAGGAAGGAAGGAAGGAAAGAAGGAAGAAAGAAAAGAAGGAAGGAAGGAAGGAAGGAAGGAAGAAAGGAAGAAAGAAAGAAAGAAAGAAAGAAAGAAAGAAAGAAAGAAAGAAAGAAAGAAAGAAAGAAGGAAAGAAAGGCTGGAAAATTGTTCAGTTGGTAAAGCACTTGCAAGCATGAAGACTGGGGTTCAGGTCCCAACACCCACAAAATGCTGGATGGGTAGTAGATACTCACCTGCAATCCCAGCTAGTAGGAGATGGAGATAAGTTATCCCATCCCACCCCTACCTACCCAAAGCTACCACTCTGGGGTCAAGTGAAGCTCTGCCTCTATACATAATGTAGAAAATTGTTGAAGAAGATGTTGTAGCATCTACATCTGGCCTCCACACATGCACACATATGGATGCCCACACAAAGACAGGCATATGTACAGCACAGCACACACATACATAACTTTAAAACATGGAAAGAAGTAAATAAAGCTAAATTGAGTTCAATTCTGAGTATGGAAGCAAGAACACAGTGAGCTGGGTGGTCTTCAGCAGCCATCACACCTACAGGGGTCTGTCCACAGGCTCTCAGCAAATAAAGTGCATCCTGAACCCTGTCCATCTTCCAATTTCCCAAGAGACCAAAAACATTCATATGGTCTGGAAGTTCTTCTGACGTGGCAGACTTGAATGGAGAGGAGGAGGAGGCACATATGTAGCAGTAAAAGCAGAGAGTCTGGTCTCTGAGAACTCTTCAGTGTCCCTGACTGTCCTGGAACCAGGATGGCCTGGGATTCACAGAGCCTGCCTCCCCAGCGCTGGAATTAAAGGTGTGTGCCCCCCCACCTCTTCTCTTTTTATTGTCTTCCTCTTCCTCATCCTCCTCTTTCCCTTCTTCTTCCTCTCTTTCTTTCATATCTTTCCATCCTCTCCTCCCTCCTTGTCCCCCTCTGATCTTTCTTCATCACCCCGTGCTTTGCCTCAGTGTCCCCAGAGCTCAGAGACTCAGTCTGACCATGTAGATCAGGACTCTGAACTCAGAGCCCTGGGAAGACACGGGTTGTCTCAGGCACATTAATCATTCTGCAGGCAGCACGGAGGCCCCATGTTCCCAGGGCTGGAAGGTAATTCCCAGGGCTGAGAATAATTTGGCAGGCAGCCCCAAAGTCAGAGCTGGACTCCGGGCCAAGCTCCAGTGTTGCCTTTTTCTGCATTACTGTGAGTGTCGCCTTTCTCTGCATTTCTGTGGGTGTAACCTCAATCCCTCTGCAGAGGTAAACAATGGAGTCTGAATGATTTGGGTTGCAAACAGAAGAGGCCCCAGCAAGGCAGAGAACCACAGTAATAAATGAGGAACTGAGACAGCCGCACAGAGCATGCCTGCTTCCCCTCCATTAGCACAAACCCAGAGCATCTCTAAAAGCTAAAAGGCATCACTCCCTTCTCCCTATAGCAGGGACCAGAGTTGCAGAAGCCACAAATCACTAGGAAAAGTGCAGAAGAATGTTCACCATTTCTTGGAATGGAAATAATAATAAATAATAATAATCTGTTTCACGTATTTTGCCAAGACATGTTCTCCAAGGAGCTTTGCATTCAAATTTATCACAAGTCCCTGGGGTTCAGATAGTTTTTAATTAAAACTTTTATTGAGGAAAAATACAAATAAAAAAATCATTCCCAGAAGTAAGTTATGGAGAGGGTCACTAGATTTCATTTTCTTGGCATTTGTCCCACTCTGTTTTGTCATTTAGATGGTTACAGCATGAGCAATCTTGCTATGCTGGCTGATCATCACGTTAAAACTGCCCATGACTTCTGGAATTGTTCTCCCTGGAAGGTAGAGACAGGTCAGAAATGTATGAGCTGCTCCTGAGGGCCATTTTTCTCACACCCCCAGCTGCCCTTCTGGGGACATTTTCTACACAGCCCCTCACAACATTGTCTCCTTGTCTCCAAATCCACATCAGTGACCAATTTTAGGCACATGAGGACTATAGAGCTTAGAGAGCTCAAGAGATGGGCCAACAGGGTGGCAGGGGCAGGGATCTCACAGGTCTCTAGTTGGCTCCTGGCTGCCAGCATGCCCCCCTTACCCCAGTGAAGGAAGGGAAAGGAGGGATATAAGCAAATGATAAAGGCTGGGACCCCATTCCCCTAAAGAGTGCTGAGGCAAGAGTTCAGGAATTAAGGAAGTGTTCCTGGGGGAAGCCAATAAGGGTTGTACTCACTAAAGTGGAAAGTGGAGAAAGCCAGGGTGGGGTACAAATTCAAAGTCACACCATAGTCTCATCCCACAGGAAAGATTTGAAAAAGTAAAGCACACCCCAGAGTTTGTCCTGCCTCTCACCTGTAGACGTAGGATTTTTTTTCAACATTTTTATTTGGTGTGTGTGTATGCGCATGTGTGTGTGTGTGTGTGTGTGTGTGTGTGTGTGTGTAAGACAAATGGCGGGTGTCTTCGTCAATCACTCTCAAGCTCATTTTTGAGTCTGGCTCTCTCACTAACCTTGGAGCCCACCAATTTATCTAGGCAATCTCCCCAGCCCTAAGCTGGGGCCTTCGTGTTTGCTTTGTTTACTGTATACTTGGCACACGCTCAAGTGCCCAGGGTTGGAAGCAATGGTGGGAAGGGCAACAAAAAGCTCGTAAACACTTCCAGTTCACTATCCTGTTAGGGATGTGTCAATGTCTGGGGAAGCACTTTGGGGGTTACAAAGTCCCCTGAAACTGGCACCTTCTTCTTGCCTCATAGCTATGGCTGGCTGAAATTCCCTAGGACTGTGCAGCTATGCTCATTCAAAATTGGTAACAGCCTGCTTCCCTCTGCCAGACAAGTTAGCCATGGCAGAAGTGATGGGGCCTGAAAGTCTGGCCAAATTGATCCACTCATACAGAGGAGACCAGCTATGGAAGCACTCTCAGCAAAGACTGCATGCCAGAGGCATAGGTCCTTCCAGATTCTCTAGGATCCTGCATACTGCTTAGCAAAAGACTGTGTGTGAGTTGGAATGATCAGAGGCCATGAAGTAAAGAGAAATCAATGGGGGGGGGTGTATACATTCTCATTCTGCCTCTGTCCCCAGAGGACATACCATGTTTGGTCGCTGTGCTGAGTGAAATTGTGGGGGACAACAAGCCTGAGCCTGCTTTGACCGTGTTTCTCCTCAGGACCTCAACTACTGCACACAGCCAAGAGCCTGGCTCACAGGTGCCTGTATGTCCAAGAAAAAGGCATAGATGTGGAGTATTACTGACACAGGACAGTGGAGGCAGTGCCAGGATTAGACTAGAATGGATCCCACAAACCTTTGTTGCTGGGCCTCAGGCTCCTTCCTGGGACCCAGCATCTGATGTGAGTGCATCCTGAATCCTTTGGACAAACCTTCCTTTTACTGTGAACTTCACTGAGTCCACATGTGCCTGGGCTGTCTAGCAGTCTCGAAGAAATCCATGGCATTTCAGGTTTATCAGAGCAGCCTGACATGCACATACATGTACACCCCTTTCTTGCCTACCTGTCAAAGGTATCCCAGTATTCTCTGTCTTCTCCATTTGTACCAATAGATGTCCATCACTGCAGTTAAAGGAATAGACCTTCTATGGCAGGATTCCCATGCTGTGCTGCTGAAAACATACCATGTTGAAGAGAAAGAAGCCAACTGCAACCATACTGCCAGGATGCTCCAGCCTTTTAAAAACTAAAAGCATTCAAGACGGGGCCATATGAGTGTCTACAAACACACACCTAGCAAGTAGAATCCAATGATATACAAGTCCTGAGCCAATGCTGACCCTAGGGGTGTGGAGGAGCTTAGCTTTATTTGGAAATCTGGCCTCTTTAACTATATGGAAGAAATGAAGAAAATATGACAAAATGTTGTTTGTCTAACCTCTGTGGTGAGTTCATGGGTATCTCATCTTACTTCCTGTAATGTTCTGTGTTGGGAATGTTTCTTGGTCCTAAATCACATCTTAATGAGGTTTTTTTTATTCCAAAAGGTTGAGCTGATGCTGCATGTCAGCAGACCCTGGGACCCAGCCACTCTCTTCTGAAGGATGTACTCCATGGAATATTTGAGGATGCATAGCCCAAAAGCTACACCAAGAATGTTCAACCAGTTATGACTAATAATTGAGCCCCACGCCAGTGAGCAGGGAGAATGAATGAATTGAGGTGTGTGGGGGTAAAGGAACCCCACATCTCAGTGAGAGGCATCCATCAACAGGATAGAGCTCACACACATCGTGCTGAAGCCAAGAACTAGACTGGGTACAGTCTCTCTCTCTCTCTCTCTCTCTCTCTCTCTCTCTCTCTCTCTCTCTGGAGGGAGAGAGTCATACCTACTCCAACTCCAAGGCTATTTTGATAGAAAATTCCAGAACAAAGTAACTTAGAATGTCTTGGTATTCAAAGTCAGGGAAGGTGCTTATCTCTGAGGTAGTACAGAGTAGAAGAAGATACCAGGGGCCTCTGGGGTCCTGATGCTGAGATGTGTCACAGGACCCCACAGCATAAATGTGATGTTCAGAGGAAAGCTCTAGGCAGTCAATTCACTCCTTCTACCATGTGGGTCACAGGGATTGAAATCAAGTCCTCAGGCTTGTAAGCAAGTCCCTTCACCTGCTGAGCCATTGCACTGGCCCATGGGAGTTTTCTTGCTCCAGTTGTGGGTCCAAGGGTGTGTTCAGTTTCTGGCAAGTCACCAAGTTAGCACTTGGGACATGTGCACTGTTCATTGGGATGTTATATCTGCTGAAGATCTGTCTCATATCAGTGTGTTTTTCCCCCAAAAGTAAATGTGAAGGCACATTAGTCAGAATTCTCTCTGCCTAGACTGTTACATGGAAGCCATTTTCAGCCTTTAATTTCTCAGCTTGAATCCATCTATTGATCCCTTGTGTTGTAACATGCTCTATAGAGAACATGAGCTGATGGGCTGGAATAGCCTCTAAGTGGCCACAGCCAGGGTGGCCTGTGGGGCTCTGATAATGGTATTTCATACAAAGTTGCCTTGCATCTCTTCCTCCCTCCAATACAATGTCCATTTTTTAGCCCAAACCCTATGGGGAAAGGATTTATCTCATTCCTGAGAAAATTACATTCCCCCTGCCTGTTCCTGAGCAGTTGGACCTACCACACTCAGGAAACAAGAGTGAGTTTTCAAAGAGACAGACTTCCTTCTATACATCCCATGGGAGCCTGGTCTAGCAGAGCCTTTGAGCAAGGTCCTACTCAAGTACATAAAACAAAACAGTTCAGCCCCCAGTGGGCACCCCCACAGCTCAGAGCTTCCATCTTCCTACCATTTCCCTGACAGATACAAAGGGCCTATTCTATCAAGGCCCCTCAGACCCAGAGGACCTAAGGGAGCCTCATGGTCCTTTATACCTCTCTGGGAAGCTTAGAAGATGACCCGCCAAAAACTTCTTCTCCGGCCACTCAAGAACCCTAGATTCGAGGGATCTGCAACTCAGCAGATGGATGCTTTCTGAACTGACATGCAAAGACCAGATAGATCTACTACTTCTCAGGAGTGAGTTTCAAGCAGCCACATCCATGTTCATGTGTAGACAAGGCTGCCATATCACACACTACAGAGAAAGCTAAGCACCAGTCGTGTAATGGGGGAAGCTTCCCATAAGTAACATGATGACCATGTCCATTGGGAAGCTGTGCCCTTCGAGAGTGTTGCCTGAGCAGAAAGACATCATGTGTCGCTTCAAGAAGTCTTGCCCCCTGCCTAGCCTATGCACATTCCCAATCCCTCATCCAATTCCAGGGATTTCTGAAGCTACCTGAGGGTAAATAGAGGAGGGGGCTGAGAAGCCTGCAGTCAAGCAACACTGAAAACATCTCTGCCCAGAGAGGACTCACACTGTACACCCCATGGTTGCATCCTCTCTGAAAAGAGTACTCTATGGTTACTACATTGCTGCTAACCTACATTTAACCCCACCAACTGCATTCCTGATGTGTAGAGCCTCTCTCCATCCAAGGATACCTGAGATGACTGCTGTATAGGCTAGCTCACCCACCTTCACTCCTCTCAGGGATCCTCCGGGAAATCCTTCCTTCCCTCACCCCGCCCTGTCACTGCTCAGAACAGGACTTGACAAAAGCCTCTAAGGACTTCACAAGTTTTCATTCCATTTCATTCTGCAATTTCTGACCTAACTCCTCCAGGCATTTGGACTGAGGTTGTATGAATTTCAAGCTGGTAACTAACTCTCCCCTCTTCCCCTTCCTTCCCCCTCCCCTCCCCTCCCCTCTGCTACTCTCCCCTCTTTCCTCCCATCCCTTTCCTCTCTGCTCCCTTCTCATCTCTTCTCCTCTACTCTGGTCATCTCTTGTCTCCTCCTTGTCTTCCTCCCCTTCCCTGTCTGTCTGTCTGTCTCTATATATCTCCCAAGTGTCCCCAAAGTGAGCATATATGACTAAAGTGAAAATAGACATAAGGACCTTGCTCCTAACAGCTGATAACTAGGCATTTTCTGCCCTGGGGCAAGGTTGTACTTCTCAGAATCAAAACTCCTCCTTCATGGTGCATTTGAACTTGACTTTCAAAGGCCCTAAATCATACAAGGTTCTAAGTTCCATCACACCATGATCTGTACAAAAGGGCCAGAGATGAAGCTGGCTCCAAAATGGAGGGCACATCATTTTAGCCTTGCCTTTGAACCTAATTGGGAGCCAGCAAAAGCTCTTGAAGGGAGAGAAGACAAGCAGAGCATTTGGGGGAGGGTACACCAGAGAAAAACTGGTGTCACTGGCTCAGTTAGGGGCTCTACCATGTTAAGGACAGAAAGAGAGGAAAACCAGAAGCACAGAAAACATCCAGAATTTTGTAAGAAGCGAGGAATGAGGTTGAACAGTTAACAAAGCTTAGGAAACCATTTCCTTGTGAAGCCCACACAGAATGGAAAAGGACAGAGCCTTTGGGGATGCTGGCCCAGATACCTCTTCTTGTAGGGAAAAAACCTGAAACCATGGATAAAGAAGTGAGTTTCCTGGTTACCAGGTCTGGACAATCCCCAACCCTACCATTGGTCTTCCAAACAACCCAGTGAGCTATTTCCCTGCTGAAACTTAGTCTACACAAGTTCAAGGCCTGAAGCTCACCCCAAGATTCCATCAGGGCTCTTTTCTCCTTAGGTCGTCTCTCCAGAGAGAAAAAAAAAATCTTCAAGAAACTGGCAACAGCCACCTGAGACATGGCTTGGCTCCAGACCAGAGGGCACACATGGAAGAGGTTACCCTCTCCCAACTCCTACCTAGAGCAGTGAAGGGTAGAGATCTTACACTGGGCCTGTTCACTAGGGAGTGAGGGCAACTGCCTCACAAAGCGCAATCACATGGCTTAGCACTCAAACAATAAAAAGCTGGCTTTACCTGAGATCCCTGTTTGAAAAGCTAACACCCTTTGCCCATGATTAAGCCCCCTACTGTGAACTACACCCCAGAGGCAAGGGAGGAGGTCTCAGTGGATGCCTCACTTGGGTTTCCCTGAAGCAGGGCTGGCACAAGTACTTGTGTCACAATAGTCCTGTGTTGAGGCTTAGAAGGGAGTGGAACCTTTAAGGGGTGGATCGTAGTGAAAGGTCTCCAGGGGTCACTGGGTTCATGCGCCACAAGGGAGTTATGGTGCTTTTTTTTTTTCTCCATGTGTGCTTCTTGGCCATCATGAAGTGAATAGCTGTCCCATGTTTTAAAGGCTTGATCTCCAGCCTGTGGCATCCTGGGAGACGATGGAAGCCTTGAGAGGTGGAGCCTAGTGGGAGGAACTGGGTTCACTACGGAATATGCTCTTGAATAGACTTGGGGATCCTAAATCAGCTCCATCTTTCCTTGTTTCCTAACAGTTGTGAGGTAGGCAGATTTCCCCACCACAAGCTCAGCTTCATACAGATCTCCAAAGCCAAGAGCCATGAGGCCCTCAGTTGGAACCAGCGCCTCTTCCTTTTGGCTGACATCTTTGAAAGAGTGTGTCTGGGTGACAGAAAGCTGACACACTTGCAAAGGGTTTATGGAGGGAGGAATCCCAGGGAGGACCTGGGGAGGTGTGGTAGCATCTGGAGAGGACTAAGCAAACACCTAAATGGAGACAACAAACTCTGCTAAAGCTAATGGACATGAAGTAGCTAGCTGTTCTAAAGGGATTCCCTAAAATGGACAGTTCTGGAAAAGTTGCTTACCACACCTTAACCCAACACCACAGCTTATCTCTGATGCACCAAAGTCACTGCTGAGATGTCTTCCCTTAGAAGCAAAGGGCCCAGCTTTCAGTAGTCCAGGCAGGGGTCTTTGGTTATGCCTCCAGCCCAGGCCCACTCCCACCCCCAGGTGTAATCTCTCAGCTATCTGTCTGGAACGTGGAAACCATCCAATAAAGGCAACCCCCTGGGGCAAAGGCAACCGTGAATTGGTACACACAAACCCCTATGCCCACTCCAGACAGATGGATGTACCAGCTAGATCAAGGGGCTCTGAACAAGGTGCTGCTTGGACCATTAAAAGCTACCGGTACCTGAGGGATAGCAGATAATCAGCTAGCATGGTTGCAAACAGCCCCCAGCAGACATCTCCAGGCAAACCCGTGCCTTTTAGGGAGTAAGGGCTGGTGTTCTGCCACTGGGCAAGCAAGAGGAGTCTTCAGGCTGCAAGTTCAGAGGGGAAACCCACAGGATGCGCCAGCCATGGGGCCAAGAGATGGGATGGGGATGGGATGGATGAACAGATTCATTCCTTCAGCCCTGTAAATGTTAATGGCATTAGATCAAGGCTTTGCTGGTGCCTCTTTGATATACCCAAGAGAAAGGCTCAGGGTTATATTCAGGGTTCTATCAGTCATCAACAACATGTGGCACAGTAACTCATATTTATATGCTCTAGCCACATTCCACATTCAACAGAACCTTGATAAAAATGAGCAAACACTGTCCATTAGCCTGTCAATTAACCACCAATCAACTGTCATTTTTCTTTTCACAACACAGGGACTCCTTAGTGAGATACGCAGTCCAATGGAAACCACTATTAGTTTAGATTTTCCACCAGTCACAGCCAAACCTATCCTCACAGGCAAAAGGACTGCGGAGCAATTCCATTTTGAATTTGTGGGTCTCCGATTTCTAACCAGCTCTTTTGTGTTCTAGAGTATAGAGCCCTAAAGAATAGAAGACAGGCTGTCCCCAGCTGTGACTAGTAACATAAACAGCCATCTTGGCTTTCAGCTTCTTGAGGTCTTATCCTTAAGCTTGAGAGACCAAATTTTTGGGTCCAGACTCAATCTTAGAAGTTTGAACTCAAGTAAACTAAGAAATCGATACCTAGTTCCAATTTCCAGGCTACGCCCCCCAACAAGACCTGAGTCTCCAGGTTACCCTCCCCAACAAATCCAGCACCTAGCAACAGTCTCTAGGGTATTCTCCCAGAAAATTTGGACCCCCAGGTTACAAGTTGGACCCTGCCTAACAATCACCAATCAGGAAGAAAGCAAGAGTTTACAGTTTGTCTCCCAGCACCAGCCAATTATGCTAAAGGCCACAGTAGCGTCCCAATTAGATGCTTGTCAGTCTAGAAACACTCACCCCTCACTTGCCATTTTCTATAAAATGCCTTGTCCTGATGACTGTTCAGAGCTTTTACTCCACCAAAACTGTCCTGTGGATCAGCGGTGAGATAAGCCCAAGGTCAAGCTTGACTAAAGAGACTCTAATACGATTGCATCAGATTTGGCTCCTTGGTGGTCTTTTGGGGTTCACGAACATTTCAGCATGACAAGCTCATGTTTCCTCCCAGTGTACCACATAGATAGCCAACACAAGTGCTGAACTGAGGGAGGGGGATGATGAAGGTGGCCTTCCACACCTCTCTGCAGGACCTGGTTGACACTGAGGGACTCACCCCTGGGTCAGGGCTCCCTTTATTAGGCCACTTTTATCAACTTCAACTTCTGCCTGTGCCAGCTTCCTTCTCTCAGGCCTTGCTCAGTCCCTGGGCGCTCTCAGAATCAGCCTGTCATACTGAGCAAGCCTAGTCTACCATAAGTCTGCTTCTCTCCTGGCCTCTGTCCCAGTTGTTCAGCCTCTCCCTTCCCTTTCCATCGTTTCACACTACCACTGTGTGCAATTGGCACCTGACGCAATTAGCACTTAATGTGAGCTTTCTGCGATGTTAATGGAGTCCTCTTAGTGACGCCCAGGGGTGGAGTGGGGGGTGGAACTTCTGAATGGCCCATGGGAAGGAACTCGGGTAAACTGAGCCTGGAATGGGAAACCAGGAAACCTGGGTTCCTTGACCACATTTGTCTGTGCCTGGTGTACAGACTCAAGTCAACTATTCAACTTCTCTGTGCTTCAAAGGCTGTAAGGAGAAAGCAGAACTCACGCTCTGGTTCTGAGGACCTGTTTACAGCTAAAGCAGGGCTTGGTAATGGATTCATGGGTTAAACATACATAGCTCATTGTCCATTTTTACCAACGAGATTTTCAGGACTGGAGCAACACTTGTGGGTTTGATTCTCGCTGCTGCCAGGCTATTATGTCAAGGAGCTGTGCTGGAGACTGATGGCCTATGAAGCCTATGCTATTTGCTCTCGGGCCTTCTGCAGAAAAAGTTGGCTGAGCCTTGATCAAATAAGCCAAGGGACTATGATAACTTTTTTTTGTTAAAACATAGGACCATACCTGGTTTGATGGCACATGCTTAGAATCCCAACCTCCAACAGGCTGAGGCAGGAGAATCTCATGTTTCTATACAGAGTGGGCTACATAGTAAGCACAAGGCCAGCCTGAGCTACATAGCAAGTTCAAGGCTAGCTCTGGTTCGGTGGGGGAAAGGTGCATCTAGATGTCTCAGCAAATAAAAACATCCACTCTACAAGCCTGACAACCTGAATTCAGTCCCTGAGACCCTCAGTTGAAGAGGACAACTGGCTCCTAAAAGCTGTCTACTGACCTCTACATGGGCCTGGGTAGTGACATGTGCACACACACACACACCACCTCTTACAGGTACAGAGGGACAACTTACTACTGGCCTAGTAACCAATGGTTGGGTCAGCAACGTGGTTCAATGGATAGAAGCACTTGTTTTAAAATCCCGAGGATGTTGAGTTCCATGCTCAGGTCCCATGATGGGAGGAGAGAACAAACTGACTTCTTTGTGCCTACTCTTGAGTACATCCACTGTGAACAACAATAATAAATAGAAACTAAATGGGAAACAAACACAAAGCTTAGCACCAGAGTCTGTTCATTCATTCACTATTTACTAATACTTACTAGATGCAAAGGTTCCTCGGAGAAGGTGAAGTCTCTGGAGTAAACCACACAGACCCAGCCTCTTTCCACGATGAAGAAGTCGGGGGAAATTCATAAATACCTATGGGGAGGTTAATGCTGCAGAGAAAATTCAAGTGGACTGTGAGACAAAGAGAGGGAGGTGAAGTGCAGCTGAGATTTTAATTCAAGGGGGTCTGAAGGAAAGACACCAGAGGCAGAGGGAGAGCAAGAGCAAAGATGCTGATGAAGGAAGGAAGCAGCTCTGTTGCCAGCACTTAAGGAAGCCAGCATGCCTACAATGGAGTGTTGAGGTAGAAGGTGAAGCCAGCATAGTCACAGGGGCTAGAGCTCAGGGCACTGTAAAGATCCTAGCCTTGACCAATAGGGAAAAAAACGACTGGAAATAAACCCACCATGGGATCCAGCTATGCCCCACCCCCGGGTACTTACCTGAAGGACTCCAAGTCAATGCATCACAGATACCGTTCCACATCAGTGTCAAATGCAGTATAATTATTCACAATAGGTATGTTATAGAAGCAACCTGGGTGTTACACTTTTCTCTTTTTTGTAGGTCCTAGAATTTATATAGATAAAATCATAAATATATGTATGATATGAAAATAAAAATGAAACTTGGGGGTACAATGAGGATTAATGGAAGCAGAGAAAATCAGGGACATTGGAGAATACGTGCAATATACAGTATATACGTGTATGAAAATGGCTTTATGTAACCCTGTACTGTGTGTGATGAATATATACCAACGAAAATTAAAAATAAATATTTTTAAAGGATTCTGGCCTTGACTCCAAGAGCACTTAATTATCACAGGAGAGCTGTGTGCAAAGGAAAACATTCAGTATTCAGTGTCTGCTTAGGCTTCAGGAGGAAAAAGACTGTGGAGGTTGGGCAGGCAGCAGGGAGCCAGATGAAGGGTGAGGGTTGCTCAGAGCAGGGAAGTGGAGGAGCTGGGATCACTTGAATGGTGGATGTTATTCCCCAAGTCAGAGCGGACAACCAGGTGCTTGCTTTAGAAACAGGGAGTAGAGTAGACATGAGTCTGTCTGGCCCCACCCCTGCCCTTCCCCAATCGGAGTAGCTTGTCCTAACCTTGCCTTCTGGATGCCTGGAATAGAAGGGATTTACTGGGAGCTGTTACTGTCAGAAATGATTGGCGTGAGCAGCAATGAGGAGGAAAAGATCTTCTCACTGGAATGGGGTCAGCAGCTGGACACCAAGGCAACAGTCACCCTAGAATGCACTCTGACCAAAGCTCCAGGGTGGTCCAGAGTTCCTTTGAAGGCAAATAAGCAGACAGAATGCTCCTTAAACCCAAACCACCGGGGTCCTTCCTCTGCCTAGAGCTCTCCCAGATGCCTTGAATTAGAGAGCATCTAGAGCTACTTGTGTTGTGCCTGGGCTGACCTGAGGGATTCAGGGAACCCATGGAATTAAGTAAAAGTGAAACTGTGGGGCATCTAAGGGTAGATCAGATAGCTTTCACTTAACTATCAGAACATTGTCATGAAAGACTCTAGTATTGACCTTGCAGGCAGCCTACTCTCTGAGAACACTATGCCACAACAGCAGCGTGAGGATGCCTCCACCATCAGCTCCTTCCGATGATTCCAGCCCCATGAAGGATCTGACCTGAGGCCCACTAAGACCTGCTTCTGGAGCCCTTCTCCAGTTCCTGGCCCGCCCATGAGACCATGAGCAAAATAAAGCCTTGAAGTTTAACCACTGGTGGTTATGCAGCCAGCAATAATAATGAAAAGGCAGTGAACAGTGGGAAATGCTTATAGGTGCCTGTATTCTCAGTACTTAGGAATCGGAAGCAAGAGGATTTAGAGTTCAAAGACAGTCTAGGGTACAAAGTGCTCAGTTTCAGAAAGAAAGGAAGGAAGGAAGGAAGGGAGGAAGCAAGGGAGGAAGGAAGGAAGAGAGGGAGGGAGGGAGGGAGGAAGGAAGGAAGGAAGGAAAGAGAGAGAGAGGAAGGAAGGAAGGAAGGAAGGAAGGAAGGAAGGAAGGAAGGAAGAAAGAAAGAGGGAGGGAGGGAGGGAGGGAGGAAGGAAGGAAGGAAGGAAGGAAGGAAGGAAGGAAGGAAGGAAGAGATGAGTAGAGGGGAAGGTAGGGGAGATGGTAGAGGGAAGAGGGTAAAGGAGAAGAGAGGCCATAGGGAAGGGGAGGGTGAGGTGGAAGGGAGTGAGGAAGAGAGATGGGGAAGAGGAAAGAGAGAAGAGGGGAGGGTAGTAAGGAGGGAGAGAAGAGAGAAAGGGAGAGGAGAGGAAGGGAGGGGAGAGGAAGGGAGAATAGGGGGAGAGAGGGGAGGGGAGAGAGGAGAAACAGTACTGACTGTTGCAGAAGACCCATTGGTAGACTAGACTGGTGGTCCCCTGACCCCAACTTACACAGAGAGAGGCAACTGTCACAGAAGAGACTGGGGCCATCTTTAAGCTCTTGTCTCCTCCAGAACACCTCCATGGACTACCTGAAGTTGGGGCCCTTGATGTCCTGAGCTATGAGTAGCAGCGGCTTCAGCTGAGTTGGGGTTGCTCTCCTGCTCTCTGTGCAGATGACAACATGGGGGCTGGAGATCATCACCATGGGCTGAACAGCATCTGATACCAAACACAGAGTGGGGGGGCCTCCCGAGTCCAACGAGGGAGAGATTTATGCTTCTTACTCCCCATCTGCAAAGCAAAACAAAAATAGCTGAAAAGCCGGTTTTCTGCTTTAGCGGCTCTGTGAATAAGCATATAAATTTCGGTGACATTTCTGGAGGCTTGCTGAAGGGGAAAAAAGCCATCCCCAGGACGCGGCCAGCAGCAGCGACAGCATATGGTTTGCTGAGAGCGGAGGCAGAGAGCCTGTGAGTGCTGGAAAGGTGACTTTGCTGGGAAATTCAGAAGCAAGGCACAGTGGCCACCAACCCCCTCCCTCTTCTTTTAAACTTTTCCCATTTTTCATAGGAGAAGCAAAAAGGAAGAGGAGCAGAAGTAGAAGGAAGAGGAAGAGGAGGAGGAGGAGGAGGAGGAGGAGGAGGAGGAGGAGGAGTCCCAGCAACAGCACAAGGCAGCCACTGCGGTCTACCAGTCCCAGGCAAGGAGCAGCTGTATTGGGTCCCTGGAAAGCCTGAAGGGCATCTTTAGGGTTCCATCTGCCTTGAAACATCCAGGCTTGGCCTCAGGCACAAGAAGAGGGAATTCTAGTCCCCAGCTCATAGAAAGAATGAGGGAAGCAGGCAGAGAGCTGGGGGAGGAGCTGGATAAATGGACATCAGGATGGGAGACTACTTTTCCAGCCTTCCTGGAGCTTCCTTTCCAGGGAGAATTCAAGCAGGCAGTAGGGAAGAAATATCTCCAGTTTTCTGCCAGGACCCAGAGCTGCCATTAGAACTCTATCAGTCTGGCACAGATACTCGTCCCACACCTCCAGACAGAAGGTAGGAAGGGGAAAAACCTATGTGTAGCTTCCAGGGATTAAAGAAAGCCAACAGACTTCCTAGTTTATGTCACATTTAAATCGGACCCTTATCCAGGAGGTAGAGTGTGCCTTGGATCCCAGGACTTGCCAGGGAAGCCAGCTTGGGCTACATAGGAAGACTCTGTCTCCTATGAAATGAATGAGTGAATGAATAAACACGTAAGTACATTGTCTTACAGCTTAAATGAACCACAAACTTCAATGTCTTTCTTTTAAAAAGAAACCTAATTTTGTTTGGATCTTTAATTTTATGTTCATGAATGCTTTGTCTGCGTGCATGCGTGTGTGTGTGTGTGTGTGTGTGTGTGTGCGTGCGTGTGTTTTGCACACAGAGGTCAGAAGAGGACATTGGATCCCTGGAACTGGAATTATAAACAGTTGTGAACCATCCAGTGGCTACTGGGAACCAAATCCAGGTCCCCTGTCTGTGTTTCTAACTGCTGAGCCATCTCTGCAACCTCAAGGATGCTTTTCTTGATGTACATTTACATGTTGTTTCGAGCTATTGATTGCTCTTTAGTAAAAATAAATGCATTTAAAAGTATACGGTACAGGGGGAAGACTGACTGGGCTTCGGGAGGGAGAAATGGTTAAAGTCCTTTCTTGACTGCTTCAAGAAAGGACTTTAGAGAGGGAAAGTTGTCCAAAAACAAGCAGCCTTGTTTGGTCTCACTCTGATGCCAGGACCTGTGGGACACCTGACTCGCCAGCAAGAAAGACACCACGATAGGATCCTTCTGCACACGTTTATTGGGCTGCGCATTGACTGTGTAGGCGAAAGACCCCGAGCCCTGGGCCTCTCACTCTTATATACTATCAGTTCCCATCCACTCACAGCAGGCCACATCACCTCACCAGGTATGCAGCTTCAGCTAATCAGGGCAGCAGGGGCATATCTCCACCAAAATGGCTTCGCCAGTAACCTGGTACACCTGCGCAGCTCTCACGATGTTTGTGGTTTATATGAGGAAGTCAGGTGCAAGTCATACGACTTAGCAGCAGTCCCTGGCGCCTTTTTGGGACTGCTGCCACATCTGCTCCTCACAAGGACCCAGGCTGCTGTGGGGCGGCACGACTGATGGAGAAATCATCTACTCTTGCCCTCAGGAAGCAGCAGCCAGGCTCAGGACAGCACACTCATCCTAGCCTCCATCCTAGCCTCCACACAGTGTTCTGGATGCTCTAGAACAAAGCTAGGAGGTTTGCAGAGCAATACTTGAGCTTCTCCCTAGGCTTGGGAAGCCCATTCCAACTTGCTTGCAGCTACTACCCCACCAGCGGTACCCTCGCTGGGCACTATCCTTGTGCTTCCTTCCTGCTCTGCTGAACTCCATGCCAGCCCCAAAGGTGATCCATTCTCTTGGCTCATGATACCAGAGTCTCTGGGATTATTTTCCCCACTTCAACTCCTACAGTTCTTTCTACACCAGTGGCAAATCCACTTCCATCTTTTTCCAAGATCTTCCCACAGACTTCCTGCCTCCTCTCTCACCATGTCTTATCAAGGGGTTGGAAGGTCTGTTACCGTTTTCCTGGCGTCATAGGCTACTCCTTCCCAAAGAATGGTATAAGACACGGGTCTGGGAACTGTTTGCTTACCTGTAAGGTGAATTCGGGAATCCCATTGAGGAATTGGGGAGAGTGAGACTTAACTGGAAGGAAAGCAGATAAGAGCCCTCTCTCTCTCTCTCTCTCTCTCTCTCTCTCTCTCTCACACACACACACACACACACACACACGGGTGTGGGGGTGCGCTAGAGCTCAGCTTTTGGGAGAATCCTTGAGAGCTGTGGCCCTAGGCTCAGGGCAAAGCAGCTGGATCACCTACCATTCCTGGACCACAATCCTGGAGCTCTGGCTGCCTGTAATTTCTACTTGTTCCAGTATTGGCCCAGGTGATCTCCCCTGATGTCTACAAAGCCTTCAGCCAGTGAGGCTGAGAGCCACAGCACTTAAAATGGTAGGCTGACAGAGTGCTGGAGTCACCCACCACAGCTCCCTAGGCCAAGAAGCCAACAGAAAAGAAATCGCACATGCTGTGTACATTTGTGATACCCAGAGGTCCCCCAACTTGCCCACAATTTTTTTTTCCATTTTCCATTTGCCAGGGTCAACTATGCCTGAAAATACGAAATCTGAAAGGGGACATTTCAGAAATAAGTAATTCCTAAGTTTGGGATCAGGTGCCATTCCTTGGCTTCCTGGAACACAAACACCTATATGGAAGCCAACTACTAAGTGAGTGATGAGTATGTAGTGCATACAGTATGGATCCACCAGATGGAGAGGGACAGTTCCTGTCTTCGGCCGAATGGA